>NC_133130.1:15112879-16334026 GCF_048418815.1 Hemitrygon akajei
CATGATCCAAGTGAACATTCTAGTGCTGTGCTGAGAGATTTGGAAATGGGATGGACTTCTCTCACAGTTTGAACTGACTTCATATCAATGCATTCTTTCATTTACAATATCTTTCCACTGTTTCATTTCAGAAACACATCTTGTATCCATTTTTACACTGTTTCTGTCAATGACCTCTGCTAATTCTTCACTCCAGATATCTATTTCCCTTCAGTGGAAAATTTTGTCCTGAATTCCATATTTCCACAGGAAAGATTGTTTAATCTCATTTCCAGTGCACAAATGTAAGGATAATGAAATAATTGTTACTCCAGATCTGATGCAGCACAAAAAAAAATAACACAATAATAATAATAATAAAACAAAAATATATATAAATATCCTTGATGGTAAGTAGGCTGCTGCCAGTGATGTGTAAAGCCATTTTAACGACCTAGGTTTGAGCCTTCTTATGTGCTGCAGTGCAGTTTCCACACCATTCAGTAATGCAGCATGTTAGGAAGCTCTCTTCCACTAATCTGCAGAATGGGAGATCCCACTGTCTGGTATGGGAACTGTACCTCCCTTAATCGCAAGACTCTGCAGAGAGTGGTGCAGACTGACCAGCACAGAAGTTGTGAACTTCCATTGATTCAGGAGATTTACAAGGACAGATGTGTAAAAACGGCCCGTAAGATCATTGGGGGACCCGAGTCACCCCAACCACAATCTATTCCAGCTGTTACCATCCAGGAAACGGTACCGCAGCATAAAAGTCAGGACCAACAGACTCCAGGACAGCTTCTTCCACCAGGCCATCAGACTGATTTGAGTGTACTCTATATTACATTGACTGTTCAATTTATTATAAAATATTATAAATTACTATGATTGCACATTGCACATTTTGATGAAGATGTAACGTAAAGATTTTTACTCCTCATGTATGTGAAGGATTTAAGAAATAAAGTCAATTCAATGATGTGAACATAGATATGCAAAGTCCTGCTTTTTCCAGTCTCCTCAGAAAGTAGAGGTGTCCGTGAGCTTACCTGACTGTGCAGGATGTGTTCTGAGACCATAGAAACACAGAAATATAGAAAACCTACAGCACAATACAGGCCCTTTGGCCCACAATGCTGTGCCAAACATTCACATATTTTAGAAATTACCTAGGGTTACCCATAGCCCTCTATTTTACAAAGTTCCATGTAACTATCCAGGAGTCTCTTAAAAGACCCTATCATATCTGCCTCCACCACTGTCGCTGGCAGCCCATTCACCACTCCCTGTGTAAAAACCTTACCCCTGACATCTCCTCTGTACCTCCTTCCAAGCACCATAGAACTATGCCCTCTCGTGCTAGCCTAATTTCAGCCCTGGAAAAAAGCCTCCGACTATCCACGTGATCAATGCCTCTCATCATCTTATACACCTCTATCAGGTCTCCTCTCATCCTCCATTGCACCAAGGAGAAAAGGCTGAGTTCACTCAACCTATTCTCATAAGGCATGCTCCCCAATCCAGGCAACATCCTTGTAAATCTCCTCTGCTCCCTTTCTATAGTTTCCACATCCTTCCTGTGAGGTGACCAGAACTGAGCACAGTACTGCAAGTGGGGTCTGACCAGGGTCCTATATAACTGTAACATTACCTCTCGGCTCCTAAACTCAATCACACGGTTGATGAAGGCCAATTCACCTTAAGCTTTCTTAACCACAGAGACAACCTGCGCAGCAGCTTTGAACGTCCTATGGATTCAGAGCCCAAGATCCCTCTGATCCTCCACACTGCCAAGAATCTTACATTAATATTATATTCTGCAATCATATTTAACCAAGCAAAATGAACTGCTTCACACTTATCTGGGTTGAACTCCATCTGCCATTTCTCAGCCCAGTTTTGCATCCTATCAATGTTCCACTGTAAACTCTGACAGCCCTCCACACTATCCGTAACACCCACTACCATTGTGTCATCAGCAAATTTACTAACCCATCTTTCCACTTCCTCATCCAGGTCATTTATAAAAGTCATGACGATAAGGGGTCCCAGAATAGATCCCTGAGGCACACCACTGGTCACTGACCTCCATGCAGAATATGACCCAACTACAACCATTCTTTGTCTTCTATGGGCAAGCCAATTCTGGATCTACAAAGCAAGGTCCCTATCATATCCACTTCCATCACCGTCACTGGCAGCCCATTCCACACACTCACCACTCTCTGGATCCACAAAGCAATGTCACATTGGATCCCATGCATCCTTTCTTTTTCAATAAGCCTTGCATGGGGTACCTTATCAAATGTCTTGCTGAAATCCATATACACTACATCTACTGCTCTACCTTCATCAATGTGTTTAGTCACATCCTCAAAAAATTCAGTCAGTCTCGTAAGGCATGACCTGCCTTTGACAAAGCTATGCTGACTATTTGTAATCATGTAATGCCTCACCAAATGTTCATAAATCCTGCCTCTCTGGATCTTTTTATTAACTTACCAACCACTGAAGTAAGACCCACTGGTCTATAACTTCCTGGGCTATCTTACTCCCTTTCTTGAATAAGAGAACAACACCTGCAACCCTCCAATCCTCTGGAACCTCTCCTCTACCCAATGATAATGCAAAGATCTTTGTCAGAGGCTCAGCAATCTCCTCCCTCACTTCCCACAGTAGTCTGAGGTATATCTCATCCGGTCCCGGTGACATATCCAACTTGATGCTTTCCAAAAGCTCCAGCACATTCTCTTTCTTAATATCTACATGCTTAAGCTTGTAGTCCACTGTAATTCATCCCTACAATCGCCAAGATCCTTTTCCATAGTGAATACTGAAGCAAAGTATTCATGAAGTACCACTGCTATCTCCTCCAGTTCCATACACACTTCTTCACTGTCACACTTGACTTGTCCTATTCTCTGACATCTTATCCTCTTGCTCTTCACATACTTGTAGAATGCCTTTGCGTTCTCCTTAATCCTGTCCACCAAGGCCTTCTCATGGACCTTTCTGGCTCTCCTTGGGGTTTTCTTTCTTCTTGTAGACTTACTTACATATTGTGTCAGGAAACCTTCCTGAATACACCTAACAAACTCTATCCCATCTAAGCCCCTTGCTCTAGAGAGATGACAATCAATATTTGGGAAATTAAAATCTCCCACTACAACAACCCTTTTATTATTACACCTTTCCAGAATCTGTCTCCTTATCTGCTCCTCGATGTCCTTGTTACTAATGCGTGGTCTATAAAAAACACCCAATATAGTTATTGACTTCTAACTTTCACCCACAGAGACTCCGCAGGCAATCCCTCCTTGACTTCCTCCTTTGCTGAAGCCGTAACACTATCTCTGATCAGCAGTGCCATGCCTCCACCTCTTTTGCTTCCCTCCCTGTCCTTTCTGAAACATCTAAGGCCTGGCACTCTAAGTAACTATTTCTGCCCTGAGCCATCCAAGTCTCTGTAATGGCCACAATATCATAGCTCCAAGTACTGATCCACGCTCTAAGCTCATCAGCTTTATTCATGATACTCCTTGCATTAAAATTGACTCATCTCAAATCATCAGTCTGAGCACATCTCTTCTCTACCACTTGCCTATCCCCTGTCTCGCACTGTCTCCAAGCTTTCTCTATTTGTCAGCCAACTGCCTCTTCCTCCGTTGCTTCAGTTCGGTTCCCACCCTCCAGCAAGTCTAGTTTAAACTCTCCCTAGTATCCTTAGCAAACCTCCCTGCCAGGATATTGGTCCTGCTGAGATTCAAGTGTAACCTGTCCTTTCTGTTCAGGTCTCGCCTGCCCCAAAAGAGATCCCAATGATCCAGAAATCGGAATCCCTGCTCCTTGCCATATGTCATGAAATTTGTTGTTTTGGGGGCAGAGGTACTGAAAGATAACGTAATGGATGACATATTGTTCATAATAGCCATTGTGGTTTACTGTGACGCTATGACAGCTTGGGGCGTTCCGGAGTTCAGAGTTCAATTCTGGTGCTCTTCAGTGAAGAGTTTGTGTACAGCCTCCCTGTGGGATGCATGTATTTTTCTCCAAGCCCTCTGGTTTCCTTTCGCAGTCTGAAGGTGTATCGTGTAGATTAATTGATCATTGTAAATTGTCCCGTGATTAGATTAGGATTAATGCAGTTTGTGCACATTTGTGCAGCACCCCTACGACCCAGGCGGGTTGCAGGATACTTAGCAGTCACAGGGTTTGTTGGGGTTTGCTGGGGTGGTGTGGTTCAAAGGGCCATAGGGGCCTAATCTGCGCTGTGTCTCTAAAGTAAAAAGATAAAAATAAAAACTGTTCTACATTGTTCACAAACACCATTGTGAGTTGTGCTCTCTTTAAGAGACGATGTCTGACATAATGACATCGGTGTGAAGCAACTGCGTTTGGTTTGTTTGTAAAGGAAGTAAAGGGCTGTGGCTTTTGTTAAGCACATGAAACAACTTTCACATGTTTTATTCACAAGATTCTACTTTAGTGACCCTGACACTGCCGATTCCAGGGTCTCTCAAAGACGTTGACCAATGTGGTCACTTTGAAGCTGCTGGAGTTTTGGGAGCAGCACGCTATCATGTGGCTTATATGGGCGGCAAAATCACCACGGATAATACCAAATTTTCTACATTGTAGCATCATTAAGTAGTCCCAGTGCAGCCAGAATGGTGAGTGTACTAGAAGACCTGCCTGCACATGATAAATATGTCACTCTGAAAACTTACCTAGTACAGACTTTCGAACAATCTGAGTCTGCGCGAGGCAAACAGTTGCTAGTTGTGGTCTGGTATGGAGGGGAAAAGCTGCAGGAAGTTAAAAACTCAACCAGCACCATCACGAGCACTGAGGAGATCCTTAAAAGGCAGCATCCATCACTTAGGACCCAGATCACCCAGGACAATCCCTCTTCTCTTCTCAATGCTACCATCGAGGAGGAGATGCAGGATCTGGGCAATCAGATTCTTCCCCTCCACCATCAAATTCTAAATGGATAATGATCCCTTGTTGCTCACTATTTCTTTTCTTTTTTTGCTCTTTGTATTACCTATTTTACATAAATATATAAATATAAATTCTTATTGTAGTTAATATTTTACTTTATTATTATATTTAGTATCCTTGTTATATTTTTGAAGAACTCTTTCTGCAGCAAATGCCTGATCAAGTTCACACAGCCCTCACTAACAAACCTGTGAAGGACAATGAGAGCGTGTTAAAATGGCTGATAGTCTGTACTCAGCCAGGCAGAGGTGCTTCATTACACCTCCTTCTCCTGTCTCAATAAGCTCTGTCCGTCCAGCAGACTTATGCCCGTGGCTTCAAACAGCCACACAATGCCAGGTCTCTGTTCTTAACACGCGTGCTTCAGCACGAACCCCATGGAGTGCCAGCCACCAGGCAGCTTCGACAGTGCTAGTGCATTGGGAGATCAGAGTCAAATGAACGCCGCGGGTTCCAGCTGTCAGGGTTGTCATTATGGACACCCTCTCATGGCAACGCTTCCTGTGTCACAATGACTGTTCGAATGATTGTGTGGCCGATATGGCTGATTGATTAAAAGGCAGACAGTGACAGATCCTTGCTCTAGGCCTCCAATGGCAGCAGGATCCAGACTAATGGGACATGACGTATGACACTCTATTTCAGTGGATGATGCTAAACATCGGACTTTGTCTTGGCGACAGTTGCTATAACTCTGCTCGGTGCAAATTTCCTGTGTGCCAAAGAACTGTTAGTAGATCTTAAGAACCGCTGGCTTGTGGAGACAAGGGACTTTGGGTCATTACCCAGAAGCACTAACACATGTGAGTTCACTCGCCTGCTGGGGAATTTCCCAAATCCCACCAAAGCCACTTTTTCCACCACCATCACAAAGGGGGTCGAGCACTACACTGGTTCATGTCTGTGCCTGTAAAATGGACTCAGAAAAGCTGGCCAGTGTGAAGGCTGGGTTTGCTAACATGGAAATGCTTGGCATTGTACGCAGGCCAAATAGCCCTTGGGCTTCACCCCTCCACGTGGCGGAAGTTAACCTAGAAAGGGCCTATTTGAATATCTGGGCCTGTAATTTTTGTTGAAAAATGCAGCACGAGCTTTCAAGTAACTAATGGACTCTGTGTTAAAGTGCATAGATCACTATCACCTGCCATGTACTACTTCCTCCAGTCCCCCTATCTTCTTGGTCTGACTCCTTCCCCCTTCCTTGCCAGTCCTGATGAAGGGTCTCGGCCTGAAACGTCAACTGCTTACTCTTTTCCACATATGCTGCCTGACCTGCCGAGTTCCTCCAGCATTTTGTGTGCGTTGCTTTGGATTTCCAGCATCTGCAGATTTTCTTGCATTTGTGATACAACTCCACTGCCAAGTCTCATTGAAGGTATTGGAGAATAAAGTTGCATTGTTTGCTGTGTAACCAAAACTATGTAGCTAGCTTTGTGTTTGCTATTTGCTATGTATGTATCCAATTTAGTAGGAGAATGAAATCTCTGTATTGTCTCTGTACTATTAAACACATCAATGCCTTGAGAATGTAGCTAACAGTGAAAGTAAGCAATGTAGAGATAACGATGGTAGACAGGATCGTGGAGTGGTGTGATGGTATGGGAACCAGTCAAAGCCAGGAAGGGGGACACGTGTTCCAGGGAGTAGACTAGAGCAAGTATGGGCTATGGAGTGGTGTGATGGTATGGGGACCAGTCAAAGCCAGGAAGGGGGACACGTGTTCCAGGGAGTAGACCAGAGCAAGTATGGGCTATGGAGTGGTGTGATGGTATGGGGACCAGTCAAGGCACTAGAACAACTATATGCTAATGCGACTAAGATAAGAAATTACTATAAAGAGTGCTGTGAACTAGGGCTTGGTGGACAATTAGTGACACGCGCATTAATTGTCTCAGCTTTTGTTTGCAAATAAAGGCTTAAACTTCTCGAAGAATCTTCTGCGTCTCCTGGTTATTTCAAGAAACCACGACAAAGGATGCCTAACTTGAGAAGTTGAAATCTTCTCTTTGGGGAGGTCAGCAAGACACTCTTTCACTGCCCCCCCCCCCCGTGATCTCAGCTGCCCACCTACTCATCAACACCTATTACCTGTCACCTTGCACTTCTTCCTTCTCCCGCCTCCCACCTTCTTAGTCTGACTCTTTCCCCCTTCCTTTCCAGACTTCATAAATCAGCTGGGCCTGAAATGTCAGCTGTACTCTTTTCCACAGATGCTGTCTAGTCAGCTGAGTTCCTCCAGCATTTTGTGTGTGTTGTTTTAGATTTTATTTTTGTTTATCTGGACAACATACTTGGTACCAGCGCATTCAAACACTTATCACATCTCTGCACACTTTTCAAATGCCAACTATAATAATGAATTAAGATATTATGAATTATAATAAGAACTCTATACATATTTAAGTTAGATAAATAGTACAAAGAAAGAGCAAAAAAAGAAAAAAGTAGTGAGGAACATAGGTTCATTATTCATTTAGAATTTGATGATGGAGAGGAAGAAGCTGGTTGTAAAATAGAAGCATAGAAAAAAAATGTTGATTGTCCAGCCCCTGCATCTCCTCCTTGATGGTAGCAATGAGAAGAGAAGAGGGACTGTCCTGGGTGATCTGGGTCCTTAATGATGGATGCCACCTTTTTGAAGGCTTTGTTTTCTGAGGATGTCCTCAATGCTGAGGACATTAACGCTCATAATGGAGTTGGCCGAGTTTGCAACTTTCTACAGCTTTTTATGATCCTCTGCATTGGCCCCTCCATACCACAACCAGTATGAATGCTTTCCACAGTACATCTGTAGAAATAGGCAAGAATGTTTGGTGTTATACCAAGTCTCCTCAAACTCCAAATGAAACAAACACTGTTGTGCCTTTTGTGTAACTGTATCAATATATGGGTCCAGGTTGGGTCTTCAGAGATGTTGACACCCAGGAACTTGAAACTGCTCACCCTTTCTACTTCTGATCCCTCAGTGAGAACCGGGAGTGTTCCCTTGTCTGAACCTTTCTGAAGTCCATGATCAGTTCCTTGATCTCACTGATGCTAAGTGCAAGGTTGTTTTGTGAACCACTCAACTAGCTAGTCTATTGCTCTCCTATACGTGTCCTCATCACTGTAGTTGTGCCATCAACAAATTTACATATGGCTTTTAAGCTATGCCTAGCCATACAGTTGTGGGTGTAGAGAGAGTAGAGCAGTAGGCTAAACACAGTGTTGACTGCCAACAAGGAGGAGCTGACATTATTTTTGATCTGCACTGGCTGTGGTCTCCTGCTGAGTAAGTCAAGGGTTCAGTTGCAGAGGGAGGCACAGAGACCCAGGTTTTGGAGCTTTTTGATCAGGTGGGGATGATGGTGTTGAACACTGAGTTGCATCAATAAACAACAGCCTGACATAGATACTGCTATTGTTCCGGTGTTCCAAGGCCAAATGGAGAGTCAGTGAGATTGCATCTACTGTAGACCTATTGTGGTGATAGGCAAATTGCACTGGGTCCAGGTCCTTGCTTAGGCAGGAGATTATCCTGGCCATGACCAACCTCTCAAAGCACTTCATTCATCACATTAGGTGTGAGTGTAACTGTATGATACTCATTGAGGCAGCTCTCCCTGCTCTTCTTGGGCACTGGTATGATTGCCACCCTTTTGAAGCAGGTGGGAACCTTCAACTGCAGCAGTGAGACATTGAAGATGTCCCTGAACAAGAAATTGGCACAGGTTTTTAACTGCTTACCAAGTACACCATCAGGATATGATGCTTTATGAGGTTTCAACCTCTTGAAAGATGTTCAGGTGTCAGCCTGCAAGACAGATTACAGGGTCACCAGATGCTGTAGGGATTCACACAGGTGTAGATTCATTCTCCCTTTCAAAGCACACATAAAGGCATAAAGTATGTATACATTATACAACCTTGAGATTCATCTCCTTACAGGCAGCCACAAAACAATGAAACCCAAAAGAACCCATTAAAAAAGACCGTCAAACACCTAATGTGCAGAGAAAAAGAAACAAATCGTGCAAGCAATAAAAGTAAGCAAATAGCATTCAGAACAGAAGTTTGAATCCACAGCTTTAGTTCAGGGTAGAGCTGAGTAAATGTTGTGAAGGGGTGAGTTGAACCAGCCCGTCCCTCGCTTCTGGCTCCAACACCCTAATCTTTTCAAGCTGGCCCAGTGCTTAAATCTTCCAAAGATCTGGTCATTCCTCACTCTGGAACCCGGGCTCTGTCACTTCAATACACCCTGGGGCCCTGACCCCGATGCCTCATTTCAGTCTGCAAACCCTGCCAGGGCTGACACACATCCAATTCCATCTCTAACTTCAATTGGAATTGTTTCTTTCCCTCTTAAAATAGCCTCCTGTAGATCAGACCTTGACCTTAAGATTGTGCATGGAATGGGCTGCCGGCAATGGTGACGGAGGTGAATATGATAGAGTCTTTTAAGAGACTTTTGGATAGATACATGGAGCTTAGAAAAATAGAGGGCTATGGGTAAACCTAGTAATTTCTAAGGTAGGGACATGATCGGCACATCTTTGTGGGCTGAAGGGCCTGTATTGTGCAGTAGGTTTTCTATGTTTCCATGTTAATCTTACCTGTCTCATTGTACAGGACTAGATCTAAGATTGCAATTACCCTTGTAGGCTCTCTAACATGCTGCTCAAGGAAGCCATCATGGATACATTCTATGAAGTCCTCCTCCTTAATCAATCTGATTCATCCAATCTATGAGGAAGTTAAAATCCCCCATGACAACTGTCATTCCATTCTTACAAGCCTCAGTTATTTCTTGGTTAATCGCCTCTGCCACTGCAATATTTTCATGAGGTGGCCTATAGACAACTCCCACCAGTGGGAGCAAAGGCAAATCACTTCTGTAGAAACAATTGCCAAGAACAATCATGGTCATGGATAAAGAAAGAGTAAGAATCACAGTGTTTTGGTGGGGAGGGGAAAGGAGGTCAAAAGTCAGATGGAAGACCATGATCCCCCACATCATACGACATGGCAGATGATGATAATGTTAGGTAAGGAGTTTGTATATTCTCCCTGTGACTGTGGGAGTTTCCTCCCCTATTCTGAAGGTGTATGGGTCAGAGTTAGCAAGTTGTGGGCATGTTATTTTGGTTAGGGGTTTTGTCTGGCTGCTCCACTTTCCTGTCATATTCTGAAGGTGTATGGGTCAGAGTTAGCAAGTTGTGGGCGTGCCATTTTGGTTCCGGAAGCGTGGTAACACTTATGGGCGGCCCCCAGCAGATTCTCAGACAGTGTTGGTCACTGGGACAAAATAACATATTCCACTGCTGTACTCATGCCAAATAAAAGTAATCTTCATTTTAATCTTTTAAAAAAAAGGTCTAAAGTTAAGGATGAAAAAAAGATCAGTGAATTGTCCCCTGATTTTTGTTGGAATCACACTGAAGGTTTTACAAGAATAGCTTTAATTCTTAAGCATGATGAAGTTAATCTTTAATCCTTAAATCATTGAAATTTACAGCAGTAATTGAGACCATAAGACTATAAGACATAGGAGTAGAATTAGACTATTTGGCCCATTGAGTCTGCTGTGCCATCCTATCATGGCTGATCCATGCCAGCTAGATGAGCTAGCAAAATTTAAGCCACTTCCCTGTTGTTGATCCATAGCCAGTAGGTTATAACACTTCGTTTTCCCTTTATAGTCTTGTTGGTGAACATCTGAAATCTTTCTACACTCAGTGGACACTTTATTAAATATACCTGTACACCTGCTTTTAATGAAAATATCTAATTAGCCAGTCATGTGACAGCAACTCAATGCATAAAAGCATGCAGATCTGCTCAAGAAATTCAGTTGTTCAAACCAAACATGAGAATGGGGAAGAAAATAGGAAAGTGACTTTGATTGTGGAATGATTGTTGGTTCCAGATAACATGCTTTGAGTAGCTCAAACTTCTGATCTCCTGGGATTTTCATACACCAGTGTCTAAAGTTTACAGAGAATGGTGCAAAATGCAAAAAATATCCCACTGAGTGGCGGTTCTCTGGGTGAAATTGCTTTGTCAGAGGAGAAGTCAGGAAAATGGCCAGACTGGTTCAAACTGACAGGAAGGCGACAGTAACTCAACTAACCACTTGTTGAACCTTGAAGTGAATGGGCTACAGCAGCAGAAGACCATGAACATAGTCTGAGTGTAGTCTGCTTTTTATAAACACTCACTGACGATTACTTGGTTTAACTGTAACAGTCAGAAGTGAAAAATGGCTTTTGCCTTGACTTTGAAGAGAGCTGTACATAAACACTCCAGGGCAAATTGGGACATTGGATCCAAACTTGGCTAGGCAAGAGAAGGCAGTGATAGTTGAGGGTTATTTTTATGATTAGTTGACCATGGCTTGTGGTGGCCCACAGGGATTAGAGCAAGGATCCTTACTGTTTGTAATGTGAATGACTTTGATTATGGATGTAAGAGGTGCGATCAGTGAGAAACTAAGATAGGTGGAGCTGTTGATGAGATGGAAGATAATTTTAAGCTTTAAATGTGTCGGCCAAACAGGCTGAGAAAAGCCAGATGGAGTTAAATCCACACAAAAGTGACAAGATGAAGTTTGGGAGTCAAAGATTAGCTTTTAAAAAAAAGATGAGTTTTTAAACCAATGAGACTTGGATTTACACCATCAATAGTAGGAACCTGTGGAATATTGGGGAAAGGGACTTTAGAGTACATGTTCTACGATCCTTAAAGGTGACAGAACAGATAAATAATATGGTTAAGATGGATCAAGCTGCCAGCAGAATTGGTGAACTAAGGTTCCATTTCAACATTTAAGAGAAACATGGATAAGTACATGGATGGGAAGGGTTTGGAGAACTCTGGTCTGGTCCAGAATAACAGTTCAGCAAGGACTAGATGGAGCAAAAGACCCATTTCTGTGCCATCGTGTTCTATGACAATGACTCTAAAGCTTAGTTAAAATGTGCTTCAAATATTTCTGTTGGCGAATGGAAAACGAATAACTGGAATAATTTCCTCATGTATTTTGAAATGTCATAAAAATTGAGGTTATTTCAATATTAATTAGGTTATGAAAATACTAACCTTTATTATGATCTATAAACCTTTGCACACGCGTTCTGTTTATGTCTGTTTGAGATTTTCAAAGGCTGAAAGCAGACTTCAGATTTAACCACAATCATTTGGCGTGACTCTAACCTCTCTTCCTGTGGCATTCTTACCGGACTGTAAAACACCAAATGCCTGCTTCCTGCAGCTCACACCAAGTTCACGCATCTTATTTTGCAATTGCCTGTGAAAGCTTTGGCTCCTAGGCCACGACTTCTTGGCTGGTGGGAACAAACCTCCCATCCTCACCCCTGCATATGCTTACACATCTGTTTAATTACAGAATGCTCTGACAGGGGTGGTGATCGAGGCAGATACATTACGTGCATTTAAGAAAGTCTCAGAGGGTGCAGAGGTGATTTACCAGGATGATTCCTGGATTGGAGAACGTGCCTTACATGAAAAGGTTGAGCAAGCTATGACATTTCTCTTTGGAGTGAAGGAGGATGAGAGATGTATCGAAGATGAGGAGAAGCAGATAAGAGTGGGTAGCCAGCTACATTTTCCCAGGGTGGAAATGGCTAACAAAGGGATAGAATTTTAAGGTGATTGGAGGAAAGTAGAGGAGGGATGTCAGAGTTAGTTTTTATTTGTTGCACAGAGTGGTGGGTGCAAGCAATGCCCTGATGGGCTGGTGGTAGAAATAGAGATACTAGGACATTTAAAGGTGCCTAAGGCATGTGGATGATAGTAATATGGAGGCTGTGTAGGAGGGAAATTGTAGATTGATTTTAGAGTGGGTTAAAAGGTCAGTACAACATTGTGGGCCAAGGGGCCTGTACTGGGCTGTAATATTCTGTTCTTTTCAAGGATTTAATGCAGAAGCATTACAAGGCATTGATCAGACCAGATTTGGAGCATTGCAAATAGCTTTGGGCACCTTATCTAAGAAAGTATGTGTTGGCATTTTAGAGGATCCAGAGGAGGTTCACGAGAAATATCCCAGGAATGTAAGGGTTAACATATGAGGAGAGTGTGATGGCTCTGGGGCTTGTACCTGCTGGAATTTAGAAGAATGAGGGGGAAATCTCATTGAGACCTATCAAATATTAAAAGACTTAGATAGAGTGAATGTGGAGAGTGTGTGGGGGAGTCTCAGACAAAGGGGAACACCCTCTTATGTACAACCACAAACAGCATTTATTTACTTCGACTTCTGACTATAAATGGGATTGAAAGGAAAATATTGGGGCAAAGGTCGTGTTAGAAAATAGAATATAAGAACAGTAGAGCCTGCAGAGGACAGGCCCTTCGGCCCACAATGTCATGCCATTCTTTTAACCTACTCCCAGATCAACCTAAAACTTCCCTATATTTTTCTATCATCCATATGCTAATCTAAGAGTTTCTTAAATGCCCCTAATGTATCTGCCTCTACCACCCCTGGCAGCACATTACACACACTCTGTAAGAGTAAGAAACCTACCTCTGACATCCGCCAAACAAAACACGCACAGAATGTTAGAGGAATTCAGCAGACTTGGCAGCATTTATGGAAAAGAGTAAGCTGTTAATGTTTCGAGCAGAGACATTTCATCAGGATTCTTTTCCATAGATACTGCCTGACCTGCTGAGTTCCTCCAGCATTTTGCGGGTGTTGCTTGGATTTCCACCATCTGCAGAATTTTTCTTGTTTGTGATCAGACATCCCCTCCCCACCCCCCATACTTTCCTTTAAAACCTTAAAATTATGTCCTCTTGTAAACATGAGATTCTGCAGATGCTGGAAATGCAGATTTTCACACATAAAATACTCGAGGAAATCAGCTGGTCAGTCAGCTTCTATGATGAGGAATAAACAGTCGACATTTCAGGCCAAGACCCTTCATCTATTCTGATGAAGAATCTTGACCTAAAATATTGATTGTTTATTCCTTTAGTTTAGCTCAGAATCAGGTTTATTATCACCGGCATGTGACGTAAAATTTATTAACTTAGCAGCAGCAGTTCAATGCAATACATAATTCAGCAGAGGAAAAAAAAAATCACAAGATCACAAGACAAAGGAGCAGAAATAGGCCATTCAGCCCATCGTGTCTGCTCCACTACTCCACCATGAGCTAAACTATTTTCTCATCTAGTTCCAATTTCCGGCTTTTTCCCCATCTCCCTTGATACCCTGACCAATTAGATACCCATCAATCTCCTCCTTAAACACCCTCAATGATTGGGCCTCCACAGCTGTATCTGGCAATGAATTCCATAAATCCACAACCCTCTGGCTAGAAAAATTCTCCTCACCTGTTTTAAATGAGTACCCTGTAATTCTAAGACTGTGGCCTTTTGTCCTGGACTGACCCACCAAGGGAAACAGCTTTTCCACATCTACTCTGTCCAATCCATTCAACATTTGAAATGTATCTATGAGATCCCCTCTCATTCTCCTATACTCTAATGAATACAGTCCAAGAACCGACAAACACTCCTCATATGTTAGCCCCTGCATTCCAGGAATCATCCTCGTAAATCTTTTCTGAGCTCTCTCCACCATCAGTATATCCCTTCTAAGATAGGGGGCCCAAAACTGCACACAGTTTTCCAAATGAGGTCTCACCAGTGCCCCATAGAGCCTCATCAACACCTCCTTACTCTGATACACTATTCCTCTTGAAATGAATGCCAACATAGCATTTGCTTTCCTTACTGCCGATCCAACCTGGTGGTTAACCTTTAGGGTATCCTGCACTGGGACCCCCAAGTCCCTTTGCACTTCTAATTTTTGAATTTTCTCCCCATCTAAATAATAATCTGCCTGATCATTTCTTCTTCCAAAATGTATAACTGTACTATTCTCAACATTGTATCTCATCTGCTATTTCTTTGCCCACTCTCCTAAACTGATCAAGTCTCTCTGCAACCTTTGTTTCTTCAACACTTCCTGCTCCTCCACTTATCTTGGTGTATTCTGCAAACTTAGCCACAAAACCACTTAATCCATAATCTAAATCATTGACATAGTGTAAAAAGAGGCGGCCCCACACTGACCCCTATGGAACACCACTAGTAACCGGCAACCAACCAGCATAGGATCCCTTTATTCCCACCCTTTGCTTTCTGTCTAACAGCCAATGCTCCACCCATTCCAATATCTTTCCTGAAATTCCATGGGCTCTCATCTTATTAAGCAGCCTCTTATGCAGCACCTTATCAAAGGCCTTTTGAAAATCCAAATACACAACATCCACAGCCTCTCCCTTGTCAATTTTATTTGAGATTACCTCAAAATTCCAATAGGTTGGTGAGGCAGGATCTTCCCTTCATGAAACCATATTGGCTTGGGCCTATCTTGTCATGCACCTCGAGGTATCTCATAACCTTGTCCTTGAGGATTGACTCCAATAACTTTCCAAACTACCGATGTCAGACTAATAGGTCTGTAATTTTCTTTTTGCTGCCTCCTCCCTTTCTTAAACAGCGGAACTACATTTGCGACCTTCTAGTCCTCTGGAACCATGCCAGAGTATTGATTCCTGGAAGATTATTTCCAATGCCTCCACAATCTCCAAAGCCACCTCATTCAGAACCCATGGGTGCACCTCATCCGGACCGGAAGACTTATCTATCCTTAGTCCATTTAGCTTCCCAAGCACTTTCTCTCTAGTAATCTTGACTGTACCTAATTCTATTCCGAGACCTCTGGCTATCAGGTATGTTGCTAATGTCTTCCACTGTGAAGACTGATGCAAAATACTCATTTAGTTCCTCTGCCATCTCTTTGCTAACCATTACAATTTCAAAAAATAATTATAAATAAAATCAAAATAATAATAAAGTAAATCAATTACATACATTGAATAGATTTTTTTTTTTAAATGTGCAAAAACAGAAGTAGTGTATGTTAACAAAAGTGAGGTAGTGTCCAAAAATTCAATGTCCATATAGGAATGGGATGGCAGAGGGGAAGAAGCTGTTCCTGAGTCACTGAGTGTGTGCCTTCAGGCTTCTATACCTCCTACCTGAAGGTAAGAGATAAAAGGGCATGCCCTGTGTGCTGGAGGTCCTTAATAATGGATGCTGCCTTTCTAAGACACTGCTCCTTAAAGATGTCCTGGGTACTTTGAAGGCTAGTACCCAAAATGGAGCTGACTAGATTTACAACCTTCTACAGCTTCTTCTGGTCCTGTGCAGTAGCCCCTGCATACCAGACTGTGGTGCAGTCTATCAGAATGCTCTCCATGGTAAATCTACAGAAGTTTTTGAGTGTATTTGTTGACATACCAAATCTCTTCAAACTCACAATGAAGTATAGCTGTTGTCTTGCTTTCTTTATGACTACATTGATATGTTGGGACCAGGTTAGATCCTCAGAGATCTTGACACCCAGGAACTTGAAGCTGCTCACTCTCTCCACTTCTGATCCCTTTATGAGGATTGGTATGTGTTCCATTGTCTTATCATTCCTGAAGTCCACAATCAGCTTTTTCATCTTACTGACATTGAGTGCCAGGTTGTTGCTGTGGCACCACTCCACTAGCTGGCATACTTCACTCCTGTACGCCCTCTCGTCACCACCTGAGATTCTACCAACAATGGCTGTATCATCAGCAAATTTATAAATGGTATTTGAGCTATGCCTAGCCACACAGTCATGTGTATAGAGAGAGTAGAGCAGTGGGCTAAGCACACACCCCTGAGGTGTGCAAGTGTTGATCGTCAGCGAGGAGGAGATGTTATCACAGATTGTGGACTTCCTGTTAGGAAGTCGAGATCCAATTGCAGAGGGAGGTAACAGAGGCCCAGGCTCTGCAACTTCTCGATCAGGATTGTGGAAGTGATTGTTTTAAATGCTGAGCTATAGTTGATGAACAACATCCTGACATGGGTGTTTCTGTTGTCCAGGTGGTTTAAAGCCACGTGAAGAACAATTGAGATTGTATCTGCCATTGATCTATTGTAGCGATAGGCAAATTGCAATGGGCCCAGGTCCTTGCTGAGGTAGGAGTTCAGTCTTGTCATGATCAACCTCTCAAAACATTTCATCACTGTCGATGTGTGCGCTACCGGGCGATAGTCATTAAGGCAGCCCAAATTATTCTTTGTAGGCACTGGTATAATTGTTGCCTTTTTGAAGCAAGTGGGAACTTCCACTCATAGCAGTGAGAGGTTGAAAATGTCCTTGAAACTCCCGCTAATTGGTCGGCACAGGTTTTCAGAGCCCTACCAGCTGCTCCACTGGGACCTTCCACCTTCGGAGGGTTCACTCTTAAAGACAGCCTAACATCAGCCTCAGAGATGGAGATCACAGGGTCATCAGGTGCAGCAGGGATCTTCACAGCTGTAGATGTGTTCTCCCGTTCAAAGCGTGCATAGAAGGCATTAAGTTCATCTGGTGGTGAAGCATCGCTGCCATTCGCACTATTGGGTTTTGCTTTGTAGGAAGTAGTGTTTTGCAGACCCTGCCAGAGTTGCCGTGCATCCGATAATTCACCAGCCTCATTCAAAATTATCCCTTCACCCTCTGCAAATCACACCTGGTTTTCTGTTACACACCTGGGTCACCAGACTTGAATACCACAGATCTAGCCTTCAGCAGACGACATACCTCCTGGTTCATCCACGGCTTTTGGTTTGGGAATGTAGTTTGTGGGCACACACTCATCCACGCAGGTTTTAATGAGGTCAGTAACAACTGCAGAATATCTATACAAGGTTTGAAGATGAATCCCTAAATATAGCCCAGTCCACTGATTCAAAGCAGTCCTGTAGGCACTCCGGTGCTTCCCTTGTCCATACCTTCTTGGTCCTCACTACCGGTGCTGCAGTCTTCAGTGTCTGCCTGCACTCGGAGAAGTACAGCCAGGCGATCAGACTTCCCAAAGTGAGGGAGTGGAATAGCACGGTAGGCATTCTTGATGGTGGTGTAACAATGGTCCAGTGTGTTGTTTCCTCTGGTATTGCAAGTGATCGGTTGCTGGTAATTGCTTAGTGACTTTTTTCAGATTGGCCTGGTTAAAATCTCCCAAAACAATTGTGAAGGCATTAGGGTGCGTTGTTTCATGCATGTTGATCCCATTACTCAGTTTATCTAAAGCCTGCTTTACAATGGCCTGAGGTGGAATGCAAACTGCTATCAAAATGACCCCAGAGAACTCCCATGTAGGTAAAAAGGACGACACTTTACTGCTAGATATTCCAGATCTGGTGAGCAGAATTGGGACAGCACTGATATATCTGTGCACCAAGAACAACTAATCATGAGGCATACTCCTCCACCTCTGCTTTTGAGAGAATATATAGATCTATCCTGGCGGTGTATAGTAAACCCATCGATCTGGATCGCTGCATCCAGCACGGATGGTGTTAACCAGGATTCAGTGAAGCAAAGGACACAAGCTGTCCTAATGTTCCTCAAGTATTAGTCATTTCCATGTTGCAGAAGCCTCTGGCTGTCCACTAACTATCTTATATACCTTTGTCAATTCACCTCTAAGCAGCCTTCAAAGAAGAGTCCGAGCTCTCTCAACCTATCCTCCTGAGACCTGCTGTCTAAGGCAACACACACAAGCATGTTCTCTAATCCTAGATGAAGTTTGTTTCTGGGGTTGTGTGTCTCCAATGGTCCTGATGGTCAAGTCCAGTTGCAGGTAATGATTACGTCAATGATTTGGATGATGGAATTGACTCCTTTGTTGCAAAGTTTGCTGATGATATGAAGAAAGGTGGAAGGCAGGTATTTTTGAGGAAGTAGAGAGGCTACAGAAGGACTTGGACAGATCAGGAGAATAGACAAAGGAGTGGCAGATAGACTGCAGTGTTTGTAAGTGTATGGTAATGCACTTTGGTAGAAAAAATGAAAGTGTTGACTATTTTCTAGATGGAGAGAGAGAAAAAATACAAAAAAAATTGAGGCAAATAGGGACTTGGGAGTCCTTATACAGGATTCCATAAAGGTTAATTTGTAGGTTGAGTCTATGGTGAGGAAGGAAAATGCAATGTTAGCATTCATTTTTAGAGGTCTAGAATATAAAAGCACAGATGTAATGTTGAGACTTTATAAATCACTTGAAGTATTGTGAGCAGTTTTGAGTCTCCAATCGAAGAAATGGTGTGCTGGCATTGGAGAGGGTCAAGGGGAGTTTCACAACAATAATTCCAGGAATAAAAGGGTTAACATACAAGGAGCATTTGATAGCTCTGGTTCTATACTTGCTAGAGTTTAGAAGAATAAAGAGGGATCTCATTGTAACACATCAAATATTGAAAGGCCTAGATAGAGTAGATGTAGAGAGGATATTTCCTATAATGGGCGAGTCTAGGACCAGAGGGCACAGCCACAGGATAAAGGGGAGTTCACTTAGAACAGAGATGAGGAGGGATTTCTTTAGATAGGGTATGGTGAATCGGTGGAAATTCATTGCCACAGATGGCTATGGAAGCCAAGTCATTGAGTATATTCTGCACCAGTCACAGCATCAAAGGTTACGGGGAGCAAGCAGAATGTGGTTGAGAGGGATAATAAATCAGCCATTGTGGAGCAGACTCGAAGGGTTGAATGGCTTCATTCTGCATTTATGTTTTATGGTCCAAGGATATTATGATCCAGCCTCCAGCACTTTCCCAACTTCTGTCCTGCAAAGTGCAGACATGGACGTTCAGAAATCATTGAACGAGACCAAATAGTCAGAGATACTATCTGTTAGATTGTATTTTCACCTAAGGGCCCAATTTCCTTCCCTAATGACAGTATTTAAAGAGTCTGCATGTCATTAAAACTAATTGAGTTAATTAGAATAGGAAAATAGGGGCTCCTGGGCTTATGAAATTGCTTTACTTATAGACTTCAGTCCCACACCACCAGGTTCAGAAAGTTATTACTCTTCAACCATCAAGGCTCCTAAACCAACGTGGATAATTTAACAACATCAAACTGATTTCACAACCTATGGACTCCCTTTCAGGGATTTTACAACTCATGTTCTCAGACTTGCTTGCTACTTTTATCTTGTATTATTTATTTACCTTTTCCTTGTGTATTTGCACAGTTTGTTGCCTTTTCCACATTGGTTGTCTGTCCATCTTTCTGGTTTTTTGTTGATTCTATTCTGCTTCTTTGTACTAACTGAATGCCTGCAAGAAAATGAATCTCAGGGAAGTACATGATGACGTTTTTGTACTTGGATAATAAACTTACTTTGAATTTTACTTACAGAATTCTGATGTTATACAAGTTCTCCCAGACATTTTTAAATCATTTGTTTAAGCTGATATTAATATTAAAATGTTTCAAATTGTACATTGATGACCTGATAGTGTATTTTCCATTAAATTATGAGTAAGGTTAGTGTGGAATGACAGGATGAGAGTAAGTGTACGTGGCATGATATGATATGGGCAATGACAGGAACTGGAATTTTATTTCATTTTCCTATTACGAGATACAGCACAGTAACAGGCCCGAGCCCAATTACACCTGTGTGTCCAATTAACCTACAAACCCAAAAGTAGTTTTTTAAAAAATTTTTCCCTCCTTAACTATGTCCAGAGAAGGATTTTATAGATCTTTTTAAAAAAGCCATACCACTCCCTTGCCAAAGTCACTACAATGTTGTATATTTGATATTGCTAACTAAAGCATTTTGTAGGATAAGGACTTGTCTGGAAACTGGGATCATCTAGTCAAGTACTTTTAACCAGAGCAACCGGAAAAAACACATGTGGCCACGGGGAGAATTACAAGCTTCTCACTGACCGCAGTAGAATTAAACCTGCATCACTGGGACTGTAATAGCCATACACTACTGTGCCCATCATTTCTGATTTTGGTGACTTAGAGAAATTAGCTTAGAGACATTTCTGAAGAATGGAATTCTTCATAACTAGGGAGCTTCCTGCACAAGAACGAGAATAAAAGTACATACAATGCTTCAAGCCTGGATTACATCACCACTGAACCTTTCCCCGACTGATTCCTATATGTAATACAAACATAACTTGTTATGGTCCAGAAGCAATCTGAGTATATGCACTCAATGACTGCACAATGGGGAAGAGATTTATTTATTTTGAGTTACAGCATGGAACAGGCACTTCCAGCCCAATGAGCCACACGGCCAACAATCCACCGATTTAACCCTAGCCTAAACACAGGACAATTCACAATGACTAATTAACCCTCTAACCAGTACTCCTTAGAGTGTAGGAGGAAACTGGAGCATTTGGAAGAAACCCAGGTACTCACAGGAAGAACATACAAGCTTAATTACAGAGAACATGGGAATTCAAAGTTTTAAAGTGCATTTTTTCTTAATGAATGTATAGATTATACAACCTTGAGATTTGTTTGCTTACAGGCAGTCAGAAATCAAGGAACCTGAAAGAACCCAATTTAAAAAGACCGATCCCCAGTGCCCACAGAGGGAAAAAAAAGCACAAAACAAATCATAAACCATAGAAGTGAGCAACAACGACAGCATTCCAAACCAAATTGAGTCCTTAGATCCAAATCCTGGAGCAGCCTGTAATCCTGTAATGTATTTTGTGAGTCTTCGTAGGTCAGAGTGCATATGACATCAGGATGTAGGTAAGAAAAATGGAAGTCTGTTGAATAAACATGGTTGTTCAATCTACAGCGGCGTCCGAGTCACATCAATACTACAGAGTAGGCCTAAAGCCTCAGAATTCAGTTCATCATATTGGTGGGGCAAATCACCTCAAAGTTCACAGGCATGAAACACAGCAGCTGGGCACAGACTCACAGCCTTATTGTCCCAGAAAGTGAAGCTGCCAGACTATCTGTGCCAGTGTTTAAATTGTCCGAACCTTGCACTAGGACCCAGGCCTGGGCCCCACTGCCGGCAAATCACTCCAGGCCTAGATTTTGTTGCCAAGGGAGCCATTCTTGACCTTTCCAAATCAGTTTGGAGCCCAGGATGATCCAACTTTGTCCAATTCTCAACACCCTGCCTTTCCAGTGTATCTGGGCCAGCATTTCAACTGTCCAAACAGAAGCTAGTACCCTTCTGGGCCTTGAACATGCTGCCCATTGATTCACTTTGGACCTGGATTACCCTGGCAACGAAGCCATTTTCTGCCCCTGGTTAGAGCAATCCATTCTTGTACCCGGGTTAATTGGACAGGCATCAGAACTCCTCTGTCCCATCTTCTCCACTACAAATCGTTCACTCCAACTCCAACTGCACCCATTTCGCAGCACGCCAGCAGGGCACGGCTCACAAATTCGCTTTGCCGTCGCTCACTTCTTCATTGTTTGTGGTGATCGTTTACCACAACTTACTTCAAAAAATTCTATTAATAATGGTTTTAATTGAATTCCTTTGCTTTTGAACTACCAGTGAGCTGTCACAGCATCTTAAACCGGAATTGAACCTCAAACTCCGTCACCCCGAGGTGTAATAGTGTTGCACTAACTGCTATGCTACCATAAAGCAATTAGCTTTAGTTGACACATGCACTTTGAAACAAAGTGCAAAACATTAAACTAATTCAAAGGCAAGCACGGGAATCCGAAACCTTATGGTAAACATGAAGTTAAACTAAGTGAGACGCACACGCATCACTTGGTAGCGTGATGACATACACAATTCACATACAATATGGAATGAATTAATTAAGCAAACAAGAATGCTTTATTAACATTATACACACAAAATTACTCTAAAATTGAAATATTAAATAAAGAACAGATACCCATAACTTACTAAGACTAACCCATACGATGTTACGCGGGAGGAAACTGGAGTGCCCTTAAAGAGACCTCAGAGTAGGTGAAAGGTTAGCACAACATAATGTGCCAAGTGTCCTGCACTGTGCAGTACTGTTCTATATTCAATGAAACCCAAGCATTCATGGGGAGAACATAAAAACTCCTTGCAGACAGCGGAGGGAACCGAATCCTCATCTGCCGATCCCTGTATAGTATTTTGCAAACCACTACACTACTGTGCCGTGCTTTAGAAGTAAATGAGCCAAATGCAGGCAAATGGGACTCACTTCAGACAACACCTCGCTCAGAATGGTCCATTTTGGCCATAGCACCTGCTTCTGTGTTGTATAACTCTACGACTCTCGCACTGTTAAGTGCTTAATCATACAAATGTACAACTCTCTGCATAAAGTTTCCCCTCAGGTTCTACAATCATTATTCTCAGTTTCAGCTTCCAAGTTCTCCACGTCACTGAGGAAATGAGCCTTGTCGTCTCTACTGCCAATCCCTCGTAGGTACTGCAGGTTTTAATGAAATGACCACTAATTATTCTAAACTCAATGCAAATATTGTTCTATCACTCTGGTGAACTACATATACCTGTCTGGACTGCTCCTGTGGCTCCTCCCACAGACCCCGGTATAAAGGCGATTGAGGCCTGAGCCCAGCCCTCAGTCTCCAGGATGTAGCATGGTGGTCAACTGCTGCTTGTTCTTTCTTTCAGTCAACAAAAGCTGATATCTCACCTCCCGTTATTGATGGTGCATCACACTCCATATGTAAAAGGCTCTTATTTCCTTTGGATTTGAGACATCACAAGTTGTTCTAAGCTGATAAAAGTTCCATTTAAACTCAGTGGCCACATTATTAGGTGCCTTCTGTATCTAACAAAGTAGGCACTGAGTAGATGTTTGTGGTTTTCTGCTGCTGCAGCCCATCCACATCGAGGTTGGACACGTGTTCGGAGATGCTGCTCGGTACACCATTTTTGTAGCATGTGGTTATCTGAGCTACTGTCATTTTCCTGTCAACTTGAACCAGTCCAGCCATTCTTCTCTGACCTATCTTATTATCGAGGCGTTTCCTCTACAGAACTGCTACTCACTGATATAACTTTGTCTTCCACACCATTCTCTGTAAACTCTAGCACTGCTGTGCATAAAAATCCCAGGAGATCAGCAGTTTTTGAGATACTCAAACCACCTTATCTGGCACCAACAACCATTCCACAGTCAAAGTCACTTGGATCACGTATCTTCCCCCATTCTGGTATTTTGTCTCAACAACAACTGAACCTCTTAATCACATCTGCATGCTTTTATGCATTGAGTTGCTGCTACATGATTGGCTGATGACTTATTTGCATTAATGATCTAATGTACAGGTGTACCTAATAAAGCAGCCATTGAGTGGGTGCGGATGTAGCCAATTAAATTGCTTTCCTGTTATAAACAAGTTGCCAGAAATACAGAGTAACACACAACAAACTGCTGGAGGAACCTAACAGGTCAGGCAGCACCAATGGAAAGGAATATACAGTTGATATTCCAGGCTGAGGCCCTTCAGTCCTGATGAAGGATTTCAGCCTGAAATATCAACATTTTATTCCTTTCCATAGATACTGCCTGGCATGCTGATTTTCCATTATCTCTGCTTTGTCACACAATTAGAGACTTGCAACACAGATTCTAAGTAAATATGACGACTATTTTCAATACACTAGATCTCCAGATCAACAATTAACAAAATACACCAAACTAATTTCGTACGTCGCTATGGTTCGGAGAGTAAGATCCATCTGGTTACCACAAGACCTCCCAGCTCAGCATCCATTATGGAAAGAAGTTGATTCATGGAAATGGGAAAATGACACTTTATCCAAATTCCAATTAAATCCATTCCAGTAACATTGTTCACATAAAACCAATATTTCATATTTTGGATCCCTCAGTATTTGAACTCCAGAAAGAATGTTTAGATAGTGGAAACTTAGGATCACTTCAAACGATTTCTGAGCAGCTTCCTTATTTGGACCAACTTGGTGAGACCTATTCTTTTGTCTAGCACTATGTATAACTTTTGAAGCCATCTGCAAAGAATAAGCAGTTCTATAAGATTTATTTTTGCCTCCTTAACTACGTCTAGAGAAGGATTTTATAGATCTTTTTAAAAAAGCCATACCACTCCGTTGCCAAAGTCACTATAATGTAGTATACTTGACATTGCTAACTAAAGCATTTTGTAGGATAAGGACTTGTCTGGAAACTGGGATCATCTAGTCAAGTACTTTTAACTTTGGCTGACAAAAACACTTTTGATAATTCAGAGCATTAGTGCAGACATTTATTCATTTTCTGAACTTATTTTTTTGAGATATAATTGGCAAATATAATGTAACAAATAGCTCTCTGTAAAATGGCCACAGTGTGGATGATGCAAAGTTATCAAAAACATCTGCTTATCTTCAAGATTCAAATTTGTCACATACACATCAAAACATGAACTCAGTGGCCACTTAATCAGATACCTCATATCACTAACAAAGTCACCACTGATGGATGTCACAATCTTCTGCTGTTGTAGCCAATCCATGTCAAGGTTGAACAGGTTATGCATTCAGAGGTGCTCTTCTGTTGCAACACATGGTCATTTGAACTATTACCTCATTCCTGCCCACTTGCACCAGACTGGCCATCCTCCTCTGATCTCACTTATTAACAAGGATAATTACACCCATAAAACTATCACTTTAAAAACTGGAATTTTTCTTTTTTTTTTTGCAAAATTCTCTGTAAGCTTTTGAGATTGCTAGGTGTGAAAAATCTCAGAAGCTCAGCAGCTTCTGAGAGACTCAAACCCCACCATCCAGCACCACCAATCCTTCCACAGCCAAAGTCACTTAAATCACAATTCTTCCCCATTCTGATACTTGGTCTGAACAACATGTCTGTATGCTTTTATGCTTTGAGTTGCTACCACGTGATTGGCTAATTAGATATTTGCATTACTGAGCAGGTATACAGGTGTACCTAATAAAATTGCCACTGAGTGCAGAGCCCTGCAACACAATTAGAAATAGTAAAGTGAGAGCTTTTCTCAGGGAGGGAGAGAGGGAGAGGGAGAGGGGACATGATAGATGCATACATGATGATAAGAGGCATAGACTGAGTGGAGAGCCAGAGCCCTTTTCCCAGGGTGGAAATGGCTGATATGCAGGTGCATAATTTTAAGGTGTTTGGAGGGAAGTACAGAGGGTACGTCAGAGGTAAGTTTTTTGCGAGGGTGCTGTGATCTATGCACTACCCCCGGTGACCCAGCAGGTGCCGCTGGTGAGGATGTTTTGGGTGGATCTGGTGTTGGGGACATGAGAGGGGTCTGTGGGTCTGTGTGAGAATGTCTATCCTCTTCAGGGGACTCTGCCCCCTCTGCCAGTGTTTTTCCCTCTAGCAAAGTCACTGGTGGACATGCTTCCCCAGTAGTCTGTCTCACCATTGGAAACTCCATGGAACTGTCTGCCTCTGAGCCGGAATCATGACGCAGGCGCACATGGTCCTGATGTCTGCGGAAAACACACCCATCAGTCAGCTTAACAACATAGGAAACTGGACAACTCTGCTTAAGAATAACACCAGGTAGCCATTACTGATTGTTCCTCACATAGACGTTGTCATCCAGTTCTAACTGTCTCTCTTGAGCATGTTGATCATGTCCCTCTTTCTGCTTTTCCTGCTTTCTCTCCACTTTTGCCTTCATGTCCAGGCGCAGCAGGTCCGATCTTGATTTGGGCCTACGCCCCATCAGCATCTCTGCTGGAGTGCGTGCAGTTGTAGTCTGTGGCGTGAGGTGGTATTTAAACAGGAAACCTGAAAGCCAGGTATTAAGAGAGTCCCCTGTCATCCACTTCAGGCCTTCCTTCACTGTCTGAACAGCCCGCTCAGCCAAACCATTTGAGGCTGGGTGGAAAGGGGCCGTCCGAATGTGATGAATGCCATTCTTCCGCATGAACTCACCGAACAGCTCACTGGTGAACGTCAGGCCATTATCAGTGACCAGAGTGTCAGGCAACCCATGGACTGCAAACACTTGCCTGAGTTTGTCTATGGTTGAGGGGGTTGTGATGTTTCTCATGATGTGAGCTTCGATCCATTTGGAATGCGCATCTACCATTACAAGAAACATCTGTCCCATAAAGGGGCCAGCAAAGTCCAAATGTAGCCTAGACCAGGGGTAGACTGGCCACTCCCATGGGTGCAAAGGAGCTGGTGGTGGCATGTTCTGATTGGTCTGACATTGCGTGCATGATTTTACCTTGTTCTCCAGATCCTGATCCATTCTTGGCTACCAGATGTAGGATCTTGCAAGGCTTTTCATTCGAGGCACCCCTGGGTGAGTCTCATGAATTTCCTCCACAATCTGTGAACGGCCAGGGGGAGGCACGATGACCCTTGCCCCCCAGAAAATGTAGCCATCCTGCAGACTCAGTTCTGTCTTGCGTTTGGCATAAGGCCTCAGTTCCTCTCCTTCCACGACTCTGGGCCAACCTTGTAAAAGAAAAGTCTTGACTTGAGACAGGACTGGGTCCCTCTCTGTCCATTGCTTGATCTGGGTCACTTTTACAGGTGTCGCGGACAGCCTCTCCAATGAAAACACAGTCTCTGGAGGCACATATGTAGTAACAGGCGTCTCAGGTAAAGGGAGTCGACAGCGCATCGGCGTTTGCATTATCCCCACCCGCTCTGTACACGATAGTATACCGGTAGGCTGTCAATGTGAGAGCCCAACGTTGTATCCTGGCTGAGGCTAGCGGTGGGATGCATCTGGTCTCCTTAAAAAGGCTCATCAATGGTTTATGGTCCGTATAAATTGTGAATACATGTCCATTGAGGTACTGATGAAAACGTTTGTCTGCAAAAACAATGGCCATATCTTCTTTGTCTAGCTGTGAATATCCCTTCTCAGCAGCTGTCAGGGTACGTGAAGCAAAACCAATAGGCTTCTCTGAACGGTCCTCCATTACATGTGAGAGAACTGTCCCGACTCCATAAGGTGAAGCGTCGCATGAAAGGGTGATCTCCTTGTCTGGGTCATAGTGAACGAGCAGCTTCGCTGAGTGCAGGAGTTCTTTCACTTTCTTGAAAGCTTCCTCCTGCTCTTCACCCCACCGCCACTTAGTGACATTGTGAAGCAGCTTATACAGTGGTGTCCCAGGTAGGTCACACTCGGAGCCAGGAACACACATTTTCCACATTTCAACCGCAGCCCTGCGTCTGAGAGTCTCTTCAGCACCTGTTCTAAATTAGCCAGATGCCCCCCCTCCGTGGCTCCCGTGATCAAAATATCATCAAGATACACTGCTACATGTGGAATCCCCTGCAGCAAAGAGTCCATTGTCCTTTAGAAAATGGCAGGGCTAGACGCCACTCCAAACACCAGGCGATTGTATTTGAATAATCCCTTGTGTGTATTGGTGGTGATGTACTCCTTTGAATCTCGTCGAGCAGCAGCTGTTGGTTGGTGCGGCTCATGTCCAGCCTTGTGAACAGTTTACCCCCTGACAGGGTCGCAAACAGGTCATCCACCCGTGGCAATAGGTACTCCTCCAGCTTAGAGACCTGATTCACTGTAAGCTTGTAGTCCTCACATTTCCTCACCATTTTATCTGCCTTCAAAACTGGAACAATAGGAGCCGCCCACCTTGAAAACTGGACGGGTTCAATGATGCCCAACCCCTGTAAACGTACCAGCTCCGCCTCGACTTTGCCTTTCATGGCATAGGGCACTGAGATGGTGTGGCCTCAGGGCCGACGTAGAGTTTCACGGTCACGCCCTTCAGTGTGCCCAGCTCATCCCTGAAAACGTCACTATACAGCTGCAGAATGTCCTCTGTCATGCGTGCATACTTAATTTCATGCCAGTTGAGCCTGATAGACTAGGCCCACTGCCCTTAGCTATCACCAGCCTGGCTTCAGCCTTCTGGCCCCTGGCCGAAATATCCACATATAACACCCCTAAATGAGGTATAGGCTGCCCTGTATAGGTCCTGAGTTGGAGCTTAGATGGTCTGATGGGAGGCAGATTGGATCCCCATGTCCTCCTGTAGGTCTCTTCACTAATGACTGATGCAGTAGCCCCTGAATCAATCTCTAACTTAATGTCCTTTCCCTTGACGGTGACTGTGGCATAATATGGTTCAGGTGGTCCCTCATCCGTTTCCACCCCAACCACGTTGTAGGCACACTCTGCTTCTCCTAGGTGGTGTGTGGCTGCCTGAGTCTGTTGAGCTTTCCCCTGCCCAGGTTTAACCTTACCCTTTATGCTCCTGCACTTTTTAACGAAATGTCCCTTCTTGCTACGAGCATGACAGACAGTACCTTTGAATTTACAAAAATTTGCATAGTGCATTCCTCCACACCGAAAACATTCGGCCCGCTGTTCCTGTCTACCAGTCTCCCTCCTGACTTGGAGCACTGCCGCCGACTGCAACCCCCCATATCCTTGGCATTATCAGCAGCCATCTCCATGCTTTGGGCAATCCCTAGGGCTGTCATGAAAGTCAACAGTGAGGTTTCCCCCAACAAGTGGTGTTGTACAGCGACATTATTAATGCTGCATACTAATCTGTCACGGAGCATGTCATCCAACACGGCTCTGAAATCGCAATGCTCCGATAGCTGCCGAAGCTCGGCCACAAAATCGCCCACAGACTGGCCTGGCTTCCGGACATGGCTGTGAAACTTGAACCGTTGAACTATCACCAAAGGCTTCGGATTGTGGTGGTTCCCCACGAGCTTGACCAGTTCGGCGCATGGAATTTCTCCCGGTTTCCGCGGTGTAGTTAGGTTCCGTTTCAGCTTGTATGTCCTTGCTCCACACACACTCAGGAGGATAGAGCGCTTCTTAGCCTCCTCAGTAATTTCATTAGCACAGAAGAAGTGGCCCAACCCTTCCTCATACTCTGGCCACTCATCGATTTGCTCGTCGAACACACCGTTCCTAACGCAGCCATCTGAACACGAGGCTCCTCGCCCGCTCACAGCTCCAGATCGAAAATGGGCCGACCCGTCCACAAAACCAGTTTACCTCGTCGCCAAAAATCTGTGGGAACTTCTACTTTACAAAAAGACCACTCGACAACTTGATGGCCAAAAGAACATCTTTATCTGGGACGGCAAACGATATTTACAATGCAAAGGCTTCCAGGTACCTCGTGCGGCATGGGTGGAGGAACATGGGTGGAGTACAATGCATACTGGGAGTAAAAAGAGAAGGAAGTAAAGACCCCGCCAACCCCGGATCCTGCCTCTTGCTACCACAGCTTCCCGATTAGTATTAACTTACTTTTAATAATACTCACATTACAACACTTGTCAAAGAAGAAACTTCCCAAAGTGCATTACCTCACACTTTCCTGGATTAAATTCTATTTATCATTGGTTTGCACAACTTCCAGCTTTTCGATGTCACACTTACTCTCTAACAATCTTCAACACCAACAATTTTAGGCCCCATAACTTAGAAAGGATGTGCCGGCATTGGAGAGGATCCAAAAGAGATTTATGAGAGTGATCCCAGAAATGAAAGCGTAAAACAAATATAGAGTTTGATGGTTCTGGGGCAGTACTCACAGGAGTTTAGAAGAATTGGGGTGGGGGTATCTCATTGAAACCTATTGAATATTGAAAGGCCTAGATAGAGTGGACATGGAGAGAACTTTTCCATTAGTTGGAGAGTGGGACCAGAGGGCACAGCATCAGAATAGAGGATGTCCATTTAGAACAGAGATGAGGGTGAATTTATTTAACCAGAGGGTGGTGAATTCTGTGCAATTCATTGTCACAGATGGCTGTGGAGGCCAAGTCATTGAGTGTATTTAAAGTGGTGGTTGATAGTTTCTTAATTAGTGAGAACATGGAGAGGAGGCAGGAGAATGGGGTTGAGAGGGATAATAAATTAATCATGATGGAATGATGGAGCAGAGTCAATGGTTTAATTCTACTTAGATGTCTTACTCCCATTTCTCATGGTCTTATGGACTAACAGCTGTAGCTGAAAAGCTAGAATGTTTTCAGATGCCATAAAAATTAAATTCCTCCTCCAGTTATTCCCTGCTTTTCCTGTGGAATACAAATCTGTTCCAACTTACCTATTTTAATATATATTTGATATATATTTCTGATTGCAATTTATAGTATATTTTATGAATTGCACTGTATTGCTGCCTCAAAACAACAAATAAAGCTGATTCTGATTCCTGTCTTCCAGTTTCCCTCTCACTGATCTAAGGCCCTCTGGCCTGTTGTTTTCAGCTTTATCCCTCCTTTTTAAACAAGTGGATAACACTAACAATCCTTCAGTCTCGTGGTACCTCAGTTGTGGCTAACAAAGGTAAATAGAAATCAGAGACCAAACAAACATCCCACCCCGCCCCACCCAGCTTCCCGTTGCATCCTGGGGAAATCCTGTCAGGCCCTGGGATTCTATCTATTTAACTTTCTCAAATGTTTCTAATCACTTCCTCGTTGGTACTCCAGGATATCAGTGTACTTCCCTCTTCACACTTCAGCTTCCAGATCTCTCTCCCTGGCCCTGCTGTGTGCTTCCAGAATGTTCTAGCTCATGTAAGATTTCCAGCACTTGCAGTTTTTAATGCCAAGCTGGCAAGTTATTTAACTTAGCACATGTTGAGGTCTGGAATAGAACTCACCAGATATTGTGGATGCAGAACAAATTCCCAGCAAAGGTAACTCTTTTATTATTAATAAAAATATGGGCTCTGTTTCATGTTTCTGGGTAAGCCTCCCCATGGGGCAACAATGTTCCGTAAATTTACATTTGCAGCAGTATAAAACTCTAGTTAGGCTATGTCCAGAGTATTCCGCACAGTTCTGGTCGTCCAATTATAGGAAGGATGGTGAAACTTTGGAGGGGGTGCCGGAGTGGTTTACCAGGATGTTGCCTGGATTAGAGGGCATGAGGGGCAGGACAAACGTGTGTTGTTTTCTCTGGAGTGCCGACGCGCTGAGCAGAGATTTATATATTTATTGAGATACAGTGTGGACTAAGCCCTTCCAGCCTTTCAAGCCAAACTGCCCAGCAGCACCCTAATGTAATCCTAGCCTAATCACTGGATAATTTAGAATGATCAATTAACCTCCCAACTGGTACATCTTTGGATTGTGGGAGGAAACTGGAGCACCAGGAGGAAACCCATTCAATCCCAGGGAGAACGTACAGACTCCTCACAGGCAGCGGCGAGTATAAGACTATGCGAGCCATAGGTAGATAGAGTAGACAGAGGGTGACTTTTTCCCAAGGTTGAAATGTCTGAAACCAGAGGGCATGCGTTTAGGGTGAGAGGGTTTAATTTCAGAGGAGGTGTGAGGGGCAAGTTTTTTTTACACAGAGAGTGGTGGGTGTCTGGATTGCACTGCCTGGGGTAATGGTAGAGGCAGATACATTAGGGACTTTTAAGAGCCATTTAGACAGGCACAAGACCGTGAGGCAGGATATGGACATTGTATATGCAAAGGGAATTAGTTTAGTTGGCCATTTGACTGCTGATTTAATTAGTTCAGCACAACATTGTCTGTTCCTGTGCTATGTTCTATATATATTCTTGTTTAGCAAAGGGAGTGCAGGGGAAAAGGCTAGACTTGTCAAACGGGCGGAAGTTTGCGACGGTCTGTTGTGATTAATAACATCTGTTTTCCTCATCTTGTTATTATCTGGTCACATAAAACTCTGAAGAATTTGTGGCTGCTGCTCTTTATTAGGGAGAGGCAGACGCACTCCAGGGCCCAGATACAGCTCTGCCCTTCCCGATCCTGTTGATGTGGTCGGATGAGCAAGGCCTGAGGGTTCCTGCAATCAAGGCTCTTCAGTTCTGACCCAGAGGTGATGGGAAGTGCAACATGACTCAGTCTTCCCGGTGCAGCTCAGGCTAACCTTCACCGTCTTGCTTAGATTTCACTTTGGCAACCATACAGAGAACTTAGAACAGTACAGCACCGGAACAAGCCGTTCGGCCCACAGAGTCCGTGCTGAACGTGATGCCAAATTAAACTAGTTCCATCTGCCTGTATGTGATCCATACCTCTTTATTCCCTGCATGTTCATTTGTCTTTCTAAGTCTCTTAAATGTCACTATCTACTTCCAACACCTCCCTATTCCAGGCGTCCACTGCTCTGGGTTAAAAAAAATTCTCCCCGTACATCTCCTTCAAACTCCCCCCACCTCACCTTCTCATCCTCTGGTATCTGGGTGCTATGGTAGCATAGCTGTTAGCGGTATGCTATTACAGCTCGGGGCCTCAGAGTCAATCGCTGCGTCCTCTGTACGTCCTTTCTGTGGAATACATGGATTTTCTCCAGGTGCTCTAGTTTCCTCCCACAGTCCAAAGACGTACCAACTAGGTCAATTAGTCGTTGCAGATTGCCCCATGATTAGGATAGAGTTAAATCACAGTTGTCAGGGGTTGCTGGGAAGTGTGGCTTGAATGGCCAAAACGGCCTATTCCATCTCTAAATAAACTTGATTGTTCTTCTCAGGGAAAACACAAAAACAACTTTGTCTACCTACCTCATCTAAGCCTCTCATAACTTTATAAACCTCCATCAGGTTTCCTTAGCCTTCAATGATCTGGAGATAACAATTCAAGTTTGTCTAATTTCTCCCTCTAGCAAATACCCATCCAGGACCCTTATTTATCATCATCAGCAAGTCCGGGGTCGATATCAAAGACTGAAACCCAAGGGCCGATCCGAAGTCCGGAACTTGAGGTGGACGGCTGGAGATCCAAGTTTGTGGATCTCTGCAACTCTGCTGGGGAAATCAAAGGCCCATTCCCTGCAAATCTCTGTGACTCCACTAGGAAATCAAAGGCCCATTGCCTGCATATCTCTGTGACTCCACTGGGAAGTCAAAGCCTCACTGTCTGTGATCCACTCAAGACTGGAGGATGAAGACAGCTGTCCTGGGGTTAGAGGAATGCTTATGTGCACAACTGTGTAGTGCGTGGGTCATAGAGAAGTGCAGCACAGAAAAAGTCCATTCAGCCCATCTAGTCCATGCCAAAAACATTTAAACAGCCTAATCCCAACAACCTGCATTTTGAGCATAATCCTCCATACTCCTACCATCCATATACCTGTCCAAACTTCTCTTAAACATTGAAATCAAGCTTGCATGCACCACTTGTTCTAGCAGCTCATTGCACACTCTCACAGTCCTTTGAGTGAAGAAGTTTCCACTCATGCTCCCCTTAAACCTCTTGCCTTTCAACCTTAACCCAAGACCTGTGGTTGTAGTCTCACCCAACCTCAGTGGAAAAAGCCTGCTTGAATATACCTTATCTATACCCCTCATAAGTTCGTAAATCTCTATCAATTATCCACTCAATCTTCTGCATTCTAAAGTATACAGTCCTAACCTATTCAATCTTTCCTTATAACTCAGGTCCTCCAGGCCTGGGAACATCCTTATAAATTTTCTCTACACTCTTTCAACCTTCTTTACGTCTTTCCTGTAGGTAGGTGACTAAAACAGCATACAATTCTCCAAATTAGGCCTCATTAAAGTCTTATATAACTTCAACAGAGTACCCCATCTTCTGTGCTCAATACATTGACTTATGAAGGCTAATGTGCCTAAGCTTTACTTTATGACCCTGTCTACCTGTGACGCTACTTTCAACGAATGATGTACTTGTATTCCCAGATCTGTTCTACCACACTCCTCAGTGCCTACTATTCACTGTGAGATACCTACCTTGGTCGCTCCTACCAAAGTGCAACACCTTGCACTTGTCTGAATTAACTTCCATCTGCTATTTTTCAGCCCATTTTTCTATCTGATCTGGATCCCTCTGAAAGCTACGATAGACTTCCTCACTGTCCATGACACCCCCAGTTGTGGTGTCAGCCACAAATTTGCAGATCCAGTTGATCACATTATCATCCAGAGTGGGGAGAAATGGGGCTTGTTTCTCTGTTGCTTGGGTGCTTGGTAGGTGCTTTTTTGTTGTGTCCTGAATTGTTGTTCTGCCAAGCATTGTGGGAATGATATATTGGCACCGGAATGTGTGGTGACATTTGCAGCAGACCTTCAGGAGTATTGTTATTTAATGCAAATGATGCATTTCACTGTATGGTTTGATGTATAATTGCTGAATAAATTTTTAGTCTTGAATCTCAAATCCCGAAATGCACGCTGTCATATTTGTGTCTGTCAGCAAAATGGCCGTGGGACTAAAGCTAATGGTGAGTTGTCAGGGCGCTTGGAGCAATGATGGACGAGTGAATTGAGTTCACTCTAGGCATGCACTCAAAAGAATTTACCTTCAGCTCGAAGGACAGACGCTTGGTTTTCACCGATTGCTTTCCCTCACATACATCTGTTACTTAGCTCATTCACTTCCTGTGGGAGTGAGATCCACACTCTGGTTGAGCTCTTTCTGCTGAATTCTCCTTTGGCTAAACTGGAGACGGTTTTATTTATGACTCTTAGCACTGACTCTCCACGTTTTCTCCACATCCAACTGTCAAACCTCTTGATAATCCCAGGGAACTCTCTCAGATTACTTCTTTCTTTTCCATTTTCTTGAGTCAGGCAGACAGGCCCATTCCATCTACTTGCTGAAGGCACACACTACTGGGTTATGGGGAAGATGGCATGCTTTAAATATCCCCAACATTACCACACATTGTGAAACAGTGAAAGTAAATTGTTCAAAGTTTACTCAAATGTAGTAGATCCTAAAAAGCCATAGTCTTAGAGTAAAGAAACAGGCCCTTTGGCCCATTTAGTCCATGCTGAATGTATTTCTGCCTAGTCCCATCAACATGCATGCAGACCATTGTCTTCCATACCCCTCCCATCCACGTACTTATCCAAACTTCTCTTGAATTTTGAAATTGAATCTGCATCCATCAGTTCTTCTGGCAGCTCGTTTCACAATCCCACCACCCCTCCGAGTGAAGAAGATCCTCTTCATGTTCCCCTTAGATATTTTATTTCTCACCCTTAACCCATGACCTCTTGTTCTAGTCTCACCCAACCACAGAGTAAAATGCTTGCTTGCATTTATCCCTCATAATTTTGTGTCCCTCAATCAAATCGCCCTTCATTCTCCTACACTCCAGGAACCTTGGCAACATCTTTGTAAATTTTCTATGTATGCTTTCAATCTTATTGATATCTTTCCTGTAGGTAGGTGACCAGAACTGCACACAATACTCCAATAACTAGGCCTCACCCAAATCTTATTGGCTTTAAACATAGAATTGTAGAGCAGTACAATTGTTCATTATATTGCGTCCTTGCCAGAGTAAAATAAGAGTTATTAAAGCTAATATTCCTTCAATATTTCTTCCCACAATTCCCTGCAGACTACTGTTGATTGAAGTGTTTCCTATGCATGAAGTTTTTTTGGTGACACTACCCATGCAGGTAGTAAATTTGAGGGCCATGTTGACATTTTTGTGAAAAACAGCTTTCATACCTAATCCAATATTTTATAAATTATAAATCTATATCACCGAGTAACCAATTCTCTGCATCCTTTCTGCTCAGCCATGCGAGGTCTCTCATAGTTTTTTGCATCTCACTCAACCTCTCCGTTCCAAAGGAAACAACTTCAGCCCAGACAGTCCTTCAACACAGCTAACAGTTTTCATTCCAGCTTGGGCACCAGCTTCCCCACCATTGAGGACACCTTCAAAAGGCAATGCCTCAAGAAGGCAGCATTAATCATTAAGGACCCACACCGTCCAGGACATGGCCTCTTCTCTCCGCCACCATCAAAGAGGGGGTACTCCTCAATGTTTCAGGAACAGTTTTGGGGCCGGAGGTGAGGACTGGGCCAGTTCTGCTCGCTGCTCCGAGGGGTTGATCCATCTCCGCACTGAACTGAAACTGTTGCTTGCAGCTAACAAGCTCCTGCGTCACCTGCAGTGAAGACTGTTTACGTGGCTGTGGACTTATTTTTATCAACTTGACTTGTTTGCTTGCTGTGGTTATTTGCACAATCTGTTTTTTTTTCTGCACATTGGGTGTTCGACGGTCTTTCTTTAAAAATAGTTTCTATTGGGTTTGTTTGGTGGCTGCCTGTAAGGAGACAAATCTCAAGGTTGTATAAGGTATGCATACTTTGATAATAAATGTACTTTGAACTTTGAACAGCTTCACCATCAGATTTCTGACTGGCAATGAGCATAGGAATATTACCTCACTATTTTTCTCTCTTTGTCCACTATTTATTTAATTTAATATTGTACATATATTTCTTCTTACAATTGATAGTATATTACACTGCTACTAAACAACAAATTTCACGTCATATATCATTGATACTAAATCTGATTCTAATGCAGATGCTGGAACACTTGAACAACACACTTAAAATACTGGGGGAGGGGAATGGGCAGTTGACATCTCCGAGTGGATCACCTGCCAGATTGTACTTCCACTCCTCCGGCCTCTTATTTTGGCTTCTTCCCCCTTTCTTTCCAGTCCTGATAAAAGGTCTTGGTCTGTAATGTTGACTGCTCATTCCCTTCCATTGATGCTGCCTGACCTGTTGAGCTCCTCCAGTATTCTGTGCATTGGTGGCCCGGTGGAAATGCATCTCTAGCCAATGAGGTGTGAAATGCTCCTTCCCTCCACTAGCCTGCAGGTCAGCCTGGAACAAGGGGTAGCAGCTGCCTACCTGTATGTGAGCAGGTGCACGGTAGGGAAAACTGGCTTGTTTTGCTGTTATCTTCATTGCTGTTGTTTTGTTGGGTTCTGTGTTGTTCTGCTGAGCATTGTGGATAGGCTATGTTGGTGCCGGAATGTGTGGCAACACGCACAGACAGTCCCCAGCATAACCTTGCTCTCAACATTAGTAAGACCAAAGAGTTGATTGTGGACGAGGAAAGTGTAAGACAAGGAAACACTAACCAGTCCTCATCAAGGGATCAGAAGTGGAGGGAAGAAGCAATTTCAAGTTCCTTGGTGTCAATATCTCTGAGGACCTAACCTGATCATAACATATCAATGCAGCTATAAGGAAGGCAAGACAATGGCTGTGTTTCATTAAGAGATTGAGGAGATTTGGTTTGTCATCTAAAACACTATAAAACTTCTACAGTTGTACCATGGAGAGCATTCTGATTGACTGCATCATGTCTGGTATGGCAGAGGGAGTGTCCACTGCGCAGGATAAAAGTCAGTTGCAGAAAGTTGTAAAATTAGACAGCTCCATCATGGGTATTCACCTCTGTAGCATCCAAGATATCTTCAAAGAGTGGTGCCTTAGGGAGGTGGCATACATCATTAAGGACCACCACCACCCAGAACGTACCCTCTTCTAATTGTTCCAGTCAGAAAGTGGGTACAGGAGTCTGAAGACACACACTCAATGATTCAGGAACAGTTTCTTCCCCCTGCCATCCAATTTCTGAATGGACGTTGAACTCATGAACACTACCTCACTACTATTTATTTATTTGTTTGTTTGTTTATTTTTCACTACTTATTTTAACTTAACTATTTAATATACATGTAAATAATTACTATAATTCAGTTTTTTGTCTATTTATCATTGTACTACTGCAAAGTGATCAAATTTCACGACATATGCCAGTGATATTAAACCTGATTCTGATTCCTTAGGGCTTGCATATTAACGCAAATGAAGTAGGTACAAAGGAGCTATCAGGGGTAAGTTTTTTACACAGAAGTGGTGAGTGTTTGGAAAGGGCTGCTGGCAATAGTGATGGAGGTGGAATAGATAGGGTCTTTTAAGAGATTCCTAGATAGGTACATGGATCTCAGAAAAATAGCGGGCTATGGGTAACCCTAGGTAATTTCTAAGGTAAGGACATGTTCGGCACAGCTTTGTGGGCTGAAGGGCCTGTATTGTGCTGTAGGTTTTCTATGTTTCTAAGTATTTTATTTTATGTCTCAATGTACATGAGATAAATAAGTAAATCTGAACCTGAATCTGAACTCCATTTTAAACACAAGAGATTCTGGAAATCCAGAGTATAATACACAAAGACAACAACTACTTATTCTTCTCAGTAGATGCTACAGAGAAGATGAGGCCCTTTGAGCTGTGCTGGCCTGCAACCCACTGATTTAACCCTAGCCTAGTCACAGGACAATTTACAATGAACAATTAGAAGATGTTCTATAGGTCAGTTGTGGAGAGCGCCCTCTTCTTTGTGGTGGCGTGTTGGGGAGGAAGCATTAAGAAGAGGGACGCCTCACGTCTTAATAAGCTGGTAAGGAAGGCGGGCTCTGTCGTGGGCAAAGTACTGGAGAGTTTAACATCGGTAGCTGAGCGAAGGGCGCTGAGTAGGCTACGGTCAATTATGGATAACTCTGAACATCCTCTACATAGCACCATCCAGAGACAGAGAAGCAGTTTCAGCGACAGGTTACTATCGATGCAATGCTCCTCAGACAGGATGAAGAGGTCAATACTCCCCAATGCCATTAGGCTTTACAATTCTACCGCCAGGACTTAAGAACTTTTTAAAAGCTATTATTAATGCTTTTTGAGATAGTGATTTAGATGCATATCATATTTTTTACTGAGTTAAGTATTGTATGTAATTAGTTTTGCTACAACAAGTGTATGGGACATTGGAAAAAAGTTGAATTTCCCCATGGGGATGAATAAAGTATCTATCTATCTATCTACTAAACGGTACCAGTTTGGGCTGAGGGAGGAAACCGGAGCCAATGAACAAAACCCATGCACACAGAGGAAGGAGCATCCAGACTTGCTGACAGAGGACATCGGAACTGAACTCCAAACTCTGACGCCCCGAGCTGTAATGGCGATGCAGTAACCACTCTGCTACTACTGTGTCATGTTGATATGCTGCGCGATGGCTTCCTCTCGGATGCAGCTCTCTCTCTCCGACTGTAAACAAACTGTCTGGGGCTGCAAGTCCCAGACACAGGACCAAGTAATGGCTACTGACATAAGCCCGCATCTGCAATTCAGTTCAGCCCGAGACAATTCCATATTGCTGGCTCCCCAAGAAATATTTTTTCCAGGAACTCCTGTGATTAAACTGTGGCTGTTGTTAAAGACTTAAATGCTACTGTGCCTCATTTCATTGCTTGGGTCAGTTCTGTGCAGCTCGCTTTCCAATGAATAAACATGAAACCACACTCTTTCACATATTTTGTGAGGTTTGGGTTGTAATCCTTTACCGAGCGTGGTTAAGAAACCCAGCCAAGAGCAGCAATCATAACCTTCAGTTATCTAGCCACAGGCATGACTATAGGGTGGGATCTGAATCCAAGAAAAAGAGTGAAAAAAAGTGAAATAGTTACAATAACTTTTTTCAGTTCACACTTCAGAAGTACTTCCACGTGCCCCGATCTGAGCTGCAGGTACAATATTCTTCAGTATGCTCTCGTTCCTGAGGCAGGCTGCCTTCTTGAATGTGTTCAATGTTTTCTGGGGCTTGCTCCAGTTGGCTGTTGAATGGCTGTTGAGTTTCTGAGCCAAGAAATTGAATATTACAGCGTGGGTCCCTAAATTAGTTTGCCTAAAACTTTATACTTAGTCCCTAGCTCTAAACACACAATACGATATGTTGCATTCTGTTTTCAATACAGGATTCCAGTGAATTGGGCTATTGGTTAACCAGGGTAGCCACCTATTTGGGACAATTCTAAAAGAATTTTTAAAAAATGGAGAAAATAGCCAAGATTCCCTTCATGAATTTGGAACACTATGCTGCATTATTGTTAAAGGAGACTGTTGCTGAACAGATTATAACTGGCGTGTCAGTTATGTGAACTTGTGTGGCCGCTAGGCACTTAGAGAGTCACTTGTGTGTGTTTGTGTTCAAAAGCAGTGATTTTTGTCACCGATTGTTGGTGAGAAATAAGCAGTAAGACCAATCAGAACTGTTTTGCTCACTGTAGTTTCAAGCATTCAGGCTGGGGAATGGCTGAAATGGCCGGGTGTGAAAATGAAACGATTTCACTACTTCAGCAAGTTAGGACTTAAATAGAATTTGAAGGTATCGACAATCAACTCAAATATTACAATGAAAGTGAAGATTTGGAGAATGTTAATCATCGGTAGCATTGTATGAAGGCAGTCCATTATCTACACTAGGTATCTGTCTATTTTGTCATTTACAGTCAATCAAAGGAATGCGTACTTTGGCTGAATTCCCTCATCGATAAGTATTAGAAACTCATACATAGTTTTATAGTGCTGTAGTAGTGTTGGCAGTGTTCTAACGTGCTCTGCATTTCATTGTTACTCAGTTAAATGATAGATTGTTTTTTTATATCTTTGCAACTATTTCCATGAAACTTTGGTTAACTGGAGCAGCTGCTTAATTGGACCAAAATGTACTGGTCCCGATGAATCCCAATTAACTGGAAGCTGCTGTATTTAATTTAATTGATGTCGACAGGATGCACGATTAGTTTTTTGAAGATTTGAAGTTCTGATTTACTTGCCACATCTGCATTGAAACATCAGAGCGTGCAGTATAGTGTGTCATTTGCATCAATGACCAATGCAGTGCGAGGTCATGCTGGAAGCAGCCGGCAAGTGTCCCCATACTTCCAGCAGCAACGTATCATGCCCACAACTCATTAACACTAACTCATATGCAAACGGAAGAGATTTTGCAGATGCTGGAAGTCCAAAGGAACACTGCTGGCTCTTGAAGGGTCTCGGCCCAAAATATCTATTTTCATAAATGCTGCCGGGTCTGCTGAGTTCCTCCAGCATTTTGTGTGTGTTGCTAACCCCTATGCATTTGGAACATGGGAGGAAACCGGAACACCCAGAGGAAGACTATGTGGTCACAAGGAGCACAAATTACCCCTAAAGGGCAGCGGCGGAAATGTTTGCTGGTCTGAAGTGGTGCTTTGATAACCACTACACTACTGTGTCACCCACAGAAATAGGATAATTCTCCCTCAATATTGTCTACCTGTGGACTAAATTTACCAGAGAACTTAAGTTTGATATTATAAATAGAGCCTCAGAATAAAAAAACAACAAGGTAAGTAACACTGATCTCATAATTGCCAGGTTATTTTAACAACAGAACTGAAAGAACATAGGAACTCAGCAGGTCAGGCAGCATCTAAGGAGGGAGAAAGATCATCGACATTTCAGCGTGCTGATGAAGGAGAGTGTTTTAATTGGTTGCATCACATCCTGGTCCAGAAACACTAATGCCCAGGAATTCTGTGGCTTATCAGGCATTAGTCAGATTCATTTGGAGTATTGGTGAGCAGATTTAGGCTCCTTATCTAAGAAAGGAAGTGCTGGCATTGGATGAGTCCAGAAGAGATTCACGAGAATGATTCTGGGAATGAAAAGTTTAATGTATGAGGGGAGTTTGATGGCTCTGGACCTGTACTCATTGGAATTTAGAAGAATGGCGTGAGGTGGGGGGGATCTCATTGAAACCTATCAACTATCGAAAGAGCCTGAGAGGATAGATGTAGAGAGGATGTTTCCTGTGGTAGAGAGTCTAGGGTCAAAGGGCACAGCCTCAGAATTGAAGGATGTTCATTTAGAACTGAGAGGAGAAGGAATTTTTTTTAGCCAGATGGTGGTGAATCTGTGGAATTCATTACCGCAAATGACTGTGGAGGCCAAGTCATTGGATATATTTAAAGTAGAGGTTGATGGGTTCTTGATTAGACAGGGTGTCAAAAGTTATGGGGAGAAGGCAAGAGAATGAGATTGAGAGGGATAATAAATCAGCCATGATGGAATGGTGAAGCCGACTCGATGGGCTGAATGAACTAAATCTACTCCTATGTCTAATGGTCTTATGATCTTATGAATTGAAAAGGGCCACAGAAAGTTTTGGTACAGCCCAATCCATCACAGGCAAAACCTCTCCTTCAACTGAGCGCATTTACAGGGAGCACTGCCACAAGAAAGCAGCATCCATCATCAAAGACCCTCAACATCCAGGATATGGTCTTTTCTTGCTACTGCCATTGGGCATTAGATACAGGAGCCTTAGCTCCCACACCACCAGGTTCAGGAACAGTTATGGACCTTCAACCATCAGTCTCCTGAACCAGCGTGGATAATTTCACTCACCTCGACACTGAACTGATTCCATGACCAACCAACTCACTTTCAAGGACTCTTTACAATTAATGTTTTTAGTTTTATTTATTTTATTCCCATAATTTGTCTTGCTTTGCACATTGGTTGTTGTCAGACTTTATTCATATATAGGTTTTTCCATAAATTCCATTGTATTTCTTTATTCTTCCTGTAAATGCTTGCAAGAAAATAAATCTCATGGTAGCATGATGTACATTATACATACTTTAATAATAAAGTACACAGCCATCATTAAGAACCTCCATCACTCAGGACATGCCCTCTTCTCATTGCTACTATCTAAGAGTGTCATGAACCCTGCTTTATTTGTTAATTGTTGTCTTGTGTTGTTAAACCCTTATGTGTCTGTTTAATCCTGTCAAGTTTATTTTGACTAGCCCAGGTTTTCAGTGTACAATGATTATCTAAAGTGGACTCCCATTTTTGTGCTGATCACAGAGTCCGTGTGTGTGCTTGAAGAATAGTTCAGCATGCAGTGTCGCTCAGATGAGCCACCGATATTCGTTTAGAATTCCTATGAATAAATTCTTGTTTCTGTCTCAACGTGGTAGTCTCTCATTCCTCTGCACCTGGGTTCAGTTGATTGCAATGCACATCGTGACTAGAGGAGGAAAAGGAGCCTGAAGACGCATAGACGCACATTCAACATTTAGGGACAACTTCTTCACCTCCGCTATCAGATTTCCAAATGGACAATGAATCCATGAACACTACCTCAGCATTTTCCCCTCTCTTTTTGCACGGCTTATTTTGTATTTCATGACATATGCCAATGATATTAAACCTGATTCTCATTTTGATTTTTAATTTATTTTGAACTTTGAAGTTTGACCCGCTGAGTTCCTCCAACATTTTATAGGATTCGCTCAAGATTCCCAGCATCTGCAGAATCTCTTGTGTCTCTGATTCACTCAAAGCCTTTCAAGATGGACTCCCAATGCCCTGTCTGCCAATTGATCTCTAGGTGACTCCAGACCCGCACCTATGTGGTGTCTCAGATATGGACCCCAAAACCACAGTTATGAGGTACAGAAGTAAACGCTTTACAAAAAAATGACCTCACCCTGAGAGTAAATTACAAAGAGAAGCTGCAGTAACAAGCATCAGAGTGCTCAGAATTGGGCCATGGGTCATGCTATATTGCTTAGGTCAGTAGCAAGGAAGGCAAATGCAATGACCTTAAGACATAGAGCAGATTTGTCGAACTTGCTCTACCACTTGATCATGTCTGATTTATTATCCCACTCAATCCTATTCTCCTGCCTTTTCCCTGCCACCTTTGATGTCCTTATTAATCATGATTCTTTCCACCCCCACTTTAATTATACCCAATAATTCGGCTTCCACAGTGGTCTGTGGCAATGAATTCCACAGGTTCACCACCCTCTGGCTAAAGAGATTCCTTCTTATCTGTGTTGGAAATGAACATTCTTCTATTCTGAGGCTGTGTCTCTGGTCATAGACTCTCATACTATAGGAAACATCCTTTCCACATCCACTCTATCTAGGTTTTTCAGTGTTAGCCTGCAATTCAAGAGAACTAGAATATAAAAGCAAATTGTAATGTTGAAGCTTTATAAGACGTTGTTCAGACCACACTCGCAGTATTGTGTGCAGCTTTGTGCCCCTTATGTACAGAAGGATGTGCTGGTTTTGGAGAGGGTCCAGAGAGGTGTGTTTGACAACTCTAGACCTGTACTCATTGGAGTTAAGAATGATGAAGGATCTCATTGAAGGCCATTAAATTTTGAAAGGCCTAGTTAGAGTGGATCTGGAAAGGATGTTTTCCATATGTGGGCAGTCTACGACCAGACTTCCCTTTAGGACTGATATTAGGAGGAATTTCTCCCAATTTATCAATTTTCCTTGGATGTCTTGGACAAAGAAAGGATGTGCCGGTGTTGGAGATGTCCAGATGAGTTACATGAGACTAATCCCAGTAATGAACAGGATAATGTGTGAGGAACATTTGATGGCTTTGGGCCTGTACTCGCTACAGTTTAGAAGAATGAGAGGGGAGAGTCTCACTGTAAACTATTGAATATTGAAAGGCCAAGGTAGAGCTGCTCAGTAAAGTAGCACTAACTGAGTCCCAAGTATGCTTCAGGACAACCCACACTTTTGTGTTAAAAAGTCCTGGGAGATTGTTTGTAGACAACTGTGCCAATATGAGCTCCCAAGCCCAACTGTCAAAGGAGGATGGCTGGGCATGGGGCTAACAACCCCATTCTGTAAAAACCCAGAGCTGCAGATTGAAGCTCCAAATGCCTTATTGCTGGGAGAGGACGGGGGAGTCTGGTGAGCTGTTGTCGGCAGCCTAACCCCCTAAGGGTTGATGGTCTAAACTAAGCTGAGTACCAGGTTTCCCCAACAGTGTTGTTCTGGATGAATACCAGACTATCTGAGAAATTGTGAGAAAGTTCAATCTAAATTTATTATCAATGTACATTAATGTCATCGTATACAACCCTGAGATCCATTTTCTTGCAGGCATACACAGTAAGTTGAGAAAATGCAATAAAATCAATGAAAGACAGCGCCCAACAAGACAGACAAACAACCAATCTGTAAAAGATAACAGACTGTGCAAGCATGAAAGAGAATAAAAGTAAGCAAATAAATATCATGCACATGAGATGATTAGTCTTTGAGAGTGAGTCCATTGATTGTGGGGACATATCAATGATTGGGCAAGTGGAAGGAGGGAAGTTATCCACTCTGGTTCAAGAGCCTGGTGGCTGAGAGGTAATAACTGTTCCTAAACCCTGCTGGTGTGAGTCTGGAGGCTCCTTTACTTTTGCCGGGAACTAAAAACTGGCTTAAATCTTGTTGACTATAACAAGAACCAATCATTCAATCGTGGATGGAAAAAGCTGATGTAATCTTAGGTCAATATCCTGGAGCGGAATTTGACACACGTTGGACCTATACTGGAACGGGGAAGCCAATCATACTTACATAACAAGGACAAACATGGCAAATTAAATCAAAGGAGCCTTCAGTTTGTCTTTGAAATAACTGTTGTATCTGATTGGTGACAGGTGATGATCCTCTGAGAGCTATTAACTTAACCACAGCTCTGAACGTTTATTTCCCAAATTCCTAAAAAAGGGAAAAGTCTCTGCTTGAATGATTCCTTGTGTCAGACCATTCTAAGTTCCCATGGTCCACTGAGTAATTAATTTGCGATCTATTGTGCAAGGTAAACATTTAAATTGATGACCCACAGCTTAAAAGAAGAACGATTTATCCTCTGTCCTAGACCTGATCTCCAATTCGCATTAATCTCTCCCACCATTTCAGATCTTGATATGTGGAAACATTTTTTTTTATGTGCTTTCTTCATGAAAGTGTCAGTGTAATAAATTCTGCTTTTAGAACAATTGCACAAGCTTTATCGTACAGTCTCTAGCAGTAGAGACTAGTACCTTATTTGTTAAGGAAAACAGTCTTTGGCTACTGCACCACTTAACAATCCATCACCAAATCTGACTGGAACACACCGAGCATTAATCCAGCAGGCTTTTATTTGCCAAGAAGCATCTACATTTCCAGGTGGTCCAGGGGAAGTGAGAATTCTCCAGCTTCTGTTCTCTCCTGGCAATTGTCTGTTCCAAACTCCCCTTCACATTCCACCCACCACTAGCAAATGCTCCCATCTCTTTCCCCACCTCCAACACAGCACAAGCTACGAGTGGATAAACCATAAAAGGAAATGCTGAAGGTGTGAGGAGAATTGAATTAGAGCAGACTCATGTAAAACATCAGCACGATACAACCAATTGGTCTGTTCATGTGCATTAAATTTGATGTGTAAAAGGGTAAAAGAATTCAGGACCGAAGCCACTCTCTGCACCCAAACACATCTCTAAGTCCATCCAACTTCTCCACCCTGAATCCTGCACGAGGATTCCCAAGTCCTATTACACCTCTGATTTTTGAATTTTCTCCCTGCTTAGGAAACAGTCTATGCCTTTATTCCTTCTACCAAAGTGCATGATCATACACTTCCCTACACTATATACCATCTGCCACTTCTTTACCCATTCTCCCAATCTGTCTGAGACCTTCTACAAACTCCAAAACGTCCTATCCCTTCAGCTATGCTCGTATCATCTGCAAGCTTGGCCACAAAGCATTCAGAATCAGAATCAGGTTTATTATCACCGGCATGTGTTGTAAAATGTGTCAACTTAGCAGAAGCAGTTCAATGCAATACATAATCTAGAAGAAGAAATTGAATAATAATAAATAAATAAGTAAATCTATTACAGTATGCATATATTGAACAGATTGAAAATCGTGCAAAATAAACAAAAATAATATATATTGAAAAGTGAGGTCGTGTCCAAGGATTAAAATGACAATTTAGGAATTGGATGGCAGAGGGGAAGAAGCTGTTCCTGAATCGCTGAGTGTGTGCCTTCAGGATTCTGTACCTCCTACCTGATGGTAACAGAGAGAAAAGGGCATGCCCTGGGTGCTGGAGGTCCTTAATAATGGATGCTGCCTTTCTGAGACACCGCTCCTTGAAGATGTCCTGGGTACTTTGTAGGCTAGTACCCAATGACGCCTACCGTTCTGTCCAATGAACTCACTTCGGAAAATCAGACCATCAGGCCGTACTCCTCCTCCCGGCTTACAAACAGAAACTGAAGCGGGAGGTCACGGTGTCTAAAATGGTGTCGCGTTGGACAGAGGAAACGGATGAGGTCCTCCGTGTCTGCTTTGAATCGGTGGACTGGTTAGTATTCAAGGACTCGGCAGCTAACTTCGATGAGTATGCCTCAGCTGTCATGGACTTTATCTGGAAATGCACAGAGGACTGTGAGTCTCACAAGACGATCAGGGTATTCCCTAACTGGAAACCTTGGATGAATTATGAGGTCCAGTCCCTTTTGAAGGCTAGAGCTGTGGCTTTTAGGTCTGGAGATACCAGTCGCTACATGGAATCCAGGCGTGAACTCTGGAAAGCCATTAAGGGCGCCAAGAGGCAATACCGAGCCAAGTTGGAAGCCCAGGCTAACCAAACGGATGCCAGTAGACTATGGCAAGGTCTAAATGAGATCACTGGGCACAAAGAAAAGGCTGGGAATATCAATAACTGTAGTGCTTCTCTTCCTGACGAACTTAACGTATTCTACGCAAGATTCGAACAGAAGAAGAGCGTCCCACCCCCTCTGGATGAACCGGACCTGGTGGCATCAAGATTCATCATCACCAAGAAAGACGTTAGAAGAGCCTTCCTGAAGATAAATCCAAGGAAGGCAACGGGCCCAGATAGCATCCCGGGATGGGTTCTCCAGGCCTGTACAAGCGAGCTAGCTGGAGTATTTGCTGACATCTTCAACTGCTCCCCGCTTCAGTCTAAGATCCCATGGTGTTTTAAGAAGGCAACGATAATCCCGGTGCTGAAGAAAAGCAAGGTGGCATGCCTGAATGACTACCAACCTGTGGCTCTAACATCAATTGCTATGAAGTGCTTCGAGCGATTGGTTATGGCACACATCAACCATAACCTACTGGTCAACCTTGACGCTTTGTAATTTGTCCACCGGAGTAGCAGGTCAACGGCAGATGCCATCTCTCTGGCACTACATTCCTCCTTAGAACACCTGGAGAATAAAGACGCATATGTAAGGCTCCTTTTCATTGACTACAGCTCTGCCTTTAATACCATCATTCCAAATAAACTGATTCCTAATCTCCGGAACCTGGGTCTTAGCACTCAGATCTGCAGCTGGATCTTCAACTTCCTCACAGACAGGACCCAGGCTCTAAAAACAGGGGACAAGCTCTCCTCTACAATCACTCTGAGCACCGGTGATCCACAAGGCTGTGTACTCAGCCCCCTGCTGTACGCACTGTACACCCATGATTGTGTAGCCAAGTTTCCATCAAACTCAATATATAAGTTTGCTGATGGCATCACAATTGTAGGCCATATCTTGGGTAATGACGAGTCTGAGTACAGAGAGGAAATTACGAACCTGATGGCATGGTGCAAAGACAATAACCTATCCCTCCACGTCAGCAAGACGAAGGAATTGGTTGTTGACTTCAGAAGGAGTAGCAGTCCACATGACCCCATCTACATCGGTGGTACACAGGTGGAACAGGTCAAGAGCTTTAAGTTCCTCAGGGTGAATATCACACATGACCTGACTTGGTCTAACCAAGCAGAATCCACTGCCAAGAAGGCCCACCAATGCCTTTACTTCCTGCGAAAGCTGAAGAAATTTGGCCTGATCCCTAAAACCCTCACTAATTTTTATGTGCACCATAGAAAGCGTTCTTCTAGGGTGCATCACAACCTGGTATGGAAGTTGTCCTGTCCAAGACCAGAAGAAACTGCAGAAGATCGTGAACATAGCCCAGCACATCACACAAACCAATCTTCCATCCTTGGACTCACTTTACACCGCACGCTGTCAGAGCAGTGCTTCCAGGATAATCAAGGAAACGACCCACCCAGCCAACACACTTTTTGTCCCTCTTCCCTCCGGGAGAAGGTTCAGGAGCATGAAGATTCGTACAGCCAGATTTGGGAACAGCTTCTTTCCAACTGTGATAAGACAGCTGAACAGATCCTAACCTGGATCTGGGCCGTACCTTCCAAATATCCGGACCTGACTTGCACTACCTTACTTTCCCTTTTCTATTTTCTAATTATGATTTATAATTTAAATTTTTATTATATTTAATTTGATTTGTACTTTAGGGAGCGCGAAGCACAGAATCAAATATCGCTGTGATGATTGTACGCTCTAGTATCAATCGTTTGGTGACAATAAAGTAAAGATGGAGCCAACTAAATTTACAACCCTCTGCAGCTTCTTTCAGTCTTGTGCAGTTGCCTCCCCCCCCCACCCCATACCAGACAGTGATGCAGCCTGTCAGAATGCTCTCCACAGTACATCTATAGAAGTTTTTGAGTGTATTTGTTGACATATCAAATCTCTTCAAACTCATAATGAAGTGTAGTCACTGTCTTGCCTTCTTTTTAACTGCATCAATGTGTTGGGACCAGGTTAGGTGCTCAGTGATCTTGACACCCAGGACTTGAACCTGCTCACTCTCTCCTCTTCTGATCCCTCTCTGACGATTGATATGTGTTCCTTCGTCTTATCATTCCTGAAGTCCACAATCAGCTCTTTTGTCTTACTGACACTGAGTGCCAAATTGTTGCTGCGATACCACTCCACTAGTTGGCATATTTCTGTCCTGTATGCCCTCTCATCAACATCTGAGATTCTACCAACAATTGTTGTATCATCAGCAAATTTATTTGAGCTATGCCTAGCCTATAGTGAAGATTAATACAAAATACTTACTAAGTTTATCCGTCATTTCCCCATACTCCATTACTACCTCTCCAGCAACATTTTCCAACAGTACGATATTCACTCTTTCCTCTCTTTTAATCTTTATATATCTGGAAAAAAGCATTTAGTATCCTTTTTTACATTTTTGGTTAGCTTACCTTCATACTTCATCTTTTCTCTCCTTATGGCTTTTTTAGTTGACTTCTGTTGGTTGGATGGGTGGATGGGAGAGAGGAATGGAGTTGCTTTTGTCTTGTTGCTTGTAGGGTTCTGTGGTTCTGTCAAGCATTGGAATGTTGGCAATGGAATGTGTGGCAACAAATGCGGGCTGCCCCCAGCACATCCTAGCATGCATTAGTTGTTAACCAAAATGACACATTTCATTCTATGTTTCCATGTACATTTGATAAATAAATCTGAATTAGCTTCCTTGTCCAGTTCCATTCTATACCACCCTCATTTTCTATCTCCGATCTAATTTCCTCTATACTGTACCACTTGGGCCATGCAAAGGGACATGGGGTAAATGCTGAGTTGAAAAAAGTTCTTAAAAGTGAATCTGTAAGCTGTAGAATCAGTTCAGAGCTGCGCTGAGTGAAATTATCCACGCCAATTCATGAGTCTGATGGTTGCAGGATAATCACTTTTCCTGAACTGGTATGGGAACACCAATGCCTTTGAGTGGAAAATCCTACAAAAGGTAACGGATTCAGCCCAGTACATCATAAGTAAAACCCTCCCAACCATTGAACGCATCTACTTGAAACACTGTTGTAGGAAAGCAGCACCTGTCATCAGGGACCCCCATCACCCAGCTCGCGGTCTCTACTCACTGCAGTCATTTAGAAAAAGGTACAAGAGCCTCAGGACTCACGCCACCAGGTTCAAGGACAGTTATTATACCTCAACCATCAGGCTCTTGAATATATGGATATGACTACACTCACTTGATCCATCATTGAAATGTTCCTACAACCAATGGTGTCACTTTAAGGACTCTTTATCTCATTTTATCATGTTCTCATTATTTATTGGTATTTATTTATTTTTGCATTTCCACAATTTGTTGTCTTCTACACTCTAGTTGATCTTTCATTGATCCTGTTATAGATACCATTCTATAGATTTGCTGAGTATACCCAAAAGTAAATGAATCTCAGGGTTGTATATGATGACATACATGTATATAACCATATAACAATTACAGCATGGAAACAGGTCATCTCAGCCCTTCTAGTCCATGCCGAACATTTACTCTCACCTAGTCCCACTGGCCCGCACTCAGCCCATAACCCTCCATTCCTTTCCTGTCCATATACCTATCCAATTTTATTTTAAATGACAATATCAAACCTGCCTCTGCCACTTCTACTGGAAGCTCGTTCCACACAGCTACCGCTCTCTGAGTAAAGAAATTCCCCCTCGTGTTACCCCTAAACTTTTGCCCCCTAACTCTCAACTCATGTCCTCCTGTTTGAATCCCCCCTAATCTCAATGGAAAAAGCCTATCCACGTCAACTCTATCTATCTCCCTCATAATTTTAAATACATCTATCAAGTCCCCGCTCAACCTTTTACGCTCCAAATAATAAAGACCTAACTTGTTCAACCTTTCTCTGTAACTTAAGTGCTAAAACCCAGGTAACATTCTAGTAAATCTCCTCTGTACTCTCTCTATTTTGTTGACATCTTTCCTATAATTCAGTGACCAGAAATGTACTTTTATAATAAAATTTACTTTGCTTGTGTGGATGAGTTCTCTGGAGGCGACCTGTCTTCAGGTTGAAGGATTGTCTTTGTCTGTGGATGGGTGGATGGGTGGGTGGAGGTGAGGAAAGGGGCTGGTTTGACTGTTGTTATTTTGTTCCTGTTGTTCTGTTGGCATTGTTATTTCCTGTGTTGTTCTGCTAAATTCTGTTGGTGCTGGAAGCATGCTGACTCTTATGTTCTTGCCCTCAGCACAACTTTGGACTGTGTTAGTTGTTGATGAAGAAGTCGCAGTTCACCATCTGCTTCAATGTTTCAAAGTGTATCTGAAAAGTAAAGTCAAAGTTAGCTTTATTTTGGTGAAATTAACTTTAATTTTTCTTGCAGTGTAGTGGTTAGTGCAAATATCTAATCATGTGGCAGCACCTCAATGCATAAAAGCATGCAGACATGGTTGAAAGGTTTAGTTGTTATTCAGAACAAACATCAGAATGAGAAATAAACACAATCTAAGTGATTTTGACCATGGAATAGTTGTTGGTACCAGATGGGGTGGTTTGACTATCGCAGAAACTGCAGATATTCTGGGATTTTTATCACAACTGTCCTCAGAATTAACGGAATTCTTCAATGGTCCACTCTCCTCTCTTATCAGATCCCTTCTTCTTTAGCTCTTTACATCTTCCACCAACCAGTTTCTTACATTCATTCCCCCCTCCTCCACCTACCTTTCATCCCCCTCGCCTGGTCTCACGTATCACCTGCCAGGTTGTACTTCTCCCTCTCCCTCCACCTTCTTGTCTTCTGACTCCTTCCCTTCCAGTCCTGATGAAGGAACTTGGCTTGAAATGTTGATTGTTTATTTCCCCCCCATAGATAACTGCCCGACTTGCTGAGTTCCTCAGATATTCTTGTGTGTGCTGCTTCTGTGCGACGGGTAACCCTCTGCCTCTAGGTTTCCACCTGCTGGTGAACAAGCTGAGATACTGGAATCTCTTTATCCTGCTGCTCTTTATTTGTAATCTCCCTCAACTTGTTGCCAAGTTCTCTGACATCACTCTCACTCAAGGATCTTAATAAGTATATCAGAAGCATCTTAATACCATAAGACATAGAAGCAGAATTAGGCCATTCAACCCATCTTGTCTGTTCCAGCATTGCATTCTGGCTGATTTATTATTCATCTCAACCCTATTCTCCTCCCTTCTCCGTATAACCTTTGACACCCTGACTAATCAAGAATCTATCAATCTTTGAACATACCCAATAACATTGCCTCCACAGCCACATGTGGCAATGAATTTCACAGATTCACTGCTCTCTGGCTCAAGAAATTCCTCCTTACCTTTGATCGAATGTGATGTCTCTCTCTGCTGAGGCTGTGCCCTCTGGTCCTAGACTTCCCCACTATAGGAAATATCTCCGCATTCACTCTATCAAGGCCTTTCATTATTCCACAGTTTTCAATGAGATCCCTCCTCATTCTTCTAAAGACTGGTGAGTACAGGCCCAGAGCCATCAAATGATCTTCATATGTTAACCCTTTCAGCAGCAAGGAGCATAGTATTTGGTGAGCTGTGATATAAAAGATTGGCTTATGACATATTTGAGGAATAGTATGGGAGGAGAGAGTCATTGTTGCGAGAGATGGGAGATGGTTTTACCTGGAACTTGTACTCAGTTATGTATTATTGGTAAGTTAGACTCCAAATTGATGCAAAGTTCAAAACTTTATTTGATTCCATGGCAGTGTAGTGTGAAAGGGTTTAAAGTGAGCAGAGTTAAGTTCAAAGGAGATACGGAGGGCAAGGATTTTTTTTAATACAGTGTACTGCCAGACATGACAGTGGAGACAAACACCTCTGGGGCGTTTAAGGAGATCTTACATAGGCCAATGAATGCTGTCTTCTCCTTTGACACTTTTACTAATCAAGAACCTATCAACCTCCACTTTAAATATACCACACCAGTCTCTGAAAGTATCCTGAATAGTGGGAAGTTCACATCTATAGATGCACTGGGCTGTCCACAGCACTCTCTGTCCTGTGATTGGGCGAAGTACAGTTCCCATACCAGGCAGTGATGCAGCCAGTCAGAATGCCCTCAATTGGCCCTCTGTAGAACATTCTTAGGATTTGAGGACTCATACAAAACTCCTTCAACCGTCTGAGGTGAAAGAGGCACTGTGGTGCTTTTTTCACCACATAGCCGGTATGTACAGATCATGTGAGACCCGAGTCACCCCAACCACAAAGTGTTCCAGCTGCTATCATCCAGGAAACGGTACCAACATTAAAGCCAGGACCAACAGGTTCCAGGACAGCTTCTTCCACCAGGCCATCAGAATGATTAATTCATGCTGATACAATTGTATTTCTATGCCATATCGACTGTTCTGTTGTACATACTATTTTTTACAAATTGCTATAAATTGCACATGGTACATTTTTCAGAGACGTAACGTAAAAATTTTTATTCCTCATGTATGTGAAGGATGTAAGAAATAAAGTCAATTCAATTCAATACCCAATGACTTGGTCTCCATACCCATCTGTGGCAATGAATTCCACAGATTCACCACTCTCTTACCAAAGAAATCCAGAAGGAGAAACCAGAATAAAGAAGCAGACAAGTTGGATAAGAAACCCTTTCTTCTTTGGCCCTTAATCTTTTCCACCTAACTTCTCCCAACTTAATTGCCTGTCCCTACTCAACTTCATCTTCATCTGGCTTTACCTATCACCTGCTAGCTTGTACTCCATCTGCTCCCCCCGCTCATTCTTATCCTGGTCTCTTCCCAGTTCCATTCCAGTCCTGATGAAAATTATCAGCCCAAAATGCCGACTGTTTATTCCCCTGCTTAGATGCTGCCTGACCTGCTGAGCTCCTCCATCGTGTGGTGATGTGGATTTCCAACATCTGTGAAATCTCTTGTGTTTGGGATATTCTACTCAAACTCCTTCATGGTAATTTATGATCCTGGTTACTCCTGACTATTAGACCCATTAGCCTCAAGTGCCCACCACTTCAGCTACGATTCGGCTCACTCTTGTCCTTAAAGTCAAGGTTAGAATTCCAACGATTCCACTGTGTTGGAACATTGCCGCGCACACAGGAGGATGACTTGGGAAAAGATCTGCAAAGAAGGGATGGACGCTTTCACATCAGTCACTTTCTCTGACCTAGTGAAACACATTTGAGCAACAGTCAGTCATATACAGTGCAAGTCAATTGCAAACGTTTTTTTTTAAGATTCTCCATTCTTTTTGCCATGCAAGGAAAAAGCTCTGAGTATTTTTACGCGAATAAGTAGGAAAAATTGTGGTTAGGATAATAGATCAAAGACCAACTTTTTTCACCATATACATATACACGTATTAAGAACTTGCTGTGGTGTGTTGGTCAGGGTGTGACATTCAACAATTATAAAGAAGAAAGAATAATATAAGAAATAAAGTTAGTGGTTAAAGTATGCACATGAATCAAAATATGCATAAATATCAGCATGAATTTACAATGTTAAAAGTAGTTAAAGTGTTTACAGTGCAGTAAAAGTGATGGGTAATAGATAGAGTGGGCAGGGGTACTAATTAAAATGGTTGATCAGATTAACTACCATGAGGAAGGAAGATTTAAGTTGCCATGATATATTTGTTTTAATGGCCCTATAGCAATTTCTAGAAGAGAGATTTTGAAAAAGGCAGTGGGTAGTTTCCACAATGATATGAGTCAAATATGGGGAGGAGTTCGCGCGTTCTCTCCGTGATCTTACAGGTCTCACCCAGGAGCTCTGGTTTCCAACACTTTCCAAAGATGTATGGGTTGCTCGGGTAGTTGGTCACATGGGTGGAATTGGGTTGAGCAGGTTCCTTGTATCTCTAGATAAATAAATAAACTGCCGAGATCACCAGAGTCTCCCTTCCCCATTGGTGACATTTACTGGGAACGCTGCATACCAAGTGCCTGAGGCAGGACTGGGACTGCCAGACTGGGTAATGGCTTCTTCCCTCAGGCTGTGAGACCAACGAATACCCTGCCAGCACTAGGGTCTCGTCACTAGGATAGTAAGCTGTTTACTGTTCACCTGTGCTGTGCACTACATGCATTCTGAATTATATTATATTTATTAACTAATTTGGGGTAATATTTTTTGTTATGTGCTGTCTGTGGTCTATGTCTTTGGGTGAACCTTGTTCTGTGTTTCATTTGGTTATATATATGTGCAAGTATAAACCTGAACTTGAAATAATAAAATACGAAATATATGAGTCAATTGCAACCTTTTTTTTTAAGTTTTCCATTCTCAATGCCACGTAAGGAGAAAGCTGTGTGCATTTTTAAGAGACTGGTAGGAAAGTTTGTGGTTAAAAGTGCTAATCTCCGTGAGCTGAGCTCCAAGGCTATTATATAACAGTGTCTGGGTCCTCATTGTGTTTACCACGCACTGGTTTAAAATATCTGATGCTTTTTTTTCACAGTGGGGTTTAACTTGGAACCACTTGTTCTGAATCAGTTACGCTTTGCACTCATGTTGCACCCATGTGTTCTTTCAACACTTTTGTTTTTTCTACTTTTTTCATTTCCTTTTGCTCTTGGATCCAAAACCTTGCTACAGTAGTTGAACTCATGCCGAAATAAAGCGACATGCACCCAAACACAACACAGGACGCAGAACGTAGAACAGTACAGTACGGGAACAGGCCCTTCAGTCCACAGTGTTGTGCTGAATCAATTAAATTAGCAGTCAAGTGGCCAACTGATCGAATCCTTTCTGCCTACAAAATGTCCATATCCTTCCATTTTCTTCACATTCATGTGCTTTTCTGAACGTCTCTTAAATTTCTCTGATGCCTTTGCCTCGACTACCCCACCCTCCTATCCAGGTAGCACATTCCAGACACCCACCAGTCTGTAAATAACCTGACTCGCTCACCTCCTTTGAAATGTCCTCTGCTCGCCTTAAAAGCATGCCCTCTGGTATTAGACATTTCAACCCCAGGAAACAAGATGCTGCCTGCCTACTCAGAATCTTACAAACCTCCAGCAGATTTTCCCTCAGCCTCCCCTGCTCCAGAGAGGACAACCCAAGCAGAGAGTCCACTCACAAACATGGCTTTAAACAAAAGAGCGTTTCATATACAGCTCACAAGATAATTTCTCTTGGACAGGATTGTCTCAAAGTCAACAACTTTAGAGAGGGTGCCGAGGAGATTTTACCACGATGCTGCCTGTATTAGAGAGCACAATTTATGAGGAAAGGTTGCAAGAACTGGGGCTTTTCTCCTTGGAGTGAAGGAGGTTGAGAGGTGACTTGGCAGAGTTGTATAAGATGATAAGAACCACATATCGAATTGATAGCCAGAGATATTTTCCCAAGGTGGAAATGGATAAAATCAGGGGGTATAATGTTAAGGTGATTGGAGTAAAATACAGGGGGAGGATGTCAGAGGTAAGTTTTCTGCACAGTGAATCGGAATCATGCTTAATGTCACTGGCATCTGTTATGAAGCATGTTGGTTTGTGTCAGCAGTGCATTGTAATACATAAAAACTATAAATTAAAATAATAATAAATATATACATATCTATAGAAGAAAATGTAATAAGTTGTGCAAAATGAAAGCAAAAAAATTGAGTGGTGTACAAGAGTTTATCGTCCATTCAGAAACCTGATGGTGGTGGGGAAGAAGCTGTTCCTAAAACATTGAGTGTGTGTTTTCAGGCTTCTGTACCTCCTCCTGGATGGTAGCAATGAGAAGCGAGCACATCATGGTTGATGAGGGCCAGTGAATAGTGATGTTCCACAGGGGTCTGTGGTTGAGGCCAATTCTTTTTACATTATTATGTGAAATTATTATTTCACATAATTTCTTCAGCGTTATTTCTTCAGCGATTTGAACAGGGCATGACTGTGCAGGCGTGTGGAGGGCAGCCAGTGAGAACAGCAGGAAGAGTTTAAAAGCGAGCAGAGTTTAAGAGGTGAAAGTTATTTCTTCAGCAGTTTGAACGGGGCACGACTATGCAAGCGCGTGAAGGTCGGCCAGTGAGAACAGCGGGAAGAGTTTAAAAAGAAGACAGATTTACAGAGCGGGCACTAGAGTAGAGGGAAACAGAGTAGGAAGGCTTTGGGTCAAAGGGGCTTCAGCGATAAAGGGTCGAGGTGAGGTAGGTTTTCTGTTTAGAATACAAAATATGTGCGTGAGGCTGGTTTTCTGTGCTCGGCGTCAGACGTGGGAGGTCCTGGAGACTCCCAGCCTCCTGGCCGACCACATCTGCACCAGGTGTGTCGAGCTGCAGCTCCTTAGAGACCGTGTTAGGGAACTGGAGATACAGTCTGATGATTTTCATCTGTTCAGGGAGAGTCAGGAGGTGATAGAGAGGAGCTATAGGCAGTTAGTCACCCCGGGACACCAGGAGGCTGAGAAATAGGTAACAGTCAGGAGAGGGAAGGGCAAGAGGCAGATGCTAAAGAGTACCCCAGAGGCTGTCCCCCTTAACAATAAGTACTCCTGTTTGAGTACAGTTGGGGGAGACAGCCTACCTGGAGTTAGCAACAGTGGTCGCACCTCTGGCACAGGGTCTGGACCTGAGGCTCAGAAGGGTTGGGAAAGGAAGAGGATGGCAGCAGTCATAGGGGACTCTATAGTTAGGGGGTCAGATAGGCAATCCTGTGGATGCAGGAAAGAAACGCACATGGTCGTTTGCCTCCCAGGTGCCAGGGTCCGTGATGTTTCTGATCACGTCCACTATATCTTAAAGTCAGAGGGAGAACAGCCAGAGGTCGTGGTACATATTGGTACCAATGACATAGGTTGGAAAAGGGAAGAAGTCCTGAAAACAGACTACAGGGAGTTAGGAAGGAAGTTGAGAAGCAGGACCTCAAAGGTAATAATCTCAGGATTACTGCCTGTGCCACGTGACAATGAGCATAGGAATAGAATGAGATGGAGGATAAATGCGTGGCTGAGGGATTGGAGCAGGGGGCAGGGATTCTGATTTCTGGATCATTGGGACCTCTTCTGGGACAGGTGTGACCTGTTTTAAAAGGACGGGTTGCACTTGAATCCGAGGGCAACCAATATCCTGGTGGGGAGGTTTGCTAAGGCTATTAGGGAGAGTTTAAACTAGAATTGCTGGGGGGTGGGAACTGAACTGAAGTGATGGAGGAAAGGGAGGTTGGCACACAAATAGAGAAAGCTTGGAGACAATGTGAGAGGGAGGATAGGCAGGTGGTAGAGAAGAGACGTGCTCAGACCAATGGATTGAGCTGTGTCTGTTTTAATGCAAAGAGTGTTATGAAAAAGCGGATGAGCTTAGAGCGTGGATCAGCACTTGGAGCTATGATGTTGTGGCTATTACAGAGACGTGGATGGTGCAGGGGCAGGAATGGCTACTTCAAGTGCCAGGCTTTAGATGTTTCAGAAAAGATAGGGAGGGAGGCAAGAGAGGTGGGGGTGTGGCACTGTTGATCAGAGATAGTGTCATGGCTGCAGAAAAGGAGGAAGCCATGGAGTCTCTGTGGGTGGAAGATAGGAATGGAAAGAGGTCAATAACTCAACTGGCTGCTTATAATAGACCACCCAATATTAACAGGGACATAAAGGAGCAAATAGGGAGACAGATTCTGGAAAGGAGTAACAATAACAGGGTTGTTCTGGCGGGAGAATTTAATTTCCTAAATACTGATTGGCATCTCCCTAGAGTGAGGGGTCTAGATGGGTGGAGTTCATTAGGTGTGTTCAGGAAGCTGACATGGTATGTAGATGAGTCTACAAGAGGAGAGGCTGTTCTTGATCTGGTATTGGGAAATGAATCTGTTCACGTGTCAAGACTCTCAGTGGGAGAGCATTTTGGAGATAGCGATCACAATTCTTTCTCCTTTACCATAGCATTGGAGAGAGATAGGAACCAGACAAGTTAGGGAAACGTTAGTTGGAGTAAGGGGAAATATAAGGCTGTCAGGCAGGAACTTAGAAGCATGAATTGGAAACAGGTGTTCTCGGGGAAATGTACAGAAGAAATGTGGCAAATGTTCAGGGAATATTTGCGTGGAGTTCTGCATAGTTATGTTCCAGGGAAAGGATGGTAGGGTACAGGAACTGTGGTGTACAAAGGCTGTTGTAAATCTAGTCAAGAAGAAAAGAAGGGATTACAAAAGGTTCTAAAAACTAGGTAATGATAGGAATCTAGAAGATTATAAGGCTAGCAGGAAGGAACTTAAGAATGAAGTTAGGAGAGCCAGAAGGGGCCATGAGAAAGCCTTGATGGACAGGATTAAGAAAATCCCTAAGGCATTCTACAAGTATGTGAAGAGTAAGAAGATAAGACGTGAGAGAATAGGACCAATCAAATGTGACAGTGGAAAAGACTAAGGAGCTGGTGGTGGACCTGAGGAGGGCTAAGGCACTGATGACCCCTGTTTCCAAACAAGGGGTCAGTGTGGACATGGTGGAGGATTACAAATACCTGGGGATACAAATTGACAATAAACTGGACTGGTCAAAGAACACTGAGGCTGTCTACAAGAAGGGTCAGAGCCGTCTCTACTTCCTGAGGAGACTGAGGTCCTTTAACATCTGCCGGACAATGCTGAGGATATTCTACGAGTCTGTAGTGGCCAGTGCTATCATGTTTGCTGTTGTGTGCTGGGGCAGCAGGCTGAGGGTAGCAGACACCAACAGAATCAACAAACTCATTCATAAGGCCAGTGATGTTGTGGGGGTGGAACTGGACTCTCTGACGGTGGTGTCTGAAAAGAAGATGCTGTCCAAGTTGCATGCCATCTTGGACAATGTCTCCCATCCACTCCATAATGTACTGGTTAGGCACAGGAGTACATTCAGCCAGAGACTCATTCCACCGAGATATAACACTGAGCGTCATAGGAAGTCATTCCTGCCTGAGGCCATCAAACTTTACAACTCCTCCCTCAGAGTGTCAGACACCCTGAGCCAATAGGGTGGTCCTGGACTTATTTCCACTTGGAATAATTTACTTATTATTATTTAATTATTTATGGTTTTATATTGCTATATTTCTACACTATTCTTGGTTGGTGCGACTGTAACAAAACCCAATTTCCCTCGGGATCAATAAAGTATGTCTGTCTGTCTGTCTGTATGGAACTGGAGGAAATAGCAGAGGTACTTAATGAATACTTCGCTTCAGTATTCAGTACGAAAAAGGTTCTTGGCGATTATAAGGATGACTTGCAGTGACTGAAAAGCTTGAGCATGTAGAGATTAAAGAAGAGGACGTGCTGGAGCATTTGGAAAGCATTAAGTTGGATAAGTCACCAGGACTAGACGAGATGTACCCCAGGCTACTGTGGGAGGCGAGGGAGTCGATTGCTGAGCCTTTTGCAATGATCTTTGCATCATCGATGAGGACGGTAGAGGTTCCGGAAAATTGGAGGGTTGCGGATGTTATCCCCTTAATCATGAAAGGGAGTAGAGATAGCCTAGGAAATTGTAGGCCAGTGAGTCTTACTTCAGTGGTTGGTAAGTTGATGGAGAAGATCCTGGGAAGCAGGATTTATGAATATTTGGAGAGTCATAATATAATTAGGAATAGTCAGCATGGCTTTGTCAAAGGCAGGTCGTGCCTTATGAACCTGATTGAATTTTTTGAGGATGTGACCAAACACATTGATGAAGGAAGAGCCATAGATATGTGTATATGGATTTCAGCAAGGCATTTGACAAGGTACCCCATGCAAGGCTTATTGAGAAAGTAAGGAGGCATGGGATTCAAGGGGACATTGCTTTGTGGATCCAGAATTGGCTTGCCCACAGAAGGCAAAGTGTGGTTGTAGACAGGTCATATCCTGCATGGAGGCTGGTGACCAGCGGTGTGCCTCAGGGATCTGTTCTGGGACCTCTACTCTTTGTGATTCTTTGTGATTTTTATAAATGGCCTGGATGAGTAAGTGGAGGGAAGGGTTAGTATATTTTCTGATGACACAAAGGTTGGGGGTGTTGTAAACAACGTGAAGGTCTGTCGGAGGTTACAACAGGACATTGATAGGATGCCAAACTGGGCTGAGAAGTGGCAGATGGAGCTCAACCCAGATAAGTGTGAGGTGGTTGATTTTGGTAGGTCAAATGTGATGGCAGAATATAGCATTAATGGTAAGACTCTTGGCAGTGTGTAGGATCAGAGGGATCTTGGGGTCCGAGTCTATAGGACACTCAAAGCTGCTACACAGGTTGACTCTGTGGTTAAGAAGGCAAATGGTGCATTAGCCTTCATCAATCATGGGATTGAGTTTAAGAGCCGAGAGGTAATGTTGCAGCTATATAGGACCCTTGTCAGACCCCACCTGGAGTACTGTGCTCAGTTCTGGTCGCCTCACTACAGGAAGGACGTGGGAACCATAGAAAGGGTGCAGAGGAGATTTACAAGGATGTTGCCTGGATTGGGGAGCATGTCTTATGAGAATAGGTTGATTGAACTCGGCCTTTTATCCTTGGAGCAACGGAGGATGAGAGGTGACCTGATAGAGGTGTATAAAATGATGAGAGGCATTGATCATGTGGATAGTCAGAGGCTTTTCCCCAGGGCTGAAATGGCTAGCACGAGAGGGCATAGTTTTAAGGTGCTTGGAAGCAGGTACAGAGAAGATATCAGGGGTATTTTTTTTATGCAGAGAGTGGTGAGTGCATGGAATGGGCCGCCGGCAGAGGTGGTGGAGGCAGAAATGATAGGAGCTTAGAAAAATAGAGGGCTATGGGTAAAGCCTAGGTAGTTCTAAGGTAGGGACATGCTCAGCACAGCTTTGTGGGCCCCCTGGTAGCAGCAGAGATACCGAGGAGCAGATTGGGAGGCAGATTTTGGAAAGGTGCAAAAATAACAGGGTTGTTATCATGGGTGACTTTAACTTCCCTAATATTGATTGGCACCTGATTAGTTCCAAGGGTTTAGATGGGGCAGAGTTTGTTAAGTGTGTCCAGGACAGATTCCTGTCACAGTATGTTGACAGGCTGACTAGGGGGAATGCCATACTAGATCTAGTATTAGGTAACGAACCGGGTCAGGTCACAGATTTGTCAGTGGGTGAGCATCTGGGGTACAGTGATCACCGCTCTCTGACCTTTAGCGTTATCATGGAAAAAGATAGAATCAGAGAGGACAGAAAAATTTTTAATTGGGGAAAGGCAAATTATGAGGCTATAAGGCTAGAACTTGCGGGTGTGAATTGGGATGATGTTTTTGCAGGGAAATGTACTATGGACATGTGGTCGATGTTTAGGGATAACTTGCAGGATGTTAGGGATAAATTTGTCCCGGTGAAGGAACCATGGGTGACAAGTGAGGTGGAAAATCTAGTCAGATGGAAGAAGGCAGCATACATGAGGTTTAGGAAGCAAGGGTCAGTTGGGTTTATTAAGGAATATAGGGTAGCAAGAAAGGAGCTTAAGAAGGGGCTGAGAAGAGCAAGGAGGGGGCATGAGAAGGCCTTGGCGAGTAGGGTAAAGGAAAACCCCAAGGCATTCTTCAATTATGTGAAGAACAAAAGGATGACAGGAGTGAAGGGAGGACCGATTAGAGATAAAAGTGGGAAGATGTGCCTGGAGGTTGTGGAAGTGAGCGAGGTCCTCAATGAATACTTCACTTCGGTATTCACCACTGAGAGGGAACTTGATGACGGTGAGGACAATATGAGTGAGGTTGATATTCTGGAGCATGTTAATATTAAGGGAGAGGAGGTGTTGGAGTTGGTAAAATACATTAGGACAGATAAGTCCCCAGGGCCTGATGGAATACTCCCCAGGCTGCTCCACGAGGCATGGGAAGAGATTGCTGAACCTCTGGCTAGGATCTTTATGGCCTCATTGTCCATGGGAATGGTACCGGAGGATTGGAGGGAGGTGAATGTTGTCCCCTTGTTCAAAAAAGGTAGTAGGGATAGTCCAGGTAATTATAGACCAGTGAGCCTTATGTCTGTGGTGAGAAAGCTGTTGGAAAAGATTCTTAGAGATAGGATATATGGGCATTTAGAGAATCATGGTCTGATCAGGGACAGTCAGCATGGCTTTGTGAAGGGCAGATCATGCCTAACAAGCCTGATAGAGTTCTTTGAGGAGGTGACCAGGCATATAGATGAGGGTAGTGCAGTGGATGTGATCTACATGGATTTTAGTAAGGCATTTGACAAGGTTCCACATGGTAGGCTTATTCAGAAAGTCAGAAGGCATGGGATCCAGGGATGTTTGGCCAGGTTGATTCAGAATTGGCTTGCCTGCAGAAGGCAGAGGGTTGTGTTGGAGGGAGTACATTCAGATTGGAGGGTTGTGACTAGTAGTGTCCCACAAGGATCTGTTCTGGGATCTCTACTTTTTGTGATTTTTATTAACAACCTGGATGTGGGGGTAGAAGGGTGGGTTGGCAAGTTTGCAGACGACACAAAGGTTGGTGGTGTTGTAGATAGTGTAGAGGATTGTCGAAGATTGCAGAGAGACATTGATAGGATGCAGAAGTGGGCTGAGAAGTGGCAGATGGAGTTCAACCCGGAGAAGTGTGAGGTGGTACACCTTGGAAGGACAAACTCCAAGGCAGAGTACAAAGTAAATGGCAGGATACTTGGTAGTGTGGAGGAGCAGAGGGATCTGGGGGTACATGTCCACAGATCCCTGTAAGTTGCCTCACAGGTAGATAGGGTAGTTAAGAAAGTTTATGGGGTGTTAGCTTTCATAAGTCGAGGGATAGAGTTTAAGAGAAGCGATGTAATGATGCAGCTCTATAAAACTCTGGTTAGGCCACACTTAGAGTACGGTGTCCATTTCTGGTCACCTCACTATAGGAAGGATGTGGAAGCATTGAAAAGGGTACAGAGGAGATTTACCAGGATGCTGCCTGGTTTAGAGAGTATGGTTTATGATCAGAGATTAAGGGAGCTAGGGCTTTACTCTTTGGAGAGAAGGAGGATGAGAGGAGACATGATAGAGGTGTACAAGATATTAAGAGGAATAGACAGAGTGGACAGCCAGCGCCTCTTCCCCAGGACACCACTGCTCAATACAAGAGGACATGGCTTTAAGGTAAAGGGAGGGAAGTTCAAGGGGGATATTAGAGGAAGGTTTTTCACTCAGAGAGCGGTTGGTGCGTGGAATGCACTGCCTGAGTCAGTGGTAGAGGCAGATACACTAGTGAAGTTTAAGAGACTACTAGACAGGTATATGGAGGAATTTAAGGTGGGGAGTTATATGGGAGGCAGGGTTTGAAGGTCGGCACAACATTGTGGGCCGAAGGGCCTGTCATGTGCTGTACTAGTCTATGTTCTAAAGGGCCTGTATTGTGCTGTAGATTTTCTATGTTCTATGTTCTATATGTCGATTATTTGGATGATGGAATTACAAACAAGAGAAAATCTGCAGACGCTGGAAATCCGAGCAGCACACACAAAATGCTATAGGAACTCAGCAGGCCAGGCAGCATCTATGAAAAAAGTACAGTCAACAGTTTGGGCTAAAACCCTTTGTCAGGACTTTGTTGCACAGTTTGCAATCAATACAAAGATAGGTTTGAGGAAATAGGGAGGCTAAGGAGGTTTAGACAGATTGGGAGAATGGACAAAGTAGTGGCAGATGGAAATGCAGTGTCGGAATAGTATGGTCATGCGCTTTGGTCAAAGAAATGAAAGTGGAGTCTATTTTCTAAATGGAGAGAAAATACAAAAATCTAACACGCAAAGGGATTTGGGAGTCCTTGTGCAGGATTCTCTAAAGGCTAATTTGCTGGTTGAGTCTGTGGTGAGGGAGGAAAATGTGATATTAGTATTAATTTCAAATGGACTATGATATAAAAGCAAGAATGTAATGTAAAGTCTTTATAAAGCACCGATGAAGCCTCACTTGGTGTATTGTGAGCAGTTTTGTGCCCCTTAACTTTGAAAGGATGTGCTGAAGCTGGTGGGGATTCAAAGGAGGTTCATAAAAATGACTCCAGGCTTGAAAGGCTTGTCAAATGAAGAGTGTCTGATGATTCTGGGCTTGTATTCTTGGGAATTTAGAAGAATGAGGGGTGACCTAATTGAAACTTACCAAATGGTGAAAGGCCTTGATATAGTGGGAGTGGAAAGAATGTTTCTTATGGTGGGAGAGCCTAAGATCAAAGGACACAGGCTCCTTTTGGAACAGAGATGAGGAGCAATGTCTTTAGCCAGAGAGTAGTGAATCTGTGGAATTCTTTGCCACAGGCAGCTGTGGAGGCCTATTATTTATGTATATTTAAGGCAGAGCTTAATAGATTCTTAATTGGTCGGGGCATGAAAGAATACAGGGTGAAGGCAGGAGATTGGGACTGAGAGGGAAATAGATCAGCCACAATGAAGTGGCACAGCAGACCCATTAGGGCCAAATGGCCTAATTCTGGTCCTATTCCTTACGGTCTTTTAGTCTTCAATAGTGGATGCTGTTTATTTTGAGGCATCATCTTTTGAAGGTGTCCTCAATGCTGTGGAGGCTAAATGTTCTCCATGGTATATCTGTAGAAATGTATTCGTCTTTGGTGACATGCCCAATCTCCTCAAACTCCTAATGAATTATAGCTGTTGCCATTCCTTCTTTGTGATTGCATCAATATGCTGGGCCCAGGCTAAATCTTCAGAGATGTTGACACCCAGGAACTTGAAACATCCCTGATGTTTCATTCATAGAGCGTTGGGTACATGGAATGCTCTGCCAGTGGTGATGGTAGAGGCAGATACATTAGGGGCATTTCAGAAATTTTTAGTTAGGCACATAGATGATTAAAAAATGGTGAGCTATGTGGGAGGGAAGGGTTAGATTGAGGTTAGAATAGGTTCTAACCTAGATTGAGGTTAAAAGGTTGGGGCAGTATAATGGACCAAAGGACCTGTACTATGCTGTCATGTTCAAAGTTCTATGTTCTACTAAAATCAAGTTTATTGTTAAATGCACAAGTGCAGGTCTGCATGGGTGCAGTGAAAAACATAAAGAGATTTGATTTAATTGTCACATACATTGAAACCTAAAGTGAAGCACTTGTTTGTGTTAATAATTTACACAGTTCAAGGGTGGTGGCAATCAGCAGAGGACAACCACAAGTTTTGCCATGTTTCTGGCAGCAACACAGCGTGCCTGTAACTTACTAAGCCTTTACTAACCCATACATTGTTGAAATTGGGAAGAAGCTGGACACCTGCAGGGTACCCGTGCATTTACAGGGAGAACGTATGATCTCCCTACTGCTAAGAGTTACTCACAAAACTGCACTACTGTACCCTCATGGGAACAGAGTATCATATAAGCAACATTCACAAGACAAGCATAGGCGTAAAGTATACACGAAGGAAAAGAGCACAAAGTTATCATGGTGTTGCTAAACACTGGCGATCAAAGTTTTACCATTTGGTTCAAGAAGCAAATGGACGAAGAGAAGTGACTGCACTTGAGCCTGGAGCCTGTTGACCTTCAGGCCACTATTAGAAAGCCACAGTGGGACAGCACAGTAGCGTCGTGGTTAGCACGACACTTTACAGTACCAGAGACCCAGATTCAATTCCCGCCGCTGTCTGTAAGGAGTTCGTATGTTCTCCCATGACCACGTGGGTTTCTTCTCGGTTCTCCGGTTTCCTCCCATAGTCCAAAGACGCACCGGTTGGTAGGTTAATTAGTCATTGTAAATTGTCCCATGATTGGGCTGAGATTAAAATGGGGGGATTGACTGGCGGCGTTGTTCGAAGGTCCAGAAGGGCCTATTCCATGCTGTATCAAGTATAGTACAGGCCCTTCAGCCCATCATGTTGTCCTGACCTTATAACTCTGAGAGGAACCTAACCCTTCCCTTTTACATAACCCTCTATTTTTCTATTATTTATGTGCTTATCTCTTAAATGTCCCTAATATCTCTACCTCAAACACCAACTCTGGCAGGGCATTCTCTGTCGTTAAAAAAAAGCTTATCTCTGGCAACCACCCTATGCTTTACTCCAATCACTTTAAAATACTGCCCCTCCCCCTCGCATTAGCCATTTCTGCCTAAGGAAGCAGTCTCTGGCTGTCCCCTCTATCTATGCTTCTTATCATCTTGTGCATCTCAATCAAGTCCCTTATCGTCCTTCCCTCCAAGGAGAAAAGCCACAACTCGCTCAGCCTTTCTTCATAAGGCATGTTCTCTAGTCCAGATAGTATTCTGCTGAATCTCCTCTGCACACTCTTCCACATCCTTCATATAATGAGGTGACCGGAACTGAACACAATACTCCGGGTATGGTCTAACCAGAGATTTATAGGCTGCAACATTACTCATGAGCTCAGTCCCCCAACTAATGAAGGCCAACACATCATATACTTTCATAACAACTCTCTCAGGGAATGTTGGGGGTATTTACATCTGTGGTGGGTGACAGGTATAATTGGCACCTCTAAATTTGATGGCTTGGAGTAAGAGCGCCATGTAGTGTCAGAGGTAGAGTAGTTGGTGTGCAAAAGTATCCTTTAGTTGGAAACACAATTGGAGGCCATTCTCTGTCAGTGTATAACATTCCTATTCTAATATCTTAGGGACAGGAATATTATGCTTGCTGTTATTAAACTCAAAGAAATCATAGATCAAGAGGACAGACAGATACTTTTTTTTTCCAATAGCAGAAATGGCTAAGATAAAGGGGTATAATTTTAAGGTGATTGGAGGAAAATATAGGGAGATATCAAAGGTAGGGCTATGTAGGAGGAAAGGGTTAAATTGCTCTTGCTGTAAAGGTCAGCCCAATATTGTGGGCTGAAGGGCCTATACTGTGCTGTAATACTCTATGTTCTGTGTTCAAGTATTTAACCAATATCACATTGTTCTTTGTGGGAGCTTACTGTGTATTGGTTGACTACAATGCAAGAGTGGCAGTCTTTCAAAAGAACTTTTGCAATGGTATAAAAGCTGCTACATAAAGGATACAAAAGTCAATGCTCCTCATAAATCATACTCTGCATTGGGGAAACCCATCATGGTGGCCAAACATTTTAATTCCAGTTCCCACTCCTGTTCCAACATGTCGGTCCATGGCCTCCTCATGTGCCAAGATGAGGCCACCCTCAGGGTGGAGGAGCAACACCTCATATTCTGTCTGGGTATCATGAATATCAATTTCTCCTTCCTGATGGCATGAAATTTTCCCTCCCCCTGGCCTTTTCTTCTATTCCCTACTCTGGACTCTTCCCTCTTCTCACCTGCTTATCCCTGGGTCCCTTCCTCCTGCCCTTTTTCCTATCAGATTCCTTCCTCTCCATCTATCACCCCCTAGCTTGTCCTCCTTCCCCTCCCCACCTTTTTATTCTGAGCATCTTCCCCCTTCCTTTGCAGTCCTTGAAGAAGAGTTTCGGCCCAAAACATCAACAGTTTATTCATTTCCATAGATGCTGCCTGACACGCTGAGTTCCTCCAGCATTTTGTGCATGTTGCTTTGGATTTCCAGCATCTGTATAATTTCTCGTGTACATAAATGCAAGTTCTTTGTGCTCCAGGAAAGAATTTTTGAGATCTAGATTTGGATTCCGGGGCTCCTGTAAATATTTAATGCCTGTTTAAATGTACTATGATAATGTGCTTACAGTGCTTCTGTGCAGAATCCAAACATCAGCCACCTTCTGTATTCGAGAGGCAGCTTGTCAACTGACGGTTACTTTTCAACTTCATAACAAATCACTTGGGCTCTTAGCTGCTGGACAGGGTGTTGAAATGGGAGTCTATTTGTTGACATTCTGATCGGGAATCCTCTTTAATCAAACTTTGTTGACTACCTAGAGATTTGAAATCACCAAAGAGGACTAGCCTGTCTCTCACTGGGGCTCATCACTAACAATGATAAAACAGCTTACAAGAAGGAGGTGGAAGAGCTCAAGGCCTGGTTCCAGGCAAAAAAAAACACTTCTTCAATGTCAACAAGACAAAGGAGATGATTATCAACTCCAGGAGAACTTGCACCACTCACTTTACACCGAGGGCACTGGAGTGGAAATTGCGAGTAGTTACAAACTCCTGGGAGTGCTCGTTTCACCAGCCTCTCATGGTCCTGGAACACATCCTACACCATCAGGTCAGCTCACCAATGCTTCGATCTTCTGAGGAGGCTGAAGAGAGCTGGACCACGCAGATCTAGATTCATGTCCTTCTACAGATGCGCAGTAGAAAGCATCTGAACATGCTGCATCATTGCTTAGTATGGAAACTCCACTGCGATGGACAGGAAGACTTTACAACAGGTAGTCGAAACTGCCCAATGAATCACCAGCACCAGCCCCATCAAGGACATAGATACAGAAAGGTGCTGGAAGAGGGCCAGATCCTACCCACCCTGCTCATGGACTGTTTGTCTTACTCCCATCAGGGATGAGGCTATGTAGCATCCATGCCAAGACCATCAGGCTCTAAAACAGTTAATTTCCCCAAGAAGTAAGGCTGACCAACACCTCCACCACTAACCCACCTGATGCACCATCAATAACTCTTGGAGACGGGAGGTGAACGATTGGCTTTTATTAGCAGCAAAATGGAGCACAGCATCTCGGAGACTGAGGGAGGAGCAGTGCCTCCAATTGCCATTATACAGGGGTCCGTGGGAGGAGCCACAGGAGCAGTCAGCAGAGGGGCATGTCCAGACAGGTATACATAGTTTACCACACCACCCTTCCACACCCCAACCACCACTACTTTATCATTTTCTGTCCCTCACCTTATATACAGACACTGCTGCACCTAGTTCCACTTTATGGACATTCAATCGACCTATGTATGTATCCTATCTGATGTATTTATCTTTACTGCATTTTTTATTATTGTGTCCTTTAACCTATTGTGGTTTTATTTGTGTTACATCGGGTCATGAGTAATGATGATATCATTTTCCTCTACACTTTTGCACTGAAAATTACAGTAAACACTCTTGAATCTTGGGACATGGGTCAGGGGTTGCACAAGATCAGAATGGAATCCGTATTTGGCCTCACCCATTACTCTGGCATCAGTTTATACATATAAAGATAAGTTCTACTTGTCACATGTGCCTCTAAAGATACACTGAAATTCATCGAATGAAATCAGTGAGGATTGTGTTGGGAACACACTCAAAATGCTGGAGGAACTCAGCAGGCCAGGAAGCATCTGTGGAAAAGGGTACAGTCGACGTTTTGGGCTGAGACCCTTCATCAGGACTAGAGGATTGTGCTGGGCAGCCCACAAGTGTTGCCACAAACAGCATGCCTCCAACTCAGTAACCCTAACCTGTTCTGTACGTATTTGGAATATGGGAGGAAACCAGAGCACCTGGAGGAAACCAAAGAGGTCATGGGGAGAATGGATAAAGTCCTTACAGACAGCAGAGGGATTGAATTCCAAGTTTGTTGCTGGCAATATAATGTTGCACTAACTGCTACACCACCACTACGTGCACCGATGACCATATCCTTTGGCTTCCATGTTAGGGAGCCAAAGGTTTCATCTTCTGGTGGGAGATACAGTATAAAACAGTGGATACAGCCCAGTCCATCACAGGTAAAGCCCTCCCCACCATTGAGCACATCGACATCCAGTGCTTTCGCAGGAAAGCAGTATCCATCAACAAAGACCTCCACCACCATGCTCCCTTCTCACTGCCATTATCAGGAAGGAGTTACAAGAGCATCAGGTCCAACGCTACCAAGTTCAGGAACAGTTATTATCCTCGACCATAAAGCTCTTGAACCAGAAGGATAACTTCACTCACTCTATCACTGACTGTTCCCACAACCTATGGACTCACTTTCAGGGGCTCTTCATCTTACGTTCTCAATATTTATTACTTATTTATTATTATTATTATTATTATTATTATTATTATTATTATTATTATTATGCTTCTTTTTCATTGTTTCTTTGTATTCCACAAGAAAATGATTCTCAGGGTTGTATATGGTGACGTATATGTACTTCGATAATAAATTTACTTTGAATTTTGAACGTTTTAAATATTGATAGCATTCAAGAGTCAGAAGGTAATATAGTTCTATAGAACCCTGGTTAGACCACACTCGGAACATTCTGATCACCTCGTTATAGGAGGGATGTGGAGGTGGCCCAGTCCATCTCGGGTAAAGCCCTCCTCACGGAACGTTATTGCAGGAAAGCAGTACCCATCATCAGGGACCCTACTGCTGCCATCAGGAAGAAGGTACAGGAGCCCCAGGACTCACACCACCAGATTCAGGAACGGTCATTAACCCTCAATTCTCAGGGTCATGAACCAGAGTGGATAACTTCACTCTACACTCACCCCATCACTGAAATTTTCCAAAGCCCCATGGACTCACTTCAGGGACTTTTCACCTTGTGTACTCAATATTTATTGCTCATTTACTTACTATTATTATTATTAGTAGTAGTAGTATCGTGTTTGTCTTTTTTTGTTTCTTTGTATATATTGTGAATGCTCCCAAGAAATGAAATCTCAGAATTATATATGGTGACACACATGTACTATGATAATAAATCTACTTTGAAGTTTTAACTTGATGTTAAAGAGTTTTGTTTGATTTTCATGCTTGAGTATTGTGCAGGACACAGGGCTATAATGTGATTCAAAAGTTGAGGGCCCTTACCTGGCTTATTCTGATGGTGACTGATTGTAATGTGAGGCCCAGGGGGCTTCTGGGAACTCTGAAACATTGGATCCAAGCACTAAATATCATTGCAAATCAGAATCAGAAACAGGTTTACTATCACTGCTGGAAGATTTAAGGATTATTCTAAAAGGGCAGTGGGGATAAGTCGGGAAGCCGGACAACCTTACATCTGAAGTACAGAAGATACAGAAGTTTAGGGGTAACACGAGGGGGAACTTCTTTACTCAGAGAGTGGTAGCTGTGTGGAACGAGCTTCCAGTAGAAGTGGTAGAAGCAGGTTCAATTTTGTCATTTAAAAAAAAATTGGATAGGTGTATGGGCAGGAAAGGAATGGAGGGTTATGGGCTGAGTGCAGGTAGGTGGGACTAGGTGAAAGTAAGCATTCGGCACGGACTAGAAGGGCCGAGATGGTCTGTTTCCGTGTTGTAATTGTTATATGGTTATGAGATGTTGGATGAGATTCTGAGAAGCAGGAAAATGTTCAAAGTTCATAGTAAATTTATTATCAAACTACATAAATATCACTATATACAAATCTGAGATTCATTTTCTTGTGGTAATACTCAATAATTCTACAGAATAATGTATATAACAAATTCAATGAAAGACCACACCAACTTGGGCATTCAACCAGTGGGCAAAAGACAACCAACTGAGCAAATACAAGAAGAATAGTAAATAAATAAGCAATAAATATCATGAACATAAGATGAAACATCCTTGAAAGTGATTCAAACGGTTGTAGAATCACTTCAATGATGGGACAAGTGAAGTTGAGTGAAGTTATCCCCATTGGCTCAAGAATCTGATGGCTGAGGAGTATTAACTGCTCCTGAACCTGGTGGTGTGAGTCCTGAGGCTCCTGTACCTTCTTCCTGATGGCAGCAGTGAGAAGAGAGCATGGCCAGGGTGGCGGGGTTCTCTGATAATGGATGCTGCTTTCCTGTGACAGTGTTTCATGTAGATGTGCTCAATGGTGGGGAGGGCTTTACTCGTGATGGACTGGGTCATATACACAAGGATTTTCCGTTCAAGGGCATTGGTGTTTCTATGCTAGGCTGTGATGCAGCCAGTCAATAGAAGTTCAGAATCAGTATCAGAATCTGGTTAATTATCATAAGACCATAAAATATAGGAGCAGAATTAGGCTATTCAACCCATCAGGTCTGCTCAGTCATTCCACCATGGCTAATTTATTATGCCCCCCAACCCCATTCTCCAGCCTTCTCATCTTAACCTTTGACACCCTAATCAAGAATCTATCAACCTCTGCTTTAAACAAACCTAATGACTCGCTCTCCACAGCTATCTGTGACAGTGAATTCCACAGTTTCAACACGCTCTGGCTAAAGAAATTCCACCGCATCTTTGTTCTAAATGAATGCCCATCTGTTTAGAGGCTATGTCCTCTGGCATTTGTCTTGAAATTTGTTGTTTCACAGCAGCGTTCTAATGCAATCCATAAAACAAACATTAGGTTACAACAAGTGTAGGAGCCATTTATTTGTTTTCTGTCTGTATTGTATTTTGTGTTGCGTGATTGTTATGGGTAATTTGTCATCTGGGTTGGGGCATAGAAGTGAAGGAGTGGAGTTACATATTCATACTTCGTCTATGATCAAAGGGTCACAGTCCGAAACGTCAACTGTTTACTCTTTTCCGTAGACGCTGCATGGCCGACTGAGATACTCAAGTATTTTGTGTGTTGTTTGTCTGAGATCAGTTTAGTCTAGGCAGAACCAGCAAGTAGGACATGGTTTTATTTTTGTTGATCACTAACAATAGCGATTAAGCTGTTACATCGTTATTAGACTGATTAGTTTGTTACATCGCTAGTTTTAGTTCTGATATTTTTTATGTATTTCAAGACTGTTCATCTTTGCTGCTTTCGTAATCAAGGACTGGACATACTCTTTTGAATTTTGGAACTTCATTGAAGTGCATCATACAGTGTCAACTCCCATCTCTAAGTGGTTTTGGTTTGGTTTCAAGTAACCGCTGCAATAAGAAATATACAAAAGCAAACCCAAACCGCTTAGAGATGGGGGTTGACACTGCATAATGCACTTCAGTGAAGTAGTGTAGAAGGAGTGAGGTAGTTTCATTGAGTCTATTTTATGAGGAGGTGGGAGGAATATGAAAGAATGGAGAGGAAATTTGCTCAGTACATACTCCTTACAGACAGTGGCAGGAATTGAATCTGATCTTGCAGCTGGTATTGCAAAGTGTTATGCTAACTGCTACACTATCAAGCCTCCATAAAGAGCAGGATCAGAACAAGGTCGAACACAAGCCAAGAGTCCATCTTATCTCACGTAACCGGGTGTGGGGGAGTCTAGGAGCAGAGAGCACAGCCTCAGAATAGAGGGCCGTCCCTTTAGAACAGAGATGAAGAATAATTTCTTTAGTCAGAAGATGGTGAATCTACTGTGGAAACCAAGGCATTGGATGTATTTAAAGGGAAGGTTGATAGGTAGTTGATTAGTAATGGCTTCACAGGTTACTGGGAGAAGACAGTAGAACAGGGTTAAGAGGGAAAATAATACAACCATGATGGAATGGCAGAGTATTTTTGAAGGGCTGAATGGGCTTATTCTGCTTCCATGTTTTATGGCCTTTATTATTTTGGCGTCTTCCCCCTTCTTTACCTGGCCTGAAGAAGGGTCTCGGTCCAAACCAGTGACTATTCACTCTTTTCCATACATGCTGCCTGACCTGCTGAGTTCCTCCAGCATTTTGTGTGTGGTGCTTATCGTCTAATAATGTTCATGGGTTCATAGACTGTTTGTCAGGAAGTGGAGAGAAGGCTTGAATCACATGCAGAGCAGCGGAGAATATTAAGCGGTGAGCAATAAATTTGATAATAAACTGCACCATCCTTACACATCTGTAGAAGGATGCTTATGTGAAAATGCTGTTTTTGGACTACAGTTCAGCATTCAACACCATAATTCCCTCCAGGTTCGACAAGAAGCTCAGAGACATCAACCTTCACCCTGCCTTGTGCTTCTCAAGATCTGTCAAATGGTCCAAATTATTAGTGGTCTCCCTCACCTCTATCCCTCCGACTCTCAACACAGGTGCCTCTCAGGGCTGTGTACTAAGCCCCTTCCTTTACTCTCCGTATACCCATGACTGTGTCACCACCCACAGCTCCAATCTGCTAATTAAGTTTGCTGATGACGCTACACTGACACAGCGGTGTCAAGAAAACAACCTCTCCCTCAATGTCACAAACAAAGGAGCTGGTTGTGGACTACAGGAGGAATGGAGACAGGCTAACCCCCATTGAAATCAATGGATCTGGGGTTGAGAGAGTGAACAGCTTTAAGTTCCTCAGTTTAAGAATCACCGAGGATCTCATGTGGTCTGTACACACCAGCTATGGGGTGTAAAAGGCACAACAGCGCCTCTTTCACCTCAGACGGTTGAGGAAGTTTGGTGTGGGCCCCCAAATCCCAAGAACTTTCTATAGGGACACAATTGAGAGCATCCTGACTGGCTGCATCACTGCCTGGTATGGGAACTGTACTTCCCTCAATCACAGGACTCCGCAGAGAGTGGTGCAGACAGCCCAGCGCATCTGTAAATGTGAACTTCCCACTGTTCAGGACATTTACAAAGACAGGTGTGTAAAAAGAGCCCAAAGGATCAGTGGGGACCTGGGTTACTCTGACCACAAACTGTTCCACCTTCTACCATCTGGTAAATGGCACCACAGCATAAAAGCCAGGACCAAAATGCTCTGGGACAGCTTCTTCCACCAGGCCATCAAACTGATTAACACGTGCTGACACAACTACATTTCTACATTAGATTGTTGTACATACTATATATTATAAATTACTATAAATTGCGCATTGCATATTTAGACAGAGACGTAAAGATTTTTACTCCTCAGGTATATGACAGATATAAGTAATAAAGTCAATTCAATTCAAAATAATAAGCCATGAGGGGTCACAAAGTAAGAGAGAACAGACACAACACAACAAGGCAACAAGGTAGTTAAAGGCAAGGGGAAACTGGTTGAGGCTGAATAATTTGATGGGAGAACAAGGACTAGTAGAGTTGGCAGAGGGGTAGGAGAGGTAGAAGGTGTTCCTGGAAACCAATCCATAGATTTGGGTGCCACAGTTAGTACGCGCTATTATAGCTCGGGTTGTCGGAGTTCGGACTACATTTGTCTGTCTGGAGTCGGTACGTCCTCCCCATGGAATGCTTGGCTTTTTCTTTGGGTCCTCTGGCTTCTTCCTCCAGTCCAAAGATTTACTGATTAGTAGGTTTATTGGTCATTGTAAATTGTCCCGTGATTAGGCTTGGATTAAATCGGGGCTTGCTGGGTGGTGCAGCTCAGCAGGCTGGCAGGGCCTATTCTGCACTACACCTCTAAATAAAATGAGTAAATCTGTTACTGTGTAACATGAAATCTGGAGCTTAGTCTTAAACTATCACATCTTATTGGTTGCTTCTGCATATATGAGCGTTCTGGAATATGCTGACCAAGGAAATTGTGCTTCTCAAGATCTGTAAAATGATCTGAATTGTTAGATATTCAGATGGAACACAACACATTGAGGCATTGAATGTGAGGTTTGGTAAAGGTCCAGAAAAGAAATCTGGATTTTTCATTTGTTAACTTCCTGTTTGAGACTATTCCAGTTGGACATGTCGAACCTTGTGCTTTTGGAGAAATACTTATACATATTTATTCAGCATCCACAGGGCATTCACGTATGTTAGCTCAATTGGTAGCTTTCCTGCCTTTGAGGCAGAAGCTGCAGGTTCAAATCCTACACTATGAACGGTAGGGTACAGTGTAGGATTTTGACCAAACTCGTCTGTGATGAGCCTAGTCTCATTGACCTACATCTAGGCAATGGCCTTCCTTGCCTCTCCCATTCATGTACTTATCCAAACTTGTCTTAAATGTTGCAATCAAACCCACATCCAACCTTCCGCTGGCAGCTTGTTCCGCATTTGCACAAAGTTCGAAGTACATTCATTATACAAACTTGAGATTCATCTCCTTACAGGCAAAACAAGAAACCCAAACAAACTCATTACTGAAGACCTGACTAAAACCCAATGCACAGAAAGGGAAAAGAAAACATATCATGCAAAGAATAAAAGTGCGCAAATAGCATTTAGGATGAAAGTGTGTCCATAAGACATGGAGCAGAGTTAGACCACTGGGTCCTTCGAGTCTGCTCCACCATTCAATCATGGCTGATCATACTTTTCTTCCCTCCTCAGCACCACTCACCAGCCTTCTCCCTGTAACCTTTGATGTTGTAGCCAGTCAAGAATCTATCAATCTCTGCCTTAAATATACCCACGAACTGGCCTCCACAGCTGCCTGTGGAAACACATTCCACAAATTTGCTAAAGAAATGTCTCTGTGTCTCTGTTTTAAATGGATGCCCCTCTATCTTGAGGCTGTACCCTCTTGTCCTAGACTCCCCCACCATGAGAAACATCCTTTCCACATCTACTACATCTAGACCATTCAACATTCTCTCATTTATTTTTAAAAAGCATTTTCTATCCACCTTGATATTGTTTGCAAGCTTGCTTTCATATTTCATCTTTTTCCTCCTAATGATTCTTTTAGTTGATTTCTGTAGGCTTTTAAAAGCTTCATTGTCATCTATCTTCCTGCTAATTTTTGCTTTGTTGTATGCTCTCTCTTTTGCTTTTAGATTACTTTTGACTTCCCTTGTCAGACATGGTTATACTATTTTGACATTTGAGTATTTTGTTGTTTTTGGAATACATCTATCTTGCACCTTCCTCATTTTTCCCAGAAACTCCTACCATTTCTACTTTGCTGTAATCCCTGCCAGCAGCTCCTTCCAATTTACTTTGGCCAAATCCTCTCTCATACCACTGTAATTTCCCTCACTCCACTGAAATACTGTTATGTCAGACTTTACTTTCTCCCAATCAGGTTTCAAATTGATCACTGCCTCCTAAGGGTTCCTTTACCTCAAGCTCTCTAATCACCTCTGGTTCAATACATAACTTCCAATTCAGATCTCCTAAACATCAAACTGCTCTAAAAATCCATCTTATAGGCATTTAACAGCTTCACTCTCCTGAGATCCATTACTAATCTACCTGCATGTTGATATCTCCCATGACTATCATAACACTGCCTCTTTGACACACCTCTTCTACTACCTGTTGTAATCTATGGCCCACATCCCAGCTACTGTTGGGAGACCTGTATATAACTTCCATCACGGTCCTTTTACCCTTGCAGTTTTTTAACTCAACCCACAAGGATTCAAAATCTTCCGATTCTATGTAACATCTTTCTACTGATTTGCTGCCATTCTTTACCAGCAGAGCCACAGCACCCCCTCTGCCTACCTTCCTATCCCTCCAGTACAATATGTAACCTTGGATATTCAGCAGCTAGCTGTAACCATCCTTCATCCACGATTCAGTGATGGCCACAACATCATACTTGACAATCTGTAAAAGTGCAACAAGATCATCCACCTTAATTCTTATTCTCCATGGAGTGAGATATAACACTTTGAGTACTGTATTTGCTACCCTTTTTGATTCCACATCTTTAATGCACTGATATTCACCTTGCTGACTACAACTTTGTCCAATTATCTACCTTCTCTTCCTGATAGGCCGACTGCAATCTAGTTACAAATGTTTCAAAGGTACATTTAATGTCAGAGCAATGTATACAACATTCTTCCTGAAATTCTTTTTCTTTGCAAGTGTACTGCGTATGTTAATCAAAATGGCTTCTTTGTTTGTTAAAAGTAAAACTGCTTCTTTGTTATGCTAACTGGTGAGAGAGTGCTTTTCTTGCAGAGCGCTCTCGAAGCTTCTCGAAGCTTGTTTGGGTTATAGTTACTGATAACGGGGGATTGTATTCGTTTGTTAACCAATTGGGTTAGATGTTATTTTCTCTTGTGGGTCTGTGGGCTGTGATTGTGCGGACTTTTGGGAGTCGGGAAGGAGACTGCGAGGAAGGCAGACGGGTGCGGACTGTTGGTTGATTACCGAGGGTGGTCCCAGGTGCGCGTGTCGTGGAGGTCGGAGAAGATCGAAGAGTGGTCGGAAGACTCGATGGTTGAGCTCCAACGATGTGCACTAATTGACTGAACTCTGATAAGTTTTGGTGCCTTTTCTTTATTTTCTTTCCCTTCATATATATTGTATCGTTATTAATCACTTAGTTCTAGTAAGATTTATAAAGTGTATTCTGTAAACGTACCTGTTGTGCGCTTGATATTATGTGTGCCAGTTTGTATTAGCATGTATTTCACAGCATCCACGTATACGGGAGACGTGGTTGGGCGGGTGGACGAATCTTCCCCTAGACATACACCAGCTGGTCGTGTAAGTGTTACACAACCATCCACGAAAACAGAATGCCCCAAAGAATGAATGACAGTTATATGAGAGAAACCCCAAAGTGCGCCACCAGCTCTCCCCTCCCACACATAAGCAGCAGCAAATTAACGATCCCCCCTTCCCCACCAGCAAAAAAAGCATCGGCACCCCCCCCCCCAATCAAGCGTGCAGCAAAGACACAGACTTGCAGTACCCCAAAGACTACTCGTTCACTTAGTAATTCGACATACCACAGGCTCTCACTCTCCCTAATAAGGGGTAAAGAGATGTTCCCGTTTCACAACGAAAGGGGAGGCATAACAAAACAACTTGCTGATTTGTGATGTTAAAAGTCCGTTGCGTCACTTTTTCCGAGTTCTGTGCCCAAAGAACTCGAGTCTCGAGTACACAGCCAGCAGCCAGCTTGCTACTTTCGATCTCCCATGACACACAGATTTCCTGCAGAGGCCCCGACCTTGAGTCTGCCTGCCTCCAGAGCCTCAAAATCCCAAAACTCTGTAGGCGAGCTAATCTTCTGGGCCGTGTCCTTGATATATCGAATAACGGCCAGTCATGAGACCTTGAGAGTGGGTCCCGTCCCCACAAAGAACCAAAGTCAGCGTGTAGCTCCAGATCAGGGTCTTCAAAAGAACCCTGAAAGGGAAAAATAGAGATATTAAAGATAGAAATAGAGCTGTTTCCAAAGACGTCATTAAAGGATTTGCTGTTAGGTGCCATTATTGCCATTATTTGCTCTTTTACCATCTGTACTATCCTAAGTCCCTTCACTCCAGTTCCCATCCCCCTGCCAAATCAGTTCAAACCCTGCCCAACAGCTCTAACAAATCTGCCCGTAAGGATATTGGTCCCCTTCAGGTTCAGGTGCAACCCATACCTTTTGTACAGGTCATGCCACCCCCAGAAGAGATCCTAGTGATCCAAGAGCCTGAAGAGCTGCCCCCGGCACCAGCTTCTTAGCTGCCAAATCATCCTTTTTCTCTCCTCACTGGTGCGTGGCACAGGTAGAAATCCAGAAATTACTACCCTGGGGGTCCTGCTTCTCAGCTCTGCCTAGCTCTCTTAAATTCTCTTTTTAGGATCTCTTTGCTTTCCCTTCCTATGTCAGTAGTACCAATTGGTTCCTCAGACATGAAGCCCAGAGCAGCTGCAGCAGGCCCACAGCCTCAGCCTCAAGTCCCACTTACGTTCTTCTTAAGTATTGCATCTTCCACACTTAACCCATGACCTCTAGTTCTCGTCTCACCCAACCTCACTGGAAAAAACCTGTTTGCATTTACACTGTCTATACCGCTTATAAGTTAGTACTGGATCTATTGGGCATCAATTGGAATTTCTTGAGGAAGTAACATATCAGAGAGTCAAATCTCCCCTCATTCTCCTACATTCCAGGGAATAACTATTCAACCTTTTCCTACAACACCTGTTGCAAGTCCTGGCAACATCCTTGCAAATTTTCTCCATACTCTTTCAATTTTATTGATATCTTTCCTTTAGGTAGGTGATCAGAACTGCACATAATACTCCAAGGCCTCACAAACATACAATTTCCTCATAATATCCCAACTGCTGTACTCAAACTTATATATGAAGGCTGATGTGCCAGAAGCTCTCTTCACATTCCTAGCTACCTGTGATGCCACTTCCAATGAATTATGGACCTGTATGCCCAGATCCCTTTGTTCTACCACACTCCTCAGTACCCTACCATTCATTATGTAAGTCCTACTCTGGCTGGTCTTTCCAAAGTTCAACTCCTCTCAGTTGTCTGCATTGAAATCCATCCTCCAAGTATGCACACAGGCTGCATTAGTGCTAGTTCATGCACCCATGCTGAGCTTGTCAATTTTATCAATGTTGCCTCTAACTTCCACCAAATCCTTGAATTCTCTTGGTCCATCTCTGACATTTCCATTCTCAGACTGTCAACTGAGATGATGGCATGATTATCAATTTCTCTCAGGTAAACAAATTCCAACCCCCATCTTCTCTATTCCCCTCTCTGTCCTTTTACCTCTTTTCACCTGCCTATTCCTTCCCTCTGGGCCCCCTCCCTTTTCCCTTTCTCCTATGCCCTCTCCTCTCCTATCAGATTTCTTCTTCTCTAGCCTTCACCTTCCCCATCCACCTGGCTTCCCCTATCACCTTCCAGCTCTCCTCCTTCCCCTCCCCCCAGCTTTTGATTCTGGCATCTACCCCTTTCTTCTCAGTCCTGAAGAAGGGTCTTGTTGTGAAACATTAACCGTGTATTGTTTACCACAGATGCTGCCTGACCTGCTGAATTCCTCCAGCATTTGGTGCGTGTTGCTCTGGATTTCCAGCGTCTGCAGACATTCTCATGTTTATTAAAAGTTAAGTTGCTTTTGGTACTTGAAGAGTCCCAGCAAGTATACCGGACTTCCCATTGAAATTGATGCATTTGGTCTGACAAATTAGTTCAGACATGTCCTGTGAAATTCCCTTGCAGATCGAGGTCTGCACCTACTTGAAGTAATTTGCTGTGTCTTTAACATGTTAATCCATCCATTTGGAACAGTGGTTCGTAACCTAGGCGCCACGGCCCCCTTGGTTAACGGCAGGGGTCCATGGCGTGAAAAGGTTGGGAACCCCTGATTTAGAAGATGTTTTAATAAATGGTGCTGGGAAAAATATCTTTTTTAATCTATTCAATACATATAATTGAATTACTTGTTTATTTATTGTTATTATGCTTTATTTTATTTATTATTTTTCCCCCTCTGCTAGATTATGTATTGCATTGAACTGCTGCTGCTAAGTTAACAAATTTCATGTCACATGCTGTGGTGAACTAGATATACCTGTCTGACTGCTCCTGTGGCTCCTCCCACAGACCCCTGTATAAAGGCGACTGTGGGCTGCTGCTCTCCCTCATTTTCCCCAGGATGTAGTGTTGTTTATTCTTCCAGTCAATAAAAGCCGATATCTCGCTTCCTAAGTCTCAGCGTGAGTTATTGATGGTGCATCACATGCCGGTGATAATAAACCTGATTCGGATTCTGACATTCTAGATGATGATACCTGTAAATAAGATTAGATTAACTGCCAATAAAGATGGAAGGTAGCCTGATTCAAAGGTAGAGTGATAGATTTGGATTAAATCAACAGGGTATGATCATTTGGCCATAATTATACCTGTTTATAATCCTGTCTGATAAATATTCTCAAAAATCCATCTTGGATTTAGCATTGCAAGTATACCATTTCACTGTTTTATATATATGTTACTTAATCTACTACAAAATATACTACAAAATGAAAAAAGATGAAGATTATAAACACGAGAAAGTCTGAAGATGTTGGAAATCCAAAGCAACGCACACCCAGAGCAATCCAAAGCAACAAAATGCTGGAGGAGCTCAGCAGGTCAGGCAGCATCTATGGAAATGATCAAGCGGTCGACATATTGTGCTGAGACCCTTCTTTGGACTGGAAAGGAAGGGGGAAGCTGTCGCAATAAAAAGGTGGAAGGGGGGGAAAGGCTTGTGCATTGAAATATAGTGAAATGCGTCATTTGCATCAAATCATATCAGCGAGGATTGAGTCGGGGACAGCCCGCAGGTGTCGCCACAGTTCTGGTGCCAACATAGCATGGCCTCGACTCATTAATCTTAACTGCGTATCTTTTTAGAGAGTGGAAGGAGACTGGAGCTCCTGGAGGACACATATGGTCACGGGGAGAATGTCCTTAATCGAGGACACATATATAGAATAATGCTGGAAATAAGCCAGTAAAATCATAAAGGATCCCACCCATTCTGTTTATGTACTGTTTTACCCACTATCATCAGGGAAGAACTACGCATCATCTATGCCAACGCCACCCGACTCAAACACAGTTGCATCCCTCAAGCCACCAGGCTGATCAAAACCTCCACCCACTAGTTCACCTGATCACACCCCATTTCCGGTCAGAGTTACCTGATGTGTAGATACTCCTACACCTAGCATAACTTTATGTACATACAATCAATCTATATAGACAATATATTAGCTAATCTAATGTACAGGTATTTCTATTTATTGTGTTTTTATATGCTGCATCACATCAGAGGAAAAATTATTTCATTCGCCTTTGCGCTTCTGTTCTGAAGAATGACAGGGAGCAACTCTGAATCTTGAATCTTACTGGTAGTGGCAGGATCTGAACGCTGTTCAGTGAAAGCTGACACTGTAAAGCATTACGCTGACTGTTATGTAACTGTGCTGCCCCATACTCCGGTAATGCAGATGTAGGCACAGTTTGTCTGACACCCATTCCTACAGTCGCACTGATGCAACTCATTATCTTAAATCCTAATATTTATTTTTTGGAATGTTAAAATAATATCAGTTAGAATCAGTATGAGCTAGTAATTGGGAAATCAATGATTGTGCTGTTTTGAGATATAGAAATGTTATTTTTCTTATAATTTAATTTTTCTATTGGTAAACAAATTCCAACCCTTCCTTTATTAACCACTCTGCCCTTTTGCTTTTTTCACCTCCCTATTACTTGACCCTGGGTCTCCTCCTCCTTCCCTTTCTCCCACGGTCCACTCTCCTCTCCAACATCTTTCTTCTTCTCCAGCCTGACCTTTCCCACCAACCTGGCTTCACCTATCACCTTTCAGCTTCCCTCCTCTCCCCCAGCCCTTTTATTCTGGTGCCTTCCCCCTTCCTCCGCAGTCCTGAAGAAGGGTCTCGGCCTGAAAAGCCAACTGTTTGTTTCCCTGACCTGCTGAGTTTTTCCAGCATCTCGTGTGTGTTGCTTTGGATTTCCAGCATCTACAGGCTTTATCGTGTTTATAATTTTCCCATGTTTTCTTGTATTTTCATATAATCATCTACATACATGCAATTATTCAGTGAATTTTCCAGTAATTACAGTATAATTCTTTCTGTACTTTTGCTTAGTTTTCTGCACCCCACTTGAATCTGGCTATTTTATAGGCTTGTTGCTATCACTAGTGGATCTAGATAAGATAAAGAAATGTAAACTTTTCCTCCCGAGGTGAGACTAGATCTAGAGGTCATAGGTTTAGGGTGAAAGGTGAAATATGTAAGGGGAGTGTGAGGGGGAGCCAGTGGATGCGGGTTTGATTTCAGCACTTAAAAGAAGTTAGGATAGGTACATGTTTGGAGAGGTATGAAGGGCTATGGTTTAGGAGATGCCAGAGGAGATTTTTTTTACACAGAGAGTGTCAAGTACCTGAATTGCATGGCCGGGGGGTGGTAGAACCAGATACATTAGGGATGTTTCAGAGATTCTTAAACATGCACATGGATACATGGATGATAGAAAAACGTGGGAGGGAAGTGTTAGATTGAACATGGACTAGCTTAACAGGTCAGTACAATATCTTGGGCCAAAAAGCCCATATTGTGGCGTACTGTTCTAGACTGTTTACAGGGTGGCAAAATAGCATAGCTGTTAGCACAATGACTTCACAGATCGCGGTTCGGTTCCAATCAACTGTCAGTAAGGAATTTGTCTGTTCTCCCCGGGACTACATGGGTTTCCTCCAGACGCTCTGGTTTCCTCCCACAATCCAAATGACATACAGCTTAGTGTTAGTGAGTTGCAGGTATGCTATGTTTGAGTTGGAAATGTGAGAACACTTATACCCAGCACAACTCTCAGCTTGTATTGATTGCCGATGACGAAACAATGCATTTCACTGTATTCTTTAATGTTTCAACATACACATGAAAAATCAGGGTTCAAAGTTCGAAGTAAATTTATTATCGAAGTACGTATATATCACCATATACAACCATGAGATTCATTTCCTTGCAGGCATACTCAATAAATCAAATTACTTACTAGCATCAATGAAAGACCGCAGCAACAGGGCAGACAACCAGTGTGCAAAAGACGACAAACTATACAAATACAAAAAGAAAAATATGTAGTAATAACAAATAAATAAGCAACAAGTAAGTTAATAAGTTATCTGCACTGGGTCAAGAACCTGATGGTCGAGGGGTTGTTCCTGTTCCTGAACCTGCTGGTGTGAGTCCTGAGGCTCCTGTACCTTCTTCCTGATGGCAGCAGCGAGAAGAGAGCATTTCCTGGGTGGTGGGGGTCCCTGATGATGGATGCTGCTTTCCTGCAACAGTATTTCACATAGATGTGCTCAATGGTGGGGAGGATTTTACCCGTGACGGATGAGGCTGCATCCACTAGCTTATGTAAAGTGTTCTATTCTAGGCTGTAGAAAGAGATGGTTAAGGAGATAACATGAAACATTGGCTGATGTTAGAAGCATAGAAAACCTTCAGCACAATACAGGCCCTTTGGCCCACAATGCTGTGCCAAACATGTACTTACTTTGGAAATTACCTAGAGTTACCCATAGCCCTCTATTTTCCTAAGTCCAGGAGTTACCCATAGCCCTCTATTTGTCTAAGTCCAGGAGTCTCTTAAAATACTCTATCATATCTGCCTCCACCTTCGTTGCCGGCAGCCCATTCCACGCACTCACCAGTCTCTGCATCTCCTACTTCCAAGCACCTTAAAGCTGCGCCCTCTCATGTTAGTCATTTCAGCCCTGGGAAAAAGACTCTGACCATCCACACAATTGATGCCTCTCATCACGTTATCCAAAAAGGTATAGATTCCAGTAGAATGGAGGGTAGCAAATATAACTCAACTATTTGAGAAATGAGGGAGAGAGAAAGTAAGGAACTGCAGGCCAGTTCGTCTAACAACAGTAAAGAGGAAAATAGAGTCAAAGAGTCACAGAAGAATACAACACAGAAACAAGTCCTTTGGCCCATCTAATCCATACTGAAACTCTTTAAACTGCCTACTCCCATCGATCCGCACCAGGACCATAGCCCTCCATACCCCTACCATCCATGTACCTGTCCAAACTTCTCTTAAATGTTGAACTCAAACTAACATGCACCACTTGTGCTGGTAGCTCATTCCACACTCTTAGGGCCCTCTGAGTGAAGAAATTTCCCTGCATTTTCCCCTTAATCTTTTCATCTTTCACCCTTAACCCATTACTTTTGGTTGTAGTCCCACACAACCACAGTGGAAAAAGTCTGCTTGCATTAACCCTATCTATACCCCTCATAATTTTGTGTACCTTGATCAAATCTCCCTTCAATCTTCGACAGTCAAAGGAATACGGTCCTAACCTATTCAATCTTTCCTTATAACTCAAGTCTTCCAGACCTGGCAACATACTTTTAGCATACTCTAAGATCAATCTAAACCTTCCATCCCTATAACCCTCATTTGTTTTTTCATCTCTGCGTCTATTTATGAGTCTCTTAAATGCCCCTAATGTACTTGCCTTTACCACCACCTCTGACAGTGCGTTCCATGCACTCATCCCTCTCTGTGTAAAAAAAAATTACCTCTGACATCCCCTCAATACTTTCCTCCAATCACATTAAAATTATGCCCTCTGATGTTTCATGTTACAGTGTGCATCTATTGTAATGGAAAATTAAATTGACTGTTAAAGATTAATAATTAGCTTTATTTGTCATATGTACCCTGCTAATGGATTGTTTGTCCCACTACCATCAGGGAGAATGCTACGTAACATCCACACCAGGACCGCTGGACTCAAAAACAGTTACTTTCCCCAAGCAGGGAGGCTGATCAACACTTCCACCCACAAACTCCAACACTACTTTATTTCCTCTAACAAATCTCTTCTTAATAGCATAGATGAACTTGTACCAGACTTGCAGATTGGCATCACTGAATCATGGCTGAAAGAAGATTATAGCATGGAGCTAATGCCCAAGGATTCACATTGTATTGAAAGGGCAGACAGGTAGGCAGAGGGGTGGTGTTCCTCTGTTGGTAAAAAATGGAATCAATCAGTAAAAGCAGGAGACATAGGGTCAGAAAATGCTGAATCTTTGGACAGAGCTAAGGAACTGCAAGAGTAAAAAGACTCTGTTGGGAGTTGTATACAGACCCCCAAACAGGAGAATGATAGTGTCAGCAGCAACTCCTTTGCTTATTTCTTTGGAAACAGCTCCATTTCTACCTTTAATAACTCTGTTTTACCCTTGCAGGGTTCTATTGAGGACCCTGACCTGACCTTTGGTTCTTTGCAGCAATGGGACACTCTCGGGGTCTCACGACTGGCCGCTATTCGATTTGCCAAGGACGTGGCCTAGAAGACTAGTGCATCTTCAGGGTTCCAGGATTTCATAGCTCTGAAGGCGGGTGGACCCGAGGTCAGTGCCACTGCAGGAAACTGGAAAGTCAAAAGCAGCGAGCTGGCTGTGTGCCCAGATACCCAAGTTCTTTGGGCATAGAGCTTGGAAGAAGAGACGCAACAGAGTTCTAACGTCATAAATCAGCGAGTTGTTTGTTATGTCTCCCCTCTCGCTGTGAAACGGGGACACCATTTTTTCTTTTTCCCTAATTAGGGAGAGAGGGAGCCTGTGGTGTGTCGAATTACCAGGTGAACAAGTAGACTTCGGGGTACTGCAAGTCTGTGTCTGCATTGATGCTTTGCTGCACACTTGAGTGCCTGGTGGTGAAGGGCGCTGATGCATTTTTTGCTGGTGGGGGGGGTTTCATTGCCTTGCAGCTGCTTATGCATAGGAGGGGGGAGCTGGGGGGGACTTTGGGGTTCTCACATTTAACTGTCATTGATTCTTTGGGGCACTCCTCTGTTTTTGTGGATGTTTGTGAAGATAAAGAATTTCAGGATGTATATTGTATACATTTCTCTGACATTAAATGTACCTTTGAAACCTTTGAAACAATTTGTAGTCTACAAATTACAACGGGAGATAGAAAACGCATGCCAAAAGGGCAATGTTACAATAGTCATGGAGGATTTCAATATGCAACTAGATTGAGAAAAATCAGGTTGTTGCTAGATTCCAGGAAGGGGTATTTCTAGAGTGCCTACGAGATGGCTTTTTAGAGCAGTGTGTGGTTGAACCCACTAGCGGATTAGCTATTCTGGATTATAGTTGTACAATGAAGCGGATTGAATTAGAGAGTTTAAGGTAAAAGCACTCTTGAAATTTGGGAAGGAGAAGTTAAAGTCAGATATATCAGAACTACAGAGAGTGCAAGGCTAGCATGATCAGGTGTATTAATGTGTGGCTGAGACTCTGGTGTAGGGGGCAGGGCTTCAGATTCCTGGATCATCAGGGCCTCTTCTTGGGGAGGTAACGCCTGTGCAAAAAGGACGGGTTACACCTGAACCCAAAGAGGTCCAATATCTTAGCACGCACGTTTAATAGAGCAATTAGGGAGGTTTAAACTAAGTTGGCAGGGGGATGGGAACCAGAGTGATAGGGATGAGGAAAGGGAAAACAGAAATAAATCAAAGATAACGTACGACAGAGATTATAGAAAGAACAGACTGGAGATGAGGCTGAATCGCAGCCAGTGGCATGAGTTACATGACAACAGGGGCATGGTGCAGTTAAAACAGAAAGCAACAAATACTGGACTGAAAGTGTTATATTTGAATGCACACAGCATAAGAAATAAAATGGACGATATTGAAATTCAGCTACGAATTGGCAAATATGATGTGTGGCCATCTCTGAAACTTGGCTACAGGGTGGCTGCCTTGAGAGTGGAGCATCCAAGGATGTACGGTGTATCAGAAAGATAGGTTAGTAAGCAAAGGGGGTGGTGTGACACTAGGGGATCGGCTGTGCTAGGTTGGGTGTTGTGCAATGATCCGGAGGTGATAAGAGAGCTTAAGGTTAAGGAACCTTTAGGGAACAGTGATCACAATATGATCGAGTTCACACCAGTGGAATAAAGGAAATTACAATGGCATGAAACCGTAACTGGCCAAAGTTGACTGGAAAGGGACTTTTGCAGGCAGGACAGTAGAGCAGCAATGGATGGAGTTTCTGTGAAAAATGAGGGAAGTGCAAGACGGATATATTCCAAATAAGAAGAAATTTTCAAATGGAAGAAGGACACTTCTGTGGCTGACAAGTGAAGTCAGAGCCAAAGTAAAAGCAAAAGAGAGGGCATACAAGGAAGCTAAAGCTAGTGGGAAGATAGAGGATTGGGAAGCTTTTAAAAACTTGCAGAAGGAAACTAAGGAGGTCATTAGGAAGGAAAGCATGAATTATGAAAGGAACCTAGCGACTAATATTAAAGAAGATACTAAAAGTGTTTTTAAGTACATAAAGGGTAAAAGAGAGTTGAGGGTAGATATAGGGCCAATAGAAAATGACGCTGGAGATATTGTACTGAGAGACACAGAGATAGCAGAGGAACTGAATGCATATTTTGCATCAGTCTGCGGTATACCAGAAATTCAAGAGTGTCAGAGAAGTGAAATATGTGCAGTGAAAATTATGACTGAGAAGGTGCTCAGAAAGCTTAATGGTCTGAAGGTGGATAAATGTCCTGCACCTGATGGAATGCACCCTCGGATCTGGAAGGAAGTAGTTGGAGAGATTATGGAGGCATTAATGATGATCTTCCAAGAATCAATAGATTCTGGCATTGTACCGGATGACTGGAAAATTGCAAATATTACTCTGCTATTTAAGAAGGGTGGGAGGCAGCAGAAAAGAATCTATAGACCTGTTAGCCTGACATCAGTGGTTGGGAAGTTTTTTGGAATAGATTGTTAGGGATGAGATTACAGAGTACCTGGAGGCACATGACAAGATGGGCCAAAGCTGGCATGGTTTCCTGAAAAGAAAATCCTGTCTGACTAACCAACTGCAATTATTTTGAGGAAATTACATGCTGGGTAGACAAAGAAGATGCAGTAGATGTGGTGCACTTGGATTTTCAGAAGGCCTTTGAAAAGGTGCCACACATGAGGCTTCTTAGCAAAATGAGAGCCCATGGAATTACATGGAAGTTACTAGTATGTGTGGAGCATTGGTTGGTCGGCAGAAAGCAGAGTGTGGGAATAAAGGGATCCTAATCTGGCTGGCTGCCAGTTACTAGAGGAGTTCTTCATGGATCAGTGTTGGGACCACTGCTTTTTACGAAGTATGTCAATGATTTGGACTATGAGATTAATAGATTTGTGGCTAACTTTGCCGATGATACAAAGATAGGTGAAAGAACGGGGATCGTTGAGGAAACAGAGAACCTGCAGAGTGACTTAGATAGTTTAGGGGACTAGGCAAATGAAATACAATGTTGAAAAGTGTATGGTCATGCACTTTGTTGGAAGAAATAAATGACAGACTATTATTTAGATGGGGAGAGAATTCAAAATGCAGGGATGCAAAGGGACTTGGGAGTCCTTGTGCAAGATACCCTAAAGGTTAACGTTCATGTTAAGTTGTTTGTGAAGAAGGCGAATGCAATGTTGGCATTTATTTCTAGAGGTATAGAATATAAGAGCCGGGATGTGGTGTTGAGACTCTATAAGGCACTCGTGAGACCACACTTGGAGTATTGTGTGCAGTTTTGGGCTCCTTATTTGAGAAAGGATATACTGACATTGGAGAGGGTTCAGAGAAGATTCACGAGAATGATTCCATGAATGAAAGGGTTACTGTATGAGGAACATCTAGCAGCTTTTGGTCTGTATTCCCTGGAGTTCAGGAGAATGAGGAGGGATCTCATATAAACATTCTGAATGTTAAAAGGCCTGAACAGATTAGATATGGCAAAGTTACTTCCCACAGTAGGGGATTCTAGGACAAGAGGGCACAACTTCAAAATTGAAGGACATCCTTTTAGAACTGAGATGCAAAGAAATTACTTTAGTCAGAGGGTGGTAAATCTGTGGAATTTGCTGCCACGAGAGGCCGTGGAGGCCAAGTCATTTAAGGCAGAGATGGATAGGTTCATGATTAGCCAGGTCATCAAAGGGTATGGGGAGAAGGCAGGGGAGTGGGGATGACTGGAAGAATTAGATCAGCCCATGATTGAATGGTGAAGCAGACTCAATGGGCCGAATGGCCTACTTCTGCTCCTATATCGTATGGTTATGGTTATGGTTAAAATACAAAAAACTGAGGTGCAACGGGACTTTGGAGTTCTTGTGCAGAATTCCTCAAAGGTTAATTTGCAACTTGTGTCCGTGGCGAGGAAGGCAAATGTGATGTTAGCATTTATTTCAAGAGCACTAGAATATCAAAGCAAGGAAGTAACATTGAGACTTTATAAAGCATTGGTGATGGCTCACTTGGAATATTGGGAGTAGTTTTGAGTCCCTTGTCTTAGAAAGGACATGCCGAAACTGGAGAGGGTTCAAAGGGGCTTCAGGAAAATGACACCACGGTTGAGTGGTACGTCATATGAAGAGAGTTGATGGCTCTGGGCCAGTATTGATGAGAGTTCAGTAGAATGAGCTGTGACCTAATTGAAACATATCGAATGGTGAAAGGTCTTGATACAGTGGATGTGGGGAGGATGTTTCCCATGGTGGGAGAGCCCAAGACCAGAGGACACAGCCTCAGAATAGAGGAATATCCTATTAGAATGGAGATGAGGATGAATTTATTTAGCCAGGAATTGGTGAATCTGGGGAATTCCTTGCCACAGGCAGGTGTGGAGGCCATATCTTTATGTTTATTTAAGGCAGAAGCTGATAGATTCTTGATTGATCAGGGCAAGAAGGGATATGGGGGGAAGGCAGGAGATTGGAGCTGAGAGAAAAATTGGATCAGCTGTGATTAAATGGCAGAGTATACTTGTTGGGCCAAATGGCCTAATTCCAATCCTATATCTTATGGTTTTATAGCCTCAATCTTCTACACTCCAAGGAATACAGTCCCAACCTACTCTGTCTTTCCTTATAACTCAGGTCCTCCATACCTGGCAATGTCCTTGTAAATTTTCTCTGTAACCTTTCAACCTTGTTTACATCTTTCCTATAGGTAGGTGATGTAATCTGCACAGAATATGACAAATTAGGCCTCAGCTATGTCTTATACAATTTCAACACAACATCCCATCTCCTGTACTCAGTACATCGATTTCTGAAGGCCAATGTGCCTAAAGCTTTCTTTACGGCTCTATCTAGCTGTGATGCCACTTTCAATGAATTATGGACCTGTATTCCCAGATCCTTTCGATCTACCACACTCCTCACCTACCATTCACTGTGTAGGACCTACCCTGGTTGGTCTTATGAATTAAATTCCAACTGCCATTTTTCAGCTTATTTTTTTGCAGCTGATGCAGATCTCTCTGCAGGCCATGATCGTCTTCCTTTCTGCCCACTATATCACCCAGTCTTGGTGTCATCCACAGGTTTCCTGATCCACTTAATCACATTATCATCCAGGTCATTGAATTAGATGTCAAAAAACAACAAAAGACCAAGCACTGATCCCTGCAGCAACCATCTACTACCTTTCTCCGGCTTCTCCAATGTAGCATATGTCTAATCCAATTTACTACCTCATCTTGAATGCCAACTGACTGAAACTTTTTGACCAACCTCCCATGCAGGACCTCGTAAAGTGCCTTGCTAAATTCCATGTAGACAACATCCTTACCTTCATCAACTTCGCTGGTTACTTCCTCGGAAAAAGATTGGTTAGACATGACCTACCATGCACAAAGCCATGCTGACTATTCTTGATCATTCCATGTCTATTCAAATACTTACATATCTGTTCCCTTAGAATACCTTCCAGTAATTATCCCACTACTGAAGTCAGATTCAGCGGCCAATAATTTCCCAATTTATGCTTAGAGACATTTTTAAAAAGTGAAACAGCATTGGCTATCCTCCAATCCTCTGGTACCTCTGCTGTTGCTAAGGATGATTTAAATATCTCTGTTAGGGCCCTGGCAATTTTTGTACTTACCTCCCCACCCCCAAAGGGTCCGAGAGAACACCTTGTCAGGCCCTGAGGATTTATCTACGCTTATTTGCCTCAGGATACCAAACACCTCCTCCGCTGACACCTGTACAGGGTCCATGAAGTTGTAGCCTCTTTGCTTCACTTCTATAGATTCTGTGTAAATCTCCTGAGTAAATACAGATGCAAAAAAAAGGGTTTACTTTAGATCTCCCCCAATCCCCCATCTGTTTTGGCCCCACACATGGATACCATTCTTGTCTTCCAAAGGTCCTATTTTGTCCTTTGCAATTCCTTTTTTCTTAACATATCTGTAGAATCCCTTAGGGTATCCTTTCACCCTTTCTGCTGGAGAAACTTCGTGCTTTCTTTTAGCCTTCCTGGTTTCTTTCTTCAGTGTTTTCTTTCATTTTTTTATACTCCATAAGCACCTTATTTGTTCCTACCTCCTATACCTGCTATGCACCTCCTTTTCTTTCTCTTAACTGGAGCCTCTTGAAGACCAATATTCCCTACACTTATTATCTTTACCTTTTATTTTGACAGACACATACAAGATTTCCTATTTGAAGGCCTCTCACTTACAAAGTAAACCTTGGCCAGAAAACAGCCTGTCCCAATCCACACTTGCCAGATCATTTCTGATATTATCCAAGTTGGCCTTTCTCCAATTTAGAATCTCATCCTGTGGACTAGACTTATCTTTTTGCATATTTACTTTGAAACTAATGGCATTGTGGCCACTGCGTGCAAAGTGTTCCCCAACACAAACTTCTGTCACTTGCCCTGTCTCATTCCCTATTAGCAGTATTGCATGCTGTGAAGAAAGAAACTTCCCTGAACACATTTGACAAACTCTGCCCCCATCTAGTCCTTTTACCATGTGGGAGTACCAGTCAATATGTGGAAAGTTAAAATCATCTACTATAACAATCTTACGTTTCTTGCAGCTGTCTGCTGTCTCTACAAAGGGAGGCAAAGTACCATCCAGAAGTCTCATTTTCACTCCCTTCTGTTCCCCTAACAAGTCCCCTATCACCACAGTGCGCCTCTTTTCCCTGCTTCCTTTATGAATCACAGAGTCAGACTCAATGCCAGGGACCAGACAACTGTCACTTTCCTCTGTTAGAACATAGAAACATAGAAAACCTACAGCACAATACAGACTCTTTGGCCCACAAATCTGTGCCGAACATGTCCTTACCTTAGAAAGTACCAAGGGTTACCCATAGCCCTCTATTTTCCTGAGCTCCATATACCTGTCCAGGAGTCTCTTAAAAGACCCTGTTGTATCCACCTCCACCACCATCGCCGGCAGCCCATTCCACTCACTCACCACTCTCTGCGTAAAAAACTTACCCCTGACATCTCCTCTGTACCTAGGTCAACCTCCTCCAACAGTGTCCAAAGTGATATATCTGTTGTTAAAGGGGATGGTCATAGGGTTACTCTGGACTGGCAGCTTATCTCCTTTCCCCTTCCTGACTGTCACCCAGTTTCCTGTGTCCTGTTCCTTGGGTGTAACTACCTGTCTATATGCCCTATCCCCCCCTTCAGCCTGCTGAATGATCCTGAGTTCATCCAGTTCCAGCTCCTTAATATGGTTTGCTGGAAGCTGCCGCAGGATGCACTTCTCAGAGTTGTAATCATCAGGAGCACTGGAGGTCTCCCTGCCTTCCCGTGTCCTGCAAGAGGAGTGTTCAACTATCCTGCCTGACAATCCAACTGTCCTAGTTGAGCAAATGTAAAGAAGAAAGGGGGGAGAAAAACTCTACCTACAGCACTTATTTTTTGTTCTCTCCGAATGAAGCTTCTGCTTGCTGAAGTCTCGAAGCCTCAAAATCACCTCGCTAACTCTGTCCATTCCGAAGAAGGCCACTGAGCTTGCCCCTGCCTTCGTTTAATTTGTTCCTATAAAATCAATCCCAAACGCTGAGCGATCGTTGGTCAGAGCTACAAAAAAACTGCCACAGGTTTCTGCCATTTTCTACACCATTAGTGAGCCTGAGTGAAATTCCCTCCTCTCAAGCTTCTGATCTCCCTGTCGGTCACTGATGAAAATTCCAAAAACAAGCTGCCACAACTTGCATTATTATTAAGGACGTAGTAATTGGTCACTTAGAAACTAATAATTGGATTGGGCAAAGTTACAGAAGGGAAATCTTGTTTGACAAACCACGTAAGAATCTCTTCAACACGAGAGTCTGCTGATGTTGGAAATCCGGAGCAACACACAAAACATGCTAGTGGAAGTCAACAGGTCAGGCAGCGTCCATGGAAATAAACAGTCAACGTTTTGGACTGAGACCATTTTTCAGGACTGGAAAAGAAGGGGAAGGGGAAAAAAAGTGGGTAGAAGTGAGAAACAATTAGCTAGATGGTGATAGTTGATGCCAGGAGGGTGGGAAGCACCCATCTCTTCTATTTTACATCTGTCTCCCCTCACCTCATCCTCCCACTGCTCTACCAGAGACAGGGCACTCTTGTCCTCACCCACCACCCCACCAGCCTCCGCATCCACTGCATAATCTTTTGTAACTTCTGCCATCTCCAATGGGATCCCATCACCAAGCACATCTTTCCCTATCTCCCACTTTCTCCTTTCTGCAGGGATCGCTGCCTACACGACCCCCTTGTCCATTCATCCCTCCCCACTGATCTCCCTCCTGGTACTTATCTTAAGCAGAGCAAGTACCACACCTGTCCCTACACCCCCTCCCTCAACTACCATTTAGGACCGTAAACAGTCCTTCCAAGTGAGGCTACTGTATCTCGTGCTCCAGGTGTGGCCTTCTGTATATCGTTGAGACCCGACATAGACTGGGAGACCACTTCACCGAGCACTACTGGTGCACCAGAAGAAAGTGGGATCACTCATTTCAAAGCTACTTCTCATTCCTATTCCAACATGTCAGTCCATGGCTTCCTCAACTGCCATGATGAGACCACCCTGAGGCTGGAGGAGCAACCCCTCATATTCCGTCAGGTTAGCCTCCAACCTGTTTACATGAACATCAGTTTCCCAAACTTCCAGTAATTACCACCCCCCTTCACCATTCCCCCATTCCCGTTTCCCTCTCTCACCTTATCTCCTTACCTGCCCCTCACCTCCATCCAGTGCTCCTCCCCCTTCATTTTCTCATGGTCTTCTACACTCTCTTATCAGATACCTCCTTCTCCAGCCCTTTATCTCTTTCACCAATCAACCTCCCAGCTCTTTACCTCACCCCTCCCTCCCATTTTCACCCATAACCTACCACCTTGTATTTCTTCCTCCCTTCCCCCTACTTTCTTGCTCTGACATCTCATATTTTCTTTCTAGTCCTGATGAAGAGTCTTTCCCTAAAACATCAAATGTTTACTCTTTCCATAGATGCTGCCTGGCCTGCTGAGTTCCTCCAGCATTTTGCGTGTGTTGGGTGGGAAAGGTAAAGGGTTGGAGAAGAAGGAATCTTATAAGGGAAAAGAGTGAATTGTAGAAGAAAGGAGAGAAGGAGAGGCAGCACACACAACATGCAGGACTGGCAAAGGGTTTTGGTTCAAAACGTCAGTTGTACCTTTATCATCAGATGGTCTGCTGAGTTCCTCCAGCATTTTGTGTGTGTTGCTCGGATTTCCAGCATCTGCAGATTTTCTCTTGTTTGAGGAAGAGGGGCATCAGGTGGAGGTCATGGTCAGGTGAGGAGACCAGGTAAGAGTCCAAAGTGAGTGACAGAAGAGGAAAGGATGAGGAAATTATTGGACGGTGAAATCGCTATTCATGCCGTCGAGTTGGCGGCTACCTAAGCAGAGTAGGTGTTGCTCATCCACCTTGAGAGTTGCCTTACTGTGGCAAAAGAGGAGGCTATGGACAAAGCATCTGCCAACTAACATCGGGCCTCACCAATGGAGAGAAGCCCTGACTGCAAGCATCCATTGCACTGGATACAATAGATGCCCCTAACAGATTCACAAGGGAAGTGTTGACTTAGCTGTTTGGGGCGCTGAATGAGGAAGTGAATGGGAAAGTGCAGCATTGCCATTGCTTGTAAGGACATGTCACTTGCGAAGATGTTGGTAGACAGTGTGTCTCCAGAGATGGAGAGAGATAGACAGAGAAAGGGGAGAGAGATGTCAGATATGGACCAAGTGAATTTAAGAACAAAGAGGAAGTCGAGGCAAAGTTGATGAATTAATGAGCTCAGCATGGGTGCAGGAAGCAGCACCAATGCAGTTGTTGATGTAGCGCAGGAAGAACTGGGGAGAATTACTGGGCAGGCTTGGACCATAGCCAATGAAAAGGCAGGGAAAGTTGGTACCCATGGCTACCTCTTGAGCTGGAGAAAGTTAGGAGGACCCGGAATGAGAAATTGTTGAAGGTGAGAACCAGTTCTTCCAGAAAGATAAAGGTGGTGGTGACGGGGAACTAGTTCGGTCTTTTGTTGAGAAAGAAGCAGAGAGCTTGAAGGCCTTCTGGATTGGGGATAAAAGTGTATTGGGACTAGACATCCATGGTGAAAATATGGAAATCAAGGCTAGGGACTTGAAATTTGTTGAGTCGTCGGCTGTTTAGAGTAAGAGTCACCTCAATTTGTGACTAACAGAATAAATAAGGCTGAAGCTTGTTTGGACTCTCAAATGGCCCTTGTTGCTACTCCATCCTGAGTTTGGCCTCACGGACAGGTATGTTAGAATGACAATGGGTCAGGTTATCAAATGCTAAAGGATGAGTGTACCTAATAAAGTGCTCACTGAGTGCAATGTAGTCTTCCAACATGGCTAGTAAAATACAGAAATCCCAAGCATTTTTGAAATAGTGAGAGATCAAACAGCTTTGCAGATCATAAGGATTTGTGTATCCACACATATAAATCACTGATAGTCAACAAAGTGGCACATTGAACTACTCAGAAGACATGTGGTTAACCATCTTTTAATACAAGAAGGAAAAAGCATTTAAAAAGAAATGTCTTGCTCCAATTACACAAAGCACAGTTATCTTAAATATTGTCCACAGATGTGGTGCTTTACCTAATGAAGGACAATTATAGACAGACTCTGGGCCTGTACTCACTGGAGTTTAGAGGAATGAGGGAGGGATCACATTGAACCCTATTGAGTATTGAAAGGCCTAGATGTGGAGAGCATGTGGGGGAGTCTGAGACCAGAGGGCACAATCTCAAAATAGAGGGACTTACATTTAGAAACAGAGATCAGGAAGAATTTCTTTAGCCAGAGAGAGCTGAAGCTGTGAAATTCATTCCCACAGATGGCTGAGTCATTGAGTACAGTTAGATTGGAGGTTGATAGGTTCTTGATTAGTCAGGGCATCCAAGTTTACAGGGAGAAGGCATAGGAATGGGATTGAGAGGGATAATAAATCAGCCATGATAGAATGTCGGAGCAGACTTCATAGGCCGAATGGCTTAATTCGCTCCTACCTCTCATGGTCTTATGATCGTAAATCACATGTGCGTGTGGAAACGTCTTGCTCCAATTATATAAGGCATGGTATCTGGAATATTGTGCACAGATGTGCTGGTCTACCTAATGAAGAACAAATATATACAGGCTGTGGACCTGTACTTGCTGTAATTTAGAAGAATTATGGGGAATCTCATTGCAACTTATCGAATATTTGAAGGCCTTGATAGAGTGGACATGGAAAGGATGTTTCCTAAAGTGGAAGAGTTCTATTAGATCTTATTAGACCATATTATTATTGAATTCATACTGCAGTTTGAGTGGAAGAAGCATAACTCACATGTATCAATTTTGGAATGAGGTAAATGGAATTACATGGGAATGAGAGAGGAGCTTGCCCATATGGATTGGAGGAGGATACTGGCGGGGATTACAGCAAAGCAGAGAAGGGCTAAGTTTCTGGGAATAGTTCACAAGGCACAGGATAGATATGTCCTACAGAGGAAGAAGTTCTCAAGTGGTAGGGGTAGACAACCATGACTGACAAGGAAAATTAAGGAATGCGTAATAGCTAAGGAAGGGCTGAGAAGTGGCAGATGGAGTTCAACCCAGATAAGTGTGAAGTAGTTCATTTTGGTAGGACAAATGTGATGGCAGAATATAGTATTAATGGTAAGACTCTTGGCAGTGTGGAGGATTAGAGGGATCTTGGGGTCCGAGTCCATAGGACGCTCAAAGTAGCTGCGCAGGTTGACTCTGTGGTTAAGAAGGCGTATGGTGTATTGGCCTTCATCAATCATGGAGTTGAATTTAGGAGCTGAGACATAATGTTGCAGCTATATAGGACCCTGGTCAGACCCCACTTGGAGTACTGTGCTCAGTTCTGGTTGCCCCACTACAGGAGGAATGTGGAAACCATAGAAAGAGTGCAGAGAAGATTTACAAGGATGTTGCCTGGATTGGGGAGCATGCCTTATGAGAATAGGTTGAGTGAACTCGGCCTTTTCTCCTTGGAGCGTAGGAGGATGAGAGGTGACCTGATAGAGGTGTATAAGATGATGAGAGACATTGATCATGTGGATAGTCAGAGGCTTTTTCCCAGGGCTAAAATGGTTGCCATAAGAGGACACAGGTTTAAGGTGCTGGGGAGCAGGTACAGAGGAGATGTCAGGGGTAAGTTTTTTACTCAGGGAGTAGTGAGTGTGTGGAATGGGCTGCCGGCAACGGTGGTGGAGGCAAATACGATAGGGTCTTTCAAGAGACTTTTAGATAGGTACATGGAGCTTAGTAAAATAGAGGGCTATAGTAAACCTAGTAATTTCTAAAGTAGCGATATGTTCAGCACAACTTTGTGGGCTGAAGGGCCTGTATTGTGCTGCAGGTTTTCTATGTTTCTATGAAAGGGCATATCAGGTAGCAAAAGTAAATGAAAAGTTGGATGATTGGGAGTCTTTTAAAATCCAATAAAAGGCACTAAAAAATCTATAAAAAGGGAAAACATGAACAATAAGGGCAGACTATCTAATAATATAAAGCAGGATTCCTGAATTTTTTTTCAGTTATATAAACAATAAAAAGGAGGTGAGAGTTGATATTGGACCACTGGGAAATGATGCTGGTGAGGTACTAATGGTGTTAAAGCAATGGCAGATAAACTTAATGGGTGCCGTACATCAGTCTTCACTGTGGAAGACACTAGCAATGTGCCAGATGCCAGTGAGTGTCAGGGAGCAGGACTGAGTGCCATTTCCATTAGAAAGGAAAAAGTACTAGGCAAGCTCAAAGCTCTTAAAGGGGTTAAGCCACCTGGGCCAGATGGACTACATCCCAGAGTCCTGAGAGAATTTGCTGAAGAGGTAACAAATCCATTGGTCAAGATCTTTTAAAAATCACTTGATTCTGGCATAGTCCTGGAGGACTGGAAGATTGAAAATGTCACTACTCTTTAAGAAGGGAGGAAGCCAAAAGAAAGGAAATTATAGACCAGTTAGCCTAATCTCAGTGGTTGGGAATGTCTAGGAGTCTATTATTAAAGATGAGGTTTTGAGGTATTTGGAGAATAATGATAAAATAAGTCAAAGTCAGCAATGGTTTCTGTCAAGGGAAATCTTGCCTGGCAAATCTGTTAGAATTCTTTGAGGAAGTAGCACTGTGGACAAAGGAGAGGAAGTGGATGTCATTTACTTGGATTTTCAGAAGGCGTTTGATAAGGTGCCACACATGAGGCTGCTTAGCAAGATAAAATCCTATGGTTTTACAGGAAAGGGACTGACATGGATAGCAGAATAGCTGACAGGCAGGAGGCAGTGAGTGGAAAGAAAAGAGGCCTTTTTTGGTGGTCTGCCAATGACTAGTGGTGTTTCTCAGCGGTCAGCATTGGGACCTCTATTTCTCACATTGTTTGTCAATGATTAAGATAATGGAATTGATGATTTTGTAGCAAAGTTTGCAGATGATACAAAGATAGGTGGAGGGGTAGATAGTGCTGAGGAAGCAATGCAATTGCAGCAGGACTTAGACAAATTGGAAAAATGGGCAAAAATGTGGCAGATGGAATACAGTGTTGGGAAATATATGATAATGCATTTTGGTAAAAAGGAATAATATTGTGGACTTTTACTGCATCTAAATAGGGAGAACATTCAAACATCAGAGTTGCAGACGGACACATGCAAGACTGCCAGAAGGTTGAGGCTGTGGTAAAGAAGGCAAATGCAATGTTTTCATTCACTTCAAGAGGAATAGAATATAAAAGCAAGGAGATAATACTGAGGCTTCATAAGATGATAGTCAGGCCCCACTTGGAGTATTGTCAACAGTTTTGAGCCCCCCATCTCAGAAAGGATGTGTTATCATTGGAGGGAGTCCAGAGGAGGTTCATAAGGATGATTCCAGGAATCAAGGGGTTAACATATGAGGAGCGTTTGGCAGCTTTGGAACTTAGAAGAAAGCGTGGGGATCTCATTGAAATCTACCAAATGTTGAAAGGACAAGTTAGTGTGGATGTAGAGAGGATGTTTTCTCTGGTCGGGGTATCCAGAACTAGAGGGCACAGCCTCAGACTGAGGGTTGACCCTTTAGAACAGAGGTAAGGAGGAATTGTTTTAACCAGAGAGTAGAAAAATACTGAGAGGCAGAGCAAAATGATGATGGCACTAAACAGCGACTCCTTTGCTTGCATCTTTAGAAACACTTCTATTTCCAGCTCTAATAGCTGTATTTTTCCCTTTCAGGGTTATTTTGAAGACCCTGACCTGGAGTTACACGCTGACTGTGGTTCTTTACGGGAATGGGACCCGCTCTCGGGGTTTCACAACTGACCGTTGTTCGGCACGCCAATGTCTCGGCCTAAGAGTTCGGCTCGCCTTTGGAGGCCCTGGATCTCGGGGCTCTGGAGACGGGTGAATTGAAGGTCAGTTTAACGGCAGGAGGTCGTATGTCATCAGGGGAGTCAGAAGATCTAAGGCTGTGTGCCCAGAGATCCGAGATCTTTGGGCACAGTGCTCGACAAAAGCGATGCAACGGACTTTTAACATCGTAAACCGGCAAGTCGTTTGTTATGTCTCTCCTCTCGCTGTGAAATGGGGCCACTGCTTAGGGAGAGAGAGAGAGCCTGTGGTGTGTCGAATGCCGGGGAACATTGTAGTCTTTGGAGTACTGCAAGTCTGTGACTTTGCTGTCGCCTCACTCACGCTTGAGTGCTCGGTGGCAGTGCTGATGCGTTTCTTGCCAGTGGGGGGAGGGGGGATTGTTGCTTGCTGTCACTTACACGGGGGAGGGAGGGGAGTTGGGGGGGGATTTGGGGTTCTAACATTTAACTGTCATTCATGCTTTGGGGGTGCTGCTCTGTTTTTGTGGATGGTTGTGTAGAAAGAGCACTTCAGGATGTATATTGTATACTCTTCTCTGACATTAAATGTGCCTTTGAAACCTTTGAGAATCTGTGGAGTGCTCAGTCACAGACCGTGGTGGAGGCTAGGTTCATAGGTTTATTTAAGGCAGAAGTTGATAGTTTCCTGCTCGGTCAGAGCATCAGAGGATTTAATGAGAAGGCGATAGGTGATGTATGAGGTTGAGTGAAACCTGGGATCAGCCATGATGAAATGGTGGAACAAACCGAATGGGCTGAATGGCCTAATTCTGCTCCTATGTCTTACGGTCTTATGAGAAGGGCAAGTAGAAAGGCAGGTGAGGAGAATAGAAGGGATGAAAGGGGGACCAGAAAGTGGAATAGAAAAAAAAGAGAAAGGGGAGTGGGCAGGAATTACGATAAGATGGAGAAATCAATGCTTATGCAACCAGGCTGGAGGCTGCCCAGATGGAATATGTGATGTTACTCCTCATGCCCTCATCCTATCAGTCGTAAAGGCCAAGGACACTATGTCAGGATGGGAATAGGACAGATTGTCAGATGTTAAGAGATGAAGAGTTAGTACACGAAAGTGGCAATGGGGATGAAGATCATCTACAACATTACCAAATGCCGAGGCAGACACGTGGGCCCAAGTGGCCACACGCTGCTTCTATTTCTCATGTTCTTCTGTGTTTTTATGTAGTGGGGATCCCTACCAGAGAGTAAAGCCCAGGATGTTTTTACTCATTAAAAGACTTATCAAATTCCTTCTGCAGGCTGTAATAACCACTATTTGACATTAAAAAGTTTGCTTTCATAGGTCAATGTCATGGCAGCAGAATCTTTTCCATTTTACTGAGGATTGGTCATAATGTGTGCTCTATCAGTTGGAATTCAATCTGAAGAACTGCTCTATTTACAGGACGGAATGTGTCACCCAATCTCTCTATCTTGCCAACAAGAATAAGAAACAAAAGGAGACTTGTACTTCTACAGCAGGCCCCTTTCAGGGTGTCCCAGAGCAGTTTTGAAGTTCAAAGTAAATTTATTATTGAAGTACATTGATGCCCCCATATGCTATCTTGAGATTCATTTTCTTCAAGGTTTTCACAGAAATCCAATAGAACTGATGAAAAATTACACACAATCGATGTGCAAGTGAAGACAAACTGTTCAAATGAAAAATACCAATAGTAAATAATACTGAGAATATGAATTGTAGAGACTTTGAAAATGAGTTCCTATGTCTTTGGAAGGACAATGTCTTTGGACTTTGGAGGGACAAACTCCAAGGCACAGTACAAAGTAAATGGCAGGATACTTGGTAGTGTGGAGGTGCAGAGGGATCTGGGGGTACATGTCCACAGATCCCTGAAAGTTGCCTCACAGGTAGATAGGGTAGTTAAGAAAGTTTATGGGGTGTTAGCTTTCATAAGTTGAGGGATAGAGTTTAAGAGTCAAAATGTAATGATGCAACTCTATAAAACTCTGGTTAGGCCACACTTGGAGTACTGTGTCCAGTTCTGGTTGCCTCACTATAGGAAGGATGTGGAAGCATTGGAAAGGGTACAGAGGAGATTTACCAGGATGCTGCCTGGCTTAGAGAGTATGGATTATGATCAGAGATTAAGGAAGCTAGGGCTTTACTCTTTGGAGAGAAGGAGGATGAGAGGAGACATGATAGAGGTGTACAAATATTAAGAGGAATAGACAGAATGGACAGCCAGCACCTCTTCCCCAGGGCAGCACTGCTCAGTACAAGAGGACATGGCTTTAAGGTAAGGGGAGGGAAGTTCGAGGGGGATATTAGAGGAAGGTTTTTCACTCAGAGAGTGCTTGGTGCGTGGAATGCACTGCCTGAGTCAGTGGTGGAGGTAGATACACTAGTGAAGTTTAAGAGACTACTAGACAGGTATATGGAGGAATTTAAGGTGGGGGGTTATATGGGAGGCAGGGTTTGAAGGTTGGCACAACATTGTGGGCCGAAGGGCCTGTAATGTGCTGTACTATTCTATGTTCTATGTTGTGGAATCAGTTCAGTGTGAGGTGAGTGAAATTATCCACTCTGGTTCAGGAGCGTGGGAGTTGAAGAATAATAACTTCCTGTACCTGGTGATGTGGGACTTAATATTCCTGTACCTTCTGCCTGATGGTAACAGTGAGAAGAGGATGTGGTCTGAATGATGGAGGTCATTGATGACAGACAAATGCTTCTTGTGGATAGACTTACTCTCATTGTAGTCATTATGGCCTACGTGGTAAATCTACCATACAATTCCCTACAGCAAACTCCCGCAACAACACTAACCTCTGAAATTATTTTGTCTGGTTTTGAGGATAAATTTTGACTGGGTGAACAAGGGGATATCTTCCCAGTTCTTTGATGCAGTGCTATTATCCCTGGGTAAAGCAGGCAGTGTGATCAAAGGCCCCACCCACCCCAGACATTCCCTCTTCTCCCCCTTCCATCATGTAGAAGATACAAAAGCATTTCACCAGGCTCAAGGACAACTTCTACCCCATTGTTATAAGAATATTGAATGGTTCCTTGATAAGGTAGACTCTTGATCTCACAATCTACCTCGTTATGTCCTTGCTCTGTGACTGTGACACTTTATTCTGCATTCTGCATTGTTTTCCCTTGTACTATCTATCCCTCAGTACATGTGATAATAATAAACCAATTTACAAATTTACATCCTGTGAGGTGTTGGCCAGAACTGTGCACAGCACTCCAAGTGTGGCATCAACAATGTTTTGTACATCTACAACCTAGAGGAGCAGAACCCAGAAGAAAGATTGCAATACAGGATCAGGCCAGGCTTAAGGACATTTTTATTCCAATGTTATCGGACTCTCATACGATCAGATCAATGCTTGGCTTCACAATCTACCTTGTTATGATCTTAACCTTTATTGTTTACCTGCACTGTGCTCTTTTGGTAGCTGTTACACTTTGTGCTGCATTGTTTTTGTTTTACCATGTTCTAGCACAGTGCACTGCGTAATGATTTGACCTGTTTGAAAAGGGTTCAAGACAGGCTTTTCGCTGTATCTTGCTACATATGTCAATAATGAACCAATACCAATATCAATATACCAACACTGTTCTAATTCTTTTCACCGGTGCTAACATGGATTGATACAGTAATTTTTCTGGACGTGACCACAGAGTTGTGGATACAGCTCAGTACATCACCAAATCCAGCTTCCCCTCCATGGACTCTGTCTACACCTCTTGCTGCCTCAGTAAAGCAGCCGGCATAATTAAAGACCCCACCCACCACGGACAATCTCTCTTCGCCCCTCTCCCATCGGGCAGAAGATACAAAAGAGAGCTTGTGCCACCATGATTAAGAACGGTTTTAGTCCACTGTTATCAGACTCTTGAACAGACCTCTTGTGCAGTAAAATGGACTCTCAACCTCACAATCTACCTCATTATGATCGTGCACCTTATCATCCACCTGCACTGCACTTTCTCTGTAGTTGCTACAATTTATTCTGCATTGTTGTTGTTTTATCCTGTTCTACCCCAATTCACTTGGAATGATTTAATCTGTATGAACAGCATGCAAGACAAGCTCTTCATTGTATATTTATATATTTGTTTAGAGATACAGGGCAGTACTGGCCCGTCTGGTCCAACAAGCCACACTGCCCAGCAAGCCACAGATTTAACCCCAGACTAATCACGGGATAACTTTCTAACCAGTACCTCCATGGGAAGTAACCCACATGAACATGGGACAAACGTACAAAGGTCACTGGAATTGAACCCTGATCTTCGATGCCCAGTGTTGTAATAGTGTTGCTCTAACCGCTATGCTAGCGTGGCACCCCATGGTATACCATCTTATAAATATTGTCGCATGTATCTTGGTACAGGAAACAATAAAAAGCTGTTCAATATGATGCCTCGTCTGATGTTTCTCTAAAAGCCGCATTATCTGCTGCGTTATTCCAGAAGATCCTGTATACCAACACTACTGCAATTATTTAGCAGTATGAAAGCAAAGGAGAGGGCATATAATAAAACAAAAATTAGTGGGAAGTTAGAGGATTGGGAAGGTTTTGAAAAGAAATGGGGGACAAAGAAGTTTCGACTACCCTTTGTAAAGCCTTCCTCTCTGCCATAGTGCAAGCAGTAAAGCAGAGAACAGACTCTGAATCTGATTATCTGTTTTCTACTCAGACTAGGGGAGTTTACTCTCCATCAAAACAGAATCAGTTGGCACCTTCCATCACTGGTGAGGGAATCACTCACAAGAACAATCCCAGAGGTGAAAGACTGGATATTTGGGCCAGTAGAAACTGGAGTTCAGAAAGGAATCTCACTGTGACCTGTTGGATGCTGAAAGGCCTGTGTAGGGACTCTTCATCACAAATGGAAAGCAAGGGGAAGAGGCCAGAATAAAAGGTGGGGTAAGGGAAGGAGTACAAGCTAGAGGGTGAAGCCAGGTGAGGGGGAAGGTGGTGGGTGTGGGAGGGGTGAGTGAAGTGAAGAAGCTGGGAGGTGATGTGTGGAAAAGGTAAAGGGCTGAAGAAGAAGGAATCTGACTGGAAAGGAGATTGGACCATGGGAGAAAGGGAAGGCAGAGGGGCATCAGAGGGAGGTAATGGGCAGGTGAGGAGAAGTGAAGGGTTAAGAGGGGAGTGAATTAGAAATGGAAAAAGAGAGAAGGGGAGGAGGAAGAAATTACCAGACGGAAGCATCTATGGAAAGGAATAAAGAATTGATGTTTTGCGCTGGGAAATGCTTTCCAATAACTTTGAGTCCTTTCTGGTGACACTTGGCTTGGTCCTTTAATACTTGAGATCTTACATTTTCACCATATAAGTCAACAGAATAAAACCACATTTGTCTGAAGATAATATCCCGTGGGATGGGATCATTCTTTGGCAGTCATGGAATTGTAAATGCCTTCATTATGAGTTTACCGAAGATATTAGAAACTTGTAGAATTATCCTGCTCTTTTAAAAATTTAAATGAAAAGTGTTATCGTAAAGCCATGGAAATATTGAGCATTCAAGCCAGGAGTGCATACAATGTATCATAGGATGAACTTGGAATAAACATCTTCTATACACTACTGTTGTACCAAGTTGTTATTTCAGTTTCTGTCACCTTCCTTCAGCTTAAAACAGTCTGGCCATTCTCCTCTAACCTTTCTCATTAACAAGGCATTTTCCCCACAGAACTGCAGCTCACTGGATGTTTTTTGTTTCTCACACCAATAGAGACTGTGTGTGAAAATTCCAGGAGATCAGCAGATACTCAAACCACCCCATCTGGCACCAACGATCACTCCATGGTCAAAGTCACTTCAATCACATTTCTCCCCCATTCTGATGTTTGGTCTGAACAGCAAATGAACTTTTTGAACATGTCTACGTGCTTTTATGTATTAAGTTGCTGCCACCTGATTGGCTAGTTAAATGCAGTGCCTATAAAATGTATTCACCCCCCACCCCCTTGAAAGTTTTCATGCTTTATTGTTTTACATTAAATTTAGCTTTTATGACACTGATCAACAGAAAAAGAGTTTTTTGTATGTCAAAGTCAAAACAGATCTCCACAAAGTAATCTAAATTAATTACAAATATAAAACACAAAATAATAGTTTGAATAAGTATTCACCCCCTTCAACTCAGTACTTAGTAGATGCGCCTTTGGCAGCAATTACAGCCTTGAGTCTGTGTGGATAGGTCTCTATCAGCTTTGCACATCTGGACACTGCAATTTCTCCCCATTCTTTTTTACAAAACTGCTCAAGCTCTGTCAGATTGCATGGGGATCATGAGTGAATAGAACTTTTCAAGTCCAGCCACAAATTCTGTCTTGCTGGAAAACAAACCTGGTAAGTCGCAATTCTCTTGCAGGCTGCATCAGGTTTTCCTCCGGGATTCCCCCGTATTTTGCTGCATTCATTTTACCCTCTTTCTTCACAAGCCTCTAGAGCCTGCTGCAATGAAGCATCCCCACAGCATGATGCAGCCACCACCGTGCTTCACGATAGGGATGGTGTTAGTGTGTTTTTGATGGTGTGTGGTTTTGATGATAGCTTTTAGCCTGTTGGACAAAAAGCTTAATCTTGGTTTTATCAGACCATAGGACCTTGTTCTAGCTGACTTCAGAGTCTCCCACACGCCTTCTGGAAAATTCTAGGTGGTATTTCAAATGAGTTTTTTTCAACAGTGGCTTTCTCTTTGCCACTCTCCTGTAAAGCTGCAACTGGTGAAGCACCAGCGTAACAGTTGTTGTATGCACGGTCTCTCCCATCTCAGCCACTGAAGCTTGCAACTCCTCCAGAGTTACCATAGAGTGGCCTCCCTCACTAGTCCTCTTCTTGTACTCAGTTTTTTAGGAAGGCCTGCTCCAGGCAGATTAACAGCTGAGCCATATTCTTTCAATTTCTTGATGTTTGACTTAACTGTACTCCAAGGGATATTCAGAGACTTGAAAATTTTCTTGTATCCATCTCCTGACTTGTGCTTTTCAATAACCTTTTTGTGGAATTGCTTCGGTGTTCTCCTGTCTTCATGGTGCAGTTTTTACCAGGATACTGACTTACCAGCAGCTGGACTTTCCAGATACAGGTGTATTTTACTACAATCAATTGAAACAACTGGACTACACATGGTGATCTCCATTTAACTAATTATGTAACTTCTAAAAGCAACTGGCTGCACCAGTGATGATTTGGTGTGTCATATTTGAGGGAGGTGCGGAGGAATACTTATTCAATCAATTATTTTGTGTTTTATATTTGTAATTAATTTAGATCACTTTGTAGAGATCTGTTTTCACCTTGACGTGAAAGAGTCTTTTTCTGGTGATCAGTGTCAAAAAAGCCAAATTAAATCCACTGTGATTCAATGTTGTAAAACAATAAAATATGAAAACTTCCAAGAGGGTGAATACTTCTTGTAGGCACTGCGTTTGCATTAATGAGCGAGTGTACAGGTGTATGTAATAAAGTGTCCATGGTATATAGGTCTAAATCAGTAACAGTAGGGATTCAGGGAAATCTTTACCCAATGAGAGATGAGAATGTGGAGTTCTCAAAGGGCATAAAATACATGTATTTTGGGTGAATTCTTTCTGTCTCTGTTTCTCTCTCTCTCTCTCTGTCTCCCTCTGCTTCACCCTCGTCTTCTTCTCTTCCTCCTTTTCTGTCTCTCTGCCTCTCTCTCTCTCCTTCTCTCTCTCTTTCCTCTCTCCTCTCTCTTTCTCTCCATCTCATATAGTTGCAACCAGTCATTCAGTTATAAGTGCTGGCCCAGCAGAACAGTTTGAAAATCTGTGTCCATGTTTCCATTACCAGCCCTTTGCATTCCTCAGCCATCTCCTACTTCCTACCACCATTTGCTCCTCTTACACAGAAAGTATTTCAACACTGTCTGGGAGAAGTTAGAAAGCAGGTTCCAGTGATTGGCTGGAAACCCAAGAGCGATGACGTTGAAGCTACATCTGGAATGCATACAATTCATCTTCAGATAATGATTACAACTGTGTTTGCAATAACTGTTTATTGTAAATCTAAACCACAATCAAATGCTTAATTTTAAGAAGAGAAAACACTTAAAGCTGATGTGGTGATCCACAAATATGGTTCAGAACTTGGAATGGAATTTTGGGAATAAGTCAAAACTTATATGAATGACTGCAGAGACAGCATCAACATCAGTTTCTCCAACTTTTGTCAAACATTCTCCTCCATCTGTCCTCCCTCCTCCCCTTTATTATTCATTATCCCTCTGGCCCTTCTGGTCATCTATCTACAGCAAAGATATCAATAAGATCAAAAGAGTGCAGAGAAAATTTACAAGGATGCTGCTGGGACATGAGGACTGAGTTATAGGAAAAGGTTGAATAGCTTAGGGCTTTATTCCCTGGAGGTTATGAGAATGGGCAGAGATTTGATAGCGGTTTGCAAAATTACAAAGAACATAGACGGAGTAAATGAAAACAAGCTTTTTCCACTGATGTTGGGTGAGACTAAAACTTGAGATCATGGGTGAAATATTTAAGGGAAACATAAGGGGGAGCTTCATCTTTCAGAGTTTGGTGAGAGTGTGGAACGAGCTGCCAGACGAAGTAGTTGATGCAGGTTCGATTTCAACATTTAAGAGAAACTTGGACAGGTACATGGATGGGAGGAATGTGAAGGGCTATAGTCAGGTTGTAAATCAATGTGACTGGCAAATTAATAGTTTGGCATGGACTAGATGGGCCAAGGTGTCTACTTTCATGCTGGAGTGGTCTAAAGCTCAGACTCCATTATGCGAACTCCTTCACTTCCTTTGCCTGCATGACCTGCTTATCGCTTCCCTCCGGTTCCACAGCTCCTTCCCTTTATTCCATGGTCCATAGTCCTGTCATGTCAGATTCCATCTTTTTCAGACCTCTGCCTCTTCTGCCGATCTCCCAGCTTCTCACATCATTCCCACTTCTCCCTGCCCCCGAACCTTCCTACCTTTTCCCCTCAGCTGGCCTCACCTATGACATACCATCTCATGCTCCTTCCCGTCCCCCAACTTTCTTTTACTGTTTTTTTCCCCTTTACTTTTCAGTCCTGATTAGAGACTTGGCCCAAAGTGTTGACTGTTTATTTCCTTCCACTGATGCTGCCTGCCCTGCTGAAGCCCAACAGCACTTCTAGTGGTTCAGATGGTTCTGTTTATTACCAGAGAATGCATACAGTGTACAACCTGAAATACTGAGTCTTCGCAGACATCCACAAGAAACAGAAGAACCCCGGAAGAATGAATGGCAGAAAACATTAGAACCCCTCTCCACCATCCCTCACGAAAACAGCAGCAATGCATCACCCTCCCCCTGCCAGTTCAGCAAAAAGCATCAGCACCCGCCACCCACCCAGCCATAGCAAATCACCCAAAAAGAGACTTCAGAACCTGCGTCTGCATTAAATTTATGCTTTCACACTTAATGTCTTTCTGAGAAAGACATATTTCAATGCATCTGTGTCAGATAAACTTGAATCTTGAATCTTGAAACCTGAGGGAGTTCAGAAAAGATTTGCAAGGGTGTTGCCAAGACTTGAGCGACTTTTTTCTCTGAACAGAGGAGTCTGCAAGGTGATTTTGTAGCAGTGTCATTAGGGGCATAGTTTGGGTAAATATACGTTGAGTTATTCCCAGGATTGGGGAGTTAAGAACTGGTGGGACATGGACAAAATGTTGGTGGAACTCAGTAGATTGGGGAGCATCAATGGAAAAGAATAAACAGCCTATGTTTCAGGCCAAGACCCTTTATCAGGACTAGAAAGAAGCCAGAATAAGAAGATTGGGGGTGAGAAAGGAGCACAAGCTAGAAGGAGATAAGTAAAATTATGTGAGGGTGAGTGAGGCTGCTTGGGGCAGAATGGATGAAGGGAGAAGCTGAAAAAAGGACTGAAGAAGAAGGAGTCTGATAGGAGAGTAGAGGGGGCCATCAGATAAAGACAATGAGGAGGGGCACTGCAGGAAGGTGATAGGCTGATGAGGGGAAGTGAAAAGGTGAGAGGGAAGCTAGAATAGGGAATAGAAGTGGAAAGAAGGGAGGGGGGGAAATGACCACGTTTAGACAAATCAACGTTCATGCCACCAGATTGGAGGCTACCCAGACAGAATATAAGGTGTTGTTCCTCCACCCCAAGGGTGGCCTCATTTGCGGCAGTAAAGGAGGTCATGGACCGACAAGTTAGAATAGGAATGGTGATTAAAATTAAAATGTTTGGCAATGAAGAGATCCTGCTTGTTGCAGAGTGAATATGATTTAAGTACAGAAGGGAAACATTTAATAGGAATTTCAAGGACAACATTTTTTTTAAATCAACAGAAGGTGCTGCGTATGTTGATTAAGCTGCCAGAGGAGGTCATAGAAGAATAATTTTTAATAGACAGTTGGACAGTATATTGTGGCAAGCGTTTGGTCCATAATAACAAACAAAAGAGATCGTTAAACTTAACAGCCGTTTTATAACACAAAAACAGGCGGGGCACTATGACCTGGGGAGAAAACAGCTCAGTCTTGTATCACACACCCTGGTAACAGTCAGGGTGACCCACAGACACGCAAGCAAGTAACTGTATAACCTAATCTAAAATGTAACAATAAATGAACTTGAACATCCCATCATAATCCCACAAAAGCATTTTAACATAAGAACAATAAGTATTACTGGTCATTAGGTATGCTGGGCGGGAGGTCAATCGTGTCCCCCAGTGCACCACAATTTTTCAGGCTAAGTGCTACAAATGGGACTAACATGGATGGCCATCTTGGTTAGCATGGACTAGTTGGGCTGAAGGGCCTGATTCCATGCTCAATAACTTGGTATAGCTCCGTGACACTTACTCGGCTCTGCACTGAACTGAGACTGAGACTGCGGCCTGCTCCGGGTGCTCTGGCTTTCGTGTCTGTGGACTCACTTGTTTAGTGTTTTTTTGTTTTGTGGCTGCCTGGAAGGAGATAAATCTAAAGGTTGTATAATATATACATAGTTTGATAATGAGCGTTGATATCACAGATCTTTGCAGGACAACACTGGTCACAACATCCAGGTGCAGAAACACCTATCCACCACTACCCTCCTTCTATGACTAGACCAACTTTATATCCAGTTTACTAACTCACCATGAATTTCATGTATCTAAACCTTCTGGGCCAATTCTATGCTGTATTGTTACAGGAACTGGTTGTGTTATAGGGTAGCTGTAAGTATAAAACTCTACAGTGCCAGCATTTGGAGGACTGGGTTCAATTCCCACCGCTCTCAACAAGGAGTTTGTACATTCTCCACATAACCATGTGGGTTTCCTCCCATATTCTAAAGACATGTGGACCAGGGCTAGCAAGGTGGAGCCAAGCTATATTACCACCAGAAGAACGGTGACATTTGCAACTTCTGCTAGCAATCCTCAAACTGTTTTGAGGATTTTGAGGATGACACATTTCACTCAGATGTATGTTCAGCTGCTTCGATGTATGTGTGATAAATGATACAGCTATAAATTCTCAAATGCCCTCTCTAAAGTACTAATTTCTTCAATCAATACCAGTGTTGAAAATCCCAAGAATTTTATAATACATTCATTTACATAGTTTTTACTTTGTGACACAATAGTTGGTTTTGGAGATGAATGAAATTTTAACTTATTTATTTTTTATAAATGCAAGAGATTCTGCAGATGTTGGAACTCCAGAGTAATACTTGCAAAATGCTGGAGAAACTCAGCAGGTCAGACAGCATCTATGGACAGGCCACAACCCTTCAATGGATTGGCTGCTAAAGGGTCTCGGCCCAAAACATTGACTGTTTATTCACTTCCATAGATGCGGCCTGACTTGCTGAGTTTTGCAAGTGTTAATCTTTATTTTTTAATTTCTTGTCAGTTTTCTTCCTCTTCTGTATTTATTTTACTCCCTAGATTTCCAGTCCAAGCCTTCCCAACTGTCATTATAACCTTTCATTGTAACAAACTTGCAGTCTTCATGTATAATTCTTTCCATTGAGAAGTTCAAATTTCAGATTAAATTTATTATCAAAGTCACCATCTGCAACCCTAAATTCGTTATCTTGTGGGCATTCGTAGTAAATACAAAGACACAAAAAAGTGAACAAAATAATCATCCATAAATAAGCAGTAAATATTGATAACATGAAATGAAGTGTCCTTGAAAAAGAATCCATAAGTTGTGGGAACAGTTCGGCGATGGGGAGGCTGAAATTGAGTTAAGTTATCCCCTCTGGTTGAAGAGCCAAATAGTTGAGGAGTGTTGTATTAACTCAGGTATGTCAAGGGCCTCGAAATACTTTTCTCAAAATCTTGCATCCACATTTGTGTGATGACTGTTAGATCAAGCCTATACAATTGATTTCCCTGTTTGGCTTTAATTTATGCATCTGGTTACAAATGTTTCAACCATTCCAATTATCCTTGATATGATCTACATTACTGTCGAATTATACTGATAGATTTCACTGGTTGGACATGGATGAGTCCGAAGTAGAAGTGCTAATCCTGTACTTAGCTGTCAGCCTACAGCTCTTCACATGCGCACAATCTGGACCTAGTTACCGTTTGTAATTACAGTGGAAAAGTGCAGGCTTTTTCTTTGAGTCACTCTCTGCTCTATATTAAGAAAGCATTTACAGGGCACTGTGCTCACTCTTTAAGATTACTTGCAAGAATTCCCTCTCTTAAGACCATAAGACTACAAGACATAGGAGCAGAGTTTAGACATTTGGCCCAGCCAGTCAGCTCTGCCATTTCATCTTAGCTGATCCACTTTTCACCTCAGCTCCACGCTCCTATCTTTTTCCCATCTCCTTTCATGCCTTGACTAATCCAGAACCTCTCAAACTCTGCCTTAAATATACATAAAAACTTGGCCTCCACAGCTGCCTATGGCAACAAATTCCAAAGACTCACCGCGATCTGGCTAAAGAAATTCCTCCTCATCTCCTTTCTAAAAGCATGCCCCTCTGTTCTTCGAGTCACCCATCGTAGGGAACATCCTCTCCACGTCCACTCTATTCAGGTCTTTCAACTTTCAATGAGGTCACCCCTCATTCTTCTGAATTCCAGTAAGTAGAGGCTCAGAGCCAGCAATGAATGCTAACATCGCTTTTGTCTTCCTCACCACTGACTCGACCTGCAAATTAACCTTCAGGGAATCCTGCACGAGGACTCCCAAGTCCCTTTGCACCTCAGAACCTCTTTTGAACCTTTGGCTCCTGTAATTTGGAATCAGAATCAGATTTAGTATCATTAATTCATCATAGAACATAAAACAGTATAACATTGTACAGGCCATTTGCCCATCATGCTGTGCCAACCTTTTAACTGACTCTAAGATCAATCTAACCCTCTCCTGCTATATAGCTCTCCATTTCCATTTGTGCCTATAAGAGACTCTTAAATAGGCACATGTTGGCAGCAACATTATAATGCAAAAGATCAAAATATCTACAAATAACCAAAAAATAAGTAAATAGTGCAGAAAAAAGGAATAACAAGATAGTGCTCATGGATTCAAGGACCATTCAGAAGCGAAATGACAGACAGACAGACATACAGACAGACAATAGACAATAGACAGTAGGTGCAGGAGTAGGCCATTTGGCCCTTCTAGCCAGCACCACCATTCACTGTGATCATGGCTGATCATACACAATCAGTACCCCATTCCTGCCCTCTCCCCATATCCCTTGACCCCGCTATCTATAAGAGCTCTATCTAACTCTCTCTTGAATGCATCCAGAGACTTGGCCTCCACTGCCTTCTGGGGCAGAGCATTCCACATATCCACCACTCTCTGGGTGAAAAAGTTTTTCCACATCTCTGTTCTAAATGGCCTACCCCTTATTCTTAAACTGTGGCCTCTAGTTCTGGACTCACCCATCAGCGGGAACATGCTTCCTGCCTCCAGTGTGTCTAATCCTTTAATAATCTTATATGTTTCAATCAGGTCCCCTCTCATCCTTCTAAATACTTTATTGATCCCGAGGGAAATTGGGTTTCATTACAGCCGCACCAAGAATAGTGAAGAAATATAGCAATATAAAGCCATTAATAATTAAAAAAATAATAAGTTAATCATGCCAAGTGGAAATAAGTCCAGGACCAGCCTATTGGCTCAGAGTGTCTGACGCTCCAAAGGAGGAGTTGTAAAGTTTGATGGCCACAGGTAGGAATGACTTCCTATGCCGCTCAGTGGCGTAGGGGAAGAAGCTGTTCCTAAAAAATTGAGTGTGGATCTTTAGGCTCCTGTTCCTCTTCCCTGGTGGTAGTAGTGAAAAGAGATCATGTCTGGATGCTAAGTGTTCTCAGTGGAGGATATCACATTCTTGAGGCGCTGTCACTCCAATAAAGGTGGGTGTCAACTTCTCAGGATATCTCAGAAGTGTTTCTTCGTTTTGGGTCTGCCTGTGGGAGTTGTATTCTGTATATATACTTGGATAACAAATGTTCTTTGAATCATTGAATCTTGGAATAAATACAACCAAATGAAACAACAGTCCTCAGGACCACAGTGTGCTATGTTTAAAAGATGAACAAGATAAGAAATCTCACCACTGACTGGAGTTGGAGTGGCTACAGTGACCATGTGCCCCACTATCTTGTGTTGTACCTATCCAAGAGTCTCTTAAAAGACCCTATTGTATCTGCCTCCACCACGATCGCTGGGAGTGCATTCCACACACCCAACTCTCTCTGTCTTAAAAACCCAGCTCCGACATCCGCACCTGTACCTACTTCCAAGCACCTTAAAACTGTGCCCACTCATGTCAGTCATTTCAGCCCTGGGAAAGAGCCTCTGGCTATCCACACGATGAATGCCCCTCATCATCTTATACACCTCAATCAGGTCACCTCTCATCTTCCATCGCTCCAAGGAGAAAAAGGCCAAATTCATTCAACCTATTCTCATAAGGCATGCTCTCCAATCCAGGCAACATCCTTGTAAATCTCCTCTGCATTCTTTCTATAGTTTCCACATCCTTCCTGTAGTGAGGTGACCAGAAATGAACACAGTACTCCAAGTGGGGTCTGACCAGGATCCTATATAACAGTAACATTACCTCACGGCTCTTGAACTCAATCCCACAGTTGATGAATGCCAACACACCATACGCCTTTTTAACAACACTGTCAACCTGCGCAGCTGCTTTGAGCGTCCTAGTGACACAGACCCAAGATCTCTCTGATCCTCCACGCTGCCAAGAGTCTTACCATTAATACTATACTCTGAATTCAAATTTGACCTACCAAAATGAACCACTTCACACTTATGTGAATTGAACTCCATCTGCCACTTCTCAACCCAGTTCTGCATCCTACCGATGTCCCGCTGTAACCTCTGACAACCCTCCACACTATCCACAACACCCCCAACATTTGTGTCATCAGCAAACTTACTAACCCACCTTTCTACTTCTTCATCCAGTTTATTTATAAAAAATCTCAAAGAGGAGGGGTCCCAGATCCCTGTGGAACACCACTGGTCACCAACCTCCATGCAGAATACAAATTATCTACAACCACCCTTTGTTTTCTGTGGGCAAGCCAATTCTGGATTCACAAGGGAACGCAACCTTGGATCCCATGCCTCCTTACTTTCTGATTGAGCTTTGCATGGGGAACCTTATCAAATGCCTTACTGAAATCAATATACACTACATCTACTGCTCTACCTTCATCAATGTGTTCGGATTTCTTTAAAGTGACATGGTAGCGTAGTGTTTAGAACAACACGATTCCGGTGCCAGCTGTAAAATTGAGGTTCAATTTCCGTCAAGGTCTGAAAGGTGTTTACACGTTCTCCCTGTGACCACATGGGTTTCTTCTGGGTAATTCAGCTTCCTCCCATATTGCAAAGATGAATGGTTAGGGTTAGTAAGTTGTGGATATACAATGTCAGTGTCAGAAATGTGCCAGCACTTGCAGACTTCCAGTGCAATCCTCACTAAATGTCCCTTTTCTGTGGAGATAAAAATGGGATTGGTGTACAATACGTGTCAGTGTGCTCTGGACAATTGCCACAAAGCTGATAGGCTGAAGATTCTGCTGTCAGCATTGGAGGGTTATATGATTTTATGACTTGTACTCCAATAACTTTTTTTTAAATTGAAGCAAGAGGTGGAGAGGGAAGAGGTAAGAGAAGCTCGGAGAGAAGCTGTTTTTTTTTTTAACTGATCGGGGCAAAGAGGCTAGACTGCGCAGGCGTGTGATGTAGCGCGCCAAAGGTTTAACAAGGAGAGGAAGTTTTCAACGGTCATTTAAATTGAAGCAAGAGGCGGAGAGGGAAGAGGTAAGAGAAGCTCGGAGAGAAGCTGTTTTTTTTTTAACTAGCAAAGAGGCTAGACTGTGCAGGTGCGTGAAAGTCGGCCTCGGAGATCAGCGGGGCAATTTTAAAAACAAGCTGAGGCTGAGTATGAGCTTCACTCCAAGTGAGGTAAGGCCGGGTAAGGTCCTTTAATTAATCTAATTAGCTTAGGAGTAGGTAATGGAGGCAGCAGTTAGGGCAGTTGAGTGCTCCGTTTGCAGTATGTGGGAAGTGTGGGCAAGCACAGCTGTCCCTGATGACTACACCTGCAAAAGGTGCATCCAGCTGCAGCTCCTGACAAACCGTGATAGGGAGCTGGAGCTGGATGAACTTCAGATCATTCAGGAGGCAGAGGCAGATATAGACAGGAGTTTCAGGGAGATAGTCACCCCTAGGAGTCAGGAGACAGGTAGTTGGGTGACTGTCAGGAGAGGGAAGGGGAATAGACGGGAAGAGCAGAGCACTCCTGTGGCCATTCCCATCAATAATAAGTACACCATTTTGGATACTGTTGGTGGGGATGACCTACCAGGGACAAGTTGTATTGGTCGCATCTCTGGCACCGAGACTGGACCCTCAGCTCAGAAGGGAAGGAGGGAAAAGAGGAGAGTAGTAGTGATAGGGGATTCAATAGTTAGGGGGACAGATAGGAGATTCTGTGGAAGAGATTGAGAATCCCAGATGGTCTGGTGCCTCCCTGGTGCCAGGGTCCGCGATATCTCGGATCGAGTTTTCAGTATTCTCAAGAGGGAGGGTGAGCAGCTGGATGTCGTGGTCCATGTAGGGACCAATGACGTGGGTAGGAAAAGTGAGGAGGTCCTGAAAGGTGAGTTTAGGGAGCTAGGTGCCAAGTTAAAGGACAGGATCTCCAGGATAGCAATCTCAGGATTGTTACCAGTGCCACGTGCAGGTGAGTTTAGAAATAGTAAGATAGTGCAGATCAACATGTGGCTGAAGACGTGGTGCAGGAGGGAGGGCTTCAGATTTATAGATAAATGGGCAGTTTTCCAGGTAAAGTGGGACCTGTTCCGGTGGGATGATTTACATCTGAACTGGAGGAGGACAAATATTCTTGCAGGTAGGTTTTCTAGAGAGGCTCCAGTGGATTTAAACTAGATACGAGGTGGGAGGGGAACCAGAGTTTAGGAACAGATGTATGGGAGAAGGAAGAAAAAGAAGACAGTAAAGTTCTTTGTACTGTTAGAGATAAACAGAGAGGAAGAGGTGAACAATTTCTTAAAAGCATTTATTTTAATGCTAGGAACATTGTAAGAAAGGTGGATGAGCTTAGAGCATGGATTGATACCTGGAAATATGATGTTGTAGGTATTAGTGAAACATGGTTTCAGGAGGGGTGTGATTGGCAACTAAATATTCCTGGATTTCATTGCTTCAGGTGTGATAGAATCAGAGGGTAAAGAGGGGGAGGTGTTGCGTTGCTTGTCAGAGAAAATACTACAGCGGTGCTCTGGCAGCATAGATTAGAGGGCTTGTCTAGGGAGGCTGTTTGGGTGGAATTGAGGAATGGGAAAGGTGTAGTAACCCTTATAGGGGTGTATTATAGACCACCTAATGGGGAGCAAGAATTGGAAGAGCAAATTTGTAAGGAGATAGCAGATATTTGTAGTAAGCACAGGGTTGTGATTGTGGGAAATTTTAATTTTCCACACATAGACTGGGAAGCCCATACTGTAAAAGGGATGGATGGTTTGGAGTTTGTAAAATGTGTGCAGGATAGTTTTTTGCAGCAATACATAGAGGTACCAACTAGAGAAGGGGCAATGTTGGATCTTCTGTTAGGGAATGAAATAGGTCAGGTGATGGAGGTATGTGTTGGGAAGCACTTCAGGTCTAGTGATCACAGTGCCATTAGTTTCAATATAATTATGGAGAAGGATAGGACTGGACCCAGGGTTGAGATTTTTGATTAGAGAAAGGCTAACTTGGAGGCGCTGTGAAAGGAGTTAGAAGGAGTGGATTGGGACAATTTGTTTTATGGGAAGGATGTAATAGAGAAATGGAGGTCATTTAAAGGTGAAATTTTGAGGGTACAGAATCTTTATGTTCCTGTTAGGTTGAAAAGAAAGGTTAAAAGTTTGAGAGAGCCTTGGTGTTCAAGGGATATTGGAAACTTGGTTAGGAAAAAGAGAGATATCTATAATTAATATAGGCAGCATGGAGTAAATGAGGTGCTCAAGGAATATAAAGAATGTCAGAAGAATCTTAAGAAAGAAATTAGAAAAGCTAAAAGAAGATTCGAGTTTGCTTTGGCAAATAAATTTATTTTCAAAGGTGAAAATAAATCCGAAGGGTTTCTACAGTTATATTAATAGCAAAAGGATAGTGAGGGATAAAATTGGTCCCTTAGAGAATCAGAGTGGACAGCTATGTGTGGAGCCGAAAGAGATGGGGGAGATTTTGAACAATTTCTTTTCTTCAGTATTCACTAAGGAGAAGGATATTGAATTGTGTAAGGTAAGGGAAACAAGTAGGGAAGTTATGGAAACTATGACGATTAAAGAGAAGGAAGTACTGGCACTTTTAAGGAATATAAAAGTGGATAAATCTCCAGATCCTGACAGGATATTCCCTAGGACCTTGAGGGAAGTTAGTGTAGAAATAGCAGGGGCTCTGACAGAAATATTTCAAATGTCATTAGAAACGGGGATGGTGCCAGAGGATTGGCGTATTGCTCATGTGGTTCCATTGTTTAAAAAGGGTTTTAAGAGTAAACCTAGCAATTATAGGCCTACACGAGGAAATCTGCAGATGCTGGAAATTCAAATAACACACACAAAATACTGGTGGAACACAGCAGGCCAGGCAGCATCTATAGGAAGAAGCACTGTCGACATTTCGGGCCGAGACCCTTTGACAGGACTAACTGAAGGAAAAGATACTAAGAGCTTTGAAAGTATTGGGGGGGAGGGGGAAATGCAAAATGATAGGAGAAGACTGGAGGGGGTGGGATGAAGCTAAGAGCTGGAAAGGTGATTGGCGAAAGTGATACAGAGCTGGAGAAGGGAAAGGATCATGGGACGGGAGGCCTTGGGAGAAAGAAAGGGTGGGAGGGAGGGAGCACCAGAGGGAGATGGAGAACAGGCAGAGTGATGGGCAGAGAGAGAGAAAAAAACAAACAACTAAATATGTCAGGGATGGGGTAAGAATGGGAGGAGGGGCATTAACGGAAGTTAGAGAAGTCAATGTTCATGCCATCAGGTTGGAGGCTACTCAGACGGTATATATGGTGTTGTTCCTCCAACCTGAGTGTGGCTTCATCTTGACAGTAGAGGAGGCCATGGATAGACATATCAGAATGGGAATGGGACATGGAATTAAAATGTGTGGCCACTGGGAGATCCTGCTTTCTCTGACAGACCGAGCGTAGGTGTTCAGTGAAACGGTCTCCCAGTCTGCGTCGGGTCTCACCAATATATAAAAGGCCACACCGGGAGCACCGGACGCAGTATACCACACCAGCCAACTCACAGGTGAAGTGTCGCCTCACCTGGAAGGACTGTCTGGGGCCCTGAATGGTGGTGAGGGAGGAAGTGTAAGGGCAGATGTAGTGCTTGTTCCGCTTACAAGGTAGGTAAGGAAAAGAGATAAAAATAGGGGTGGCAGAGTGGGGAACTGAAGAAGAGAGAAGGGTAAAGGTACACAATCTGCAACAAAATCAACCAAAAATCAATTCAGTGAGTGATCAGGACTGCACGAAACATCATTGAGACACAACCAACAGATATAGAAACCACCTATAACTCAACATGTCTATGCAGGCTCGCAAAATCGTGATGGACTCATCCCACCTTAGTTAACACCTGTTTGATCCCCTCCCATCCAGCAGGAGATACAGAGCACCTCAGCACAGAATGAAAAACAGCTTTTTTCCCAGGGCAGTCATGCAACTGAACAATGCCCCATTATAGAGTGGTTTGTTCTTAAATTAGTTATAACTTAGGTGTCACTTTAAATAACTCACACATGACTTTAAATTTAGTAATTGTGATTTTAGTAATTGAATTGCCGGTATTTCCCACAATCTCATTATTTCACCCACAATCTCATTATCCTCAGCAATGGCAACAAAGTTGGAGAAATCAATATTCAAACTACAATAGCTTTTGCTTCCTCCTTTCCTTAAAGAAAGTGCATCAAACTGGCAGTTTTCAACTCGTCTGGCACTTTTCCAGAATCTAGGCATTCTTTGCAGAGTAAAGCTAAGTGTCCAATATTTCAGTAGCCAAGTCTTTCAGAATCCTATGATGCAAGCTGTGAGAACAGGGGACTTATCAGACTTTAGCCCCAAGGTACTAATTTTCTTACTGTGTTGATTGCATTTAATTCCTCCCAACATTATTCAAGATCAATGCGATCTTCAGAGTTACTGTATCTCAACCATAAAGTCTGATGCAAAATAGCTTAACACAAGAGATTCCTCAGATGCTAGAAATCTTAAGTGCATGCACAAAATGCTGGAGGAACTCAGCATCTGTGGAAATGAGCAAACAGTCAACATTTCGGGTCAAAACCTTCATGAGGACTGGATCTCAGCCTGAGAAATTGACTACTTATTCCCGTTCATAGGTGCTGTTCTCTTACTGAAACTAGGACAGCGCTGTAATGTAATGGTTAACGCGACGCTTTACAGCGGCAGCTGTAAGGGCAGGGCTCGTTTCCTGCTACTGGCCGTAAGGAGTTTGCACTTTCTCCCTATGGATTGCCTCTGAAAGGTCCGGTTTCCTCCTACATACCAAAGCCATACAGGAAAGGGTTTGTAAGTTGTGCATGCTATGTTGCCACTGGAAGTGTGGGGACACGTATGGGCTGCCCCCAGCGCATACTCAAACTGCATTGATGCAGACGACACATTGAACCGCATATTTTGATGTTTCAATGTACATGTGATAAATAAATCTAAGCTTTATCTTTATAGTTATTATTCTCCTTTCCCCAGCCTCCTTTTCTAAGGGATTTATTTTACTTTCTTATACTGTATTGCTAAAGAAGTTCCTTTTTTTCTATTTTAACATTCCTCACTCATTTGCTTTTATTTTATTTTCTCGCTCTTTTTTTGTCCTCCTTTGCTACACTCAGCAAAGTAAATGTGCCATTTTTGCAGTCCAGACAGACTCATCGGTGTGACGGGCCCTCAACTGGCTTCACGGATTTGAGATTGTGTAATGTCATTTCCAGTAGACGGTGAACAATTATAGACCCAGCAGCAATCGCTACAACACGCCACTAAAACAGAACTTATTAGTTTATTGGGTTATTGGTTTGGTACAGAGATTCAAGGTTCAGTACTTAATGTTATTTCTAATACACAAGTAAAAAGAACAAAATAATTGCTACTCTGGACCTGATGCAGCACAAAAAAAAGCACTATAAGATAAAGGACAATATGATAAAATAAAATTAAATATCGGAGCAGACTCCATGAGCCAAATGGTCTAATTCTGATCCTATATTTTATGGTCCTATGGTCTTAACATAATAATAAAAAACACAATAAATATAAACACACAACGTAGCTTATATACATAGATTGATTGCATGTACATAAGTGATGCTAGGCACAGGAGTTTCTGTACATCAGGTTAAAGTGACTTACAGAAGATGATAAAGAAGTTGTGATGGGAGTGTATTGAGCTGATTTAGTGGGTGGAGGTGTTGATCAGCCTTACTGCTTGGGGAAAGTAGCTGTTTTTGAGTCTGGCAGTCCTGATATGATTGCTATGTAACCTCCTCCCCGACTGAATTAGGACAAGCAGTCCACAAGCAGGGAGGCTGGTGTCCTTCCTGATGTCACTGGCCTTTTTCCAGCGTGCTTCCCGCACTTTTCAAGTATGCCGGCACAGTGAATTCTGTTGCCAAACCCTAAATGAATAAATAAAAATCTGTGAACAGTTATTGTTCTGATGATAACCAGGAAGTGTAACCATAAGCACAAAAGCTGCCTGACCTGCTAAGGATTTTTTGTCAAAACAACCAAACGAAGGATATTGATTTGCAGATTCAAGACTGAAAGTTTGTGTAAAGATGCAGAAAGCAGTTAGGAAGCCAAATGGCCTTTACTGGAAGAATTGGAGTCCAAGTGTTGCTGTTGACTAACATAGTCCGAAGCCAACATAGATTTCTCACAGCTTACTAAACCTAACCCATACTCTACGTCTTTGGGATGTGGAAGGGAACCGGAGCACCTGGAGGAATCCCATGCCATCACAGGGCGAGCACACAAACAGTGCAGATAGCAGTGGGAATTGAACCTGGATCGCCAGCGCCATAAAGCATTACGCTAACTGGCACCGCGTGGCATAGCGATTCGTGCAACACTATAGCCGCTCAGGGCATCAGAGCTCGGAGTTCAGGTCTGAAGTCACCTCTGTGTAGTTTGCACGTCTTCCCCGTGGAATGAGTGGGTTTCCTCTGGTTACTCCAGTTCCCTCTCATGGTGCAAGGTCATTCCAGTTGATATTTTAATTGGTGTTTGTAAATTGCCTTGTGATTAGGCTAGGGTTAAATTGGTGAGTTGCCGAGCGGCACAGCTCGATGGGACAGAAGGGCTTGTTCGGTGCTGTACCTTTAAGTAAGTAAGTAAATAAATAAATATCAGATCAGACTGACTATGATCATACTATTTAGTAGATAGTTCAATGTTCTTAGGCTGAAATAAGGGAGTGTTCGGAATGTGTAGGGGTTTTCCATGTCTACACTTGCAATACATCTGCTAGTCTTTGAATTCTTCCATCCCTGTAAACAACGCGTCCACAATGAAAATGGATCCAGAAATATACCTGCAGACGCCTCTCAGTATCCATCCAGAAATGAGAATGTGCCAATGAGAACAATTCACCAAAGGTAGAAACCAAACACTGGATATTGCCATGGTTTATTATTGTCACATGTACAAAGATTGTCTTATAAACACTGTTTATAAGATCAGAATCAGTTTATTATCACTGACGTATGTCTTGAAATTTGTTGTTTTACAGCAGCAGTGCAGTGCGATACATAAAAGTATTACTATGAGTTATAATAACTTACTGACTTGCTGCCCATTACCCTGCTGGCGTTTAGGGCAGCAGTGAAGGTCCTCATTCTCTGGCTGTGTTCAGGATTTCCTTCGTTGTGTCAATAGCTTGCTTTTGACAGAAGTCAGTAATGCAAGTCCTGGTGGAGACTCAGGGTTACCATTGTAGTCAGCTGTAGAAGGGTCCTTCATTGCTGTTTCCATTATGATTTTGTTTTATCACTTAGAGTTGTTAGCCCTGAGCTAAAGCTCCAAACCTGGAGGACTGGTGAACCACTCTTAGTCTCGCCTCTAGCCTTTGGTCTGTTTGGCATGGGTGACCCTACCAAGAGGCAAAGTGTAAAGCCCTGACTCCAGCAAACATTGATCTCTGGGTCATTGAGGCACACAAATCTCCAAATCATGACAAGGAGAATAATAAGAAGGATAAATAAGTAGTGGAAATAGAGAGCAAAATAATGAGATAGTGTTAATGGCAGGTGGCAGGGTGGAGATACATCTCTACCAAAGGAGGTGTGAGGTTCTCCTTCCTTCCTCTGGACCTGCAGCTCACCCTTGGCAAGGAGTGGCACCTGCTTAGCTCCTGATCAGGGTCACATGAAGCCATGGGAGCAGGTGGTGGATGGTCGAATGAGCAGCCGGTGCAGATCACAAGGCCTGGCTATGCGACCACTGACACCAGGCAGACAATCTCTGAAGAGTATTGTTAATGGCTGGGGTCACCCGTCTTGTAAAGAGACTGCCCAGATGAAGTCAATGGCAAACCACTTCTGTGGAAAAATCTGCTGTGACCAATCATGGTCATAAGACATGATCACCCACACATCATATGACATGGCAGATAGTGATGATGATGAGTGTTTGTGGGTCATGGACCTTTCAGTGATCTCAGAATCAGGTTTACTATCTCCGGCATGTGACGTGAAATTTGTTAACTTAGCAGCAGCGCTACAATGCAATACATACTGTAGTAGAAGTGGAAAAAATAATAATAAATAAATAAATCAATCAATTACAGTGTACATATATTGAATAGATGGTGGATGGGGAGAAGATGTATATGTGTCTTCAAGCTCCTGTCCTGCTCTCTGATGGTAGAGGGCATGCCCTAGATGGCAAGGGTCCTTAATCACAGATGCCACCTCCTAAAGGCATCTTTTTTTGAAGGTGTTCTCGATCGTGGGGAGGCTAATGTCTATGATGCAACTGGCTGATTTTACAACCCACTGCAGCTTCTGACGATTTACGATGTGCAGTGGCCCCTCCATACCGGCTGGTGATCCAACCAGTCAGAATGCTCTTCAAGGTGCATCTGTAGGAACTTGTTAGCATCCTGGATGATAAATTTCTCCTCAAACATCAAATAATATATCCACGGGCTTGCCTTCTTTGTATTGGCGTGAAAAAGTTGGGCCTGCGATAGATAGTCAGAGAGGCAACTGAGCACACAGGACATTCAGCTAGAATAAGTTAACACATAACAATGCAAAATAAAGATTCAAGAATATTTATTATCATTCTTCAGTACGCAAGTATAAAGATGAATTGTTACTTTGAATAGAAAAAGACAATAACCATAAATGACACAAGAAAAATCATAATATACTCAAATATAAATACACGAATTAGCTTATATACATTGACTGCTCAATAGCTCCATAAAGTGACGCTAAGCACAGGATGTATGTGTACATGATGTGGCTCTGACAGGAAGTGATAAAATAGTGGTGGTGAGGTGGATTAGTGGCTGCAGATGAAGGTGCAAAAGCTCCTGAAAGTGAACAGTGCAGGTAAATGTTAAAGTGCAAGATCAATTCATCGAACACCGAACAGAAAATTGTACAGTACATGGTCAGCAACCAGTTAACTGGCAGGTCTAACTAAAGCCTCACTGGAACATAAGCCTCAACTGTAACGATTCAAGCAGAATAAATGATTATTTAAGCTTTGTCTGCAAGGTAAAGGTCACCTTGTGAAGATTACTACAAGTCTGGATTGATTTCAGTCATACCGCATCAAAAGCAAGCATCCCACACCCAAAAACATCTGCACTTCATCGTAGATTCGCATTCAGTGCGCAGGTCTGTGTATAACTTCAGAGCATTGTTGTACCTTCTGCATGGCTCCTTGTTTTTTCCCAAATCCTGCATATTCTGGCTAGAATTGTCAGTGATTGTAGGCTTGGATTAGCACTTCTCTGAGTAATCCCAAAGATCTTCCACATTTGGAGTGCTGAGATGTTTTCTTAAGAGACATGTAATTCAACTGGTATTAAATACTCATATTAAATGCTCCCAGTGGTGTGTGATTCAAATAGCCACTGACAACCAAGTCCAGCTCCTGGCCTTCACATGTGGTGGAACTATTCCTACTGACAGGAGAAAGGGCAAAGGTGGGCTACTGACACCTTAAAACCCATCACTTCAGGCAGATGGGGCTTGTCGGCTGTGGTTGGCTGCTCATCTAGGAGAAGGAAAACTCTGATTTCAAGCCTCCGCTGCTTTGCGTCCATACCCAATCTTACTTATACTTATAATTTATTGTCACCAAACAATTGATACTAGAGCGTACAATCATCACAGTGATATTTGATTCTGCACTTCACGCTCCGGTGAAGGCTTGGAAATCATGGTGAAGGCTTCGGAAGTAAACCCACAAGGGAAAAATCCGGAGCTGGAGTCTTAAGGCAGTCTCACATTGAGTTCAATGCTGACTGGCAACTCCTACAATAAACTGTATTGGTCTCTACCGTTCCTTTGGGTTCATCAGGTGTGTGGAGAGAGGAAGCTTGCTACATGGGCTACAGCTTGCTCCCTATATTGTACTGTCCTGGCTTGCACATCTACAATGCAATATCCTTGGTCAACCCTGACTGTAAGATTATAAGACTGGAACAAAATTAGGCAATTCAGCCTATCAAGGCTGCTCTGCCATTTTATCATGGCTGATTTATTAGCCCTTTCAACATCTAATTTCACCTAGCGGAGAGCAGAATAATTAGGGGGTCACTGATTTAAACCACAGGGGATTCCAATTAATTGAGATATATACGACCAGTACATTTGGGATCAATTAGGCAGCTGCAGCAATTAGCTGAAGTTTCATGGTAATAGTTATAAAGACAAGCTAACATTTAACTGAGTATAAAATTACATATTTAGATGAAATAGAGAACAAATTAGACACTAAAAATACTACTACAGTTCGATAAAACTGCAGCATTTTTTGATTAACTGTAAATGAACAATATCAGCCAATATCAGCCCAGGCACCTAATGTAGATAATGAGCTGCCTTCATACAATGCTTTCAACAATTACATCCTCCAATGGGCAACTATAGGCTGGTTAGCTTAACATCTGCAGTCGGGAAAATGCTTGAAGCTGTCATTAAGGAAGAAATAATGAAACATTTAGAAAGGAGTGGTTCCATTAGACAGATGCAGCATGGATTCAGAAAGGACAGGTCTTGTTTCACAAACTTACTGAAGATCTTTGAGGACCTAATGAGTGCAGTGGATAGAGGGGAACAGGTGGATGTCATATACTTGGATTTCCAGAAGGCGTTCGAAAAGGTGTCGCACAAGACACTTATAAACAAGATACAGATGTGTGGAGTCAGAGGAAGTGTATTGGCATGGATGGTGGATTGGTTAACCAATAGAAGGCAGAGAGTTGGTATAGATGGGTGTTTCTCCGGTTGGCAATCAGTGGTGAGTGGGGTGCTGCAGGGGTCGGTGCTGGGCCCACAGCTATTTACCATTTTCTTTGAAGAGGGGACTGAGTGTAGCGTAGCAAAATTTGATTACACTAAACTGAGTGGAAAAACAAATTGTACAGAGGATGTGGAGAGTCTGCAGAGGGATATAGATAGATTAAGTGAATGGGCTAAGGTCTGGCAGATGTAATACAACATTGGTAAATGTGAGATCATCCACTTTGAAGGGAATAATGGAAGAGCAGGTTACTATTTAAATGGTGAAAGATTGCAGCATGCTGTTGTGCAGAGGGACTTGGGAGTGCTTGTGCATGAATCGCAAAAAGTTGGCTTGCAGGTACAACAGTTATTAAGAAGGCAAATGGAATGTTGGCCTTCTTTGCTACAGGGATTGAATTCAAGCGAAGGGAGGTCATGATGCAACTATACAGGGTACTGGTGAGGCTGCACCTGGAGTACTGTGTGCAGTTCTGGTCTCCATACTTGAGGAAGGATATACTGTCTTTGGAGGCTTTGCAGAGGAGGTTCACCAGGTTGATTCTAGGGATGAAGAGGTTAACCTATGAGGAGAGATTGAGTAGCCTGGGACTGTACTCTCTGGAGTTCAGAAGAATGAGAGGGGATCTTATAGAAACATACAACATTTTTAAAGGGATAGGTAAGATAGAAGTAAGAAAGTTGTTCCCATTGGTAGGTGAGACTGGAACTAAGGGACATTGCCTCAAGATTCAGGGGAGAAGATTTAGGACAGAGATGAGGAGAAACTGTTTTTCCCAGAGAGTGGTGAATCTGTGGAATTCTCTGCCCAGGGAAGGAGTTGAGCCTTCTTCACTAAATATATTTAAGATACAGTTAGATAGGTTTTTACATAGTAAGGGAATTAAGGGTTATGGGGAAAAGGCAGGTAGATGGAGCTGAGTTTACGGACAGATCAGCCATAATCTTATTGAATGGCAGGACAGGCTCGATGGGCTGGATGGCCTACTCCTGCTCCTATTTTTTATGTTCCTATGTTCTTATTTAAATCTTTATTTTCATTGTAACATTCAAGATGATTGTTGATGCCTTCAAATTCTTCGTAGTTCCTAATTTGTTGAAGTAGTGAATTTGTTTCATTTTCACTCCTGACCTTTTCTGGCATCTGGAAGCCTGAATGTTTGAGACCTCAGTGAGTAAAACTGTTCTAAACTGTCTTGCTGAGTTGTCAGTGACAAAAATCACTGAACAAAAGCACGCACAACTGACAGTACTTAAAAACTGCTCAAAGGAAGAAGTAGTATCTAACAGCCACACAATTTCACGCCACTGATGCTAGTCAGAAACTAGCAACAGACTCCTGTTCCAATTAAAGGGCACAGTGTCCCAAATAAACAAATGAAATCCTGGATATTCTCAATTTAGTTTTCGTTCTTCAGAATTGTCTCAAATAAACAGCTTCCCCGATTAACTGATGGCCCAGTTAGCTGGAATCCACTGTAAATGGCAAGGGAGCAGAAGAGAGTTTGATGAAGAACATTTTCTCAAAAAGAAATTTTGGACTGAACTTCACTGCCCAGAAGGTACCTTCCCTAAAAGAAAGCAATGAAATTGGAGTTGGCATTAGTCTGCCTTGTCCGCTTTGCAAGCAGCTGGTATGTGATGGGCCAAAGAACTTTCTTGAATCTATAAATCTGCAGAAGACTGTGATTCCATAAGATTTGCATTAATCTATTGACACTGCCTTCAGCTGACAAGTACAATCTTTAACACTTACTTGTGAACTCCCAGAAGGTTCTAGTGTTTCCGTTCACACTCCCAAGAGGTTCTTTGAATACATGGTTTGGCCCAGTTTCTGGATGTAGTCAGTGGAAGTACACAATTGGCAAAAGTCAACCATTCTGAGATATGACTGTGCAACACCAGGCCCCCATTTGCCTAAGGGGCCAAGTTTTCCAAGTCCTTAGCCCCTTTAAGTGAAAAAAAGCTATATAGTCCCATCATCATAGCTTGCAAAGTCAGATATTAATAGAACAAAGGAAAAATAATGTTTGTCTTGATTGAAATGCAAATCTATACTCAGTGGCCACTTTATTAGTTATCCCCTGTACCTAATATAGTGGCCTTTAGTGGTTTTCTGTTGTTGTAGTCCACTCCTGGAGGTAAGTTTTGTTTATATGAAACACAATATATACAAAATATATATATTGTATATAATTTTGTTCTTACAAAATTTGTAAGAACAATTCAAAATACCAACATTCTGATTAGGTTCCAAATCTCAGATAACAAATGAAAACCAAATTCCTGTTTAGTTAGAATCAGTGATATTCATTAGAATAACCTTGTTACTCCAATGTCTCTAAATTAGATCTAGTGTTATTCTCTATACAAAGGTTTACAGACTAACCTTTCCTTTTTCTTAAACCCTAGTTAGGTGGAAGGCTAACTGAATTCCTATTCTTAAATGTTATGGTTAACTTCAGTTTTAGTCCCAGTCTGTATATCTACAAATTCAAAAGATATATATATATATACACACACACAGCTTAACTCCTTGTTCAGCAATTCTCCAACATCACAACTTTAAACAAAGTAAATCTCATTCAGTAATTTATTAAAATCTTTGCAAAAATAATCAGTTCTTGCAGAAAATCAAATTCAGATTCTTCGAGTGAAAATAAACTCATACATCTAATTGTATTAAATCCTCTACATCATAAGACATTTTGTTCTTGCGTTGGTTCTTTGATCTTGGGTGGCTCACCAACTTGTTTCTTGATTCATCAGATGAAATAGTGGATCATCCACAAAAAAGTTGATTCACAACACTTACAGAACAAAAAACCTGACCAAATCCCTTGGTATGATTTAACAGAACTTGGTAGAGATCTTCGACGTTCCTCTCTGCCAATATTGTCTCGTTATAGCTGCTGCTTGTTATAGTAGTAGCTTCAAAAGATCTTTTGGCATTTTCAAGTAAGTAAGGTAAAGATACTCACTACTAACTCTGGCATAGCTTTTTCCCCCAAGTTCTCTCTTTTTAAAAAAAAAAATTGGTGAACCTGGTTTTCATCCCTCCACAGGTGAAACTTTCTGACATTACATCTTTTGGATTTAATTAACCTGGGTTACATAATGTTTTTCTGCCAGTCATTCTTTGGGGTTTTTCTTCTGTTTCAGAGATGTCTGTGAAGAGTAAGAAATTCAGGTTGTATAACATACACATTCTCTGATATTAAATAGAACCATTGAACCACTGAACTACAGAACACCATCAACACAGACAGGAGCATATGCACTGCCCACCTTCATGAAGTTAATGACCAGCTCTTTTATTTTGTTGACATTTAAGAGATGATTGTTGTTATGGCACCATACCACCAAGCTCTCTATCTCAAACGATGAACTCTTGATCTCTTAGTCTACTTCATTGCAAGATTCTTCAGAAGTCAAGAATGGGGCATAAGAGCTGTTTTTTATTAAGTGATAGAAAAACAAAGAGAGCGCTGAGGAAACAAGGAAAAACAAAGGAAAAAGCATCTGTGTTTGTCTCACTCTCAGATGGGAGATAACAAAAAATCCAGTGATAACAATTATAGAGTCCGAAAGTCATGGAACACTACAGTACGGAAATGTACCCTTCGACTCATCTAGTCCATGCCTAACTATTCACTAATCTCTGCCTAATCCCATCAACCAGCACCCGAACCACAGCCTTCCATAGCCCTCCCATCCATATATCTATCCAAACATCTCTTAAATGTTGATCAAACCCAAATCCATCATTTCTGCTAGCAACTCATTTCAAACTCACACCACTCTCTGAGTGAAGAAATTCCCCCTCATGTTCCCATTAAACTTTTCACCCTTCAACCATGACCTCTAGTTCAAGTCAAGTCATGTTTATTGTCATTTCGACCATAAACTGCTGATACAGTACACAGTAAAGATGAAACAACGTTCCTCCAGCAACCTGGTGCTACATGAAACAACACAAAACTACACTAGACTATGTGAAACAACACAAAACTACATTAGACTGTGTGAGACAGCTCAAGGCTGCACTAGACTACGTAAAACAACATAAAAACGGCACTAGACTACAGACCTGCACAGGACTACATAAAGTGCACAAAACAGAGCAGGGCAGTACAATAATTAATGAACAAGATAATAGGCACAGTAGAGGACAAATTACAATATAATAATAAATGATGTAAATGTCAGTCTAGACTCTGGGAATTGAGGAGTCTAATAGCTTGGGGGAAGAAACTATTATACAGTCTGGTCGTGAGAGCCCGAATGCTTCGGTACCTTTTGCCAGACGGCAGAAGGGGAAGAGTTTGTATGAGGGGTGCGTGGGGTCCTTCATAATGCTGTTAGCTTTGTGGGTGCAGTGTGTGGTGTAGATGTCTGTAATGGCGGGAAGAGAGACCCGGATGATCTTCTCAGCTGACCTCACTATCTGCTGCAGGGTCTTATGAACCGAGTCGGTGCAATTCCCAAACCAGACAGTGATGCAGCTGCTCAGGATAATCTCGATTCATCCTCTATAGAATGTGGTGAGGATGGGGGTGGGGGGGTGGGGGGGTGGAAATGGACTTTTCTCAGCCTTCACAGAAAGTAGAGATGCTGCTGGGCTTTCTTGGCTATGGAGCTGGTGTTGAGGGACCAGGTGAGATTCTCTGCCAGGTGAACACGAAGAAATTTGGTGCTCTTAACGATCTCAACGGAAGAGCCGTCAATGTTCAGTAGAGAGTGGTCACTCCATGCTCTCCTGAAGTCAACAACCATCTCTTTTGTTTTGTTCACATTCAAAGACAGAAGTGAAGAGTTTTTGTCTCTCCCAACCTCCATGGAAAAAGCCTCTTGGCATTTCCCTGATCTATACCCCTCAAAATTTTGCATACTTCTATCAAATGTCCCCTCACTTCCTACGCTCCTATAAAATAGCCATATTCAACTAAGAACTTCCTAGAAAATACATCTGGGTCCTGGGTAATGGGATCCTAATGTGGCATCACCTTTTGAAGGTGTTCTCAATGCTGGGATGCTAGTGCCCATGATGGAGCTGGCTGAGTTTACAACACTCTGGAACTTTTTTCAAATCTGTACCCAATGTTGATGCAACCAAATAGAATGCTCCCTTCGGTACATCTGTAGAAATTTGCTAGAGTCTTTGGTGATAGATAGATAGATAGATAGATAGATACTTTATTCATCCCCAAGGGGAAATTCAATGTTCCTCCAGTATGATATCACATAAACACAAGACAGACCAAGACTAACTGACCAAAAAAACCACATAATTATAACATACAGTTACAACAGTGCAAAGCCACTAAATCGCTTCAAATTCCTAATGAAGTATATCCACTACCGTGCCATCTTCATAATTCCTGAATCTTTGGATGTGGCCACTCATGTTCCAAGGGGACAAGGTATAGAAGGATACAACAATGGAGAGAAAGGCAGCAAAGTGGGAGGAGGCCAATGTGAAACATAAACTTTGATACAGAGTACAGGCAACAAGTGAGCCATTTCTGCCTTGTAATCTCACTGTGATTCTGTGCAAAAGCTGTGAGTTGATTTTATACATTATTGCGTTACCAACGATCCAGATCCACTTTGCTACGAGTTGTCTGACTTTGTCCTAGTGTTCGATGATTGGTGGCTCCTGGAATCGATGCCAAACACTGAGGGTTGATTAATCACATTTGAAGTCTGGTAGGTGAGGCCCATTGGCCAGAGTCTTGAGGACGCAAGTCTGGGAAATTGAAGGTTCAACGTCCACGAGTCTGGGTCCAATGTCAGCTGGAGGCTGAAGACACTGTGTCCTGCGTTTGGAGAAACTTGTATGTGGGTGGGTGGGAGGGAGGATTGGGGCTTGTTGTGCTGTTGTTTTGTTGCTTGTTGTGTTCTGTGTTATTCTGCTGAGCATTGTGGACTTGCTGTGTTGGTGTCAGAATGTGTGGCGACGTTTGCAGGCATCCCCCCAGCACAGTGTGCTGATTTTTAACAAAAATGGCAGATCTCACTGCACATTTGAACGTACGTGTGATAAATAAGTAAATCTGAATCTGAAGACTGAGAAACAATGAAGGTGCAAAAGAAGACGAACTGTGCATAGAACAAAGTTAATACTGAGAGCATGAGTTAGAACATGAGCCTGTAAGTTGTGGAATCAGTTCAGAGTTGTGGTGAATCCACACTGGTTCAGGACCCTAATGGCTGTCGGATAGCAACTGTTCCTGAACCCGGTGGTGTGGGATCTAAGCCTCCAGTGGTGTAGGATCACACACTCCTGTGTGGTGTACTTAATACTTCAGTAATATTTGAGAAATATTGTAAAATGTTTAATTAAGCATTCTTGTTCTTTTAAGTAATTCACCTTGGGTTATATAGTACGTAAAAGTACGCAAATGGCATTCGTCATCATGCCACCAGGTCACACGTGTGCATCTTGCTAAAGTAAAAACAAAACTAGGACTTGCGTTCCTGGCTCTGTGTTTTTGCTTTCAATTATTTTCGTGTTTTGGAGTTGCAAAACATAACAGTGGCTTCAAGGAAGTTTTAAAACAAACCTGAAGTAACTACCTCCTTGTTGAGCACAGCGAGTTGTACAAGTTTTAAAAAAGCCAGAGTGAGAGCTTCAATTTACACAAATGGTTTAAAGTGCATAGTTACAGTTGCAGGAGGAGGACCACAATGATGGATGCTGCTTTACTGTGGCATGGTGGAGAGGGCATTGCCTGGGATGGACTGGCTGGCTGTAGCCACCACCTTCTGCAGACTTGGGCATTTGGGTTTCCATACCAGGTTATGATGCATCTCATCAGGATACTCTCCTTCCTCCTGACGTGAATGACGCATATTACAGCATGTTTCAATGTACACGAGATAGATATTTGCTCACTTTCAAGGAGCCTTCATAATGAATTCATAACATGTAATGAATTATTTAAATGAGCACAAATGCTTAATCAAACAACAAACTTACAAGAACTCTTCATCTGATGTTCTCGACACATACTTCTTATTTCTGCTTCTTCTTATTATTATTATTTCCTTCTTTTCTTTCTTTTTGTATTTGTGCAGTTTGTGATCTTTCTACATTTTGTTCACTTGTCCATCCTATTGGTTGCAGTCTTTTAATGATTCTATTGTATTTCTTGTATTTATTGTGATTATCCACAAGAAAATAAATTTCAGAGTTGTATATGGTGATATGTATAGTGTGTACTTTGATAAAGAAAAGGTAGGGACCTGTTTGGCATGGCTTTGTGGGCCAAAGGGCCTGTATTGTGCTGTAGGTTTTCTATGTTTCTATCAAATCAAGGAAGTAATGCTGAGACTTTATAAAGTTCTGATGATTCCTCATAGAGCATTGTGAGAAGGTTTGGGCCCCTTATCTTAGAAAGGTTGTGCTGAAACTAGAGAGGGTTCAAAGCAAGTTCACAAAAATGGTTCCTGGATTGAAAGGCTTTTTATAAGAAGAGCATTTGATGGCTCTGTGCCTGTATTCACTAGAATTCAGAAGAATGAGGAGAGTCATCATTGAAACACGTCAAATGGTGAAAAGTCATGATAGAGTGGACGTGGACAGGATGTTTCTTCTAGTGAGAGAGTTTAAGACCAGAGAGTCTCAGAATAGAGAGATGTCCTTTTATAACAGAGATGAGGAGGAATTTCTTTAGCCAGGGAGTGGTGACTCTGTGGAATTCTTTGCCAGAGGCAGCTGTGGAGGCCAACTACTTATGTATATTTAAGGCAGAGGTTGATACATTTTTGATTGGTCAGGGCATGAAGGGATACAGAGAGAAGGCAGGAAATTGGAGCTGAGAGGAAAATTGGAACAGCCGAAATGAAATGGCGGATCAGATTTGTTGGGCCAAATGGCCTCATTCTGCTCCTATATCTGATGGCCCTAAGATAATATGGTCCTTCTGTTCTAAGCCTGTGCCTGTTGGTTCCAGACTTCCCCATTTTAGAAAACATCCTCTCCATGTCCAATCTTTCTAGGCCTTTCAATATGTGACAGCTTTTGAATGTCTCTTTCACGTTCACCTTCTGTGCATGTGCCACTCTCTCAGCACTCCTGCCAGTGCTAGTGCCTCTGCATGGATACTACAATCACACACCACACCCCAAACCATACTGACATCTGACAACCGTACCCCTTCCAGCACTGTGGAGCTCTTGTAATACTGCCCTTCTGTCAAAGGGGTGCTCCCTTTGTCCAGTCCCTCAGACAGATACGACCTCCCTTTATTCTGAGATTCAGTGTTCAGAATGAACTATTTCCATTCTGAATCCCAGAATGGGATTGAGAGAAGATGTTTTTATTTTCTCATGTTAATATTCCCTCTCTTTCAGAATCAGAACGACGTTCAATGGCCACCTTGTTAGGTACACTATACACTTTACTAGATACCCCTGTACTGTTCGTTGATTTTAATGCAAATATCTAATCAGCCAATCATGTGGCAGCAACTCAGTCCATAAATGCATGCAGATATGGTCAGATGGCTCAATTGTTGTTCAGACCAAACACTAGAATGGGGGAAAATATGATTTAGGTGACTAAAAGAAAAGAAGAATTGATAAGACTGCTAATCGGTTTGCATAACTTTACTAACCACAATTCTGAACTGATGCCACAACTTTCAAGTATCTGTTTCAAGGTCTCAACAACTTATGTTCTCGGCATTATCTGTCTGTCTTGTCTACCTATCTGTATATCTATCTATCTGTCTATCTACTCTATTTCTGTCTAACTATCTCTCTGTCTATCTATCTACCTATTTATTTTATTTGCACAATGTGTCTTCTTTGTCAGTTGTTTGTCAGTCTTTGTTTATGTATAGTTTTCAAGATTTTGATTTTTTTTAAGTTCAAAATTCAAAGATTAAAATAAATTTATTATCAACCCAGAGATTTGTTTTCTTGCGGGCATACTCAATAAATCCATAAAAGAAGGATAAGCATAACAGAATCAATGAAAGACTGCACCAACTTGGCATACAAGCAGTGCGCAAAAGACAACAAACTGCAAATACAAAACAAAATGAATAATATTAGTAATAAATAAATAAGCAACAAGTATCGAGAACATGAGATGAAGAGACCTTGAAAGCGAGTCCATATGTTGTGGGATTATTTCAATGATGGGGCAAGTGAAATTGAGTGAAGTTATCCCCTCTGGTTCCAGAGCATGATAGTTGAGGAGTAGTTACTGTTCCTGAACCTGTGATGTGATTCCTGATGCTCTTTTCTCACTGCTGCCATCAGTTAGAGGGTACAAGAGCCTCAGGACTCGCACCACCAAGTTCAAGAACAGTTACTACCTCACAACCATCAGGCTGTTGAAAACTACACTCATTTAAGGAATCTTTTATCTTGTTACTTCATGCTTGTTATTTATTGCTATTTATCTATTATTTGCATTTGCACAGTTTGTTGACAGTTTACAGATCCTGCTTACAGTTACTGCTTATAAATTTGCTAAGTAAGCAAAGTAAGAGAGAGTAAGTGTTCGGCACGGACTAGAAGGGCTGAGATGGCCTGTTTCCGTGCTGTAATTGTTATATGGTTATATAAGTATGCCTGCAGAAAAAGAATCTCAGGGTTGTATGTGGTGACGTGTGTACTCTGAACTCTGAACATATACGTACTTAAATAATAAATTTACTTTGAGTGATGAACTTTCAAATTTTCAGAGATGGTGGAGAAGAAGCTATTTCAGCATATGGCTGATTATGGGTCTTCAGGCTTCTGGAGCTCCTCCCTGACAATAGAAATAGATGGTCCCTTTAAAGCCCACAGCATATTCAGGATGGGAAATACAAAAACTAAGGGATGTACAGTACTTGTTTAATGATTTTAGACCATGGCATTATAAAAGGTTAGCAACCACTGGTATAGCGGAAGCTTTCCTTGGTATCTAACCTATATTCTCCCAGGGGATGTTTTGACAGGTCGGTCCAAAGGGAGATTTACTCTGTACCTAACCTACATTTTCTTCTCTTTTTAATAATGAGAATCAGATGTCTTGATATATTGCCAACAGCTGGTTCCATGCTGAGATAGACGGAGAATTGGATGCTGATGTTCATGGTAAGTGCAAGGGGACAACTCTCCAAAATTGCTAGCAAATCCCATCCAGACGCATGAAGGTTTGATCGCTGGACGCACCCTGGGGTCTTGTTTCTGGGAAGCTCTTTCAGAATGGTGAATAGGGAGGTCTACACGGTACCTAATCTCTGCTTTCCTTCCATTAGGAGAGTGTGTTGAGGGAGCTTTACTCTGTGCCCATAGAACTCACAGGTAAATAGCTGGGAAATTATAGGCCAGTAAGCCTGACATCAGTAAGGGGCAAATTGTTGGAAGGTATTATAAGGGAATGGATATTTAAGTATTTAGATAGATAGGGAACGATAGAGATAGGCCTGTGTGACTAGTGGTGTGCTGCTGGGATTGGTGCTGGGACCTTTGTTGTTTGTCATCTATATCAACGATCTGGATGATAATGTGCTGAACTGGATCAGCAGATTTGCAGATGACACCAAGATTAAGGGTGCAGTGGACAGTGAAGGAGGCTATCAAAGCTTGCAGTGGGATCTGGATCAGCTGGAAAAATGGGATGAAAATTGTATACATGAGGAAATCTACAGATGCTGGAAATTCAAACAACACATACAAAATGCTGGTGGAACACAGCAAGCCAGGCAGCATCTATAAGGAGAAGCACTGTCGACGTTTTGGGCCGAGTCCCTTCGTCAGGACTAACTGAAAGGAAAGATAGTAAGAGATTTGAAAGTAGTGGGGGGAGGGGGAAATGCGAAATGATAGGAGAAGACCGGAGGGAGTGGGATGAAGCTAAGAGCTGGAAAGGTGATTGGCGAAAGTGATACAGAGCTGGAGGAGGGAAAGGATCATGGGACGGGAGGCCTCGGGAGAAAGAAAGGGGGAGGGGGGAAGCACCAGCGGGAGATGGAGAACAGGCAGAGTGATGGGCAGAGAGAGAGAGAAAAGAAACAAACAACTAAATATGTCAGGGATGGGGTAAGCATGGGAGGAGGGGCATTAACAATTGCAGATGGGATTGAATACAGACCAGTGTGACGTATTGCATTTTGGGAGGACCAGTCAGGGTAGGTCTTACACAGTGAGCAGGAGGGCACCGAGGAGGTAGAACAGAGGGATCTGGGAGTACAGACACATAATTCTTTGATAGTGGCTTCACAAGTAGTTAGGATTGTAAACTTAACTTTTGTCACTTGGGCCTTCATAAGTCAAAGTACTGAATTGGGATGTTATGTTAAAGTTTTTTTAAAACATTGGTGAGGCCTAATTTGGAGTATTGTGTGAAGTTCTGGTCACCTTCCTGCAGGAAAGATATCAATACGATCAAAAGCGTACAGAAAAAATTTACCAGGATGTTGCTGGAACTTGAGGACATAAGATATAGGGAAAGATTGAATAGGTAAGGACTTTATTCCCTACAGCATAGGAAGATTAGGAAGATTTGATCGAGTTATAGACAGGTTAAATTCTACTGAGGTTGAGTGAAGGTAGTCCTGGAGTTCATAGGTTAAGGGTGAAAGGTGAAATATTTAAAGGAGATATGAGGGGGAGCATATTCATGGTGGCGAGGGTGTGGATTGAGCTTTACTTTACTTTATTACTTTATTGTCACCAAACAGTTGATACTAGAGCATACAATCATCACAGTGATATTTGATTCTGTGCTTTGCGCTCCTTGGAGTACAAATCGATAGAAAATATAATAAAAATTTAAATTATACATCATAAATAGAAAAGGGAAAGTAAGGTAGTGCAAAAAACCGAGAGACAGGTCCGGATATTTAGAAGGTACGGCCCAGATCCGGGTCAGGATCCGTTCAGCAGTCTTATCACATTTGGAAAGAAGCTGTTGCCAAATCTGACCCTACAAGTCTTCAATCTCCTGAACCTTCTCCCGGAGGGAAGAGGGACAAAAAGTGTGTTGGCTGGCTGGGTGGAGCAGCCAGCAGAAGTGGTGGATGCGGGTTTGAATTCAAAATATAAGAAAAGTTTTGATAAGTACATGGATGGAAAGGTTATGGTGGGCTATAATCTGAGTGCAGGTCCATGCCGCTAGGCAGAATAACAGCTCAGTATGGTCTAGATGGGCTAAAGGGCCTGATTCTGTGCTGTAGTACTCTATGATGCTATAACACAGCTGATCTGGCAATATCTATTGAAGGGAATAAAGAGCTGCTTTTTCAAGTCTTCATAACACCTGAAATTACTGTTTCTTCCTCTTCATTGATGCTGCCTGAATCCCTAAGTTCTATCAACATTTTGGGGGTGCTGCTCAAGATTTCCATCATAAGGCCATGAAACCATGAGATATAAGGGCAGAAATAGGTCATTTGGCCCTTCAAATCTGCTTCACCATTTCATCTACTGTCCCTCTCAGCCCCAATCTCCTGCCTTCTCCCCATATCCCTTCATGTTCTGACCAATCAAGAATCCATCAACCTCTGCCTTAAATATGCATGAAGGCTTGGCCTCCACAGCTGCCCGTGGCAATAAATTCCAGAGATTCAGCATGCTCTTTCTAACGAAATTACCGTACTCTTCATCTCTGTTGTGAAATGACATCCCACTATTCTGAGGCTGTGTCTTCTGGTCTTGGACTTCCCCATCATAGAAAACTTCCTCTCCTTATCCACTTTATCAAGGCTTTTCATATTCGATACATTTCAATGAGATCATCCCTTATTCTTTTAAATTCCAGTGAATACAGGCCCAGAACTATGAAACACTTATCATATAACAAGCCATTTAATCCTGGAAATATTTTCATGAATATCTTTTGAAACTTCTCCAGTTTCAGCATATCCTTTCTAAGACAAGGGGCCCAAAACTTCTCACAGTACCCCAACTAAGGCCTCTCCAGTGCTTTACAAAGTCTAAACATTACATCCTTGCTTTTATATTCTAGTCCTCTTGAAATAAATGCTGATGTCGCATTTGCCTTCCTCACTACAAACTGAACCTGCAAATTAACCTTTAGGGAATTCTGCACAAGAACTCCCAAAACCCTTTGCACCTCAGATTTTTGTATTTTCTCTCCATTGAGGAAATCGTCAACCCTTTCATTTCTTCTACCAAAGTGCATGACCACACACTTCATGGCACTGTATTCCATCTGCACTTTTTTGTCCATTCTCTTAACGTGTCAAAGTCCTTCTGTAGCCTCTCTACTTCCTCAAAAATATATGTCCTTCTACCTATCTTCATATCACTGCAAACATTACAGCAGAGCCATCAATTCTATCATCCGTTGATACATAACGTGAAAAGAATCAGTGCCAGCACAGAATCCTGTGGAACACCACTAGTTACCGATAGCCAACCAGTAAAGGCTCCCTTTATCCCCACGCTTTGCCTCCTGCCAGTCAGCAACTCCTTATCCATGTTAGAATCTTTCCTGTAATACAATGGGCTTGTACCTCGTTAAGCAGCCTCAAGTGTGGCACCTTGTCAAAGGCCTTCTGAAAATCCAAGTTTATCAACATATTCTCCTTTGTCTATGCTGCTTGTTATTTCTACAAAGATTTCCAACAGATTTGTCAGGCAAGATTTTCCCTTGAGGAAACCATGCTGACTTTGGCCTATTTTATCATTTGCCTCCAAGTACCCTGAGACCTCATCCTCTATAATTGACTCCAGCATCTTCCCAACCACTGAAGTCAGACTAAATGGCCTATGGTTTCCTTTCTTCTACCCTTCTCCCTTCTTGGAGTGACATTTGCAATTTTCCAGTCTTGCAGAGCCATTCCAGAATCTAGTGATTGTTGAAAGATCATTGCTAACGCCTCCATGATCTCTTCACCCATCTCTTTCAAAACCCTGGGATGTATACCATCTGGTCCAGGTGACTTACCTACTTTCAGACCATTCAGTTTCTCAAGAACCTTCTCTCTATTAATGGTAACTTCACCCACTTCATGTCTGCTGACACCTGGAACTTTCACCATACTGCTAGTGTCTTCCACAGTGAAGACTGATGCCAAATATTTGTTAAATTCCTTCGTTATTTCCTTTTCCCCCATTGCCACCTTTTTCCTGTGGACTGATATCCACTCTTGCCTCTCCTTTGCTCTCGATTAATCTGAAGGTACTTTTGGTATTCTCTTGAATATTATTGGCTAGCTTACTTTCGTATTCCATCTTTACCTTCTTAATGACTTTTAAGTTGCCTTCTGTTGGTATTTAAAAGTTTTCCAGTCTTCTAACTTTCCACTAATTTTTGTATGATTAATCCCCTCTTTTATATTGGATTTGACTTCCCTTCTTGGCCATCTTGCATTTAGAATACTTCTTCCTCTATAGGATGTATATATCCTGTGCCTTCTGAATTATTTCCAGAAACTCCAGCCATTCCTGCTCTGACGTTATCCCTGTGTGTTCTTTTCCAATCATTCTAGACAACTCCTCTCTCATACCTCTGTAATTTCCTTTACTCCAATGTAATACTGATACATCTGACTTTAGCTTCTCTTTCTCACCTCTCAGGGCGAATTCAATCATATTATGATCACTTTTATCCTAAGCTCTCTAACCAATTCTGTTTCATTGCCCAACACCCGATCCAGAATAACCGATACGCTAGTGGGCTCAACCACAAGCTGCTCTAAAAAGCTATCTCGTAGACATTCTAGAAATTGGAATCCCACACCAGCCTAATTTTTCCAATCTACCTGCATATTGAAATCCCCAGTGACTATTGTACGTTTGCCTTTTTGGCATGCATTTTCTTTCTCCCATTGGAACTTGTTCAACTTCTGTAGAATCTCTTGTGTTTAAGATTTACTCTGCATTTAATCTTTGCTTTCTCTGCATGAGGTGTGTGTGATGGGATGGTGTACACCAGAGGCAGTTTTACTCCATGTCCAATCTGTGCTTTCTCTACATTGGAAGTGCGTGATAGGATTCCAGTCTGTTGACCCATCTAAAGGTCTTATGCATTTAACTGAGAGCTTTGCACATTCTACGTGAGAGAATGCACCACCAGTCTACTCAATCTCTCTTTGTCTAACAAACATGTCAGCCCTGGAGCCTATCCGGTGAATCATTACTGTATTCCGTTCATGGTAAGTGCATCGTTGCCTGGATACAGAGACCAAAACAGCACACAGAACTCCAGGCAAAAATCTTGATAAAGTCTACACAACATTTAAAAAGAAATTATATTTATTTGTCAAGCTTAGATTAGAGTAGATTAGAATTATTCGCCAAGTGGATATCAAAACATACAGTGAAATTGCCATTTGTGTTAACAACCGACAGTATGAGGCAGTCTGCAAATGTTGCCATGCCTCCAACGTCAACATAGCATGTCCACAATTTTAAGCAGAACAACACATAGCCAACGCAAGGCAAAACAACAGCAAAACAAATCCCTTTCTTACGATCACCACCCCCCATCACTTCAGGGACCACCAGCCCTCATCATAGGGCCCCACTGAGCATGCATCTTGACTTCGGGGATCACACCACTTGCAAATCCATACTCAAGGATTACTGGAGTCCAACATTTTGATCTGCTGACTGACCTTGGATATACCCTGTGTCTGATCTGTGCTTTCTCCACACTGGGAGTTTGTGATGGGGTGGTGTAGAGGAAGCATTACTATATATCTAGCCCATGAGGTCTTTGCTCTGGACGATACAGAGAGAGTATTACTCTGCAATTAATCCATTTCATTTTAAATAATGGACATCCCACTGCGATCGACTAACATCCAGAAATTTACCATCTCTGTGGTGAAGGAAAATACCTGAGTCTCCACATTCTCTGAGGATGGGAATTCAAACTCCACATCCTCTGAATGACAAACTTTCTCCTCATCTTATCCTCATCATACAAAGTGGCTTAATTTCTTTTTCTGTGATCCTGAACTCTAGACTCATTAGCTAGTGGTATTATCCTCCCTTACGTTCCAGTCCATTGAGACATCTAACAGTTTTATATGTTTAAATAATATCATACATTCTAAATGAGAGAAAACACCATCTGCCTATGGAATCTCTCTTCATCTAACAAACCTGACAACACTAGAATCTCTGCAGTGAATCATTACGATATTCTGTCCACGGTAAGTACTCAATGGACTGGAATTGAAGGGAGGATGGTATCACTAACTGCTGAGTCCAGAACTCAGGATCATACAATAAAGGATCAGGCCACATAAGATCAAAATGAAGAGAAAGTTCATCATTCAGAGAGTGTGGAATTCTTGGAATTCCCAACCTAGAAGATTTGGAGACTCAACACATGGGACTTGGCAGTCCTTGTGCAGGATTCCCTAAAGGTTAATTTGTAGGTTGAGTCTATGGTGAGTCAGAAGGCAAAAGCAATGTTAACATTCATTTCAAGTGGATTAGAATATAATAGCAAGGATGTAATGTTGAGACTTTATAAAGCACTGGAGAGGCCTCACTTGGAGTATTGTGAGCAGTTTTGGGCCACATATTAGAAAGGATGTGATGAAATTGGAGAGGGTTTAGAGGAAGTTCAAGAAAATGATTCCAGAATCGAATGGCTTGTCATATTTGAGAGTTAGGGGGCAAAAGTTTAAAAGTAGCATTAGGGGGAATTTCTTTACTCAGAGAGTGGTTGCTGTGTGGAATGAGCTTCCAGTAGAAGTGGTAGAGGCAGGTTCGGTATTGTCATTTAGAGTAAAATTGGATAGGTATATAGACAGGAAAGGAATGGAGGGTTATGGGTTGTGTGTGGGCCACTGGGACTAGGTGAGTGTAAGCGTCGGCACGGACTAGAAGGGCCGAGATGGCCTGTTTCCGTGCTGTAATTGTTATATGGTTATATGAAAAGCATCTGATAGTGCTGGGACTGTATTCACTGGAATTCAGAAGAATGAGGGGTGACTTCACTGAAATCTATCAAACAGTGAAAGGCCTTGATAGAGTGGATGTGGAGAGGATGTTTCCTATGGTGGGAGTGTCTAAGATCAAAGATCCCAGCCTCAGAATAGAGAGGTGGCCTTTTAGAATGGAGATTAGGAGGAATTTCTTTAGCCATTTGTTATGGTCTCATTTTCATTCATAACAGAAATTGGTAAATTTGATAGATACATTCCTGGGTATTTATTGGATCAGTGTGGAATGTCCATTACTTAAAATAAAGTAGATTAATTGCAGAGTGATGCTCTCTCTACACTATCCAGGGCAAAGACCTCATGGGCTAGATACAGAGCAATACTCCCTCTACACCATCCCATCACACACACCCAGTGTAGAGAGAGCACAGATCAGAGTATATCCAAGGTTGATCGGCAGATAAAAATGTACTCCTGTGATACTTGTAAGGAAGTTTGGTTGACAGTTACTGAGGAAAAAGAGCTGTGATCCCTAAAGTCAAGAATCGTGGTCAGCAGGGCCCAAGAATGAGGGCCGGTGGTCCCTGAAGGGGGGTGCGGGTCATGATCGTAAGCAAGGGGCTTGTTTTTCTGTTGTTTTAACTTTCATTGGCTATGTGTTATTCTGCTTAAAATTGTGGCATTGGAAGCATGGCAACACTTACAGACTGCCCCAGAACCATCCTCAGACTTTGTTGGTTGTTAAAACAAATGACAACTTCACTGAACGTTTTGATGTCCACTTGGCAAATGATTCTAATATAGTCTAACCTAAACTTGACAATAAAATCATTCTCTTTATAAATGTTTGTAGGCCTTAGCAAGATTCCACCTGGAGTACTGTGTGCTGTTCTTGTCTTTTTATTTTATTTTAAATAATATACACTCCACTGTGATCCAATGAATATCCAGATATTCATCAATCAAATTTGCTCTTTTCTGTTGTGAAGGAAAATAACTGAACCTCCGCATCCGCGTCTTCTGGCATTGGGAATTCCAAAAACTCCACACCCTGTGAATGACAAACTTTTTCCTCGTCTTGGTCTTATGCAGCCTAGCCTCTTATTCTGTGGTCCTGAACTCGGGACTCATCAGCCCCCCTTGAATTCCAGTCTGTTAAACTGTTTAATGATCTTATAAGTTTAATTGAGATCTTCACACATTCTACAGGAGAGAATACACTACTAGTTGCCTCATTCTCTCTCCGTCTAACAAACATGTCAGCCCTGGAGCCTATCTGGTGAATCATGACTGCATTTGTCCCTGGTAAGTGCATTGTTGCTTAGATACAGACACCAAAACTGTACACAGTACTGCAGGGCGAATCGCGCTAAGATTAGATTAGAATAGATTAGATATATTAGTCAAATGGATATCAAAACATTCAGTGAGATTGCCAATTGTGTTAACAGCTAACACAGTCTGAGGATTGATCTGGGGCAGTCTGCAAGTGTTGCCCCTTCCATGCCTCTAATGCCAACATAACGTGTCCACAATTTGTAACAGGACAACACGAAGCCAATGACAGGCAAAACAACAGCAAAACAAATCACTTCTTACCACTCACCAAACCCCCATTCAGGGAAGTCTGGAATCCAGCAACTGGATCTACCGACCTACCTTTGTTTTACTCTGTGTCTAATACGTGCTTCCTCTACACTGGGACTGTGTGATGGGATGGTGTAGACTAAACATTGTTAAACTTTTTTATGCCATGAACCCCTTTGGCAGTCCAGTGAAGCCTATGGACCCCTTCTCAGAAAAATGTATTTAAATACGTAATATAAAGCACACAGGATGACAAAATCAACTGATTATATTGAAATACAGTTATGAAAATATTAAAACAACAAAGTCATGATATAGTAATATATGTGCCACTTCAGTAAGACATTGAATAACAAACACCCCTCCATACATTTAAAATACAAGTGTTAAAATTGAACTTTATTTTAAAGGTATACCAATGTGAAGGCTGTTGTTTCTTAGCTTGAACAACAGCATTAAATTGAGGGGTGGTCTTTGACAAAGCAACACACATGTCATGTTGGACATCCAATCACAGGTATTAATATTGAAGTGGTAAAAATGGATTCAACAGTGGCCGGATGGGAGATGCCAGAGAGTAGTGATGGATAACTGTTTTGTCAGGTTGGAGGCCGGTGACTAGTGGTGTGCCTCAGGGATCTGTACTGGGTCTACTGTTGTTTCTCATATACATTAATGATCTGGATGATGGGGTGGTAAATTGGATTAGTAAGTATGCAGATGATACTAAGACAGGTGGTGTTGTGGATAATGAAGTAGGTTTTCAAAGCTTGCAGATTTAGGCCAGTTAGAAGAGTTGTCTGAAAGATGGCAGATGGAGTTTAATGCTGATAAGTGTGAGGTGCTACATTTTGGTAGGACTAATCAAAATAGGATATACATGGTAAATGGTAGGGCATTGAAGAATGCAGTAGAACAGAGTGATCTAGGAATAATGGTGTATAATTCCCTGAAGGTGGAATCTCATGTGGATAGGGTGGTGAAGAAAGCTTTTGGTATGCTGGCCTTTATAAATCAGAGCATTGAGTATAGGAGTTAGGATGTAATGTTAAAATTGTACAAGGCATTGGTGAGGCCAAATTTGGAATATCATGTACAGTTCTGGTCACTGAATTATAGGGAAGATGTCAGCAAAATAGAGAGAGTACAGAGGAGATTTACTAGAATGTTACCTGGGTTTCAGCACCTAAGTTACAGAGAAAGATTGAAGAAGTTAGGTCTTTATTCTTTGGAGTGTAGAAGGTTGAGGGGGGACTTGATAGAGGTATTTAAAATTATGAGGGGGATAGATAGTGTTGACGTGGATAGGCTTTTTCCATTGAGAGTAGGGGAGATTCAAACAAGAGGACATGAGTTGAAAGTTAAGGGGCAAAAGTTTAGGGGTAAAACGAGGGGGAACTTCTTTACTTAGAGAGTGATAGCTGTGTGGAACGAGCTTCCGGTAGAAGTGGTAGAGGCAGGTTTGATATTGCCATTTAAAAAAATTTGGATAGGTATATGGACAAGAAAGGAATGGAGGGTTATGGGCTGAGTGCAGGTCGGTGGGACTAGGTGAGAGTAAGCATTCGGCACGGACTAGAAGGGCTGAGATGGCCAATTTCCGTGCTGTAATTGTTATATGGTTATATGGTTATGAACTTATCTGTGATTTCTATTGGTGACAAAGTCACAGCTGCTGTTAATATTAGCAACACACATGAAATGCTGGAGGAAGTCAACAGATCAAGCAGCATGAATGGAAATGAGTATAGCCGATGTTTCGGGCTAGGACTGTACTCTTTTCCATAGATGCTGCCTGGCCTGCTGAGTTCCTCCAGAATTTTGTGCGCGTTGCTTGGATTTCCAGCATCTGCTAATTTTCTCTTGTTTGTTACTGCTGATACTACTGTGGTTTGTTGCCTACATTCATAATTGAAGGAAATGCTAAATTTCAGTTAGAGGATGGTTCCCATGGTGGGGGAGTCTTGGACAAGAGCGCACAGCCTCAGGATAGAGGGGCATCCATTTAAAATAGAGATGCGGAGAAATTTCTTCAGCCAGAGGAGGTGAATTTGTGAAATTTAGTACCATTGGCAGCTGTGGAGGCCTGGGTCATCTGTACTTAAGGCAGAGCTTGATAGGTTCTTGATTGGATACGTCATCAAAGATTATGGGGAGAAGGCCGGGGAGTGAGGCTGAGGAGGGGAAAACAGGATCAGCGATGATTGAATAGCGGTGCTGACTCAATGGGCCATAAGGGCAAATTCTGTTACTATGTCTTATTATGGTCTTATAGTTAGTGAAGATAAAAATGTAAATTTTTTTCCCATCCAAGTTCACACGGACACCCGGAATCAATCTACGGATCCCCAGTTAAGAACCCCTAGTGTAGAGGGAACTTTACTCTGTGGCTAATCGGTGTTTGCTCTGCACTGGGAGTGCGCAATGAGATAGTGTTGACAGAGGGAGCTTTACTCTGTATCTCGCTTATGTTTTCCTTCGCCTGGACAATGTAGAGAGCGTGTTACTCTGCAATTAATCCATTTCATTTTAAACAATGGACATTCCACTGTCATACATTTAATATCCAGAAATTTATCAATGTTGGATCTGACTTTTTAATTGTTATTTTCTTGGAAGTTTAACAATTAATTATCGGCTTGTATTTTGAGTAGTTTTTATATGCATGTTATCTCGGTGTGCGCTGACAGCCGACTGAACCCGGGGCAGAGGAATGACAAACTCCCCTGTTGAGACAGACACAAGAGTTTATTCATCAGAATTCCAAAAGAACTTGTCCGTCCGACACCACGAGATGAATCATTTCTTGAAACACTTGCATACAAGGACCCTGCAATGAGTGTTAATTGGGAATCTGCTTTAAATAATCACAGTAGGTTGAAAACCCGTGTCGGGAAGGCCGGCAGGGCTCAGGACAGCATGTAACCGTTTAAAATGCTTCATAGCGGCCACAGTCTATATATCCATGTTGTTCAATATGTCGCCAGTGTAATATTGGTTTGATGCTGGAAGCTACTTCTGGTTGCATTATCTGAATAGGGGAAACTTCATTGGTTGACTCCTATCTATGAATTTGAATGGGATTTTCCTTATCTATCTAGTACAAAAGAGCCACCCATGAGGTCAGCGCCATCTTAGTTATTAGTTCTTTTGACTCCCCCTCTTCAACTGGCAGACCCCTACTTATGTTTGCTTTAACTCTCTTGTTGTTCTATTATCACTTAATTAAATAACTGTGAAGCAACAAATTTTGTGCCTCTTTCCTTATTTCTGAAAGAACCTTAGATTAAAACGTTAGAATCCAATGTCAATTTGCTGAACCATTGACTGACCTCATGCCTCCAGACCTGCTGACTAACCATGGGCCTCTGGATATGCCCTTCCCTAACCTCTGACCCTGAGATAAGAAGAGACGAGACTTCATTGACCATCTTTAAAAACTCTTGGGGAGCTGACTCTTTGAATCCTTCACTCCCCCTGACACTGTTAGAGGCAGCTCCAGGAGTCTTTAGTGACATAGCAAATCTTCTCAAACTCCCAAAGAAATATAGCCACTGACGTGCCTGCTCCGTAGTTACATCAATATGTTGGGCCTAGGATAGACGTTCAGAGATGATGACACCTAGGGACTTGAAGCTGCTCATCCTTTCCAGTTCTGATCTCTCAATGAGGACTGGTGTATGTTCTTTTGATTTTCCCTTCCTGATCCCTTAGCAAGTAGCTTGTGTTTGAGCACACAATCATCTCTTTGAACAATTGCTTGAATATATCCATTCTCAGTAACTAGAACATCATACATGGTTAATGAATCCTCTCTGACATTAGATTTCTGAATGCTACCTTGCATTCTCTTTTCGCACAACTTGAAAAGGACATCCCTGTATTCTGAGGCCGTGACCTCTGGTCTTAGACTCCCCCACCTCCTCCCCATATCCACTCTACCAAGCACTTTTCAGTATTCGATAGGTTTCAATAAGGTCATCCCTCATTCTTCTGAATTCCAGTGAGTTATATTATATATGTCACAAACAAGAGAAAATCTGCAAATGCTGGAAATCCGAGAACACATGCAAAATCCCTTTCAGGTCCTGCTGAAGGGTTCTGGCCTGAAATGTCGACTGTACTTTTTCCCACAGATGTTGCCTGTCCTGCTGAGTTCCTCCAGCATTTTGTGTGTATATTACATATAAAACTTGTACTTATCTGTGTTCTGTTTACCTTTTTAATGCCCTGCTGTCTTTCTGTGTGGAATAATTTCTCAGGATAACATGCAAGCTTTGTACCTATGTACATGTGACAAAGATAATCCAATTCCAAATTCCAGGTCCATCAACATTATCCAATCGCTCACCATCTTGAAAAACACTCCACTTCGCTTCTTCTTGAGTTTGATAAACAGCATGTCATGATTTTCACCATTCAGTCAACTTGTTCTGTACACTCTGGAAACATCTTTTCATCCTTCTCTGCACTCACCAGCCTACTTACTCTATGAGCAAGATGGGAAATAAGACATTTGAGCGACTCAGAAAAGACATTGACAGGAGTTAGGAATATTTGGAGTAATTCACCATTCCCATTCCCACTGCTGAGGTGACACAGCAGCCTAGTGGTTTATGTAACACTTTACCATGTCAGCTGTAAGACTAGGGATCAAATCCCACTGCTATCTGTAAGGTGTTTGTATATTTTCCCCATCTGGGTTTCTTCCAGATGCTCCAGTTTCCTCCCACATTTCCAAAAACATAACATTATGTTGTGGGCATGCAATGTTGGCACCTAAAATCCAGCAACACTTGTGGGCTGCCCAATGCAATCCTCACTGTTTTGATTTGATGTGGCTGCGATTGAATTTTGACCACCAGGTTCAAGAACAGTTCCTACCCCACAACCATCATACTCTCGATGAAAAAGGGATACCTACACTCTCTTTCCCCATTGTTGAGATGTTCCCATGACCAATGATCTCAATTAGGCATCCGTTAGTCTCGTGAGACCATGGATTTGCGCCTTGGAAGGTTTCCAGGGCGCAGGCCTGGGCAGAGTTGTATGGGAGACCGGCAGTTGCCCAAGCTGCAAGCCTTCCCCTCTCCACGCCACCGATGTTGTCCAAGAGAAGGGCACTATGACCCAAACAGCTTGGCACCGGTGTCGTTGCAGAGCAATGTGTTGTTAAGTGCCTTGCTCAAGGACACAAACACGCTGCTTCAGCTGAGGCTCGAACCAGTGACCTTCAGATCACTAGACCGATGCCTTATCCACTAGGCCACACGTCAACATGATCTCACTTTAAGGATTTTTTTAATCTTATTATCTCATTTTTTCTTTATTAATTGCTATTTATTCATATGTGAATTTACACAGTTTGTTGTCTTCTGCACTCTGGTTGATATTTTATTGATCCTGTTATAATTACTATTCTATAGATTTACTGTGAATGCCCACAAGAAGATAAATCTCAAGGCTGTACTTCGATAAAAAAAATTGACTTTGAACTTTGAATGACACATTTCACTGCATGACTGACAAATAATGCTAAACTTTCATCTTCATTCACGACTGCCTACCCTACACGATCCATTTATTTTCATATTTTGCTTTCTATCCAATAACAAGCTGTCAGTCCATATATACATATCATCACTGCCTCCCTGTATTGACTAACCCTATTGGAATTAGAACTAGAATTGGTTTATTAGTGTCATATGTACTGAGATACAGTTCATATAGATCAATTCATTGAGGTAGAACAAGGTAAAACAATAACAGAATATTGTTAAGGTGGTTAGGTTTCAGTGGGTATATTTAATGTCAGATAAATGTATACAATATACATCCTGAAATTCTTTTTCTTCTCAAACATCCGTGAAAACAGAGGAGTGCTGCAAAAATGAAATGATAGGTAAACATTAGAACCTCAGAGCCCCCCCCCCAGCTCCTCCCTCCCACACACAAGCACCAGCAAGGCAACAACTCCCCCCCACCAGCAAAAAAAGCATCAGCGCTCTCCACCGAGCACTCAAGCGTGCAGCAAAGCATCAATAAAGAATCAGACTTACAGTATCTCAAAAACTATTTGCTCATCCGGTAATTCGACACAGGCTCTCTCTCCCTAATAAGGGAAAAAGAATTGTCCCTGTTTCACAGCGAGAGGGGAGACATTACAAACAGCTCGCTGATTTACAGTGCTAAAAGTCTGTTGGATCACATTTTCTGAGCTCTGGGCCCAGAGATTCAACTCCGGAAAGGCTCAGGTCTCTGGACACACAGCCCACGGCAGCTAACCTGCTGCTCCTGTTGTTCCGTGTTCTCCCGCGGCGCTTCAGTCAGGGGCACCGGCCTAGAATCAACACATCTCCGGAGCACGAAAATCCAGCACCCTTCAGCCACGCTGGTCTTCTAGGCCGCATCCTTGGGATATCAAAAAGCAGCCGGTCGTGAGGCCCTGAGAGCGGGTCCTATTCGCACAAAGCCCTAAAGTCAGAGTGTAACTCCAGGTCAGGGTCTTCAAAACAACCTTGAAAAGGAAACAGAGATATCAAAGATAGAAATAGACCAATTTCCAAAGATGCAAGCAAAGGAGTTGCCATTTAGCGCCACCATAACTTTGCTCCGCCCCTGCTTAAGTAGGCATATGGCATGATTGCCTTTATTAGTCGAGGCACTGGTTTCAAAGGTCAGGAAGTTATGTTGCAGCTTTATGTAACTTTGATTAGGCCACGTCTGAGGTACTGCAAACAGTTCACCCCATTATTGGGAAAATGTCAGAGCTTTGGATGGGCTGCATAAAATGTTTACCAGGATGTTGCCTGGACTAGAGGGCATGCGTTACACTGTAATAAGAGGGTGTGTATTTTGTGTGTTTTTTTTCTAGAGCGGCAAAGGCTTAGGGAAGATCTGACAGAGGTTTATAAGATTATGAGAGGCATAGATAGAGGAGAGAGGGAGAAATGTCTGATACCAGACGGCATGCATTTAAGGAGAGAGGGTATAATTTCAAAAGAGATGTGAGGGGCAGATTAGTCAAAGATGATTTCCCATTCATGAATTCATGCTGACTTTGCTCAGTCTTATTATCCTTCAAATAATATTCTTGGTGTTCTTGTAATGCATCACTTAAATCATAAAATCCTTTTTTACCCAGGTAGCTCCAGATGACTTGAGCCATGCATGATGGGGAGGAAGTTTACCTGTCTGTAGATGGGCTGTAAGACCAAAAGACCACAAGACATAGGAGCAGAATTAGGCCGTTCAGCCCATTAAGTCTGCTTGGCTATTCCATAGCGGCTGATTTATTATCCCTCTCAAACCCATTCTCCTGCCTTCTCCCAATAACCTTTGATGCCTTTGATAAAGAACTTATCAACAACTGCTTTCAAGATATACCCAATGACTTGGTCTGCACAGCTGTTTGGAGCAATGAATTGCACAGATTCACCACTCTCTGGCTAAAGAAATTCTTCCTCAATTCTGTTCTAATGGAAACAGAGGCTTCCTGGCCCTAGCTCCAGATGGAAGGGTCTCAACCTGAAACATTTCCATCTGTAGACGCTGCCCGACCCGCTGAGACCCTCCAGTGCTTTGAAAATTGTTCCCTGTTTTGAGAGGGATAGATAGAGTTGACGTGAATAGACTGTTTCCATTGAGAGTAGGGGAGATTCAAACAAGAGGACATGATTTGAGAGTTAGGGGGCAAAAGTTTAAGGGAAACACGAGGGGGTATTTCTTTACTCAGAGAGTGATAGCTGTGTGGAATGAGCTTCCTGTAGAAGTAGTAGAGGCCAGTTCAGTTGTGTCATTTAAGGTAAAATTGGATAGGTATATGGACAGGAAAGGAGTGGAGGGTTATGGGCTGAGTGCGGGTAGGTGGGACTAGGTGAGATTAAGAGTTCGGCACGGACTAGGAGGGCCGAGATGGCCTGTTTCCGTGCTGTGATTGTTATATGTTATATGGTTATAAATATTTCAACCGTTCTCTCTTCACATAACCATTCTCTTCCACACAACCAACATCCTTAAAACTTGTGTGACAGTGTTCTTCATGCTTGCAAAAACACTTCGTCTAACCAGCAAAAGTATTAATAATAGCATAATAATAATTTTATTTATAGAGCACTTTTCGTACAGACAATATGGTTCAAAGTGCTTTACAATGCCATCAAGTACAAACATGAAAATAAAATAAAAAATAAAAATAAAAATGAAAATATAAGACAAAAAGATAATAGTTAAAAGCAAGTTTCTGCTGAAGGGTCTCAGCCTGAAATGTCAACTGTACTCTTTTCCATAAATGCTGCCTGGCCTGCTGAGTTCCTCCAGCATTTTGTGTGTGTTGCTTGGATTTCCAGCATCTGCAGATGTTCTCTTGTTTGTGTTTAAATAAATGGGATTTGAGCTGGCATTTAAAACTGTCAACTGTGTCTGCATCCCTCATAGTTTTAGGTATTAAATTCCAATGTTTAGGAGCGTAGTTTAGAAAGCTGATCTGCTAGTTACCTTTCAAGAGAGATTGTTTAAATTTATGAGATCAGCAAATGAAGACCCAAGAGCTCGAGCAGGGTTGTAAAATGAAAATGATTTTGTGATGTACTCTTGATTACAGACCACAAAGAGCTTTAAAAACAAGTTAAGAGAACTTTAAAATGAATTTTAAAAGATACAGGAAGCCAATGCAGAGTAGGTAAGATAAACAAGAGAAAATCTGCAGCTGCTGGAAATCCGAGCAACACACACAAAATGCTGAAGGAACTCAGCAGGTCAGGTAGCATCTTTGGAAAAGAGTACAGTCAACGCTTCAGCCCGAGACCCTACATCAGGATGAAGGGTCTCGGCCTGAAACGTCAGCTATACTCGTTTCCATAGATGCCGCCTGGCTTGCTGAATTCCTCCAGCATTTTGTGTTTGTCAGGTAGGACGAATAGTGATATGTTCCCTCATCCTGGTATTGGTAGTAAGTCTAGAAGAGGCGTTCTGAATGAGTATTGGGGTTGGTTTATTATTCTGATAGGTACTGAGATACAATGAAGATCTTGTCTTGCATACTGCACATGCAGATCAGATCGTTATACAATGCATTGAGGTAAAACAAAGTAAAACAATAATGCAGAATAAAGTGTAAAAGCTACCACAAAAGTACAGCGCAGGCAAACGAAGAAGTGCAAAATCATAATGAGATTGATTGTGAGGTCAAGAGTCCATCTTATTGCAAAAGAGATCTGTTGAAGACACAAACAAGAGAAAATCTGCAGATGCTGGAAATCTGAACAACAAACGCAAAATGCTGAAGGAACTTAGCAGGTCGGGTAACATCTATGCAAAAAAGTACAGTCGAGTTTCAGGCCGAAATGTCGACTGTACTTTTTTCCGCAGATGTTGCTTGCCCGCTGAGAACCAGTTAAGAGTTCATTTTCAATGTACTTGCACAAGACCCATCAACTGAGGCCACTTGTGCAAGTACACTGTTAACAAGTACATTGTAAAGCCCTGTGCCCCTTCCACGCAGATGCCTGACCCAGTGCAAGCTCCGGTCTTCCCTGCCAGAACAATGGGGATCCTCAGTGGAAGAACTATTGGGAAAAGTCACAGTCGAAGAGGGAAAAAATGGATTCGGGTCCTGACACATGGCTTACTTCCTCATGCCTCTGAAACCTCAAGTTCAAGTTCAAGTCTATTGTCATTCAAACATACACATGTATATCGTCAATGTTCCTCCAGACCAAGGTGCACAACACAGTACATATAACTCATACACATATCACATAAGGTTATAACACCACAAATAAATTAACAAATTATAGAGGGCACATACAATACAAATTAAAAAGTAAACAGTATAATGCGACTGGCGCTTCATACATGATGAGACCTGGGTCGTGGCAAGCAGCTCAGTAGCCTCATGGCTTGGGAGAAGAAGCTGCTTTCCATCCTAACGGTTCATGTCCTAATGCTACGGTACTTCCAGCCTATGGTAGGGGCTCAAAGAGATTGTTGGATGGATGGGACTGATCATTGACAGTGCTAAGGGCCCTACTTACACAGTGCTCCTGATAAGTATCTCTGATGGGTGGAATGCATGATCAGCATCGTGAGTATGCACTTGGAGTTGATGCACTTATCTCTGGTCCAGCGATGACAGACAATATAAAGCAAGGGAGGAACATAAACAAAGATGCCAATGAGTCACGGATTCCGAATTTCAACTGAGATCTTTGTACGGAGGTAATAAGATGCTTTGCAGTCTTTTGCCAAATATGGTAACACACTGTGCTTAGTACTTGACTTGAAAAGCATGAACAAACCAAATGCAAGCTAATTTTCAGAGCCTGAACCAGGTTTATTATCATTAACATATTTTATGAAATGGGTCGTTTTAAAGCTGCAATGCAGTGCAAGGCATAAAATATTGCTATAAATTACAATAAGAAATATAAGTAAGTAGAGCAAAAATTCAGGTAGAGTTCATGGGTTTATGATCTGGTCAGAAACCTGATGGTGGAGGGGAAGGACATGTTCCTGAACTGTTGAGTACGTGTCTTCAGGCTCCTATACTTCCTACCCGATGGTAGTAATGAGAAGAGAACACGTCCCAGATGAATGCTGCCTCCTTGAAGCATTTTGCCTTCTGAAGATGACCTCAATGGTGGGGAGGCTAGGGCCCATGATGGAGCTGGCTCAGTTTCATTTAAAAATAAATTTTCAAAGATGATAACATGAACTGGAGGAAATAGTGGAGGTACTTAATCAATACTTTGCTTCAGTATTCACTACAGAAAAGGATCTTGGCAATTGTAGGGATGACTTGCAGTGGACTGAAAAGCTTGAGAACGTAGATATTAAGGAAGAGGATGTGCTGGAGCTTTTGGGAAGCATCAAGTTGGATAAGTCACCGGGACCGGACGGGATGTACCCCAGTCTACTGTGGGAAGTGAGGGAGGAGATTGCTGCGCCTTTGGTGAATCATCAATGAGGACAGGAGAGGTTCCAGAGGATTTGAGGGTTTTTGGATGTTGTTTACTTATTCAAGAAAGGGAGTAGGGATAGCCAAGGAAAATATAGGCCAGTGAGTCTTACTTCAGTGGTTGGTAAGTTGATGGAGAAGATCCTGAAAGGCAGGATTTATGAACATTTGGAGAGGCATAATATGATTATGAATAGGGAACATGGCTTTGTGAAAGGCAGATTGTGCCTTATAAGCCTGATTGAATTTTTTGAGGATGTGACTAAGCACATTGATGTTGTATATGGATTTTAGCAAGGCATTTGATAAGGTACCCCATGCAAGGCTGATTGAGAAAGTAAGGAGGCATGGGATCCAAGGGGACATTGCTTTGTGGATCCAGAATTGGCTTGCCCACAGAAGGAAAAGAGTGGTTGTAGACGGGTCATATCGTAAAGTTGCTGATGACACAAAGGTTGGGGGTGTTGTGGATAGTGTGGAGGGCTGTGGATAAGTGTGAGGTGGTTCATTTTGGTAAGTCAAATATGATGGCAGAATATAACATTAATGGTAAGACTCTTGGCAGTGTGGAGGATCAGACGGAGCTTGGGATCCGAGTCCATAGGACACTCAAAGCTGCTACGCAGGTTGACCGTATGGTTAAGAAGGCATATGGTGCATTGGCCTTCATCAATCATGGGATTCAGTTTAAGAGCAGAGAGGTAATGTTGCAGCTATCTAGGGCCCGGGTCAGACCCCATTTGGAGTACTGTGCTCAGTTCTGGTCGCCTCACTATAGGAAGGACGTGGAAACCATAGAAATGGTGCAGAGGAGATTTATAAGGATGTTGCCTGGCTTGGGGAGCATGCCTTATGAGAATAGATTGTGTTAACTCAGCCTTTTCTCCTTGGAATGACGGAGAATGAGGGGTGACTTGATAGAGTTGTACAAGTTAATGAGAAGCATTGATCATGTGGATAGTCAGAGGCTTTTCCCCAGGGCTGAAATGGCTAACATGAGAGGGCATAATTTTAAGGTGCTCGGAAGAAGGTACAGAGGAGATGTCAGGGGTAAGTTTTTTACGCAGAGAGTGATGAGTGCGTGGAATGGGCTGCCAGCAGCGGCGGTAGAGGCGGAAATAATAGGGTCTTTTAAGAGATTCCTGAATGGCTACATGTAGCTGATCAAAATAGAGGGCTCTGGGTAAAGCCTAGGTAGTTCTAAGGTAGGGACATGTTCAGCACAGCTTTGTGGGCCGAAGGGCCTGTATTGTGCTGTAGGTTTTCTATGTTTTTATTGCTCATAACTGAATCACATTTGCTGTGTCCCAGTTGATGCATCAGTCTGTCAGGGTGTATTCTGGAGTTATGGATTGCAGCAAATATTATTTTCAACAGCAACCAGTCTTCACAACTGAATGCAGCTTGTAAATTGAGTTAACATGCAGCTCAGGACAATGGTGAACTTGGAGCTGCAGGCTGAGTTTGATTGCAAACCAGGAAACATCCCACTGACTTGCAGATTCTGCATATGCATGAATGCAAGTCAGAGACAAGGGTGACTTGGTGTCTGGAGGGTTGGTGTGAAGACCTAGGCATTTGAAAGTTATGTGTAACTCAAGGGAGGGATCGCCGATACATTGTAACTATAGAATTGTCCTTGTGTTACCTTTGATCTTTAGCATACACTGTCAAAATGTCACCTAATTTTGGGTTGAAGAGGCCTCTTCTTGGAAGAGTGTCTCTAGTATAATGCCTGCTTGTTTTGTTGAATAAATACTTCCATATCCACCAGCTTCTGTCTCTCTCCAGTGACTTCATTCACAGTCACAATGGTCTCGTTCAGCAAATCCCTTTGTCTTGTCAACTAAATTCAGTTCCTGAACACAATAGACTTGACCAATAACCATCCAATGTACTTGCTGAGTTCCATCAGTATTTTGCTCAGAGGGAGGCCATTCAGCCAGTGTAGCCTCATCGTCCATCCGTTTGCACACATATACCCGCCTCTGTGGAAGCTTTGTGTTTCTTTTTCACCACTTCGAGGTGGCCTAGGAACACAGTGTAGGGTTCTCTCATTACTGGACAGTGAGGTACCGGGTTGGGAGAGGAAGCACTCTGTTATTGTAGTAGTGTACCACACAGGCAGCCATATGAGTAACAACAGTCCTTTTGCGTTTAAGCAATGTAATAGAACACTATGCAACGTGTTGACCGGAATATAAGAATGAAATAGTGGTTAATTTTTGTAATTTATTTTATAATGTATAAAATTTACATTCAGTGAACCTCTTTATTAGGCACACCTGCCATTTGCATTACATAATGCAAATATCTAATCAGCCAATCATGTGGCAGCAACTCAATGCATAGAAGTATGCAGACATGGTCAAGAGGTTCCGTTGTTGTTCAGACCAAACATCAGAATGGGGAAGAAAAGTAATCTAATTGACTTTGACCTTGGAATGTGTGTGCTTTGAGGATCCAGAAACTGCTGCTTTTCTGAGGCTTTCATACACAACGTAGAGTTTACGGAGAATGGGGCATAAAACAAATAAACTTCCAGTGAGCTGTAGTTCTGTGGGCAAAAAGAAGACGTCAGAGGAGTATGATGCAAGCTGACGGGAAGGTGTCAGCTACTTAAATAACCAACAGGGCTGTGCAAAAGAGCATCTCTGAATGCACAACACATCAAAGCTTGAAGTGGTTGGGCTACCGCAGCAGCAGACCAGAAAAATACACTCAATTGCCACTTTATTAGCTACAGGAGTTTACTAATAAAGTGGCCACTGACTGTACTTTTTTCAAAATACAATGCCCAGTAGCAACCAATGTGCAAAACTAACAATCAATGTGCAAACACTAAGTATTGAGGACAACTATGAATCCAGACTTCCCATTGATATGATTGGCATGAACAGTGTGCAAGACAAGCTTTTAATTGTATTTTGGTATGGGTGACAATAATAAAACAATTCCAGTTTGAATAATTCCTGTATCGTAATCTCCTTCAGGATCAGAAAGTCGCTCTTTCATTCAGTCTGAACTATGTGTGACTCCAATCCTACCAGTGGAATTGACCTCTCTTTTCCTTATCAAGTGACCCAGCATGCACTTGGGGCTCTTAGGGATAGGGAAAAACTGCTCAAATCCCCCATAAAATATGTTTAAAATTGAAACTTTTGGTGAGAATTATTTATAGAGTAATGATTAACTTTGTACAGGTTGGGCAGATAGAGTAGAGTTATCATTATTCTATTACAACACCAGTGATCTGGGCTCAATTCCCACCACTGTCTCCAAGGATCTTGTACATTCTCCCAATGAACATGTAGGTTTCCTCCAGCTCATTTCTACCCAAAGGCATATAGGTTCACTGTTCAATTGGTCACGTGGGTGCCATATGTATTATTATTTCGGAGGACCAGTCCTGGGCCCAGCACATAAGTGCGATTATGAAGAAAGCAAGGCAGTGTCTTTACTTCCTTAAAAGTTGATGGAGATTCAGCTTGACATCTAAAATGGACAAAGTCCCATTGATGTGTAGTGGAAAGTATATTGACTGGTTGCATCACAGCCTGGCATGGAAACACCAATGCCATTGAATGGAAAATTTGACAAAAGTAGTAGATACACCCTAGTCCATCATAGGGAAAACCTGCCCCACCGTTGATCACATCTACATGAACCACCGTCACAGGAAAGCAGCATCCAGCATCAGGGAGCCCCACCACCCAAGTAATACTCTTTTCTTGCTGCTGCCTTCAGAAAGAAAGTACAGGAGCCTCAAGATAGACACCACCAGGACCAACTTCACTCCCTCACTCATTGAAACATTCCCACAACCAATTAACTCACTTTCAAGGGCTCTTAATCTCATGCTGTCGATAGTTATGATTTATTTATTATTATTATGTCTTTATTTTTATATTTCCACAGTTTGTTGTTCCTACACTTCACCTGAATGCCCAAACTGAGTGGTCTTTCCTTGATTCTGTTATAGTTATTCGATAGATATTTGAGTATGCCCACAAGAAAATGAATATTAGGGTTGTATATGGTGACATAAATGCACATTGATAATAAATTTATTTTGAACTTTGAACTTAGAACTTTGAATAGGGTGGCATAGGCTCAGTTGGCCAGAAGGGCTTGTCACCATTCCAATTCCAATTCCAATTTCAATTTCTAAACCTAATCCCTAAGAGCTGAACAATTACATGATAACCAAATAAAACATTGCTGATAAGAAACCACAGACACCCAGCTCAGTATCAGGGACTTGTCGATCACATCCCAGAGAGAAATATTCCTACGGAAATGTGAGTAGCTGTGACAGTATTTGACTGGGGGAACATCAAGTTTTTGATCTAAATATATACTTTTCCAGAATTTGTCTGCAATACTTCCTGAATGTGGATCTGGAATGTATTTAATGTGGGTTTTGAGATTTGAATTTGATATCAGCCTTTCCCTGCTAAAGATGGCGTTTTAGTTAAATGACTTCCTGCCATGCACAGCTACTGTTTTGAAGCAAATGGAGCGATGTAGTATTTATGCTTCTGTTTCTTTTTGGTTGCCAACTGCTCTCTATTGAAAATGGCAATTCTGCACTGAGGTACGGCCAAGTTTGGAAATAAGAAAGTGATTTCCTGCTGTCTATTCATCCACACTCGGGCAGCAGAGCTAACATTCACTCTGTTCCCATTTGATGTGTTCAAAGCTCAAAGTACAAAATAAATTTAATGTCAAAGCATGTAGAATATATGTCACCATATATACCCTGAGATTTATTTGCTAATGGAAAGGGGAACAGAAAAATAGAGAAGGAGTCTATAGGTCGTAGAATCTGTTCAGAGTTGAGATGAGTGAAGCTATCCACACTAGTTCAGGAGCCTGATGATTTAATAATTTATTTATTTATAGTACTGTGCGAAAGCCTTCGGCACATGTTAAAGGTTCTGCAAAGTGTAAGTGTTTTCAAAAGTAATAAAATGGAAAGTTGCTAAATACCAAATTATTTACTATAAAGAGCAGAAAACAGTAAAAATTCGAATCAAATCAATATTTGGTGTGATCGCTCTTTTACTTTAAAACTACATCAATGCTTTTTGGCACATTGTCATGTGTCATGCAGTTTTATTAAAAAAATGGCTGGTACATTGTTCCCAACATCTTGGAGAACTTGCCAAGTTGTCTCACTTGCTTTTGTCTCTCCAGGTTGTCCCAGATAGTGTCGATGATGTTAAGATCAGGAAACTGGAGGCCATACCATCTGTTGCAGAGCTCCTTGTTCTTCCTTTCACTGAAGATAGTTCTTTATGATCTTGGCCATGTGTTTGGTGTCATTGTGCTGCTGCTGAATGAAGTTGAGACTGATCATATTCCTCCCAGATGGTATTGCGTGATGGATGAGAATCTGTCTGTACTTCTCAGCATTAAGGATTCCATTAACTCTGACCAGATCACCAACTCCATTTCTAGAAATGCACCCAAAGCCTACAGGTGACCTCCACCATGCCTCACTGTTGGTTGCAGACACTCATTCATGTTGCACTCTCCACCTCTTCACAGAAAAACTGCCTCCTGTTTAAGCCGAAAATTTCAAATTTTGACTCATCAGTCCAGAGCACTTGTTGCTATTCTTCAGCATTCCAGTCCTCATAGTTTTGTGTGTAGATGAGTCTCTTGGCTTTGTTTCAAATTTGGAGGAGTGGCTTTTTGGCAGCAACTTTTCCATGAAGACCAATTCTGATAAGACTTCTCTGGACTGTAGAGGGTTGTACTTGGGTTTCAGAGGTTTCTGTGAGTTCAGGGCTGATAGCAGTGCTGGACTTTTTCCGATTTAGAAGGGATATCAGCTTTATGTATAGTGCTGTGCAAATGTCTTAGGCACATATAGGCAGCTAGGGAACCTAAGACTTTTGCACAGTACTGTAGTATTTTATGTGTCTCATTGCATGGCTACTGCAACAAAAAAAAAGAAATTTCATGGCACAAGAGTGATGATAAACCTGGTTCTGATATGGGTCTTTATCGTGGACTAAGAATGGAAAAGGGTAGAGAGTGGAGAATCATGGTTGGGAAAAGGAGAAGGGAGAGGGGAGAGTGCTGGAAACACTTGAGAGATATTCTGTAATTATCAATAAACCAATTGTTTGGAATCAAATGACTTTGTTTGGTGTCTCAGGGTTGGGTGAGGCTGCATGTCTATAACCACTCTTTGCCTTCTGTGAGCAAGCCAATTCTGGATCCACAAAACAGGGTCCCCTTGGATCTCATACCTCCTTACTTTCTCAGTAAGCCTTGCATGGGGTGCCTTATCAAATGCCTTGCTGAAATCCATATACACAACATCTGCTGCTCTACCTTCATCAACGTGTTTAGTCACATCCACAAAAAATTCAATCCGGCTCGTAAGGTACAACCAAGACATATTTGTGGACTGGATGCACGCAGGTAGGATGAGCTCAAGTAGACATCTTAGTCAAGACAGATGCAATGGGCCAAAGGGCTCATATCTGTGCTGCATAATTCAATGACTCTGTAACTCTTAAGTTAACACTTCAAACACAAAATCAATACAGCAATATGGCCTGGAGATTTGTGGTGCGCTCTGGGCAAATAACTACTTACCTGTAATGTAGGAGATTGAGGGATGATCTTAACAAGGTGGCAAGACCATGAGGGGCATGGACAGAGTGAATGCATATAGTCTTTCTCCCAGTGAGTGTGGTGCTAAAAACAAGAGGGTATAAGTTTATGATGGGGGAGGTGAGATTTAAAAGGGACATTGGGGAAAATCTGACAAAAAGTAATGGATATAACCCAGTTCATCACTGGCAGAACCCTTCCCACCACTGAGCACATCTACACGGTTTGTTGTCCCATCATCAGGAACTCCCACCACCCACGTCATTCTCTCTTCTGGTTTCTGCCATCAGGAAAGAGGTACAGGAGCGTCAGGACTCACACCACCAGGTTCAGGAACAGTTATTACCCATCACCCTTCAGGCTCTTAAACCAGGGGAGGTAACTTCACTTGCCCCATCACTGTATTGCTCCTACAACTATGGATTCACGTTGAAGAACTCTTCATCTCACATTCTTAATATTTATTATTATTATTATCTTTTTGTTTTTGCACAGTTTGTTGTTTTCTGCACACTTGTTGAAGACACAGTTGGTACGGTCTTTCATTGATTCTATTATGGTTATTTTTCTATTATAACCATATAACAATCACAGCACGGAAACAGGCCATTCTGGCCCTCCTAGTCCGTGCCGAACTCTTAATCTCACCTAGTCCCACCTACCCGCACTCAGCCCATAACCCTCCACTCCTTTCCTGTCCATATACCTATCCAATTTTACCTTAAATGACACAACTGAACTGGCCTCTACTACTTCTACAGGAAGCTCATTCCACACAGCTATCACTCTCTGAGTAAAGAAATACCCCCTCATGTTTCCCTTAAACTTTTGCCCCCTAACTCTCAAATCATGTCCTCTCATTTGAATCTCCCCTACTCTCAATGGAAACAGCCTATTCACGTCAACTCTATCTATCCCTCTCAAAATTTTAAATACCTCGATCAAATCCCCCCTCAACCTTCTACGCTCCAATGAATAGAGACCTAACTTGTTCAACCTTTCTCTGTAACTTAAGTGCTGAAACCCAGGTAACATCCTAGTAAATCGTCTCTGCACTCTCTCTAATTTATTGATATCTTTCCCATAATTCGGTGACCAGAACTGTACACAATATTCCAAATTTGGCCTTACCAATGCCTTGTACAATTTTAACATTACATCCCAACTTCTGTACTCAATGCTCTGATTTATAAAGGCCAGCGTTCCAAAAGCCTTCTTCACCACCCTATCTACATGAGACTCCACCTTCAGGGAACTATGCACTGTTATTCCTAGATCTCTCTGTTCCACTGCATTCCTCAATGCCCTACCATTTACCCTGTATGTTCTATTCTGGAGGTATAGAGTATGCTCACAAGAAAAAGAATCTCAGGGTTGTATATGGTGACATGTATGTACTTTGAGAATAAATTTACATTGAACTTTGAGCTCAAAGAAGGTTCCAGACTTATTTTGTTACTTAGCATATCAAATATGGTCACATGTAAAATCAATGAATAGTTGGAATATTTGTGTATTCAAAGAATCAGTCCTCACATCATTAATTTTGGGTGTCTGGCATCTGTCTATCCCCAGAAGCTTTTAGACCATCTGTGTGAATTATGTTGTCCCAGCAAATGTATCTGTGAACATCACATGCAGATGATATCAACTGGGAGCAGAACTGTTTAAACTATTTTGTTAGCTGGACGTGTCTTCTTGTTGTTAGAGAGGGCAGAAGCCGCCTCTCAAATAGTGAATATTCAAATAATGAAAATTGATTATTGATTATGAAGATAAGCCTTGCTGCAGAGACTAAACTGGGATGTAAGCTATTCTCTGAAGAGTAGGCCAACACAGTATAGCCTTTCCATTGTGGGGGTACCTGTTGATACCTATATTTTATAGGGCTTAAAATCTTCTTTTGAGTTTATGGTTTTGAGTTGCAGAGAATGCATCCCATTATCACCACACCTCCAGCGTTGTGATGTGTTTGGTCAGGATTTCTAGCATCTGCAGAATCAATCGTGTTCTTGACATTTATACACTTTTACTGCACTCTTCGTACCCCATGCCTATAAACATTTATGGAGTCCCTCTTATTTGCCAATTCTCTTTCCCATTCTCTCTTTTTCCTTATTTACCCATTCCAGATTTCAGTATTTAGAATGCTTACCACTGGAATGAATCGCCTTCCAAGAAGCATGGGTTTCGTTTGCCATCTGCTTATTACCCAAGCAGTGGTCGAATTCCCTTGCTCATCTCCCCTTCACGTGTACCTGACAGAGCTTCTTGAGGTGTCACTCCTTGAAGATGTCCTAGATGCTGGGGAGGCCAGTGCCCAAGATGAAGCTGACTGAAAGCACAACTTTCTGCTGCTTATTTTGATTTTGAATTTGAAGACAGAATACAAGAGTCAACAGCAGGATTTCTAGCAGTGTGGAGGACTTTGGGGTTCATATCTCTCAAGCTGGTACATCAGTTAAAGAAGCATTAGTGTGCTAGTATTCCTTTGTCAGGGAATTGAGTTCAAGAGCCATGAGATAACCGTTAGATTCTTGATTGCTCAGGGCATGAAGGGATAGGGGTCGGGGGGGGGGGTAGGCAGGAGATTGGGGCTGAGAGGGAAAATAGATCAGCCATGATGACATAGCAGAGCAAACTCATTGGGCTGAATGGACTTATTCTGTTCCTGCATCTTATGGTCTTATACTAATGTTACAACTCTATGAAACCTCGGTTAGACCACAGTTGAAATATTGTGTTCATTTCTGGTTGCCTCATTATAGGAAGAATGTGGAAGCATTAGACAGGGTGCACAGAAGATTTACCAACATGCTGCCTGGATTGGAAGTTATATCTTATGAAGATAGGTGAGCAAAGTAGGATGTTTTCCTTTGGAGTGCAAGAGGATGAGAGGTCACCTGATAGAAGTGTCCAAGATGACAAGAGGCATAGATCAAGTGGACAGCCAGTGATGGTGGAATTGACTAATATGAAGGGGTGCATAATTTTAAGTTTACTGAAGGAAAGTATAAGAGGGTATAAGACCATAAGACACAGGACAGAATTAGGCTGTTCAGTCTATCGAGTCTGCGCCACCACTCCATCATGGCTGATGCCAGATCCCACTCAAGCCTGTACACCTGCCTTCTTGCCATATCCTTTAATGCCCTGACCTGAGGTTCTTTACACAGAGGGTAATGGGTGAGTGGAATGCCTTGCCAGGGGTGGTGGTAGAGGCAGATGCATTAGAGATATTTAAGAGACTCTTAGGAACATGGACGATAGAAAAACGGAGGACTGTGTAGGAATGAAAGGTTAAATTGATCTTAGAGTAGATTAAAAGAACAGCACAACACCATAGGCCAAAGGGCTTGTATTATGTTGTCCTGTGCTATACTCTATGTATGTAAATGGAAGTTGCTGATTATGGTACAATAGCCCCAGTCACTGAAGTTTCAGTTTGTGACCTAAATCTGTCTGTGAAGCGAGAGACCAGACTGAGCCAAGGTACCACTTATGGCAGAAGCAGAACATTTTTCAGATGTTACCTCATGATTTTGTCCTCTGCAAAATAGCGACTAATGGACTGAATTTGATCAAAACAGCTTCTCGATAATTTTTTTTTATGAACACTTGAGTCACCATGGACCAAACCATAGCAGCTGCCCCTAGCTCATACGGGAAAAGCACTGATCAGACCCATTGCAATGGTGTCCCATCTGTAGTCAGGCATCAAAGCTCAGGAAGCATATCCAACCTGCAGAAGGTGGTGTGGTGTGGATTCACCAGAATTAGACTAGTCCTGAACGTTAAAGTAACAGAACAGATTTACATGGATTGGTGATTATAAAAAGATTGAGATGTGACTGGACCTGAGGTGCTAAAGGTACATAAGTAAATTGTCTCTTTCAGGGGACTCTACATAAAGGGGACAGAGGTTTAATACTTAATCCATTTTCACTTAATTAAGGTCCCCCACTACCAAGGCCATGCTCTCTTCTCACTGTTTCCAAAAGTGGAAGAATCAAAGACCAGCGGGCATAGCCTCAAAATAGAGGGATGTCTCTTTAATACCGGGATGAGGTGGATTTTTTTTTAACCAGAGGGTGGTGAATCTGTGGAATTCATTGCCACATGTGGCTGTGGAGGCCAAGTCATTGGGTATATCTAAAGCAGAGATTGCTAGGTTCTTGATTAGTCAGGGTGTCAAATGTTACTGAGAGAAGGCAGCAGAATGGGGTTGAGAGGGATAATAAATCAGCCATGATGAAATGGTGGAGCAGATTTGCTAAGCTAAGTGGCCTAATTCTGCTCTTATGCTTATTGTCTTCTGATGAAATGACCTTATGAGCAGCTTCAAGTTCCTGGGTGTCAAGAGATCTGAGAATCTAACCTGGTCCCAGCATATTGATGTAGTCATAAAGAAAGCAAGACAGCGGCTCTACTTTATTAGGAGTTTGAAGAGATTTGGCATATCAACAAATACACTCAAAAACTTCTACAGTTGCACCGTGGAGAGCATTTTGACTGGCTGCATCACTGTCTGGTATGGAGGGGCTACTGCACAGGACCTAAAGAAGCTGCAGAAGGTTGTAAATCCAGTCATCTCCATCTTGGGTACTAGCCTACAAAGTACACAGCATATCTTTAGGAAGTGGTGTCTCAGAAAGGCAGCATCCATTATTAAAGACCTCCAGCACCCAGGGCATGCCCTTTTCTTATTGTTACCATCAGGTAGGAGGTACAGAAGCCTGAAGGCACACACTCAGCGATTCAGGAACAGCTTCTTCCCCTCTGTCATCCGATTCCTAAATGGACTTTGAAGCTTTGGACACTACCCCACTTTTTTAATATAAAGTATTTTTGTTCTTGCACATTTTTAAATAATCTATTCAATATACATAATTGATTTACTTGTTTATTTATTATGTTTTATTTTAGTTATTTTTTTCTCTCTCTGCTAGATTATGTATTGCATTGAACTGCTGCTGCCAAGTTAACAAATTTCACGGCCCATGCCAGTGATAATAAACCTGATTCTGATTCTGATTATGATTATGGTATGGAAACACCAATGCCTATGCCCATGTAGAGGAAAACCTACAAAAAGTAGTGGATATGGCCCAGAATATCATGGGTAAAGCCCTTCCCACTAATGAGCACATCTACATGGAGTGCTGTGGCAGGAAAGCAGCATCCATTGTCAAGGATCCCTGCCATCCGTTCATGGTCTCTTCTCACTGCTGACGTCGGAAAGAAGGTGCAGGAGTCTCAGGACCCACACCACCAGGTTCAGGAAAAGTTATTACCCGTCAACCATCAGGTTCTTGAACCAAAGGTAATAATCCATCACTAAACTGTTCTACCACGTACTGAGCCCACCACATCCTTCATCTTGATACTTATTGCTTATTTATTAATTTTTTTTTCTAATTTCATGCCTTGTTGTCTTCTGCACATTGGCTGTTTGGACATGGTCTTTCATTGATTCTATTGTGTTTTTTTGGAATGCCTGGAAGAAAATGATTCTCAGGGTTACATATGGTGACATACGTGAATTTTGATACGCACTTTGTACTTTATGAACGCGTGCAATTGTAAAAGTCGGTAGTATTTCTTTTTCTCTTTGCCTCAGTTGTTTTTATGTTATTTTTTTCTCTGTTACTTCAAATGTTTTATTAACATTCAGCTTTTGGCAGAACACTCAGATCACTTGGAAAAGGCAAGATCCGGGCAGATAGCTCCAAGGTTCTTCCAATCTGTCTTCTATTTAGCCGATGTAGTCAACTGGTTTAAATTATACTGGCTGTCAGCACTCGTCTCGTCTCTTTGAAATTCAAAGTACCTTCTCGTGACCAAGCTGCACTCTGCATGCCGGGGAGCGTAACCTTTGAATTTGAGAAATCCTGGCTCATTCCAGCCATCTCTTGGAAGAAATTACAGGCCTCCTTTAAGTCTTCAAAAGATCAATGTGATTAATTTAGTTTGGGATTCTGGAACTTCTGAGGGAGGATTACCTTTGTCCAGTTCATATAGTGTGGAGGTGGAAGGGTAACCGCAACAGGGGGATGGTAGGGGAAAGCTCCAAAATTGTCTTCACCGTCCCACCTTGCCTCAGGGAGTTTGCCAGCAATTTGCACATTCCACTGAGGATTTCGAAAAAAGTGTGTTGAAGGATTCCAATTTCCCCTTCCCCCTTCCCTTATCTTCAATTCTGGCTCCTCTCTTACCTGTTCTCTTCTCCTCGCCTACCTATGAACTCCTCCTGGTATCTCTACTCCTTCCCTTTCTCCCATGATCTACTCTCCTCTCGTATCAGACTCCTTCTTCTTCAGCTCTTTACTTTTTCCACCTATTACCACACAGCTTCCTAGTTCATCACCCCCCTCCCTCATCAACCTGGTCACGCCTATCATCTAGTTTTACTCTTCCCCCCTCTTCACACCCTCTCATTCTGACTTCTTCCCTCTTTATTTCCAGTCCTGGTGAATGAGCTCGACCTGACTGCTTACTCATTTTCATAGATGCTGCCTGAGCTGCTGAGTTTCTCCTGCAGTGTGTGTGTGTGTGTGTGTGTGTGTGTGTGTGTGTGTGTGTGTGTGTGTGTGTGTGTGTGTGTGTGTGTGTGTGTGTGTGTGTGTGTGTGTGTGTGTGTGTGTGTGTGTGTGTGTGTGTGTGTGTGTTGCTCTGGATTTCCAGCATGTGTAGAATCTCTTGTGTTTAGGGTGTTTAAGGACCTCATCCAAGTTGGTGGTTGTTTAGCAGGCCCTTACAGTCACAAACTTGGCAGCCGTCGCCGGTTTTACCCGATCAATGGATTCAGCAGCTAATTGTTTCCTGTTTTTATGTCAGGTTCCCATTTTTTTCTGGATCCCTGGAATGGGACAAAAGGAATTGAACTGTTAAGCAGGACTCACATAACACAGAATGTTGGAATTCAGATTGGAATTGGAATTGGTTTAATATTGTCTCACGTACTGAGTACAGAGAAAAGCTGGTCTTGTTCATACAGATCAATTCATTACACGGTGCATTGAGGTAGGACAAGGTAAAACAATGATAGAGTGCAGAATAAAGTTCTGATGACGGGTCTCAGCCCGAAACATTTACTATTTGTTCACTTCCAAAGTGCTGCCTGATCTGCTGAGCTCCTCCAGCACTTTGTGCGTGTGCTCTGGATTCCCAGCATCTACAGGATCTCTTGTGTTACAGAGTAAAGTGATACTGTAACGTTCTCGCTCGGATGTAACGAAACCCGAGTTAAATGTCAAGGTAAACCATAGTCAATGAAAACAAGGTCGCAGTAAGATTAACCATTTACTGTTCACTCTTCACATTAACGTATGGTGAAAACTGTTGATAAAACAATACAAGATTGGTACAGTATTTGTTTCCTTTTAGATATCACATTTACATCATGAATACTTGCAAGGGTAAAACTACAATAACTACATTACATTAAAGTGCAGCATACATTCAGAATCTATCTACTCCATTGACTGCTTTAAATACACTTCAACACAAACTATCCTGACTCTTTAACTAACGAAACCATAAACCTTATCGACCGTCGTTACTTTTAACAGAATCAGCGTTAACATTTTAATTCAACGTATCGATTATTTCATGGCTTACAGCATTGCTTTCACTGTGTTTCTGGTGCGTAGAAAGAAAACTCTGCTTGCGCTGAACTGGCACATGTGAGAGCGCCCCCACACTTGCGTTTATCCCAAACCGGTATTTTACCACAAGACGCGGCGAAACCGGATGTGACGTCATCGCATGCCGCGATATATTAGACAACGAATTTACTTAAACAATCCTAACTTTAACTACAAAAATGCTAACAAATGAATTACTAAGCGAAAATATTATAAACTAAATAACTGCCATAAAGGCAGCACAGATACAGTTACAGAGTGCAGGTAGGCGGTAGAGTACAGGGTCATAAGGAAGTAGGTTGTAGTGTCAAGAGTCCATTTTATCATCCAGATGTCCTATAATAGTGGGATTGAAGCTGTTCCTGAGCCTCCTGGCACAGGCTTTCAGCCTTTTCCATTTTCTGCCTGATGGGAGAAAGACGGAATGTCAGAGGAGGGTGGGGCCGTTGATTATGCTGGCTGCTTTACCAAGGCAGTGGGAGGTGTAAATAGTCCATGGAGGGGAGAGGCTGCTTTCCATGATGTGCCGAGCTGTGTCCATAGCTCTCTACAGGTTCCTGCAGTCTCATGCAGAGCAGCTACCACACTATGCACCCAGATGGGCTCCTGAGGAAGTAGAATCTCAGGTACACTTTGTCCTTGTAGTGCACCCAACAGTTCAGGCCAGGCAGCTGACTTATGTAGCTTATGTGACTTATTCTGGCTTCTTCCCTAAGTTCTTTCCAGTCCTGATGAAGCACCTCGGCCCAAAATGTCAACTGCTTATTCCACTCCATAGATGCTGCCTAACCTGCTGAGCTCCCCCCAGATGCTCCTAAAACTCAGGGCTTCGCAGCTCGGAGTCAATACTGGCATCCTCCGTAAGGAGTTTGCACATCTTCGCTCCCACATTCCAAAGACGTACCAATTAGTAGGTTAATTAGTTATTGTAAATTGTCCCACGATTGGGCTAGGGTTAAACCACGGGTTGCTGGCAGCGCAGCTCAAAGGACGAAAAGTGCCTGTTCCACATTGTATCTCCCAATAAATAAATCTTGTGCATAATAATCTGGATTTCCAGCATCTGTAGTATGTGTTTATGTATCCATGGGGCCTTGTTGGCTTCTCTTGCCATGGCAGCTGACTGCCTTGACATATTGATGGGCCCTCAGGCAGATGTACAGTATCCTACAATATTCTTTCAATATAGAGTGCAGTTTATTTTCCCTGGTACCTTGGTAAATTTACGGCTCAATTGCGAGATTTGAACAGTAGCACACTGACGTTTGTGGGAGCTTGCAGTGTTCCATGCCGTACAGTACTGACCACCCTTCCAAAGTACATCGGTGGCAGCTGATCAGTTTGGGTGGGTCGAGGGGTCATGAAGAGTGCTACAGAAATACAAGTTGTTCCTTCCTGATCTTGGTGAGTCAAGCTAAGTCTAATGTAAAAGATATGTGTGCCTTGCAAACCCTGCCTCTGGAATTCACAATATAAAATGCTAAAACATTTGTTCATATTGCAGCAATAGTGTGAGTGATTGTTTTGATAACAGTCCTTAAAAACATTATCTCTTTAATATTCCTTGCTATCCCAATCCAGGGAAAGTTGTGCTAACATCTTTAGAAAGAGGTGACACAGGATCAGAGAATGTTGAATCTTTCTGGGTGGAGTTAAAAAACTGCAAGGGTAAAAAAAACTATTATGGGCATCATACATAGGCCTCCAAATAGTAGCCAAGATGTGGAGTTGAGATTGCAAAGGGAGTTGGAAAAGGCATGTAATAAGGGTAATGACACAATTGTAATGGGGGGAACTTCAATACACAAAGGGATCGGGAAAATCAGGTTGGTGTCAGATTGCAAGAGAGGGAATTTGTTGAATGCTTATGAGACGGCATTTTAGAGCAGCCTGTGCTTGAACATACTCAGGGCAAGGCTATCTTATTAGATCTCATTAGGGAGCTTAATGTAAAGGAACCCTTAGGAGGCAGTGATCATAATAAGATTGAATTCATACTCACATGTATCAGTATTGCAATGGAATAAAGGAAATTACAGAGGCATGAGGGAGGAATTTGTCCAGGTGAATTGGAGGAGGATACTGGCAGGGATGAGGGGAGAGCAGAGACGGCTGAAATTTCTGGGAATAGTTCACAAGACTCAGGATAGGTATATCCCACGGAAGAAGTTGTTCTCAAGTGACAGGGCTAGGCAACTGTAGCTGACAGGAGAAGTTAAGGACTACATAAGGTAGCAAGAGTGAGTGAAAAGTAGGATGATTGGAAAACTTTTAAAATCCAGCAAAAGGCAACTAAAAAAGCAAAAAAAGGTAAAAGATGAAATATGACGGCAATCCAGCTAATAATATGAAGCAGGATACCAGAAGTTTTTTTTCAGTTATATAAGGAGTAAAATGGAGGTGCGAGTTGTTATTGGACCACTTGAAAATGATGCTGGTGATGTAGTAATAGGGACAAAGAAATGGCAGATGAACTTAATGGGTACTTTACTTTTGTCTTCACTGTGGAAGACACAGGCAGTGTGCCAGAGGTCCGTGAGTGTCAGGGAGCAGGAGTGAGGGCCATTGCTATTACAAAGGAAAAAGTGCTACGCAAACTCAAAGGTCTTGAGGTCGATAAGTCTCCTGGACCGGATAAACTACATCCCAGAGTCCTGAGAGCGATTAATTTCATTATTTTCATTTACAGGATGTGGGCAACACCAGCTAAACCAGCATATCTTGCCCATTCCTAGTTGCCCTTGAGAAGGTGGTGATGTGCTGCCTTCTTGAGCCACTGCAGTCCCTGAGGTGTAGGCACACCCACAGTGCTGTTAGGAAGGGAATTCCATGACTTTGACCCAGCAACAATGAAGGGACGGCGATATGTTTCCAAGTCAAGATGGTGAGTGAGTGAATAGAATATAAAAGCAAGGAATTCATGCTGAGGCTTTATAAGACACTAGCCAGGCCGCACTTAAAGTATTGTCAAAAGTTTTTGTCCCATATCTCAGAAAGGATGTGTTGCCCTTGGAGAGATCCAGAGGAGGTTCATGAGGATGATTTGGGAATTAAAGGGTTAACATATGAGGAGCATTTGGCAGCTACGGTCCTGTACTCACCAGAATTTGTAAGAATGCATGGGGATCTCATTGAAACCTAGTGAATGTTGAGAGGATTAGATAGGGTGGATGTGGAGATGATGTTTCCTATGGTAGTGGGCACAGCCTCAAAACTGAGGGGTGACCCTTTAGAACAGAGGTAAGGAGGAATTCTTTTAACCAGAGAGTAGTGAATCTGGGGAATGCTCTGCCACAGACTGCGATGGAGGCTAAGTCCATGAGCATATTTAAGGCGCAAATTGATTGTTTCCTGATTGGTCAGGGCATCAAAGGACATGGCAAGAAGGCAGGTGTATGGGGTTGAGTGGGATCCGGGATCAGCCATAATGGAATGGTAGAGCAGACTTGATGGGCTGAATGGCCTAATTCTGCTCCTATGTCTTATGATCTAGAGGACAAAGATCAACTCTCTTTCAACAGGATCAACAGGATCTCTCCGGTCCTGTTCACCCTGTACACATCAGACTTCCAATATAACTCGGAGTCCTGCCATGTGCAGAAGTTCGCTGATGACACGGCCATAGTGGGGTGTGTCAGGAATGGACAGGAGGAGGAGTATAGGAAACTGATACAGGACTTTGTGATATGGTGCAACTCAAACTACCTGCGTCTCAATATCACCAAGACCAAGGAGATGGTGGTGGACTTTAGGAGATCTAGGCCTCATATGGAGCCAGTGATCATTAATGGAGAATGTGTGGAGCAGGTTAAGACCTACAAGTATCTGGGAGTACAGTTAGACGAGAAGCTAGACTGGACTGCCAACACAGATGCCTTGTGCAGGAAGGCACAGAGTCGACTGTACTTCCTAAGAAGGTTGGCGTCATTCAATGTCTGTAGTGAGATGCTGAAGATGTTCTATAGGTCAGTTGTGGAGAGCGCCCTCTTCTTTGTGGTGGCGTGTTGGGGAGGAAGCATTAAGAAGAGGGACGCCTCACGTCTTAATAAGCTGGTAAGGAAGGCGGGCTCTGTCGTGGGCAAAGTACTGGAGAGTTTAACATCGGTAGCTGAGCGAAGGGCGCTGAGTAGGCTACGGTCAATTATGGAAAACTCTGAACATCCTCTACATAGCACCATCCAGAGACAGGGAAGCAGTTTCAGCGACAGGTTACTATCGATGCAATGCTCCTCAGACAGGATGAAGAGGTCAATACTCCCCAATGCCATTAGGCTTTACAATTCAACCGCCAGGACTTAAGAACTTTTTAAAAGCTATTATTAATGCTTTTTGAGATAGTGATTTAGATGCATATCATATTTTTTTACTGAGTTAAGTATTGTATGTTATTAGTTTTGCTACAACAAGTGTATGGGACATTAGAAAAAAAGTTGAATTTCCCCATGGGGATGAATAAAGTATCTATCTATCTATCTATCTATCTATCTAACACCATATTAAAGTTCAAAATAAATATATTATGTAAGTATATATATGTCACCATATACAAACCTAAGATTCAAATTTTTCAGGCATTCACAGTAAATACAACAGAATTAATGAAGGACCACCCAAACAGGATGAATGAACAACCAATTTACAAAAGACAATAAACTGTGCAAATGCAAATAAACAAAAACATGTAAATAAGCAAAAAAGTCAAGATATTAAGTTTTCCAGTCCTTGAAAATGAGTGCACAGGTTGTGGAAACAGTTCAGTGATGGGGCAGTGAAGCTGAGTGAAGTTATCCCCTCTGATTCAAGAACTTGATGGTTGATGGGTAATAACTGTTCCTGGATCTAGTGATAAGACCACAAGACATAGGAGCAAAATTAGACCATCTGGCCCATTGAGTCTGCTCCACCATTCAGTCATGGCTGATCCTTTTTTCTTCTCCTTCTCAACCCCAGTTCCCGGCTTTCTCCCCATAACCTTTGATTCCATGTCCAATCAAGAACCTATCAATCTCTGTCCTAAATACACCCAGCAACCTGGCCTCCACAACTGCATGTGGCAACAGATTCCACAAATTCCCCACACATTGGCTAAAGAAATTGCTCCGTATCTCTGTTTTGAATGCGTGCCCCTCTATCCTGCAGCTGTGCCCTCTTGTCCTAGACTTTCCTACTATGGGAAACATCCTTTCCACATCTACTCTGTCTAGTCCTTTCAATAACTCAAAAGGTTTCAATGAAATCCCCCCTTATCCTTCTGAGTTCCAGTGAGTACAGACCCAGAGCAATTAAACGTTCCTCTTATGATAACTCTTTCATTTCTGGAATCATCCTTGTGAACCTCCTCTGGACCCTCTCCAATGCCAGCACGTCTTTTCTAAGATGAGGGGCCCAAAACTGTTCACAATACTCAAGTTGAGGCCTCACCAGTGCCTTATAAAGCCTCAGCATCACATCCTTGCTCTTGCATTCTAGACTTCTTGAAATGAATGCCAACACGGCATTTTCCTTCCTCTCCACCAACTCAACCTGCAAGTTAACCTTTAGGGTGTTCTGCACAAGGACTTCCAAGTCACTTTGCATCTCAGATATTTGGATTTTCTCCCTGTTTAGACAATAGTCCACACATTATTTTTACTACCAAAGTGCATAACCATGCATTTTCCAACATTGTATTTCATTTGCCACTTTCTTGCCCATTCTCCTAATCTGTCTAAGTCTTTCTGCATCCTATCTGTTTCCTCAGCACTACATTCCCCTCCGCCAATCTTCATATCATCTGCAAACTTGGCAACAAAGCCATCTACTCCATAATCTAAATCATTGATATACAGCATAAAAAGAAGTGGTCCCTACACCGACCCTGTGGAACTCCACTAGTTACTGGCAGCTAACCAGAAAAGGATCCTTTTATTCCCACTCGCTGCCTCCTACCAATCAGCCAATGCTCTAACCATGTTAGTAACTTTCCTGTAATATCATAGGCTCTTAACTTGTTAAGCAGCCTCATGTGTGGCACCTTGTCAAAGGCCTTCTGAAAGTCCAAATATACAACATTTACTACATCCCCTTTATTTATCCTACTTGTAATCTCCTCAAAGAATTCCAACAGGCTCATCAGGCAGGACTCTCCCTGAAGGAAACCTTGCTATCTTTGTACTATCTTGTCCTGTGTCACCAAATACTCCATCAGCTCATCCTTAACAATCAATTCTAATATCTTCCCAACCACTGAGGTCAGGCTAACTGGTCTATAATTTCCTTTCTGCTGCCTTCCTCCTTTCTTAAAGAGTGATGTGACATTTGCATTTTTCCAGTCCTCTGGCACCATGCCAACATCCAATGATTTTTGAAAGATCATTTCTAATGCCACCACAATTTCTAACGCTATCTCTTTCAGAACCCTAGGGTGCAGTTCCTCTAATCCGGGTGACGTATATACCTTCAGGCGTTTCAGCTTTTTGAGCACCTTTTCTCTTGTAACAGTAACTGCCCCCACTTCTCTTCCTTCACACACTACAACATCGGGTATATTGCTAGTGCTTATGGCTGGTGGTGTAGTGGCTTCCAGCTGGACTTTGGGGTGGAAGGTCCCGAGTTCGAATCCAGCTGCTCCCAGGCACACTTTCTATCCATGCTGGGTTGAGCCGAGCTAGCAACTTGACCTCGTAAAAAAGAAATTGCCTGCTACAGAAACATCAACAGCAAAAAGTTGATGGCTTATGCTTTCTTGTGAGTTGAAAGGCAATTTCTTCTTCTTCTTCTACACCAACTCCAAAGCTAAGTATTAAACTGTATTTTGCCGGTGTCTTCCACAGTGAAGACTGATGCAAAATACTCATTTAGTTTATTAGCCATCTCCTTGCCCCCTGTTATTATTTCTCCTGCCTCATTTTCTAGTGGTCCTATATCCACTCTCATTTTTCTTTCATTTTTAACATACTTGAGAAAGTGTTTACTACAGACTTTGATATCATTTGCTGGCTTGCTTTCATATTTCATCTTTTCCCTTCTAATGATCTTTAGTTGCTCTCTGTAGGTTTTTAAAAACTTCCCAATCCTCTATTTTCCCACTAATCTTTACTGTGGGACTTAAGCCTCCTGCACCTCCTTCCTGATGGCAGCAGCATGAAGACAGCTAGATGGTGGGGATCCTGAATGCTTATCAAAAGCACTGGAGACGTTTTGAAGATAAACTGGCTTACATATTAAAAATAAACACAGCCAGTTTATGCAAACTCTCACAAGCACTGAGAGAAGATTTATTCTGATCTAAGGTTTATCGTTGTCTGAAAACCCTGGGCTGTAATGTGATGCACTCAATGGACAATTAATTAACTACACTGCTTGTTCTTATATCTGCTTGTTAATGCAAATATCTAATCAGCAAAAATAGAGTTTCGACTAGTTCCCAACCTGGATATCAGAAGGTTTGAGAGGAGGGTCTTCAATCAGTTCCACTGCCCGAGTACAAAATGCGGCAGTGGGTGGCTAAAGCGAAAAAAGAGTTCTGACCAGCGGCTATTTAGCATTTGGGATTGATTAACAAGAGCAACTTAACGGAAGGCAGGAGCAAGCACAGCAGCCATCGTTGCATTGGCCGTTGTCTGAGTGGACAGAGTCAGAGGGGTGATCTTGTGGCTTTAGCTCACGAAGCTTCCATGAAGAGAGGCTTCAGTCAGAGAAAGCAAAGGAAATAAAAGCTCAAGGTTAAGTTATTTTTTTCCTTCCCTTCTTTAAATCTGCTCAGCTAGGACAGTAAAGATGTCAGGCAGGATAGTTAAATGCTCCTCTTGGGGGATGTGGGAAGGCAAGAAGACCTCCAGAGTCCCTGACAACTACAAATGTGAGAAGTGCATCCAGCTTCAGCTCCTAATAATTTGTGTTAAGGAGTTGGAGCTGGAACTGAATGAACTCTGGATCAATCGAGAGGCTGAAGGAGTGATAGGCAGGACATATAGAGAGATGTGAAATGATTAGATTATCTCAAAAACTACTGATCTTCTAGGGTTTTCACTCACAACAGTCTCTAGAGTTTACAGAGAATGTTACAATAAACTAAAAATCAACCAAGTAATGGTACTTGTTGTTGGAAAAAGCACCTTGTTGATTAAAGAGGTCAGAGGAGAATGTCCAGATTGGTTCAAGCTGAGTGGAAGACAACAGTAACTCAAATAACCATGCATTACAATTGTTCTGTGCAGAAGAGTATCTCTGAACTCATGTCATGTCCAACCTTGAAGTGGATGGGCTGCAGCAGCAGAAGATCATGATGATGCACTCACTGGCCAGTTTACCAGACACAGGAAGAACCTCACCAGGGATGTGAGGCACATGTGGCAGGGCAATCAGACCAGGATGTATTCCAATTCCACCCTGTGCATCAATGGCAGTGAGGCTTCTCTTCCTGATAAGCTAGATGTCTTTTATGCTTCATTTGATGCACGGAATGACCTCCCCCGCCCCCCCACCTCACCCCCTGCAAGGAGCAGGCACTCTGACTGCCAGGAAGAGAGAAAAAAATCGGAGGTTTACAAGTCTGTAATGCTTGCTGCTCGCAGAGCATCCTCCGTTTGTGTTGGTTGTTAATGCAAATGAAGCACGTCACCGTATGCTTCGATGCGCTTGCATCAGCTCGCTCAACATTAGCAGAAACTAAATACATGTGGTTTGGAGCTGCCAGATGCAATGATTAAAGTTTAACGATTAGCTTTATTTGTCACATGTACATCGAAAGATACAGTCGATTGAACCGTTGAAGTGCCACCGCGCTTCTGATGCTGACATAGCATGCCCACAACTTACTAAACCTATACACAAGAGATTCCCCAGATGCTCAAAATCCAGAGTAACACAGACAAAATGTTGGAGGAACTCAGTAGGTCAGGCAGCATCTGTGGAAAAGAGTAAACTGTTGACAGTTTAGGCCGAGACATTTCATCAGGAAAAGAAAGGAAGGGGGAAGAAGCCACAACAAAAAGGTTGGGGGGGAAGAGAGAGAATACAGAAACCTAATCCTAACCCATTCATCTTTGGAATATGGAGGGGAAACTGCCGCACTTGGTGAAAACCCACACGGTCACAGGGAGAATGTACAAACTCCTTACAGGCAGCAGCAGGAGGCAGCAGAGTGATCTAGGAATAATGGTGCATAGTTCCCTGAAGGTGGAATCTCATGTGGATAGGGTGGTGAAGAAAGCTTTTGGTATTCTGACTTTTATAAATCACAGCATTGAGTATAGGAGTTGGGATGTAATGTTAAAATTGTACAAGGCATTGTACAATTTGGAATATTGTGTACAGTTCTGGTCACCGAACTATAGGAAAGATGTCAACAAAATAGAGAGAGTATAGAGAACATTTACTAGAACGTTACCTGGGTTTCAGCACCTAAGTTACAGAGAAAGGTTGAAGAAGTTAGGTGTTTATTCTTTGGAGCATAGAAGGTTGAGGGGGGATTTGATAGAGGTATTTAAAATTATGAGGGGGATAGATTGAGTTGACGTGGATAGGCTTTTTCCATTGAGAGTAGGAGAGATTCAAACAAGAGGACATAAGTTGAGAGTTAAGGGGCAGAAGTTTATCGGTAACACGAGGGGGAATTTCTTTACTCAGAGTGTGGTAGCTGTGTGGAACGAACTTCCAGTAGAAGTAGTAGAGGCAGGTTCGGTATTGTCATTTAAAGTAAAATTTGATAGGTATATGGACAGGAAAGGAATGGAGGGTTATGGGCTGAGTGCAGGTCGGTGGGACTAGGTGAGAGTAAGCGTTCAGCATAAACTAGAAGGGCCGAGGTGGCCTGTTTCTGTGCTATAATTGTTATATGGTTATATTGAACCTCAATCGTATAGCTCACGATGTCAAGTGTTGTGCTAACTATTACGCTACAATGCACCCAATGTTGAGTATGTTGCATGGCCTCTCTATTCAATGGTATTCCTGCAGCAAGCTCTGGGTCTGTTGAAGTTCAAGTTGAATTGTCATTCAGCTATACATGAATGCCCATGAATACAGTCAAATGAAACAACGTTCCTCTGGGGCCAAGGTACAAAACACAGTACCAATAGTCACACTCAGCACAAGGCACATATAACACATATAAGATAGCAAGTACATATGATGTTAGTAAAATACAATCACACAAAAACTACAGTCCAAGTCCTTGAGTCCATGAATGTTGCCCAGTTTGTTGTCAGGAACTAGCATTTCATGCAAACCTCAGGCTGTTTGAGATGCCAAAGAATTCAAAGTTCAGAAGAAATGCATGATCTTTTCCACCTATAACCAAGTTAGTTGTAACTTTATAGTTATTGTTGCGGTCAATGAGAATTGCAGAGTTCTCCATTCAGTGCAAAATGGCAGGCTGGAAATTCAATTACTAAAAACACAGTACCTAATTTTAAAATAACGTCTGAGTTATTTAGAGTGACTTCTAAGTTACAAATGAATTAAAACCAAGCAACAATAAGATGGGGCATTGTTCATTTGCAGGAGAGTCGGTATGACTGTGCAGGGATGGTTCTGTATCTCCTGCTGGATGGTAGCAAGTTGGACAAGTGATTATTGGTTTAGGATGAGTCCATCACCATTTTGAGAGCCCTCTGTCGGCATTGTGGTTTCCTTACCTGGTAGCAATGTCACAATTCCTGATTTCTCGCTGAAGTCTTTTTTCCCTCCCATGTTCTTACTTTATCCCCGCTCCCCCACCCAGCCATCTTCCCCCTCACTAGTCTCACCTATCAGCTTGTATTTCTTACCCCCACCCCCACCTTCTTATTCCAGCTTTTTCCTTTTTCCTTTCAAGTTCTGATGAAGGCTTTTGGTCCAAAATGTCAACTGTTAATCCCTCTCCAGAGATGCTGCCCGATCCGCTGGGTTCCTCGAGCATTTTGTGTGTGTGTTATTCTGGATTTTGAACACCTGTACAATCTCGTGCTCAGGATGTGCTGCAGCTTTGTAAACCTTAGATTTTCTTCTTTCCTCTGAGTACTTACATGTGCAAAGTTGAAAGTTCAAATTTCAAGTAAATTTATTATCAAAGTACATATACAACCCTGAGATTCTTTTATTTGTGGGCATGCTCAAAAAATCTGTAATAGAATAAGACCATAAGACCAAGAGATATACTGTAGGAGCAGAGGTGGGCCATTTGGCCCATTGAGTCTGTTCCACCATTCAATCATAGGCTGATCCAATTCTTCCAGTCATCCCCACTCCCCTGCTTTCACCCCATGGCCTTTGATGCCCTGGCAGATTAAGAACCTATCTATCTCTGCCTTAAATACTCCCAATGACTTGGCCTCCACAGCCACTCATGGCAACTAATTCCACAGATTTATAACACTCTAAAGTAATTTCTCGGCATCTCTGTTCTAAATGAGAGTCCTTCAATCCTGAAGTCGTGCCCTCTTGTCATACCATGGAAAATTACTTTGCCATATCTAATCTGTTCAGACGTTTTAACATTCAGAATGTTTCTATGAGATCCCTTCTCACTCTCCAGAACTCCAGGGAATGCAGTCCAAGAGCTGCCAGACGTTCCTCATACGGTAACCCTTTCATTCCTGGAATCATTCTCGTGAATCTTCTCTGAACCCTCTCCAATGTCAGTATATCCTTTCTAAAATAAGGAGCCCAAAACTGCACACAGTACGCCAAGTGTGGTCTCACGAGCACCTTATAAAGCCTCAACATCACATCCCTGCTCTTATATTCTATTCCTCTAGAAATGAATGCCAACATTGCATTTGCCTTCTTCACATCTGACTCAACCTGGAGGTTAACCTTTAGGATATCTTGCACAAGGACTCTCAAGTCCCTTTGCATCTCTGCATGTTGAATTCTCTCCCCATCTAAATAATAATCTGCCAGTTTATTTCTTCCACCAAAGTGCATGACCATGCACTTTCCAACATTGTATTTCATTTGCCACTTCTTTGTCCATTCCCCTAAACTATCTAAGTCACTCTGCAAGCTCTCTGTTTCCTCAACACTACCCACTCCTCCACCTATCTTTGTATCATTGGCAAATTTAGCCACTAATTCATTAATCCAATTGTCCAAATCATTGACATACATCGTAAAAAGCAGTGGTCCCAGCACCAACCCCTGTGGAATTCCATTGGTAACCAACAGCCAGCCAGAATAAGATCCCTTTATTCCCACTCTCTGTTTTCTGCTAATCAGCTAATGCTCCACCCATGCTAGTAACTTCCCTGTAATTCCATGCTGTTATCTTGCTAAGCAGCCTCATGTGCAGAAGTCAAAGGCCTTCTGAAAATCCAAGTACACCACATTTGTGGTTTCTAAATGACAATAAACTGAAATTCAATTCAATTCAATTATTGCATCTCCTTTGTCTACCCTGCTTGTAATTTCCTTAAGGAATTGCAATAGGTTTGTCAGGCAGGATTTTCCTTTCAGGAAACTATGCGGGCTTTGGCCAATCTTGACATGTGTCTCTAGGTACTCCATAATCTCAATCCTAACAATCAACTCCAACAACTTCCTAACCACTGATGATAGGATAACTGGTCTATAGTTACCTTTCTGCTGTCTTCCACCCTTCTTACATAGCGGAGTATCATTTGCAATTTTCCAATCATCCGGTACAATGCCAGAATCTATCGATTCTTGAAAGATCATCATTAATGCTCTGCAATCTCTTCAGGTACTTCCTTCAGATCTGAGGGTGCATTCCATCAGGTCCAGGAGATTTATCCACCCTCAGACCATTAAGCTTCCTGAGCACCTTCTCAGTCATAATTTTCACTGCACAATCTTCACATCCCTGACACTCTTGAATGTCCAGTATACTGCAGATGCTTTCCACTGTGAAGACTCATGCAAAGTACGCATTCAGTTCCTCTTCCATCTCTGCATCTCTCATTACAATATCTCCAGCGTCATTTTCTATTGAATAATATCCATAACAGAATCAATGAAAAACTGCACCAACTTGGTGTTCAACCAGTGTGTAAAAGACAACAAACTGCAAATACAAAAAAAGGAAATAATAAATAAATAAACAAACAAACGAACAAATAAGCAAGCAATAAAAATGAAGATCATGAGATGAAGAGTCCTTGAAAGTGAGTCCATAGGCTGTGGGAATATCTGAGTGATGGGGCAAGTGAAGTTGGGTGAAGTTATCCCCTCACAGTGCAGGAGAGGCCCATCAGCCCACTATGTTGTGCCAATCTATATAACCCTACTACATGGTCAGCCTGATCACATCCTACACAACCATTATCTTCCATTCTTCTTATACCCACATAAACTCTTTAGTCTCCCTATTGTATCAGCTTCTAACGCCACCTCCCACTGTATATTTTTGGCCCCTACTTCACATTTACCACTGACATCTACCCTAAACTTCTCTCCACTCTTGTTAAATAGGTGGCCTTTGGTGTTGGCCATTGCTGCCCTGGGGAAAAGGCATTAGCTATCACAAGTATTCAAGAACTTACAGCACCAAGAAAATGATGAAGCTTGACTGTCTGGAGAAAGTAAAAGTTGTAAGGTTTCCATGGGTGAACCTGCAGACGGCTCATTGGGACAGCAAGGTAGTTCAAAGTTCAAAGTAAATTTATTATCATCGTATGTATACTATGTACAACCTTGAGACACAAAACAAAAAACCCAATAGGACTTATTAAAAAAAGACCATCAGACACCCAATGTGTAGGAAAAAAACAAATTGTGCAAGCAATAAAAGTGAGCAAGTAACACTCAGAGCTGAAGCTCACGAAAATGAGTCCACAGACACTAAGCTGGTCATCACTGCAGTCGATCCAGGAACCCATTCGTCGCAGGCCACAGCCTCAGTTCAGCGCAGAGACGAGTAAACCTCGTGGAGCAGTGAGCTGATCATCGGTGCATCCCTTGCCACCAGCCCCAAAACCCTGAGTTTTTCAATCAGATACAATGTTTAAATTGGCCAAACCTCATATTGTCCCTCACTCCCAGACCCGGACCCTGCCACTTTGATATGCTCTCTGGCCTGGGCCTCACTGCCTTGATTTGGCCCGTACTTCACCATTCAAGTCACTTCAAGGCAAGACAAGTTTATTGTCATTTAATTATATGCATGCATACCGCCAAACAAGACAACATTTCTCCCAACCAGGGTGTGAAGCACAGTCATACACATAACACGCGTAACACACAATAATTTATAGAAGTAAGAATTAAATCTACAAATGAATTATGCATAGATAAACGAAGTAAAGCGCATAAATTAAATATTGTAAGGTACAGCATAGATTATCTGGTGACACTTCGAATGCGATGCAGCTGGCTGTTCAGAAGCCTGTTTCCCATCCTGACCATTCTTGTCTTCATGCATTGTAGTTCTCTGCCTGATAGTAGAAAGTCAAAGGGGATGCTAGATGAAAGGATGGGATCCTTGATAATAATAATAGATGGCAAGATGGCGGCGCGACGCAGTGCACAGCGGCCACTCCAGGAATGAATATCTGTTATCTGTAAGTAGGGGCTGTGTACAATCCTGATTTGATGGAGACAGACCTGTGAAGCACGGAGGAACATCTGGTGAAACTTCTGAAATGCCCGTTTCGCTGCCACTGCTACTGTGCGATCGAAAAAATCTCCGGGAGGAAGGCCCCGAATCCTCGGCTTTGCCTGTTGCTTGGCAGCCGGTGCCGGGGTCGAAGCGCTCGGCAGAGATGGTGCTCGGTGCTCGGTGTCAGAGGGCTGGTCAGAGGTTTTCGGACCGACTCGGAGCTGGCTGTGGTCGGAGCTCCCAAAGTGCTGTATCGGCAAGCTGCGGTGCTGGAGGTTCATGGCAGGAAGAGTTTTTCTTCCTTCTACCATCTGCGTGAGATGATGGGCTGTCGGGACTTTGAGACTTTCTGTTAAACCGTGCCATGGACTGCTCTTTATCAGATTACGGTATTGCTTTGCACTGTTGAAACTATGTGGTCTTTGTCAGTTAGTCTTTTATTAATTATGGTATTGGCTGCACTGTTGAAACTATATGTTAACTACAAACCCCATTTCCAGAAAAGTTGGGATATTTTCCAAAATTGAATAAAAACAAAAATCTGTGATATGTTAATTCACGCAAACCTTTATTTAACTGACAAAAGTACAAAGAAAAGATTTTCAATAGTTTTACTGACCAATTTAATTGTATTTTGTAAATATACACAAATTTAGAATTTGATGGCTGCAACACACTCAACAAAAGTTGGGACAGAGTTAAAATAAGATTGAAAAGTGCACAGAATATTCAAGTAACACCGGTTTGGAAGACTCCACATTAAGTAGGTTAATTGGTAACAGGTGAGGTATCATGACTGGGTATAAAAGTAGCGTCCATCAAAGGCTCAGTCTTTGCAAGCAAGGATGGGTCATGGCTCACCCCTTTGTGCCAAAATTTGTGAGAGAATTGTTAGTCAGTTCAAAAGGAACATTTCTCAACACAAGATTGCAGAGAATTTAAGTCTTTCAACATCTACAGTACATAATATTGTGAAAAGATTCAGAGAATTCAGAGACATCTCAGTGCGTAAAGGGCAAGGTCAGAAACCACTGTTGAATGCGCGTGATCTTCGAGCCCTCAGGCGGCACTGCCTAAGAAACCGTCATGCTAATGTGACAATTACAGCCACCTGTGTTCGGGAGTACTTCGGAAAACCATTGTCACTTAACACAGTCCGTCGCTGCATCCAGAAATACAACTTGAAACTGTATTACGCAAGGAGGAATCCATACATCAACTCTATGCAGAAACGCTGGCGAGTTCTCTGGGCCCGAGCTCATCTCAAATGAACCGAAAGACTGTGGAACCATGTGCTGTGGTTAGATGAGTCCACATTTCAGCTAATTTTCAGAAAGAACGGGTGTCGAGTTCTCCGTGCCAAAGATGAAAACGACCATCCTAATTGTTATCAGCAAAAGGTACAAAAGCCAGCATCTGTGATGGTATGGGGGTGCATCAGTGCCCACGGCATGGGTGAGTCGCATATATGTGAAGGTACCATTGACTCTGAGGTGTATATTAGGATTTTAGAGAGACATATGTTGCCATCAAAGCGACGTTTCTTTCCGGGACGTCCATGCTTATTTCAGCAGGACAATGCCAGACCACATTCTGCACGGCTACAACAGCATGGCCTTGTAGACACAGAGTGCGTGTACTTGACTGGCCTGCTGCCAGTCCAGATCTATCTCCTATTGAAAATGTATGGTGCATCATGAAGAGGAGAATCAGACAACAGAGACCACGGACTGTTGAGCAGCTGAAGTCTTATATCAAGCAAGAATGGACAAAATTTCCAATTGCAAATCTACTACAATTAGTACTCTCAGTTCCAAAACAATTAAAAAGTGTTATTAAAAGGAAAGGTGATGTAACACAATGGTAAACATGCCTCTGTCCCAACTTTTGTTGAGTGTGTTGCAGCCATCAAGTTCTAAATTTGTGTATATTTACAAAATACAATTAAGTTGGTCAGTAAAACTATTGAAAATCTTTTCTTTGTACTTTTGTCAGTTAAATAAAGGTTCACGTGAATTAACATTCCACAGATTTTTGTTTTAATTGCATTTTGGAAAATATCCCAACTTTTCTGGAAATGGGGTTTGTATAACTATATGTAACTATGTGGTTTTGTGTAGGTCTTGTAGCTTTAGGTGTGTCTGTTGGGTTTGTAGTTCCTTTCTGGGGAACGTGCTAAGATGGTAGCGCGATATCGATATGCAGCAGCCTCTCCGGACTCTGGAATGGGGATTACCGAACGTTATGTGGTTTTTCTTGTGTGGTCTGTTTTGTGCTTTTTCGTGATATCATTCCGGAGAACGTTGTCTCATTTTTTAACTGCATTGTATTTGTGGTTTATAAATGACAATAAACTGAATCTGAATCCTGCGTACACAGTGCTTTTAATAAATGTCTCTGATTGAAGGTAGGGAGACCGCAATGATCGTCTCAGCTGCTCTCACACTCCTTGGCAGCGACTTCTGGTCTGATGCTCTGCTGCTGCCAATCTGGCCCGGTACTTAAAGCAGTCAGCGCAATGCTATTACAATGCCAGTGACATGAGTTCAATTCCTACCATTGTCTGTACGGAGTTTGTATGTTTCCCCCATGACCACGTGGATTTTCTCCAGGTGCCCCGGTTTTCTCCCGCAGTCTAAAGGTATACCAGTTATTAGGAAAATTGGTCACGTAGATGTAATTGGCTGGCATGGGCTCATTGGCTGTATCTTTATATAAAAATAAAAATTAAAAATAAATGAACTTGTCAACAGCATGTTGCTGTTCATTTATTCTTGCTGTGTTCAAAGCATGTACGTATGCAATCCTTACATTACAACAATTACTTCAAATATAATTAATTGGCTGCCATTGTATGTTGCTCTCCCAAGGGGTTATTCCCTTAATGGAGAATGCCTGTACACGACTTGGCTTAACGTGGGGAGGCTGACGCACGGGCTGCCATCTGTCCCTGACAGATTGGGGTCAGGGTGCGGAGGCATGGCATCAAAGGTGACAAGAGACCCTGACTGCTGCAAGCTCCCTTCAACTCCACTGCCGTCGTGGTGTGTCATCATCTTCCGCCAGCTCCACCACTGAGTTCTTTGTCTGGACCTCCCCAGGGGATGCCATTTACTTGGATTTGCAGAAGGCATTTGATAAGATATCCTACAAGAGGCTGCTTAACAAGATGAAATTATATGGCATTACTGACAGGAAAGATACCAGCATGGATAGAGGAATGGCTGACAAGCAGGAAGCAGTGAGTGGGAGTAAACAGGGCCATTTCTGGTTGGCTGCGAGTAACTAGTAATGATCCTCAGGAGTCAGTATTGGGACCACTACTTTTCATATTGTTTGTCAGTGATTTGGATAATGGAATTGATGGTTTTGTGACAAAGTTTGGAGATGATACAAAGATAGGTGCAGGGGTAGGCGGAGGGGTGATGAAGCAATGTGATTGCAACTTCGACAGATTGGAAGAATGAGCAAAAGATTATCAGATGGAACACAGTGTTGGGGTATGTACGATAATGCATTTTGGTAAAAGCATCAGTAGTGTGAACTATTATCTAAATGGGGAGAAGTTTCAAACATCAGAGATATAGAGGGACTTGGGAGTCCTCATGCAAGACTCCCAGAAGGTTAGTTTACAAGTTGAGTCTGTGGTAAAGAAGGCAAATGCAATGTTGGCATTTATTTCAAGGGGAATAGATTAAAAAAGCAAGGAGATAATACTGATGTTTTATAAGACACTAGTCAGGTCTCACTTAGATTATTGTCAACAGTTTTGTGCTCTATATCTCAGAAAGGATACGTTGTCCCTGGAGACAGTACAGAGGATGATCACAAGGATGATTCCGGGATTGAAAGAGTTAACATATGAGGAGCATTTGACAGTTTTGGGCCCTTACACACTGGAATTTAGAAGAATGCAGGGGATCTCATTGAAACCTATCGAATGTTGAAAGGACTAGATAGGGTGGATATGGAGAGGATGTTCCCTAATGTGGGGGTACCCAGAACTAGAGGACACAGGCTCAAATTGAGAGGCATCCTTTTAGAACAGAGGCAAGGAGGAATTTTTTTAGCCAGAGAGTAGTGAATCTGTGGAATGCTCTGTCACAGACTGCGGTGGAGGCCAAATCGGTGGGTATATGATGGAATGGTGGAGCAGACTCAATGGCAGAATGGCCAAATTCTGCTCCTATGTTTTATGGTCATTACCACCATGGGTGACCCTTCAAGGAGCTAAGCTTCAGACGGCATTGCTCTTGGGATCTCAGGAACTCACAGCACTCTCCCGCCCAACAAGATGGAGATCCTCAAAAAAGATCTTCGGGCGGTCATTCTTCAGTGACTTCGTTATCTCTGCCCTCAGTTCCATGAGATTCCAAATGGCAAAATGGTAGTGCAGTGGTTAGCGCACTGCTTTACAGCACCATCTGTGAGATCAGGGTTCAATTCCCGTCCTGTTAGTAAGCAGTAGGTACATTCTCCCTGTGACTATATGGAGTTTCTCTGGGTGCTCCAATTTCCTCCTGCATTCCAAATATGTATAGGTTAGGAAATGTTTGTGTTTTAGGTGCCATGGGTAATGTTAGTGTGACATTGTTATAGTTAGGGGCATTCCAGAGTTTAGAGTTCAATTCCGGCATCCTTCCCTAAGGAGTCTCTGTATGTCCTCTGTGGAATGCCTGCAAAACACACACAAAATTCTGGCAGGCAGCATTTATGAAAGGAGTAAGGTCGACATTTCGGGTCAAGGCTATGTTGGTGCTGGAAGCGTGGCAACGCTTGAGTGCTGACCAGCACAATCTTCGCCGATTTAATTTGATGCAAATGACGCATTTTACTGTATGCTTCAATGTACATGTGACAAGTAAAGCTAATCTTTAATCTTTATCTTTAAGTGATACCCTGTCGAGATTTCTGTACTAATCTGGAGGGGGTTTTTAATCCTTAATGAAATCTATGGAATGTTGAAAGGCATCAATACAGTCATAGAGAAGAACAGCACAGAAACAGGCCCTTTGGCCCATCTAGTCCATGCCAAAACCATCTAAACTGCTACTCCCATCGACCTGCTCTGGGAACATAGCCCTTCATACCCCTTACCATCCATGTATCTATCCAAACTTCTCTTAAATGTTGAAATTGACCTTGCATGTACTGGAAACTCATTCCGCATTTTCACAACCCTCATGTTCCCCTTAAACTTCTCACCTTCACCCTTAGCCCATGGCTTCTGGTCGTAGTTCCACCCAACCTCAGTGGCAAAAGCCTACTTGCATTTACCCTATCTATACCCATCATAATTTTGCACACTTCTATCAAATTTCCTCTTAATCTTCTATGTTCTAAAGAATACAGTCTTAACCGATTTAATCTTCAATCATTTCAATAGGTATATTTAATGTCAGAGAAATGTATACAATATACATCCTGAAATTCTTTTTCTTCACAAACATCCACGTAAATGAGGAATGCCACAGAGAAGGAAAGGATGCTTGAAGTACAGGAGACTACAGGGGATGTAGCTCTCGTAAACAGATTCACCCTCTTGGAAGCTGTCAGGACAGAAGATACTGCCAGTCTGAGAGGTGGACAGGTCTGCGAGCTGAAAATTGGTGCAGAAGCAGAGCCGAGGAGTCAGACATCAGGAAGAGCCGTGGTAGTAGGGGACTCCATAGTGAGAGGTACGGAAAGGGGTTTCTGCGGCAACAGGCGAGATTTAAGGATGGTGTGTTGCCTCCCTGGTGCTAGGATCCAGGACATCACGGACCGATTGCAGGGAATCCTCAAGGGTGAAGGTGAACAGCCGGAAGTGGTAGTGCATGTCGGCACAAATGACATCGGGAAGAAGAGGAAGGACATTCTGCAGCGGGACTTGAGGGAACTCGGAAGAAGGCTGAAAAGCAGGACTTCCAGGGTGGTTATCTCTGGTTTACTTCCAGTTCCTCATGCTGGATAGGGCAGGAACAGGGAGATAATGGATCTGAATGTGTGGCTGAGGAACTGGTGCAGGAAACAAGGATTTACATTCTTGGACCACTGGGATCTGTTTTGGGGTAGGGATGAATTGTACAAAAGGGACGGGTTGCACCTTAATAGGCGGGGGACCAGCATTCTGGCAGACAGGTTTGCCACTGCAACACGGATGTGTTTAAACTAAGTAGTGGGGGGGAGGGGATGAACTGGAAATATAAGGATGGAGTTAAAGAGAAAGTGAAAATAAGAGAAGTTAAAAAGGACAACAGAATCAATGGAATAGAAAGCTCAAGAAGAGATCATACAGTATGGCCAAGTGAAATAGGAATTGATATCAAAAGGAGAGGGGAGTAACGAATTAAAAGTATTATATATGAATGCACAAAGTATAAGGAATAAAATAGATGAGCTTGAGGCTCAGTTGGAAATTGGCAAGTACGATGTTGTGGGAATAACAGAGACATGGCTTCAAATGGACAGGGCCTGGGAAATGAATATTCAAGGATATACATCTTATCGAAAGGACAGACTGACTGGCAGAGGGGGTGGGGTGGCTCTGTTGGTGAGGAATGATATTCGGTCCCTTGCGAGGGGGGACATAGAATCAGGGGATGTAGAGTCAGTATGGATAGAACTGAGAAATTCTAAGAGTAGAAAGACCCTAAAGGGAGTTATCTACAGGCCCCCAAACAGCAGTCTGGATGTAGGGTGTAAGTTGAATGAAGAGTTAAAATTGGCATGTCGCAAAGGTAATGATTCAGTTGTCATGGAGGATTTCAACATGCAGGTAGACTGGGAGAATCAGAATGGTACTGGACCCCAAGAAAGGGAGTTTGTGGAGTGCCTCCGAGATGGATTCTTAGAACAGCTTGTACTGGAGCCTACCAGGGAGAAGGCAATTCTAGATTTAGTGTTGTGCAATGAATCGGATTTGATCAGGGACTTCGAGGTAAAGGAACCATTAGGAGGTAGTGACCATAATATGATATGTTTTAACCTACAATTTGAGAAGGAGAAGGGAAAATCGGATGTGTCAGTATTACAGTTGAACAAAGGGAACTATGGAGCTATGAGGGAGGAGCTGGCCAAAGTTCAATGGAACAATACCCTAGCAGGGAAGACAGTGGAACAACAATGGCAGGTATTTCTGGGAATAATGCAGAAGGTGCAGGATCATTTCATTCCAAAGAGGAAGAAAGATCCTAAGGGGAGTAAGGGGCGGCCGTGGCTGATGAGGGAAGTAAAGGACAGTATAAAAATAAAAGAGAAGAAGTATAACATAGCAAAGATGAGCGGGAAACCGGAGGACTGGGAAGCTTTTAAAGAGCAAAGAAGATAACAAAAAAGGCAATACGCGGAGAAAAAATGAGGTACGAAGGTAAACTAGCCAAGAATATAAAGGAGGATAGTAAAAGCTTCTTTAGGTATGTGAATAGCAAAAAAATAGTTAAGACCAAAATTGGGCCATTGAAGACAGAAATGGGTGAATTTATTATGGGGAACAAGGAAATGGCAGACGAGTTGAACAGGTACTTTGGATCTGTCTTCACTAGGGAAGACACAAACAATCTTCCAGATGTAATAGTAGCCAAAGGAACTAGGGTAAAGGATGAACTGAAGGAAATGTATATTAGGCAAGAAACGGTGTTGGATAGACTGTTGAATCTGAAGGCTGATAAATCCCCGGGACCTGATGGTCTGCATCCCAGGGTACTTAAAGAGGTGGCTCTAGAAATCGTGGACGCATTGGTAATCATTTTCCAATGTTCTATAGATTCAGGAACAGTTGCTGCTGATTGGAGGGTGGCTAATGTTGTCCCACTTTTCAAGGAAGGAGGGAGAGAGAAAACAGGGAATTATAGACCAGTTAGCCTGAAGTCAGTGGTGGGAAAGATGCTGGAGTCAATTATAAAAGAGGAAATTATGACACATTTGGATAGCAGTAGAAGAATCAGTCCGAGTCAGCATAGATTTATGAAGGGAAAATCATGCTTGACTAATCTTCTGAAGTTTTTTGAGGATGTAACTATGAAAATGGACAAGGGAGAGCCAGTGGATGCAGTGTACCTGGACTTCCAGAAAGCTTTTGATAAAGTCCCACATAGGAGATTAGTAGGAAAAATTAGGGCACATGGTATTGGGGGCAGAGTACTGACATGGATTGAAAATTGGCTGGCTGACAGGAAACAAAGAGTAGCGATTAATGGGTCCCTTTCGAAATGGCAGGCTGTGACCAGTGGGATACTGCAAGGTTCGGTGCTGGGACCGCAGCTGTTTACAATATACATTCATGATTTAGATGAAGGGATTAAAAGTAACATTAGCAAATTTGCCGATGACACAAAGCTGGGTGGCAGTGTGAAATGTCAGGAGGATGTTATGAGAGTGCAGGGTGACTTGGACAGGTTGGGTGAGTGGGCAAATGTATGGCAGATGCAGTTTAATGTGGATAAATGTGAGGTTATCCACTTTGGTAGCAAGAACAGGAAGGCAGATTACTATCTAAATGGAGTCAAGTTAGGGAAAGGGGAAGTACAACGAGATCTAGGTGTTCTTGTACATCAGTCAATGAAAGCAAGCATGCAGGTACAGCAGGCAATGAAGAAAGCTAATGGCATGCTGGCTTTTATAACAAGAGGGATTGAGTATAGGAGTAAAGAAGTCCTTCTGCAGCTGTACAGGGCCCTGGTGAGACCCCACCTGGAGTATTGTGTGCAGTTTTGGTCTCCAAATTTGAGGAGGGACATTCTTGCTATTGAGGGAGTGCAGTGTAGGTTCACAAGGTTAATTCCCGGAATGGCGGGACTGTCATATGTTGAAAGATTGGAGCGACTGGGCTTGTATACACTGGAATTTAGAAGGATGAGAGGGGATCTGATTGAAACATATAAGATTATTAAGGGATTGGACACGCTGGAGGCAGGAAGCATATTCCCGCTAATGGGTGAGTCCAGAAATAGAGGCCACAGTTTAAGAATAAGGGGTAGACCATTTAGAACAGAGATGCGGAAAAACTTTTTCACCCAGAGAGTGGTGGATATGTGGAATGTTCTGCCCCAGAAAGCAGTGGAGGCCAAGTCTCTGGATGCATTCAAGAGAGAGTTAAATAGAGCTCTTATAGATAGCGGTGTCAAGGGATATGGGGAGAGGGCAGGAACGGGGTACTGATTGTGTATGATCAGCCATGATCACACTGAATGGTGGTGCTGGGTAGAAGGGCTGAATGGCCTACTCCTGCACCTACTGTCTATTGTCTATTGAATGAATGTTAGATGTTAGAACCACAAAGCCCCCACAGCTCCCCCCTCCCACGCACAAGCAGCAGTGCTACCAAAGTGCAACACCTCGCAATTGTCTGCATTAAATTCCATCTGCCATTTTCAGCCCATTTTACCAGCTGGTACAGATTTCTCCGCAAGCCATGATAGGCTTCTTCACTGTCCATTACTCTCCCAGTTTTGGTGTCATCTACAAATCTGTTGATCCACTTAACCACATTATCATCCAGATCATTCATATAGATGACAAATGACAAAGGACCCAACACCGATTCTTGCAGCACACCACTATTCACAGGCCTCCAGTTAGAGAGGCAACCCTCTACTACCACTCTCTGGCATCTCCCACAAAGCCAATTTATTACCTCGTCCTCAATGCCAAGTGACTGAATGGTCTTAACCAGCCTCCCATGCAAGATTTTGTCAAATGCCTTACTAAATCCATGTAGACAACATCCACTGCCCTGCCTTTGTCCACTTTCCTGCTAACTTCCTCGAACATCTCTATAAGATTGGTTAGACATGACCTACCACACACGAAGGCATGCTGATTATCATTAATCATTCCATGTCTTTTTAAGTACTTGTATTATCAGACCCTTAGAATACCTGCCAATAATGTTCCCACAACTGACATCAGACTCTTTGGCCTATAATTCCCAGGTTTATGTTGAGAATCTTTTTTAAACAGCAGAACAACATTGACTATTCTCCAATCCTTTGGTACCTATTGTGTCGCTAAGGATGTTTTTAAATATCTCTGCTAGAGCCCCAGCAATTACTCCACTTGCCTCCCATAGGGTCCAAGGGAACATCTTGTCGGGCCCTGGGAGATTATTTACCCTGACTGACCTCAGGGTAGCAAACACCTCCCCCTCTGTAATCTATACAGAGTCCATGAAGTTGATGCAACTTTGCCTCACTTCTATAGACTCTGTATCCACCTTCCGAGCAAATACAGAGGCAAAAGATGCATTTAAGATCTCCCCCATCTGTTTTGGTTCTGCAAGTGGATACCATTCTGGTCGTTGAGAGGATCAATTTTGTCCCCTGCAATCATTTTGCTTTTAACATATCTGTAGAATTCCTTAGGATTCTTCTTCACTTTATCTGCTGGAGCAACTTCATGCCTTCTGTTAGCCTTCCTGATTTCTTTCTTAAGTGTGCTCTTGCATTTCTTGTACTCCTCGAGCACCTCATTTGTTTCTACCTGTTATGCACCTCCTTTTTCCTTTTAACCAGGGCCATCAATCGCTCTTGAAAACCAAGGTTCCCTACACTTGTTATCTTTATCTTTTATTCTGACAGACACATACAAGCTTTGTACTCTCAAAAATACATTTTTGAAGGCTTTCTACTTTTCAAGTACACTTTTGCAAGAAAACAGCCTTTCTCAATCCACACTTGCCAGGTCATTTCCGATACCATCAGAATTGGCCCTTCTCCAATTTAGAATTTGAACCTGTAGACCAGACTTATCTCTTTGCACATTTACTTTGAAACTAAGGGCATTGTGGTCAATGGATGCAAAGTATTCCCCTGCACAAACTTCTGTCACCTGCCCTGTTTCATTCCCTAATAGCAGATCAAGTATCGCATGCTCTCTTGTTGTGACTTCTACGTACTGCTGAAGGAAACTTCCCTGAACACATTTGACAAACTCTACCCCCATCTAGTCCTTTTACAGAATGGGATTCCAGTCAATATGAGGAAATTTTGAAATCACCTGCTATATCAACTTAATGTTTCTTGCAACTGTCTGTGATCTCTTTGCAAATTTGTTCCTCTAAATCTCTAGGACTGCAGGGCAGTCTATAATATATCCTTATTAGTGTGGTCATACCTTTCTTATTTCTCAGAGTGGAAGTGGGAGAGGATGTTTCCGCTGGCAGGAGAGTCAAGACCTGAGAATACCGCCTGAGAATAGATAGACATCCTTTTAGAACAGAGCTGAGGAGGAATTTCTTTAGCCAGAGACCGGTGAATCTGTGGAATTCATTGCCACAAGCTGCAGTGGAGGCCATGTCATTGGATACATTTAACGGAGAGGTTGATAGATTCTTGATTAGCCAGGGCATGAAGAAAAACAGGGAGAAGGAAGCAGATTGGGGCTGAGAGGGAGACTGAATCAGCCATGATAAAATGGCAGAGTGGACTCAATGAGCCAAATGGCCTAATTCTGCTCCTATATCTTATGGTCTTATCACAGACTGGTGCCACAGGTGTGCTGCTGCCTCACAGATCCAGGGATCCGTGTTCAATCCGGACTTCCAGTGCTCCCTTTGTGCAGCTTGCACGTTCTCAGTGCGACTGAATGGACTTTCCCCGGACGCCCTGGCTTCCTGTCACATTACAACAATACACTACCTGACAGGTTAGTTGTTCTTTGCAAATATCATTAACATTGCTTTCAATCTCTTCTCTGGCAGATTCTCTGCTTTGCGCAAGATTGCCCATATTTTCCCTGTAACACTGACCCTAGCAGCAAGGAACAATTTTGCATTTTGTGTTCATGCGACTGCTTGTTTTATTATAATAGTGTGTCAGTAATATTATACAGTCTTACAGAAACGTACACCTTGTTCTCTATGTGAACCTGTCAATCTCCAGACCATGCCATTCCGGGACTGGTGTTAATATTATTTTTTGACTGTATGTGCTGGATCATAACTCTATGTGTTGTGTCTGACTACAAGTACTGTGAAAAAGGATCTTGTGCTTTCTTGGCGTATATGACAAATAAACTTCTCGGGCTTCTAGGTAGGTACAGGCACCTTAGCCCCAGAAGAACAATGTTTCTTCCATCTGATAGGTGGGGGGGGGGGTGTGGAAAAATATCAGAATAAAAGGAGGTGTAAGGCATTCCTTCCCTCTGCTAGCTGGCAGGTCACCCTTGGGCAAGGTTTAACACCTGCTTAGCCTCCTCGATCAGGGCCACGTGAAGACATGGGCGGAGGTGTTGGATAGTCGTATGACCAGCTGGTGCTCATCACAAGTCCTAGTTATTTGACCACTGATGCCAGACAGACAATCTCTGAAGAGTATTGATAATGGATGTGGTCACCCAACTTGTAAAGACACTGCCCAGAAGAAGGCAATGACAAACCACTCCTGCAGAAAAGTTTGCCAAGAATAATCATGGTCAAAGACCATGAACACCCATATAACATGACATGATTTCTTTAGGTATATTTAATGTCAGAGGAAGTTATTCAATATACATCATGAAATTCCTTTTCTTTGCAAACATCCACAAAAAAAATAACAGAGAAGTTCCCCAAAGAATGAATGGCAGTTAAGTGTTAGAACCCCAAAGCACCCCTTCCCGTTAGCTCATAATCTAATAACCATATAACAATTACAGAGTGGAAACAGGCCATCTCGGCCATTCTAGACCATGCCGAATGCTTACTCTCACCTAGTCCCACCACCATGATGATGATATACACATATATCTGTGTATGGTATCCAGGACATCTTAAAGGAGTGATGACTCAAAAAGACGGCATTCATTATTAAAGACACCTATCACCCAGATCATGTCCTGCTCTCACTGCTACCATCAGGAAGGAGGTACAATGATTCTGAAACAGTCTCTTCCCCTCTGCGATCAGATTTCTGAATGGACATTCAACTCATGAACACTATATCACTATTTTTTTTAATTTCTACCTAACTCTGATTCTAAATGACAAAAAACTTAAACTTGAACTTGTGTGGTCTACAATAAAAGGAAATAATGTGCTTTTTTTATTCTCTTTTAGGTGTGTCCTGAACTGTTCTGAATGGTTTTATAGTTCAGACATAAAAGAACACAGGGGTTATTTTTTTTAACTGCAAAACCCTCAGAAACAATAATTTAATAATGACTAAATAAACTTCGAGACACATCATCTGAGGGACAAACATTGCGCAGCAGACCATAATTCCCCCTCCCCCTCTTTAAATTCCTCTGTGGATCTACAATGCTCTGCTGAAAAATGCTACACTTTGATAGCTCAACTCCAATAAGAACACCTGCAGGAATGAAGCACGTCGGTAAACCAGTTCCCCTCCATAGACTCTGTCTACACTTCTCGCTGCCTCAGTAAAGTATCCAGCAAAACCAAAGACTCCATCTATCCCGGACATTCACTCTTTTCCCCTCTCCTATTGAGCAGAGGATACAAAAGCTTGAAAGCACGTATCACCAGGCTCAAGAACAACTTCCATCCCACTATTATCAGACTGTAGAACAGACCTGTGCTATGACAAGAAAGACTCTTTATCTACATTGTGGTTAATGTAACACTATTACAGCACCAGTGAGCCAGATTCAATTCTGTCGCGGACTGTAATCTTTCCCCGTGACTGCATGGGTTTCCTCTGGGTGCTCTGGGTTCCTCCCATGTCTCAAAGGTGAACAAGTTAGGGTTGGTAAGTTGTGGGCATGCTATGTTGGTACCAGAAGCATGGCCACGCTTGCAGGCTGCCGCCAGCACATGCTTGGACTGTGTTAGCCGTTGACGCAGACGATATATTTCACTGTATGTTTCAATGTTTCAGCATATGTGTGATATATAAACCTAATCTAATTTATCAGTCTACCTTATTATGATCTTGAACCTTATCGTTTACCTGCACTGTACTTGCTCTGTAGCTGTTACACTTTATTTTGCATTGTTAGTATTTTATTTTATTCTACCTCAATGCACTGTGTAATGATCTAATCTGTATGAATTGCATGCAAGAGAAGCTTTTCACTGTATAAGACCATAAGATCATAAGACATAGGAGCAGAATTAGGCCATTTGGCCCATCGAGTCTGCTCCGCCATTTAGTCTTGGCTGATTCTTTTTTCCCTTGCTCAGCCCCATTCCCTGGCCTCTACTGGTAAGCTGTGATGCCGTGGCTAATCGGGAACCTATCAACCTCCGCCTTAAATATACGCAATAACCTGGCCTCCACAGCTGCCAGTGATAACAAATTTCACAAATCCTCCACCCTCTGACTAAAGAAATTTCTCCGCATCCCTATTGTAGATGGATAACCCTCCATCCTGAGACTGCGCCCTCTTGTCCTAGACTCCACCCCCATGGGAACCATCCTTTCTATATCTACTCTGCCTAGGCCTTTCAACATTTGAGATTCACACTCATCCTTCTAAATTCCAAAGAGTACAGGCCCAGAGCCATCAAACATTCCTCATATGATAACCCTTCCAGGAATCATACTTGTCAACCTCATCTAAACCCTCTGCAATACCAGTATGTCTTTTCCTGGATAAGGAGCCCAAAACACAATACCCAAGGTAAGGCCTCACTAGTGCCTTATAAAACCTCAGCTGCTCTTATATTCTAGACTTCTAGAAATAAATGCTAACATTCCATTTGCCATCCTCACCTCCGACTCAACTTGCAAGTGAACATTTCAGCTGTTCTGCACAAGGACTCCCAAATCCCTTTGCAACTCAGATTTTTGGATTTTCTCCCTGTTTAGAAAATAGTCTGCACACTTAATTCTTCTACCAAAGTGCATGATCATGTATTTTCCAACATTGTATTTCATTTGCTACTTTGTTGCCTATTCCCCAAAACTGTCTAAGTCCTTCTGCAGCCTATCTGTTTCTTCAACACTGCCTGTCCCTCCACCAGTCTTCGTATCATCTGCAATCTTGGCAACAAAACCATCTATTCCATCATCTAAATCATTTAAATACAACATAAAAAGTGGTCCCAACACCAACCCCTACACCACTAGTTATTTTTGGCCAACCAAAAAAGGGTTCCTTTCTTTGCACTTGCTGCCTCCTACCAATCAGCTAATGCTCTAACCATGCCAGAAACTTTCCTATAGTGCCATCGGCTCTTAACTTGGTAAACAGCCTCATGTGGCCTTCTGAAAATCCAAAAATACATTATCCACCGCATCCTTTTTATCTATCCTATTTATAATCTCAAAGAATTCCAATAGATTCATCAGGCTAGATATTCCCTTAAGGAAACCATGGTGACTTTGTCCTACCTTGTCCTGTGTCACCAAGTACTCCATAACCTCATCCTTGACAATTGTCTCCAACATCTTCCCAACCACTGAGGTCAGTCTTTAATTTCCTTTTTGCTGCCTCCCTCCTTTCTTAAACAGTGGAGTGAGTCTTGAAAGATCACGACTAATGCCTTCACAGTCTCCATCCCTACCTCGTTCAGAACCCTAGAGTGCAATTCATCTGGTCTGAGTGACTTATGCACCTTTAGGTGTTTCAACTTTTTGAACACCTTCTCTTTTGTAATAGTTACTGCATTCACTTCTCTTCCCCCACACCCTTCAACACGTAGCACACTGCTATTGTCTTCCACAGTGAAGACTGATACAAAATACTCAGTTCATCTGCCATCTCCTTGTCCCCCATTACTATTTCTCCTGCCTCATTTTTTGGCAGCTCCATATCCATTCTCATTTCTCTTTTATTTTGTATATACTTGAAAAACCTTTTACTATCCACCTTGATATTTTTTACTAGCTTGGTTTCATAATTCATCTTTTCCCGCCTAATGATTATGTTAGTTGCTTTCTGTAGGTTTTTAAAGACTTCCCAATCCTTTAGTTTCCCATTGAATTTTGCTTTGTTGTATGCTCTCTTTTCCTTTTCCATTAGCTTTGACTTCCCTTGTCAGGCACTGTTGTACTGTTTTGCTATTTAAATATTTCTTTGTTTTTGGAATACATCTATCCTGCACCTTCCTCATTTTTCCCAGTAACTCAACTCATTGCCATCTTCTATCATCCCTGCCAGCATCTCCTTCCAATTTACATTGACCAATCTGTCTCTCATACCACTGTAATTTCCTTTATTCCACTGAAATACTGCCAGGTCAGACTTTAGTTTTCCCCCTATCAAATTTCAAGTTGAACTCAATCATATTGTGATCAGTGCCTCCTAAGGGTTCCTTTACCCTAAGCTCCCTAATCACCTCTGGCTAGTTACATAATACCCAATCTAGTATAGCTGATCCCCTTGTTGGCTCAATGGTAAACTGCTCTAAAGTAGGCATTCAACAAATTCACTCTCTTCAGATCCATTACCAGCCAGATTTCCCCAATCTATCTGCATGTTATAATCTCCCATGACTTTCATATCATTGCCCATTTGACAGAAACTTTCCTGGATCTGGGTACGTTTGACAATAATAAACTTATGGGGGGGGGGGGCATACCACCAGACTTAAGGACAGTTTCTACTCCACTGTTGAGCTTTCTACCCAGAGGCATCTCGATTCGGTTTGGCAGGAGCACTGCAAGCGATCACAAGAAACTTCAGATTGTTCCAGACACGGCTGAGCACATCACAGAAATCAACCTCCCCTTCATGGACTCTGTCTACGCTGCTCATCCCCTCTGTAAAACAACCAACATAACCAAGGTCCCCACCCACTCCAGACATTCTCCCTTCTCCCCTCTCCCATGGGCCAGAAGGCACAGAAGCCTGAAAGTACATGCTCAAGGATATCTTCTTGAGATAAAAACAGTTCCCTAGTATGATAAGAAGAGCCATTGAATTCACAATCTACCTTCTCATGATTTGGCTTATTGTCTACCTGCACTGCACTTCCACTGTAGCTGTTACATTTTATTCTGCATTACTATTGTTTCACCTTGTTCTACCTCAGTACACTGTGTAATGATCTGATCTGTGGGAGCCGTATGCAAGACAAGCTTTTCACTCTATCTCTGTACATGTGATAACAATAGACCAATTCCAATTGCAGTTCTTTGTAAAATTTTGCTCTGTCAGCCTGATTTTCAGTGTGAGAATAGAACAGAGTAGAACTTTGCTGTTATTGCTCAAGGCAGTGAGATTGTGATGCTATTCCAGTCTGTTCTAAACAGATATTTACAATATATGTGGTATGCCCTAATTAAAAAAAGTCCCATATTTACATGCAATGAGCGAACTTGAAAGTCCAAAACACTCAAAGGTCATTGGAAAGCTTGGGTGTAACGTTATTCAGCTGCTCAACAGCCCTTGGGAAGAAGCTGTTTTTCATTCTTACTCTCCTGGCTAAGATGCTTCTGCCAGATGACAGGAAATTAAACTAACAGCAGTGGCATACCTATGGTATGGCAGGTATGGCACGTGCCCTGGGTACCACTTGATGGGGGGGCGCCACTGAGCAGTTTCTATTAAAGTCAGACAAGCCATCCTCGGATAGTGAAAAAAGAACTTTCTTCAGATGTATGATCTGTCTTTGATTATCATGGGTGAGAAGCACTAGGGTGGTCTTATTTCAGAGCATTGTGCAAGAAGACCATGAAACGTTTCTTCGCGAAGAAGAAGGAAAGTGGAGCTGAAGGACAGAAGAGAAGAAAGTTGGAGGCGGAGGAAGCCACAAAGTTGAGCAAGTTCTTCATGCCCTTCTTTGAAAAGCCTGGAACAAGTAGTTCGACACGTTACATGGAGTCGCCTGCACTTGCTACAAGTTTGTTAAAATTTGAAGGTGGATCAAATACAAGTGCATCACAAGCTGAGAAGGAAGTCAAGTCAGATAAATCCGAGTATGACAAGATTAAGAGTGAGGCTGCCACAAAGAACTTGGAAATGACAGGAGGGGAAGACAATGGTGGTGGTGGTGATGTTGAGCTTATTGACGAGATTTCTGAAGTTTGACAAGGATACTGGAAAAGCAATTCTGCCTGACGCATTAAGAACAAAAATAATAAAGCTGGGTTCGAAGTATTTCCAGAACAGTGAGGGGCCTTTCCTATCATCAAATAAATGCTCAATGAACAAAACTTGGTTCAAGAGAAAATTGGGAAATGGTCATGGTGAGGAAGTGACTCACTCATGACTGGTCTATTCACCATCTAAAAAGTCTGAATTTTGTATCTGTTGTTTTCTCTATTCCCGGTCAGACACATCAATCCTCAGTTGAGCAGGAAAGTGGATTCAACCAGTGGAAAGCACCTGAAAGGATTAGTGTTCATGAAAATGCCAAGAATCATCGTGAATGCTTCACACAGTGGAAAGAAATGGAAAGAAATTTAGCTGGAAACAGAAGAGTTATTGACGCAGTATTTCAGTCACAGATTGAGAAGGAAAAGCAGAAGTGGCGTGATATCTTGATAGGAACCCTTCACTGCATAAAATTCCTTGTGACTCAGAACCTGGCTTTGCAGGACACAGGGAGTCACTTCAGCTAGACGATGACTCCAATGTGGGAAATTTCCTTGGCTTACTGAAACTACTTGCCATCTTTGACTCTGTCATAAAAGAACACCTCACTCATTTGGAAAGTCATCCTGGATCCATGTCTTTTCTTTCACAGGGTGTCTTGAACAAATTCATCCACATGATGGCATCCACTGTTTGCCAGAGTTTACTGAGAAGCATTCGTAAAGCCAAGTACTGTGGTCTCATGTTCGACTCAACTCCTGATCAAGCACACCATGAACAGATGTCAGAAGTAGTGAGGTTTGTGGCAGTTGATTTTGAGAGGAAAACAGTCCATGTTAGAGAGTCCTTCCTTGGTTTTATCCAGATAAGCCAGAAGGATGCTGAGAGCTTAGTTGAAGACATCTTGAAACAGCTAGAGAAGGACGAAATGGAGCTACAAGATTGTTGGTCACAGTGCTATGACAACGCTGCTGTGATGGCTGGACACAGAAGTGGTGTTCATCAAAGAATAAGTGAGAAAAACAACCTGGCAGTGTTTGTGAATTGCGACAATCACTCACTCAACTTGGTGGGTGTACATGTAGCCAAGCAGGATACAATGAGGGTCATGTTTTTTGGAACCATCAAAGCTCTCTACTTGCTTTTATCTCATTCAACACAGTGCTGGGAAAAACTCAAAAACGCCATGTCTGTGGTTGTTAAGTTGGAGTCCGAAACCAGGTGGAGTGCAAGGACAGAAGCAGCGAAGCCCATCAACAAGTACCTTGAGGAGATACTTCAAGTTCTCCAGGACATGATAGACAATGAAAATGAGACCAGTGAAACAAGAAGTGATGCAAGGTAGCTGTACAACTGCATGCTGAGTTACAAGTTTCTTGATTTTGCTAGGATTTTGGAACAAAGTACTCATTCGCATTGACCATATTCAAAAGAGGCTGCAGGATCCTAGCATGAACTTCCATGATGCTGCCCTGGATTTGAAAGCCCTCCGAGATCATTTTTATGATGAAAGAGAAATGTTGGTCAGTGAGTCACTTGAAGAAAGAGTCGGTCTCTGTCAAGAATGGAATATTGAAGTTGAAAGACATCAGAGACTAAAGAAACAAATGGCCGATGAGAACTCGAGAGACTCTGGATTAACAGCTAAGGAGGAAATGGAAAGAGTCATGAAGGGAACACTCAACTGTCTTCACAGAGAAATGGATGAAAGGTTCGCTCGTTTGCACGACACTGACCCAAGTTTAGGTTCCTTCTCAATGTCGAGGGACTGTGTTACAGCACCAACAGCAATGACCTAAGGAAGAAGTGTGAAAATTTGGGCAAATCCTACAGCTCTGATGTTGATGGACAGCAGCTATATGAAGAAATTTTGGATTGCAGAATGTTGCTATCAAGGCGGGTCAACATGAAAATATCAAGACCTGAAGAGCTTCTTGAATTTATTGTTCAGTATGAAGATGAGAGCATCTTCCCCAATCTTCGCATTGCTATTCAATATAATGCTAACCATCGCAGTGTCCATCACCAGCTGTGAGAGATCATTCAGCAAGTTAAAACTAATACTTTCATATTTGAGAGCCTCCATGGGTCAAGGCAGACTCTGTGATCTGGATCTGCTGAGTGTAGAACGAGAAGAAACTGAAAAAACTGACTTTGATCACATCATAGACCAATTTACTTCAGTGAAAGCAAGGAAGGTGCAGTTATAATTTTCATGTAGTTCCATAATTTGTTAATTGAAGCAGGGATCACCAAGCTTTTTTGCACCGCGGACCGGTTTAATATTGACAATATTCTTGCAGACCGGCCGACGGGTTGGGGGAGGGTGGTGTTAATCACAACCGGAATATAGGTGATAAGTCACTTATAAGTGGGTAATACACTCAATTTCATTTCTAAAAGGGTTTATCTAATGAATTTAACATTAAACACACAGCGCATATTTTCCTCACATGAATATAGTGATAAGTCAATTATAAGTCAATAGCATCATAACATTTTAAGTATCGTTTGGATATTAAACACACAGCGCATATTTTCCTCATATGAACATATAAAATCATTGCAACACACCAATATCACTGAATCAGTGGGAGCGCTGGGCTTGGTTCCCTGCAACAAGACCGTCCCATCGAGGGGTGATGGGAGACAGCGATACTCGAAGGTGGCTCCTTATGTACAGTCTATTCCGCAATTTAGTTTTCGTTGCATTCATTGCAGAAAACCCCACTTTGCAGAGATATGATGTTGGAAATGGAAGGAATGTTTTCTGTGCTTTCGTGGCTATCTCAGGACATTCAGCCTTGACTTTGATCCAGAATGCCGGCAGAGATGTTATGTCAAACATACTTTTCATCCCATCGTCATCTGCAAGGTCGAGGAGTTGATCTTCTTCCCGCGCTGACATGGATGGTTCACCGGGGGACATTCACAAATGGGTCACAGACCCATTCCTTTGCTGTCTTGGGTCATTTGCAGGTGGAAAGTAACGTTCTAATTCTGTCGACAGCCAAGATAGGTGGTCGCGCACCAACAGTGAGAAGGATGGTGCAGCCTCAGTCTCTCCCAAATGTTCCCAGCTAATGTTGGGAACATGTCCAATATGGCCCTGTCCACTCGCCGTCCCCACAGTTCCAGATTGGCTTTGAAAGCAGACACTTTATCTGCCAACTTGAAGATAGTTGTCATTTTCCCCTGACGTGACAAATTGAGTTCATTGAGCAGATTGAAGATGTCACACTGATAAGCGAGTTTTGCTATCCACTCCTTGTCACTGAAGTGTGCTGCCAGTGGTGACTTTTTTCTTGAAAGAAATCTCTATAGTGGCTCTCTTAACTCAAAAGCCCTGGCCAGGGCTCTCCCCCTCGATAGCCACCTGACTTCAGTGTGAAAGAGAAGGTGTTTGTGCTCTGCATCCATTTCCTCGCAAAGCTGCTCAAACAGACGTGAGTTAAGTGCACACACAAAATGCTGGTGGAACACAGCAGGCCAGGCAGCATCTACAGGGAGAAGCGCTGTCGACGTTTCGGGCCGAGACCCTTCGTCAGGCCCGAAACGTCGACAGCGCTTCTCCCTATAGATGCTGCCTGGCCTGCTGTGTTCCACCAGCATTCTGTGTGTGTTGTTCTTTGAATTTCCAGCATCTGCAGACTTCCTCGTGAGTTAAGGGTTTTTGCTTTGATGTGATTGATAACTTCAACAACGTCACTCAATACACTGTTAATACACTGTTTCTCGGCTAGCCAGCATTTCCCCGTGTATGACACAGTGTGTAGACTGGCATTCAGGAGCAACCTCTTTGACTCGGGTAGTGAAACCAGACAGCCGTCCAGTCATAGCTGCAGCCCCATCTGTGCATATTTCAACACAGAATGACCAGTCCAGTTTGCCTGACATGTAGTCATTCAAAGACATGAGTAGTTTTGCCCCAGTTGTGTTAGTTGGCAGCGGCAGTGCACACAACATATCCTCGTGTACATCGTCTTGAAATATATATTGCGCATAAACCAGCAGTATTGCCTTATTGTCAACATCAGTAGACTTGTCGACCTGGATAGCATATTATGGTGACTTGTTAAACCATTCCAACAGCTGTGCTTCGATGTCCTCCGCTATGTCATCGATTCGCCTTGAAACTGTGGTAGCTGAAAGAGAAACCTGTGCCATCTTGTTAGCTGCAGCTTTTCCCAAACGTTCACAGCACATGTCCTTGGCAGCAGGCAGAATCAATTCTTCTCCAACAGTGAAAGGCTGCTTAGCCTTAGCAATACGGCTGGCCACTGAGTACGACGCTCTCAGAGCAGCAGCATTTGTGGAGGTGGTGGCTCTCAGCACTTGCTTCTGTCCCGCTTGCTGACGTTTTTTCTGCTCAAAAAACTCAATGGGTTTGTCTTTAAGTGCAGGGTGCTTGGACTCAAGCAGTTTTGAGGGCTTCATTGTTTTATTAGACAGCTTGTCTCCACATATCACACACAGGGGGCTTGGAGCGTGCAAGTCACCGGTCGCATTAAAGCCATATTTTATGTACGACTCGTCGTATTTTCTGTTGAAGGAAGCTTTCTTTTTTTTTGCAGACTCGGCCGTCTCTGCGCTATCATCATCGTTAGGCCTTTTATGTCCCCTACCACTTCTTCCAATGAAACTCTCAAGAGACGTTTGCTTTTTACTCATTGAGTAGTTGTAGGTTAATAACCAACTGATGACCTCGCGTGCATTCAAATTCAACAGTGGCCATGACAGGGAATGAGGAAAGGTGCAGCTGACTCATATTGTTTCATATCGACAAATCATATTGTTTCCTCGCGGCCTGGTAACACATGCGTTGCGGCCTGGTACTGGTCTGCAGCTGGTGGATGGGGACCACTGAATTAGAAGATTAATGAGCTAGACTTGTATTTTTGAGTGGATATTATGATAAAGTTATCTAAAAAATGGGTGTCAGATGTTTGGACAGGGGCGCAATTTCAGTGCTTGCCATAGCCGCTATCTTCCGTAGATACGCCCCTGACAGACAGTGTCCAGGATGGGATAGGTCTTTAATATTGTTGAGTTGTAGATCATCTTCAGGTCCAGTAGCTGAGTCCTGGTGATGTGTTGAGCCATTCTAATCACCTGTTGGAATGGCTGATTAACATGACCTGTCTTGCTGCAGCAAGAGTACCACACCTGTCATTCTGTATGTCAGTATGCCCCCCATCACACATCAATAAAAGTTGGCCAGCGATATTTTGGGCAGATTAGCTCCCCTAAGCACCTCAGGTAATATAGTCACTGTTGTGCCTTCTCTAGTGTCAGGCTGTGGTGATGAACCACGAGAGCCCCTCGGTGTTGCTGTTGATTGGATTACAGATTCATAGACTCAAAGAGCAATACATCACAGTAAAAGGTTCCTCAACCAAATTGTTGGTGCCAAACAAGCTGCCTAAGTAAGCTAGTCTCATTTGCTTAAACTTGGTCCGTGACCCTCTAAACCTTGCCCATTCATTTACCTGTCCAAATGCCTTTTTAACATTGTGATCGCTCCCACTTCTACCACTTCCTCTGGCCACACTTTCCATTTATTCACTGCATTCTTTCTGACCCTCCAGTCTCTTTTAAACCCCACCCCTCTCACTTTGAAACTCTACCCTCTAGTGCTAGACTCCTCTATCCTGGAAAAAGTTCAACTTCAATTGTCATTCAATCACACCCATGAATAGAGCCGAATGAAACAGTGTTCCTCCAGGGCCAAGTTGCAAAACACAGCACCAACAGCACACAGCACAAGGCACATATAGCATATATGGTTACAATAGGACTGAAACATTTGGTCACAAAAGAAAACATTGACCAAGTCCATGAACATCATGGCCTGTAGATTGATGGTGCATGGGATGTTGGCCTGGAGTCAGGTTTCTGCAAGAACAACCATGCAGCAGCTCCTTAGCCACAGACAAAGGCAATCCTGCTTGTCTTCCCTAAGCGAATACTGGAGGGCAGTACTGATGGGAGGGCCCAGCCCCCAAGACAACTTGTCAACTTATAAACACCTTTCATGCTTTTATAAACCCTTCAGTCTTTTATGCTCCAGGGAAAAGAAATCCTGGCCTTTCCAGCCTCTCCTGATACCTCAAGCCCTCTAGTAACACCCTCATAATTATGCTTTTCTTTCCTTTCTCTGACTGAAGACTCTCTTCGCTGAAGCCTCGAAGAGCTAAAACCAAAAGATCACCACTCTAACTATGAAGATGGCTTCTGCGTTTGCCCTGCTTTCCTTTAATTTGCTTTTACTAAACAATCCCAGTTGGTCAATTGGTCCCTGGCTCAATTATGCTCTAAAAAAGCTCTATTATGCTGCCTTGACCGGCTGCTGCTGCCTTTTACAGTGCCTATAAACCTCTTCACCTCCCTTCGAAGTTTTATTGTTTTGCAACATTGAATCACAATGGATTTAATTTGGGTCGAAATAGGAGGACACTATTTTCATCGTCAGCTCCTGGGCCCTCAGAAGCTCCATCTTCCTCTCACCCCAACCCTTCCCTCTCCACTGACACTACCAGCCTCCCTCCCCCCTCTGATCCCATCTCTCATCCGTGCCGGGTCTTTACCATTCCCTCCAACCTTCAACTCTCTGAGGCAGAGCGCTCTGTCTTCATTAAGGACCTCACCTTTGTCCCCCTTCGCCCACACCTCAGTGAGTTCTGCATATGTCATGATGCTGAACTCTTCTTCCGCCGGCTTCGTCTCTGAGCTTACTTCTTTGACAAGGACTCTCCTATCCCCACCGATGACCTCTTCTCCCGTCTTCAACCCTCCTCCTCTTCATGGACACCCCGCTCTGATCTTCTACCTGCTCTGGATCTCTTTATTGCTAATTGCCGACGGGACATCAACCGTCTTGACTTCACCACACCCTGTTCCAATTCCAACCTCACTCCTTCCGAACGCTCTGCTCTCCACTCCCTCCGCACCAATCCCAACCTTACTATAAAACCTGCTGATAAGGGGGGAGCTGCTGTTGTCTGGTGTACTGACCTCTACCTGGCTGAGGCACAGCGACAACTCTCTGATACCTCCTCTTATTTACCCCTTGATCATGACCCCACTAAGGAGCACCAGGCCATTGTCTCCTATACCATCACCAACCTTATCAGCTCTGGGGATCTCCCATCCACTGCCACCAACCTCATAGTTCCCACACCCCACACTTCCTGTTTCTACCTCCTACCCAAGATCCACAAACCTGCCTGTCCAGGTAGATCCATTGTCTCAGCTTGCTTCTGCCCCACTGAACTCATTTCTGTATACCTTGACACTGTTTTATCCCCCCTTGTTCAATCCCTTCCCAACTATGTTCATGACACTTCTCATGCTTTGAATCTTTTCAATGATTTTAAGTTCCCTGGCCCCCTCCGTCTTATTTTCACCATGGACGTCCAGTCCCTATATACCTCCATCCCCCACAGAGATGGTCTCGAGGCTCTTCGCTTTTTTTTGGATTCCAGACCTAACCAATTCCCCTCTACCACCACTCTCCTCCATCTAGCGGAATTAGCTCTTACTCTCAATAATTTCTCCTTTGGCTCCTCCCACTTCCTCCAAACCAAGGGTGTAGCCATGGGCACCCGTATGGGTCCCAGTCATGCCTGCCTTTTTGTTGGCTTTGTGGAACAGTCCATGTTCCAAGTCTATACCGGTATCCATCCCCCTCTTTTCCTTCACTACATTGACGACTGCATTGGCGCTGCCTCTTGCACACGTGCTGAGCTCGTCGACTTCATTAACTTTGCCTCCAACTTTCACCCTGCCCTCAAATTTACCTGGTCCATTTCCGACACCTCCCTCCCCTTTCTTGATCTTTCTGTCTCCATCTCTGGAGACGGCCTATCTACTGATATCTACTATAAGCCTACAGACTCTCACAGCTACCTGGACTATTCCTCTTCCCACCCTGTCTCTTGCAAAAATGCTATCCCCTTCTCACAATTCCTCCATCTCCGCCGCATCTGCTCTCAGGATGAGGCTTTTCATTCCAGGATGAAGGAGATGTCTTCCTTTTTTAAACAAAGGGGCTTCCCTTCGTCCACCATCAACTCTGCTCTCAAACGCATCTCTCCCATTTCCCGCACATCTGCCCTCACCCCATCCACCCACCACTCCACTCGGGATAGGGCTCCCCTTGTCCTTACCTACCACTCCACCAGCCTCCAGGACCAATGTATAATTCTCTGTAACTTCCGCCACCTCCAACGGGATCCCACTACCAAACACATTTTTCCCTCCCCCCCCCCTTTCTGCTTTTCGCAGGGATCGCTCCCTTCGCAACTCCCTTGTCCACTCGTCCCCCCATCCCTTCCCACCGATCTCCCTCCTGGCACTTATCCTTGTAAGCGGAACAAGTGCTACATCTGCCCTTACACTTCCTCCCTCACCACCATTCAGGGCCCCAGACAGTCCTTCCAGCTGAGGCGACACTTCATCTGTGAGTCGGCTGGTGTGGTATACTGCGTCTGGTGCTCCCGGTGTGGCCTTTTATATATTGGTGAGACATGACGCAGACTGGGAGACCGTTTCGATGAACACCTACGCTCAGTCCGCCAGAAAAAGCAGGATCTCCCAGTGGCCACACATTTTAATTCCACGTCCCATTCCCATTCTGATATGTCTATCCATGGCCTCCTCTACTGTCAAAATGAATCCAAACTCAGGTTGGAGGAACAACACCTTATATACTGGCTGGGTAGCCTCCAACCTGATGGCATGAACATTGACTTCTCTAACTTCCGTTAATGCCCCTCCTCCCCTTCTTACCCCATCCCTGACATATTTAGTTGTTTGCCTGTTCTCCATCTCCCTCTGGTGCTGCCCACCCCCACTCCTTTCTTTCTCCTGAGTCCTCCCGTCCCATGATCCTTTCCCTTCTCCAGCTCTGTATCACTTTCGCCAATCACCTTTCCAGCTCTTAACTTCATCCCACCCCCTCCGGTCTTCTCCTATTATTTCGCATTTCCCCCTCCCCCCACTACTTTCAAATCTCTTACTATCTTTCCTTTCGGTTAGTCCTGACGAGGGGTCTCGGCCTAAAACGTCGACAGCGCTTCTCACTATAGATGCTGCCTGGCCTGTTGTGTTCCACCAGCATTTTGTGTGTGTTGTTGTTTGGATTTAATTTGGCTTTCTTTTTACACCAATCAACAGAAAATGACTCTTTCATATCAAAGGGAAAGCAGATCTCTACAAAGTGATCTAAATTAATTACAAATACAAAATAGCTAATAACTTATTGCATAAGTATTCGCCCCCTTTAATATGACACACCAAATTATTGCTGTTCCGACAACTGGTTTTAGAAGTCACATTATTAAATCCAGATCACCTGTGTGGGGTGAAGGTGTTTTAATTGAAAGTACACCTGTATCTGCAAGGTCCAACTGCTAGTGGGTCAGTATCCTGGCAAAAACTACATCATGAAGACAAAAGAACATTACAAACAACTCTGCAAAAACATTATTGAAAAACACAAGTCAGGAGATCGATACAAGAAAATTTTCAAGTCACTGAATATCCCTTGTAGTACAGTTAAGTCAAACATCAAGAAATGGAAAGATTATGGCACAGCTGTAAATCTGCCTAGAGCCGGCCTTCCTCAAAAACTGAGTGACCATGCAAGAAGGGGACTAGTGAGGGAGGTCACCAAGAGACCTGTGACAACTCTGGAGGAGTTACAATCTTCAGTGGCTGAGATGGGAGATAACTGTTGCCTGGGTGTTTCACCAGTTGCATCTTTACGGGAGAGTGGCAAAGAGAAAGCCACTGTTGAAAAATACTCACATGAAATCTCAGTTTGAGTTTGCCAGAAGGCATGTGGGAGACTGAAGTCAGCTGAAGAAGGTTCTATGGTCTAATGAAACCAAAATTAAGCTTTTTTGGCCATCAGACTAAAAGCTATCATCAAAACCACACTTCATCAAAAACACACCATCCCTATCGTGAAGCATGGTGGTGGCTGCATCATGCTGTGGGGATGCTTCACTGCAGCAGGCCCTGGAAAGCTTGTGAAGGTAGAGGGTAAAATGAACTCAGCAAAATACAGGGAAATGCTGAAGGAAAACCTGATTCAGTCTGCAAGAGAACTGCCCCCTTCTCTTTTGCCATTCCCTATCCCCTTTTCCCTCACTCACTTTAACTCCTTGCCTACCCATCACCTCCCTCTGGTGCTCCTCCCCACTTTTCTTTCTTCCATAGCCTTCTGTCCTCTCCTATCAGACTACCCCTGCTCCAGCCCTTTATTCTGTTTCTCTTTCACCAATCAACTTCACAGTTGTTTACTTCGTCCCTCCGCCTCTCAGTTTCACCTTGTCTTTCTCTCTCCCCTCCCCCAACTTTTAAATCTACTGCTTATCTTTTCTCCCCAGTCCTGCAGAAGTGTCTCGGCCTGAAACGTCAACTACTTTCCTCCATTGATGCTGCCTGGCCTGCAAACTTCCTTCAGCCATTTATTTGTCTTAATTGGATTTCCAGCATCTGTACAGTTTCTCTTGTTTGTGACTTGGGAGAAGATTTTTTTTCTAGCAAGACAATGACCTCAAGCATAACCATATAACCATATAACAATCACAGCACAGAAACAGGCCATTCCGGCCCTCCTAGTCTGTGCCGAACTCTTAATCTCACCTAGTCCCACCTACCCGCACTCAGCCCATAACCCTCCACTCCTTTCCTGTCCATATACCTATCCAATTTTACCTTAAATGACACAACTGAACTGGCCTCTACTACTTCTACAGGAAGCTCGTTCCACACAGCTATCACTCTCTGAGTAAAGAAATACCCCCTCGTGTTTCCCTTAAACTTTTGCTCCCTAACTCCCAAATCATGTCCTCTCGTTTGAATCTCCCCTACTCTCAATGGAAACAGCCTACTCACGTCAACTCTATCTATCCCTCTCAAAATTTTAAATACCTCGATCAAATCCCCCCTCAACTTTCTACGCTCCAATGAATAGAGACCTAACTTGTTCAACCTTTCTCTGTAACTTAAGTGCTGAAACCCAGGTAACATCCTAGTAAATCGTCTCTGCACTCTCTCTAATTTATTGATATCTTTCCTATAATTCGGTGACCAGAACTGTACACAATATTCCAAATTTGGCCTTAACCAATGCCTTGTACAATTTTAACATTAAATCCCAACGTCTGTACTCAATGCTCTGATTTATAAAGGCCAGCGTTCCAAAAGCCTTCTTCACCACCCTATCTACATGAGACTCCACCTTCAGGGAACTATGCACTGTTATTCCTAGATCTCTCTGTTCCATTGCATTCCTCAATGCCCTACCATTTATCCTGTATGTGCTATTTGGATTATTCCTGCCAAAATGTAGAACCTCACACTTCTCAGCATTAAACTCCATCTGCCAACGTTCAGCCCATTCTTCTAACCGGCATAGCTATACAGGAATAACTTAAAAGCAATAAAGTTAATGTCCTGAAGTGGCCACGTCAGAGTCTGGACCTCAATCCAACTGAGAATTTGTGGCTGGATTTGAAAAGGGCTGTTCACTCATGATCCCCATGCAATCGGACAGAGATTGGGCAGTTTTGTAAAGAAGAACGGGGAAAAATTGTCGTGTTCAGATGTGCAAAGCCGATAGAGACCTCTCCACACAGACTCAAGGCTGCAATTGCTACCAAAGATGCAACTACTAAATACCAACTTGAAGAGAGTGAATACAAATGCAATCAATTATTTTGTGTTTTATATTTGTAATTAATTTAGATCACTTCCTAGAGATTTGTTTTCACATTAACACAAGTCATTTTCTGTTGATTCGTGTCAAAAAAAAACAAATTAAGTCCACTGTGATTCAAAGTTGTAAAACAATAAACATGAAAACTCCCAAGGGGTGTTATATAGACACTGTATCCTCAGGCAGTTGACCTGATTGAAGTCCCCACCTTTCCAAACGTCCAATGCCCGGATTAGCCACTGGAGAAAACTTTATTTTAACCTACTCTCAGATCAATCTAACCCTTCCCTCTCACATAGCCATCCAGATTCAATTTCATTTATTTATCACAGATAAATTGAAAGTCCAGGTGACCAAGAAAATCCAAGAGTACCAAATCTAATACCATAGAGCAGAAAATAAAACAGAAACTGATGGAAATGCATGGCACATCAGGCAACATCTAGAACATAGAACATTACAGCACAGAACAGGCGCTTCGTCCCAAGATGTTGTACCGACCTTTTAACCAACTCTAACCTACTTTGGGTGGCAGTTTTGTAGTTGTTAGCTCAGCGCTTTATAGTACCAGTGACCCGTGTTCCTTTCCCAGCACTGTCCGTGAGGAGTTAGTAGGTTCTTCCCGTGACTGTGTGCGTTTCATCTGGGTGCTCCAGTTTCCACTCACAGTTCAGAAACATACTGATTGGTCATTTAATTAGTCATTGGAAATTGTCCCGTTATTAGTCTTGGATTAAATCAGGGTTTGCTAGGGCAACATGGCTCAAAGGGCCGGAAGAGCCTATTATGTGCTGTATCTCATTAAATAAATAAATAAACGATCAATCTAAGCCTTGCCTCTTACATAGTCCTCCATTTTTGCATCATTGGAGAATTCCTTAAATATTCCTCATGTATCTCTCTCTCTACCACCACCACTGGCAGGGCATTCCACACACCCACCCCCTCTGTCTGAAGGAAAAACACCTCTGACATCCCCCCTGTACTTTCCTCCAATCACCTTAAAATTATGAGCCCACGTATTACCCAATTCCACCCTGGGAAATAGTCCCAGTCTGTCCAGCTGATCTATGCCTATTATCAGCTTGTACACTTCTTCCCACATCTCAGTGATGTGCTGATTGGCAGGGCAGTATTTGGCCACTGCATATCGCCCCTCATGTGGGTGAGCAATAGGAGGATCAGTCAACATCAGAGTAAATTCATTTTCAAAGTGTATATACATCACCATGTACTAACTTGGAATTCATTTCCTCACAGGTGTTCCCAGACAAAGAAAGAATAGAATTGATGAAAAACTATATGTAAATAAAGACAACTGAACAACCAATGTGCAAAAGAAGATATATTGTGCAAATAAAAAGCAGAAAATATATCATTCATTCGTTATGTGTGTGTCGTATGGCATGCACGATAATGGTCTTTCCATGACCATGATTGTTCTTGGCAATTTTTTCTACAGAAGTAGTTTGCTGTTACTTTCTTCCAGAATGCAATGCAATTGCAATTGCAATCACTGCCCAGACAGTGTCTTTACAAGATGGATGACCCCAGTCATTATCAATACTCCTCAGAGACGGTCTACCTGGCGTCAGTGGTCGCATAATCAGGACTTGTGATATGCACCGGCTGCTCATACAACCATCCACCATCTGCTCCCATGGCTTCACATGACCCTGATCAGGGTGGGGCAGGCCTAAGCAGGTGCTACACCTTGCTCAAGGGTGACCTGCAGGCTAGTAGGGAGAGGGAGCACCTAACATCTCCTTTAGTAGAGATGTTCCACCACCCTACTCCCCAAGAAAATATACAGTACATAAATCAATAGAACTGGAGACATGAGTTGGAGAGTCCTTGAAAGTGAGTCCATAGGTGGTGGAATCATTTCAATGTTGAGGTGAGTCACACTCTCTTCACCGGTTAAGGAGCCTGATGTTTGTCGAGTAATAAAAGTTCTTAAACCTGGTGGTGTGGGACCTAAGGCTCTTCTACCTCCTTCCCAATGGCAAGAAGAGAGCATGATCTGGATGGTGGGGGTATTTGATGATTGAGGCTACTTTCGTGTGGCAGTGCTCCACGTAAATGTGCTCAGTGGTGGGGAGGGTTTGACCTGTAAGGGGAAACTGTCTGCTGTGATGTGCTAAGCTGCGTCCACAACTCTCTGCAGTTCTTGCGGGCACGCACAGTGTAGTTGCCAGAGAAAGCCGTTATGCGTCCAGACAGAACGTTTTCTATGGTGCATTGATTGAAATTGGTAGAACAGAGATTGCAGGAAGTAATCAGTGGGTTAGAACAGAAAGAAAAATCATTCATACTTCAAGGTAATTTCCTTCCTCAGGTTAGAAAGACCACTGCAGAAGAATTTATATTAGTAAAGGAACTTCAGGATGTTAGTTTTAGGTCAGAATTATCAACGGAAGAAATGATAGGTTGAATGTGAGCATATGGATGGAGGAGGTGGAGCTGATTCAGAGAAGGAATGCAGTAGTCGAAGAACCTGATTGGAAACATGTGCTGTTCTTAACTTCAACACATGTTGTGGATTACCAAAATAATTAGAGTGCATCTGGAATTTGTCCATGGTGTTCATTTTAGTTTTGGCTGTAAAATTAGATTGATGTCCTTCAGTTTTACAAGATTAAGATAGGTTAGACCAAAAGACATAGGTGCAGAATTAGGCTATTTGGCCCATCCAGTCTACTCTGACATTCCATTATGGCTAACTGAATTTCCTTCTCATCCCAATTCTCCTGCCTTATCCTTGTAACCTTTAGCATGGTTACTAATCAAGAACCTATCTAACTCTGCTTTCACTAGACTCAATGACTGGGCCTCCACAGCTGTCCATGGCAATGAATTCCACAGATTCACCATTCACTCGCTTAAGAAATTCTTCCTCATCTCTGCTGTAAAGGGGTAACCTTCTGTTCTGAGGCTGTGCCGTCAGGTTGTAGACTCACCCACTTTAGAAAACACGCTCTCCACATCCACTCTCTCGGTCTTTCAAGATTCAATAAATTTCAGTGAGATCACTGCCCACCATTCTTCTACATTCAAGCGAGAACATTCCCAGAGGCATCAAACAAACATTCCTCAAATGTTATCCCTTCACTCATGTGAACATCGTCTGCACCCTCTCCAATTCCAGCACACCCTTTGTTAGATAAGGGGTCTAAAATTGTTCATAATACTCCAAGTGTGATCTTACCAGTGCCTCATATGCCTCAGCAATGCATCCTTGCTTTTATATTCTAGCCCTCTGGAAATAAATGTGATCATTACATTTGCCTTCCTTACCACCAACTCAATCTCAAAGTTAACCTTTATGGAATCCTGCAGAAGGGCTCCCAAGTACCCTCTCCAATGCCAGCACACCCCTTCTTAGATAAGAGGCCAAATTGCTCATAGTTTTGGACAAATATTTGTTGATTTTTTTTTTGAATTCTATTAATACTTCAAAGCAAATTGGGCAGAATCCAAATGCAACAACACAAAATGCCGGAGGAACTTAGGCGGTCAGGCACCATCTATGGAAATGAACAAACAGTTGTTGTTTTGCGCCAAGAACCTTCAACAGGACTGGAATGGAAGGGGGAAGATGCCAGAATAAAAAGGTGGGAATCAGAGAAGGAGCTAGAATTTGATAGGCGAAGCCAGGAGGGTGGGAAAGGTAAAAGCTGGAGCAGAATAAATCTGATAGGAGAGGAGAGTGGACTGTGGGAGAAAGGGCAGGAAGAGGGGACTCAGGGAGAGGTGATAGGCAGGTGAGGAGAAGAAGTAAGAAGGAAAATTAGAGGGAAGGAGGAAGGGAAAAGAAAAAAAAGAGAAAAATAAATTACCAAAAGGAGAAATCGATGTTCATGCCATCAGACAGAATATGAGATGTTGCTCCTCCACTCTGAGAGTGGCCTCATTGTAGCGGAAGAGGAAACCATGGACCGACATGCTCAATTGAACAATTTAAGCAATCTTATCCCATTTAATATTATTGGTGGGTTCTCACTTTAATCATATTTGGTCGCTGGAGGACAGATGCCACGTTTAGTGTTTGCTTCCTGTTAACAGCATAGACAACCACTGTCACATTTCGGATGCATTGCTGAATGTGTCAAATTGTACCCTCCAGGCGGCTACAATGTTACAGAGTAGCATGTTTGCATTGGCAATTCTCTTTGGAAATATGGTTGGAGCAAGTGTTGCAATAAAAGGCATTTGAAAATCTGGAAGCCAGAGGTAAGTTTCTGTATGCAAGCAATATGTGACAGACTTAATTTATGATAGTTAATGCAGGAAATGGGTTTAATGAAGTATTAATCAATTCCTAATCAAGTACACTCAATAGCCACTTTATTAGGTAACCTGTACACCTGCTCGTTAATGCACGTATCTAATCAGCCAATCATGTGACATCAACTCAGTGCATAAAGCATGCAGACATAGCCTAGGGGTTCAGTTGTTGTTCAGACCAAATATCAGAATGGGGAGAAACTGTGACCTCAGTGACTTCAACAGTGGAATGGTTGTTGGTGCCAGATGGGGTGGTTTGCGTATCTCAGAAACTCAAGTGCTAGCGTACAGGTGTACCTAATAAGATATACCCATCTCAAGCATTTTCTTTGGTAGCTTCTTCCATGTCCCCATCACCTTCTGTGTAAGATAAAGTTTAGATTCATTTATTTATCACATGTACAGTTAAATGCATCATTTGTGTTAACAACCAACGCACCCAAGAAAATGTGGGGGGAAGCCCACAAGTTTCACCACACATTCTGGTGCCAAGATTGCAAGCCCACAATCCTTGGCAGAGCATCACAGAACACAACAAGCAAAGAAACAACAACAGCAAAACAAGCTCTTTACTTTCCTCCAGCCAACACACACAGATATTCCTCAAATTCCAGGATGGGCCTTTGGGCCTCGATTTCCAGATTTTCAATTAACCTTTAGGCTTCGATCTTGGTATTGACCCCCCAGACTAGACCCCGTACTAACCTACAATACTTTGGAGATCAAGGGTGTCCTTGGCGAGCTCTATTTTGAAGTATTGTCCAGCCCACAGAACTTCACCATTGTATACCAAACACCATCTTTAATACTTCACTGGTAGCTCTAACTGCACTCCTGAGAGGGGATGGAGAGGAATGGATCCCAGATTAGGACTAGTCCTCTTTGAATGATTAAAACACCACCCCTTTTCTAGTTCCCAGCCTCCCCTCACATCAGTTTACTCTTCGCTGTGCTGGCTCAGCAGCTCTTCTCTCTCCCTCATCCCTTCACATTCACTCCCCAGATGGTCTACATCCTTAGATTCTTCCCTTCAATATTTAATGGTCAATTTTCTGATATTTTTTTAATAACGTCAAGAGCAATAGGGTGCACACCTTCAAAATTATTCTGCTGGCTACAAACCAGTAGTTGAGAAATGGAAAATATATTCTTTATTGCTGTGTTAGTTGGTTTTCCAATTTATACAGCATTTGATAAACACCAGTTTCCATAAATAAAAATCCCTCATAAAATCCCAAAAATGCTTTGTTGGTACATTTTTCAAGTTTCAGTATATAAAAAAGTCTTCATGCCACAAAAAAAGTTGGGGATAAATGCCTAAAAGAGAATCTGCTCTTTAAAAACAAATCCTGTTTTTCTTATAACCGAGGGATCTCAGCTGGAGATAGCCCAGGTTTTAGCTGTGCAGGTCTGATAGACCTTAAGACATAGGACATAAGAGTAGAATTCAGCCATTCAGCCCATCGAGTGTGCTGCAACTGATAAGAGGATAACTAGGAAGATTGATAGCAAAGATTGATAATCTCCCACAGTAAGTTTATACAGGTGATGAAACTAGCCTGAAGACAAGGTGTTGAATATTTGACTTTCAAGTTTAACCTTCAAGATTGCTTATTGTTATTCAATGGTTCAATTTAGAATGTATAGAGCATACAAACTGAAATCCTTACTCTTCACAGACATCCACGATACAGAGAGAAAACCCCAATGCGCGACAACAGAAGTGTTAGAACTGGTATGCCGACCCTCCCCCATGCAGAGGCATCAGCCCTCCCCCGTCACCCACTGTGCAACAGCAAGCCCCCTGAGCCCGTGATCAAACCAGTAGCTGAGCAACTATTGTTTAACGAGGGAAAGAGGGAGATAGCACAGTCCTCAAGTGTAAAGGAGAACAAATTAATCATTACTCCAGATCTGATGCAACATAAAAAGGTCACAATCAGCTTTAAAATGGCAGTAACTGTAAGTATAAAAGCAATCCTATAGAACACAGTGCACAATTAACTGAGTGTGGCCGGATATAAGAATAGCTTATGTACATAGATTGTTTGCACGTACACAAAGTGATGCTTTATGTGGGAGGTATAGCTGTGAGTTAGTGGATGGAGGTGTTGATTATCCTTACTGCTTGGGGAATGTAACTGTTTTTGAGTCTGGTGGTCCTGGCTTAGATGCTACGTAGCCTCCTCCCTGATGGGAGTGGGACAAACAGTCCATGAGCAGGCTGGGACCTTTCACGATGTTATTGGCACCTTTCTGTATATATGTCCTCGATGGTGGCTAAGCTGGTGCCCGTGATGGATTGGGCAGCTTTTGCTATCCATTGTAGAGCCTTCCAGTCAGCCGCAGTGCGGTTTCCGTACCGAGCAACGATGCAGCTTGTCAGGATGCTCTCAACCGTGGACTGACTGACGCATCGCGGCAGAACACGGGACATCGGGAGCAGCAGGTTAGCTGCTGGCTGTGTGTCCAGAGACCTGAGTTCTCCGGGCGCAGAGCTCAGAAGAAGTGACGCAACAGACTTTCAACATCATAAATCAGCGAGTTGTTTGTTATGTCTCCCCTCTCGCTGTGAAACAGGGACACCTCTTTTTCCCTTATTAGGGAGAGAGAGAGAGCCTGTGGTATGTCGAACACCAGGTGAACGAGTAGTCTTTGGGGTACTGCAAGTCTGTGTCTTTATTGATGCTTGAGTGCTTGGTGCAGGGCACAGATGCTTTTTTGTTGGTGGGGGGGTCGTTGCTTTCCTGCTGCTTGTGTGTGAGAGGGGCTTTGTGGTTCTAACGTTTAACTATCATTCATTCTTAGGGGCACTCCTCTGTTTTTATGGATATTTATGTAGAAAAAGAATTTCAGGATGTATATTGCATACATTTTTCTGACATTAAATGTACCTATTGAACCTATATCCCACCCACTCGTCTATCCTCACATTAGGGCAGAAGATACAAGGTCCTGTAAGTATGGCTCACCAGGCTCAAGGAGAACTTTAATCTCACTGTTATAAGACCTTTGAACAACCCTGCTGTTACAATAAGATGGACTCTTGACCTCACAATCTACTTCGTGATATCCTTGCATTTTATCCTTTACCTACACTGCGTATTCTCCATGGTTGTTGGACTTTGTTATTCTACCTCAGTGCACTGTGTAATGATCTATCTGTATGAACAGTAAACAAGAGTAGTTTTTCATTGTGTCCTGGTGCATGTGACAATAATAAACCAATACCAATACCAACTGTAATTTCTCAGCCAACATGGCAAAGATGGGCTGAATGGCCCCATATTGTGCTGTAAACTTCTGATGTTCAGGAAAGAAAAGTCAAATTTTTAATGCATTCTCCCATCACCAATTCAATAAACTGGATAGATTCACTGCCAAAGATTACTGCCCTGTCAAACCCTGACGACCAGTAATTGTGAAGTTAACTGCTGGATTAAGAAGGAAAACAAAGCCTATTTATTAAGAATGGATTCCTTTTTCATAGTTTATTCTTAGCTCTTCTGACTAGTTTGTCAGCAAGGGCATTTTTTTTTAATATGTTAAAACTTGGGAACTGCATTAAACAAAAGTTTTTAAGGATTTTATGAGGATTTCTGTTTGAGATTTGTTTTTTACAAAAACCACATGAAATGACAATTGAACTGTCTTCCAGCAGAGTGACACTGAGTACTTTATGCTGCTGTCCAATGTTAAATGGCCCCCATCACAATTTATTATATCTGAAGAGGGAGCCTGAGGGACGAGTCCAGAACTGGAGAGCACAGCCTCTGAATAGAAAGATGTCCCTTTAGAACATGGATGAGGAGGAATTTCTTCATTCATATCTGTGATGAGTCTGTGGAATTCATTGCTACAGGCCACTGTGGAGGTCAAGTCATTGGGTATACTTAGAGCAGAGTTTGATAGGTTCTTGATTAATCACAGTGCTAAAGAAAAGGCAGGAGAAAGAGATTGAGAGGGAAAATAAATCAGATGGAGCAGATACACTGGGTCAAATGGCCTAACTCTGCTCTCATGAGTTATGGTCTTCTGAAGGAACTTGTCTGTTGCTGGAAGCTTGCTCTGTGCAGATATTCCCAGCAAGTAGCAAGTAGGTCAGTGCACAGGATCACAAGAGGCTACAGAGGGTTGTAGACACAGCCAGCTCCATCACAGACACAACCCTCCCCACCATCGAGGACACCTTCAAGAAGGCAGCATCCATCACTATGGATCTTAATCACCCAGAGCATGTCCTCTTCTCATTACCACCACTGACGAGGAGGCACAGGAGCCTGAAGATACTCACTCAACAATTCAGGAACAGCTTCTTTCTCACCGCTATGAGATTTCTGAAGTCAATGAGTGACGAGGGTCCTAGGTGAAGATGATAAGGGCTCAAGTGCTAGAGTATCCAAGACTGGAACTGAGACAGAATTTTGAGACTGAGACAAGAGGGTTCTTGAATAGATGCTGAATAAGAGCCTGACGAGACTAGATGAGAATCTAGACGAGGTAAGTCCTAAAGGCCATTGTAAACTGTACTAAAATTGAGCTGATGACTGAGCCCAGAGCTGCTCTTTAAATATCTAAATCCAAATCATGGCTGCCAATTAGCAGAGCAGACCAGAAACTTTAAAAGGACCTTGACAGCTAATCATACTCCGATGAATCAGGGCATCTAAACCACGAGTCTGCCACAGTCAGGGCATAAGGTAATACAATGGACCCATCAACAGTACCTTGTTATTTGTTTTTTGCAATATTTATCTATTTTCATAAATTTAGTGACAGCACTGCTGCCATAAAGCAACAGATTCATAGCATGCGACGTCATAATAAGCCTGATTCTAATTCAATTCTGATTCCAATTCCGGTTTTAGAAGTCACTCTCTTTCTTTAGTCGCTTTCCTTAAAATCCACCTCCTGTTCACTGTCCTCTGTATTATATATCCACCAAACGTTCCCCTTGCTTCTTCTTGAAGCACTTTGGTGCAAGCTCCTGGCCCACAGGGACCAAATAAATGCAGGTACTTTCCCCCATGAGGGAAAGTACCTCTGTAAAATGAAGTCAGAGGAGCTCTCCCTCATACTCTAACTGACATTGACATCTATGGACACCCAAAGGATAAACGTGGCAGACTTGACCTGGTCACATAGTAGGGAAGTTCAAAGTAAATTTATTATCAAAGAACATATATGTCACCATAGACAACCCTGAGATGGGCCTTCAAACAGAATGCAGTAGACAAATACGAAAAAAATAATAAGAGGAAATAAATAATAAATAAATATCAAGAACATGAGATGAAAAGTCCTTGCAAGTGAGTCTGTTGGCTATAGTAACAGTTTGGTGTTAGGGCAAATGAAGTTGACTGAAGTTATTTCTTCTGGTTCAAGAGCTTGATGGTTGAGGGGTAATAACTGTTCCTGAGCCTGGTGGTGTGAGTCCTGAGGCTCCGATTCATTATTCCTGATGACAGCAGTGAGAAGAGAGCCTGTCCTGGGTGGTGGGGGTCCATGATGATTGATATTGCTTTCCTCTGACAGTGATTCATGTAGGTGTGCTCAGTGGTTGGGTGGGCTTTAACCGTGATGTGTTGGGCCAAATCCAGTCCATCATGGGTAAAGCCCTCCCAACCACTGAGCACATCTACATGCTCCTATGTATAATGGTTTTACAGTCTTATTACAAGCACCCTGAGTGGTTACATCACCTTCTGGAACATCTGGGCTGAGTCCACTACTCTCTGAAGCTTCTTATGTTCCTGTGCATTTAAATTGCCATACCAGATGCAGTAGCATAATGATTAGCCTAACACTGTTAGATCGCCCGTAACCCGGGTTCAATTTGATCACTAATGTTAAAAAGGATCCGGATTGATCAAAATCGATGTACGTTGCGAATTAGATACGGGAATGAGAAGAAGTCCTCCTCACACTCTTACTTGGATTAGTGGCTGTGAACACCCAAGAATTACACGCAACAGATCTGAACTACTTCTGTAAACCACCTTTGGCCCATCTGAAAATGGCTTGGAATAAACTCGAATATGCTGATTGTGTGAGTGTGGTCACAGGCCTGTCGGAGTCAGTCTCTAATAAGGATGCAGAAATAAAAAATTAAAATGAGTTCACAGGATCAGTAAACTGGAGTTAGCGGCATCCCAATGTCACATGGGCCAGTGGTTGGTCAGAGAAGCAGTTCATCTCTGTAGTATTTAACTTTTGGATGCCATCCACAATTGTTAATCGTGGGAAGGGTATAAGGAAGTGTTCCTCTGATTTCCTAGTGTAATTCTCAATGAGCATCGACCTCCATCGGTCCAGATCCTTTTCAAGATTATTGTCAGTAACGGAATTGACCCCGGGGACGGTGGCTCTGAAATATTCAATGGCAGAATTGACCCTGGGGACAGTGCCTCTGAAATATTCAGTGGTGGAATTGACCTGGGGTTGGTGTCTCTGTAATAGTCAGTCGGGAAATTGTCCTCAGACAGTGGCAGAATTGACTCACGGTCAGGGGCTCCGTAATCGTCAGTGGTGGTTTTAAACGGGGTCAAGGGCTCCATAATCGTCAGTGGTGGAATTGAACCAGGGTCAGGGGCTCTGTAATCCTCAGTGGTGGAATTGACCCATGGTCAGTGGCTCTGTAATCGTCAGTGGTGGAATTGACCCATGGTCAGGGGCTCTGTAATCGTCAGTGGTGGGATTGACCCAAGGTCAGGGGCTCTGTAATCATCAGTGATGGAATTGAACCGTGGTCAGGGGCTCTGTAATCATCAGTGATGGAATTGAACCGGGGTCAGGGGCTCTGTAATCATCAGTGATGGGATTGACCCACGGTCAGGGGCTCTGTAATCATCAGTGATGGGATTGACCCACGGTCAGGGGCTCTGTAATCGTCAGTGGTGGGATTGACCCACGGTCAGGGGCTCTGTAATCGTCAGTGATGGGATTGACCCACGGTCAGGGGCTCTGTAATCATCAGTGGTGGGATTGACCCACGGTCAGGGGCTCTGTAATCATCAGTGATGGGATTGACCCACGGTCAGGGGCTCTGTAATCGTCAGTGGTGGAATTGAACCGGGGTCAGGGGCTCTGTAATCATCAGTGATGGGATTGACCCACGGTCAGGGGCTCTGTAATCGTCAGTGGTGGGATTGACCCACGGTCAGGGGCTCTGTAATCATCAGTGATGGGATTGACCCACGGTCAGGGGCTCTGTAATCGTCAGTGGTGGAATTGAACCGGGGTCAGGGGCTCTGTAATCGTCAGTGGTGGGATTGACCCACGGTCAGGGGCTCTGTAATCGTCAGTGGTGGAATTGAACCGGGGTCAGGGGCTCTGTAATCGTCAGTGGTGGAATTGACCCAGGGTCAGGGGCTCTGTAATCATCAGTGATGGAATTGAACCGGGGTCAGGGGCTCTGTAATCATCAGTGGTGGAATTGAACTGGGGTCAGGGGCTCTGTAATCGTCAGTGATGGAATTGAACTGGGGTCAGGGGCTCTGTAATCATCAGTGATGGGATTGACCCACGGTCAGTGGCTCTGTAAACATCAGTGGTGGAATTGACCCATGGTCGGTGGCTCTGTAGTCGTCAGTGATGGAATTGACCCACGGTCAGGGGCTCTGTAATCGTCAGTGGTGGAATTTAACTAGGGTCAGGGGCTCTGTAATGGTCAGTGGTGGAATTTAACTAGGGTCAGGGGCTCTGTAATCGTCAGTGATGGAATTGACTCACGGTCAAGGGCTCCGTAATCGTCAGTGGTGGATTTGAACCAGGGTCAGGGGCTCTGTAATCCTCAGTGGTGGAATTGACCCATGGTCAGTGGCTCTGTAATCGTCAGTGGTGGAATTGACCCATGGTCAGGGGCTCTGTAATCGTCAGTGGTGGGATTGACCCATGGTCAGGGGCTCTGTAATCATCAGTGATGGGATTGACCCACGGTCAGGGGCTCTGTAATTGTCAGTAGTGGAATTGAACCGGGGTCAGGGGCTCTGTAATCATCAGTGGTGGAATTGAACCGGGGTCAGGGGCTCTGTAATCATCAGTGATGGAATTGAACCGGGGTCAGGGGCTCTGTAATCATCAGTGGTGGAATTGAACCAGGGTCAATAGCTCGGTAATCATCAGTGGTGGAATTGACCCACGGTCAGGGGCTCTGTAATCATCAGTGGTGGAATTGAACCGGGGTCAATTGCTCTGTAATCATCAGTGGTGGAATTGACCCACGGTCAGGGGCTCGGTAATCATCAGTGATGGAATTGAACCGGGGTCAGGGGCTCTGTAATCATCAGTGGTGGAATTGACCCATGGTCAGGGGCTCTGCGTTCATCAGTGGTGGAATTGACCCACGGTCAGGGGCTCGGTAATCATCAGTGGTGGAATTGACCCACGGTCAGGGGCTCTGTAATCATCAGTGGTGGAATTGAACCGGGGTCAATTGCTCTGTAATCATCAGTGGTGGAATTGACCCATGGTCAGGGGCTCTGCGTTCATCAGTGGTGGAATTGAACCGGGGTCAGGGGCTCTGCGTTCATCAGTGGTGGAATTGACCCACGGTCGGGGGCTCTGTAGTCGTCAGTGGTGGAATTGAACCAGGGTCAGGGGCTCTGTAATCATCAGTGGTGGAATTGAACCAGGGTCAGGGGCTCTGTAATCGTCAGTGGTGGAATTGACCCAGGGTCGGGGGCTCTGTAGTCGTCAGTGGCAGTACTGAACTGGGATCGATGGCTTGGTAATAGCGTTATCGGGAACATTATGCTACCACGTCTGGTACAGCAATTCGAATGAACAGAAACGTAAACAGCTTCAGAGAGTAGTGGAATCAGCCCAGATGTGCCAGACCACGATGCAACCAGTCAGGATACTTACAACGGGATGTTGTGCCAATCTTTACAACTAGTCCAAGATCAATCTTAATACTGCCAGATTCAAGATTGCTTAATCTCATTTCCAGTACACAAGTGTAAAGGGGAATGAAATAATTGTTACTCCAGATCCAATGCAGCACAAAAAAAACACAAAAGATAAAGAAAGCAGACAATAAATATAAATACTTAAGATAGTTTACATATATAGATTAATTCTATGTCCACAAAGTGACACTAGGCTGTACATAAGGTGACTGATAGGAAATGATAAAGTAGTGGTGGAGGTAGTGGCTGGAGGTGTTGATCAGTCTTACTGCTTTGGGAAAGTAACTTCTTTTGAGTCTGGGATGAGCTGAGATGAGATTCTATATTTAATTTAATTGCATTCACATCTGCTTCCACCAGGGACTCGCACTCTATTCAGTTCCAAATGTCTCTCTAATTTTATTTAGAGATACAGCGCAGAATAGGCCCTTCTGGCCCTTTGCTGTGTCGTCACAGCAACCCCCCCAACAACCCTGATTTAATCATAACCTGAGCACAGGACAACTTATAATAGCCAATTACCTACCCCCTCAAAGGGGACCACAACCTTGCTGTGGTTTGGAGTCTTGCGTGCCTCAATGACCTGAAGAGCTATGCTGGCTGGAGTCAGGGGTTTATGCTTTGACTCTCAGTAGAGTCACCCATTCTGAACAGATCAAAGGGTAGAGACCAGATGAATAGAGGTCCACTGATCCTCCAGGTTCAGGAGTTCAGTTCGGGGTTAACAACCCTGACTAGTCAACAAAATCATTAAGGAAACAGCATTGAGGGATCCTTCTACAGCTGAGTGCAACGGTATTCCTGAGTCTTCACCCAGGATTTACATGACTGACGGTAGTGAAGGCTACTGAGGTGATGAAGGAAGCTGTGACGCCTCTAGAGATGGAGGGTCTTCATCGCTCTCTAAGCACCAGCGGTGTGACGGGCAGAAGAAGAATTAACCCACACAGTACGTCTTTGGACAGTGGGAGGACGTACAGAGACAGCAGAAGAGAACCCTGAAGTCAGACATTCCGAGCCGCAATAGCATCTTGTTAGCCACTATGCCACCATGGTGCCCTATATGCCAGGTCACAAGCAAATTCTCAGCCTGGGTATGGCCACGGCCATCTAATGCCATGTGTGAGTGACTCAGAGTACCTCAGTGAGGGGAGGAAGAAGCACACACACTCTTCTGAAAATCAACTTCCACCCCCCACCCCCCACCCCCAGCTGATGAGGGACACGCTGGAGAGGTCCCGAAAGATGTGGAGTCTGAAGTCATTTCAAGAACTGAAAAGGCGAGACCACAATTCAAACACAGTGAACCTTGCTCCCATCAGTCTCAATACATCAAATTATATAAATTGATGGCGCAGAATGCGAATGTCAAGCCCATTAATTGTGCACTGGCTGACACAGAGCTGCCGAGCCTAATCCATCTTCCCAGCGCTGAGCCTTGTGTTATCGGACATCCTGTACTTTTTAACCAAGCTGTCTGTTTCTGCCTCCAGCCCTCACTATTTTCACAGCCCAACAGCACACTGGATAAAAGCATTTTTCCTCAATTTGAGTCATATCCAACAACCAATTGTCTTAAGCCTTTGTTTATCCTGTGACAGCGTGGGTTTTCTCTGGGCGCCCTGGTTTCCTCCCGCAGTCCAAAGACATATGATGAAGGTTAGTGAGCTGTAGGCATGGTACGTTGGTGCTGGAAACATGGCCACATTTGCCCGGCTCAATCCTCACTGATCTCCTTTGACGATGAACTGTAAATATAAGAAATGAAACATATCTTTCATTTTTACCTTTATTTGCTGCCTTGGAGAAAAGGAAATGGAGTTTTTTTCTCTCATTCATCCTGTCTGAAGCTTCATCCATATTTAAGTTGAAGTTCAAGTTTATTGCCATTCAAGTAGAAACATGTGTACAGCTAAACGAAGCATCGTTCTTCAGGAGCCAAGGAGCAAAACACTGTACATACCGTCACACACAGCAAAGATAGTTAGGGACCAGAATCTGAATTAGGTTTGATGTCACTGGCATACATGGTGAAATTTGATGTTGTGCAGCCACAGCACATTGCAATACATAATAATAAAATCTGTAAATTGCAGTAAGAAGTCTATACATATCTAAATAGAGTTAAATTTATTAGTAGTGCAAAAAAAAGTAGTGAGGTAGTGTTCATGGGTTTAATGTCCATTCAGAAATCTGATGGCAGAGAGGAAGAAGCTGTTCCTGAATCATTCAGTGTGTGCCTTCAGGCTCCTGTGCCTCCTTCCTGACAGTAACAATGAGAAGACGGCATGTCCTGGGTGGCGGGGGTCCTAAACGATGAATACCAATAACTCCGATACTCAAGGAAAACTCCGATACTCAAACTACAGCCACTGTGGAACGACCCCCGGCCCAAAGAGTGGAGTCGGTTCATGCGCACCAACCCTCACCATAAATCTGCACAGCGCAGGTGGGAAGGAAGTCCTACAGCGATGAAGAGGGGGCGCCTCTGCACTCACCAACGATCGTGCTGTCACTCCTGAGGATCCTGAACGAAGAACCAGCCATCATGAACTTAACGTAATTCGGTTTTTTCCCTCGATATTTATTTATCATGTATTTCATTGTACTGCTGCTGGAAAGTTAAGAAATTTCATGACATCTGCCCAGTGATGTTAGATCTGAATCTGACCTGGCCTCCACAGCTGTCTGTGGCAATGAATTTCACAAATTCACTACCCTCAGGCTAACTAAATGCCTCCTCATCTCTAGAGTGATGTCCAAGTATTGTGAGGATGTGCCCTCTAGTCCTAGACTCCCCCACCACAGGAAACATCCTCTCCACATCCACTCTATGTAGTGCTTTCAATATTCCGTGTTTTAATGAGACCCTCCTTCATCAAACGATCCCCATACATTACAAGGTACCTAGGACATCTTCAGGGAGTGGTGTCTCAAAGGTAGAGTCCATTGTTAAGGACCTCCAGCACTCAGGGCATGCCCTTTTCTCACTGTTACCATCAGGTAGGAGGTACAGAAGCCTGAAGGCACACACTCAGTGATTCAGGAACAGCTTCTTCCCCTCTGCCATCCGATTCCTAAATGGACATTGAACCTTTGGAGACTACCTCACTTTTTTAAATATAGAGTATTTCTGTTTTTTGCATCCTTTTATAATCTATTCAATATACGTATACTGTAATTTATTTATTATTATTTTTATTTCATTTATCATTTTTTTCTATATTATGTATTGCATTGAACTGCTGCTGCTAAGTTAAGAAATTTCACATCACGTGCCGGTGATAATTAACCTGATTCTGATTCTGAGGAGGAACTGCTTTTCCCAGAGAGTGGTGAATCTGTGGAATTCTCTGCCCAATGAAGCAGTGGAGGCTTCCTTAGTAAATATATTTAAGACAAGGTTGGATAGTAGAGGAATTAAGGGTTATGGGGAAAAGGTAGGTAGGTGGAGTTGAATCCATGGCCAGATCAGCCATGATCTTAATGAATGGCGGAGCAGGCGTGATGGGCCAGATGGCCGACTCCTGCTCATATTTCTTACGTTCTTATGTTATGTCACCTGCAAGTTAACCTTTAGGGAATCCCGAACAATGATTCTCAAGTACATTTGCAACTCCTTCCAATTTCTGAATTTCCTCCCCATTTAGAACTTCTTCTTACTAAATTTATTTATAAATGAATGTTATATATTCTATTTTTAATTATTAAGTTGTTGATTAGAGTTGTGAAGTCCTGCCAGAGAATCCATTATTTTCCATAATGAAAGTTTTCTGACTTGCCTGTTATTTCTGGCTCCAGTCCTGGTGCGCACAGTGGGTGATAATGAAACCCTGCTGGAGATAATAATTCTTCATGCCTCACGCATGATAGACTGGGGACTCAATAGATTGCAGGTTTAATTGCTAATGCAAAATAATCCAAGGTTGCAGAAGTGCTACTCTCCATAGAGGTGCTATCTTACAGATGAGTGCACTATCTGCACTCTCAGGCTCTTATAAACAAGCTTAATGACATTAAGTGGGAAGGTTTCCCGATGGGAAACAGGATCTCCCAACAGATATCCATTTCATTTTGACTTCCCATTCCCTTTCCAAAACGTTGCTCTATGGCCTCCTCTACTGCCGTGATGAGACAACCCTCAGGTTGGAGGAGCAACATCTCATATTCCATCTGGCTAGCCTCCAACCTCTGGGGGTTTGAACATCAATTTGTCTAACCTGGTACATTCTCCATCTCACTCTTCTCTCTTTTTCCATTCCCCATTCTAGCTTCCCTCTTATTACTTCTCTTCTCCCTCTGGTTCCCCCCCCCCCCCCCACCAACACTTCCTTTTCTCCCACTATCCACTCCGCTATTCTTTCAGTATCCTTCTTCTTCAGCCCTTTACCTCTTGCACCTTTCAGCTTCCAGCTTCTTACTTCATCACCCTTTCCCCACCCACCTACCTTTCTTCTTACCTGGTCTCACCTATTACCTGCCAGTTGTATTCCTTCCCCTTCTCCTGCCTTCTCCCTTCTTCTTGATGAAGTGTCTTGGCCCTAAAGTTCCACTGCTTCTTCCTCTGAATATTTGCTCCCTGATCTACTGAGCTCCAGTTTTCTGAGTCTGTTATTTTGGATTTCCAGTATCAGGAGAATCTCTTTGATTAGTAAGGGATCCTACAGGTGGTACAGTTGGAGATACGCCTCTACCAAAGGAGGGGTAAGGCTCTTCTTCCCTCTGCTAGCCTGCAGATCACCTTTGGACAAGGTGTGCTTAACCCCATGGTCAGGTTCATATGAAGCCATGGGAGCAGGTGGTGGATGGTCATATGAGCAGCTGGTGCATATCCCAGGCCCTGGTTATGCGACCACTGACGTCAGGCAGACAGTCTCTGAACAATATTGACAATGGTTGGGGTCACCCGTCTTGTAACGACACAGCCCAGAAGAAAGCAATGGGAAAACACTTCAGTGGAAAAATTTGCCAAGAACAATCACGGTCTTAGACCATGATCAGCTACGTCATATGACACGATACATAATGATGATGATGACACCTCTATCAAGTTACCTCTCATCCTCCTACACTCTAAAGAGAAAAGCTCTAGCCCACTCAACCAATCCTCATAAGACAAACTCTGAAATCCAGGAAGCATTCTGGTAAATCTATCTGCACTCACTAGTGCTTCCTCATCCTTCTGTGACCAGAACTGAGCACAATACCCCAAATCTGGATTAGCCAGGGTTTTAAAGCATTTTACAACATTTTCACACCAGCTCTTGAGTTCAATCTCTCGACTAATGAAGGCCAACACACCATACATCTTCTTAACAACCCTATCACGTTGAGGGATCTATGGACGTGGACCACAAGGCCGCTCACTTCTTCCACACTGCTAAGAAATCAGGGAAGTAATCTGGTTTTTGAGTTGAAGATGATTTAATCGTTCCTGCATGCCACTGGGGCTTCAAACATTACAAAGCTTTGTTTATCCTGGTTGCAATGATTAATAGCGAGAGGCGCACCATTTCCACTGGAGAGCAGGGAAGTTCCTTGGATGATGTCAGAATGTTCCAAAATGCCTTTCAGCCAATGAAAGCCTCTTGGAATTTAGTCACCATTGTAACGCAGGGATCACATTGTAACACTGAATGAAAACACAGGAGACGTGGGGATACAATGAATTAGCCAATTAACCAGCCTGCAGAGTGGCTTGTATGAAGCTTTGAGGTCATCCCATGTAAAGAACGAGGAGGCAGCACTAAGCCTGCACACGGTACAGCAGCTAATCGCAAGCCCTTGCCACTACCGGTTACAAGTGCGGACAAAACCATTCATCTCTGCAATCTGCCGTCTCCGCCCGAGTGACTTGCATCATCATGGGACCAAGGAGCTGCAGTAAGTAATTCCTATTTAACCCCAGGGTAAAACCTTTCTGCTGAACTTCACGGGCATGGGATGTTGGCAGTGGAATGTGTGGTGACACTTGCAGTCTGACCCTGCCCAGCACATCCCTGGGTGTGTTGGTTGTTAACACAAACAATGCATTTCACTTTATGTTTTGATGTACATGTGATAAATAAATCTGAATTAGAATCGTAAGTTCACTCATTCATCTCAGGTGTGATGGAGTTGCTGTTGAAGGCATGTTATAGTAGAGTATGTGAGTATTTTCAAAGTTTGAAGTTCAAGGTAAATTTATTAACAAAGTACATACTGTATATCCTGACCTGAGATTCAATTTCTTGCAGTCATTTACAGTAGAAAAGTGGAGGTAAAATAGAATTAATGAAAACCTAGAAAGTCTGACAAATAGTGCAAATACAAAAAGAAACAAGTAATAATAAAAATAATAATAATGAATTACATAAAACATGAGTTGTGGAGTACTTGAAAGTGAGTCCAAAGATGGTACTCAGTGATCAGTTCAGTGTAGCAGTGAGTAAAAATGTCCACACTAGCTCAAGAGACTAGTAGCTGAAGGGTTCCACCGCACTGTGCGGTGTTCTCATGGCCTGAGAACCGGCGACTGCTGCAGAATCACTTCAGTTCTCCATTGCAATTGGAAGCACTTATGTGCAGAGAGGTCTTGGGGTCCAAGTCCACAGCTCCCTGAAAGTGACACCAAAGGTGGATAGAGTGATAAAGAAAGCTTATGGTTTGCTTGGTTTCATCGCAACACGCACAAAATGCTGGAGAAGCTCAGCAGGTCAGGACAGCATCTATGGAAATGAGTAAACAGTCAATGTTTCATGCCAAGACCCTTCTTCAAGACTGGAAAGGAATGGAGAAGACTCCAGGTGCTCCTGTTTCCTCTCACATTCCGAAGATGTACAGTTTTGGGTTAGTATCTTGTTAGCATGCTACATTGGCGCCAGAGGTGCAGCGACATGTGCAGGCTGCTCAGCACAATCAAAGAGACACAGTAGCGTAGCAGTTAGCAAAACATCACGACAGCGCCAGTGGCCTAGGTTCAATTCCACTGCTCTCTGTAAGCTAACCACCGTTTTCTCCAGGTGTTTCAGTTTCCTCCCACTTTCCAAGGACGTACAGTTTAATGGATTAGTTGGTTAGATGAGTGTAACTGAGCAGTCTGGACTCATTAAGCGTGAGGTGCCAGTTACCATGCTGTTTCTTTAAAATAAAATATAATTAAAAAACTGAAAATTAAAACATAAGACATAGGACATTGAAGAATACAGGAACAGACACTTCTGCCCACATATTGAAGCACTTCAAGCAGTTTTGGCCCCATATCTAGGAGGGTCCAGAGAAGGTTTATGAAAATGATAGGATCGATGTATGAAGAGGAGTTGATGGCTCTGGGCCTGGACTTGTTTGAGTTTAGAAGAATGAGGAGGAAATCTCATTGAAACCTATCAAATATGGAAGTACCCAGATGGAATGGATGTGGTGAGAATGTTTCCTATAGTGAGGGAGTCTAGGACCAGAGGGCACAACCTCAGAAATAAAGGATGTCCCTTTAGAACAGAGATAAGGAGAAATTTCTTTAGCCAGAGGGTAGTGAATCTGTGGAATTCATTGCCACAGATGGCTGTAGAGGCCAAATGATTGGATATATTAAAGCGGAGGTCAATAGGTGCTTGATTAGTAAGAGCATCAATGGTTACAGGGAGAAAGCAGGAGAATGGGGTTGAGAGCAATAATAAACCAGCCATGATGGAATAGCAGAGCTGACTCAATGAGCCTAATTCTGCTTCTATGGTCTTACGATCTTATGGCATTGACAAATCAAGCAACATCTTGATATTACGATTCTCATATAAAGTCCAGACTGCTCCATCAAATCTGTAGGAAGCTCCTTTCCCTCAACATGCCAGATGCAGCACAGGATATAGCAACCATCTCAGCTGTAGTCATGAAGACCTGTGCGCCAGAACACACTAGCTAAGATGTTTGAGTACAGTCACAATGATGGCTTCTACCTGACAAGGTGACCATTACTCAAGTAGCTTCTGTTCACAGAACCCAGGACAAGTCCAAGCCAACTAATCCCTGCCCTTTGAATGGATTTCTCGAACTTCTGGTAATGCACTCCCCACCTTCCCATTCCCCATCCCTTTTCCCTCTCTCACCTTGTATCCTTGCCCACCCATCGCCTCCCTCTGGTGCTCTTCCCTCCTTTTCTTCCTTCCATGACCTTCTGTCCTCTTCTATCAGAACCCCCCCCCCTTCTCCAGCCCTGTATCTCTTTCACCAATCAATTTTTCAGCTCTTCACTTCATACTTCATCCCTCTTCAGGTTTCACCTATCACCTTGTGCTTCTCTCTCTCCTCCACCCACCTTTTAAATCCACCCCTCAGCTTTTCTCTCCAGTCCTGCCGAAGGGTCTCGGCCCGAAACATTAACTCTTTACTCTTTTCCAAAGATGCTGCCTGGCTTCCAGCATTTTGTGTGTGTTCCTTCGAATTTACTCGCAGTCATCAGCACGGTGATGGATAGTGCTCATAACATTACTGTCCATTGGCACTTACTAATTAATAGCTACAGAGAGCTGTAGGGAGGAATTTGCTGCTGTTTATTTGTCAGTTGGAATGTTCTGTTTTCTTGTGTTCTGTGTTGTTCAGCCAAGCACAGTGGGCATGCTGTATTGGTGCCAGAATGTGTGGTGACTCGCTCACGTCCTTGGATGTGTTAGTTGTTAACACGAACAGCGCACTTCGCTGCACATTTCAATGTACCTATGACAAATGATTGGGGCTCCATGGTATTATGGGGTGACACTATTACAGCTTGAGGCATCATTGTTGGGAATCCAATCCTGCATCCTCTGTTGTAGTCTATGCCTCCTCCCGGTGGAACACCTGGTTCCTCCAGCTTCCTCCCATGTGCCGTAGGTGTATCGAGTAGGTTAGTTGCTCATTGGAAATTGTCTCATGATTAGGTTAGAGTTAAGTCGGGGTTGTTGATGCTGGCTGGGCTGTCGCTGTTCAAAGGGCTGGAAGGGCCTACTCTGCACTGAATCGCGAAATAAATAAATAAATAAAAGCTGATTCTGAACTCCGTTTGTTTCAGAGAGTTCTTGACAGATGTTTAACATGCACTTTCCCTGGGCCTATTTTGGCCCAGAGACCTGAGGCCCCATGCCTGAGAAAACAGGTGGAAAAATGTATTTTGCTCACTGCGTAAAAAAACAAACCTCGAAAATAATAGAAATAGTCTTTCAAATTTTCTCCTAGGACACTCTGTGGGCTGAGGAACATTTGTGCCTTGCCAGAAATCAGGATTTGCCAGATACACCATCGCAATTTTCTTCCCTTGACAGGCCCGTTACCAGGGTTAGCAACAGGAGCAGAACAGCAACAGCTGAAGATAATATTGGATCTTCAGTGTAGAAAGGCAGGGCCATCTCTTCCTGATTTTCATAAATGACTCGGATGAGGAAGTGGAAATGTGGGCTGGTGAATATGCAGATGACACGAAGGCTGGTGGGAATTGTGGAGTGTGTGGAAGATTGTCGAGGGTTACAATGGGGCATTGACAAGGGTGCAGAGCTGGGCTGAGGTGGGAGAAGGGGTTTAACCTGGAACAGTGTGAAGTGATTCGCGTTGGAAGGTCAAACTTGAAGGCAGAATGCGGGATTCATAGAACTGTGCACCTTGGATTCCACATCCGTAGAGCTCTCGAAGTTGCCGCGCAAGTTACTAGGGTGGTTGAAATGGTGCATAGTGTGTTGCTCTTTATTAGTCAGGGGATTGGGTTCAAGAGCCATGAGGTAATGCTGCAGCCGTATAAAATGCTGTTCAACCACAATTGAAGTATTGTGTCCCATTCTGGTCACCTCATTATAGGAAGGATGTGGAAGCTTCAGAGAGGGTGCAGAGGAGATTTACAAGCATACTGCTGGCAATGGAGAGCATGTCTTGTGAGGATAGACTGAACAAGCTAGGGCTTTTCTCTTTGGAGTGAAGGAAGGTAAGAGCCAACTTGATAGAGGTGTACAAGATGATAGAGTGACTATTCCCTCAGCTGGAAGAGGCTAATACGAGAGAGCAAAATTTTAAGCTGATTGGAAGAAAATATAGTGGGGGATGTCAGAGGTAGGTTTTTTTACAGAGAGAGTGGTGAGTGTGTGGAATGTACTGCCAGGGTTCGTGGTAGTGGCAGATATATTAGAGACATTTAAAAGACTCTTAGAAAGACACATGGATGAAATAAAAATGGAAGGCTATCCAGAAGGGAAGGATTAGATTGATCGAGGTGCAACTTTATTCTTCATTTACATTTACATGTATTAGAAGTTTACTCTGGTATTTTGTCATGATGTGCAACAAATAACATGAACTTTCAACAATTACACACACAACAGATTCTGCAGATGCTGGAAATCCAGAGCAACACACACAAAATGCTGGAGGAACTCAGCAGGCCAGGCAACGTCACTGGAGGGGGAATAAGCCGTTGACCTTTTGGACCAAGATCCGTCACCTAAACATTCAACAATTCTAAATCAGAATCTAGTTTAATATCACTGGCATATGTCATGAAATGTCTTGTTATGCAGCAGCAGTACATTGTAATAGTAGTAGGCAGCAGTCGATCCTGGGGATCACGTGTTAGCGCTTCTGGTGGACCGTGTCCTCTCCAGGGCGCAAGCCTGGGTGGGAAGATTTGAAGAACCGGCTGTTGCCCATGCAGCGGGCTCCCCCTCTCCACGTCACTGATTTAGTCCAAGGGAAGGGCAAGCGCCAGTACAGCTTGGTACCAGTGTCATCGCAGAGGTTGCCAGAGTGAAGTTGTAAACAACAGCAAACTGCCTTCACTGCATCAAACTGCACCTGATTTCTTCCTTGGGGTTTACTCCCGAAGCCTTTCCCATGGGTGGGTACGGCCACAAGGCAGCAGAGATTTAAAATCAGAGTTTTCCTTCTCCTTGGCGGGCTATCGTCAAGGGCTGACGAGCCTCGCTTGCCAGATTAAAAAAAAGCCTCACGAGGCAAATAACACATAAATAAAAAACTGTAAATTAAATTTAAAAGTTTACTTACAGTAAATAAGTAGTGCAAAAGGAGGAAAAAATGTAATGAGGTACTGTTCATGGGTTCAATATCCATTCAAAAATCCAATGGCAGAGAGGAAGAAGTTATTCCTAGATCATTGAGTGTGTGTCTTCAGGCTTCTGTACCTCCTCCTGATGATGCCAATGAGAAGAGGGTACGTCTTGGATGGTGATGGATTCCACCATTTTGAGGCATCACTTCTTGAAGATGTCCTGGATGCTGTGGAGGCTAATGCTCATTATGGAGCAGACTGCTCAGGTCTTTCTGCAGCTTATTTCGATCCTGTGCAGTAGCAACCCCCCCCCCCCCCCCCCCCCCAACACCACTGTAACAGACAGTGATGCAAGCAGTTAAAATGCTCTCCATGTTACATCTGTAGAAATTTGCGAATGTCTTTGTTAACTTACCAAATCTCCTCAAAGAATAAAGAGTGATCCAAAATTTTAGAGGTTAAATTACAGATATGGAATAAAGTGTGCATAAATACATAAATACCAGTATGTATTCACAATGTGAACTGCATTATAAAAACTTGATTAAATATTGCCACAACATTGTAGAACAAGGGGCCTGTGGTGTGTTGTTTGCTGTTCTTAGGTGATCCATTGGCAAGTAGACATTAGAGCTTTATTGCATTGGGCTAATGCATCATTGAGATGAAAAAAGTAAATCTTTGTGAGCAATGATTCATGGTATATTGTGATCTGAAATCCAAGTCTCTAAGAGCCTTCGATTGGAGGGGATGATTGATTGCTGAGGTAACTGGAAAGTGCTGGACAAACAAGTCAGTCAAGCTGTCTGTGCTGGAATGTTTGTCTATAAGACAAAGGTCAATAAAGATGAAATCAGCTGTAGAACGCAGTGGAAAACAAAAGTCTCCGGCAATATTTTCAGCAGCTGAGACACTTCTGTTTGATATGCCAGATCTTTAACGACTTGGGCTTGCCAGGAGAGCTGTGCATAATCAGACTGCAAAAGAGCAGAAAGAAACTGCGAGAATTGTGTTTAATTTTTTTCCACACCTCTTTCCAGCTTGCTTTGCAGGAAGTTATTTAGTCAGGAAATACTAATTTTGTGACTGTGTAATGTTATAATATTAGTCAGCTCCATCATGGGCACTAGCCCCCATAGTATCCAAGACCTCTTCAAAGAGCAGTGCCTTAAAAAGACAGTGTCCACCATTAAGGACCACCACCACCCAGGACATGCCTTCTTCTCATCGTTACCATCAGGAAGGAGGTACAGAAGCATGAAGACACACACAGTGATTTAGGAACAGCATCTTCCTCTCTGCCATCTGATTTCTGAATGGACATTGAACTCATGAACACTATCTCACCACTTTTTTATTTACTTCTATTTTTGCACTGCTTATTTAATTTAAATTTTTTATATGTATTTATTTAAAGTAATTCATGTTTTTTTCTATTTTTATGTTTTGCATTATACTGCTGCCATTAAGACGACAAATTTCACAACATATGCCAGTGATATTAAACCTAATTCTGATTCTAAATGACAATAAACTTAAACTTGAACTTGTATGGTCTACAATAAAAGGAAATAATGTGTTTTTTTATTCTCTTTTAGGTGTGTCCTGAATTGTTCAAGCCAGTTTTAAACTTGCGTCATAAAAGAACACAGAAGTTATTATTTTTTACCGCAAATTCACAGAAACAATAACTTAATAATGACCAAAAAAACTTTGAGACACATCTGAGAGACAAGCATTGTGCAGCAGACCATAATCCCCTCCCTGTCTTTAAATTCCTCTGTGGATCTACAATGTTCTGCTGAAAAATGCTACACTTTGATAGCTCAACTCCAATAAGAACACCTGCAGGAATGAAGCACGTCATGGTAAACCAGCTCCCCTCCATAGACTCTGTCTACACTTCTCGCTGCCTCAACCAAAGACTTCATTTATCCCGGACATTCTCTCTTCTCCCCTCTCCTACTGAGCAGAAGATACAAAAGCTTGAAAGCATGTATTACCAGGCTCAAAAATAACTTCTATCCCATTGTTATCAGACTGTAGAACAGACCTCTGCTATGACAAGAAAGATTCTTGACCTACACAGCACAGTAGCATTGCTGTAAACATAACACTATTACAGTGGCAGGACCCCCACCATCAAGGACATGTTCTCTTCTCTTTGTTTCCATCAGGAAGGAGATACAGGAGCCTGAAGACACACACACACTAATTCAGCAACAGCTTCTTCCCCTCTGCCATCCAATTTCTGAATAGACATTGAACCCATGAACACAACCTCATTACTGGATTTTCCGGGCATTAATGAATAATTTGGATTGTTAATTGAAATGGTGCAATGTTTAGGATTATGAAGAGTGCGTGCAGAAGTGAGGATACTTTGGATTGGGATAGCAAAAGCATTGACGGGATGCATCACCAGAATGGCCTCTTTCTCTACTTTAAACCATACTTTGTACCCGGTTTTTTAAACCTTCTGCAGCTTTGTACATCAAAGGAGGTACTGGAGCCTCAGGTCCCACCAAGTTCAGGTATGGTTACTACCCTTCAACCATCAGGCTCCTGAACCTATGTGAATAATTTCACTCACCCCAACATTGAACTGATTCCATAACATACAGACCCAAATTCAAGAACTCCACAACTCAGGTTTTCAGTATTATCTATCTATCTCTACATATCTACATCTATTTATATCTATCTATCTATTCATTTATTTATTTTGTTATTCATATATCTATTTTATTTATATGCACAATTTAATTTCTTTTGAACATTGGTTGTTTATCAGTCTTTGGTTATACAGGGCTTTTAATAAATTTCATTTGTTTGTTCGTAATGCGGCCGTGTCGTATGACGTGCGCAGTCATGCTCTATCCATGACCATGATTGTTCTTGGCAATTTTTTCTACAGAAATGGTTTGCAATTTCCTTCTTCTGGGCAGCATTTTTACAAGCCATTGTCAATACTCTTCAGAGATTGTCTGTCTGATATCACTGGTCACATCACCAGAACTTGTGATATGCACCAGCCGCTCATACAACCATCCACCACCTGCTCCAGGTGACCCTGATCGGGGGCTAAGCAGGTGCTCCACCTTGCCCAAGGGTGACCTGCAGGCCAGAAGAGGGGAGAAGTGCCTCACACCTCCGTTGGTAGGGACGCATCTCTTTACTTTCTTCATTTTCCTGTGAATGCTTGCAAGAAAATTAATCTTAAGGTAATATATGTACTTTGATAATAAACTTATTTTGAACTTTGAACTTTGATATATCTGCTTGCTGTTAAGTCAGTCCATGATAGATAATAACATTTAAAATTATACGCCAGCTCCCTCACATCTATTGATCAGGATGGCCTTAGTTTAAGCGTCATTTGTGCACTTTATGCAGTCCTGGGTAGGTCTGTAGTCTAGTGTAGTTTTTTCTGTGTTGTTTTTACATAGTTCAATGTAGTTTTTACGTAGTTCAATGTAGTTTTTGTACTGTTTCATGTAGCACCATGGTCCTGAAAAACATTGTCTCGTTTTTACTGTGTACTGTACCAGCAGTTGTGGCCGAAATGACAATAAAAAGTGACTTGACTTGATTTTAAGATAAACACACATTCTAGGATGACAGCCTGAGTGGTTAGAGAACTCAGCTGTCGAATATATTGATGAATCCAATACCTATCTCCATTTGTGATAGACTTCATTATTATCATGGCATTGAATCCTTTGGAGTATTTGCCTCTCAACTAGCATCAGTCTAGTTAATGCATTTCACTCGGAGCATGTGTGATTTCTTTCCTCTCTGTAGCTGTTATACTTTATTCTGCATTCTGCACTTGACACAGGTGATTAGAGGTGTGGATTGAGTGGACAGTCAGAGCATAGGAGGGGATGTAGAGGAAGGTTTCTCACACAGAGAGTAGTGGGTGCATGGAACATCCTGCCAGGAGCAGAGTAGAGGCAGATTTCAGAAACTCTTAGGCACATGGATGATAGAAGAATGGAGGGCTCTGTGGGAGCAAAGCATTAGATTGCTCCTGGAAGATGTATATAAATGGAGCTTTGACCAGTGGCCTGTCCAGCCATTGGAAGTTTTGAGAAGAGGGGCCTTCAATCAGGTCCACTGCCCGAGCACAAAATGAAGCAGCAGGTCGCTACAGCAAAAAAGAGCTTTCACCAACAATCAGTCGGTGTTTGGGGTTGATTCACCAGAGCAAATTACAGGAAGGCAGGGGCAAGCGCAGCAGTCATTGTCGCAGTGATGGTTGTCTGAGTGGGCAGAGTCAGAGTGGGAGATCTTGAGGCTTCATCTCTTCCAGGCTTCTGTGAAGGGAGGCTTCAGTCAAAGAGGGCAAAGAAAAGAAGAGCAGTAGGTTAAGATTTTCCCCTTCCCTTCTTTATATCTGTTCATCTAAGACAGTAGAGACGCCAGGCAGGATAGTTGAATGCTCCTCTTGTGGGACGTGGGAAGGCAGGGAGACCTCCAGGGTCCCTGACCACTAAAACTGCGAGAAGTACATCCAGCTGCAGCTTTTAACAAACCACGTTGAGGAGTTGGAGCTGGAACTGGATGAACTTCGGATCATTCGGGAGGCTGAGGTGGTGATAGATAGGACATATAGAGGGGTAGTTACAACCAAAGTGTGGGACACAGGAAACTGGGTGACAGCTAGGAAGGGGAAAGGGGTTAAGCAGCCAGTGCAGAGTACCTCTGTGGCCATTTCCCTTTAACAACAGGCACAACAGTCGGTGGGAGGGAAATGACCTGACAGAGGAAAGTAACAGTGGTCAGGTATCTGGCACTGTGTGATTCAGAAGGGAAAGGGGAGAAGAGTCATGATGTGGTGACAGCGGATGCATTAGGAGGTTCTCTGGGAGGGAACGAGATTCCTGGATGGTGTGTTGCCTCCTGGGTGCCAGAGTCTGGGATATCTTGAATCAAACCCTCAGCATTCTTTAGCGTAAGTGTGAACAGCCAGAAGCTGTGGTCCATGTAGGTACTACTAATGACATGGGTAAGACAAGTGATGAGGTCCTGCACAGGGAGTTCATGGAGTTAGTTGCTAAGTTAAAGGGCAGGACCTCCCGGGTTGTGATCTCAGCATTGCTACCCATGCCACGTGAAACAACCCAGATGGGAATTGTATATAGACATCCAAACAGTCATAGACATTTGATCTACAAATTAAAATGGATGATAGAAAATACATGCCAAAAGAAACGATGTTACAATAGTCATGGGGGATTTCAATATGCAGTTAGATTGGACAGATCAGGTTGGTGCTGGATTCCAGGAGAGGGAGTTTCTAGTGTACCTAATAGATGGCTTTTTTAGAGCAGCTTGTGGTTGAGCTCACTAAGGGATCAGCTATTTGGATTGGGTGTTGTGTAGTGAACCAGAATTGATTTGAGAGCTTAAGGTAAACGAGATCTTAGGGGAAAGTGATCACATTATGATCAAGTTCACCTTTAATTTTGAGAAGGAGAAGCTAAAGTCAGATGTATCAATATTACAGTGGAGTAAACGGAATCACAGAGGAATGAGAGAGTTGTTGGCCATTATTGATTAGAAAGGAACATCGGCAGGGATGATGGCAGAGCAGCAATGGCAGAAATTCCTGGAAGCAATTTGGAAGACACAGTCTAAATTCATCACAAAGAGGAAGAAGTATTCTAAAGGCAAGATTACACAACCATCACTATCAAGAGAAGTCAAAGCCAACATAAAAGCCAAAAAGAGGGCACAAGATAGAGCAAAAATTAAGTGGCAGGTCTGAAAATTGGATCAGACATGAGGAAATGGAGAAGCAGACTCGATGGGCCAAATGGCCTAATTCTGCTTCTATATCTTATTGTCTTATATAAGACTGTAAGGCATAGGACCTGAATTAGGCTACTCAGCCCATCAATTCTGCTCCACCACTCTACCATTGTGTATTTATTATCACTCTCAACCCCTTCTCCTTCCTTCTTCCTGTAACTTCTGACTTTCTTACTAATCAAGAGCATATCAACTCCATTTTAAATAGAAACATAAAAAAACATTGAAAACCTACAGACAATACAGACTGTACAGCTCACAATGCTGTGCAGAAAATATAATTACTTTAGAAATTATCTCAGGTTACCCATAGCCCTCTGTTTTTCTAAGCTCCATGTACCTATTCAGGAGCCTCTTAAAAGACCCTATTGTATTCACTGACTGACTTGGATTCCACAGCCATCCATAGAAAATGAATTCCACAGATTCAACACCCTCGGCTAATGAAATTCCTCATCACTGTTCTACAGTAAATGGACATCTGTCTATTTAATAGAGTCCGTAGCCTCTGGTCCTAGACTCCCCCATTCCTGGATACGTCCTCTTCACGTCTGGTTACAATGTCAGCACGGCATCGTTTGCTGAGGACCTACGTTCTGGGTGCTGTGTACCTCAATTTACTGTGTAATTATCTGATCTGTATGAACAGTATTCAAGGCAAAATTTTCTCAGCACATGTAACAACAATAATCCATATTCCAATTCTAAATCCAATAATACCTGTTTTGTTTGGTAACTTCAAAACATTCAACTAATTCAAAGGAAGACATGGGAGTCTGGGAATGCGGGTCTAACTTCGAGTTTACACTCAACAAGTTGTGGACGTATCACGTGGTAGTGTGATGACTTATGCAATTAACGTATTTTATTAACCCAGAATGAATTATTTAAATGAACAAGAATACTTACATAGAAACATAAGAAACATAAGAAATAGGAGCAGGAGTAGGCCATCCAGCCCATCGAGCCTGCCCCGTCATTCAATAAGATCATGGCTGATCTGTCCGTAAACTCAGTTCCATCTACCTGCCTTTTCCCCATAACCCTTAATTCCCTTACTATGTAAAAATCTACTTAACTGTAGCTTAAATATATTTAGTGAAAAAGCCTCAACTGCTTTCCTGGGCAGAGAATTCCACAGATTCACAAATCTTCTCCCCTGAATCTTGAGGCAATGTCCCCTAGTTCTAGTCTCACCTAGCAATGGAAACAACTTTCCTACTTCTATCTTATCTATCCCTTTCAAAATGTTGTATGTTTCTATAAGATCCCCTCTCATTCTTCTGAATTCCAGAGAGTATAGTCCCAGGCGACTCAATCTCTCCTTATAGGTTAACCCCTTAATCTCTGGAATCAACCTGGTGAACCTCCTCTGCACTGCCTCCAAAGCCAGTATATCCTTCCTTTAGTATGGAGACCAGAACTGCACACAGTACTCCAGGTGCGGCCTCACCAGTACCCTGTATAGTTGCAGCATGACCTCCCAGCTCTTGAATTCAATCCCTGTAGCAAAGAAGGCCAACATTCCAATTGCCTTCTTAATAACCTGTTGTACCTGCAAGGGAACTTTTTGTGCTTCGCGCTCAAGCACTCCCAAGTCCTTCTGCACAACAGCATTTTGCAATCTTTCACCATATAAATAATAATCTGCTCTTCTACTTAATCAAACAATTTACATATAAAGGTATTTACTCAAATATTACTGAAATATTTAATACACAAAACCAATGAACTTCACTTTGATACATTCTGCAAGCCGGCTGTGTAATTGTCCTTTATATTACAGCATGGTTTTACGTGGCAACTTTATAAAACTCTGCTTAGACCACACCTGGTGCATCGCACATTACTCTGGTCACTCCACTGTTGGAAGGATGTTGATGCTTTGGAGAGGACGAGGAAGAGGTTTACCAGGATGCTGCCTGGTTTAGAGAGGGGATGAGCTATCACGAGAGTCTGGATAAACTTGGGCCGTTTTCTCTAGAGCGCCGGAGGCTGAGGGGAGATATATTAGAGGTTTATAAGATTATGAGCGGCATAGATAGAGCAGACAGGGAATGTCTGTTTCCCAGGGTTGAAAATTCTAAAACTAGAGGCCATGATTTGAAGTTAAGAGGGAGTAGGTTCAAAGGGGATGTGAGGGGTAAGTTTTTTACTCAGAGGGCAGTAGACGTCTGGACTGCACTGCCAGGTGTGGTGGTAGAGACTTTTAAGAGACGTTTAGATAGGCATACGCATGCAAGGAAGATGGAGGAATATGCATTTTGTGCAGGTCGGAGTGATTAATGTTTGAGTGTTTTTGATTTGCTGTTTGGCTGGTTTGGCACAATACTTTGGGCAGAAGGGTCTGTTTCTGAGCTGTACTGCTCTATGTACTACGATATATTTGAAATGTACTCCGCTGATGGTAAATCATTCTGTTACACGAGGTTGCAGAAGCCATGAATGTAAGTCTTTCAGTAATTCCGATTTGCATTTTTGGAGTTTCTCATCTTTAACATATATCATGATTTTCCAAGCCAAGTTAATATTTGGCCAGGTGCAAGGACTATCAGGAAATTGAACTTGGCAAGTTAATGTGTGCTGGCTTCTAGATCATTAGGTATTCTGGGCATGTAAAAACACTTTAGCAATGTAAGTCCTTTCCATAGCTGTGCCAGCATCTGAGAATACACATTCAGCATTTTAGGGGCAACACATAGAAAATGCTGGAGGAACTCGGAAAGTCAGGCTGTATCTATGGAAACGAATGATCAGTCGACAGATCGGGATTAGAACCTGCCATCAGACTTCTAAGCAGTCTATGATCAAAGCCTCACCTTTTCACTCTCATTTTGCATTACTAATTTATTTTTATTATTTTTACGTATTTCTTATTGTGATTTAGAGCAATATTTTTATGTATTGCTTTGCACTACTGATGCAAAGCAATGAATTTTACAACATACCTTCAGTGGCCACTATATTGGGTACACCTGCTTGTTCATGCAAATATCTAACAGCCAGTCATGTGTCAACACCTCATGGCTAAGAAGTTCAGTGGTTGTTCAGACCAAACATCAGAATGGGAAAGAAACGTGATCTAAGTTACTTGGACCATAGAATGATTGTTGGTGCCAGATGGGGTGATTTGAGTATCTCAGAATCGGCCGATCTCCTGGAATTTTCATGCACAACGTTCTTTTGAGTTTACAGAGAATGGTGCGAGGATCAAAAAACATCCAGCAAGTGACAGCCTGTGGACGGAAGCACCTTGTTAATGAGAGAGGTCAGAGGAGAATGACCACATTGGCTCAAGCTGACAGGGAGGCAACTGTAACTTAAATAACCACGTACTACAACAGTGGTGTACAGAAGAGCATCTCTGAATGTACAGCACATCAAACCTTGAAGTGGATGGGCTGCAGCAGCAGAAGAGCACGAACATACAGTCAGTGGCTGCTTTATCAGGTAGACAATAATGTTCTCAGGATGGTTTTTCCAAATACGTCCCCTTTAAGCTCACTCCCCCTCAAGTACAATGCACGTTCTCTAACCTTTTACATTTCCACCCTGACCCTGGGACAATAGCGTAGCGATTAGTATAACACTATTACAGTGCCCTTGACATGGGTTCAGTTCCAGGAATGTCTGCAAGGAATTTATACGTGTGGATTTCATCTAGATACTCTGGCTTTCTCCAACATTCTGTAAGTGTTCTGCTACGCTGGTGCCGGAAGCTTTGCTGATGCAAACAACACATTTCACTGTAGGTTTCAATCTTTAATTGTACATGTGGCAAATTTAACATTCAAGATTCAAGGGTGTTTAGCGTCATTCTTCAGTGTGCAAGTGTCAAGGAGAACAAAACAGTTGTTACTCCAGATCTGACGCCATATAGAAAAACACAATAAGCATAAAGAACCCAATGAAAACCGCAAAAGATGAACACAATCAATATAAATATAAAAGCAATCCTATGAAATACAATGTACAAATAACTCTTAGATATGGTACATATAGTGATGCTAGGAGGTGTGTGTATTGAGGGTTACTGGGTGGAGGTGTTGATCAACCTTACTGCAGGCGGAAGTAACTGTTTCTCAGTATGGTGGCTTCTGACACGAGTGAACAGTCCATGCTCTCTGAGGTGTTTCAGGCTCCATGTAGTCTCTAGTCTCCTTGCTTCATTCTTAATGAGTCACCAGTTTCCTGATGCCATTCATTTGTCCTGATTGTTTTCCTTTTCCATGCAGGCTGCTTGTCTCCAAGAAACCTGCTGTGGCTCCAAACAAAAACACCTCAGCAAACTTCATTTCTTGACATAATCACGTCAAATATTTTTGATAGGCACCAGCCTGCCCACTATCAAGGACGTATATGCAGAAAGGTGCTGGTAAAAGGGCCAGTAACATCATGAAAGATATCCCACAAATCCTGTTCATGGTCTGTTTGTCCCACTCCCATCAGGGAAGAGGCTACATAGCATCCATGCCAGGACCACCAGGCTCAAAAACAATTACTTCTCCCAAAGCAGTAAGGCTGATCAACAACTCCGACAATTTACTATTTCCCATCAGTCACCTTCTGTAGAGCTTCGTGTCACTTTATGGACAATCACTCAATCTGCGTATGTAAATTATCTTCAAAGGTTCAATTTAATGTCAGGGAAATGTATACAATATACTGTACATACTGAAATGCTTTTTCTTCATAACCATCCACGAAAACAGAGAAGTGCCCCAAAGAATTAACGACAGTTAAACGTGAGAACCCCAAAGTCCCCCCCCAACTCCCCTCCCTCCCGCGCATAAGGGGCAGCAAGCAACAATCCCACCCCTCCCCCCACCAGCAAAAAGAAGAATTGGCGCCAGTCACCGAGCACTCAAACGTGACCAAAGCAACAGCAAAGACACAGACTTGCAGTTACCCCAAAGACTTCGCGTTTCACCCGGTATTCAACAGTCCGCAGGTTCCCTCTCTCCCTAATAAGGGAGAAGTGTCTCCATTTTCCCAGTGAGCAGGGAGACATACCAAACAACTCACTGGTTTACGATGTTAAAAGTCCATTGCGTCGCATTTTTCAAGCTCTGTGCCTGAAGATTACAAAGATCCCAGGTCTCCAGGCACACAGCCGTAGATATTTTGATTTGCCCAGTGACACACAGGTCTTCTGTCGTGACCCTGACCCTCAATCCACCCACTTCCAGAGCCCCAAGATCCTAGGCTACTGAATCTGAGCCGGACTAATTATATTTATTTTCTGTTCTTTATTATTGTTATTTTTTTTTCATCTTTTGTGGTTTTTGTGTTGCATCGGATCTGGAGTAACAATTATTTTGTTCTCCTTACACTTGTGTACAGAAAATGATGTTAAGTAAATTCAAGCAGTAGTAAATCAAGGCATCTGGACTTGTTGTGTTGTCTAGAAGACGTTTCACCACTCATCTGAAAGGCTTCTTCAGTGCTGATCCACAGTGAGTAGTTGTCCGGCTTATAAACTCAGTGAATTGTTTAAAGGTATTACAATCACATGAGGATAGTTAGGAATCCTAACATCTCTACCCCGGAGTCTCCACAACAGTTCACACCTCCATTCATGAAAACATAAGACTAATGACCCTCTCATTACCACTACAACTCACCCAGCATTTTGTAAGCATTGTGGCTTTCCTATATTTGGACCATAAGATATAAGCGTAGAATTAGGCCATTTGGCCGATCGTATCTACTCTGCCATTTCATCATGGCTGATCCAATTTTCCTCTCAAACCCAATCTCCAGACTTCTCCCAATATCCTTTCATACCCTGACCAATCAAGAATCTATCAATCCCCACCTTGAATATACATAAAGACTTGGCCTCCACAGCTGCCTGTGGCAAACAATTCCAGAGATTCACCACTCTCTGGCTAAAGAAGTTCTTCCTCGTCTCCATTCTAAAAGGACTCCCTCTCTATTTTGAGTCTGTGTCCTCTAGTCTTAGACACTCCCACCATAGGCAAAATCCTCTTCATATCAACTCTATCAAGGCCTTTCACTAATCAATAGGCTTCAATGAGGGCACCTCCCAAAATCATTTTTGTGAACTTCCTTTGAACCCTCTCCAGTTTCAGAACATCCTTTCTAAAATAAGGTGCCCAAACCTACTTACAACACTCCAGGTGAGTCCTCACTTTTGTAGAAACTTTGGATTCCTTGAAGATTTATAAGAATAGGGGAACGGGGATCTCATTGAGGAGAGGATATTTCCTGTAGTGTTGGAGTCTACAGTTCAGAATAGAAAGGCATCCCTTTTAAAACATAGGTGAGGAGGAATTTCTTTAGCCAGAGGGTGATGAATCTGTGGAATTCATTGCCCCAAACAGCTGGGGAGACCAAGTCACAGGATATATTTAAAGGGGAGGATGATAGGTTCTTGATTAGTAAGGGTGTCAAAGGAGAAAAGAGGAAAATGGAGTTGAGAGGGATAAGACAGTCATAGTGGAATGGCGGAACAGACTCAATGGGCCAAATACCTAATTCTCCTCCTATATCTTATAAAAGGACAGTCTTTTGGGGTAAGGATACATCTGTGAGAAACAGTGAGGTAGAGAGGCTTTGAAAAGGAAGATATATTACAGTTTATTATTCGGCTATATCTAGACCAAAGAGAATGAATATGATGCATAATCGAAAACAAAACTGAGACAGCGAAAACTACAAACCAGTCCCTGCTCCATGGACTCTGTCTACACTTCCACTGCCATAGTGAAGCAGCCAGGAAAGGCCCCACCCACCCCAGGGACATTCTACCCTGAAGAGCAGAAGATCAAAAGTCTGAAAGCATGTACCACTAGGTTTGTTAAAGATGATCGAATGGTTCCCTGCTACAAAAAGGCAGACTCTTGTTCTCACACTGTACCTTTCGCAGCTGATTGTTTACTTGCACTGCAACCCTACAGCCATCAGACCCCAAACCAGTGTGAATAACTTCACCCACTTCAACACAGATCTAATTCCGCTACCTACAGACTCACTTCCAAAGATTCTGCAATGCATGCTCTAAGTATTATTTTTTTAACTTTATATTTATTTGTTATTTTACATAATTTGTCCTCTTTTGAATATTGGATATTTGTCAGTCTTTGTTATATTTTGTTTAATAAATTCTATTGCATTTCTTTATTTTCCTGTAAATGCCTGCAAGAAAATTAATCTTGGGGTACTATATGATTGCATATACATACTTTGATAATAAATTTACTTTGAAGTGTGAACTACGCACTGCAACTCCTCTGTACTGTAAGACTTTATTCTGCATTGTTGTCGTACTACCCTGTTCTACCTCAGTGCACTGTGTAATGATCTGATCCATATGAACAGTGTGCAAGACAAGTTTTTCACTGTATCTTGGTACCCATGACAATAATAAACCAATTTCAATTCCAATACTAGTGCCAATTCCAAAATTATAATGACTGAAGATGTTGAAATCTGAAATAAACACCAATACAGCTAGGAACACAGTGGTTAATGGAGCCATCAGTTAATCGGGACAACAACTTACTTAGGGCAGAGCCAGTTAATTGGGACAGGAGACTGTTGCCAAGCAGTTTCTAAGTAGTGCCAGACAAAGCGCGGTTGTGTGACAAAGCTTTTAAATAGTGCCAATTGTGTTCAAAACACAGTGACTTTTGTCACTGATAGTTGGCGAGAAATAAGCAGTAAGACAAATTGGAACTGGTTTGCTCTCTGCAGTTTCAAACATTCAGGCTTGGAGATGCCAGAAACAGCAGGAAAATGAAATGATTTTACCATTTCAACAAGTTAGGAAATATGAAGAATTTGAATGTATCGAAATCTTGAATGTTACAATGAAAATGAAGATTTGGAAAATGCAGTCTAAAGCATTGTATGAAGGCAGTCCATTATCTGCACAAGGTGTCTGAACTGATTTTTTCATTGAACACACTGGATGAATTCCTCTGTTGATAACTAGTAGGAACAAATACACAGTTTTATAGTACTGTAATACTATTGGTAGTGTTCTTTTATAGTGTTAATTTATTCTGTATTTCATTTAAATGCACAATGTTATTCAGTCTGTCTTTTTTTATACCTTTTGAACTATTTCCATTAACAACCAACACAATGATGAATGCGCTGGGGGCCAGCACACAAATGTTGACACACATTCTCATGCAAACAAAGCATGCCCACATGCTTGGCATTACAACACAGAACACAACAAAATAGAACATACCAGGCAACAAAGGAAGAACAACAAAACAAACCCCATTATTCTCTCTTTCCCATCTACCCATCCACTTACATTGCCCTCTAACACCAAGACAGGCTGACATCTTCAAATATCAGCCACTATCAGATGGAATTATGGTCACTGCTCCTAAAGAACCCACCTGATGACATTTCAGTCTCCTACCCTGCCCTGTTTCCCAATAAAAGTTTGAGCATTTCCCAGCAATGCCTCAGAAAAGTGGCATCCATTGTTAAGGACCCCCCATCATCCAGGACATGCCCTCTTTTCATTGCTACCAACAGGGAGGAGATACAGGAGCATAAAGATACACATTCAATGTTTTAGGAACAGTTTCTTCCCCTCCACTGTCAGATTACTGAATTAGTCAGTGAACTAATGTACACCACCTCACTATATATTTTTTTCTCTCTTCTGGCACTACTTATTGAATTTAATTTACATATGAACAAGAGAAATTCTGCAGATGCTGCAAGTCCAAAATAGCACAAACAAAATGGCGAGGAACTCAGCAGGTCAGGCAGAATCTATGGAAATGAATAAACAGTCAAGATTTTGGACTGAGACCCATCTTCAGGACTGGAAAGGAAGGGTGAAGATGCCAGAATAAAAAGATAGGGGGAAAGGAGGAAGGAAGATAGCTAGCATGAGGAAATCTGCAGATGCTGGAAATTCAAGCAACACACACAAAATGCTGGTGGAATGCAGCAGGCCGGGCAGCATCTATAAGAGGAAGTACAGTTGATGTTTCGGGCTGAGACCCTTCGTCAGGACTGACTGAAAAAAAGTAAGTCATGATGAAGGGTCTTGGCCCGAAACATCGACTGTTCTTCTTCCTATAGATGCTATTGGCCTGCTGCGTTCCATCAGCATTTTGTGTGTTTTGCTAGGAGGATAGCTAGACGGTGTTAGGTGAATCCAGATGGGTGGGAACGATGAAGGATAGGAGGAAAGGAATCTGAGTGGACCATAGGAAAAAGGGAAGGAGGAGTGGCGCCAGGGAGAGGTGATAGCAAAATTGGTACTTGTTTCTCGCTAGCTGTTACATTTGTTTCAAAATACTGTTCAATTAACTCAGTACACTTGAGCCAGTTACCCATTGAGCAATTGAGCACATCTGTCTTTCTGATGTATCTAGCCATTTGTGCTCTATTTTTATTTATGATTATTATTGCCTATTATTCACTGTTTATAATCCCATAAACTTTTCACTTTTCTGCCTTTTTAAAAAAAATCAATCATGTCTTCCCTTCTGAAGAAGATGACCTACACATTTTTTTTAACTTGACTCTGTTGCTGTGCTTCAACAGGTTGGTAGTCATCTCAGGTTCATTTTAAAATGTACTGCAGCTGTTAAATAACAAATTTCATGACATATTGCAGAGATATTAAATGTGATTCTGGCTCTGATAGATAGGGCCATTTAAATAACTTGGTTATTCTGTTTTTGTCCCCACAGATTCTACCTGACCTGCTGATTATTTCTAAAATATTCCCTTTCGGTCTCCTTTTTTTTCATGTATTTTAAGAGCAACATCTTTTTTCCAACCTTTTAATAATAGTTTATGTGATGTGACAGATACTTTAATCCCTCATGCCTCAGGATGTACTCAGCAAAATGACTGAAATAAAAAACAGAAGATACAGGAGGATTTCAGTAGTCCGGCCAAAAGAATTTTGTTCCAATCTAATAAACTTCCATCTAATATTTCATCAGATTTATAAGAAGGACATGGGACTTTGGCTGGACAACTGCCAACATTAAAAACTCTGAATTCTCTCAATCGTACCACATTTAAAATGCTGGAGGAACTCAGCGGGACAGGGACCATCTAAGGAGGGGAGAAAACAGTCTATGTTTCAGGCTCAGACCCTTCATCGGGACTGGAACGGGAAGGGAAAGAAGCCAGATTCAAAAAGGTAGTGGGAGAGGAAGGATGACAAGATGTAGGGTTAGGAAAGGAGGGGACGAAGTCAGAAGCTGGGAGGTGATAGGTGGAAGAGGTAAAGGGCTGAGAGAAATTCATCTGTTAGGGAAAAACAGTGGACCAGAGGAGAAAAGGAAGAAGAAGGGGGATGAGGGGGAGATGATAGGCAGGTGAGGAGAAGACTTAAGGGGGAGCCAAAGTGAAGAAAGAAAGAAGAGGGAAGGGGGTAAAATATTACTGGAAGTTAGGGAAATCTATGTTCCTGCCTTTAGGTTGGAGGCTACCCAGACGGAAAATGAAGTGCTGTCCCTCCAACCTGAGAGTGGCCTCATCATGGCAAAAGTACAGACCGTGGATCAAAATATCAGAATGGGAATGAAGATTGGAATTAAAATGGTTGGCCTCTGGGAAATCATGTTTGTAGCAGACAGAGTGAAGGTGCTAGAGAACTCAATCTCCTTTTTAAACCCTTCCCACTTGTCAGACGTCTCTTTTCCTGCAAACATCCTCTCCTCATCAACCTTTGCAAGTTCCTGTCTCGCGCAATCAAAATTAACATTGCCCCAATTTACAACCAGTCTTAACTGATTACAAACCTATTTAAATTTTGGTCACTATTCCCAAAGTGCTCCCCTACTGAAGTTTAGTCACCTGCCCTGCCACGTTTCTCAATAACCGGTTGAGTATTGCCCAATCTCTGGTAGGGCCACCTGCATCAAGTTCAAGTTCAAGTCTGTTGTCATTTGACTGTACATACATATCATAATGAAGCAATATTCCTCTGGACCATGGTGCACCCACAAAACAAATATCACACACAGCATATAAAAACCAAAATATTACCATTAACAGGTTAATAAATTGGTTAGTGGGGTGGAAATACGTCACTACCAAATGAGGTGTAAGACACACCTTCCCTCTGATATCCTGCTGGTCACCCTTGGACAAGGTGTAGTACCCGCTTAGCCCCCGATAAGGGTCACATGAAGTCATGGGAGCAGGTAGTGGATGGTTGTTTGAGTAGCTGGTACATATCACAAGTCCTGGTTATGCGACCACTGACAACAGGCAGACAATCTCTGAAGGGAATTGATAATGGCTGGGATCACCTGTCTTAGAAACATAGAAAACCTACAGCACAATACAGGCCCTTCAGCCAACAAAACTGTGCCAAATGTGTCCTTACCTTAGAAATTACCTAGGGTTACCTATAGCCCTCTATTTTTCTGAGCTCTATGTACCTGTCCAGGAGTCTCTTAAAAGACCCTATCGTATCTGCCTCTACCACCATCGCCGGCAGCCCATTCTACACACTCACCACTCTCTGCATAAAAAACTTACCCCTGACACCTCCTCTGTATCTACTTCCAAGCACCTTAAAACTGTGCCCTCTCATGCTAGCCTTTTCAACCTTGGGAAAAAGCCACTGACTATCTACACAATCAATGACTCTCATCATCTTATACACCCCTATTAGGTCACCTCTCATCCTGCGTCGTTCCAAGGAAAAAAGGCCGATTTCACTCAACCTATTCTCATAAGGCATGCTCTCCAATCCAGGCAAAACCCTTGTAAATCTTAATCTTGCACTGTATTAATGCTCCTCATTGGGATTTGGGGTTTTTAATTTTGTAAAATGTTTTGAAAAACTAATAAAAAAATTTAAAGAAAAACCTTGTAAATCTCCTCTGCACCCTTTCTATAGTTTCCACATCCTTCCTGTAGTGAGGCGACTAGAACTGAGCACAGTACTCCAAGTGGGGTCCGACCAGGGTCCTATATAGCTGCAACTTTACCTCTCGGCTCCTAAACTCAATCCCACGATTGATGAAGGCCAATGCACTGTACGCCTTCTTAACCACAGAGTCAACCTGTGCAGCAGCTTTGAGCGTCCTATGGACTTGGACACCAAGATACCTCTGATCCTCCACACTGCCAAGAGTCTTACCATTAATACTATATTCTGCCATCATATTTGACCTACCAAAATGAACCACCTCACACTTTTCTGGGTTGAACTCCATCTGCCATTTTTCAGCCCAGTCTTGCGTCTTGTGAAGACACTGCCCAGAAAAAGACAATGGCAAAACAATTCTGAAGGAAATTGCTAAGAACAGTCATGGTCTGGGAATGACCACCCAAAACCAGGATGTGATATATACCAGTTGCTCAGATGGTCATCCACTGCCTGCTCTCCTGGCTTCACATGGCCCTGATCAGGGTGGGGCAGTGGGTGGTGGAGCTCAGCAGGCACTATGCCTTGCCCAAGGGTGAGCTGCAGGCTAGCGAAGGGAAGGAGTGCCTTACACCTCCTTCGCTAGAAACATATCTCCTCCCCACACTGCAGAAAAGAGCAGGTCCTTTGGCCCATCTAGTCAGTGCTGAACTATTATCCCCCGTGGTCCTTTAGACCTGCACCTGGACCATAGCCCTCCATACCCCTCCCATCCATGAACTTACCAAAAGCTCACTTATTTAGGGACAGCAAAGGGAGTTAGGGTCAGGTTTGGTTTAAGGACCCTCCAATTTTCCATATTTCATCAGATTTATATGAAAGACACAGAACCTTACTGGGGGACTATCAACGTTATTAACTCCTGTGCCCGCCCCCACCCCAGCAAGAGTTTGAATCCTATTCAGGCCCATCTTCCCGGATAATAACATGGACTTAAATGGGAATTCTGATCTCATTTCTAGAACCTGTCTCTGCAACCCATAGGAGTGTATGACACCAAGAACAATGGACTATGTGTTTTCCCGCATCACCTTAGGTCCCACACCACCAGGTTCAGGAACAGTTATTACTCCTCAGCCATCATGATTCCGAAGCAGAGTTGATAACTTCACCCACCCCAACTTTAAACTGACTCTACAACCTGACCTGACGAAGGGTCCCGGCTCGAAACGTTGACTGTACTTCTTCCTATAGATGTTGCCTGGCCTGCTGCGTTCCACCAGCATTTTGTGTGTGTTGCTTGAATTTCCAGCATCTGCAGATTTCCTCGTGTCTACAACCTTTAAACTCACTTTCAAGGACTCAACAACTCAAGTTCTCAGTGTTACCAGTATTTTCTACTTCTTCCCCTCCTCCATCAGATTTCTGAATGGGGAGAGAACCCATGTTGGGGAGTAGGTAATGAGGAGATAATGAGGGGACAACAGTGGTGGAGGTGAATACGCTAGGGTCTTTTAAGAGACTTTTGGATAGGTACACAGAGCTTAGAAAAAATAGAGGGCTATAGGTTGTTACGGATTCAAGCAACAATAAATATATGAGTTAGGCAGGGGATTTTATAACAAATAACATGTTTATTAAACACTGAAAACAAACGCCCCAAAAGTAAACAAATCACTAACGTAACCGGAAATCACTGCTGTGCGGCAGCTTAAACAGTTCTTAAAGCGATGTTGCAAAAACAGTTCTTCAAAGTAGTATTGCAAAAGTTCAAAATGCTCACAGTCCATTTAAGGGAGAGACTTTTCAAGATGATTTAAATTCTCTTTCACGTCGTTTTGTTGCAATTCCCAGTCGAACTACTTTTCCCACGAAGATGGAAATGGAACAGCTTAAAGGCACTGACCTTTCCTTTACAAAACTGTTCCCAATCCTTTCTGCTATTATTCACAGGGATTAACACGAGAACAGTCAACAAATTCCTTCCGAATAAGTATCAAACAAGGTCGAACCTGTTGCACTGTCAAAATCGATTCTCCTCGATCTTTTAACTCCCGAACTCCGATCTTCACTCTCTACTGATTCTCAACTAGCAGTGTTATAAAGAAATTGCTGGCAATGACCCTTTAAACTTCAGGCATTAAATAAAACTTCATCTACCAACTAAACTGCATCATAACATTAAATCACGCAGTGGCATGAAGTCAACATGGCAAATCCAGCCACGAACTGCCCCTCCTCACAGGGAGGGGTCCTCCTTTTATACCCTGTTAAAAAAAACCTGTCACATGACCTCTACTGGCGGGAAAATGACGTCACTCCACCATCACAAGACCATTACCTCAAGTCCAGTATAGCTTCAACCCCAGTCACATGACAATGGTACCACTGTCACGTGTCACGGGTACGTAACAAGGTAAGCCTAGTAATTTCTAAGGTATGGACATGTTCGGCACAACTTTGTGGGCCGAAGGGCCTGTATTGTGCTGTAGGTTTTCTATGTTTCTATGTTCTATATTTCTATTACGCTACCTCAATATTCTTGTTTTCTCATTTTTTCCTTTCTTTTGCATGCTTATTAAATTTAATCTATAATTATATACAGATTTCATGACATATGCAAGTGATATTAAACCTGATTCTAATGATTTAATAACACACACAAAATGCTGGTGGAACACAGCAGGCCAGGCAGCTGTTGCCTGGCCTGCTGTGTTCCACCAGCATTTTGTGTGTGTTGTTGTTTGAATTTCCAGCATCTGCAGATTTCCTCGTGTTTGCTCTAATGATTTAATTGTGTTTTTATTGTTTAAAAAATTCTTCTTTTGTACTTTTGTCAGTCTTTGTTACTTAGTTTTTTATACAGTTAGTCAAATTTCTTTATTTTACAGGTAAATGCCTGCAAAAAATGAACCTCAAGGTAGTATACATACTTTGATATTAAATTTACTTTGAACTTTTAACCCCTCCTGCATTTAGAAGCTAAAGAATGTAGGCCTTATTTTGAATGAATCAAAATGTTCCTTTTGCTCTTATTACTGGAACCTGTCTATAAGGCCCATAAGTGTATATGACACCAATAAGGACAATCTGTGTGTTCTAGGTTAGCTAGGCTTTTAACCAAAACCCAGATGAGGGAAAGTATCACTCCCATCTGTTGACCATTCATCGATTAATTTAGGTTAGGCAATTTACTACGCAACTCTTAATTAATCAAAGCTTGCACTTTATTGTCTCTACACAAACAACATCATAACTATGTTGACCCCAGGCCAACAATTTTAAACATCACTTCTCCCCTCTGTACCGATACTCACTCAGACCACAGTGACATCCCTTCGACTGATCCTTTCTCTTCCTAACCCCTGGCACCGGGTTTCTTCGTCGCGATAGTTACTCTGTGGAGTTTTCACCCCTTTTGATTTGAAGCTCTTCACTTTTAAACAGTTCTTATCAGTTCAAGTGTTGCATTTCCGTCTTGTTGGAGCAAGATCATCTGATCTATATCAGATTCCCATTGGATGTAATCCAAGGGCTACACAACTTCTGCCTTCTGTCTTTTGTTCTATTGGAATCTGGTTCAGATCAGTTAAAATGGTCACACGGACACTGTGCTGAGATAATGAGATTACTTCTGCAAACCTGCCATTGTACATAATACATGTGAAAGTCTGCAGATTCCGGAAATCCAAGCAACACACACAAAATGCTGGAGGAACTCAGCAGGCCAGGCAGCATCCATGGAAAAGAGTAAACTGTTGACGTTTCAGGCCCAGATCCTTGGTTGTACAGAGTACACAGATCATCTGAGAATTATCTCAGATTTAGCAGGTCAAAACTCCTTCTGTTCACATTCAATTACTCTGAGGAAGTTATCCCAGACCATCAAACAGTTCACAAAATGGAGGTTACAGAACAGCTTCACAAAATGACAGCATCCATTCCTTCAAGCACATGGCAAGAACAAAGACAATTGGTTTGCCTACTTCCAGTGGCCTTGATTCATTTGAGTTTGATGTTTTCTTCCATACTTTAATTCCTTCATGGCCAACACATCCCAGCTACTCTGCTCTGGTTTTCTCTATCTTTTACAATTGATCTTAAAGTTTGCTTTCTTGTTTTTAAAGCTCTTTTTGGTCTGGGATCAGAGTATATCACAGGATTGTTTTCGTTTTATAACCTGCTCAAAGCTCTCTGGTCTTCATCTGCCAGTCCCTTAAACAATCTCTCACAAAAGATAATTGGCAGGTTAGCTTTTCTGAACTACATTCCTAAACTGTGGAATTTGATACCTAAAACTGTAGGGGATGCAGACTCAGTTGACACTTTTAAAATCAGCTCAAAACTTATTTATTTAAATTTTTTTTAACAAATATCTTATTATCTTTTATTTTCCTGTTTATTTTTATTTTTATTTTTTAAATTTTGATGTTTGCACACTTATTCCATTGTAAAACACTTTGATCTGCACCATCTGTATGGAAAGTGCTCTATAAATAAAGCTATTATTATCACAAATGCCAAGAGACCTGAGGGAAATGGAAATGGATTTTCCTCAACCTTTCCAGTGAATAGTTTGGAATGTTCTTTCTCTGCTGCCTCATTACCTTTCCATGCAGCCTTTTCCAGTTCCGGAATACGTTCAGTTTGTTCCAGCATCCGCAGTAGAGTGACATTCCAAGCATTCTCCAGCGCACACATGTACCTCTCTTTTGAGAGAAAAGCCAACTCTCAGCATAGCTTAAAGTACTTTGCAACCTATTAAATACTTCTAAAGTGTAGTCACAGTTCAAAGTTCAAAGTAACTTTATTATTTAAGTATATATATGTCACCACGAATAGCCCTGAAATTCATGTTCTTGCAGACGTTCACAATAAATATTAAAAAATAAAAATAAAATAATAATAATAAATAAGCAATAAATTTTGAGAACATGAGATAAAGAGTCTGTGAAAGTGAGGCCATACGTTGTGGGGACGGTTCAGTGCTGGGGTGAGTGAAGTTGAGTGAAGTTATCACCCCTCTTCGAGTGCTTGATGCATGAGGGGTAATAATTGTTCCTGAAACTGGCAGTGCGGGATTTGAGACTTCTGTGCCTCCTTCTTAATAGCAGCAGTGAGAAGAGAACATAACCTGCAAGATGGGGATCTTTGATGATGGATGCTGCTTTTCTGCGACAGCTTTCTGTGTAGATGTGTTCAATAGTGGGAGGACTTTATCTGTGATGGACAAGGATGTGTCCACTACTTTTTGTAGACTTCCATTCAAGGGCAATGTGGTGACACAGGTATACAGCAAGTTCTCACAAACAGCATTGTTCTAATGACCAAAGTTCCAAGTCCATTTATTAGCAAAGTAAGTATACTATATACTGTACAAACCTGAGATTCGTCTCCTTACAGACAGCCAAAAAACAGAGACCCTGTAGAACTCTTTGAAAAAGAAAACAGTCAAGCACCCAATATGAGAAAAGAACAAATCATGCAAACAATAAGGGTAAGCAAATAACGTTCAGATCTGAAGTTCACAAAAATGAGTTCACAGGCATGAAGCCAATTGCAGCTGATCCAAGAGCCCATTAGTTGCAGGTTTCAGCCTCAGGTCAGTACAGAGATGAGTAAACTTCGTTGAGCAGCTAGTGGAATACCGGCCAAGCCTTCGCTTCTGGACCCGACACCCTGACATTTTCAATTTGGCCTAGCGCTTAAAATGGCCAAACGTTGGTTCATTCCTCACCCTCGTACCCTGATCCTGCCGTTTCTATATGCTCTAGGTCCTGGGCCTCACCGCCTCAATTTAACCTGTACCCAATCTTTCAATTGGCTTGTTCCTTACTGTCAGACCTGTGCCCTACCGCCTCCACTCTGCCTCAACTTGGCCCACTCTTGCCATGGATTTGTCATTTCGAATCGGCTCCAAGCCCACTCCAGCAATGGCTAACCATTGGCTCGTTCCTCACTCTCACGCCCAGGCCCCAGTGCCTCGATATGGCCATGCACGCCATGCCGCAATTGTCCTGCTTCTTTGAGACTTCAGTTCACACTGCAAAAACGCCAGTTGTACAGGTGGTTCAAATGTTCAAACTCGAAAGGGAAATTATAGGCTATTGATTGCAATGATCATTTTCCAGAAAAAGTGAACGTAATAGATAGTTAGTAAATTTGTTTGCTGCCAGTACGTCATCGCTGTGGATCACATGATGGCGCCAACCTGTGACGTATGTCGAGTTTCAGTTCAGATTTAGCTGTCTTTTAGTTGTTTAGTTGTTAACTTTTAATTATTTTTAGTTTCTTATAGATGCTTTTGGGGGCAGAGAAGGGAGTTAGGATTTAGGGTTAACGCAAATAATGCATTTCACTAGTTGTTTGATGTTAACATGACAAATAAACGAATCTTGAATCTTTGACTGTGTATCTCAGTCGTGCTGAATGTGAGATAAATTTTATCTAGGACCTGGGATGAAAAGGCAAGCTCACTTTCATTTCACTGTGTGGGATCTCAGATGTCACAATACTGTGTTCCGTCCTGGTTTCTTTATGATTGGAAGAATGTGGAAACTTTAGAGAAGATGATTTACCAGGATGCTGCCTGGTTTAAAGGACATGGGTTATGAGGATCGGTTGAGTGAGCTAGGGATTTTCCCTTTGGAGTGAAGGAGGATGAGAGGTGTACAAAATGATATGAGGCATAGATAGAGTGGACAGCCAGACACTTTTTCTGACTGCAGAAGTGGTTAATGCAAGCAAGCATAATCTTAAAGTGGTTGAAGGAAAGTATGGGTAAGAATGTCAGAGGTAAGTTCTTTACACAGAGTAGTAAGTGCGTGGATCAAGCTGCTAGGGGTGGTGGTAGAGGCAGATACATCAGAAGCACTTAAGAAACTCTTAGATATGCACGTGAATGATAGAATGATGGAGGGCTATGTAGGAAGGAATTGTTAGATTGATCTAGGTGTGGGTTAAAAAGTCAGTACAACATTATGGGCTGAATGACCTATAATGTTCTAGGTTCTATGATTATCATATGAGGAGCGTTTGATGGCTCTGGGCCTGTACTCACTGGATTTCAGAAAAATGAAGTGGGGGAGGGAATCACATTGAAAGCTCTCGAATGTCAAAAGGATTCTGTAGAATGGATGTGGAGAGGATGTTTTCTATCGTGGATGAGTCTAACACCAGAGGACACAACTTCTGAATAGCGCAATGTCCATTTAGAACGGAGATGAGGAAGAATTTATTTTGTCAGAGAGTGGTGAATCTGTGGAATTTGTTGCCACAGGTGGCTGTGGAGACTAACTCATTGGGTATATTTAAGGCAAAGGTTGATAGATACTTGATTAGTCAGAGCATGAAGGGATACGGGGAGAAGGCAGGAGACTGGTGCTCTGAGGGAAATCGATCAGCCATGATGAAATCGTGAACAGGCTCGATGTGACAAATGGCCTAATCCCACTCCTATATTTTATGGTCTTATTAGTAAGGGAAGGGTGTGAAATGGACCAGAACAACCCGAACGAAATGCTGTGAGAACTCAGCAAGTCTGGCAGAATCTATTGAGAGGAATAAATAGTGCTTCAGGCCATGAATGTTCATCAGGACTGGAAATAAATGGAAAATAAGCTTGAATAAGAAGGTTGGAAGAGGGAAAGGAATGCAAGCTATAACATAATATGTCTGACCAGGTGGGTGGGGGAGGAGGAAGGTAGAAAGAAGCTGGGAGATGATATTTGGAAAAGGTGAAGAGCTGAAGAAGGAGACATTTAATCATTGTATTTTATAACATGGGCATGTTCATTACTTGAAAGGGGCAGCCACTGATTCTTTTAATTTTAGAGTTGTTTGTTTTTAATTCAGTTGTAACTTAGATGGCATTCTAAATAACTCGATTTCAATTTTAAATTTAGTCATAGTGTTTTTACAAACGTAATAATTGAACAGCCAGTTTGCTGTATTGCATTGAACACTGCAATCTCGTTGTCCTCAGCAATGACAATAAAGCTCTGACTTGGTGATAGACAGAAGAGATTAAAGGGCTAGAGAAGAACAAGTCTGATGGGAGATGAGATTGGACCATCGGAGAAAGGGAAGTAGGAGGGCACCGGGGGAGATGATAGGCGAGTGAGGGGAAAAGAAGAGGCAAGAGAGAAGCCAGAGTGGGGAATAGAAGAAGAGGAATAGGGAAGGGAGAAAAATTACTGAAGGTTAGAGAAATCAATATTCATGTCATCAGTCTGGAGGCTACCCAGATGGAAAAGGTGGTGTTGCTCCTCCAACCTGAGAACTAGACTCATCGTATCAGTGAAGGAGGCTTGTGCCTACATATCAGAATGGGAATGGGAAGTTGGTAAGAAAGGAAAATGCAATGTTAGCACACTCTTTCAGAGGACTAGAATATAAAAGCAAGGATATACTGCTGAGGCTATATAAGCCATTGTTCAGATCACACAGGGAACATTGTGAGTAGTTTTCGGTCCTCATAAGAAAATTTGTGCTGGCACTGGAGAGCGTTCAAAGGAGGTTTACGAGGATAACCCTGGGAATGAAAGAGTTCATGTATGAGGAGCATGTGGTGGCTCTGGGCCTGTACTTGCTGGAGGTTAGAAGAATGAAGGGAGATCTCATTGAAACCTATCAAATATTGAAAGGCCTAAATAGAGTGGATATGGAGAGAATGTTTCCTATTGTGGACAAGTGTAGAACCAGAGGGCACAGCCTCAGAATAGAAGGACATCCTTTTAGAACAGAGGTGAGGAGAAACTTCTTGAGCGAGAGTGTGGTGAATCTGTGGAATTCATTGCCATGACAACAATGGAAGCCAAGTCATCGGGCATATTTAAAGCAGAGGTTGACAGATTCTTGATTAGTAAGTGGGTCAAAGATTAAGGGGAGAAGCAGGAGAATGGGCTTAAGAGGAAAAATAAATCAGCCATGATGGAATGGTGGAGCAGAGCCAATGGCCTGAAATGCCTAATTCTGCTCCAATGTCTTCTGGTGTTATGGTCATTTCTTTGCTGTCTGATGCCTGCTGTAGCAAAAACTACTTACAGCAGTCACTGATTTCTCCTGTCCTGTCTGCCTACCATTGGCAACAGCCACAAGCCTTCAGTCGGCCAGCTTGCCTTGTTTGTACTTTTCATTTCTGTTTCTCTTGGCAGAGATTGCTACTCCCACAAGATTCATTACCCTGGCTAGGATTCCCACCACAGTCCTGAGGTAATGCTTTGCACTGTCATCTTTCAAATGGGACACACAGGCGAAACTCCATCTTCCCTCTCTCGTCCAGGTTATAAGATCATAATTTCCAGTTTAACCCTTGTCGCCTCTCAAACAACAGCCATACTTTTACAAATCTCCTCATAATTCATCTGCCTGATTTTTCTGTACGGACTTTCTCTGAACTGATGCTGAATGGAATTGATGGCCAATGCAGATGTTGTGTTTTTCTCTGTCCCTGTTTCAGTCTGTCAGTCCTTCTCTGAAATATAGAGTCATAGAACACTACAGAACAGAAACTGGCCCTTCAACCCATCTAGTCCATGCCAAACTGCTATTCTGCCTAGTCCCACCGACCTGCATCTAAACCACAGCTCTCCATACACCTCTCATTCATGTACTTATCCAAACTTCTTTTAAATGTCGAAATTGAACCCACATCTACCACTTCCACTGGCTCATTCCACATTTGCACCACTCGGAGTTCCCCTCAGGTTCCCCTTCAAATTGATTCCCACCATTGCCTGTATGGAGTTTGTACGTTCTCCCCGTGACCGTATGGATACCCTGTGGATGCTCTGGTTTCCTCCCACAATCCAAAGACATACCTGGAGTATTGTGTACAGTTTTGGTCTCCAGGGTTAAGGAAGGACATCCTGGCTGTAGAGGAAGTGCAGCGTAGATTCACGAGTTTAATTCCTGGGATGTCCGGACTGTCTTACGCAGAGAGGTTAGAGAGACTGGGCTTGTACATGCTGGAATTAAGGAGATTGAGAGGGGATCTGATTGAAACATATAAGATTATTAAGGGATTGGACAAGATAGAGGCAGGAAATATGTTCCAGATGCTGGGAGAGTCCAGTACCAGAGGGCATGGTTTGAGAATAAGGGGTAGGTCATTTAGGACAGAGTTAAGGAAAAACTTCTTCTCCCAGAGAGTTGTGGGGGTCTGGAATGCACTGCCTTGGAAGGCAGTGGAGGCCAATTCTCTGGATGCTTTCAAGAAGGAGCTAGATAGGTATCTTATGGATAGGGGAATCAAGGGATATGGGGACAAGGCAGGAACCGGGTATTGATAGTAGATGATCAGCCATGATCTCAGAATGGTGGTGCAGGCTCGAAGGGCCGAATGGTCTACTTCTGCACCTATTGTCTATTGTCTATTGTATTGTCTATACCATTCGGCAGGTTAATTGGTTGTTGTAAATGTACCATGATTAGGCTAGGATTAAATCATGGGATTGCTGCATGGTGTGGCTGGAAGGGTCAGAAGGGCCTATTCGACACTGTATGTCAATAAAATATTTTTCTATTTCACATTTCACCCTTAACCTATGACCTTTGATTCTAGTAAAATTTGGAAGAAAACTTTCAGTGAAGTCATTCAGCTTCACTTGTCCAGTCATTGAAATGTTCCCACAACCAATGGACTCACTTTGAAGGACTTTTCATCTCATGCTCTCGAAAGTTATTGCTTATTAATTTATTATTATTATTATTTCTTCTTTTTTCAGTAACACAGTTTGTTGTCTTCTGCACTCTGGTTGAACGCCCTAGACAGGTGGTCTTTCATTGATTCGGTTATGGTTATTATTCTATAGATTTATTGAGTATGCTCACAAGAAAATGAATCTCAGGGTTGCATATGGTGACATGTATGTACTTTGATAATAAATCTACTTTGAACTTCAGAAACCACAGCACCCAGAGCAAGCCCACATGATCACAAGGACGACATACAAACTCCTTACAGATGGTGGCAGGAATTAAAACCTGATCAATTACACTGTAATGGTGTTTTGCTAAATGCAATGCTACTATACAGCCAAAAAATCAAGCAATGGGCATCACAATTCTAATGACCAACACAAAGTACACTGCAGATGCTGTGGTCAAACCAACACGTACAAACAAGCTGGATGAACTCAGCAGGTCGGGCAGCATCTGTTGACTGCTCGTTTCCACGGATGCTGGCCGACCTGCTGAGTTCATCCAGCTTGTTTGTACGTGACAATTATAATGACATTGTGGGACTGATATGTAGATCTACATTAACTCGTTGAGTGCAGTAGGATTTCTAACTTGAATCCTCCCACTCTGTGACAAACACCACACCCACATAAGGGAAACGAATGAGTCACTCATCCTCTCCTGTGGCAAGAGATTTTCTTCAAGTCATCATCATCATTATCACATGACATGGCCAGTCATAGTCTTTGCACGATCATGATCGTAATTAGCAGATTTTTCTACGCAAGTGGTTTGCCCTTCGTTCTTCAGGGCAGTGCCCTCTTCTGGAAAGGGAGCAGGAGCCTGTCTGTAGGCTGCCCTGATTCGCTGTTCATTAAAGTAAATATAAAAGATGATAAGGGGCATAGATGGAGTGGACATTTTCCCAGGGTAAAAATGGCTAATACGAGGGGGAATGTTCCCTCTAATCTTACTTTTTTACAACTGCACAGACTAACCATTGCTTTGAGCAGGAGATTTTCCTATGGCCTGAAAACTGTGTAGCACTTCAGTGAAATAGCATATAAAAGGAAATTCTAGCTGTGCGGCAACAAAGGCTATGTGCATGAGAGCATTTCGGTCACTGTTGGCTGCACACCCGTGCAGCTTAGAGAGAACACTGGTGAGAGAGCACAGTTTTAAGGGGATTGAAGGGAAGTATAGCAGGAATAGACAATAGACAATAGGTGCAGAAGTAGACTATTCGGCCCTTCGAGCCTGCACCGCCATTCTAAGATCATGGCTGATCATCTACTATCAATACCCAGTTCCTGCCTTGTCCCCATATCCCTTGATTCCCCTATCCATAAGATACCTATCTAGCTCCTTCTTGAAAGCATCCAGAGAATTGGCCTCCACTGCCTTCCGAGGCAGTGCATTCCAGACCCCCACAACTCTCTGGGAGAAGAAGTTTTTCCTTAACTCTGTCCTAAATGACCTACCCCTTATTCTCAAACCATGCCCTCTGGTACTGGACTCTCCCAGCATCTGGAACATATTTCCTGCCTCTATCTTGTCCAATCCCTTAATAATCTTATATGTTTCAATCAGATCCCCTCTCAATCTCCTTAATTCCAGCATGTACAAGCCCAGTCTCTCTAACCTCTCTGCGTAAGACAGTCCGGACATCCCAGGAATTAACCTTGTGAATCTACGCTGCACTTCCTCTACAGCCAGAATGTCCTTCCTTAACCCTGGAGACCAAAACTGTACACAATACTCCAGGTGTTATCTCACCAGGGCTCTGTAAAAATGCAAAAGGGATGTCAGAGGTAGGTTCTTTTACACAGAGTGCTGGGTGTGGGATGTGCTGGCAGGGGGGGTGGTAGAGGCAGATACATTCTTCATCATCATCATCATGTGCCATGTTGGCATGACTTAGGTGCTCATGGTTCTTGACATGCTTGTTCTTCTACAGAAGTGGTTTGCCATTGCCTTCTTCTGGGCAATGACTTTACAAGACAGGTGACCTCAGCCATTATCAGTACTCTTCATTGATTGTCTGCCTGGTGTTAGTGGTCTCACAACCAAGACTTCCGATATGCACCACCCACCACATGCACCCATGTTTTCACGTGACCCTAATCAGCGTGCTAAACAGGTACTACACCTTGCCCAAGGGTGACCTGCAGGCTAGCAGAGTGAGGGAGTGCTTTACACCTTCTTTGGTAGAGACGTATCGCCACATTGCCACCACCTTTATTCAAGTGTAGTATTTAAACTTCAGGCAGAGGCCACTCATCAACCATGGTTGATAGCTCATCTAGGAGAAGAGAAACTCTGATTCCAAACCATCATTGCCCTGCAGCTATACCCACTCATGAGGAAGACTTTTGGGGTAAACTCCGAGGAAAAACCTAGAGCAGTAGTTCCTAAAGTTGAGATCAACAGCGAATGGCAATTTTTGCGACACCGCTGGTACCAAACTGCATTTGTCTCTATTATTCCTTTGGATTCATCAGCTGTGTGGAGAGGGGGAGCCTGGTGCATGAGCAACAGCTTGCCTTCCATACTGTACTGCCTTGGCTTGCATATTGAAATTGACAGCTAGGACACAATATCCATGTTCGACCCCGACCAACGGAGGCCTCACAGTATTTAAACTCTTGCCCAGGGAATTTTCCTAATAAGCCACTTTTCCTCTCTGTCATAATGCAGGTCCCAGTGGATTTAATTGAATCCTCAAAGAAATGCCGTCATGAAATAGCAGCAACATGGTTTAATCCAATGGCTTCCAAGCTATAAATGGACCTTTTCCACCAACATGCTTTCCCCTCTGCTTTGCTCTGGACAGGATCAACATGAAAGATGAAAAATATTTTTGATCTACACTTTGATCCAAATACATTTGTTCATCCAAGCACAACACCAGTTGGTCATCGAGAGATGGATTTATCAGAGCTGAATTTGTGAGGGAAGTAAGTAGTTTAAGAATTCAAAGAAAATTAATCATTCTCAGGCCATCATAATATGTCTGTTTTTTCCATTCATAATGGTCTAGTGCATGGCTGATTTATTAATCTAGCTTCTGACAGCAACCTCTCAATTTTTCAACAATCCTCCACATGACAATTACTACTTACAAGATTCCAAAAAGACAGAGACGCTTGCGCATTGAACAATGACTAGATGAATAATAATACAATGTAGAAATGTCAAAAGCATTTCTCTCTGTGGCGCTGAAGCTAGGAGACTGCCTCTGGCTCCGTATCTGCCCCGATTTGCCCAGCTGTGTGAGGAACTAAAGCCGAGGTGATGGGACTGCTCCGTTTATCTTTCCCTCTCTGCACAAAGGGTATTGCTCAATTTTAAAATTGGTTTCTTTTGGGTTTCTGTTTTTGTGGCTGCCTGTAAGCAGATGAATCTCAAGTTTGTATATTTTATATATACTTGGATAATAAGTGGACTTTGAACTTTGAACTGAGCGTATGTTACAAGTGGGTCTACTGCTATAGCACATCCGCTTCACGGTTCAACGGGTTGTGCATCCAGAGATGTTCTTCTGTTGTAACACGTGATTATCTGAGTTACTGTCAACTTCCTGTCAGCTTGATCAATCTTGCCAATCTCCTCTGACCTCTCTCCTCGACAAGGTGTTTTCACCAACAGAACTGCTGCCAACTGGATGATTTTTGTTTCTCACACCATTCTCTGTAAGCTCCAGAGACTGCTGTGTGCGAAAATCCCAGAAGATCAGCAGTTTCTGAGACCACCCTGTCTGGCACCAACAATTATTCCAAGGTCAAAGTCACTTCGATCACATTTTTCCCCATCCTATGAACAGAACTTGAAGACAGGTCTCAGCATGAAACATCAACTCTTTTCCATACATGCTACCTGCTTTTCTGAGTCCTTTCAGCATTTTGTGTGTATTGTAACTGAACCTCTTAACCGTGTCTGCATGCTTTTATGCATTTAATTGCAGCTACATGATTGGCTGGTTAGATCTTTGCATTAATGAGCAGGTGTCTTGGTGAAACTAATAAAGTGACCACTGAGTGTGTATGCCAACATCTATCTTAGGATTTATTTTCTCCAAGGTGAAGGTTGTTTGTGATTTCATTGGGCTCCTGAGTAAATCTGCTTCATTACTGAATAATGTGCTTGTCTGCAGCTGAGAAGCAGGACTGAAGTGGGAAAGACAATCATTTATTACCTGTAAACCCCACCATGAGGGAGGGAAAGGCAAAACGTTCCTCCAGGGCATATCATGTCTGCTAGCACCATGTCTTCCTCATTAGCCAAACGTCTCGGCAGAGGATGTATTTCTTCCGGCATTTGGTAAAATCCCATTTTCACCAGAGCAAACTGGCCCTGGAAAACTTGAGAAACGTACACACAAAACACGAGAGGAACTCAGCAGGTCAAGCAGAGTCTATGGAAAGGAATAAAGAATCGATGTTTCAGGCCAATACCCTTCATCAAGATACAGAAAATGTCTATAACTTTGTAGACATAGAAGTCTATGTCTTTGACTTCTTCTATGTCAAAGACATAGTTCCATTTCAGCTATTACTGTCTGGCTTGACCACAAGCAGTGTGGAATTGAACCCTAATTTGGTAATCTCTGGTGCTGTAAACCATTGGGCTAACAGCTACGCAATTATGCAAGGAGATGGTGGTGGACTTTAGGAGATCTAGGCCTCATATGGAGCCAGTGATCATTAATGGAGAATGTGTGGAGCAGGTTAAGACCTACAAGTATCTGGGAGTACAGTTAGACGAGAAGCTAGACTGGACTGCCAACACAGATGCCTTGTGCAGGAAGGCACAGAGTCGACTGTACTTCCTTAGAAGGTTGGCGTCATTCAATGTCTGTAGTGAGATGCTGAAGATGTTCTATAGGTCAGTTGTGGAGAGCGCCCTCTTCTTTGTGGTGGCGTGTTGGGGAGGCAGCATTAAGAAGAGGGACGCCTCACGTCTTAATAAGCTGGTAAGGAAGGCGGGCTCTGTCGTGGGCAAAGTACTGGAGAGTGTAACATCGGTAGCAGAGCGAAGAGCGCTGAGTAGGCTACGGTCAATTATGGAAAACCCTGAACATCCTCTACATAGCACCATCCAGAGACAGAGAAGCAGTTTCAGCGACAGGTTGCTATCGATGCAATGCTCCTCAGACAGGATGAAGAGATCAATACTCCCCAATGCCATTCGGCTTTACAATTCAACCGCCAGGAGTAAGATATGTTAAAGTGCCGGGGTTAGGACTCAATGTATTTAAGTAAACTACTTAAGAACTTTTTAAAAGCTATTATTAATGCTTTTTGAGAGAGTGATTTAGATGCATATCATATTTTTACTGAGTTAAGTATTGTATGTAATTAGTTTTGCTATAACAAGTGTATGGGACATTGGAAAAAATGTTGAATTTCCCCATGGGGATGAATAAAGTATCTATCTATCTATCTATCTATCTATCTATCTATCTATCTATCTATCTATCTATCTATCTATTATGCTGTGGTTGAAATATTGGGAATGGTCAGGTGGGCACCATGGTCAGCATGAACTGATTGGGCCAAAGGGCCTGCAACCATGCTGTATTGCTCTGACCCTCTGGAGGGCTGGAATTATAAGGAGAGGTTGGAAACTGAGATTATAGATGTTTATAAAATCATGAGGGATCCCAATAAATTCACAATGGGAAGGGAAACCTCAAAGTAGAGTGTATAGTTTGAAGATGGGAGGAAAAAGATTTAAGACAGGACCTGAGATCCAAGTTTATCACCTAGGAGTTGATGGATATATCACAATCCAAATCAGAATCAGTTTTTATATCACCAGCATAGGCCATGAAATTTGTTGTCTTTGTGGCAGCAGTACAATGCAATACATAGTAATGGGAAAATATGTGAATTACAGTCAGTATATACAGTGTATGTGTATATTTATTATATAAGTTAAATTTAATAAGTAGTGCAAAAATAAAAATAAAAAAGCAGTGAAGTACTGTTAATGGGTTCAATGTCCATTCTGAAATTGAATGGTAGAGGGACAGAAGCTGTTTCTGAATCATTGTGTGTGGGTCTTCAGGGTTCTGTACCTCCTCCCTGTTGGTAGCAACGAGAACAAGGCATGACCTGGATGGGGTGGGTCTTAATGATGAATGCCGTTGGTTGAGCATCCTTCATTGGTTCTGTTACAGTTATTATTCTGCAGATTCATTGAGTATGCCATAAGGAAATAAATCTCGAGGCTGTATACGGTGAGATATATGTACTTTGATAATAAATATACTTTGAACTTTTGAACTAAGAATCAGTTTCAGAATCAGAAACAGAACCAGGTTTACTATCGTTGACATATGCTGCAAAACTTGTTATCTTACAGCAGCAGTACAGTGCAATGTATAAAAAAATTACTGTAGGTTACAATAAGAAATGCATAATAAATAAATAAAAGTGCAAAAGAGAGTAAAATAGTGAGATAGTGTTCATGAGTTCATGACCATTCAGAAATCTGATGGCAGAGGGCACAAAGCCGCTGCTACAACATTGAGTGTGTGCCTTCAGGCTCTTGTACCTCCTCTCTGATTTTGATAATGAGGAGAAGACATGCCCTCGGTGGTGACGATCTTTAATAATGTTTCCCACCTTCTTGAGGCATCGCCTTTTGATGATGTCATTGATGTTGGGGTGGCTAATGCCCGTGCTGGAGCTGGCTCTTTCTAATCTTGTGCATTAGTGCTTCCAGAACAATCGTTGATGCAACCGGTCAGTATGTTAGGAAAGGGTTAGGAGGATATGGGCCAAATGCAGGCAAGTGGGTCTAATTCAAGTTGGCAGCTTGAGTGGTGGGCATGTTTGAGTTGGGCAGAAGGGCTTGCTTCCGTCCTGTATGGCTGATGACTGCTCTTGGAGTCTATTCCTTGGAGGTCTGTATACTATTCCTTGGAGGTCTGTATACATCTCCCATCAGGGTCTTTTTACCCTTGCAGTCTCTTAACTCTATCCACAATGATTCAACACCTTCTCACCTCTTTCTAGTAACTTAATTTCATTTTTTACCATCAGAACATCATCAGCCCCTTTACATTCCTGCCTGTCCTTTCAAAATAATGAGTATCCCTGGACTTTAAGCTGCCAGCTACAATCTCCTTTCAGCCGTGATTCAATGATGCCTACAACGTCCTACCTGCCAATCTGTAACGACGTTGCAAGTTCATCTACCTTATTCTGCATACTGGACACATTCAAGTATAACACATTCAGTCCTGAATTCACCCTTTTCAACTGTGACCACCTTCTAAGTTGCAACTTATTCTGTTGACTGCAATTCTGCAAAACCCCCTACACATTTGCTATACATTGTAAACCAACCACTTCATCTTCATCTACCTTTTCTTATGTACTTCTTGCATTGAAATATATGCAGCTCAGGACACTAGTCACACTGTGCTCAACCCTTTGATTCCTAACTTTGTCACAGGTCTTAGCAACCTCACCACTAACTGTCCTGGCACCCTGGTTCCTTCCCCCTACAACTCGAGTTTAAACTCCACCGCGCAGCGTTAACAAACCTTCACACTAGTATATTTGTCCCCATCCAGTTCAGGTACAAATCTTCCTTCTGTACAGGACCCACCTTCCCTTGAAGAGAGCCCAATGATCCCAAAATCGTATGACCTCCCTCCTAAACCAACTTCTTAGCCACAAATTAATCTGTATAACCTTCCTAGTTCTGGCCTCACTAGCATGTGGCACAGGTAGCAATCCTGAAATCACAACCCAGGAGGTCCTGCTCTTTAACTTAGCACTTAACTCCCTAAACTTCCTATGCGGAACCTCGTCACTCGTCGTACCTATGACATTGGTACCTACATGGATCATAACTTCTGGTATTTCACCCTCCCTTTAAAAAATGCTGAGGACTTGATCCGAGATATCCTGGACCCTGGCACCCTGGAGGCATCATACCATCCAGGAATCTCGTTCTTGCCCATTGACCTCCTGTCCGTTCCCAGAACTAATGAATCTCCTATCACCAGAGTGTGCCTCTTCTGTCCCCTTCCCTCTTGAGCCACAGAGGCAGGCTCAGTGCCAGAGACTCACCCACCGTGGCTTTCCTCTGTTAGGTCATCCCTGCCTCACCCCCTCTCCAACAGTGTTTTTAAATTATGATACTCTAGTGATGTGCTACACACAGCACAGTCGTTTCGAGACTAGTTTATTCAAACTTCGCGGCGCTGGCATTTAATCCCTAGCGCCTGCCCTCTCCGGGCAGAAATGATGTCAGAGGTGCATTACCAAAGTCTCCCCCTGCGCGGCTGGCTATTTGTGAGCCGGTTCGCCTGCGCAGAAAGTGGGTCACCACATAACCCCGCCCCCCCAGAACTGGCGATACAGCCCCCAATGTCCACAGTCTGGATCAGCCTCTGTTTGGGAGGTCTGCCTCTGCGCCGTGATGCCTGAACCTCGACCGGCTGTGCCAAGTCCACATGGGCTGGTTTGAGTTGGTCCACCGTGAAAATCTCCTCTTTCCCCCCAATGTCCAGAGCGTACGTGGACCCGTTGTTGTTGATCACCTTGAACGGCACCTCGTACGGCCGCTGTAGTGGTGCCCGGTGTCCGCCCCTTCGTACAAACACAAACACAGTTCTGCAGGTCTTTGGGTACATGGGTCGGGGTCCGTCCGTGCTGTGAAGTCGATACAGGGGCCAGGTTGCCGAGCCTCTCGCGTAGTCTGTCCAGGACTGCTGCAGATTCTTCCTCTTGCCCCCTTGGGGCTGGTATGAACTCTCCCGGGACGGCCAGGGGCGCGCAGTACACCAACTCAGCCGATGAGGAGTGCAGATCCTCTTTGGGCGCTGTGCGAATTCCAAGCAGGACCCAGGGAAGCTCGTCCACCCAGTTAGGTCCTCTCAGGCGGACAATGAGAGCCAACTTCAAGTGACGGTGGATGCGTTCCACCAGTCCGTTCGACTGTGGGTGGTAGGCAGTTGTGTGGTGTAGCTGCGCTCCCAACAGGCTGGCCACAGCCGACCACAGGCTGGAGGTGAACTGGGTGCCTCTGTCGGAGGTAATGTGGGCCGGTACCCTGAAGCATGCTACCCAGGTTGCAATCAGTGCTCGGGCGCAGGAATTGGCAGATGTGTCGGTGAGCAGGACTGCCTCTGGCCACCTCGTGAACCGGTCTACCACCGTTAGGAGATACTGCGCTCCTCGGGACACTGGTAGGGGGCCCACGATATCCACATGAATGTGGTCGAACCTCTGGTGGGTGGGTTCGAACTGCTGCGGCGGGGCTTTAGTGTGCTGCTGCACCTTGGCTGTACACTGCGCGCACGTTCTGGCCCATTCACTGACCTGCTTGCGAAGTCCGTGCCACGCGAACTTGCTGGAGACCAGCCGGACGGTTGTCCTGATAGATGGGTGCGCCAAACCGTGGATGGAGTTGAAAACTCGCCGCCGCCAGGCTGCCGGGACGATGGGGCGAGGTTGGCCGGTAGCCACGTCGCACAGGAGAGTCCTATCACCTGGGCCTACGAGAAAGTCCTGCAGCTGCAAACCCGAGACTGTGGTCCTGTAGCTGGGCATCTCATCGTCTGCCTGCTGTGCCTCCGCCAGTGCTGCATTGTCCACCCCCAGGGACAGGGCCTGGACAGCTGGTCTGGAGAGTGCGTCCACCACAACGTTGTCCTTTCCCGAGACATGCTGGATGTCCATCGTGTACTCGGAGATGTAGGACAGATGTCGCTGCTGGCGAGCCGACCAGGGATCGGACACCTTCATGAACACGAAGGTCAACTGTTTGTGGTCCGTGAACGTGGTGAACGGCCTGCCTTCTAAGAAGTACCTGAAATGCCGGATTGCCAGATACAGTGCCAACAGCTCCCAGTCGAAAGCACTGTACTTGAGTTTGGGTGGTCGTAGGTGCTTGCTGAAGAACGCCAAGGGTTGCCAGCGCCCCTCGATGAGCTGCTCCAGCACCCCACCGACTGCTGTGTCGGATGCATCCACTGTGAGTGCAGTCGGAACGTCTGTTCTGGGGTGCACCAGCATCGCGGCATCTACCAAGGCTTCCTTGGTTTTTACTAAAGCGGCCACAGCCTCCTCGTCCCAAGTAATGTCCTTGCCTTTACCCGACATCAGGGTGTACAAAGGGCGCATGATACGGGCTGCTGAGGAGAGGAAACGGTGGTAGAAGTTCACCATACCAACGAACTCCTGCAGGCCTTTGACTGTGTTGGGCCGGGCAAAGTGGCGGATCACGTCTACCTTGGCGGGCAGAGGTGTTGCCCCGTCTTTGGTAATCCTGTGGCCCAGGAAGTCGATGGTATCAAGACCGAACTGGCATTTGGCCGGGTTGATCGTGAGGCCGAAATCACTCAGGCGGGAGTAGAGCTAACGGAGGTGGGACAGGTGCTCCTGGCGACTACTGCTGGCTATAAGGATGTCGTCCAAATAGATGAACGCAAAGTCCAGGTCGCGTCCCACCACATCCATTAGCCGCTGGAACGTCTGTGTGGCATTCTTCAGGCCGAACAGCATTCGGAGGAACTCGAACAGGCCGAACGGGGTGATAAGTGCTGTTTTGGGGATGTCTTCAGGGTGCACCGGGATTTGATGGTATCCCCAGATGAGGTCTACTTTGGAAAATATTCTTGCCCCATGCAGGTTTGCTGCAAAGTCCTGTATGTGCGGCACGGGGTAGCGGTCTGGAATTGTAGCCTTGTTCAGTCTGCGGTAGTCGCCGCATGGTCTCCAACCACCAGCTGCTTTGGGCACCATGTGCAGGGAGGAGGCCCATGGGCTGTCGGACCTCCGTACGATCCCCAATTCCTCCATCCTCTTGAACTCCTCCTTCGCCAGGCGGAGCTTTTCCAAGGGGAGCCTTCGTGCGCGGGCGTGGAGGGGTAGTCCCTGGGTCGGAATGTGGTGCTGAACCCCGTGTCTGGGCATGGCTGCCATGAACTGCAGTGCCAGAACTGATGGAAAGTCCACCAGGATTCTGGTGAATTCATTGTCCGGCAGCGTGATGGAGTCCAGGTGTGGGGCCGGCAACTTGGCTTCACCCAGGGAGAACGTCTGGAAAGTCTCGGCATGTACCAGTCTTTTCCCTTGCAAGTCGACCAGCAGGCTGTGAGCTCACAAGAAGTCTGCCCCCAGGAGTGGTTGGGCCACCGTGGCCAGTGTGAAGTCCCACGTGAACCGGCTGGCGCCGAACTGCAGCTGCACTGAGCGGGTGCTGTAGGTCCGTATTGTGCTGCCGTTTGCGGCCCTCAGGGTGGGTCCTGGCCTTCTGTTGCAGGTGTCGTACCCCGTCGGGGGCAAGATGCTGATTTCCGCTCCGGTGTCGACCAAGAAGTGGCGTCCCAATTGTTTGTCCCAGACGTACAAGAGGCTGTCCTGGTGGCCGGCCGCCATAGTCATTAGCGGCAGCTGGCCCTGGCCCTGGCCCTTGCAGGGCAGGTGACAACGGCGGGCTTTTGTGCCCCACCGCTGGTGGTAGAAACACCACTGTTCACTGTCCTCCTCACTCCTGCCTCTGTGTTGTGTGCGCCCCCCTGCTGGGCCTGGACTGGTCCGCTGTTGGGCGCGTGTCCTGGTAATCTGACCAACGGACTTTCCACTGTACGTCTGCCCGGGCCGCCACCTTCCGGGGGTCGCTGAAACCTGCGTCGGCCAGCAGCAGATGTATGTCCTTGGGCAGTTGCTCTAGGAACGCTTGCTCGAACATGAGGCAGGGCTTGTGTCTGTCAGTCAGGGCCAGCATCTCGTTCATCAATGCTGACGGCAGTCTGTCTCTCAAACCGTCCAGGTGAAGCAGGCGGGTACCCTCTCACGCCGCGAGAGGCCAAAGGTCCCAATGAGCAGCGCTTTGAATACTTCATATTTGCCTTCTTCCGAGGGCGACTGTATGAAATCCGCAACCTGGGTGACCGTCTCCTGGTCAAGGGCGCTCACCACGTGGTAGTAACGCATGGAATCAGAGGATATCTGCCGAATCTGGAACTGGGCTTCTGCTTGGCTAAACCACACGCGTGGTCGCAGCGTCCAGAAAGTCGGCAGTTTTAGCGAAACTACGGGAACAGATGAAGAGTTGGTCATCTTTGGTCCAAATCCCTTTTGGACTGTCGGGGTCACCAATGTAGCGATGTGCTACACACAGCGCTGAAATAACGACACGCAGTCGGTAAGTCGTTTCGAGACTAGTTTATTCAAACTTCGCAGCGCTGGCATTTAACTCCTAGCGCCTGCCCTCTCCGGGCGGAAATGACGTCAGAGGTGCATCACCAATGTCTCCCCCCGCGCACTGGCTATTTGTGAGCCGGTTTGCCTGCGCAGAAAGTGGGTCGCCACAATATGTTGTTCTAGTTTCACCCAACTTTAGTGGGAAAAGCCAGCTTACATTTGCCCTAAGTATACTCCTCATAATATTGTATACCCCTCTCAAATTTCGTCTCATTCTCCTGCACTCAGGGGGAAAAAATCCTAATTATTTAAAATCATTCTACATTTGCACCACCCTCTGAGCCTGTGCTGGTTTCTGAGTTGAATCATGTTTGGCCATACAAGCTCGTGTGTCAAATGGAAAGTAGCTGACATCTGCAGGGGTCAGACATCACTTGGGAGATGGGGCGGGGGTAACAGAGCAGAGCAATTAGTGGTTCATGACTGGGTCATTTTCCAGACGATGTCACCGCCTGGGTGTTTACATCTCTGAAGAGTTTCCTGGGCCCAACATATTGACGCAGTTACAAAGAAGGCTCAACTGCAATTATATATATTCCATTACAAGCTTGAGGAGAATTGGTATATCATCAAAGACTCATGCACATTTCTTCAGACCAGCATTCTTACTGGTTGCATTACTGTCTGGTATGGAGGGGTCGATGTACAGGATCGGAAAAAGCTGCAGAATTTTGCAAACTCAGACAACTCTGTCATAGGCGCTAGACTCCCCAGATTCATGAACACCTTCTAAAAGCCATGCCTCAAAAATATGGTTATCTATCATTAAGGACGCCATCACCCAGGACGTACCCTCTTATCATTGCTACATCAAGAAGGAGGTACAGGAGCCTAAAGACACACAGTCAATGTTTCAGGAACAACTTCCTCCCCTCCACCAACTGATTTCTGAATGGATGTTGAATCCATGAACACTACCTCACTACTACTTCCTTCTCCTTTTGCGCTATTTATTTAATTCAATGTTTTAATTAATATATACCCCTACTGCAACTTACAGTCTTTTATTTATATTGCAGTGTACTGCTGCCAGATAACAACAAATTTCATGACATATGCAGGTGATATTAAACCTGATTTTGTTTCTGATTCTGAAATTGACCCTTCAGCCTCTCTCCAAAGAGGGAGAGAGCTGCTGAGCGTTGGCAGTGACTTCTGCGATCCTTGTTTGTTTTTTGTACATTAATAGCATGCTGGGCTTTGACCAAACTGGTGCCAAAGTAGTGAAGCCGTTAGAATGGCCCTATTACAGCTCAGGGTGTTCCTGCACCACCTGTAAGAAGTTTGTACATTCTCCCCGTGAACCGCACGGGTTTCCTCTGGGTGCTCCGGTTTCCTCTCACAGTCCAAAGGCGTGCTGGCTAAATGGCCAGTTACTGAGAAAGTTCAGGTAATGAAGAGCAAAGTCATGGCAAGTTAGATTGTGAGATCAGGGGACCATCTTATTGTACTACGGACCGCTCAATAGTTTTCTAACAGTTCGTGAGCCAGTTGGTGCATGTTTTCAAGGTTTCTGAAGATGAGAGAGCAGAGAAGGGAGAATGTCCAGGGTAGCTGCAGTCTTTGTTAATGCTGGTTGCCTGACCAAAGCAGTGAGAAGAGTAGACCATAAGACATAGGAGTAGAGTTAGGCTATTCAGCCCATTGAGTCTGCTCCACCATTCCACCATGGCTGATTTACTATACTTCATCCTCCCACCTTTAACGCCCTTACCTATTGACCTCTGCTTTAAATGTACTGTACCCAATGACTTGGTCTGCACAGCTGTCTGTGGCAATGCATTCCACAGGTCCGTCACTCTCTGGCTAAAGAAATTCCTCCTCATCTCTGTCACAGAGTCATAGAGCAAGCATTAGAGTACAGAAACAGGCTTTTGGCCCATCTAGTCCATGATAAACAGTCTTATCTCCCCATTCCTAGCAACCTACACCCAGGCCATAGCCCTTCATGTCCTCCTATCCATATGCTTATACAAATTTAATGTAAATGTTGAAATTGAATCCGCGTGCACCACTTTGGCCGGCAGCTCATTGAGTACTCTCATCGCCCTTTGGGTGAAGAAGATCCCCCTCACATTCCCCTTAAAATTTCTCCTTTTACCCTTAACCCATACCTCTAGTTCTAGTCTCACCCAACCTCAGTGAAAAAAGCTTGCTTGTATTTACCTCAGCTATACCTTCATATTTTTGTATGCTTCTTTCAGATCTCCCCTCATTCTCCTATGCTATTATGGAATAAAGTCTTAAACCTTTCAGTCATTCCTTATAACTCAGATCCGCATGTCCTGGCAAAATCCACACTCTTTCAATCTTATTGACATCTTTCCTGTAGGTAGGTGATCAAAACTGCACACAATAAAGTATCTATCTATCTATCAATACTCCAAATTAGGCCTCAACAATGTCTTATACAACTTCAACATAATAACCCAACGTCTACACTCAATTCTTTGATTTATGAAGTCCAACGATCCAAAAGCTCTCTTGGTGTCATCCACAAATTTGCTGACCCAGTTGACTACATTATCATCCAGGTTGTTAGTACAGAGACAAACAACAGCAGGCCCAGCACTGATCCCTCCTATGGTACTCCACTAGTCACAGGCCTCCAGTCAGAGAGGCAACCATCTACTATCACTCTCTGGCTTTTCCCACAGGGCCAATATCTAATCTAATTTATAACCTCATCCTGAATGCTAAGCGACTGAACCTTCTTGATCAACCTTCTGTGAAAATGGCACTGGTAAGATACGCAGATGCTTTGAAGGCTGCAAACAGAACTACTAACAATTCTACTATCAGTCTTAAATTTGAAACAATCTTTTTATGATATCTGGGGACCTTTCCTAAATTACTTTTCCAATTTATAAAGTTTAACAGTGCACAGACTTTTATGTATATTTTTATCTTCTCTTCTTAAGCGAATATGTTTTCTTTTCTAGTTTATCTATTATCATCCATCAGCTTTTTTCTTTGGTAGCTGGTAGGGGGTTGACTTTTTTTATATAAAAAATTTCTTTTATGATGTATGACCTATCTTTAAATTTTTGATTACGGTGGTATACCTTTATGTGTTATGCTATAACATTTTGATCAATTTTATCACAATATATGAATGTACACAAGTTATGTTGAGATGTATCTATGTGTTACATTCTGTAAATCTTGTTTTTTTTCTTCTGAATAAAAATATTGTAAAAAGAAAGAAAGAAACAATTCTACTAAATATACTTTCTCAGGACTACAATCACTGCAGTCTGCAGCAAAATGAACACCCGTTGAGAGGTGTGCTTTTGAACTATCTGTATGACCTGATGTTTTGTGCTATCCTGAAATATTCAGTGAAATGGACTCTTGAGATTGAAGGTACAACTATGGCAGCCATTGCTGGAATGGACTTGGGGCTGAACTGAATCTTCATGCAGGATTGAAGCAGTGATGCCTGAGCCCAAGAGTGGACAACAAACCTTTGTTTGGCCGATTTAAGAGCTGAGATAGATTATAAGGACTAAGGTGTCAAGTCCAAGGGCAGAGGACGAACTGATGTTCAGCACCACTAATCCAGGAGACTATACTCACCTCAGCATTGAACCTGGCTCTGCGGCTGTGGCCTGCAGCCATTGGACACCTGGACTGGCTGTAGCCCTAAACTGGCTCTGTCACTGTGGACAGCAGTCATGGGGTTTCTAGACCAGCTACGGCCCTGAACTTGCTCCATGGCTGTGGACTTACTCTGCAGTTCATGCTCCGTGGATTGTTTGTTTTTTTATTGTCTGCATTACTTGTTCTTCATTTTTCACACACTGGATGTTTGATGGTCTTTTGTGGGGGGTTTTGTGAATTCAATCATGTTTATTTGTTTAGTGATGATGAAAATCAGGGTTGGAAATGAAATATATACCTTGATAATAATTGTACTCTGAACATTGAACTTTGAATGTTCCACAAAGTACTTTGTCTGCTAATATAGATAACATCCACTGCCTTGCCTTCATCAACTTTCCTGGTAACATCCTTGAAAAATGTTATAAGATTAGTTTGACACGACCTATCATGCACAAAGTCATGTTGACTATCCCTAATCAGTCCCTGTCTGTTCAAATACTTATACATCCAGATCATTAGAATACTTTCTAATAACTTACCCACTACTGATGTTAGGTTCACTGACATAATTTACTGGCTATTCTTATAGATTTTCTTAAACAGAACAAAATTAGCTATCCTCCAAACCTCCAGCACTTCACCTATTGGTAAAGACAATATAAATATCTCTACAGCAGCCTCCAACAGAGTCAGAGGGAACACTTCGTCAGGACTTAGGGATTTATCCACCCTAATTTGCCTCAAGACAGTAAACATCTATCTCCTCCTCTGTAATCTGTATACATTCCACGACCTCACTGCTACTTTGCCTCACTTTTATAGATTCTATATCCTTCTCCTGAGTAAATGCAGGTTTTAAAGGGATGTCCTTGTACTCTGAGGCTGTACCCTCGGTTCTGAGACTCCTCCGCTATAGGAAACATTCTCTTCTCATTCACTCTATTGAAGTCTTTCAATAGTCAATAGGTTTCAATAAGATCCCTCCTCATTCTTCTAAACTCCAGTGGGAAAAGGCCCAGAGCTAACAAACACTCCTCATACATTAACCCTTTCATTCTTGGGTTCATTCTAGTGAGCCTCCTTTGGATCTTCTCCACTGCCAGTACATCATTTCTTTGATAAGGAACCCAAAACTGCTGACAATATCCAAGTGCAGTCTGATCAATGCCTGATAATGCCTCAGCAATCTTCAGTAACCTCCACTCTCTCACCAGTCTTCCAAACCATACTACCTTGCCAAAGTCCTCGTAGACAACATATAAGCCCTGATGTCAACAATACTCTTCAAAAAACTAATCAAACTTGTCATATTATGCACAGTTCTGGTCACACTGCTATAGGAAGGATGTCATTAAACCAGAAAGTGTGCAAAACAACTGTGAAGATGTTCAACACAATAGACTGCAGTTGCTGAGAATTTGGAGCAATACTAAAAAGGGCAACATCTGTGGAGGGAAATGAACAGTTGAAGTGTCAGGTCATGTCCTTCCATTGGGACTGGACAGAAAGGGGAGAGAGCCCGTCTAAAAAGTTGGAGGAAGTAAAGAGGTAAAGTGGAGAGTCAAGAAGAAGGCATGATGGAACCTCCACAACCTTCAGTGGAACTTCCTGTCTCAAAAGGCAAGGACGTATTGCTGAAAATTTAAAAGGCATTGGTCAGACCACGCTTGGAGTATAGCGAGCAGTTTGGGGCCTCATATCTAAGAAATGCCATTACCTCCTTTCATACAGATACAGTGAAAAAGGTCTTGTATTCTGTTCATACACAGTCATTACACAGTGCATTGAGGCAGAACAAGGTAAAACAATAACAATGCAGAATAAAGTGTAATAACTACAGAGAAAGTACAATGCATGTAAACAATAAGGTGCAAGATCATATTGAGATGGGTCAAGAGTCTTTATCATACAAGAAGTCTGTTCAAGTGTGAGATAGCAGTGGTGTAGAAGCTGTTCTTGAATTTGGTGGTATGTGCTTTCAAGCTTTTGTAGCTTTTGACTGATGGGAGGGGTAGAAGAAAGAATGTCTAAGGCAGGTGGGGGGTCTTTGATTATGCTGGCTGCTGTACTGAGGCAGCGGGAAGTGTAGACAGTCCATAGAGAGGGTGCAGATTTTTGCGATGCATCCACAACTTTCTGAAGGTCCTTGTGGTCAGGTGCAGAGCAGTTGCCGTACCAAACCGTGATGCACTAAGACTGAATGCTTTCCATGAGCGCTGATAACATTTGGGAAGGTGTGACTGAGACATGGCAAGCTTTGCCTGATCAGTGACTCCTCAACAACTCTGCCATATGAACAGCTGCTCTGGTGTACCAGGGGGTGGGGGGAAGCGGATGTGTAACGTCACAGCAAGCACCAACGTAAATTGAAGGTCCACTTTGTCAAGCACTTCTGCTCCATCCACAAAAGCAGAATTTCCTGGTGGCCAGCCATTTTAATTCCTATCTCCGTTTCCGTTACAACATGTTGGTCCATGGCCTTCTCTTCTCCCTCTCAGAGAGGAAGAGCAACACCTCATATTCTCTCTAAGTAGACTCCATCTTCTAGTAACTTATTTTTCTCTTTTTTTTCTTTTCCTCTCTCTCCCTTCCCTCTTCTTTTCCCCACCCTGGCCTCTTAGCTCTTCCACTCCCCTGTCTATCACCGCCCCCCGGTACCCATCCTTCTTCCCTGTGCTCCACTCTCCTCTCCAACCAGATTCCTTCCTCTCCAGCCCTTTACTTTTTCCACACGCCTGGCTTCACCTATCACCTTCAAGCTTGTTTTCTTTCCTCTCCCTCTCCTTTTTATTTTGGCATCTTTCCTCTTCCTTTCCAGTCCTGAATAAGGATCTTGGCCTGAAGCATGTCCATAGATGCTGCCTGACCTGATGAGTTCCTCCAGCATTTTGTGTGCGAAGTGTCTGTACTTCCTGAGGTTATCAGAACCCTGGCAGGGAGGCAGCTGACTGACCTAGGTGGCCACCCGGCCCTGGAGATTAACACTGACAGAGTGGGTATCGGTCAGAGCTCCATAAATTCTCAGCCTTGTAGCTGCTCCCTGCTGTCTGTGAGCGTGATGGAGTTTAAAGAAGGGGTTCCCAACCTAGGGTCCTCAGACCCCTCAGTTAATGGCAGATATCCATGACATGGTGGGGGTCCATTGTTGGGAACTCCTAGTTTAAAGGAATCATTGTGTGTCAATACTGGGAGCTTGAGCTAATTAACCCCTGGCTGCACAGTTAGTGAGAAACAGCTTTTAGACTTTGATTTACTCTGCCTATCCCTGTCATTGGTGATACAATCTTTTGAAATAATAGTCACATCAAGGACTCAACCTTTGCCCAACAAGGCAAAGGAGAATACTTATAGTGATATTGCATTAAAGGGATTTCTTTAGCCAGAGAGAGGTAATCTGAGGAATTCCTTGTCACAGGCAGCTGTGGAGGCCAAATCATTGGGTATAGTTAAGGCAGATATTGATAGAGTCTTCATTGGTCAGGCATAAAGGGATACAGGGAGAAGGCAGGAGATAAGGGCTGAGGGGGAAAGTGGATCAGCCATGATGAAGGTACAGAGCAGACTCAATGGGCCAAATGGCCTAATTCTGCTCCTATATCTTATTATGAAGTCTGACATTTGCTTTCTGCAATTTAGACACTCAAAGATTCAAATAACATTTATTATCAAAGAATGTATAAAGTATTGTTTGCATCCATGATGGTGTGACACTTTTTCTGATGGTTCATGGGGTTGTAGTCTTGGGGTTATTTGCACTTTCTGGAGTGGCTGTGCGTCCCCACTCTAGAGTGACAGTCTCTTTCACAGCGGCTGCAGGTGAAGGAGGAAGATGCTCCGGGCGATGCAGCTCTGGTTTTTCTTCTGGCTCTCTTGTTGATGAGTTCGTTGGTCCTTGCTATTGTAGCACGTCGTACGCCGCTTTTGACTGCGGCCCTCCATGCTGTCCGGTCCTCAACCGTTTCCTCCCACTTGTTGAGATCGCTGCCCGCCAGCTTCATGTCACGTTTGCAGACATCCCTGTAGCAGAGGCATGGTCTTCCTCGTGAGTGGTAACCCTCACTCAGCTCGCCATGCAGCACGTCCATGGGAATGTGTCCCTGGTTCATCCGTTTGGCATGGCCCAACCATCTGAGGCGTCTATGGCTGGAGGTGTCAGCCCACTGTAGAACCTCTGTGTTGGTGATTCTGTCCTGCCAGGAGATGTGCAAGATGATCCTGAGGCAGTGTAGGTGGAACAAGTTTAGCCTCTTCTCTTGGCTGATGCATGGCATCCAAGCCTCACTAGCGTAGAGGAGCGTGACGAGCACGCATGTCTGGGTCTCACACAAAACTCAGTCTTCTTTGTCAGCTGTCTGTTGTTCCACGCTCTCTTGTTCAGTCTGACATGGCGGCCAAAAAATTTCTCTTTGAGTTAATATTTATTACTGACTTACCGGCCAGGGCAGCTGCAGCTTTGGTAATCCTGCTGTTCACCTTTGCTCCGTGGATCAGGGAGCTGGTGATGGTCGATCCAAGATAGGTGAAGGAGTCGACTACATCAAGAGAGCAACCATCGTTCGTGATGTTTGGGGGAGGTACTGCATCCTGGTCTTTGTCCTGTTCAGACTGATGGTTAACCCAAACCCTTTGTAGGCATGGGCAAAGCAGTTGATCAGTTGTCCAAGTCCACCTTCAGTATGCGACATCAATGCTGCATCATCTGCAAACTGCATCCCGCGGGTGAGCGCTGTCCTAATTTTGGTCTTGGAACTTCCAACTTTCAATATGGACTCATATCAGAATCAGGTTGCCATCACTGACGCATATCATATGGAGCCAGTGATCATTAATGGAGAATGTGTGGAGCAGGTTAAGACCTACAAGTATCTGGGAGTACAGTTAGACGAGAAGCTAGACTGGACTGCCAACACAGATGCCTTGTGCAGGAAGGCACAGAGTCGACTGTACTTCCTAAGAAGGTTGGCGTCATTCAATGTCTGTAGTGAGATGCTGAAGATGTTCTATAGGTCAGTTGTGGAGAGCGCCCTCTTCTTTGTGGTGGCGTGTTGGGGAGGAAGCATTAAGAAGAGGGACGCCTCACGTCTTAATAAGCTGGTAAGGAAGGCGGGCTCTGTCGTGGGCAAAGTACTGGAGAGTTTAGCATCGGTAGCTGAGCGAAGGGCGCTGAGTAGGCTACGGTCAATTATGGATAACTCTGAACATCCTCTACATAGCACCATCCAGAGACAGAGAAGCAGTTTCAGCGACAGGTTACTATCGATGCAATGCTCCTCAGACAGGATGAAGAGATCAATACTCCCCAATGCCATTAGGCTTTACAATTCTACCGCCAGGACTTAAGAACTTTTTAAAAGCTATTATTAATGCTTTTTGAGATAGTGATTTAGATGCATATCATATTTTTACTGAGTTAAGTATTGTATGTAATTAGTTTTGCTACAACAAGTGTATGGGACATTGGAAAAAAGTTGAATTTCCCCATGGGGATGAATAAAGTATCTATCTATCTATCTATCTATCTATCTATCTACCTATCTATCTATCTATCTATCTATCTATCTATCTATCTATCTATCTATCATGAAATTTGTTTTCCCTCTTTTTGTGGCAGCAGTACAATGCAGTTCAGGTCTTTCAATGTCAGACACCCTCACCCAGAAAACCCAGTCAGGGTTGATCATGCCCTGGTAGCATTGGTCTACAGGTCACACCTCTTGATCTGCAGCCTCGTGTTGCCTCTTCTCTTTGCAATCCCAGTAATGCCAAGGAGGGAGTAGGTTCTTCGGAGGGAGCAACCCGCAAACCCTCTACACCCTACCTCTATAGGTTCACATCGTGCCCTTCCACCCATGGCTCTATCAGCTCCTGGTATTTGGCTTTGTTATGCTTGAATGCCTCCTCAATCAGTTCTTCCAAGGCACTGTCATTTCTACCATGAGCACCTGCTCCGAAATTTCTGACAGAATGACCATGTCCGAACTCAGTGATGATGATGTTGGAAATGCTCAGAAGGTCAGTCTGCCTCTGAGGGGAGACTAGAAATGCGGGAGTGGTACAGGCCTCACCAGTGCCTCCCAAATGTCCTTTGTCTTACATATAACTCCCCTCCACTACAGTTGTCTTTCAATGACCTCTATTCCATCTCTTAGGCTTCTGCTCACCTCCTGGTCCCCAATTTCTCTGCCACCAGTCCGTACATTGTATGGATTTTCCATTATGGGACATAGAACAATCCCCAGTACTCCGAGTGAGGCCTCAACAGTGCCTTATAAAGCCTCTGCATTGCATCCTTGTTCTTATATTGTAGTCCTCTCAAAATGAATGCTAACGTTTCATTTGCCTTCCCTCCCACCGACACAACCTGCAAACTAGTCTTTAGGGAATCCTGCACGAGGACTCCCAGGCTGGGGTTTGCAGTGGAAGAATGCTACAGATGGAGACTTTTGTTCCTGGAGCTAGTCGAGAGGATTTAATGCTGAAGCTTTATAGGCCTATGGTCAGACTGCATTTGGAATATTATGTGCAGTTTTGGGTCCCTTATCTAAGAAAAGATGTGCTGACATTGGAGAGGTTCCAGAGTAGGTTCATAAGAATGCACCCAGTTATGAAAGTGTTAATGTACGAGGAGTGTTTGGTTGTTCTGAGCCTGTAGTCACTGGAGGTTAGAAGAATGAGGTGTTTCCAATAGTGAAGGAGTCTGGGACCAGAGAGCACAGCCTTAGATTAGAAGGATATCCCTTTAGAACAGAGCTAAGTAAGAATTTCTTCAGCCCGAGGGTGACAGATCTGTGGAATTCATTGCCACACATGGCTGTGGAGGCCAAGTCATTGGGTATATTTAAAACAGAGGTTGCCAGGTTCCTGATTAGTCAGGGTGTCTAACGACATGGGGAAAAGACAGGAGAATGGGTTTGGGGTGGGGCAATAAATCAACCATGATCAAAGGTGGACCAGACTCAAAGGGCTAAATGGTCGAATGCTCTCCTATATTCTATGGTCTAACCTGAAAGGCCAAGTGATTTGTTTCTGTGTCATAACAAGGATTGTTGGGAAGGTTTTCTTCTTTAGTTTATGACGCAGGTTCTGTCCATGTTCCATTGGAATCAGTGTGGAATAGATTCGTGGACAGACAAATCATCCCATCCAGAGAGAATTATTTTCTGCTCATACTTCAAGCATGACATTTATTTGCTCTTAGTTTTATTAACAGCTTGGAAATTCTTTTTCTGAAATAATACTCCTTTACCACCATTGCCAGAGAATTGTAAGACTCACTGACACTTACCCTCAGAACATTCTTGAGGATGGATTTCTCAAGCATTTGTGATTAACCATGTCAAAACAAAGCAACACACAATAAAAATATTTCTGATTAATAATCACAGAAGACTGCTTTGTTGGTGATGGCAGAACTCATCTGGCAGTCAATTCCAACTGATCTCACTCAACCTTTAAAGTGATACATACATACAGTACTGTGCAAAAGTCTTAGGCACATATATCTAGCTAGGGTACCTAAGACTTTTGCACAGTATTGTATTTGTCTATGTGGAGTGGAGAGTGAGTTTGTAAATCTGGTGGGAACAAAGGATGTTGGGAATGGTGCAGGTGGAGCGCCGTGGAAGGAATGTGGGGCAAGTGACAGCCATGGAGAGTCAGGGGCAGGGGGTAAAGTGGGTGGAAACACACCCATCCCTGTGACACCAGGCAAGGACATTTGATTCCAAACAATGGTTTTTTTTTATCGTTACAGACAGAATGTCTCTCTGGTGCATTCTGCACCCTCCGCCCTCTGATCCCTTTCTCCTAACCAGGATTCCCCACTCCCTATCCCCTTCCCACACTCAGTCCACTACAGAGACCCATATCAGAATCCTTTATCATCACTGACACATGGCATGAAATTTTTTTTTCTCTCTTTTTGTGGCAGCAGTACAATGCAATACATAAAATCACTACAGTACTGTGAAAATGTCTTAGGTACCCTGGCTAATTATATGTGCCTAAGACTTTTGCACAGTCCTGTAGATAATGCTTTGAATACTTGCTTTCTTGGTTTATTATCCTCATTGTTTTAGAATAAATGTACAGACATTAAATCACCATCAATTCCCCAGATGCAAATAAACCTATCAAGATATTGACTGATAACTGATTATCAGTCCATCAGTTCATACTTCCCATCCTCTCTGAGCCAAGCTTCACTGACTAATAACCTGATGAAATGTCTTGACCTGAAATGTTGACTCTCCATAGATGATGTCTGACCTGCTGAGTTCTTCCAGAATTTTGCGTGTGTGTTTTTTTTTCTGTAGAATCTCTTGTGTTTGCCAGTCGATGACCTTCTCTTGTGTGTCAATCCATGGCCTCCTTTTGTGCCAAATGAGGCCATCCTCAGGGCGGAGGAGAAACACCCTATGTATTTTCTGTATGAATACCCTCCAAACTGATGGCATGAATATCGATTTCTCCTTTATGTGAACAAATTCCCCCCACCCCACCTTCATCTATTCCCCCCTCTGAACTTCCACTTCTTCTCACCTGCCTATTACCTCCCCCTAGGTCCCCTTATCCATTCTTCTGCCCTTGATCTTTCCCATCCACCTGACTTAATCTATCACCTTCCAGCTAGCCTCTTTCCCCTCCCCTCACCTTTTTACTCAGACACCTTCCCTCTTCTTTTCTAGTCCTGAAGAAGGGTCTTGGACCAAAACATCGACTGTTTACTCTTTTCCGTAGATGTTGCCTGGCCTGCTGAGTTCCTCCAGCATTTTGTGTGTGTTGCTCTGTATTTCCAGCATCTGCAGAATCTTTTAAAGTTTATTATTTTTTGGGCAAGTAAACTCTTGTCTCCAAACCCACTGAGCTAACATAAAATACCTCAACAAGTAATCCCTGGCAATGTACCCAGAAATACAGTATTTCTTCAGTATCACTGATGCACTAGTGATTTCCCAGTTTCCAGAAGACCATAAGTTCACAAGACATGGGAACAGAATTAGACCTTAGCAAAATTGCATCTGCTCCACATTCCATCATGGTGGATATATTAGTCTTCACAACGCCATTCTCCTACCTTCTCCCCGAAACTTTTGACATCCTTACTACAGACATTTGTGTTACTCTGGACTTCCAGCATCTTCAGGAAACTCTTGAGTTTATAATTTTATTTAATGCTTGGACTTCCAGATAACAGTCTTAGTGAATGGTATTCTCCTTGCCCTGAAAGCCAGGCATCTTCTTCATTCAAGGAGTAATTATTCTTTAGACTTTCCCACCCAAGAGGGGCAGCACGATGGCATAGCAGTTAGCGCAATCACATTGTAACACCTGCAATCACTGATCAGGGTACAATTCATGCCGCTGTCTGTAAGGACTTCATACCTTCTCTCTATGGCTACATGCGTTCCTCCCACATTCCAAAGACGTACAGGTTATGGTTACTGAGTTGTGGGTAGGATATGTTGACACTAGAAGTAGGGCAAGTCTTGCGGGCTGCCCAGCTCAATTCTCACTGATTTGATTTGATGGAAACGGTCCATTTCATTGCATATTTCAATGTAAGTGTGACATATCAGGCTTATTAACACTGACATGTGTTGTGCGGCAGTGATAGAGTGAGGCCTCCGCCAGTCAGCATCAACCACGTCCTAGCTGTCTAGATATGTAAGCCAGGGCCAGTACAATATGGAGAGCAAGCTGTTGCCCATGTAGCAGGCTCCCCCCACCCCTTCCACACATCTAATGAACCCAAATAAACGGCAGATATCAAAACTATTTGGCACCAGCAGCAGGAAACTGCTGCTTAAGTTCAGTGTTGAACTCAATGTAGGAGACTGTGTTAAGGATTCCAGCTCCATATATTTCCCTCGGGGTTTGCTCCCAAAGCCTTTCCCATGAGTGGGTATAGCCACAAGGCAGCCAAAGTTTTCCTTCTACTCGATGAGCCCCATCTCTCTGAAAGCAGTACAGTGCAATACATAAAATGTACAATAAATTATAATAAGACCACAGGGTTAGGAGCAGAATTAGGCCATTTCGTCTATCGAGTCTGCTCTGCCATTTCATCATGGCTGATCCAATTTCTCTCTCAGTCCAAATCGTCTTTTCTCCATATCTCTTCACTCTGGAATTATAGCCAGAGCCTTTTTAGTCCCCTACACCCCAGGATTCCTTCAGGAAGGACATACGTGGGGTTTCTACAAGCTTGAGGGAGGCAATAGCCCCCTTACTCTGTTGATCCCACAGATCCGTTAGCTAATGAACAATACTGTGAAGCCTCACATTGCTTCCCCAGTCACTAGAAATGTGTCACATGCGGTCAACTGCTTGCAAGGAGGATGTTTGTGCTTCTGCCCCTCTGGAGACCAGACCGTCGCCTGGAGGTGCCAATACAAAGGTTGGTAGATATACCCTTGATGTACATTACTATGCAAGAGCCTAAGACCTTTGTACACTACTGTAGTAATTTTATGATTAACACTGTATTGCTGCTGCTGCAAAAAAATCATAACACATGTGAGTGATGATAAGGCAACACGAGTGAATCTGCAGATGCTGGAAAAAAAACACGAAATGCTGGCAGAACTCAGCAGGCCAGACAATAAACCTGATTCCGATATGGGTCTCTATTGTGGGCTGAGAGTGGGAAGAGGGCAAGGAGAGGGGAAATATGGTTGGAAAAAGGGAAAGGGAGAAGGGAAGGAGTGGAAAGCACCAGAGAGACATTCAGTAAAGATCAATAAACAATTGTTTGGAATCAAATGACCCTGTCTAGTGTCTCAGGGCTGGGTGTGTCTGCATGTGCGCCACCTCCCGCCCCTGGGACTCCTTCTCTATCTGTCCCTCATCCCTCCCAGGGCACTCCACCCTCACCATTCGCAACATCCTTTTCTCCGGCCAGATTTACAAACTCGCTCTGTGCTCCACATTGACAGTACTGCACACAACACAAGGGCCACAGCTGCGATCAGTACACAACGTGAGCACCCAGATTACTTGATAACGTTATTAAGAGCAGATGGGGTGGCATGGTAGTGTAGCAGTCAAGCTCAAGAGCTTTACAGCCTGTCAGGAACTTGCTTGTCGTTCTCCCCATGACTACGTGGGTTTTCTCCAGATGATCTGGCTTCTTTCCACATTCCAAAGACATACAGATACTGTACAGTTATAGAGTTGTATACATGCTATTCTGGCTCTGGAAGTGCGCTGCTCAGCACATCCTCGCTGATTTGATTTGACATATCAATGAATTTCACAATGTGAGAAATAAAACTAATCTGTATCTTTATAATAATTGCTGGATAAACTGGACCCTCTCATCTTCTCTTATCCTAGAACCTCATCACCCTGAGATACCTCTAATCACAGGTCTGTCCTACAGGGTATCTGTACAAACAGAGTTAATTCTTCAAACTTTATCTGGTCTTTGACTTGAAACTTTAACCCTGTGAATAAAATGATGAGAGGCATAGACAGAATGGACAGCCAGCAGCTATCTCCCAGGGTGGAAATAGCTAATATGAGGGGGAATCATTTTAAGATGACTGGAGGAAATTACAGCTGGGGGAATGTCGGAGCTAAATTCTTTACACAGAGAGTGGTGGGTGCATGGAAGACCCTGTCAGGGTTAGATATATCTTAGAGTAGGCTAAAGGGTCAGCACAGCATTGTGGGCTGAAGGGCCTGTACTGTGGTGTACTGTTCTACAATATGTTTTGCATTCTACTGTATGGTCTATTCTAGATGCTCAAACTGAACAGCTTTCTAGAGGAGAAAATGTCTTATACCTGATATCGTTTGTATGAAAGGATCTGTCCCAACATTGTGTAATGATGGCTTGGGATGGCTTGTACTCTGTCAGTAAGACCAAGGAATTGGTCGTGGTCTTCAGAAAGGGGAAGTTAGGGGAACACCAACCAGACCTTAGCAAATTTTTACAGATGTATGGTGGAGAACATTCTGACTGGTTGCATCACTGTCTGGTATGGAGGGAGCAATCCACAGCGTTGGAAAAAGCTGTAGTGGGTTGTAAACTCAGCCAGCTCCACCATGGGCACTGGCGTCCCCAGCATCGAGGACACCCCTTCAAAGGGGATCCAACTTTAAGGATCCTCACAACCCAGGACATGCCCTCTTATAGACAATAGGTTCTACCTTCCTGTTCTTACTCCCAAAGTGGATAACCTCACACTTATTCACTCTTCTCATTACTACAATCAGAGAGGAGGTACTGGACCCTGAAGAGCCACTCTCGGTTTCAGAAACAGCTTCTTCTCCTCCATAATCAGATTAATGAATCGATAACAAACCCTGGAACTCTACCTTTGCTCTCTCTTTTCACTACTACTTTTTATACGTATATACTGCATATTTCTTACTGTAGCATATAGCGTGTTTTTTAGCTTGCACTGTACTGCTGCCCCAACGCATTCCACCACATGAGTCAGTGATAATAAACCTGATTCTGATTCAAATTCTTGGTTAATGTTGTTACCCTTGTTCTGAACCTGAGGAAGTTTTTTCTCTCCTGTCAGATATGGCAAATGCTGGAATTGTGAATTATTACATTTGGATAACCTGCTTAAGCTGTAGCATTTGAGAAATAGTTGATGAAGCCTGAATTTCAGAAGAATGATTTAGGATCCAGTCAGGAGTGTGATATATCGTGTACTGCACTGTTTTTGAACAACAAAGAATATACAAGAGAGGAATGACACTAATGGGCAAATAAAATAGAAAGCAATTAAAGAGGCTGTGAGCCAACTGAATTTAATCGATAAGATCAAGACTGTGAGTAAGTCATTCCAGCTTGCTCGCTTTGATGATTCATTCTGTATTTACAATTGTTTCTTTGAGATCTTAATTATTTCCAGAATTGCCAGCATCTTGTTGTTGTTGTTGTTCCATTTCACGCTTTGTGGCACATTTCTTGCCATTTCCTTGGCATTTGCCTGTGTTTTTCAACACTGAGTTGTTAGCTCGACACTCAACCCATCATGGATGGAAAGCATGCAAGGGGCCGGCCAGATATGAACCCAGGACCACTCGCCTTGAAGTCCGGTGCTGATGCTACTACACCAACGGACAGATGCCATCATCCAGCAAAGCTCCAAACCACTATAATCAACATCTGAACTGGTCAGCAACCCAGCGTTTTCAGGAATTGGTGAGGGATTTGGTCCCTGAGATGACCAAACAGCAGAAAACAGCAGAAGCTTGCAATCTGAAAACAGAAAATGCTGAAAATGCACAGGAGGCCAAACAGCACCCAGCGAGAAGGAGGCAGAGCAACATTTTGAGTTGATTGGCCTAGACAGAAATTCTGCATATAAGCCCAGGTGTCCAGAAATGTTATGAATATAATGAATTATAAATTATGCATATAGGAGGGAGATTGAAAATCCAACCAGAGGTATCATAACAACAGCCTCTTCCTCCACATCAGCAAGACCAAGAAGCTGATTATTGACTTCAGGAGACGGAAACCAGAGGTTCATGAGCCAGTCCTCATTGGACGATCAGAGGTGGAGAGAGTCAGCAACTTTAAATTCCTTGGTGTTATTATTTTGGAGGGCCTGTCCTGGGCCCAGCACCTAAGTGCAATTATGGAGAAAGTATGACAATGCCTCTACTTTCCTTAAGAGTAGAGATTTGGAGTAAGAGTAAGAGTGGAGATTCGGCTCGAGATCTTCACAAACTTCTATAGATGTGTAGAAGAGAGTATACCATCTGACAGCATCACAGTCTGGTATAGAAACAACAATGGCCCTGAACAGGAAGTCCTACAAAAAGTATTAAAATATTGCCCAGTCCATCATGGGTAAAGCCCTTCCAACTATCGAGCACATCTACATGAAACACTGTTGCAAGATGCAGCTTCCATCATCAGGGATCCCCATTACCCAGGTCATCCTCTTGCCTCACTGCTGCCATCAGGAAGAAGGTACTAAAGGACTGACACAAGAAGGTCTCAGGACTGACACAACCAGGTCCAGGTACAGTTACTACCCCTCAGCCATCAGGCTCGTGAACCAAAGAGGAAAATTTCACTTTCCCCATCACTGAAATTTTCCCACAACCTATGGGGTCTCTTTCAAGGACTCTTCATCTCATGTTCTCGATGTATGTTACTTATTTATTTATCATTATTATTATTATTTTCTTTTTGCATTTGCACAGTTTGCTGTCTTCTGCTGTACCCTCCAAGCACTCTGGTTTTATCCAATGTCCCCACGTTGCTGGAGTTAGCAGGTTAATTTGTTCTCATGAGTGTAATTGGGTGGTTCGGGCTCGTTAGGCTAGAAGAACCCATTACTGTGCTGTACCTCCAAATTAAAAAATGAAATAAAATATGAAGAGGGAGTAGGAGTCAGCTGTTTGGATCCTCTAGTCTGCTCTAGTTCAGTTGGTAAATCTTGGTTCAAGCTGTCTTCCAGCTGCAGCACATAACCCACACCAATGCTTCCAAGTAATTCTGCGATAAGATCTTTTGGAGCTTTACTTAGGCCTCCCTGTGATGTTATCCTGAGGCACTTAGATGTTAAATGAGCTCTCTTAGTTAATGTTAACCTAGGGGCTCTCTGATGGGTATTAAACTGACGCCCATCTTGTCAATGTTCACTAGAGGCCTATTATTGGATGTTAAATTGAGACCTTTCAGTTAATGACAAATGAGTTGTTATACTGAGGTTAAACAGTATTCTCCCTGGTGGATGTAAAACTAAGGCTTCTGGCCACATTTTATTCTGGGTCCTGTCAGTGAAAGTTAAATCGGACTCTGTAAGTGATGGTCTCTGCCATCGATGGAAAATTGGGCCTGAAAGAGAATGTTAAACTAGGACTGTCAGTAGATGATAAACAGAGGTCCCTGTGGTGAATATTAAACCAAGGCATCCTGGCAGATGTTAAACTGGGTTTTGGTCATCCACATTAACCTGGGGCCTGTCAAAAGATGTTAAATTAGGTTTCAGTTATCCATGTTAACCTGGGGCCTGTCAGAAGGTGTTAAACTGGGCTTTGGGTGTCCAAATAAGCCCAAGATTTGTCAAAAGTTGTTAAACTTGAGGTGTCATAGTGAATGTTAAAGTCAGTCTTCACCAAGGACTTTAGACTAAGGCTTCTGGTGAATGTGAAATTGAAGTTACTGGTAAAAGTTAAGCTGCTAGTGAACTCTGAGACACTAGAGGGAGAAGAATGTGTTGTGATTTGGCAGAACTAGTACAGGGATTGAGGTGAGTCAAATGAGAAAGCACCATAAGACCATAGACATAGGAGCAGAATTAGGAGATTCAGCCCTTTGAGTCAGCTCCACCATTTCATCATGGCTGATCTATTTCCCTCCCAACCCTATTGTCTTATCTTCTCCTCATAATCTTTCATGCTCTGACTAATCAAGAACCTATCAAGCTCCAGCTTAAATACACCCAAAGACTTGATCTCCATAGTAGCTTGTGGCAATGAATTCCACAGATTCACCATGCTCTAACTAAAGAAATTCCTCATCACCTCCATTCTAAATGGATATTCCTCTATTTTGAGGCTGTGTCCTCTGGTCTTAAACTCCTCCACCATAGGAAACATCCTCTTCACATCCACTCTATTCAGACTTTTCAATATACGATGAGATTCCTCCACACTTTTCTGAACTCCAGTGAATAAAGACCCAGAAGCATCAAACGCTTGTCATATGAAAAACTTACCAATCCTGGAATCACTTTTGTGAACCTCTCCTTAACCATCTCCAATGTCAGTACATCCATTCTTAAATAAGGGGCTCAAAACTCCTCACAATACTCCAAGTGAGCCCTCACCAGTTCCTTATAAAGCCTCGACATTACATCCTTTCTTTATATTCTAGTCCTCTCGAAATGAATGCAAACATTGCATTTGCCTTCCTCACCGCCAACTCAATCTGGAAAGTATCCTTCAAAGAATCCTGCACGAGGACTCCCAAGTCCCTTTGCATCTCAGATTTTTTTTAGTTTTCTCACCATTTACAAAATAATCAATGTTTTTTATTCTGTCTACCAAAGTGTATGACCATGCGTTTCACAACACTCTATTCCATTTACACGTCTTTGCCCTTCCTTCTAATCTGTCTCAGTCATTCTGCAGACTCACTGCTTCCTTAAGAGTACCTGCCCCTTCACCTATCTTTGTATCATTTGCAAACTTGAAAACAAAGCCATCAATTTTACCATTGGCATATAACGTAAAAGAAGCAGTCCCGACACAGAACCCTGTGGAGAACCACTAGTCACCAGCAGCCAATCAGAGAAGGCTCCCTTTATTCCCACCCTTTGCCTTCTCCCAATCAGCCAAGGCTCCATCCGTGTTCATATCTTTCCTGTAATATCATGGGCTTTTAATTTGTTAAGCAGCCTCCGGTGCACACCTTGTCAAAGGCCTTCTGAAAATCCAAGTAAATAACATCCACCGATTTTTCTTTGACTACCCTGCTTACTATTTCCAACAGGTATGTCAGTCAAGGTTTTCCCTTGAGGAAACTACGCTGACTTTGGCCTAATTTATCATGTGCCTCCAAGTACCCCGAAACCACATCCTTAACAATCGACTCCAACATCTTCCCAACCACTTAGGTCAGGCTAACTGCTGTAATTTTCTTTTATCTGCCTCCCTCCCTTCTTGAAGAGTGGAGTGACTTTTTCAATTTTCTAGTCCTCTGGAACCATTCCAGAATCAGATGATTCTTGAAAGATCGTGATTAATGCCTCCGCAATCTCTTCAGCCACATCATTCCGAACCCTGCTGTGCAGTCACCAGGTCTCTGTCACAGTTGTCTCTTGGTAGGGGTGAGAGGCAGAGAGATCTAGGTGGTGCAAAGGTTAGCACCACTGCCTTACGTCTCCAGCTGCAGTGGTACCTCACTAACTGACTGACAGTATCACGGCTTGGTCTGAAAACACCAGTACAGAGGAATGAAAAAGTCTACACACAGTTGTGGATGCAGTCCAGTCCAGCAGAGGAAAAGTCCACCCCCCCCAACTTGCCTCAACTAATTCCTCAGCCAGCCTATTCCTTATACTGACCATCCTCTGGGTGAGAAAGTTGCCCTTGAAGCTCCTATTAAATCTCTCCCCTCTCACCAAAAACCTCTGCTTTCTAGATCTTGATTCCACAACCCTGAGAAAAGTACCGTGTACACTGACCCTGTCCATGCCCCTCGTGATTTTATAAACCTCTATCAGGTTACCTCAAGTTCTGCTATGTTTATATGAAAACAATCCCAACCTGATTAATCTGTCCATAACTCAGGCCCACAAGCTCCAGCAACACCCTTATAAATCTCCTCTGCACTCTTTCCAGCTTAATGGCATCTTTCTAATTGAAGGGTGACTAAAACTGAACAAAATATTCTAAATGGTGCCTCAACAATACCTTGTATAACTGCAACATCAGCACATAGGAGGAAGATTGAAAATCTGGCTGTGTGGTGCCTCAGCAACAACTTCTCACTCAGTGTCAGCAAGACTAAAGAGCTGATTATTGACTTCAGGACGAGGAAACCAGAGGTCCATGAGACAGTCCTCATCAGTGGATCAGAAGTAAGAAGGTCAGCAACTTTGTGAAGGACCCCACACACCCCTCACACAAACTCTTCTCCCTCCTGCCATCTGGGAAAAGGTACCGAAGCATTTGGGCTCTCACAACCAGACTGTGGAACAGTTTCTTCCCCCAAGTTATTAGACTCCTCAATTCCCAGAGCCTAGTCTGACACCAACTTACAATTACACACACACACACATACACACACACTCAACTGAACATCACTCCACTCCTTTTGCAATTTCTGCTCATTTCTTTCTCAATTCCTGCTAAAACATTGTTTACATTTACACTTATATTATTTATTACATTGTAATTTGCCCTTTACTGTGCCTATTGTCTTGTTTATTAATTATTGTACTGTCTTGCACTTTTTCGTGAACTTTATGTATTCCCTATAGGTCTGAAGTCCAATGTAGTTTTGTGTTGTTTCATGTAGCACCATGGTCCTGGAGGAACGTTGTTTCATTTTTACTGTGTACTGTACCAGCAGTTATGGTTGAAATGACAATAAAAGCAACTGGACTTGAGTTATTATTTCAGACCATCTGTCCTAGACCAACATTTAAGTGCAATTACAAAGAAAGTATGGCAGCGCCTCTACTTCCTTAGGAGTTTGCGGAGATTCAGCTTGACATCTAAAACTTTGCCCGACTTTATAAATATGTAGTGGAGAGAACACTGACTGGCTGCATCACAGTTTGGTATGGAAACACCAATGCCCTTGAACTGAAAATCATATGAGTAGTTATGGATATGCACCAACCCATCACAAGAAAATGAATCTCAGGGTTGATTATGGTGACATATATGTACTTTGATAATAAATTTACCTTGAGCATTAAACTTTGAATACAACATTCCAAGTTATATACTCAATGCCCTGACTGAAGCCTAGAGGGTCAAAGGTCATCTTCTCCACCCTGTCCACCTGTGATGCCACTTTCAGGGAACTATGTACTGACCAGAGGGCTCAGCCTCAGAATAGAGAATGTCCTTTAGAATGGAGATGAGGAGAGTGGTTTATCTGTGGAATTCATTGTCACGGGTGGCTGCGGAGGCCAAGACATTTGGAATATTTATGGCAGATGTTGACAGGTCTCAAATAGTCAGGACATGAAAGGTTACAGGGAGCAGGCACGAGAATGGGGTTCAGAAGGATAATAAATCAGGCATCAGAGTAAATTGATGGACTTCTATGATTTATTATCTTATAGTCTTATATTAATCACTGAGCTATTATCTAACTTCACCTAGACCAAAGTATTAAAAGGTTACAAGGTAAATTACTGTTCTTTTTTACACTGTTCTCTCAGATTGACGGAGAAGGGTTTGTTGGAACAACATGCACACCTCTGTTACCCCCTCCCTTGTATTGATTTTTTTCTCCCATTCTGATGGCCTTCTCACCCTTCTCTTCCCCCCACCTACCCTCATGATCTGCCCATCATCTCCATCTAGTTCCCCACCTCCTTCTCTTTGTTTCATGGTCCTCTGAGGACCTAACCTGAACCAACATAACGATGCAGTTATAAAGTAGGCAAGGCCGCAATTATACTTCATTAGGAGTTTGAAGAGATTTGGCATGTCAACAAATACACTCAAAAACTTCTATAGATGTACCGTAGAGAGCATTCTGACAGGCTGCATCGCTGTCTGGTATGGGGTGGGGGGGGGGGGGGGGGGAGAGAGCTACTGCACAGGACTGAAAGCTGCAGAGGTTGTAAATTTAGTCGGCTTCATTTTGGGTACTAACCTACAAATTACCCAGGACATCTTCAAGGAGCGGTGTTTCAGAAAAGCAGCATCGATTATTAAGGACCTCCAGCACCCAGGGCATGCCCTTTTCTCACTGTTACCATCAGTCAGGAGATACAGAAGCCTGAAGGCACACACTCAGTGATTCAGGAACAGCTTCTTCCCCTCTGCCATCCAATTCCTAAATGGACATTGAGCCTATGAACACTACCTCACTTTTCAATATATATTATTTCTGTTTTTTGCATGATTTTAAATCTATTCAGTATATGTATACTGTACTTATTTAATTGTTATTATTTTTTCTTCTTCTATATTATATATCGCATTGAACTGCTGCTGCTAAGTTAACAAATTTCACGACACATGCCGGTGATAATAAACCTGATTCTGATATTGTTCACTCCGATCATACTCCTCCTTCTTCACCCTTTACCTCTTCCACCTATCACCTCCCAATTGCCTATTTCAGACCCTTTCCCCCACCCACTTACCTTCCCGTCACTGGATTTCACCTATTGCCTGCCAGCTTGTACTCTTTCCCCTCCCCTCCCCTTCTTATTCTGTCTACTGCCCCCTTCCTTTCCAGTCCTGATGAAGGGTCTCGGTCCAAAATGTTGACTGTTTATTGTCCTCCAAAGATGCTGGCTGACTTTTTCAGTTCCTCCTGCATTTTGTGCGTTGCTCATCATATTCTCTGCAACATTAATGATGATTATCACCAGTTAATGTTCCATGGAGTTTTGCACAAACGCGATGTTGCATATGCCAGCAAAATTAATCGACTGCTTAATACTCCTCTGAAGGAGTTTAATCCAAGCAATCAGTCTCGCCAACAATTTGATCTTTGTCCACCGAGTCATCGGAATGTGATGGATTTCAGCCCAGCTCATGTCAAGTCCACCCCCAGGTCTTTTCAAGCATAGGGTAGCTGTCACTATTCAACTACCTCATTATTCCTTGGCAACTCACTCAAAGCACTGAGCTGTCAAGAATATCTTAGGCACCCTCCAAAGCAGAGTGCCAGGATTCTTGCTCAAAAATTATGATCTAACAATAAACAGAAAAGCAGAAAAGTAAATCATAGAGGATGTTTAAGAGGGAGATTGTGGAGGGCGGCCAGAATGTTAATGGACTGGACAGCGATCTAGAGAGATCTTGCAAGGATGTTGCTTGGACTTGAGGACCTGAATTAAAGAGAAAGGTGGGATAAGTTAGGACTTTATTCCCTGGGGTGCAGGAGAATAACGGGAGATTTGACAAGGTCCCACATGGGACACTGGTCAAGAAGGTTCATTTACTTGGCAATGAGGATGAGGTAGTTCATTGATTTAGACATTCAGAATGTGGGAGATGCCAGAGAGTGGTAGTAGATGGTTGCCTTTCTGACTGTAGGCCTGTGACTGGTGGAGTGCTGCAGGGATCAGTGCTGGGTCTGTTGTTGTTGGCCATCTATATCAAAGATCTGGATGATAATTAAAATTGTACAAGTCATCGGTGAGGCCAAATTTAGAGTATTGTGTACAGTTCTGGTCACCAAATTATAGGAAAGATGTCAACAAAATGGAGAGAGTACAGAGGAGATTTACTAGAATGTTACCTGGGTTTCAGCACCTAAGTTATAGAGAAAAGTTAAACAAGTTAGAGAGTAGGGGAAATTCAAACAAGAGGACATGAGTTGAGAGTTAGGGGGCAAAAGTTTAGGGGTAACACAAGGCAGAACTTCTTTACTCAGAGTGGTAGCTGTGTGGAATGAGCTTCCAGTAGAAGTGGTAGAGGCAGGTTCAATTTTGTCATTTAAAAAAAATTGAATGGGTATATGTACAGGAAAGGAATGGAGGGTGATGGGTTGAGTGCAGGTCGGTGGGACCAGGTGAGAGTAAGCGTTCAGCACGGACTAGAAGGGCCGAGATGGCCTGATTCCATGCTGTAATTGTTATATGGTTTTTATGTTATATGATAATGTGGTTAACTGGATAAGAAAATTAGCTGATGACACCAACTTTGGGGACAGTGAGGAAAGGCTGTCAAAGCTTGTAGAGGGATCTGGACCAGCAGGGAAAAGGAGCTGAAAATGGTAGATGGAATTTAATGGCGATAAGTGTGAGGTGTTGCGCATGAGGAGAACAAACCAGGAAAGGACTTATACGGTGTAAGGTGGGGCACCATGGAGTGCAATAGAACTGGGATCTGGGAATACAGATCCATAACTCCTTGTAAGGGATATCATAGGTATATAGGATGATAAATCGAGCTACTGGCGCATTGGCCTCCATAAATCAGTTTAGGAGATGGAATGATATGTTGAAGTTGTTTAAGACATTGGTGAGGCCCAATTTGGAACATCGTGTGAAGTTCTAGAAGGATATCAAGAAGATTGAAAGAATGCAGCAAAAATTTGCAAGGACATTGCCAAGACTTGAGAACCTGAGTCACAGAGAAATATTGAAAAGGTCAGGACTTCACTCCCTGAAGTGTAGGGGAATGATGGCAGATCTGATAGAGGTACACAAGATTATGAGAAGTATAGATAGGGCTAATGCAAAAAGGCTTTTTCCACTGAGGCTGGGTGAGACCAAAACTAGAGGTCATGGGTTAAGGGTGAAAGGTGAAATGTATAAGGCAAAAATGAGGGGGATCTTCTCCACTCAGAGGGTGATGTGGGTGTGGAATGAGCTGCTAGCAAAAACGGTGGACGCAGGTTTGATTTTAACATTTAAGAGTAGTTTGGATAAGGACTTGGATAGGAGGAGTATGAAGAGCTATGGTCCAGAGAAATGTTGGGTTTGCATTTGATGGCAGAAGTATACAAAATGATGAGGTGTATAGATAGGGTAAATGCAAGTAGGTTTTTTCCACTGAGGTAGGGTAAGACTAGAGCTAGAGGTCATAGGTTAAAGTTGAAAAGTGAAATATTTAATGGAAATGGAGAATAGCTTCACCCAGATGGAATGCAGGCCTTTAGGAGGGACTTACTGCCACTGGGAGATAAGGATATTGAGGATGTCCTTAAATAAGAATGATAGAAAGTCCGATCCTTTTTCCCAGAAGAGGTGTGTCTAACACTGGAAGGCATAATTTTCAGAGGGGAGAAATTTAGAGATCTGTGGGGCAACCTTTTTCACAGAGGATGGTGGTTATTTGGAATGAGATGCCAAAAGTCTTAATAAGCTGGTAAGGAAGGCGGGCTCTGTCGTGGGCAAAGTACTGGAGAGTTTAACATCGGTAGCTGAGCGAAGGGCGCTGAGTAGGCTACGGTCAATTATGGATAACTCTGAACATCCTCTACATAGCACCATCCAGAGACAGAGAAGCAGTTTCAGCGACAGGTTACTATCGATGCAATGCTCCTCAGACAGGATGAAGAGGTCAATACTCCCCAATGCCATTAGGCTTTACAATTCTACCGCCAGGACTTAAGAACTTTTTAAAAGCTATTATTAATGCTTGTTGAGATAGTGATTTAGATGCATATCATATTTTTTTACTGAGTTAAGTATTGTATGTAATTAGTTTTGCTACAACAAGTGTATGGGACATTGGAAAAAAGTTGAATTTCCCCATGGGGATGAATAAAGTATCTATCTATCTATCTATCTATCTATCTATCTATCTATCTATCTATCTATCTAAAAGAGGACGTAACAGCAATTATGGCTATGATATCATTCGGACATGTACTTGGATAGAAAAAGAATCATGGAAATGAGATTTGTGTAGATCACGGGTTCCCAACCTAGGGTCCATGGACCCTTGAGTTAACGGTAGGGGCCAATGGCATAAAAAAGATCAGGAAACTTGATGTAGAGAGATATCAGAGACAGCATGAATGAATAGGGCAACTGGTCTGTTGTAATCTTGTCCAACTGTATGACTGTATAATAACTGTATAATAACTTAATATAATTTAATATAACTGTATAATAATAAGTTAACTTAACTTATTATTTAATTATTTATGGTTTTATATTGCTATATTTCTTCACTATTCTTGGTTGGTGCGGCTGTAACGAAACCCAATTTCCCTCGGGATCAATAAAGTATGTCTGTCTGTGTGACTCAGAAAGAAAGAGTCCTCAGGGGATCTCAGCATCCATGAGGTTGGCTAGCCAACACCCATTTCTGAGGATACAGCCATTTCTAGAATCAGCATCCATTTCTGTTCAGGATTAGACAAAATGGCACACTGGTGCGAGCATGGAGAAGTATCAGTGGGTAAGAGGCTCCTTCCAGCAGTTTTCCATAAGACATACTGCAAGGAGCAAGATTAGTCCATTCAGCCCATCAAGTCTGCCATTCCGTCGTGGTCGATTTATTATCCCTCTCAACCCCATTCTCCTGCTTTCTCCCAAAAACCTTCGACGCCCTTACTATCAAGATTTTTTGAAATATACCCAATGAATTCCACAGATTCACCACATTCTGTAATATCCCCTCATCTCTAATGTTAGGGTCCTAGTGGGTCCTGATCCTAGTGTTCTGAGGCTGTACCCTCTGATTATAGACTTGCCCACTATCAGAAACATCCTCTCCATGTCCTCAAGGCTTTCCAATATTCGACAGCTTTCGAATTCCCATGGAGTGTAGTTTCATGACCAGCACTGGAATTAGTAAGAGACTTCATTAAGCAAGCCAACAAATTGCTAAATACAGCTGGGAAATAAGGAAAAAATGAATTTGATGAAATTGGCTTTGGAAGAAAGGAGTTTACTGCATGGTTTGTGTTACTGGAACGAGAAAAAACAGAGTTATAATATTTAATAAAACAATGACAAGGATTTTCAGATTTCTTTAACTCTCAATGTCTTCGTAGAACATAGAAAAATACATCATAGGAAAATGCCCTTTGGCCCATCATAAGAGTGCTGACCCTGTTGCCAATCCAAGCTCACCCTGACTATCTGCCCGCACATGATTTATATCCCTCCAGTCTCTTTCTGTTAATGTTCTTCTAAAATATTGTTATCATATTTGCTTCCACCAGCTGCCCTGAATGCCTGTAAGAAAATGAATCTCAGAGCAGTGCAGTATTTTGTGAAATAGTGCATATACACAATAATAAACTTACATTGAATTTTGGCATCTACCCCACTCTGTAAAAAAACTTGTCTCATAAATCTCCTTTCAACATTCCCCCTCTCATTTTAAAGTTATGCCCTTCAGTACTTGACATTTCCACGCTGGGAAAAATACAATAACAATCAATCCTATCTATGTATCTCATAATTTTATTAACTTCCATCAGGCCTCTGACACTCTAGAGAAATCATAGAGCACATAACATACAACATAGAAATCTGCAGCACATTACAAGCCACAATGTTGTGTCGACCATGTAACCTACTCTAGAAACTGCCTAGAATTACTCTCCCGCATAGCCCTCTATTTTTCTAAGCTCCATGTACCTACCTAAGAGTCTCTTAAAAGACCCTATTGTATCTGCCTCTACCACCTTCACTGGCAATGTGTTTCATGCACCCACCACTCTCTGTGTGAAAAGCTTATCTTTGACATCCCCTCTGTACCTACTGCCAAGCATCTTAAAACTATGCCTCCCCCCCCCACCCCCCGTGTTAGCCATTTCACCCCTGGGAAAAAGCCTCTGGCTACCACATGATCAATGCCTCTCATGATCTTATACACCTCCATCAGTTCACCTCTCATCCTCCGTCGCTCCAAAGAGAAAAGGTCAAGTTCGCTCAATCTATTCTCATAAGGCATGTTCTCCAATCCAGGCAAAATCCTTGTAAATCTCCTCTGCACTCTTTCTAAGTTTTTCAATTCAAGTTTTTCAGCCTCTCCTTATATCGCATACTCTCTATTCCAGGCAGCATTCTGGTGAACCTTATCTGCACCTTCTCCATAACCTCCACATCCTTCCCGTGATGGAGTGACCAGAAATTTGCAAAAACATTGCAGCACTTGCAGACTACCCATTTACAAAACAAGTCTTGTAATAGGAGGAGGCTATTCAGGCTATTCTGCCTCTCCAACAGTAAGCCTGATGTGGTGCCTCCTTGTTGGGGACACATGGAAATTGAACACCTTTTGGACTCAGGCTGAACTACAGAGGATCGGGAGGAGGTCTGGCTCCTGCACACAAATTGGAAGCCCATCTCACTCCTGAATGTGGACTACAAGATCCTGTCCAAGGCTATCGCCAACAGGGTCAAGTCTGCACTGGAGCAGGTGATCCACCCGGACCAAACCTGAGCTGTATCGGGCAGGAAGATCTCGGATAGCCTCGCGCTGCTGAGGGACACCGTCGCCTATGTGCAGGACGTGGGGGTGGACGCCTGCCTGGTCAGCTTGGACCAGGAGAAAGCCTTCGACAAGATATCGCACATGTACATGGCTGATGTACTCTCCAAAATGGGATTTGGGGACGGAATCCAGAATTGGATCAAACTGCTCTACACGGACATCTGTAGCGCAGTCCAGGTCAATGGGTGGGAAAGAGACAGCTTCCCCATCAGGTCTGGAGTCAGGCAGGGCTGCCCTCTCTCCCCTGTCTTGTTTGTGTGCTGCATAGAACCCTTTGCCGAAGCCATCAGGAGGGATGAGGGCATTAGAGGGGTGACGCTGCCGGGCAGTGGAGGGACACAAGTCAAAACCTCCCTGTACATGGACGACGTCGCCGTCTTCTGCTCTGATCCAAGGTCAATTCGCAGGCTGATCAGCATCTGCGGACAGTTCGAGCAGGCATCGGGCCACAGTCAACCGCACGAAGAGCGAAGACATGCTCTTTGGCAACTGGTCCGACTGATCCAGTGTCCCCTTCACCATCAGGTCTGATCATGTGAAGGTGTTGGGGATCTGGTTCGGAGGGGCCGAGGTGTGCACCAAGAACTGGCAGGAGTGGACTGCCGAGGTCAAAAAGAAACTGGGGCTGTGGGGAGGACGCTCCCTATAGATAGCGGGTAAGAACCTGGTCATCAGGTGTGAGGTGTTCTCAGGGCTGCTGTACTTGGCGCAGGTGTGGCCAGTCCCCTGCTCCTTCAGCTCGGACATCACCCGAGCCGTCTTCAGATTCGTCTGGAGATCCAAGATGGAGCAGCTCAGACGGACCACCATGCACAAGTCCCTGGACAAGGGGGTCAAAAATGTTCCCAATGTCGCCCTTACCCTGATGGCCAGGTTCGTGTGTGGCTGCATCAGGTTGTGTGTGGATCCCAGGTATGTGGGCATCAAGTACCACTATGTGCCCAGGTTCTACCTGTCGCCCTGGCTGCGAAGGATGCGTCTGGCCCCTTTCCCGCACAACACCCCTGTCAGCTGGTCGTTGCCGCCATACCTGTCCTTCATAGAAAGGTTCTTTCAGGTCAACGCCTTTGACCACAGGGCCATCAGGCAGTGGTCAGCACGTAAGGTCCTGCAGGCACTGCAGGAGAAGGACGTGAATGTTCTGCATGAAAATTTCTAGAAGATCAGCAGTTTCTGAGATATTCAAACCACACTATCTGGAACCAACAATCATTCCACTGTCAAAGTCATTTCTTCCCGATTCTGATGTCTGGTCTCACCAACATCCGACCTCTTGACAATGACTGCATGCTTTTATGCATTGAGTTTCTGCCGCATGATTTGGCTGATTAAATATTTACATTAACAAGCAGGTGTACAGATGAACCTAATAATGGGGCCAATGAGTTTCTAATTGTAGTTTATATTTTTTTTATTCCACAGATTTTCCTGCTGCAAAACAACAAATTTCATGACATATGTCAGTGATACTAAATCTGATTCTGAAATATACATTCTTCTTTAGTTCTGTTTGAGAGCTGACACAGGGTAATGAATTTCCAAGCTGTTGAGTCCCAGCAAGTCAATCAATGTGCTGTGGGGAAGGAAAACTTTCAGCTGAGGCACCATCCTCACAGGAGAGTCAGCTCACCAAAGAGGGAAGTCAGGAACTACATTCTCACAAGATGTGGGAATCAGGACTTCACAAACTGAAAACCTTATGGATGTTCAGAGGCAACTGATGACTGATGTCGCCAAATTTTATTTATTTGGTCACAAGAATGTGAAGATTGCTGTCAAGGGGAAGTAGGATCCATCATCAAGGGCCCCACCACCCAAGTCATGATCCCTTCTCTCTGCTGCCATCAGGGAGATGGTACAAGAGACTTAGGATGACTCACAACATCAGGTTCAGGAACAGCATTACCCCACATCCATCAGGATCTTGAACAAGTGTAACCTCATCCACCCCAATGTTATGGACTCACTCTTAAAGCCTCTACGACTCGTGTTTTCAATTTCTTTTGCTTATTTATTGCTGTGGTTTTTTCCTCAGCTCAAGCTGGTAAAACCTGAGCTATAGGCTCATTCTCACTCATTTCTCAATTGTGAGGAGCTTTCAGACTATTCTGATGGTGTTTAGTCTTGTGGCTTTTGGAAATGTTACATAAATATTGCAGAGTAAGCCTAATTGTTAATGTTATTGTGCAGTGCCTTTGGGATGATACCAGTTACAATTGGGACAATATATACCGTGTTTGTGTTGCATGCTCTTTCAATTTCCTTCTTCAGTTCCGCTTATTTCTGGTGTTTCCACTTATTCATTTCTGTATGTCATGTGTGTTTGGAATGGATATATCCATTAAGTAAGTTGTTTTTGCTTGTTTATACTGGAAAATTATATCTGGACAATTATTAAGGAATGTCTTATACATAATAATGGATTGGTTCTAATATAATTTGTATGATTCTGACTCAAAAATGAATCAGGCTTGTATTTATAGTAGGGTATGGTTTCTTTTGTAAGTTTGTACCTTAAAGCAAGATTATGGTGAATGATTTTGCCATTTAATTGTGCCTGTGTAAGTAATCAGATTGAGTTAAACTGCTGCAGATACTGTAACGTGTTGGATCATTTCCTTATATTATTATTATTATTTTGTGTACAGTTTGTTGTCTTTTACACATTAATTGCTTGTCCATCCCGTGTGTAGTTTTTCATTGATTCTGTTGTGCTCTTAGTATTTACTGAGAATGCCTGCAGGAAAATATACTTTGATACATGTATGTACTTTGACAATAAATTTACTTTGAACATTGAAGCCAGAATGGATTGTCTACTCCTGCATAAAGATTTAAATATCAACTTGTACATCGAAACATCGAAACATACAGTGAAATGCATTGTTTTTGTCTAAGATCAACACAGTCCATGGATTGTGCAAAGGACAGTCTGCAAGAGTTGCTGTGCTTACAGTGCCAATATAGCATGCCCACAGCATACTAACTCTAACCCTCGGACTGTGGAGGACACTAGAGCATGTTGAGGAAACCCACGTGGTCATAGAAAGAACATACAAACTCTTTACAGATAGTGGTGGGAATTGAAACCCAGTCTTACAGCTTGTGCTGTAATGCATTACGCTATGTGCTACACTATTGTGTCACCCATTAGAGGACCACTGAAGTTGATGGGTCTGGATTCACATGTCACTCAGAGCACATAAAGATGAAAGATCTCCTCCTGGTGCAGCACTGTGCAAAAGTCTTAGGCACATATACATACCTAGGGAGTCTAAAACTTTTGCACAACATTGTAGTAATTTTAAATATTGCACTATCCTACTGCCACAAAAAAAACGAATTTCATGATATAAGTGAGTGATGATAAACCTGGTTCTGATATGGGTCTCTATTGTGGACTCAGAGTGGGAAGGAGGCAGTGAGAGGGGAATCATGGTTGAGAAGAGGAGAACAGAGAGGGGAGGGAGCAGGAAGCACCAAATAGATATTCTGTAATGATCAATAAACCAATTGTTTGGAATCAAATGACCTTTCCTGTACATATATTTGACAGCAATCTGATAGTTATTAAGTTGCAAAAGTCCTATTGATTTAGAGAAAAGTAATAGTGCAACTCTTAACGCATTTTCTTTGAATGTAAGAATGAAATTTGCTTAGTTTATTCTTGTAGATATTTTTATTGTGAATAAAAATAATTTAGATTAAGAAATGTCAGGTAGCAGGTTGAGTTGATGGTGAGGAAGGCAAATGCAATGTTAGCATCCATTTTAAGAAGGTTAGACCATTAAAGCAAGGATGTAAAGTGGATCCTTTACACATCACTGGTGAGGCCTCACTTGGAGTATTGTGAGCTGTTCTGTGCTCCTTATCTAAGAAAGGATCTGCTGACATTGAAGGGTGTTGAAAGGAGTTTCCCCAAAAACAAGATTGAAAAGCCTGTCATATGAGGAGCGTTTGATGGCTCTGGGCCTGTACTTACTGGAATTTAGAAGAATCTGGGGGGGATCTCATTGAAACTGATTGATGTTGAAAGGCCTCGATAGAGTGGATATGGAGAGGATGTTTCTTATGGTCGGGCAGACTAAGACCAGAGGATACAGCCTAGAATAGAGGGGCATCCTTTTAGACTGGAGATGAGGAGGAATTTCTTTAGCCAGAGAGTGGTGAATCTCTGGAATTCGTTGCCGCAGGTGGCTGTGGAGGCCAAGTCATTGGGCATATTTAAGGCAGAGGTTGATAGGTTCTTGATTGGTCAGGGCAGTAAATGATATAGGGAGAAGGCAGGAGGCTGGGGCTGAGAGGAAAATTGGATCAGCCATGATGAAATGGCAGAACAGACTCGATGAGCCAAATGGCCTAATTCTGCTCCTATATCTTATGGTCTAATGGAGAAATCCACTGTTGCAATTGTACTCAGTATTGTTTAGAACACTTGAAGTTAATAGAAAAGTTAACATCTTTGAGTTAATTTCCAGAATATTTAAATCAAGTCGATCTCAGTGATCATGTGAAGCTTTCCACCAATATCGCCATTCGCTGCCAATATTTCTAATATTGATGTAGAGGTGGCAAATGGGCATTAAAATTCTTCCATATCTAAAATACTGGAGGAACCCCAGCAGGTGATGCAGCATCTGTGGAGGAGAATAAACAGTCGACATTTCGGGAGTCCTGATGAAGGGTCATTGCCAGACCTGCTGAGTCCCTCCAGCATTTTGTGTGTGTTTCTCTGGACTTCCAGCATCTGCAAAATCTCTTGTGTTTCTGCTCACCACACCCAAATAGCTAAGTGCCAGTCGACATGTCCCACCTAAAGCAAGGCTCGGGCAGCTGCACATCGCCACATCATCTGTACAATAGATCATTCAAGAAAAGAAGACGGGCTGAGGATATATCTTTTGCCTGTGATGTGGAATTCCACTTGAGCCAATGAAGTTGCTGCTGAATTCTTTTTCAATGACTTCCTTTCTTTGGAGGCTCTGCCTCTTTAGCCTGGTAAAGCTAGGATAATGACAGTGGCAAATCCAAAGGGCACAGAAGTGTAGAGCGTGAACAAGCCTCTGCGGTCGATTTGACTAGATCTGCCCGTTCTGAAGTTCAACATCAATTCCGACATAAATCTTTGTCTCTTAGTTCTCTTTCCCTGCTCTGTCACTGCTTATTTATCTCCTTGAGTAAGCCACAACTATTGCTAAGTGCAACTGTAAAGTTCCTTACTTTGACTTTCTCTGTTACTGCAATTGCAGCAAATACTTTGGAGCACAGAACAACCCTTGTCAGACTTTTGAAAAACATGACTGAGTTCCACCCAGAGAATTGTTCAACTTTTATTAAAGATTCCTTTAAATTTTAATTTTAGAGATCCAGCATGGTGACAGGCCATTCTGGCCCAACGAGCCTGTGCTGAGCTATTACAGTCATGTGACCAACTGATCTACTAACCGGTACATCTATGGACTGTGGGAGGAAACTGGAGCACCCAGAGGAAACCCACGTGGTCACGGGGAGAACGTGCAAATTCCCGACAGAATGTAGCAGGAATTGTACCCAGATTCATTTGCCTTTATTCACAAGGCAAAAGATGATAAGATGACAAGTATTGGCATAAATATTCCTCTTTCAAAATTAAGACAGTTTGTTGTCATTTTTCAGTACAAGGGTGTAAAGGAGAACAAAATGATTGTTAACCCCAATGTGAGACAGCACAAAAACATACATAATAAGCATAAAACACAGCGACTATAAATACAGATGCAATCTTGTGAAACACAACGTACAGGCCACTGTTTGAGTGTGACTATATATACATAAGAATGAGCTGCTATGCATATATTGATTGTAGCTACATAAAGGAGAATATGTATACTAAACGTGACCCTGACAGGAAATGATAAAATGACAAAGTGACCCTTGACAAGACGGACTCTTCTAGGTTGTAATAGGGCACATAGAAGCACAGTAGGACAGTGACTGTGCCAGTGTAGGGAAGAGGTGTGGAGTGTACGTGTGAAGTGGCAGTGCAAGGACCATAAAACCATAAGACGTATATAGAAACTGAATTAGACGTGCAGGAGACAGTCCTGAAGAGAATGACAAGAATTATTCTGGGAATGAAAGGGTTAAGGTACGATGACTGTTTGATAGGTCTAGGCCAGTACTCACTGGAGTTTAGAAGAATTAAGGGGTATCTCATTAAAACCTACCAAGTATTGAAAAGCCTGGGAAGAGTGGATGTGGAGAGGATGTTTCCTATAGAGGGGAGTCTGGGACTGCACTCTCCTTTGGGGTTGTCTATCGGTGGGTCCTCAGGTGTCTGTGGAGGCTGATCTGGGATCCACGTATCCTGGTACCGTGTGGGCAAGAGTAAGTGGTGACAGTGGTGAGTGGTCGGGTCTTTTGGTTGTCCACCCTCTCCTTTCGCAGCTGCTGCTTGTTCTCTGCGACACAGTGGAGGCTGCTCCAGTGTAGCACAGCCCCATCATGAACAGATTTCCTCCAAGTATGTCTATTGAGGACAATGTCTTCCCAGTTTCAGAAGTAAGGTTGAATTTTCACAGGCTGATTCTGATGGGTTTTTTTTTTGCCCACACCGCACCGCCTTTATCCTCCTTCAAAATCACTGACTGCCCTAAGCAAAGAAGACCTCGAGGAGGTCCAGGCCGAGCTCCTTTTCCATTTTCCATGTTTTAATGACACCTATTTTGTTGTGTGTTTCTTGGCATCGGAACACAGGGGCATGCTTACATTTTAAAAAAGCCATAATCACAAGCAGGCTGACTGCAATTAAGCTCTCTTTATTTTATGAGTTCAATGGAATAGGCGGCTTGTAAAAGTCTTATGCAAATAATGCTGGTTCTGCCCCCAGCACATCCTTGGATGTGTTAGTTTTCAACATAAACAATACATTTCACTCTATGTTTTGATGTACATCTGATAGATAAATCTGCGTCTGTATCAACCTTTCAATGCATTTAGAAAAGGGAGCAGTTACCTGTCTGTAGGCTGCCCTCCCTTGCTGTTCATTAAAGTAAGTATACAAGATGATAAGGGGCACAGATGGAGTGGAGAGCCAGCAACATTTTCCCAGGGTGGAAATGACTAATACGAGGCGAACGTTCCCCCTAATTTTTTTATAGATGTGTGGACCGACCATTGCTTTGAGCAGGAAATTTTCCTATGGCCTGAAAGCTGTGTGGCACTGTAATGCAACATTGTTTAAAAGGAAATTCCAGTTGTGCAACAAAGAAGGCTGTATGTGTGGAAGCATGTCAGTTACCGTGCAGCTTAGAGGGAGCAGAGACGAAGGGGAATAATTTTAAGGTGTTTGGAGGGAAGTGTAGGGGGAGGTCAGAGGTAGTGTTTTTAAACAGAGTGATGGGTGTGTGGAATATGCTGGCAGGGGTAGTGGCAGAAGCAGATACATTCACTTCATGTGCCGGCTCACGTAATGTGGGCAATCGTGGTCCTTGACCATGATTGTTCTCAGTGAATTTTTCCACAAAAGCAGTTTGCCATTGTCTTCTTCTGGGCAGTGTCTTTACAAGACGGGTGACCCCAGCCATGAACAATACTCCTCAGAGGTTGTCTGCTGGGCATCAGTGGTCGCATAACCAGGACTTGTGATATGCACCAGCTGCTCATACGACCATCCACCACCTGCTCCCATGGCTTCACATGACCCTGATCAGGGGGATTAAGCAGGTGCTACACCTTGCCCAAGGGTGACCTACAGGTTAGCGGAGGGAAGGAGTGCCTTACAGCTACTTTGGTGGAGATGTATCTCCATCCCACCAGCCAAGCAGATATATTGTGGACATTGAAAATACTGTTAGATTGGTACATGAATGAAAGAGAAAGAGATTGCTATGTGGGAGGAAAGGGTTAGATTGATTTTGGAGTAGTGGGTGAAAAGGCTCCTGAGACAGCCTCTTGGGTCAACTGTGATAAAAAGAATTAAGACTTCTGGCTCTGAGAAACAGCTACAGATCAGTGTGCCACACTCGCACCTCATAAATCTGAACACTGACTTGATTGATTACCTCACTACATGAAGCATAGAATGCAATAGAACCAGTGAAAAACTACACACAAAGACTGACAAACAACCAATGTGCAATAGAATGCAAACTGGACAAACGTGAAGAAATAACAAGTATGAAGTAAGTGAAATAATGCTGAGAACATGAGTTGTTAAATCCTTGAGAGAGAGTCTGTAGGTTGTGGAATCAGTTCAAAGTTGAGGTGAGTGAAGCTATCCACACTGGTTCAGGAGCCAGATGGTTGCAGGGTAATAACTGTTCCTGAACCAGGAAAGCCCCTCACCACCTCCTGTGTTTCAATCAATTCAGCTCTTGGCAGGTGCAATCTTATCCCGGCCAGCATTTCTCCGTAAGACAATTCAAAGCAATGCTTAGAGTCCATGGACTGTAAGAATCACAGTAGGAATAAATTATTTCTCTTTTCTACAGGAAAATCCAGGAAAGAACCATGATCATCACATTCTACATGGGTTGTATCGAGAGCTTCCTGAGCAGCTGCATCACTGCCTGGTTCGGAAATTGCACCATCTCGGATCACTGCAGCGGATAGTGAGGTCAGCTGAGAAGATCATCAGGGTCTCTCTTCCTGCCATTACAGACATTTACACTACAGTCTGCATCCGCAAAGCAAACAGCATTATGAAGGACCCCACACACCCCTCAAACAAATTCTTCTCCCTCCTGCCATCTGGGAAAAGGCACCGAAGCATTTGGGCTCTCACGACCAGACTATGTAACAGTTTCTTCCCCCAAGCCATCAGACTCCTCAATACTCAGAGTCTAGACTGACTCCAGCTTATTACCCTCCACTGTGCCTGTTGTCTTGTTTATTATTTATTGTAATGCCTGCACTGTTTTGTGCACTTTATGCAGTCCTGGGTAGGTCTGTAGTCGAGTGTAGTCTTTTTCTGTGTTGTTTTTACGTAGTTCAGTGTAGTTTTTGTACTGTTTCATGTAGCACCATGGTCCTGAAAAACACTCTCTCATTTATACTGGGTACTGTATCAGCAGTTATGGTCGAAATGACAATAAAAAGTGACTTGACTTGACTTGAGGACCATGGAGCAGAGCTACAGGCTGATGGGGTGAAGTGCAGAATTCATCGGAAAGAGTTAGTCGTGAAAGCAATGACCTTGGATTTGCACTTACAAAATACTGAAGGAACTCAACAGGTCAGCTAGCATTTATGGGAAGGATAAACAGTCAACATTTTGGGCTAAGACCCTTCTTCGGGACTGAAAAGGATGGAAAGAGAAAGAAGGCAGAACAAGAAGGTGGGTGAGGGGGAGAGGTGAAGAAGTCGAATCTGCCAGGTGAGACCAGGTGAGGGTGAAGGTAGGAAGAAGCTTGAAGGTGATAGGTCATTGAGGTAAAGGGCTGAAGAAGATGGTCTGCTCAGAGAGGAGAATGAGCCATTGAGAAAGGGAAGGAGGACAGACATGAGAGGGAGGTAATGGTCATGAGAGGAGAAGAGAAGGGTAAGAGGTGAGCCAGAGTGGAGAATGGTAAAAGAGAGGAAGTGGAGGGTAACAATTACTGGAAATTGGAGAGATCAATGTTCTGCCATCAGGCTGGAGGCTAACCAGACAGAATATGAGATAACGCTCCTCCAACCTGAGAGCTGCCTCATTGTGGCAGAAGAGGACATGGACAGACATGTCAGAATGGGAATGGGAAATCAAATTGAAATGGGTCACCACTGGGAAACATTGGAGATATTTTCTTTCCTGTGCTCAGTAGTTTGGTTCTCACAGAGTGTGTATATGTGCGCTGGTCTAATGAATGTACTGTACCTTGTCCACCATCCCTTTGATCGTCTACAACAGGCACCTTGAGGCAAGATTTACCAACAAGCACAGGTCTGATTAAATAAAACAGTGGAATTAGAGCGCGCATCTGTTTCCAATGCTCCCTCCTGCCGGCCAAAGGCTGTGCTCCATGTACACTGTTCTAGAACAAGAGATGGCCGAGATTTCCACTCACTCACTGAGACAGAGAGCAAATGCCAAAGAAAACCAACCCCTGTGTACACAATGTGGCTTTGAAATATTGCAAGGAGTGCACTGGGGTTGGCTGGAAGGCTTACCTTAAAACTCGGGCCGTGAAGGTACGACAGAGGCAACATTTTAATGAACTTCATCCTTGGAACTTGAGTTTTCCTGGAGTTGTTACTCATCTGTGGCGACAGCTGTTGCTTTGTATTACCTCTGGGTGGTCAGAGATCCACCATATTAACACGGGATCAACATCTCAGAGGTTCTAACCTGGTCCCAACACATTGATGCAATCATGAAGAAAGTGTTCCCACCACACTACTTCCTGAATAGTTTGAGGAGATTTGACATGTTACAAAAGACTCATGCAAATTTCTACAGGTGTACTATGCAGAGCATTCTGACTGGTTGCATCACCGTCAGATATGGAGGCTCTGACGAGCAGGATCGTAAAAGGATACAGGGTGTTGTAAACTCATGGCCACAGCTCTCCCCTCCATCAAAAACATCGTTGAGACGTGGTACCTCAAGAAGGCAGGATTCATCAATAAACATTCAGACCATGCCCTCATCTCATTGGGGAGCAGGTGGAGGAGCCTGAAGACTCACAGTCAATGTTTCAAGAACAGCTTCTTTCCTTCCACCATCAGATTTCTGAATGAATTTCATGACCCAGTGAACACCACCTTTTTATTCATCTTTTTATTTATTTTGTCACTTACAGTAATTCTTATGTCTTACACTGTACTGTTGCTAGAAAACAACAACTTTCACAGTATCTGTCAGGATTAATAAACCTGATTCTCATCCCGATGGGATTGGAATTACATACGGATCCAGTTTATAATTAAACTAATAGCTTGCAGAAATTTTACAGCTTTTACTGAGATCAGCTTTCCACTAACAATGCTTTGTAAAAAAAAAGGTTCTAAAGCTTCTTTTGTGGAGTTTGAGTTCATAGTCGAATAGTCGAAATCCAGGGTTATGAATTCCATAATACAACACCATTAGAGGTCTCTGCGAGGTTGGATGCAGGAATTCTCATTGATAAACATCATCTCGTTATTTGTTTTTAGGCTGATGTCAAGGCTGTTTTTAAGGCCATCTTGAGAAATACCTGCAGCACGGTAGTTCACCACAGACAGCAATCAGGGTTCAGTTCCAGCCGTTGTCTGGAACGAGTCTGTACGTTCTCCTTGTGACCATGGGGATTTCCTTTTCATATGTCAGGACATAAAAGGTTATGGGGGGAAGGAAGAAGAGTAGGGTTGAGAGGGACAATAAATCAGCCATGATGGAATACCTACAACCTTATCATGGTTTGGAGGTTGCGTTCTTCAGTGACCCAGAGAGATTCATTGCACTTTGGCTGTTGATAGAGTCACCCATGCCAAATGGGCCAAAGGGTAGAGGCCAGACTAAGAGTGGTCTACCAGACCTCCAGGTTCGTGGGGTTCAGCTCAGGGCTAACAACCCTGACTGGTCAAACAAAACTGTTAGTGAAACAGCAATGATGAATCCTTCTATATCTGTGTGCAGCAGTATTGACAAACAGATGGGAGGACCTTCATCGTTGCCCAAAATACTAGTGGCGTAACGGCCAGTAAGTAAATGATGGAATAGCGGAACAGACTCGAAGTACTGAATGGCCTAATTCTACTCCTACATCTTTCACCCACACCTCTGCAGTCCTTCCCTTACCACCTTCTCCCTGAATGCCTCTCCTGACAATTCTATGATTTGCCTCTTGGCTGCTTTAACAGCAAGTGCTTCTGTCCTAAAATTCCAGTGACCCAGGTTTAATTCCAACCTTCGTGCTTACACAGTCTCCCTGCGACTCTGTGAATTCCCTCTAGATTCTTTTGTTTCTTCCCACCTCCTAAAGCTACTGGGATGTTTTGTCGAAGTTAGTGAGGTCTAATGTGGAGTATTGTGTGCAGTTCCAGTCACCTACCTACGGGAAAGATGTCAATTAGATTAAAAGGGTGCAGAGAAAAATCTACATAGTGTTCCCGGGATTTGAATACCTGAGCTTGTAATGGGCTGGGCTGATCAGACCCAAAAGACCCAAACAATTGGAGTGTCCGGGAAATGTGCTAATAAGCATACATGCACAACAAAGTAACTTAAACCTATTATCAAAACACAGAAAACACAAATAAACCACAATAAATACTGCTTCGTAAGTTACAAAGATATCCTCGAAGACTTCAGGCTCATGATTGTTGCTGTTGTTGGGGGACTTTGTTATCGCTGTTGTTGGGGGAGCTCTGAATTCCGACTCATGAAATCACCATGGGTCTGTCCTGGGCACCGATCGTGACCTCAGTCTAGCTGAAGTCCCAAGCAACAGAGTGAAAGGTGCCTCAATAAACAGGGGTTCAATCCATGAGCATAGCGAGACACAGAGCCAGACAAAATATTTAGTCATTTGTTCTCATGCCACTAGCTCAGCATGGATTGTTTAAGAGTTCCACAAGCACTGAGAGACACGCAGAGGCCGATAAACCCTTTGGTCTTTTGTTCTCATGCAACTGGTGCTTTGAAAGAATCCAGCCACTGTTAGCAATAATTAAACAAACCAACAGAGTAAGAATCCAACCCTTATTAGCAAACATTTCGCTTATGTGTAGCTTGTACAGACACTTTACATGCTGCAAGCTCGCAAAGTGTTAAAGTGTCACTTGGAATTCTTCAGACTTTTAGCTAGTACTTAGACAATATTTAATATACCACAGCATAGGTTGATTAGTTTAGGATTTTATTCCCGGTAGCATAGCAGAATGAGGGGAGATCTGATAGAGGTTTACAAAATTATTAAGGGTATAAATAGGGTAAATGCAAGCAGGGTTTTTATACTGAGGTTGGGTGAGACCAGAACCAGAGGTCATAAGTTAATGGTAGGCAAGTGGCTAAATAATCGAAGGCAGAGTTGTCGGGTGAACAGGAGAGAAGCTGTTGCTGGATGACAGGGTATTGGGAATAACAGCATTGTTCCAGTTGGTACTTGCAATGTCCCAGAGAGTTGAAGGATGGTTTAGTTGTGCAGAATACGTGAGCAGGCTGGGACTCTCACAATGAGCATTTGAATTACATGGGAGATTATCATTCCAGGGCAGTGTTGACCAGTAGCAGAGGCTATCCTTTTAAGGTGAGTGAAGGGAAGTTTAGACATGTTTGGCACAGCTTTGTGGGCTGAAGGGCCTGTATTGTGCTATGTTCCTATCAGATGTCAGTGGTAACTTTTTATATGTACTACCAGGGATGGTGGTAGAGGCAGATACATTAGGAACATTTAAGAGATTCTTAGATCAGCACATGGATGAAAGAAAGATGGAGGGCTCTGTAGGAGGGAAGGGTTAGATTGATCTTAGAGTGGGTTAAAATGTTGGTATGACATCATCGTATGAAGTGGTTATACTGTGCTATGGCATTCTGTGTTCAATGGTTTATGTTATTAGCCAAGGGTAGCAATGGCCAATACCAAAGGTCATCTTTTGATGGTGTTTGGAGGAAAGTACAGGAGGAGATGTCAGAGGTAATTTCTTTACACTGGTGGATGTGTGGAATACGCTGCCAGAAGTGATAGTAGAAGCATATATATTAGGGGTATTTAAGAAACTCTTAGAGAGGATGTTAGAAAATGGAAGGCAATGTAGGAGGAAGAGTTAGATTGATCTTAGAGTAGGGTAAAAGGTTAACAAAACATCGTGGGCTAAAAGACCCGTACTGTGTTCTGTGTCCTCACTATAGTGTGGCAAACAGAACTGTACACAATGCTCCATGTGTGCCCTAACCATTTGTGGTTGTTTTTGGTGAGCGTGAGTAGTGGAAATAAGTGGGAAAAGGCAACACAACAAATATTAAATTTCTGCTTACTAATTTTTCTACAATGGCCACTAACGTTGATTTACAATACTGCATAAAAATCAGGTACCCTAACCATATATATGTGCCGAAGACTTTTGCGCAGTATTGTACTTGTCAACGTGGAGTGGAGAGTGAGTTTGTAAATCTGATGGGAGCAAAGGATGTTGGGAATGGTGAAGGTGGGGTGCCGCGGGAGGGGTGTGAGTCTAGTGGTAAGAACGCATGCCAGAGGGTGGGCAGGGGAGTGGCTGCAGACACACCCAGCCTTGAGACACCAGACAAAGACATTTGATTCCAGACAACTGGTTTATTGATCATTACAGAATGTCACTCTGGTGGTTCCCGCTCCTTCACCTCTCCTTTTCCCTTTTCTCAACCATGATTCCCCTCTCCCTGTCTCCTTTGCACTTTCCAGAGTAGAGACCCATATCCAAATCATCATTCACATCTGCCAAAGTTTACTTTTTGTATGCCAACAATATAGACCAATACGTGTAATCACTACAGTACCATGCAAAAGTCTTAGGCATCCTAGCGATGTATATGTGCCTAAGACTTCTGTACCATGCTGTACCGAAGAGGAGATCTTTCATCCTTATGTGCTCTGACTGATATGTGAATCCAGACCCTTCAATTTAAGTGTCCTCTGAAATGCCCCAGTGAGCACTATAGGTGGCATGGTCGCATAGTGTCTAGCCTCATGCTTTACAGCACTAGCTGTAAGATCGGGGTTCAACTACCATCGCTGTCTGTAAGGAGCTTGTATGCTCTCCCCATGGGTTTCCTCGATGTGCTCGGTTTCCTCCCATATTCCAAAGATGTATGTGAGGGTTAGAGTTAGTAAGCTGTGGACGTGCTATATTAGCACTGGAAGCATGGTGATATTTGCAGGCTGAAGAGACCCAAATCCGAATCAGGTTTACCATCATTCGTTTTGTCATGAATTTCTTTATTTTTGCAGCCACAGTGCAGTACAATACGTAAAATTACTACAATACTCTGCAAAAGTCTTAGGCACCAGGCTATATATAGTAACACTCTCAAATGCTGGAAGAACTCAACATGTCAGGCACCATCTATGGAAATGAAGAAACTGTCGACATTCCGGGCCGAAACCCTTCATAAGCTCTGAGAAGGAAGGGGGAAGATGCCAGAACAAAAAGGTGAAGGGTGGGGAGAAAGGCTGGCTGGAAGGTGAAAGGTGAAAGGTGAAGCTAGGTGGATGGGAAAGGTCAAGGGATAGAGAAGAAGGAATCTGATAGGAGAGACGAGTGGATAATAGGAGAAAGGGAAGGAGGATGGGACCCAGGGGGTAGAAACTAATAGGCAGGTGAGAAGAAGTGCAAGGTCAGAGTGGGGAATGAAGGAGGGGGGGTAAATTTGTTTATCAGAAGGAGACATCGATATTCATGATATCAAATTGGAGGGTACCCAGATGGAATATAAGGCAGTTACTCCTCCACTCTGGGGATGGCCTCATCTTGGCACAAGAGCAGGTCATGGACCGACACATCGGAATGGGAATGGGAGTTTGGAATTAAAAGTTTTGGCACCTTGTGGCGGATGGTGCAGAGGTGCTTGACGAAGCAGTACCCTAATTAAAAACGGGTCTCACCAATGGAGAGGCCGCATCAGGAGCACCAGACACAATAGCTGATCCCAGCAAATTTGCAGGCTAAGTGATGTCTCACCCGGAAGGGCTGTTTGGGGCCCTGAAAGGAGGTGAGGGAGGAGGTGTATGGGCAGGTGTAGCACCTAGGCCACTTGCAGTGATAAGTGCCTGGAAGGAGATTAGTGGGGAGGGATGAATGGATGAGGGAATCATAAAGGGAGAAAGCTCTGTGGAAAGCGAAGGGTGAAGACAAGGTAACGTTATGTATAATGGTAGGATCCCTTTGGAGATGGTGGAAGTTGCAGAGGATATGTTGGAAGTGGAAGCTGATGGGGTGGCGGGTAAGGACAAAAGGGACTCTATCACTAAGACTTTTGCACAGTACTGTAGTCCCCCATAACTCTCTAACCCACAAGTTACACCGAAATGCAATAGACAAGGGAATAAATTCCCTTGGAAACCAAGTTCTCATTTTTCCAGCTCCCTTGAAGCTTGATTTATTTATAAGAATGCTTTTATGCTTTCCTTAATCTTAGAAATTTTACGGTGAAAGGCAGAGCAAAAATATCCGTCTAAACCACAAACACTTCAAAAATGATCATTAGAGTAACTGTCTGCATTTTTATATAATCACGGATACATTTCCAATCCCTTATAAGGAAAGTGTATTCAAAAGATGAATGTATCTGTGATGTAGATGAAGATAAAAAGAAAATATGATATCCAGAGACCTGCTGAACCGTCTCATTGAAGAGGATGCAAGTTCCGTGAATTCAGCAGACAAGAATTGGCCTGCTTCTGGCTGGAACACATATCACCTTCCAGAACTTTAGGAACATTGAAATGGGAGGAGGGACATCCCTCTCTCAGTTTATCCTATCATTCTCTAGGAACTGTGACAACTTTATAGCAACCTCTTTATCAAACCCCTTAATATACACTCAGTGGCCATTCAGTTAGATACACCTGTACACCTGCTTGTTAATGAAAATATCTAATTGGCAAATCATGTGGCAGCAACTCAATGTTTAAAAACGTGCAGACATGGTCAAGGGGTTCAGTTGTTGTTCAGTCCAAACAGCAGAATGGAGAAGAAATGTGATCTAAGTGACTTTGACCATGGAATGATTGTTGTTGCAAGACGAGGTAGTTTGAGTATCTCAGAAACTCCTGGGATTTTCATACACGACAGTCTCTACAGTTTACAGAGAATGGTGGAGAAAGCAAAAAAAAAGCCAGTGAGTGGCAGTTCTTTGGGTGAAAACATCTTGCGAATGAGAGAGGTCAGAGGTGAATGGCCAGACTGGTTCAGCCTGACAGGAAGGTGACAGTAGCTCAAATAGCTACACATTAAACAGTGGTGTGCAGAAAGCATCTCTGAATGCACAGCATGTCAAACCTTGAAAGGGATGAACTACAGCAACAGAAGATCATGAACACACATACAGTGGGCAGTTTGCTAGATACAGGAGGTGAATATAGATCTTTCAATGTGTTGATGCATTGATGTTTGTGTGTTAAAATGTTAAAATGTGTCAAGCGGCCAATGTTTAGATGTGTGAATAGATAAGTGTATCAATATGTAGGTGTTCATGTTTAGAAGTGTTGACGGTACGATGGGTTGACAGGAATGCTGATGGTTTAGTGTGTCAATAGCTAGGTGTTAATGTTTAGAAGTGTCGATGGTAAGATGTGACAATAAGAGTTTTAATAAGTAGAAGTTAATGTTTAGAAATGTCTACGGCAAAATGGGTTGATAGGTATGCTGATGGCTGCATGTATTGATGGTTAGGTTTGACATAGCTAGGTTGGTTGGTGATTGTATGTGTTGATAGTTGTGCCAATCGTTAGGTGTGCTGGTGTTTAGGTGGGTTTAAGGTGGCATTGTGGAGTAGTGGTTAGCACATTCGCTTTATGGCACCAACAATCACCAACCACATAACATAACACACAACACACAATAACTTAATCACACATAAATTACAAACTAAAGTGCATTAATATTAAATATTCTAAGATGCGGAACAGATTAGCCAGTGACACTTGAATACGATGCAGCTGGGAGTTCAGGAGCCTGACGGCCTGAGGGAATAAACTGTTTCCCATCCTGACCATTCTTGTTTACATGCATCGGAGTCTCCTGCCTGATGGTAGAAAGTCAAAGAGGATGCTGGATGGATCGGTGGGATCCTTAATAATACTAAGGGCGACACGTACGTAGTGCTCCTGATACATTTCCATGGTGGATGGTAGGGAGACCCCAACGATCCTCTCAGCCGTTTTCACTGTCCTTTGTAGGGACTTCCAGTCCAATGCTCGACTGCTCCCATACCAGATGGAGATGCAACTTGTTTGGATGCTCTCAACGGTGCCCCTGTAAAACACAGTTAAGATGGGGGGGTTGGGGGGGGGGTTGGGGGGAGACTTGCTTGCTTCATTCTTCTTAGGAAATGGAGGCACTGCTGTACCTTCCTGTTCAGAGAGATTATATTGAAAGTCCAGGAACTCCCAGGAACCCGGTGCACTTAACTCTCTCTACAGAGGGGCCATGTATTCGCAGAGGGGGATGGTTTGTTTGCACTTTCCTGAAATCCACGATGATTTCCTTTGTCTTGTCCACATTCAGGCTTCGGTTGTTCTTCTCCCACCGATCCACCAGCCGCTCCACTACTTCTCTATACGCTGTCTCATCGTCATCCTTGATGAGGCCAATCACGATTGCGTCACAGTTTGAGCTGGAACCTGTGACACAGTCATGTGTCTGCAGTGTGAACAGCAGCGGGCTGAGCTCACAGCCTTGGGGAGCGCCAGTGCTCAGTGTAATGGGACGAGAGACATTACTGCCCACGGGGACTGACTGTGCCCGTCCATTATCCAATTGCAAAGGGAGGTGCTGAGACTGTGGTGAACTACATATACCTGTCTGGACTGCTCCTGTGGCTCCTCCCACAGACCCCTGTATAAAGGCGATTGAGGTCTGAGCCCGGCCTCTCTGTCTCCAGGATGTAGTATAGTGGTCAACCACTGTTTGTTCCTTCTTCCAGTCAATAAAAGCCGATATCTCGCCTTTACGTCTCAAAGTGAGTTATTGATGGTGCATCAGAGACCCAGCCAGAACAGTTTCCCCACCAGGTTCTGGGGTATGATGGTCTTGAACCAAAATTGTGGTCTGGCATATTAGACTCCATTTTCCAGGTGGAACAAGACAGAGTGGATCAATTTGAGCAAAATGCAAACAGGAAGGGGGCCAGTGTAGCAGGGAGAAAGGCTTTAATGTGCTCCATAGCCAGCCACTCAAAGCATTTCATAATGGTTGATGCTAATGCCACCGCACGATAGTCACGCAGGCAGGTTACTGTCACCTTCTTTGGCACTGGAATAATGGTTGCCACCTTGAAAACGGAGGGGACAATGGATTGGTTCAAAGAGATGTTGAATATGTCCATCAGCTGGGCTGCGCAGCCGTTCGGAACCCGATCTGGTATATCATTGGGTCTCGCAGCTTTGCGTGGGTTGACTCTGGCCAGGGTCTTCCTCACCTCAGCTTCAGCCAGACGGAAGCATGGCGGGGGGGGGGGGGTGCCTTCCTCGCCAGCGCTTTGTCCTGTACATCAAACTGAGCATGGATGACGTTCAGCCTCTCAGGCGGAGAAGCAACCTGGGCCCTGACACGCAGGGCAGACCTGCAGACAGTAATCCTCTGAATACCCCGCCACATGCAAGGAATTCTTCATGTGTTTCCTCCGGATGCTCCAGCTTCCTCCCACATTCCAAACACGTACAGGTTAGGGTTATTGAATTGCGGGCGTGCCATGTTGGAAGTAGAAGTGTAGTGAAAATTGCAGGCTGTCCCCAACACACCCTCTGGATGTATTGGTTGTTGGTGCAAAACGACATAACACAAATAAGGCCAGTCTTTAGGGGGGGTTGTGTGTGGGTGTGTCAGTGTTCAGTACATGGGTGTGTATTTCATATTTTTATAGGGCATCAATCGTTATTATTGTATTCTACTTCTGAGCTGCAGTGATCTTTTTCTGAGGAATGCCAAGTTATTTCGGTCAAGTTTCATTAGAGAGATGGTGAAACCAAATTCATGCTGTGGATCATTTGCTTTAAAAGCACAGAACATCAAATGAGCTATGTAAATTTTCCTTTACCACAGATGGAGACGTTGTTGAACAATCTCACTCTCTGTAAACACAAAGTACACTGCAGATGCTGTGGTCAAATCAAGACGTACAAAAAAGCTGGATGAACTCAGCAGGTTGGGCAGCATCCATTGAAAGGAGCAGTCAACATTTCGGGCCGAGACCCTTCGTCCTGAGTTCATCTAGCTTTTTTGTACATCTCACTCTCTGTGCCTCCTTCCTCCGCTTTCATACCAAGTGTGGTCTCCTTGGTGTTGGAGAAGCTGATGGAATTTTTCTGCACATATCAATGGCTTCCACTTACATCCTCTTCAGGGATCAGGGTACTTTCTTCTGCCTGGGATCTGATGGTTAAAGCTGAGGCTTGGTGCTCCATTGATCAAACAGCACTTGGAGTACTGTGGGCACTTTTGGGCCCCTTATCTAAGAAAGGATGCACTGGCATTGGAGAGAGTCCCTTGGAGTTTCTCGAGAGTTATCCTAGGAATGCAAGTGTTAATATATGAGCAGCGTTTGTTGGCTCTGGGTCTATATTTGCTGCAGTTTAGAAGAATGAGTCCGGATCTCATTGAAACTTATTGAATATTGAAAGGCCTAGATCGAGTGGATGTGGAGAGGATGTTTCCTACAGTGGGGGAGTCAAGGACCAGAGGGTAGATTCAGAATCAGTTTTAATATCACTGACATATATCATGAAATCTATTATTTTGCAGCAGCAGTACAGTGCAATACATACAATATATAATAAAAAGTCTATAAATTACAATAAGAAGTATACATAAAAATTAAATAAGCAGTGCAAAAAGAGAGGTAGGAAATATAGTGAGGCAGTGTTCATGGGTTCATTGTCCATTCAGAAATCTATGGCAGAGGGAAAGAAGATGTCCCCAAAGCACTAAGTGGGGTCTTCAGGCTCCTGTACCTCCTCCTTGATGGCAGCAATGAGAGAGGGTATGTCTTGGGTGATGGGGATCCTTAATGATGGATGCCACCTTTTTGAGACATCATGTTTTGAAGTTGTCCTCGACACTGGGGAGGCTAGTGCCAAGATGGAGCTGACTAATTTTACAGCCCTCTGCAGCATTTTCCGATCCTGTGCAGTGCCCCCACACGTACTAAACTGTGATGCGACCAGTTAGAAAGCATTCCACAGCACTTCTGTTGAAAATTGTGTGCCTTTGGTGACACACCAACTCTCTTCAAACTCCAAATAAGATATAGCTGTTGTCTTGCCTTCTTTGTAATTGCATCAATATGCTGGTCTCAGGATAAATCCTCAGAGATGTTGACACCGAGGAACTTGAAAACTGCTCACCCTTTCCACTGCTGATCCCACAGTGAGGACTGGTGTGTGTTCCCTTGACTTCCCCTTCCTAAAGTCCACAATCAATTCTTTAGTCTCTCTGATGTTGCTGTGACACCACTCAACCAGCTTATCTATCTCCCTCCTCATCACCATCTCAAATTCTGTCAACGACAGTTGCGTCATCTGGCATTTTAAGGATGGCATTTGAGCCGTGCCTAGCCACACATTCATAGAGAGAGTGGAGCAGTGGCCTAAACACGCATCCTTGAGGTGTTCCAGTGTTGATTGTTAGCGAGAGGAGATGTTATCTCCAAACCAACTGACCGTGGACCCCTGGTGAGGAAGTCAAGGATTTAGATGCAGAGAGAGGTACAGAGGCCCAGGTCTTGGAGCTGCAGATTAGAACTGACAGAATGGTTATGTTGAACCCTGAGCTGCATTCAATAAACAGTAGCCTGACGTAGGTATTACAATTGTCCAGGTGATCCAAGGCCAAGTGGAGAGCCAGTAAGACTGCATCTGCTGTACACCTAATGTGATGATAGGCAAATTGCAGCAGGTCTACGTCCTTACTTAGGCATTTGATTCTAGCTATGACCAATCTCTCAATGCCCTTCATCTCTGTGGATGTGAGTGCCACTGGGCAATAGTCATTGAGGCATCTCACCTATTCTTTTTCAGCACTGGCATGATTGTCACCCCTTTGAAGCAAGTGGGAACCTCTGACCGAAGCAATGAGATTGACTGTGTCCTTATCAACTTCTGCCAGTTGGTTGACAAATGAAAGGTGATTGATAAGTTCATGGCCTAAGGTAGAAGGAGTCAATTTTAGAAAACCTAGCACATTTATTTTTCAACATAGTCCCCTCCTACATTTACACACTTAGTCCAGTGGTCGTGGAGCATACGGATCGTGGACCTCCAGAAAGTGTCCACAGCAGGGGTGATTGATAAGTTCGTGGCCTAAGAAAGAAGGAGATAAGTTATACAACTCTCGTTACATGCACGTGCAGTACAACTCTTTGAGTGATTATGCAGAAAGTTTAAAGTTAATAACTCATCTCCTCCCTTAGGCCACAAACCTATCAATCACCCCTGATGAGTTGTGAGCAGTCTGGAGGAAACTCACAAAGACACGGGGAGAATGGACAAACTCCTTATGGACACCAGCTGTAATTTAACTCTGACCACTGATCGATCCACCATTCTTTGTGTAAAAAGCCTAGCTCTGATACCCAACTCCCCCCCCCCATACATTCATCTTAAAAATTATGGAGAAAGGTTCCCTGAGGTTGTTGTAGCTGGGGGTGGTAATGAAGACAAGCTCCCACTACCCATTAAACGCTCGCAATGGTGGATAACCAAGTGCAGCTCCTGGACTTCACGTGTGGCCTAGCCATAGTCCCGGCAGAACCGTTTCTACTGAAAGGAGAAAGAGCAAAGGCAGGTTACTGGCGCCTTAAAAGCAGTTGCCTTGTGCAAATGGGTTGGCAGCTCATCTAGGAGAAGGAAAACTCTGATCTCAAACCTTCGCTGCCTTATGGCCATACCCACTGATGGGGAAGACTTTGGAAGTAAACTCCAAGGGAAAAATCCGAAGCTGGAGTCCCTGAGGCCATCCTACATTAGGTTCAACGCTGACTGGCAACTCCTGGTTCCAAATCATATCAGCCTTTGCTGTTCCTTTGGATTTATCAGGTGCGTGGAGAGGGGGAGCTTGCTACATGGGCGACAGCTTTCTCTCCGTATCGTACTGCCTAGGCTTGCGAATCTAGGCAACTAGGACACAATATCCATGGTCAACTCTGATCAACAGAGGTCCTCAACTCACCTCACAAAAATTAAGCCCTCTTGTATAAGGTATCTCTGCCCTGGGAAAAAGTTTGGCCATCCACTCGATCTATGCCTCTTATCATCTTGTCCTTCCCAGTGTGAATGCAGTGCTTCAGGCTGTAAGGCATAAGGCAATCGCGTATACATTGACAAGGGCTGCTAATTGCAAACAGCTGCGGGCTCCAGACAGTCTGGTAGCACTGGGAGATTCACTCCTTCCTCGACACACTTGAAGTGATTAATGTTCCCCTGGGCTGTTTGCTCGCAGTGGCTCGTGTGTATCTGGGACCTTTTCCAGCTCTGTCTGGCGTGAAATCCAATGCCCAGCTGTGGCAAGATGTTGCACGTTCTCGAGCTTTGAGTGGGGAGAGACGAGGGCCAGGGTGACTTAGGATTCTTGAATGTGTTTCTGAAACCAGGACACTGATGCTCTGTCACTCCCTGGCAAGAATGCTCCAACAGACATGAGCTTCTCGCTGGTGTTGGAATGCGTCACACACAGGAAGGGTGCCAAAACTCACGCCGAGATTTCTTCAGCAACACCTTCCAAATCTATGTCCTCCTGTAGTTTTGTGGACATGGAGATGAGAGGTGAGGGATGGGTTCAGCACCAGTTCTGCCCCCAGTTCTTACCACAGCACTGCATGGGCAAGTACAGGCAAACTCATTCACGTTCAGCCTGCCCCCACTGACACCTCCCAGCCTACACATACAGGCACCTCCAGTCTCTGCCCAGCTAATGGGATTCACTTGCTGCTCACTCCAGACTCATCACCTGCAGCCTATTTAACCCCACTACTCATCCACAGTCCTTGTTCACTCGTCAGATCAGATGGCCTCAACCAGTTGCTCCTAGATCTCACTCTCCCAGCCTAAGGTTTACCTTGTTGCCCGTTGTGCCTAATTTCTCTCCTCTTCTTTTGTGGCCCCGCCGTGACTTGTTATTTCACAGTCTATTGTTAAAGTTATCACTCACCACTTGATCGCCTCCACTGCTCTGTTTCTGGGTGAAACTTCTTGACCTTTCTTGATATTCTCCATCTGTCTACTGCCGTCCCACAGCTGAAACCTCCAAAATCTGGCCCAGTATAGGAACATGGTCCACCCACTGACAGATGTCTGTCTTGTAAACAATGCCCTATCCCAGAAGGAAAGCCCCTGGCCCACAGTACTTTGTGCTCAGGTCCTAAACACCTTGGTATAGGAAGGATGCAGAAGCTGTAGGGATGGTGCAGGAGAGATTTACCAGGATGCTGCCTGGATTCGAGAGCATGTCTCATGAGGATAGGTTGAGTGAATTAATGCTTTTCTCTTTCAGGAGAAGGAGGAAGAGTCAACAGTAGAGGTGTGTAAAATGATATGAGGCATTGAGTGTGGTGAACTAGATATACCTGTCTGACTGCTCCTGTGGCTCCTCCCAGGACCCTGTTGACTGCCCCTGTGGCTCCTCCCACAGACCCCTGTATAAAGGCGACTGTGGCCTGCTGCTCTCCCTCATTTTCCCCAGGATGTAGTGTTGTTCTTCAGTCAATAAAAGCCGATATCTCACTTCCTAAGTCTCGGCGTGAGTTATTGATGGTGCATCAATTTTATTGACTGAAAGTTACAACATGGAAACCGCTTTACGCCCAGAACGCCTAGACTTGGACCCCCAAGACCCTGGAGCAGCTCTTGCCTTTGAACACTGGCTGGTGTGCTTCCAATCGTACTTAGAGGAGGTTCGTGCCACCGACTCGGCTGTTCGGCACAAACTTCTCCTCTCGAGGGTCGCCCCAAAAGTTTATTCGTTCATCAGGGACATATCCACCTACGAGGAGGTGCTTGCCGCCCTCAGAAGACAGTACCTGCGGCCAGTAAATCCAGTTTATGCACGGCACCGCTTGGCAACACGAAAACAGCGGCCTACGGAGTCGACTGCTGAATTTCTCCGAGAACTACAGGTACTCGCGCGGACTTGTGACTGCCAAGCGCTCACAGCGGAACAGCATAAGGAACTCTTGGTCCGAGACGCTTTTGTGACTGGGGTCCGGTCAGTGTGTATACGCCAGCGGCTGCTGGAAAAAGCTGATCTTACCTTACGCTCCACGATAGAGACGGCCGATACGATAGAGGCTGCGCAGCTGTACGCCGAAGAGGTTCAGCCGCGCGATTCCCCGGTTCCGAGCGAATTCGCCAATGCCGCTGTCAGTCGCGGTATCTCAAACCCCACGAATTCGCCAGGTATGAAACTCTGTTACTTTTGTGGGCTTCAGAAACATTCCAGAAACAGCTGCCCGGCGCGCGAAGCGACTTGTTCCAGCTGTGGGAAGAAGGGCCATTTCGCCAAAGTATGTAAGTCTAAACCGCGCCCGGGGTCGAGCAGCGCTGCGTCTGAGACCTGGGGGCCGCCATTTTGCATGACCGGATGTGGACAACCATCTTTGCCGGCGTCACCAGGCCCCGCCCCCGACTCGCCATCTTGCATGCCCGGATGTGAGCGGCCAACTTTGCCGGCGTCACCAGGCCCCGCCCCCGACACGCCCCGTTCAACGCTGGCTTCCGTGACCCTCGACCAAAGCGCTCCGCACCAGCTCGCAAGGTCGATGATGGACATCCTGGTGGAGGGGCACAGGACTAGCTGCCTGTTTGACACGGGCAGCACTGAGAGTTTTATTGACCCGGCCACAGTGAAACGCTGTGGACTCGTGACAAGGCCGGTACGTCAGAAGATCACCTTGGCTTCAGGGTCGCATTCCACAGACATCCGGGTGGGTTGTGTAGCGACATTGGTGGTGCAGGGCACAGAATATCGGAACTTTGCGTTCCTGGTCATGCCTCGGCTGTGCGCACCTGTGCTATTGGGGCTGGACTTCCAGAGCCACCTCGAAAGTGTGACTATGGTGTATGACGGGCCCCACCCACCACTCACTGTCAGGAATCCTCAGTTTGGTGGGACTTCGCCATATACTCCGTTACCACACGCACATACACCCCGAACCCCACATCCCGCCCAGCACCATGCCGATAGCTGTGCTGCTGACACTATTTGCAACCTCTCCACCCTCAAGATCCCTCCCCCATCGCTGTTCACCAACCTGACCCCCGACTGTAAACCTGTGGCAACTAAAAGTAGGAGGTACAGTGCGGGGGACAGGGCCTTTATTCATTCAGAGGTGCAGCGGCTGCTCAGGGAGGGGATCATTGAGCCAAGCACAAGCCCATGGTGGTCCCAGGTGGTCGTTGTTCGGACCGGGCAGAAAAATAGGATGGTTGTGGACTACAGCCAGACCATCAATAGATTCACGCAGCTTGACGCGTACCCCCTACCCCGCATCGCGGATATGGTCAACCAGATAGCTCAGTACAAGGTGTACTCGACAATTGATCTGAAATCCGCTTATCACCAGCTCCCCATCCGCCCAGAGGACCGCCCCTACACCGCTTCGAGGCGGGTGGCAGGCTCTATCACTTTCTGCGCGTCCCATTTGGTGTCACAAATGGGGTCTCAGTCTTCCAGAGGGAGATGGACCGGATGGTGGACCAGTACAAACTGACGGCCACATTTCCCTATCTAGATAACATCACCATCTGTGGTCGCGACTGGTCGGATCATGACGCCAACCTCCAACGATTTTTCCAAGTGGCCGATGCTTTGAATCTCACTTATAACAAGGACAAGTGTGTTTTCAGAACCACACGACTCGCTATCCTTGGGTATGTCGTGGAGAACCGGGTCATTGGCCCTGACCCCGACCGTATGCGCCCCCTGTTAGAACTCCCTCTTCCCACTACTCTCAAGGCCCTCCGGCGGTGCCTGGGTTTTTTTTCCTATTACGCCCAATGGGTTCCCCATTACGCAGACAAGGCCCGCCCCCTGGTCAAGTCTACCACCTTTCCCCTCTCTGCCGAGGCCCGCGCGGCCTTCAGCTGCATTAAAGGGGACATTGCCAAAGCAACGATGCATGCGGTGGATGAGACCATTCCCTTCCAAGTAGAGAGTGACGCCTCTGACGTCGCGCTGGCTGCTACCCTCAATCAGGAAGGCAGGCCAGTGGCGTTTTTTTCTCGTACCCTTCAAGGCTCTGAACTTCGGCACTCCACGGTGGAGAAAGAAGCCCAAGCCATAGTGGAAGCTATTCGGCACTGGAGGCACTATCTCGCCGGCAGAAGGTTCACCTTGCTGACCGACCAGCGCTCGGTTGCGTTCATGTTCAGCAACCAACAGCGGGGCGAAATCAAAAATGATAACATTTTGCGATGGAGAATAGAACTCTCCACCTATACTTACGATATCCTGTACCGGCCTGGCAGGCTCAATGAACCCTCTGATGCCCTATCCCGGGGACCGTGTGCTAGTGCCCAGCTCGACCAGCTGTATGCCCTTCATGCCCAACTTTGCCACCCGGGGGTCACCCGGTTTTATCATTTCATTAAAGCCCGGAACCTGCCGTACTCCCTGGAGGACATCAGGACGATGACCAGGGACTGCCAGATCTGCGCTGAGTGCAAACCGCACTTCTACCGTCCTGACACTGCGCGGCTTGTCAAGGCCACCCGTCCTTTTGAGCGACTGAGTATTGACTTTAAGGGCCCCCTTCCCTCCACCGACCGCAATGTCTACTTTCTCAGTATTATTGACGAGTACTCGCGATTCCCCTTTGCCGTTCCCTGCCCCGACACTGCTACCACGTCGGTCATAAAAGTCCTGCGCCAGCTCTTCACTCTGTTCGGATATCCCTGCTATGTCCACAGTGATAGAGGGTCCTCCTTTATGAGTGACGAGTTGCGCCGGTTCCTGCTTGCTAGGGGCATAGCTACTAGTCGCACCACGAGTTATAATCCCCGGGGGAATGGCCAGGTGGAGAGGGAGAATGCCACAGTGTGGAAGGCCATACTTTTAGCCCTTAAGTCACAAGGGTTGCCAGTCTCCCGATGGCAGGAGGTCCTCCCTGAGGCACTCCACTCTATCCGCTCCCTGTTGTGTACGTCCACTAATGCCACCCCTCACGAACGCTTATTCTCTTTTCCCAGGAAGTCTGTCACTGGGACCACCCTGCCAGTTTGGCTGACGTCCCCGGGGCCAGTGCTGCTACGTAAACATGCGAGGAGTAATAAGTACTCACCACTGGTCGAGAAGGTTCACCTCCTGCATGCTAATCCCCAGTATGCCTACGTGGTCTTGCCTGATGGGCGGGAGGACACGGTCTCTGTCCGCGACCTGGCGCCCGCCGGAGCAGCAGACCACTACCCCGAGCACTCCACGGTAACTATGCACCCTGTACCCGAGGTGACTCCGCATGCACCGTGCCCCACACAGACTCCGTATGCGTCTGTTCCAGGGACCTCGCTCACACGCGAGGGATCCCTGACACCTCCTGTTGGGACAGAATTAACCCACTCTCCGCCTCCAGAGCAAACACCACCTCCGGCACCTGTGCCGTCATCACCTCCGGCTCCTGTGCAATTGCAGCCGGAGCTACGTAGATCGCAGCGAACGATTCGACCACCTGATCGACTTAACCTGTAAATATGCTTGGGAATTTTTTTTTAAACAAAGGGGGGGTGAATGTGGTGAACTAGATATACCTGTCTGACTGCTCCTGTGGCTCCTCCCAGGACCCTGCTGACTGCCCCTGTGGCTCCTCCCACAGACCCCTGTATAAAGGCGACTGTGGCCTGCTGCTCTCCCTCATTTTCCCAGGATGTAGTTGTTCTTCAGTCAATAAAAGCCGATATCTCACTTCCTAAGTCTCGGCGTGAGTTATTGATGGTGCAACAGCCAATGATGTTTTCCCAGGTTAGAAATGGCTAATACAAAGGGACATAATTTTAAGGTGATTGAAGGAACCTATGGGGAAAATTAGAGGTATGATTTCACACAGAGAGGTGGGTGCGTGGAACACCCTGCCAGGGGTGGTGGCAGAGGCAGATACATTAGGGACGTTTAAGAAAATCTTAGATAGGCACATGGCTGAAAGAAAGGTGCAGGGTTATTTGGGAGAGAAGGGTTAGATTGATCATAGAGTAGATTTAAAGATAACCACAGCATTGTGGGCCATAGGGCCTGTTTTGTTCTGTGCTGTGCATGTTGGGAAAGGACAATTTCTGAAAGGAAGGCATAATAACGGTTACACACACAAAATGCTGGTGGAACACAGCAGGCCAGGCAGCATCTATAGGGAGAAGCGCTGTCGACGTTTCGGGCCGAGACCCTTCATCAGGACTAACTGAAAGGAAAGATAGTAAGAGATTTGAAAGTAGTGGGGGGAGGGGGAAATGCGAAATGATAGGAGAAGACCGGAGAGGGTGGAATGAAGCTAAGAGCTGGAAAGGTGATTGGTGAAAGTGATACAGAGCTGGAGAAGGGAAAGGATCATTGGACGGGAGGACTTGGGAGAAAGAAAGGAGGGGGGTGGGAGCACCAGATGGAGATGGAGAACAGGCAGAGTGATGGGCAGAGAGAGAGAGAAAAAAAACAAACAACTAAATATGTCAGGGATGGGGTAAGAAGGGGAGGAGGGGCATTAACAGAAGTTAGAGAAGTCAATGTTCATGCCATCAGGTTGGAGGCTACCCAGCCATTATATAAGGTACCATCTCCCTCTGGTGCTTCCCCCCCCCCACTCCTTTCTTTCTCCTGAGGCCTCCCGTCCCATGATCCTTGCCCTTCTCCAGCTCTGTATCACTTTCGCCAATCACCTTTCCAGCTCTTAGCTTCATCCCACCCCCTCCGGTCCTCTCCTATCATTTCGCATTTCCCCCTCCCCCCACTACTTTCAAATCTCTTACTACCTTTCCTTTCGGTTAGTCCTGATGAAGGGTCTCAGCCCGAAACGTCGACAGCGCTTCTCCCTATAGATGCTGCCTGGCCTGCTGTATTCCACCAGCATTTTGTGTGTGTTGTTGTTTGAATTTCCAGCATCTGCAGATTTCCTCGTGTTTGCTGCATAATAACAGTTACCTTTTTCAACACTGGATTAACTGATCATTTCACAACCTGGCGATTATGTTTGATCAGCAGCTATTGCTGTTAGCAGCAACCATGTTGGGCACAGCAAGATTCCACTCCCAGTGAACCGGATACATCTCAGGAAGAGGCATGACAGTTGATCTATGACCAGCTGGACTTGGCTTCTCTTATGAGGCTACGCTGGGTTCCTCACTCAATTCTGTAGGGGAGGAAAGGAATTTATTTCACCTTTCGTTCTGGCAGGGTGCACCTCATCCTCCCCAATAGGCAACCAGTTCAGCCAGAGCCCTCACCTTGAGTATTGTGAACAGTTTTGGGCTCCTCATCTAAGAAAAGATGCGTTGGCATTGGAGAGGGTTCAGAGGAGGTTCGCAAGGATGATTGCAGGAATGAAAGGGTTATCATACGAGGAACATTTGATGGCTCTGGGTCTGTACTCGCTGGAGTTTAGAAGGATGAGGGAGGATCTCATTGAAACCCTTCGAATGTTGTAAGGCCTAAACAGAGTGGATGTGGAAAGGATGTTTCCCATGATGGGGGAGGCTAGGACAAGAGGACACAGCCTCAGAATAGAGGGGCATATATTTAAAAGAGAGACGCGGAGAAATTTCTTTAGCCAGAGGGAGGTGAATTTGTGGAATTTGTTGCCATAGGCAGCTGTGGAGGCCAAATCATTGGGTGTATTTAAGGCAGAACTTGATCGGTTCTTGATTGGACACGGCAACAAAGCTTATGAGGAGAAGGCCGGGGAGTGGGACTGAGGAGGGGAAATAGGATCAGCCATGATTGAATGGCAGAGAAGACTCGATGGGCCTAACGGTCTAATTCTGCTCCTATCTCTTATAGTCTTATGATGTCAGGTGTTTTCTGTTATACTTACTGAATTGTCACGATAGGCTGTAGCTCATCCTCTTCAATAGACAGCTGTTTCAGCCAGTGTCTGATGTTTTCCGTCAGTTACTGAATTGTCACAGCACAGAATGAGGCTGATGGTTCATCGTCTTGACGCCAGCTTCAAGGCAAAGAACTCTCTTACTCCCATTTCCCTGCCCCTTCCCCACAACCTCACTGACTAAAATGTACAGAGCTGTGCACTTATTAATAGCAACGGTGCCTAGGACTTTTGCACAGTACCGTCTTTGTCAACGTGGAGTGGAGAGCAAGCTTGTCAATCCCGAAGGATTAAACGACGTTGGGAATGGCGAGGGTGGAGCGTCACAGGAGGGGTGTGAGACAGGTGGCAGAGAAGGAGTGCTGGGGTGGGGAATGGTGCAGATGCAGACACTCCCAGCCCTGAAACATCAGGCAAGACTATTTGATTCCAAACAACTGGTTTATTGATCATTACAGAAAGTCTCTCTGGTGTTTCCCACTCCCTCCCCTCTCCCTTCCCCTTTTCCCAACCATGATTCCCCTCTCCCTGCCCCCTTCCCACTCTCAGTCCACAATAGAGACCCATATCACAACCAGGTTTATCATCACTCACATGGGTCATGACATTTGTTTTTTTTTGCAGTACAGTGCAATAAATGCCCCTAGTGTATCAACTAATAACATCACCCCTGGCAGTACATTCCATACCCACTATTCTCTGTATAAAAAAGTCTACCTCACACATCCCCCCCTATCCTTTCCACCAATCACTTTAAGAGAGTGTCCTCTGGGTTGGCCATTGGCACTTTTTGAAAAAGATGCTGGCTGTCCACTCTATCTGTGCCCTACATAATCTTATACCTCTGTCAAAATGTCTCCACACTCAGACCACCCTTTGAGTTAGGCATTTCCTGCTCATATTCTCCCTAAACATTTCACCTTTCACCTTGCGCCTATGACCTCTAGTTATAGCCTTTCTCTGTTCCTGTTGTACAGCTGTGACTGTTCATCACAATCTTCCATCTCCTGGCCAGTGAGGGCACAGCCCAGCCAAGCTATCCAGCGACTGATCCAGGCCTGGACACGGGCCTGGGCATAGCAAAGTTCAAGGTACTTCATCATCAAAGTACGTTTGCAGCAAACAACCCTGAGATTTGACTTCCCACAGACAGTCGCAAAACGAAGAAACGCGATAGATAGATAGATAGATAGATAGATAGATACTTTATTCATCCCCATGGGGAAATTCAACATTTTTTCCAATGTCCCATACACTTGTTGTAGCAAAAACTCATTACATACAATACTTAACTCAGTAATAATATGATATGCATCTAAATCACTAACTCAAAAAGCATTAATAATAGCTTTAAAAAAAGTTCTTAAGTCCCGGCGGTTGAATTGTAAAGCCTAATGGCATTGGGGAGTATTGACCTCTTCATCCTGTCTGAGGAGCATTGCATCGACAGTAACCTGTCGCTGAAACTGCTTCTCTGTCTCTGGATGGTGCTATGTAGAGGATGGAACCCGTTCAAAGAAAACATCAAACACCCAAGGCGCAAAGAAAACAAATCATGCAAAGGGCAATAAGAAATGAGTGGAAAAACACAATATAAAACATCAAATCCCACAGAGTCATTGAAACAGTCCAGGAATGGTCAGTTTAGTTCCAGTCAGCCAAGTGGCCCAGAAGTTGCCATTTTCTCCTCCAGCAGCCAGCACAACACCTCACGTTGCCCTCTGAAGGTGAACAAACAGGATGACTGCGGCCTAAGGAATCGATGCTTTGAAGAGAAGTCTGGGGCTTGGTTTCTTTGCAACAGAAGAGGCTTTGATTTAATGTTTCAGGACCATAGGAGCAGAATTAGACTATTGTCTTCAGCCCATCGAGTCAAGACCCTGGGGGCAATTACCAAAGAAGGCACAATGAAGGCAAGGCTAGCTCACACTTACGCAAACACAAAGATTAGCAGAAATGTGAAAAGGCAGAATTATAAAATTATGAGAGGCATAGACAGAGTTGAAGTGTCTAGTACCAGATGGTTGTATGTTTGGAGGGAAGTAGAATATTAGGGGTAGGCTTTTTACACAGAGTGGTGGGTGTGTTGAACACCTACCAGGGGTGGTGGTGAAGCAGATACATTAGGGATATTTAAGAAACTCTTCGGATCATAGAAAAATGGAGGGCAATGTGGAAGGAAAAGTTAGATTGATCTTGGGGTAGGTTAAAAGGTCGGCACAACATTGTGGGCCAAAAGGCCGGTGTTGTGCTGTTCTATGTCCAAGCCAATCTTTACCCTTCCATCAACACCAGATTAGCATAAACACAAGAGATTCTGTAGATGCCGGAGAAACACACACAAAATGCCGCAGGAACTTGATAAGTCGGACAGGATCAATGTAGAGAAATAAACAGTCAATGTTTCAGGGAAAGACCCTTTACCTAGTCCTGATGAATGTTCTCAGCCTGAAACATAGACTGTTTACTTGCATCCAGAGATGCTGCCTGACCTGTTGAGTTCCTCCAGCATTTTTTGTGTGTTTCTCACTATAATCAGTGTTCTGTAATACTTTCTGCTACCTCAATGTTTGCAAGGAGGGACATTGATGTTTTGGAGAGGGTGCAGAAGAGGTTTACCAGGGTGCTGCCTGGATTAGAGGCCATGTGCTATAACGAGAGGCTGGATAAACTTGGGTTGTTTTCACTGGAGCGGCAGAGGCCGAGGGGAAATCTGATAGAGGCTTATAAGATTATTAGAGGCATAGATAGAGTGGACAGACAGTATCTTTTCCCCAGGACTGAATTGTCTAATACCCAAGGACAGGCATTTAAGATGAGAGGGGTAATTTCAAAGGAGATGTGAGGGGCGAGTCTTTTTACACAGAGTGGTGGGTACCTGGAATGTGCTGTCTGGGATGGTGGTGGAGTCAGATACACTACGGATATTTAAAAGATAGACACATGGAAGTGAGGGAAATGGAGGGATATGGACATTGTGTGGGCAGAGGGGATTGGTTTAGCTGGCCATTTGAGTACCAATTTAAATGGTTCGGCATGACATTGTGAGCTGAAGGGCCTGTTCCTGTGCTTACTATGAACTTATATGTGAAACGATCTGTCTGGATCACACATAGACAAGCTTTTCAATGTCTTCAACATTCAGGATTACGTTTATTAGACACAGGTCAACATTAAAGATTCAAGATCGTTCAATGTCATTTCCAGTGCATAAGTGTGTATGTACCTGTACATCAAATGTGCAGTGAAATGTGTTGTTTACATTAGACAACAAAAGGAAAGTGTTGGAGGAACTCAGTAGGTCAAGTGGCACATATGGAGAGGAATTAATTCATTTTTATCACTTTCACTGAGGTTGGGGAGTCTAGAACTGGAGGGCATAAGTTAAGGGTGAAAGGTGAAATATTTAAGAGAAACTTCGTCACTCAGAGGGTGGTGTGAGAGTGAAACAAGCTGCCGGCAGAAGGCACGGATTTCATTTCAACATTTACGGGAAGTTTGGATAAGTAAATGGATGAAGGGAGTATTGCCCAGGTGCGGGTCAGTGGGACTAGGCTGAATAACTGTTTGGCAGGGACTAGAAGGGCCTGTCTCTGGGCTGTAGTGTTCTATAACTCTATGTCCATCTGACCAGTTGAATACATGGTCACTGAGCACGTCATTTCCCAGTAGAAGGTGCGAAGTTGTCTGAGAAGCCTATGGAGGAATGAATTTGGAATCGGAATGAGTTGGAAGGAGAAAGGAAAGGTTTGCAGGAATCTGTTCTGTGGTACGTTGTTACAGACCTATGGCATGCAAATTCCATCAGGAATGAACTAGATGTTCATTCAGGCAATCTCTGAAGAGTATTGATAATTGATGTGGTCACCCATCTTGCAAAGAAGAAGGCAATAGAAGATCACTTCTGTAGAAAAATTTGTCAAGAACAATCATGGACAAGGAAAGTCCATGATCATCCATGTCATATGACACATCAGATATTGATCGAATGACTATCCATCTCAATCCCATTCTCCTGCCTTCTCCATGTAACCTTTGACACTCTTACTAATCAAGAACCTACTTTAAAAATACACAATGACTAGGCCTCCACTGCAATGAATTTCACAGATTCACAACGCTCCGTCTACTGAAATTCTTCCCCATCTCTGTTCTAAAGGGATGTTCTTCTATTCCAAGGCTGTGCCCTCTGGTCCTAGACTTCTCCACAATAGGAAACATCCTCACCACGTCTAATCTAGGCCTTTCAATATTCAATAGGTTTCCCCTATTCTTCCGAATTCCAGAGAGTACAGGCCCAAAGCCATCAAACATAAAGGGCCGAATGGCCTTCTCCTGTCCCCATCAATTTGTAGGAGTTTGTTTTAGCTTTTGAGCTCTGATTCACAAACTCACACTACTGATGACTCGTGCTAACGGAACGCAGGAGGCTCAGAGCTCCTGAAGTAATGTTCTGCCTCAGGTCAAGCTGACAAACACTGAGAAACTACTTAAGGGAAAGTTGGCAGTTTTCCCGTGCCCCTGTCAGGGCTCAGGCTGCAAACAACAACACCCTAATAGATCATCCTCAGCAGGATCTGGTGAACCTCAGATTTTCAGAAGCAGCACTATTTTTGTTCTACCAGAATTCACACCCACCTGTACACTGCCGGAATCTACAGCAAGAAAGATTTGACACCAGCACCTTTCTTCCCAAAATACCCTCTTCAATCAACCTCAAATGGAGAGATCGTGAATTAAATAAATAAGGTGCACTCAAATACAGTGACAGTTCAAGTTTTAAGGAACAAAAATTTACAGTATTGAATGAAAATGGATGTTTATCATGGACCAACAGCGCCCCCTAATGGCCAGCCTTTAATTTACAGCTCAAAAGTTCGAGCCTCTTATTCACAATTTTGTAAAGACTTTTAGCCAGGGGTGGTGGTGGAGGCAGATACAGTGGCATGCAAAAGTTTGGGCACCCCTGGTCAAAATTTCTGTTACTGTGAATAGCTAAGCGAGTAGAAGATGACCTGATTTCCAAAAGGCATAACGTTAAAGATGACACAATTCTTTAATATTTTAAGCAACATTACTTTTTTATTTCCATCTTTTACAGTTTCAAAAAAACAAATAAGAAAAAGGGCCCAAAGTAAAAGTTTAGGTGCTCTGCGTGGTCAGTACTTAGTAACACCCACTTTGGCAAGTATCACAGCTTGTAAACACTTTCTGTAGCCAGCTAACAGTCTTTGAATTCTTGTTTGAGGGATTTTCGCCCATTCTTCCTTGCAAAAGGCTTCTAGTTCTGTGAGATTCTTGGGCCATCTTGCATGCACCGCTTTTTTTTTTAGGTCTATCCACAGATTTTCGATGATGTTTAGGTCGGGGGACTGTGAGGGTCATGGCAAAACCTTCAGCTTGTGCCTCTTGATAGTCCACTGTGGATTTTGAGGTGTGTTTAGGATCATTATCCTGTTGTAGAAGCCATCCTCTTTTCATCTTCAGCTTTTTTTTACAGACGGTGTGATGTTTGCTTCCAGAATTTGCTGGTATTTAATTGAATTAAATCTTCCCTCTACCAGTGAAATGTTCCCTGTGCCACTGGCTGCAACACAAGCCCAAAGCATGATCGATCCACCCCCGTGCTTAACAGTTGGAGAGGTGCTCTATTCATTTAATTCTGCACCCATTTTTCTCCAAACATACCTCTGCTCATTGTGGCCAAAAAGTTCTATTTTAACTTCATCAGTCCACAGGACTTGTTTCCAAAATGCAGCAGGCTTGTTTAGATGTTCCTTTGCAAACTTCTGACACTGAATTTTGTGGTGAGGATGCAGGAAAAGTTTTCTTCTGATGAGTCTTCCATGAAGATCATATTTGTGCAGGTGTCACAGTGCACCACCACTCCAGAGTCTGCTAAATCTTCCTGAAGGTCTTTTGCTGTCAAATGGGGGTTTTAATTTGCCTTTCTAGCAATCCTATGTGCAGTTCACTCGGAAAGTTTTCTTGGTCTTCCAGACCTCAACTGTTCCACCGTTCCTGTTAACTGCCATTTCTTAACTACATAACGAACTGAGGAAACAGCTACCTGAAAATACTTTGCTATCTTCTTATAGCCTTCTCCTGCTTTGTGGGCATCATTTATTTTAATTTTCAGAGTGCTAGGCAGCTGCTTAGAGGAGTCCGTGGCTGCTGATTGTTGGGACAAGGTTTGAGGAGTCAGGGTATTTATAAAGCTTTGAAATTTGCATCACCTGTCCTTTCCTAACGATGATTGTGAACAAGCCATAGCCCTAACAAGCTAATTAAGGTCTGAGACCTTGGTAAAAGTTATCTGAGAGCTCAAATCTCTTGGGGTGCCCAAAGTTTTGCATGGTGCTCCGTTCCTTTATTTCACTCTAAAATTGTACAAAACAAATATAATACACTAATCTTGCTTAAAATATTGAAAAGAATGTTTCATCTTTAACTTTATGACTTAACTATTTTGACCAGGGGTGCCCAAACTTTTGCATGCCTCTGTATATAGAGGACATTTAAGAAAGTCTTAGATAAGCACATGGATGAAAAAAATCTGGGCGACTATGGGGGAATGGAAGTGTTAGACTGAGTCACGCAGAGGATGTGTACAGAGTGCCACAGATTCATCTTCATTCTTAATTTCCAGTCTTGGAAATCCCACTGTACTACTGAACCTTCTGACATTTCCCTCTTCTTATGCGTAGAACTCCTAATATTTTCTGGTTTCACAGACTGTAACTATATTTCACAACATGTGACAATAATAAATTTCTATTTCTCAGTCTCTGTCTTTCTCTCTCTCCCCTCCTACTTCTTTCTCTCCATTTCTCTCTCTCTTTCTCTCTTCCTCACAGCTTTCCTCTCTATCTCTTTCTCACTCTTCCTCTCTCTCTCAAATTCTCTTTTTCTCTCTCCATCTCTCTCTTTCTCAGTCCTCCTATTTCTTTTTTCTCTCCCCCACCACTTTCTTTCTCTCCTCCATCACTCTTTCTTTCTCCTTCTCTTCTTCTCTCTCTCTTCCCCCTCTCTCAATCTCTTTCTTTCTCTCCCTCTCTCCTTCTCTCTTTCTAGCTAGACAACAGAACAGCCAATAAGTACAAAGATATCTCCCTCTGTAACTGGAAGCTTTAAGTAACTTTGTTTTGAAAGTTAGTTTGGAAGATCAGATGGCAGCCATGAGCTGCCAACCCCACTGTGAATAAATTCAGTTGCAGAATGAAAAAGGGAGAAGGAAGAGCTAACAGATCCTCAGCCAGCAAGTTGGTTAGAAGTGAATTCCATAATATCATTCCATCTTGTCCACAGAGATTAACTGAGGCATCCATGAAAGTTTATGAGAAGGGATTAGAAGATATGACAGGTTGGCAGAGCTGTTATCGAGCAATGATCAGCCTCCTTCACTGAAAGACATCTGAAATAAATCTCCAGAATGTGAAGCATAGCGGTGGATCCAGAAAATGAGGAAGTTTGAACTATTCTGGAATCTGGTTAAAGAGCGTTTGTAAAGTGATCTCCATAAAGCACCAGCAATGATTTATACAACAGTGCTGGAGATCCAAAAGGCAACATCATACATATTTCCAAATGACAGAGAATGAGGCTATTCATCCTGTTGGGTCAAAGTCAAGTTCGGTCTCAGTCAATTAAGTTTTCCAGTGACCCATTCTTCTTATATTCCTTACAAATGCAATTCAGTTTTGTCTGACAATTTTTAATCGAAGGTAACTTCTGAGTTGGTAATTCAGTTCATTCTTAAGTTTCTTGCCCCTTTTAATCCTCATTGTGGTAAAGTGAAGTGAGTGCAGGTAAATCAAATTTATTATCAAACTACGGATATGACTAGATGGGCCAAAGGGCCTGTTTCTGTGTTGTACTTTTCTGTGACTCTATAACTCTACGTCACCAAATATTATCCTGAGAGTCGTTTATGTGCAGGTAATCTCAGTAGACCAAACCAACAAACGAACAGATAGATAGACAGACAGACAGATAGACAGATAGATAGACAGATAGATAGACAGCGAGATAGATAGATAGACAGATAGATAGGTAGACAGATAGATAGACAGAGAGATAGATAGATAGACAGACAGATAGATAGATAGATAGATAGATAGATAGATAGATAGATAGACAAATAGATAGACAGAGAGATAGATAGATAGACAGACAAACAGATAAATAGACAGATAGATAGACAGACAGATAGACAGACAGACAGATAGATAGATAGATAGACAGATAGATAGACAGACAGACAAACAGATAGATAGATAGATAGATAGACAGACAGACAGATAGACAGAGAGATAGATAGACAGATAGATAGACAGACAGGTAAATAGACAGAGAGATAGATAGATAGACAGATAGATAGATAGACAGAGAGATAGATAGATAGATAGACAGACAGACAGACAGATAAATAGACAGAGAGATAGATAGACAGATAGATAGACAGACAGACAGGTAAATAGACAGAGAGATAGATAGACAGACAGACAGATAAATAGACAGAGAGATAGATAGACAGACAGACAGACAGACAGATAGATAGATAGACAGACAGATAGATAGACAGAGATAGATAGATAGACAGATAGATAGACAGAGAGATAGATAGATAGATAGATAGATAGATAGATAGATAGATAGATAGATAGACAGAGAGATAGATAGACAGATAGACAGACAGACAGATAAATAGACAGGTAGATAGACAGACAGACAGATAGACAGAGAGATAGATAAACAGACAGTTAGACAGACAGATAGATAGATAGATAGACAGACAGATAAATAGACAGAGAGATAGATAGACAGACAGACAGACAGACAGATAGATAGACAGACAGACAGACAGCTAGATAGATAGATATGTAGGTAGGTAGGTGGGTAAAGAGGGAGACAGACAGATAAGGCTATATAGTCTTTTTTGTTCCTGGGCATTGATGTTTCCATACTAGGCTGTGATGTAACCAGTCCGGATACTCTCCACTGTGAATCTATATAGATTTGGCCTCTTGATAACAGGTTCTCCATCTAACTAATATTTCCAACACTGAGTCCCCTGGAGGGTGGAGGCCAAAGAAGATGACCTGTCCTGGGTTTAAACAACTGTATATGCCTGTGTGGGTGGGGCACAGTAATGGGGCTTGTTTCACTGTTGTCTCTTTAGTTCTCTGTTGATCTGCCGATCATTCTGGCCATGCTATGGTAGTGCTGGAATGTGTGGTGATCCTTGCAGCTCCCTGTAGTACGTCGGAGTGTGTTGGTTGTTAGCACAGAGCATAAGACCATAATCCCTAAGAGAAGAGTTGGGCAATTCGGCTCGTCAAGTCTTCTCCACCATTCCATCATGGCTAGTACACTATCCCTCGCAACCCCATCCTCCTGCCTTCTCCCTGTAACCTTTCACGCCCTGACTAATGAAGAACCGATCAATCTCCGCCTTAAGTATACTCGGTGAGTTGACCTCCACAGCAATCTGTGGCAATGAATTCCACCGATTCACCACTCTCTAGCTAAAGAAAATCCTCCTCGTCTCTGTTACAAAGGGACGTCCTTCTGTTCTGAGGTTGTGCCTTCTGGCCCTAGACTACCCCACAATAGGAAACATTCTCTCCGCATCCACACTAGCCCTCCAATAACCCATAGGTTTCATCAATATTCAATATTCAGTCAGTGAAACCCAACATAGATTGGGGCATCACTTTGTCAATTTCACTCCATCCACCACAACTGGCGGGATTTCCTGGTGACCATCCATTTTAATTCTACTTCCCATTCCCATTCCGACATGTCAATCCACGCCTTCCCCTACGGCCACAATGAGGCGGGTTGGAAGAGGAACACCATATATTCTGTCTGTGTAGCCTCCAACATTGATTTCTCTAACTTCTAGATTTTTCTTCCTCCTCCCCCTTCTCTCCTTTTCTATACCCCGTTCTGGCTCTCCTCCTACCCCTTTTCTTCTCCTCACCTGCCCATCACCTCCTTCTTGTGTCCCTCCTCTCCTTCCCATTCTCCCATGGTTCACTGCCCTCTCCTATCAGATTGCTTCTTCCTCATACTTTTGCCATTTCCACTTAATTCATCTCCCCCTCCCCCACCCACCCACCTAGTCTCACCTATCACCTTCTAGATCATACTCCGCCCCCTTCCCCTCCATCTTATTCTGGCTTCTGCCCCCTTCCTTTCCAGTCCTGATGAAAGGCCTCGGCCTGAAATGTCAACTGGTCGTTCCCTCAGTAGATGTAGCCTGGCCTGCCAAGTTCCTCCAGCATTTTGTACGTGGTACTTCCGAAACTTGTCTGTTAGCTTCTCCCAGTTGTAATGAAAGTTCATTGACCTGCAAACTGTTCCTTACCACACAGCTGCCGTGGTACCTCTGGCATTTTCTGTATTTATTTCACACTTCCAGCACCTGCAGCTTTCAGCTTTATGATGCGACTTATGCTGGTAATATTACACTTGACTCTGATTCAGATTCTGACCAGCTATTTCCGTTTGATGAGCCAGCAGCCGTGGCCCAATAGTCCAAGCCAACCTTTCAGGCATGTATCTTGGAAGCACTTCAACATGTGGAAAAATGAGGCAAAGAGCGTAGTGGTTAGCACGACACTGTCAACACTCGAGACATTCCGGAGCTCAGAGTTCAATCCCAGCACCCTTCTGTAAGGAGTCTCTGTGCGTCCTCCCCATGGAACGCATCGGTTTTCTCCGGGTCCTCTAGTTCCCTCCCACAGTCCAGAGACGGACTGGGTAGGTTGTAAATCTGTCCCGTGATTAGGTTAGGGTTGACCAGCATTGTGGTGTTGCTGGGCAGGGTGTATTGGAGGGCTGGAAGGGCCTACTCTGCGCTGAATCACTAAATAAATAAATGAATTTAAAATGTGGTACATGTGGTAAAATGTGGTGAAGCACTTCAACCTGAGGCTTTATTCAGACCACAGTTGGAGAACTGTGAACAGATTTTATCCCCTTATCAAAGAATGGACGTTCTAGCATTGGAGAGGGTCCGGAGGGGGTTCGTGAGCATTCACCCGGGAATGAAGGGGTTAATGTATGAGGATTATTTGAGGGCTCTGGACCTGTACATGCTGGAGTTTAGAAGAGCATGTAATCTCATTGAAACCTAGCTAAACTGAAAGTCTTAGAGTGGACATGTAGAGGATGTTTCCAACTGTGGATGAGTCTGGAACCAGAGCAGAAGTATAGAAGAATGTCCATTTAGAATGGAAATGAGGAGGAATTTCCTGAGCCAGGGGGCGGTGAATCTGTGGAATTCATTGCCACAGATGGCAGTGGAGACCAAATCACTGAGTATTTTTAAAGCAGAATTTGATAGGTTCTTGATTCGTTAGGGCGTCAAAGGCTACAGAAAGAAGACAGGAGAATGAGCTTGAGAGGGAAGTGGATCATCCATGATGGAATAGACCATGAGGCCATAAGATATAGGAGCAGAATTAGGCCATTTGGCCCATCAAGTCTGCTCTGGCATTTCATCATGGCCGATCCATTCTCCTTCTCAGCTCCAATCTCCTGCCTACTCCCCATATCCCTTCACGCCCTGACTAATCAAGAATCCATCAACCCCTGCCTTAAAAGTACGCAGAGGTTTATAGATTCTTGATTGGTCAGGGGAGAATGGTGGAGTGGACTCAGTGAGTCAAATGGGCTAATTCTGCTCCTATGATTAGAGTCTGATGGTTATTGTTTCATGTCATGTTGCCTTACCTCAGTGCATGGTTGTAATGAAATGATCTGTATGAATGGTGTGCTGGATAGGTTTCTCACTCTGTACTGGGGTGCCACAGTGGTGTTTTAGTTAGCGCGACGCTATTACAGCTCGGGACATTGGAGTTCAAAGTTCAATTCCGGCATTCCGGTTTGTATGTTCTTCCAGTGACCGTGTGGGTTTCCTCTGGGTGCTCTGGTTTCCTCCCACAGTCCAAAGACCTACCGGATGGTAGGTTAATTGGTCATTGTAAATCATCCCATGATTAGGCTGGGGTTAAATCGGTGGGTTGCTAGGCAGTGAAACTCGAAGGGCCAGAAGGACTGGCTCTGCACGGTATCTCAATAAAGAAATAAATAATGAGACTATTTTCCAGTTTACTTCACCAATTTATTTTGTAGCTCTTTATTTAAGAGCAGTTAGGCAAGAATGATTGGGACAGCTTATTAGAAAAGGCAATCTTGCTATTCAATTTGCATTGGCAGCTTCATCTAAAGGGAACAGGGTTGACATTATTGTAGATAGAAAATAGAACTACTAATATTTCAGAACAGTACAGGCCCTTCGGCCCACGATGATGTGCTGACTGCCTAATCTACTCTAAGATCAATCTAACCCTTCCCTCCTACATAGCCCTCCATTTTTCTATCATCCATGTGTCTACCTAAGAGCTTCTTCAACGTCCCTGATGTATCTGCGTCTACCACTACACCTGGCACTCACCACTCGTAGTGTAAAAGAACTTACCTCTGACATCCCCCCATACTTTCCTTCAGTCAGCTTCCAGTTATGCCCCCTCATATTGGCCATTTCTGCCCTGGGGAAAAGGAGTCTCTGGCTGTCCACTCAATCATCCTGTACACCTATAGCAAGCCACCTCTCATCCTCCTTTGCTCCGGCTCAACCCACCCTCCAGTAGGGAAACTACAGACCCAGTGACTGTGTAGTTGCATGTGTGGGGCGGGAGAGAGGAAAGAGTGAGAAACGGTGGCCTGCAGGCATCGAACTCCCAGACCCGCTTCACTCAGCTCAGCACTGAACCGTCTCTGTGGCTGCGGAATCACTTCCGGGGACTCTGCAGGTCGTGTTATTTGTTTACTTTTTTTCACACATCGGGTGTACGATGGTCTTTGTGGTGAGGGGCTTTTCATGAATTCTGCTGTGCTTCTTTGTCTAGCAGCTGCCTGAAAGGAGATCATTCTCAAGGTTGAATATGGTATACATACTCTGAATTTTGCAGTACAAGAGATTCTGCAGATGCTGGAAGATTTGAGCAAACGCACAGAACGCTGCAGGGGAATAAACAGTCAATGCTCCAGACCGAGTCCTGATGACGAGTCTCGGCCTGAAACGTCGACTGTTTACTTGCCTCCATAGATGCTGCTGACCTACTGAGTTCCTCCAGTGTTTTGTGTGAGGATAGAGTGAGATTATCCATGGAGCTCCAAGAGTTGTTTAAGGCACAATGGGGCAAAAAAAATCTCTTGCTTTGTCCAAAGCCTCTGGGAACTGTAGTACTGTCAAATCTGAGTGCATCCAGAGCTTGTGAGAATTAAAACTCTCTCTGGACACTTGGTAACTTGTGTGCATGCTTTCCTCACAGGGAACCAATGCATGTGCACCTGAAAATAACTGGTACTTGTACAGAACTGGATTAAACCTGACCGGCATGGTCAGGACCTGCTACTGAGAAACTGTAGATCCATAGTTCACTACAGCTCAGAAACAGGTCCTTTGGCCCACCCAGTCCATGCTGAACTGTTGACCTGCACCTGATCTAAAGCTCTCCATCCCCAGCCATCCAAATCTCACTTAAACTTTCAAATCAAACCCACAGCCACCACTTGCGAGGGCAGCTCATTCCACACTCTCACCACCCTGAGCAAAGAAGCTCCCCCTCCTGTTCCATTTAAGTATTTGGCCTCTCACCCTTAACCTAGAAATGCTGGGAAGAGAGTGAACCTCAAGGTAGTATAAGCATTCTTTGATTATACATTTACTTTGACTTTGAACAATCAGATGTCAGATGGACACACAAACACACACACGCACAGAAGCACACAAACACACATACACACACAAGCGCACACACACATGTGCACTCAAAAGACTATAAGATCAAAATTCAAAGTTTAAAGATATGACAAAAATATCATAAGACATAGAAGCAGAATTCTGCCATTTAGCCCATCGCCTGCTCCATCATTGCATCACGGCTGATTTATTATCCCTCTCAACCCTACTCTCCTGCCTTCTCCGCGTAACCTTTGCCACCCTGACTATATCACAAACATCTATAACCTGATGCATTCATCACGCACCACAGACACACACGTATAACACCAAGGGTTTGTTTTCCTTTGCAGATTTTGAAACATATCATGCTTTCAGAAGGAAAAACAGCCTGCAGGCCAATCCAAAGATTGTTCCAGTCGTTTCAATGTTGCTATAATGGTGGTTGTAAATTCAGGACGCTGGACGCTCTCACTTCCTCTCCAATCTGGATCATAGTTAGTTCATGGTGAGCCTAACCAAAACCAGTTGTGACTCCGATGTTGCAGGGTGGTAGGTGCAGAAGCACTGACAGAACAAATACCTCTTTATATCCACAAACAACAGATAAACGCAAAAAAGAAAATCAGCAAGGATTATTTTAAAAAGCAGCATTAAGGATACAGTAGTTGCTAAGCCTGATTCAAATATGTTTTGGCATTAAAACACCTTCAAACAAAATAACAATCAATTCCCCAGGACCACAAAGCTCTACAGTTGACTTGGAGCGTGTAATTAAGTCAAGCCAAGATAAATGCTAACGAGGCACAGCAAGAGTGCAACTTGGCCTCCTCGAGCTGGCACGCTCGCTGCAGCAGTGAACGGTAAGCTGAAGGTGGGGTGGCATGCCTCGCAGTCGGAACTGCAGAGGGTGCAGAAATCGGTTCTGGACATCACCTCCGAGTTGTACGTCTTCACTGCTTTTTGTCCTGTGGAACAAAAGTTCAAAGTTCAATGTAAATTTATTCACAAAGTACCATATACTACCCAGAGTATAATTTTCTTGTGGGCATGCACAGAAATGCAATAGAATCAATGAAAAACCAACACGATAAAGACAGACAGTCAATGTCCAAATATATAAAAAAATAACGATAATAAACAAATAAATAATAAATTAGCACATAAACAAACAACCAGACAAATAAGTTAAGTAAGTCAGTAATAAGTATTAACTCAAAGTGAAATTATAGGCTGCAGATTCTATCAACAGCCATTCAAAAGAACTATATCTAGAAGTTTTGTGGGAAACTTTGAGGGAACTAGAATATACCAAGGATGTAATGCTGAGACTTTATAAAGCGCTGGGGAGGCCTCATTTAGAGTATTGTGAGCAGGTTTGGGCCACTTTTCTAAGAAAGGATGTAGTGACATTGGAAAGAATTCAAAGGAGGTTTACAAAAAAACGATTCCGGGATTGAAAAGCTTATCACATGGAGCGTTTGATGGCTCTGGGCCTGTACTTACTGGAATTCAGAAGAATGGTGGGGGGGGGGGGCGGGGTGGTGGTTGTTCTCATTAAGACCTTTCGACTGGTGAAAGGCTTCAAGAGAGTGGAGGTGGAGGCGATGTTTCCTGTGGTGGGGGAGTCTAAGACCAGAGGACACAGCCTCAGTATACAGAAACATCCATTTGGAATGAGATGAGGAGAAATTTCTTTAGCCAGAGAGTAGTGAATCTGTGGAATTCTTTGCCACAGGCAGCTGTGGAGGCCAAGTCATTGGATATAATTAAGACAGAGGTTGATAGATTCTTGATTAGTCATGGATAGGGGTGAAGGCAGGAGTTTGGGGCTGAAAGCAAAATGGATCAGCCATGATGAAATGGCAGAGCAGACTTGATAGGCCAAAGGGCTTAATGCTGCTCCTATGTCCTATGGTAAACTACCCACAAAACGTCGCAGTGTATCACCAGAGCCATCTTGATTGTGACTTTGTTCACCAGTTGTAACCTCCTCTTGTGCTCCTTCTCAAAGCCACTCACACCAACTCATTACACTTATCGAAAGTCAGTTGAGTCAAGATTTTGGGGTTGTTTGGGCAATGACAGGATAGTGTTGATAGGGTAGATAAGAAGGCATTTGGCATGCTTGCTTTTATTAGCCGAGGCATTGAGTTCATAAGTCAGGAAGTTATGTTTCAGCTTTATAAAACTCTGGCTGGGCCACATCTGCAGTTCCGGTTCCCCCACTATGGGAAGGATGTCAATACTTTGGAGAGCCTGCAGAAGAGGTTCACCAGGATGCTGCCTGGATTAGAGGGCATTTCTATGATGAGAAGTTAGACAAATTTGAGTTGTTTTCTCTCGAGCAGAGGAGGCCAAGGGGAAGTGCGAAAGAGGTTTATAAGATAGAGTAGACAGACAGTATCTTTTCCCCTGGGTTGAAATGTCCTTTAAAAGAGGGCATGCACTTAAGGTGAGAGGGAGTATTTTGAAAGGAGGTGTGAGGGGCCAGTTTTTAAAAAAAAAAAAATTTTTAATTTTCAAATCTATTTATTTATTTATTTATTTTTACACAGAGCGTACTGGGTGCCTGGAATGTGGTGCCTAGGGTGGTGGTAGAGGATTTTAGGAGATGTTTAGATAGGCACATGAATGCAAGGAAAATGGAAAATATGGGCAGTGGGTAGGCAGAAGAGATTAGTTTAGTTGGCCATTTGATTACTAATTTAACTACCTCAGCACAACATTGTGGGAAAAGGGTCTTTTCCTGTTCTATGTTATATGTTCTATGAATTGTAAAGTGAGGATTAAAGTGACAGATTCACAGATTCATAGAGTGGGACAGGTAGAAACAGGCCCTTCAGCCCACAATGTCCATGCTAATCATTCGTCTATCTACACTAATCCCCCTTAACCTATATTAGATCATAAGACATTCATTCGATAGGCCAGTGACGTTGTGGGGGTGGAACTGGACCCTCTGACGGTGGTGTCTGAAAACAGGATGCTGTCCAAGTTGCATGCCATCTTGGACAATGATTCCCATCCACTCCATAATGTACTGGTTAGGCACAGGAGTAGGTTCAGCCAGAGACTCATTCCACCGAGATGAAACACTGAGCGTCATAGGAAGTCATTTCCGCCTGTGGCCATCAAACTTTACAACTCCTTCCTCGGAGAGTCAGACACCCTGAGCCAATAGGCTGATCCTGGACTAATTTCCACTTGGCATAACTAACTTATTATTATTTAATTATTTATGGTTTTATATTGCTATATTTCTACACTATTCTTGGTTGGTGCGGCTGTAACGAAACCCAATTTCCCTCGGGATCAATAAAGTATGTCTGTTTGTCTGTAAAATGACAAGACATTGGGGCAGAATTAGGTCATTTAGTCTAAGTCTGTTCCACCATTCAATCAAGGCTGATATATTTTCCCTCTCAAACCCATTCTCCTGCCTTCTTCCCATCACTTTTCATGCCCTTACTATCAAAGCAATGTGCAACTATCACCTCCCTTCCTCCAACTGATCCTCAGATTGCAAACAACACACTGGTCAGGCCCCACTTGGGGTATTGTGAGCAGTTTTGGGACCCATATCAAAGAAAGGATGTGTTGGCGTGGGAGAGGGTCCGGGGGAGGTTACAAGAATGATCCTGGGAATAAATGGGTTAACGTATGAGGAGCATTTGATGGCTCAGGGCCTGTACTCACTGGAGTTTAGAAGAATGAAGGAGGATCTCATTGAAACCTGTCGAATATTGTAATACCTAAATAGAGTGGATGTGGAGGGGATGTTTCTTCTAGTGGGGGAGTCTAGGACCAGAGGGCATAGCATCAAAGTAGAAGGAAGTCCATTTAGAACGGAGATGAGGAAGAAGGTAGCTAGAGGGTGGTGAATCTGGAATTCATTGCCATAGATGGCTGTGATGGCCAGGTCACTGGGTCTATGTAGAGCAGATTTTGAGAGTTTCTTGATCAGTAAGGATGTCAAAGGTTACGGGGAGAAGGCAGGAGAATGGGGTTGAGAGGGAGAATAAATCAGCAATGGCAAAGCAGGTGTGATGGGCTGAAAGGCCTAATTCTGCTCCTATATTTTATGATGTCCCTATCAACCTCCTGCAGGGAAAGTCTGTGTTCCTCAGTTCCCAAGCTCTACTGGACCTGTCGATTTTACACCAAACAACAAACAGATTCTACTTGAGTCCTGTGATTGCATCTCTGATAAATCACAGTGAGGATGGTTGGTGGGAGGAGGTGGAGAATGGACTTCGACATAGCTCAAAATAATTATTCAGTCACAATCCAATTACTTCACTGCTCCCTCCGAGCACAATCATCTGAAGATATACAGCACATTCTGGCCCCAAGTTGTAATGTCACTATATAACCACTCACACCCAAAGGCAGGCAGATAAATTAATACACACAAAATGCTGGAGGATCTCAGCAGGTCAGGCAGTATCTATGGAGAGGAATAAACGGTTGATGTTTTGGGCTGAGAGCCTGAGAACGGAAGGAAAAAGAAGACAGAATAAGAAGCTGAGGGAGGGGAAGGAGTACAGTCTGCCAGCTGATAGGTGGACCAGGTGGGGGAGGAAGGTAAGTGGGTAGGGGAGGGGGGGTGAAGTAAGAAGCTGGGAGGTGATAGGTGGAAGAGGTAAAGGGCTGGATAAGAAGGAATCTGATAGGAGAGGACAGTGGACCAGAGGAGAGAGGGAAAGCGGAAGGGAACCAGAGGGAGGTGATAGGCAGGTAAGGAGAAGAGGTAAGAGAATAACCCAATGGAGAATGGAGAAATAAACACCTTACCTGGCTCGTAATAATCAAAGATGCTCACCACAGCATCCTGGGCATTCGCTACCTTGGAATCTCTTATTACTGGGATGGTCACACAGACTTTTGTTTCATTCAACTGTTAAAAACAAAGGAATGTCTCTTTACAAACGCTTCTAAGCATTTTCCAAAAAAGACAAGAAACATGAGGACAGGATTCTTCTATCAAGCAGCACATGACACAAAATTCAAAGTGCTTGAAAGACAGTTACCACTCTTTGATGTGTAGTCACCAGTGTGTGCTGTGGGAGGATACGGGTGCAGCCTGGTCCTACAGAGAACTCAAAGAGCGAGGGATCTATTTTCATGAGGCTGGTTAAGGAATAAATACTGACCAAAATAGCAGGATAGTTCTCGTGTTCTTCTTAACGAGAAGGAAATTCTTTCAAGGCACAATGTGCCTCCTTATGCTCTGTTTCTGAAATCTGGTTCCAATTATGTCAATGAATCCGAGTTTTTGAAATAGTGTGCAACTGAAGCCTGCTATGACATTGCAAAGTTCATGCATAAGCGTTTCGGAGGTGGGATTTTATGGTGCAGTTGTCCTGCTCATTGGTGAGGCCACTCTTGGTGTAGAGTCATAGACTCCACAGAAACAGGTCCTTTGGCCCATCTGGGCCATGCCAAACTACAGGCCCACAATACCTTATCCGAAATCCTTGGGGCCAGTTGCATTTTGGAATTCAGAATTTTTTGGATTTCAGAATCCCTCCTTATTGGTTCTGGGACCCACCTCGGATGCCAAAAAACATGTATGCTCAAGTCCCTCATTTAACCTGTCTCAGTGTGGGTGGACTTTAGGACCCGGCGGAGCTCCAGACCTACGCACATCCTCCCGTATACTTTAAATCATCTCTAGATTACTTATAATACCTAATACAATGTAAATGCTATGTATGTAGTTGTTATACTGTCTTGCTTAGGGAATAATGACAAGAAAAATATTTTATTTCCAACAGAAACATTCAATAATACATAAAAATATACAGCTTCAAACGAACTGAATCAAACACATGGTAAATGAATATTTAGAATAAATGTAGAACGTCATTGTCACTATAAAATTTCAGTAACTTGTCTTTCTGTTTCTTTAAATCATATACAGTGGTAGTTCCAACAGCAGTAAGATGCTGCACAGACACACCACGATCAAGCTTCTGCAATAACTCCACTTTCTGCGTTATTGATAATGACAGATGCTTCCTTCTCTTTATCTCATTGTTACCTTTAGGGGTACCTGCAGCTCTTTTTGACATTTTCACAGTGAAATTAAACACAAAGTCAACAGTGAACACAAAATATCAGCGAACAGCAAATGCTCGTGTAACCAGTACGAGCGCTGAGCCACAACTGACGCCTGGCGGCCTCTGCTCGTGCTGCCACGTCACACCTGAGTGACGCCAGCTGTGGGTGAAAAAACTTCGGTTTTCGGAGCTTTTTTGGATTTCAGAATTTTGGATGAGGGATTGTGGACCTGTAGTCCCATTAACCTACACCTGGACCTTAGCCCTCAACACCCCTCCCATCCATATACTTACACAAAACTTTCTTAAAAGCTGCAATCAAATCCACATTCAGCATGTCTGCTGACAGTACATTGCATATTCTCACCACCCTCTGAATAAAGAAGATCCCCTTCAGGTTCTTCTTATGTATTTCACATTTTACCCTGAACCCATGACCTCTAGTTCCAGTCTCACCCAGGCTCAGTGGAGAAGGCCTGCTTGCATTTACCTTCTCTATACCCTTCATAAATTTGTATACCTCTATCAAGTCTCCCCTCATTCTCCTACTCTCCAGGAAATAAAGTCCAAATCGATTCAAAGTATCAGGTCCTCAAGTCCCAGCAAGATCATTGTAAATGTACTCTCTACTCTTTCAATCATATTGATATCGATCCTGTCTATCGTGTACAGCTTTGGTCACCCTGTTTAAGGAAGATGAGACTGAACGAGAATGAGTGCAGAGACAACTTATAAGAATGGTTATTATCACTCCCTTATACAAGAAATTTCTCATTATGTTAGACAATGATTCTGGAGGGACTGAGTTATAGGGAGAGATTGGTCATGTTAGGTCTTTATTCCTTGGAATATAGGAGGATGAGGGGTGGTTTTACAGAAATGTTTAAAATCAGGAGACACGCAGATAAGGTGGATAAGGTTACAGTCTTTTCCAAAGGTTAGGGAAGAACAACATTAGAGGGCGTAAACAAGAGAAAATCTGCAGATGCTGGAAATCCAAGCAACGCACACAAAATGATGGAGGAACTCAACAGGCCAGGCAGCATCTATGGAAAAGAGTAACCAGTGGATGTTTTGGGTCTCACCCTTTCATCAGTACTGGAAGAAAAGATGAGAAGTCAGAGTAAGAATGTGGGGGGAGAGGAGGAAGGCGGGAGGTGATAATGAAACCGGGAGAGGGAGAGGTGAAGTAAAGAGACGGGAGGTTGATTGGTGAAAGAGATAAAGGGCTGGAGAAGGGGGAATCTGATAGGAGAGGGTTGAAGGCCATGGAAGAAAGGGAAGGGGAGGAGCACCAGAGGGAAGTGATGGGCAGGTAAGGAGATAAGGTGAGACAGGGAAATAGGAATGGGGGAGTTTTGAAGATGGTGGGGAGCAATTACTGGAAGTTCGAAAAATCAATGTTCGTGCCATCAGTTTGGATGGTACCCAGATGGAATACAAGGTGCTTCTCCTCCAACATGAGCATGGCCTCATTGCGACAGTAGATTGCCACTTGGTGACACAAGTTCAGGCTGGTTGGCAGAACAAAAACACAGGGGGAATCCTCTGACTCACACATTATCTTCTCCAGACAGAGTTGCAGGGACATTCAGCACAAACTTTTGGTCCAATTTGTCCATGGTGACTAAGATGTCTATCTAAGCTAGTCCCAGACACAAGAGGTTCTGCACAGGCTGGAAATCCAAGGCAACAAGTACGAAATGCTGGAGGAATTCGACAGGTCACTCAACACCTATGGAGAGTATGAAGGGTTTCCGTTTGAAACATTGACTGCTTATTCCTCCTTGGAGATGTTGCCTGACCTGTTGAGTTCCTCCAGCATTTTGTGCTTGGTAACGTTGTCCCATGCTTGGCCCGTATCCATCTAAACCTTTCCTCTCCATATGGGTGGATTTATTTATTGAGCTACAGTGCAGAGTAGGCTCTTCAAGCCACACCACCCACCAATCCCCTGATTCAATCCTAGCCTAATCACAGGACAATTTATAATGACCAAGCAACGTACCAACCAGTACACCAGTGGACTGGGGGGGGGAGAGGGGGGACCGAGGGGAGCACTCAGAGGAAACCCACGCGGTCACAGAGAGAATGTACAAATTCCTTACAGACTGAGGCGGGAATTGAACCTGGGTTGCTGCTACTGCAGAGCATTGTGCTAACCACTACGCTGCAGTTTTCTCCCTTCCTCATTCCAGATCATCAAAGAAACCAACCATGGGCTCTGTCTACACTTCTCACTGCCTTGGTAAAATAGCCAACATAATCAAAGACTCCAACCGTGCCCAGACATTCTCTCTTCTCCTCTTCTTCTACCGGGGAGAAGCTACAAAAGCTGGAAAGCGGATTATCAGCAGGTTCTACCCCATTGTTATAAGACTATTGAATGTTCCCCTAGTACAATCAGGTAGATTCTTGATCTCACAATCTACCTCGCCATTATCATTTACCGGATTGTCCGTCTGCATTGCACTTTCTCTGCAACTAAAGAGGACTTCATTCTGCATTCTGTTCTTGTTTTCCTTTGTACTACCTCAAAGCACTGTTGCAATAATGTGATCATGCTAGGGGAGGGCCGGTAACACTTACAGGCTGCTCCCAGCACCTCCCTGCGTGTGTGTTGCGTGTTCATGCACACGACACATTTCACTGTATGTTTCATGTACCCGAGTTAAGTAAATCTGAATCTGAATCTGATCCGTACTGATGGCATGCAAGGCAAAGTTCTTCACTGTACCTCGGTACATCAGAATCAGAAATCAGAAATCAGAATCAGGTTTATTATCACCGGCATGTGACGTGAAATTTGTTAACTTAGCAGCAGCAGTTCAATGCAACACATAATCTAGCAGAGAGAAAATGTATATATTATAATAATAAATAAACAAGTAAATCAATTACAGTATAGTCATATTGAATAGATTTTTTTTAAAAGGGCAAAAATAGAAATACTGTATATTTTTTAAAAAGTGAGGTAGTTTCCAAAGATTCAACGTCCATTTAGGAATCGGATAGCAGAGGGGAGTGTGTGCCTTCAGGCTTCTGTACCCCCTACCTGATGTTAACAGTGAGAATCGGATTTATTATCACTGACATATGTCAAGATATTCCTTGTTTTATGGAAGCAGTACAGCGACATACATAAAAACTCAACTAAAGGTCATCATCATCATCATTACGCGTCCTGTCTTATGATGTGGCGATTATGCTCTCGTGACCATGATTGCTCTTGGCAAATTTTTCTACAGAAGTGATTTGCCTTCTGCATTCTTCTGGGCAGTGTCTCGACAAGTCGGATGACCCCAGTCATTATCAATACCCTTCAGAGATTGTCTCCCTGGCGTCAGTGGTCGCATAACCAGGACTTGTGATAGGCACCAGCTGTCCACCACCTGCTCCTATGGCTTCTTGTGACCCAGATTGGATATTCTTCATTGTGCTCTCACACAATTAATAACATACAGTAAAAAATAAATAATAGAGAGCAAAATAGTGAAGTAATGTTTATGAGTTCATGGACCATTCATAAATCTGATGGCAGAGAGGTTCAGAAAGGCTGTTGAAACATTGAGTGTTGGTCCTCAGGCTACTGTACCTCCTCCTCAATGCTTGTAATACATGTAACAATACTATGTAATAATAATGAACCAATTAAAAAATTTACTCACTGAATCAAAGTACAGATTAACATTTCCATCTGTAAATTCCACCTTCTTGATGACGTCACTGGTTTGGATGCCATCAGTCTCTGGGACAAAACCACTGAGCATCCCAACTTCCATCAGGACCATTCCAGTCATCGAGCGATTTCCATCACCTCGGAACCTTCAGCAGCAAAAGAAAAGCTCACTTTTAGATTAAATGCTTCTCCTGCCTGCACTGCACTCCAACTCCCCCCCCCCACCGCCTCCCACTCTCCTCGTTCAATAAAACACAGAGCACAACATAGTACAGGCGCTTTGGTCCATGATGTTGTCTCGACATTTTCGCTTATTCACGTGTAAAAAAATACCTCAAACATCACTGTATACTTTCCTCTAATCACTTTAAAATTATGTCCACTCATAGAGCCATAGTCATAGAGAAGTAGAGAACAAAAACAGGCCCTTTGGCCCATCTAGTCCATGTCATAACCATTTAAACTGCCATTCCCATCGACCTGCACAGGGACCATACCCCTCCATAGCTCTACAATCCATGTGCCTATCCAAACTTCTCTTATACGTTGAAATTGAGCTTGCATGCACCACTTGTGCTGGCAGCTCATTCCACGAGTTTCTGAATGAAGAAGTTTCCCTTTATGTTCCCCGTAAACTTCTCACCTGAACCCATGATGTCTGGTTGTAGTCCCACGCAACCTCAGTGGAAAAAGCCTGCTTGCATTGATCCTAACTATACCTCTCATAATTTTGTATAACTTTATCAAATGTCCTCTCAATCAGCTACATTCTGAAGAATATAGTCCTAGCCTAATCAATCTTTCCTTATAACTCAGGTCCTCAGAACCAGGCAACATCCTTGTAAATTTCCTCTGCTCTCTTTCAATATTGTTTACATCTTTCCTTTAGGTAGGTGACCAAAACCACACACAATATTACAAATTAGGCCTCACCAAGGTCTTATACAACTTCAACAAAACATCCTATCTTCTGGACCCAACAAATTGATTTATGAAGGTCAATGTGCCAAAAGATTTCTTTATGGCCCTATCTACCTGTGATGCCACTTACAAAGAATTATGGACCTCTATTCCCAGATCCCTCTATTTTGCCACACACCTCAGTGCCCTACCATTCACTGGTTGGTCTTATCAAAGTGCAAAACCTCACACTTATCGGTGTTAAATTCCTTTTGCCATTTTTCAGCACATTTTTTCCAGATGATGCAGATCCTTCTGCAAGCCATGATAGCCTTCCTCACTATCCAATACACTCCCAATCATGGTGTCATCTGCAAATCTGCTGATCCAGTTAACTACATTATCACCCAGATCATTTACATAGATGACAAGCAACAAAGGACCTAGCTGATCCGTGCAGTACTCCATTAGTCACAGGCCTCCAGTCAGAGAGGCAACCCTCTACTACCACTCCCTGGCTTCTCCCACAAAGCCAACGTCTAATCTAATTTACTAATTCATCTTAAATCCTGAGTGATTGAAACTTCTTGACCAACCTCCCATGCAGAACCTTGTCAAGTGCTTTATTAAAGTCCACTTAGTCAACATTGACTGATTTGCCTTAATCCACTTTCCTGGTACCTTACTCAAAAACTCTGTAAGATTGGTTAGACATGACCTACCACACACAAAGCATGCTGACTATTCTAAATCAGTCCATGTCTATCCAAATACTTGTATATCTGGTCTCTTAGAATACCTTCCAATAGTTTTCCAACAACTGATGTCAGACTCACTGGCCTATTATTTCCTGATCTCTGTTTAAACTATTTACCGGTAAGTAGCACAACAACTTAATTGACCCCAACACCTTTCCAACCACTGAGGTCAGACTAACTGGCTCATAGTTTCCTTTCTTCTGTCTCTCTCTCTCTCTCCCTTCTTGAAGCTTGGAGTGACATTTGCAATTTTCCAGTGATTCTTGAAAGATCATTACTAATGCCTCCACAATTTCTTCAGCCAGCTCTTTCATAACCCTGGGGTGTACACCTGCTGGTCCGGGTGACTTATCTACCTTCACACCTTTCAGTTTCACAAGAACATTCTTTCCAGTTTTGGTAACTTCACACACTTAGTATCATCTGACACTTGGAACTTCTGCCCTTAGAGGGGCATGAGAGAGGTGTTGGCCAGAATTGTTTGGAAAAGAACACTGGGAGGGATGACAACAAATAGCTGGAATTTCTGGAAGGAATTCCTGGAAGGCACAGGATAAATACATACCAAAGAGGGAGAAGTATTCTAAAAGAAAGATGACACAAGCGAGGGTAACAAAAGATGTTGCCAGGGATGACTGACCCCTCAGGCGGGGGCAGTGTGGCGCTCTGGGATCCTGGACAGTCGCTCGCCTCAGCATTCCTAGCAGCCAGCGCTACTTATTTATCTTGTTTTAAAATGCATTCATGGGATTATGGTAAGCTGTTCAAGACCACTTCTTGTTACCCTTTATTAGCTTGGGCTATACAGTAGTGCACTTGTGTTTTTGTGGGTCACCCTGACTGTAACCAGGGTGTGTAATAATCACCTCCCTTGTCTGCATGTGACTGAGTGGGCTCTCACTGAGTGACGATGCTCAGTCTCTCATTATGCTGCATGTGAGATCATCAAGCTCTTCTCGTCTGTCGTCATACTCACCGCAATAAGATAGTAAGACCATAATATTTTTAGGAGCAGAAATAGAGCATTTTGCCTATCAAGAATGCTCTTCCCGTCCATCATAGTTGATTTATTACTCCTCACAATCCCATTCTCCTGCCTTCTCCCCATAACATTGATACCCTGACTAATCAGGAGCCTATGAAACTCTGTTTTAAATATACTAAATAACTTGGCCTCCGGAGCCATCTGAGGAAATGAATTCTACAGATTTATTATGCTCTAGCTAAAGAAAGTCTTACTCATCTCTGGCCTAAATGGACATTCCTCTATTCTGAAGCTGTTTCCTCTGGTCTTAGACTCATCCTCTCCGCATCCACTCTTTCTAGGCCTTTCAATATTTGGTAGGTTTCAATGAGATCCCCCCCCCCCCCCCCCCGTTCTTCTAAACTCCAATAAGTACAGGCCAAGAGCCATCGAATGCACCTAACATGCGAAACCTTCAATTCCTGGAATCATTCTGTGCACCTACTCTGGGCACTCTCCAATGCCAGCACATCTTTCCTCAGATAAGGGCCTAAAAATACTCCCAAAAGCCTGAGTGCAGTCTGAACAATGCCTTATAAAGCCTCAGAATGACATCACTGCTTTTATATTCTAGCCCTCTTGAAATGAATGCTAACACTGCATTCGCCTTCCTCACCACCAACTCAAACTGCAAGTTCTGGTCGCCTACCTAAAGGAAAGATAGCGATAAGACCATAAGATATGGAAGCAGAATTGGGCTATCTGGCCCATAAAGTCTGCTGTGAAATAAGATTGTTGTTATTTAACGGTGCCCTGTTCAGATTCTCACACTGGATGTTGCCAGGACAAGTACCCTCATAATAGGGAATGATTAAATAACTTAGCTAACACACCATGCATCTTTCTAACCACCCAATCAAATTGCATGTCAACTTTGAGGGATCTTGAGCCTAATCCTTGTAAATTTTCCTTGTACACTTTCAATTTTATTCAAAACTTTCCTGTAGGTATGTGACCAGACCTGCACACAATACCCCAAATTTGACCTCACCATCATCTCATACAACTTCAACATAACCTCCCAACTCCTGTACTCATTACTCTGATTCTTTATGACTCTGTCTACCTGTGACTCCACATATAAGACGTCACACCTCCATAGTATATTCCATCTCGAAGCATAGAGGGAGGCCACTCTGCTCAAAACTGTGGCTTTCAAATGAAATAAGTCTGAGGTGCTGCATTTTAGGGATTTAAATGACAGAAGTACTTTTACAGTGAATGGTAAGGCCCTGGGGAGTCTTTGTAGAACAGAGAAACCTTGGAGTTCAGGTACATGGTTCCCAGAAATTGGGTGGATAGGGTGAAGAAGAAGGCACAGAGGCAACAGATGCTGGAATCTAACCAACAAACAATCCATGAAAGAACTCAGCAGGGCAGGCAGCACAAACACAAGAAAATCTGCAGATGATGAAAATCCAAAGCAACATATACACAATGCTGGAGGAACTCAGCAGGCCAGGCGGCATCTGTGGAAAGGAATAAACGGGTGACTTTTTGGACTGAGACTCTTCATCAGGACTGGAAAGGAAAAGGAGAAGACAGGGTAAGAATGTGGTAGAGGGGAGGAAGAAATACAAGGTGGTAGGTGATAGGGGAAACCAAGAGAGGAGTAGAGGCAAAGTAAAGAGCTGGAAAGTTGAATGATGAAGGCAATAAAGGAGGAATCTGATATGAGAGGACAAAAGAACATGGAAGAAAGGGAAGAGGGAGGAGCACCAGAGGGAGATAATGGGCAGTTAAGGAGATAAGATGAGAGAGGAAAATGAGAATGGGGAATCCTGAAGTGGGGAGGAAGTGAGGAAGTTCGAGAAACCGGTTCATGCCATCAGGTTGGAGGCAACTCAGACCGAACGTAAGGTGTGGCTCCTCCCACCTGAGTGTGCCCTCATAGCAGCAGTAGAGGAGACCATGGACTGACATTTCAGAATGGGAATAGGACTTAGAATTGAAATGGGTAGCAACCAGGAGATCTCGCTTTTTCTGGTAGATAGAGCGTAGGTGATTGGCAAAGCAGTCTCTGTCAATCTACATTGGGTCTCACATATGTATAGAAGGCTACACTAGGAGAACTGGATGCTGTAGTTAACCCTAGCAGACTCACAGGTGAAGTGTCGCCTCACCGGGAAGGACTGTTTGGGCCCTTGAGCAGTAGTGAGGGAGGAGGTACAGGGGCAGGTATGGCACTTGTTCCGTTTGCAAGTTTAAGTGCCAGGAGGGAGATCAGTGGGGAGAGACAAATGAACAAATGAGTCACATTTGAAGCCATCTCTGTGGAAGGTGAAAAGTAGGGGAAGGAAAGAATTGATTGCTGGTGGGATCCGATTGGGAAGGCAGCAACTGTGGGAGGAAAGGAATTGCCAGTGTTTTGGGTTGAAAGGAATTGTTGACATTTGAGTTCAAGAGCCACAAGGTCATGTTGCTGCTCTATAAAACCCTAGTTAGACCACACTTGGAATTTTGTGTTCAGTTCTGGTGTTTGGAAGGATGTAGAAGCTTTGGAGAAGGTGTAGAGGGAACTTAGACCATAAGACCAAAAGACCATAAGATATAGGAGCAGAAAAGGAAATTTGGGCCATTGAGTCTGCTCTGCCATTCAATCATACCTGATCCTTTCTTCTCTCCTCCTCAACCCCATTCCCCTGCCTTCTCCCCATTACTTTAGATGTCATGCCCAATCAAGAACCTATCAATGTCTGCCTTAAAGACTCCCGACAACATGACATTCACAGTTGCCTGTGTTAACAAATTCCACAAAGTCACCACCTCTGGCTCAAGAAATGTATCCACATCCATTTTAAATGGACCCCCTCCATCCTGAGGCTGTGCCCTGGTGTCCTAGACTCCCCTACCATGGGAAACATCCTTTCCGCATCTACTCTGCCTAGACCTTTCAACATTCGAGGGGTTTCAATGAGATCCCCCATCATCCTTCTAAATTCCAGTAAGTACAGGCCCTGAGTCATCAAACATACCTCGTATGATAACCCTTTTATTCCTGGAATCATCCTTGTGACCCTCCTCTGGACCCTCTCCAATGCCAGCAAATCTTTTCTTAGATGAGCAGCCAAATACTGTTCACAATACCCAAGGTGAGGCTTTACCATTACCTTATAAAACCTCAGCATCACATCCCTGCTGTTGTACTTAAGACCTCTTGAAATGAATGCAAACATTGCATTCGCCTTCCTCACCACTGACTCAACCTGCAAATTAACCTTTAGGGTGTTCTGCACAAGGTCTCCCAAGTCCCTCTGTATCTCACATTTTTGGATTTTCTCCCCATTTAGAAAATAGTCTGTACTTTTATTTATATTACCAAAGTGCATGATCAAGCATTTTCTAACATTGTATTTCATTTGCCACTTTCTTGTCCATTCACCTAATCTGTCTAAGTCCTTCTACAGCCTACCAGTTTCCTCAACACTATCTGCCCCTCCACCAATCTTCATATCAAAGCCATATATTCCATCATCTAAATCATTGATATTCAGCATAAAAAGAAGTGATCCCAACACCAACCCCTGCGGAATACCACTAGTCACTGGCAGCCAACCAGACAAGGATCCTTTTACTCCCACTCACTGCCACCTACCTATCAACCAGTGCTCTAACCATGCTAGTAACTTTCCTGTAATACTATGGGCTCTTAACTTTGTAAACAGCCTCATGTGTGGCACCTTGTCAAAGGCCTTCTGTATTGTTTGCAGTTTTGGGCTCCTTATTTTGGAAAAGGTATACTGACATTGGAGAGGGTTCAGAGAAGATTCACCAGAATGATTTCAGGAATGAGAGGGTTACCGTATGAGGAACGTCTGGCAGCTCTTGGGCTGTATTCCCTGGAGTTCAGGAGAATGAGGAGGGATCTCATAGAAACATTCCGAATGTTAAAAGGTCTGAACAGGTTAGATATAGCAAAGTTATTTCCCATGGTAGTGGATTCTAGGACAAGAGGATATGACTTCAAGATTGAATGACGTCCTTTTAGAACTGACATGCAGAGAAATAACTTTAGTCAGAAGGTGGTAAATCTGTGGAACTTGTTGCCATGAGCGGCTGTGTCACTGGGTGACACCAAGTCATTGGGTGCATTTAAGGCAGAGATAGATAGGTTCTTGATTAGCCAGGGCATCAAAGGGTATGGGGCAAAAGCAGGGGAGTGGGAATGACTAGAAGAATTGGATCAGCCTATGGTTGAATGGTGGTGCAGACTTGATGGGTCGAATGGCCTACCTTTACTCCTATATCTTATGGATGGGATGGAGTGAGTGGGATACAATGAGTTCTTTCAGCATTTCAATGATTCAATGGTTTAATTTAATATCAGAGAATGTGCACTGCATACAACCTGAAATGAGCCCCCAAATCCCAAGAACTTTCTACAGGGGCAGAGTTGAGAGCATCGTGACTGGCTGCATCACCGCCTGGTATAGGGACTGTAGTTCCCTCAATCGCAGGACTCTGCGGAGAGTGGTGTGGACAGCCCAGCACATCTGTAGATGTGAACTTCCTACTTTCAGAATCTTTACAAAGACAGATGTGTAAAATGGCCCTAAGGATCACTGGGGACCCTAGTCACCCCAGCCAGAGACTGTTCCAGCTACCACCATCCGGTGAGTGGTACCACAGCATAAAAGCCAGGACCAACAGGCTCCGGGACAGCTTCTTCCACCAGGCCATCAGACTGATTAATTCACGCTGATACAATTGTATTTCTATGCTATATTGACTGTCCTGTTGTAAATACTATTTATTACAAATTACTATAAGTCGCACACTGCACATTTAGATAGAAATGTAACGTAAAAGTTTTTACTCCTCATGTATGTGAAGGATGTAAGAAATAAAGTCAATTAAATTCAAGTCCTTACTGTTTGCAGACATCCACAAAGCAAAAGAAAAAACCCCGAAGAATGAATGACAGGAAAACGTTAGAACCCCAAAGCCCCACGCCCCCACCACCCACCACACAAACATTAGCAAAGCCGCCAAGAGATCATGACCTAGAGTTCATCAAAAACCACAGTCCACCCCAACACTTCGACGTCTCCTTCCAGATCTGCTAACAAACAGAGAAAAGTACAAAGAATGAAATGGAAGCAACGATATTATTGCAAATGTTTTCTGTTGCATTAAAGAACACATTATTTATATATTTCAAAACACTTTGCAACCTTTGAGTCCTCCTGAAGTTCATTCATTCTTAGATTACAGTGCACACTGCTCTTACATTGCAGCCTCCCACACTCCCGCGTTCAAAGTACCCATACAGTACTATCAAAGCATGTGGCATGCTTCACTCCTCTGCCATAGGTCACTACATTCCTGCATTGCAGTCTGCTACAGCCTTGCATGGCAGCTTGCTGCGCTCCTACATTGCAGCCTGCTGCACTCATGTGTTACAAGCTGCTTCAGTCGTGCATTGCAGCCTGCTGCATGGTTGTTAGGCAGCTCACTTGCTAATTGCTGCCTGACAATTTGTTCCTTTCCTGCAAAGATGAATAGGAGGTGAATAGTGACATGGACATGACAGAGAATATCCCCCTCCCTCTTCAATCCTGTCATGGACTATTGAAACAACCAATTTCCCAGATATCTTCATGGAAAAGCAGGGGCCATGGTTACACAGCCAATTTTGAGATAAATTCTGAATCAGAAACAATTTGATATCACCGGCATATGTTGTGAAATTTGCTGTTTTGTGGCAGCAGTACAGTGCAATATACAATAATAAAAACTATAAATTAAAGTAACAAGTACATATAAGAAAGAAAATTAAATTAAATAAGTAGTGGGAAAAGAGAAGGATAAATCTACTGAGGTAGCCTTCATTGGCTAATTGTCCATTCAGAAATCTGATGGTGGATGGGAAGAAGCTATTCCTGAATCACTGAGTGTGTGCCTTCAGGCTCCCGTGCCTCCTGCTTGATGGTAGCAATGAGAAGAAGGCGTGTTCTGGGTGATGGGGGACCTTAATGATGGACACCGCCTTTTTGAGGCATCACCTTTTGAAGGTGTCCTAGATGCTGGGGAGGTGAGTCCCCATGAAGGAGCTGACTGGGTTTCCAACTTCCTGCAGCTTTTCCTGTGCAGTAGCTTCTTCATACCGGATGGTGATTCAGCCAGTTAGAATGTTCTCCATCTGTAGAAATCTGCGAGAGTCTTTGGTGACATACCAAGTCTCCTCACACTCCTAATGAAATATAGGCGCAGTCCCGCCTTCTTTGTAACTGCAAACCACCCATGCACTGCGAGCTCCCATTTCTGAGGTACAAGTCATGCAAGGTTAGCCAACCTTTAGAATGATTTCTGTCTACACAATGGTCAACAACCGAACAGTGAACTGGAAAAGGCTGTGTACACTCACCGGGTACAGATCATCAGAGACAGATGATTTAGGTCAAGTATGTTGTCTGAAACAGTAATGTCCAAATCAAACGCCTCCTCTGACTCCACCGATCGCTTCCCAATCGCCAGAACGTTACTCTCCAGGTTGAAGAGAACATTAAGCTAGAAAAAACACAAAAATGCAGCAATTCAGATACTCTGTTAAACACTGGCTTCATCAGCTGTAATTTACTTCGATATTCACGCAGCATGTCATCTAAAACTTTGACAAACTTCCACAATGGAGAGTATCCTGGTTTTGTCACAGCCTGATGGGGAACCACCAATGCCCATGAACAAAAAGTCCACAAGAAGTGGCGGTTGCAGCCCATTCCATCACAGGAAAATCCATCCCCACCACTGGGCACATCTGTAGGAATGCTGCCACAAGAAAGCAGCACCATTATCAAGGAAACACACCAGCCAGGCCATGTTCTCTCATTGCTGCTGCCATCAGGAAGGAGGTTCAGGAGCCTTAGGCCCCACACCTTTTATGTATTGAGTTGCTGCCACGTGATTGGATGATTAGATATTTGCATTAATAAGCAGATGCATAGGGGTACCTAGTAAACTGGCCACTGAGTGCATATCTTCTGTAGTGGGTAGTTGCCGTTCTGTAGCGATTGAACATCACGCACTTGAATGCTGGCCGCATTGCCTGCTCAAGAAGATTACTGTTGTGCTCATCACCTGAGAGCAAGTACCAAGGATGCTGTGGGAGAACTTTACAGGACTGATAGCTCTCTACAAATCAAACATCCAGACAGTCTCTTTATTATTGCAGGAGACTTCAGTCATGTTACTTATTGTGTTTTTTTGTCCTTTTTATTGTTTTTTTATGTTTATTGTGTTATAAAGCTGCATTAGATTGGGAATAACAATCACTTTGTTCTCCTTTATACTTGTGTACTGAAGAATGACAATAAACAACCTTGAATCTTGAATCCATAAGACCATAAGATCATAAGACATTTTTCAATGTTCTAAATTTATTATCAAAGTAGGTATATGATACCATATACTACCTTGAGATTTATTTTCATGCAGGCATTCCCAGGAGCTTACAAAAATCAAACGAACTGCTAATATCAACCTAGGTCACCCAGAGATAGGCACCAAAAGCCAAAAGGTGCCTCATCCCGAGAATGAACAGGACTTGCTTTGGATCAGGCTCCTGGTTTCCTTTATCTTCTGGAATTAAATCTAGTTCATTCCTGGCAGAAGAGTTGGTTTCTATTTGCATGTCATAGGTCTGTAACAATGTACACAGAACAGATCCCTGCACACCTTTCTCCTTCCAATTCATTCCTCCGTAGGCTTCTCAGGCAACTTGACACCTTCAGCTGGGAAACTACTTGTGGTTCAGTGACCATGTGTTCAATTGGTCAGCACGGACACAGAGGCATACAGTCATTAGACCATAAGACATAGGAACAGAATTAGGCCATTCAGCCCATCAAGTCTGCTTTGTCATCCCATCATGCTTGATTTATTAATCCCCTCAACCCCATTCTCCTGCCTTCTCCAAGTAACTAATGCTTTTACTGATCAATAACCTATCAACTTCTGCTTCATATATACCCAATAACTATGTCTCTGTAGATGTTTGTGGCAATCAATTCCACAGATTCACCACCCTCTGGCTAAAGAAACTCCTCCTCATTCTATATTCTAGTAGGACATCCTTTTATTCTGAGGATGTGCCCTCTGGTCTTAGACTCCCCCTCTATAGGAAACATCCTCCCCACATTGACTCTATCTACCTATCCATTCCCCATTAAGCTGCTGCCGTTTAGGGCAGCAATGAAGGTCCTCTATCTCTGGCAGTGTCCAGAGCTTCCTTCTTCCTGTCAGTAGCTCGGTTTTCACTACTGTCAGTCAGGCAAGTTCTGGGTGGAGACTCAGGAATACTGTCGCATTCCAATGTAGGAGTGTTCTTCATTGCTCTTAACATAACAGCTTTGTTTGACCCGCCAGTGTTGTTAGCCTTGAGTTGAACCCCTGAACCTGGAAGACTGGTGGACCACTCCTAGTCTGGCCTTTATTTTTTGACTTGTTTGACATAGGTGACCTACCAAGAGTTGAAGCATAAAGCTCTTACTTCGGCCAACATAGCTCTTTGGGTCTATCTTGACCTTTTAATATTTGATAGGTTTTAATGAGATCCCCTCATTCTTCTAAATTCCAGTAAGAACAGGACCAGAGCCCACAAATGTTCTCAAGTGTTAACCCTTTCAGTTTTGTGAACTTCCTCTGGACCCTCTCCAATGCCAGCACAGCCTTTCTTAGACAAGGGGTCCAAAACTTCTCACAATACTCCTAGTGCAGTCTGACCAATGCCTTAGTGAATCGTGAGTCTTGAATCTCTTTGTTAGCAGTGAAATGACCGTACCTGAAAAATGGCCATGCCCTGACCCTTTGCTGTCACCGTCACCAGCAGAGGCTGCTCAATGCCAAGCTGTACAAGAAAAGAACAAGACCACAGTAAGCGAGCAGTGTAGTAATCTGTCACACTACACAACAATGAAGACTGAAGCAACCGCGTGGGACGGACTGACTTATAGGGAAAGGTTAAACAGGTTTATGAGGGGTATGGATAGGGTAAATGCAAGCAGGCTTTTTCCACTGAGGTTGAGTGAGACTGGAACTAGAGGTCATGGGTTAATTGTGAAAGGTGAATTATTTAAGGGAGCATGAGGGGGAACTTCTTCTCTCAGAGGGTGGTGAGAGTGTGGAACGAGCTGCCAGTGCAAGTGGTGGATGTAGGTTTGATTGCAACTTTTAACAGAAGTTTGGATAGGTACATGGGTGGGAGGGGTATGAAAGACTACAGTGTGGGTTGACAGGATTAGGGGAAATAACAGTTCAACACAGACCACTTGGGGCCAAAGAGCCCGTATCTGTGCTCTATGACTCTAAAAAGGAATGGTTACAGAGGATGTGGAGAACTTCACAGCAGTGGAAGTCAGGATTGAAGCCCAGTTGTTGAGCTGTGAGGCAGTGCCTCTGGTGGCTGTACGTATCCACCTTAAATGTTGAAACTGAACCAGCATTCACACACAGAAAATGCTGGAGAAAATCAGCAGGCCAGGCAGCATCTATGGAAAAGAGCACCCAGTTGACATTTTGGGCCGGGACCCTTCATCAGGGCTCAAAGGGTCCTGAAGAAGGATCTTAGCCTGAAACGTCGACTGTACTCTTTTCCACAGATGCTGCCTGGCCTGCTGAGCTCCTCCAGCATTTTGTGTGTGTTGCTTAGGTTTCCAGCATCTGCAGATTTTTCTCGTTTGTGACTGAACCATTACACACCACTTTTGCTAGAGACTCATTCCACAGCCTCTGAGTGAAGGTTCCCACTCATGTTCCCTTTAAATATTTCACCCTTCATCCTTAACCTATGACTTCCAGCTCCAGACTCACCCAACCTCAGTGAGAAAAGCATTTACCCTATCTACACCCCTCATCATTTTGTATCGACCTATCAATTCTCCCCTCATTCTCCTACACTCCAATGATTAAAAGTCCTCCCTTTAACTCCAGTCATCAAGTCCCAGCAAAATCCTTGTAAATTTTCTCTGCACTCTTTCAATCTGATTGATATCCTTCCAGTAGGTACCTCCACTGTCTGCAGGACAAACATGTTGGTGGAAGAGATGGTCAAGGTTGCCGGGTCAAGGAGCCCGGATCCGCTGATTGACACCTCCAGGTCTGTCGAAGGAGCGATATTCTCTGCTGTGAACTGCGATAGAGCCTGGAGTGCCACTACCGTGTCCTGGAATCAAGAGCAAAACAGACATCCCTGTAAGCAAATCTGGGAAGGATCTCCACAAAATCCCTGGATGAAATAAGGTCAAGGAGCTGCCGTGTTTATCTTCCAAGCACCCTCCAGAATTTCACACATCTACCGACTTGGTCGACTGCAATTACCGAGATTAATGAGATCTTCAGAAAACCAACAGAGAGTAAATTTACACTCTGGATAGGGTGAAGAAGAAGGCACAGAGAGCAGATACTGAAGCAACAATCAACTGAAAGAACTCAGCAAGGCAGCAACGACTGTGCTAGGAAAGGAATTGAGTGTTTTGGGTCGAAAAGAATTGTTGATGTTTGAGTTCAAGAGCAAAAAAGTAATGTTGCAGGTCTACAAAACTCTGTGTAGACCGCAGTTAGAATATCGTGTTCAGCTCTAGTTACCTCATTATAGGAAGAACATGGAAACTTTAGAGAAAGTGCAGAGGAGATTTACCAGGATGCTGCCCGGATTAGAGAGTATGTCTTGTAAGGGAAAGTTGAGAGAGCTATGTCTTTTCTCCTTGGAGTGAAGGAGGATGAGAAGATATTTGATAGAAGTGTACAAGATGGTAAGAAGCATAAATAGAGTGGACAGCCAGACACTTTTACCCAGGGCGGAAATGGCTAATATGAGAGGGCATAATTTTAAGGTGCTTGGAGGAAAGTCCAGGGGAGATGTCAATGGTAGTTTTATTTAGACAGAGAGAGATGGGTGCATAGAATGTGCTGCCAGTGTTGGTGATAGAGGTAGATACATTAGAGACTGCTAGATAGGCACATGGAAGAAAGAAAAATAGAGGCCTACTTGAGGGGGAAGGTTGGATTGATCTTGCAGAAGGTTAAAAGGTCAGCACAACATCATGGGCCAAGGTGCCTGTATTGTGATTTAGTGTTCCATGTTCTATGATAAACCTTGGTGATGGGAAGAGTGGTGAGAAGATGGGGGTTATTTGTTGAGAAGCAGAGGGGAATGGGTGATCAGATGTAAGTGAGCACAATCAGAAGGAGATGTGGGAGTTTCTCCTCGCCTCCAGAAGTACACAGATTTGAACAACTTAACGGTACCATAGCGGTTAGCATAACATTATGAAAGTGCAAAGAAAGGGGTACAATTCTGTGGCTGAATGAGGTCTATTTTGTCTCCATTACAACAGTGTCTTCCAATCACCTACCACTTTCTGTAAACAACACTTCCGAATGTAGAACATTTGTAGGATTTTGTGAATAAATCATGCAAGAGTTATTTTATGTGCTTTAACAAAAGCCACAGCCCTTGACTTTCATTGCAAACAAACCAAAAGCATTTCCCTCACACTGGCAACATTATGTCAAACATTGTCTCTTAAAATGAACACAATAACTCGATGATGGTGTTTGTGAACTTTGCAAAACAGTTTCTATTATGAATAATATGTGTCATAAAACCATAAGACTATATGACATAGGAACAGAATTAGGCCATTTAGCCCAAGTCTATCCACCATTCCATCATGGCTGTTCCCGGATCCCACTCAACCCCATACACCTGCCTTCTCGCCATGTCCTTTGATGCCCCTGCTGATCAGGAAACGATCAACTTCGGCTTTAAGTATACCCAGGAACTTGGTCTACACCGCAGTTCGCTACTCCCTGGCTAAAAATAAATTCCTCCTGACCTCTGTTCTGAAAGGTCTCCCATCAATTTTGAGGCTGTGCCCTCTAGTTCTGGATTCCCCCAACACAGGAAACATCCTCTCCACGTCCACCCTATCTAGTCCTTTTCAACATTCGATAAGTTTCAATGAGATCCCCCCACATTCTTCTAAATTCCAGTGAGTACAGGCCCAAAGCTGCCAAACGTTCAACATATGTTAACCCCTTCATTCCTAGAATCATCCTTGTGAACCGACTCTGGATTCTCTCCAATGATGATGCGTTTTCCGAGATATGGGCCACAAAAATCTTGACAATACTCCAAGTACGGCCTGACTAGTGTTTTACAAAGATTCAGCATTATCTCCTTGCTTTTATATTCTATTCCCCTTGAAATAAGTGCCAATATTGCATTTACTTTCTTCACCACAGACTCAATCTTGTGGGAGTCTTGAATGAGGACTCCTAAGTCCCTCTATATCTCTGATATTTGAATTTTCTCCCAATTTAGAAAATTGTCTGCATTGTTGTTCCTTTTATCAAAATGCATCATCATACATTTTCCAATACTGTATTCCATCCATCACTTTTTTGCCCAGTCTTCCAGTTTGTCTAAGTCTTGCTGCAATTGCATTGCTTCCTCAGCGCTACCTACCCCTCCACCTATCTTCATATCATCCACAAACTTTGCCACAAAGCCATTATCCAAATTATTGACAACCAATGTGAAAAGCAGTGGTTCCAATACTGATCACCAAGAAACACCACTAGTCACTGGCAGCCAACCAGGAAAGATTTCCTTTATCCCCACTCATTGCCTCCTGCCTGTCAGCCATTCCTCTGTTTATGCCAATATCTTTCCTGTGACACCCTAGGATTGTATCTTGTTAAGTAGCTTCATGTATGGCACCTTATCAAATGCCTTCTGAAAATCCAAGTAAATAACATCCACAGTCTTTCCTTTGTCCACCCTGCTTGTTAGTTCCTCAAAGAACTCCAACAGATTTGTCAGGCAAGATTTTCCTTCACAGAAACCATGCTGATTTTGACTTATTTTATCATTAGTCTCCAAGTACCTCGAAACCTCATTCTTAATAATAGACTCCAACACTTTCCCAATCACTGACGTTAGGCTAACTGGCCTATAATTTCCTTTTGTTTGCCTTCATCCCTTCTTAAAGAGTGGAGTGACATTTACAATCTTCCAGTCCTCCGGGACCATGCCAGAATCAAGTGATTCTTGAAAGGTCGTGACCAATGCATCCGTTATCTCTTCAGCAACCTCTCTCAGGACTCCGGGATGTAGTCCAACTGGTCCAGGTGACTTATCCAACTTAAGACCTTTGAGTTTGCCTAGCACTTTTTCCTTTCTAACAACAATGGCACTCAGTCCAGCTACTGGACACTTACAGACCTCAGGCACAATCGTAGTGTCTTTCACAGTGAGCACTGATGCAAAGTACCCATTAAGTTAATCTGCCATTTCTTTGTCCTCCAATAATACCTCACCAGCATCATTTTCCGGTGGTCCAATATCAACTATCACCTCCCTTTTACTCGTTATCTAACTGAAAAAATCTTTTAGTTTCCTGCTTTACACTATTGGCTAGTTTGCCCTCATATTTCATCTTTCCCCTTCATATTGCTTTTTTAGTTGTCTTTTGTTGGATTTTAGAAGTCCCCCCATCATCCAGCTTCCCACCCACTTTTGCTACCTTACATGCCCTTTCCTTGGCTGTTTTGCAGTCCTTAACTTCCCTTGTTGCCTACCCCTGCCACTTGAGAACTACTTCTTCTGTGGGACATATCTATCCTGTGCCTTGTGAACTATTCCCAGAAACTTCAGCCATCTCTGCTCTGGGCGTCATCCCCACCTGTATCCTCCTCCAATCCACCTGGACAAGCTCCTCTCTCATGCCTCTGTAATTCCCTCTATTCCATTGTGATACTGATACCTGTGATTTATGCTTCTCCCTCTCAAATTGCAGTATGAATTCACTCATATTATGATCACTGCTTCCTAATGGTTTCTTTACATTAAGCTCCCTAATAAGATCTGGATTACATCTGTCATCCATTACGTTACCCTACTCATAGAACACTACAGCACAGTACAGGCCCTTTGGCCTGCAATGTTGTGCCGACCTCTTAACCTACTCTAAAATCAATCTAGCCCTTCACTCCTACAGAGCCCTCCATTTTTCTTTCATCCATGAGCCTATCTAAGAGTCTCCTAAATGTCTTTAATGTATCTGTCTCCACCACCAACCCTGGCAGGGTGTTCCACGTACATCTCCTTTAAACTTCTCCCCTCTCACCTCAAGTTACCGTTTGCCCTCCAGTATTTTAGCTATGAACCTCAGGCTAGTGCTGTATGTGGTTATATTTACACACTTTGTTAATAAATTGACTGTGAACTTTGTAATATATGTCATTTCTACGCTGAGAAAGAGACTCTCTATCCTGACCATATTCCTCATCAATGTATAAACCTCTATCTGGTCTCTCTCAGGCTCTGATGCTCCAGAGAAAACAACCCATGTCTGTCTAGCCTCAACTACCAGTGGGGTGGGACTACATTAATCATGACTCCAGAGAGCCAGAATGGGCGGAGTGATACAAATGGCCTCTTTGCTCACTGCATACCTCTCGTCTATTGCATCTATATCGACGAGAACACACAGGGAGCAGAGGCGACGTGCGTACCTGGGTGGAGGAGAAGCCTCCCAGATGGTTCCGGCGTTGACTGAGCCACTTCATGACGGGGATACCTTCCGAGAGTCTGCTTTGCCTCAAGTATGACATCAGAGCGTAGGCAGCCACCTCAATGTCGGACGACAGGACATCCTGCATCCACCGTGAAGGTCTGTTCACGGGCGATGACCAATATTTTACACCATCTGAGATTGAGGGAATGGACAAGGTGGGATGTTTAGTCTGAATTGCTTAGAAGGAAGTTCCCAAAGTTCCCAGTCCCAGGAATAAAGTCTGGAGAGTGGCATAGAGAGGACAGCACTGTAGTGTAGCGAGTAGCTTTTTTTTAAAGACCAGAGTTTGATTCCCACCCATTTGTATGGAGTTTGTATGTTCTCCCCATGAGTACACGAGGTCCCTCTGGGTGCTCCAGTTTCCTCCCACACTCCTAAGAATATGGATTAGCGAGCTGTGGGCATGCTATGTTCCAGAAGCTTGCTGACATTTGCGGGGTGCCCCAAAACATGATAATAGAGAGAAAAAGAAAACCGTGCACTACAGTTATCTATATAAGTGTATATCTATATATTAAATAGTTAAATAAAATAAGCAGTGCAAAAATAGGAAATAAAATTAGTGAGGCGGTGTTCATGGGTTCAACGTCGATTCAGAAATCAGATGGCAGATGATTCACATAGCCTCCCCTCTATGTACTCCATATGTAGGGTATTTCTCACTATCAGCAAAATCAAAGACCTCACCCTCCTCAGGCACTCTCTCTTCTCCCTTCTCCCATATTCAACATTCAGGCCACTTAACACTTGAAATAACTCCCAGGCTGTCTGTAAGGAGTTTCTATGGTCTCCTCCAAGTGCTCCAATTTCCTCCCACATTCCAAGGGTTAGGGTTAGTCATACGATTAAGGTTAAAGTCAGTGAGTTGTGGGCCTTGCTGTGTTGGTGCTGGAAGCATGGTGATCCTCAGTAAGCTTCCTCCAGCACAATCCTCACGGATTTGATTTGACGCAAACAACGCATTTCACTGTAGGTTTCAACATCCCTACTCACCACTTTTTATCTGATAACCCAATTACACAAACCACTCACGCATACTACAGAACACTGGGTATTTTGGTTTTGGTTTGTAAAATCCTGTTGTCTGCCTGATGCACCATCAATAACTCTCTCTGAGACGTAAAGGCGAGATATCGGCTTTTATTGACTGGAAGAAGGAACAAGCAGAGGTTGACCACCATACTACATCCTGGAGACAGAGAGGCCAGGCTCAGACCTCAATCGCCTTTATACAGGGGTCTGTGGGAGGAGCCACAGGAGCAGTCAGCAGGGTGCGTGTCCAGACAGGTATATGTAGTTCACCACACTGCCATAATCTAAATGAATGCGAAGATATTTTCCAGAAGCCCTGCTTAGAATAACAAGGATTTTGTCTTATTAAAATAATGAGTTGGTCTTTGTCTGAAGTGAACATTTCTGTTATTTGTCCTGCACTCCTTGTGGTATATTACACGTTAAACTAATGCATTGATTTTCATTTAGAGACGCAGCATGAAACAGGCCCTTTGGCCCACCGAGCCCAGCAACCTGCCTATTTACTTATTGCCCGTTACACCACCTGCTGCTTAGGGCAGCAGTGAAGGTCCTCCGTCTTGAATGCTGCTTCTGTAACAAAATGGTTTTTTTTTGACTGGTCAGAGTTGTTAGCCCTGAGCTGAACCCCCGAATCTGGAGGACTTGGTGACCACACTTATTTCTTCACACAAATTTCTACAGATGTACCGTTGAAAGTATTCTGACTGGCTGTGTCACCATCTGACATGAGGGGCCACTGCACAGAATTGGGAAAAGCTGCAGAGGATTGTCAACTCAGCCAGCTCTCAAATGGGTACTAGTCTTCCCAGCATCGAGGATGTCTTCAAAGGGCGATGACTCAGAAAGGCGGTATCCACCTGAAGGACTCTCACCGACCAGGACATGCTCTCCTCTTGTTCCTACTGTCAGAGCGGAGGTACAGGAGTGTGAAGACGCGCACTCAGTGTTTTAGGAACAGCTTCTTCCCCACCACCATCAGATTTCTGAATGGACATTGATCCCATGAACAGGGTTTTTGCTCCCTTTTTGATTCACTTATTTATCCTTTTTAAATATATTCATTATAATTTATGGTATATTTTATGCATGGAAATGTACTGCTGCCACAAAATGACAAATCGCTCAACATATGATAATAAATCTGATCCAGATTCTGAAACTTTCTACTGTCTAATCCTCTCAACCCAAAATACTGACTGTCTACTTTTGAATCAATAAAGTATGGATACTGGCCCTTCAGTCCGAGCCATTCATACCAAGCATGGTGCCCACCCAGCTAGTCTTTCTCCACAGATGCTGCCTTACCTACTGAATACTTCACTTCTTTGAGTGATTATGCAGAAAGTTTGAAGTTAATAACTCATCTCCTTCTACCTTAGGACACAAACTTATCAATCACCCCTGATGAGTTATTAACTTGCATAATCACTCAAAGAGTTGAACTGCACGTGCATGTAATGAGAGCTGTATAACTCATCTCCTTCTACCTTAGGCCACAAACTTATCAATCACCCCTGCTGTGGACACTTTCTGGAGGTCCAAGATCCGTATGCTCCACAACTGCAGGACTAAGTGTGTAAATGTAGGAGGGGACTATGTTGAAAAATAAATGTGCTAGGTTTTCTAAAATTGACCCCTTTTACCTTAGGCCATGAACTTATCAATCACCCTTGAGGAGTTATTAACTTTCTGCATAATCACTCAAAGAGTTGAACTGCATGTGCATGTAACGAGAGCTGAATAACTCATCTCCTTCTACCTTAGGCCATGAACTATCAATCACTTCCTGGAGGTCCAAGATCCATATGCTCCACAACCACTGGTCTAAGTGTGTAAATGTAGGAGGGGGCTATGTTAAAAAATAAATGTACTAGGTTTTCTAAAACTGACTCCTTCTACCTTAGGCCACAAACATATCACTCACCCCTCGAACAGTGAAATGCATCGCTTGCATCTGGGGGCAGCCCTCAAGGGTCTAAGTGCTTCCAGCATGCCCACATCTCACTAACCCTAACCTGTACATCTTTGGAATGTGGGAGGAAACCAGAGCATCGGAAGGAAATCCACGGAGTCACGGGGAGAACGTGCAGACTTCTTCCAGGAAGTGCACCCTGAACTGGCAGCTCGTACGCTCTAAAGCATCATGCTAGCAGCTACACTATCAGTCAGTCCTTAACATAAGAGATTCTGCAGATGCTAGAAATCCAGAGCAACAAACACAAAGGTGCTGGAGGAACTCAGCAGGTCAGGAGGCATCTATGGAGAGGAATAAGCAGTGATGTTTCAGGCTGAGACCCTTCATCAATCAGTCTTTAGCCATAACCAAAGACTGTTCCAACCTAAAGAAACACAATACTGTTATTTCAGAATAATTGTTCCACCATCTTACCCTGTTGGTCTGCCCTCCGGTTCAGTTCATCGAGTGCTTCTTTTGCAAGCTTACTCTTGGCTAAAGTTAGTGCATATGTTGTGAGGCACAGGGTGTAGTTACTATGGATCCCATCGCGGAACTTGCCTTCAAGATATGAGACAGCACTTGATATCTGAGCTAAAACAGTAACCTGAAAAAAAAATTATTTATAGGCCAGAGTAAATTAAAAAAAAACTTAAACTCAAACTTCATTAACATTTGACAATCCTTTCCACATTTAGCTTCTTTATGCAGAGAAGCAAAGCACAGAATAAATTAAAATTTGATTAGATAAAAACAAAAATGCTCAAAATTCTCAGGGCACATTGGTGGAGGGCGAAGTATGTGTATGTGAAACTCTTAGAATCAGGTTTAGTATCACTGGCATACTGTATACTATTCAATAGGTGTTTTGCAGAGGCAATACATTGCAATACATAACAATATTAAAAACTATAGAACATAGAACATAGAATAGTACAGCACATTACAGGCCCTTCGGCCCACAATGTTGTGCCAACCCTCAAACCCTGCCTCCCATATAACCTCCCCCCACCTTAAATTCCTCCATATACCTGTCTAGTAGTCTCTTAAATTTCACTAGTGTATCTGCCTCCACCACTGACTCAGGCAGTGCATTCCACGCACCAACCACTCTCTGAGTGAAAAACCTTCCTCTAATATCCCCCTTGAACTTCCCTCCCCTTACCTTAAAGCCATGTCCTCTTGTACTGAGCAGTGGTGCCGTGGGGAAGAGGCGCTGGCTGTCCACTCTGTCTATTCCTCTTAATATCTTGTACACCTCTATCATGTCTCCTCTCCAGAGAGTAAAGCCCTAGCTCCCTTAATCTCTGATCATAATCTATACTCTTTAAACCAGGCAGCATCCTGGTAAATCTCCTCTGTACCCTTTCCAATGCTTCCACATCCTTCCTATACTGAGGCAACCAGAACTGGACACAGTACTCCAAGTGTGGCCTAACTAGAGTTTTATAGAGCTGCATTATTACATCGCATCTCTTAAACTCTATCCCTCGACTTATGAAAGCTAACACCGCATAAGCTTTCTTAACTACCCTATCTACCTATGAGGCAACTTTCAGGGATCTGTGGACATGTACCCCCAGATCTCTCTGCTCCTCCACTCTACCAAGTATCCTGCCATTCACTTTCTACTCAGCCTTGGAGTTTGTCCTTCCAAAGTGTACCACCTCACACTTCTCTGGGTTGAACTCCATCTGCCACTTCTCAGCCCACTTCTGCATCCTATCAGTGTCTCTCTGCAATCTTCGACAATCCTCTACACTATCCACAACACCACCAAACCTTGTGTCGTCTGCAAACTTGCCAACCCACACTTCTACCCCCACATCCAGGTCGTTAATAAAAATCACAAAAAGTAGAGGTCCCAGAACAGATCCCTGTGGGACAGCACTAGTCACAACCCTCCAATCTGAATGCACTCCCTCCACCAGGACCCTCTGCCTTCTGCAGACAAGCCAATTCTGAATCCACCTGGCCAAACTTCCCTGGATCCCATGCCTTCTGACTTTCTGAATAAGCCTACCATGTGGAACCTTGTCAAATGCCTTACTAAAATCCATGTAGATCACATCCACTGCACTACCCTCATCTATATGCCTGGTCACCTCCTCAAAGAACTCTATCAGGCTTGTTAGGGACGATCTGCCCTTCACAAAGCCATGCTGACTGTCCCTGATCAGACCATGATTTTCTAAATGCCCATAGATCCTATCTCTAAGAATCTTTTCCAACAGCTTTCCCACCGCAGACATAAGGCTCACTGGTCTGTAATTACCTTGACTATCCCTACTACCTTTTTTGAACAAGGGGACAACATTCGCCTCCCTCCAGTCCTCCGGTACCATTCCTGTGGACAACGAGGACATAAAGATCCTAGCCAGAGGTTCAGCAATCTCTTCCCTTGCCTCGTGGAGCAGCCTGGGGAATATTCCATCAGGCCCCGGGGACTTATCCGTCCTAATGTTTCTTAACAACTCCAACACCTCCTCTCCCTTAATATCAACATGCTCCAGAACATCAACCTCACTCATATTGTCCTCACCGTCATCAAGTTCCCTCTCAGTGGTGAATACCGAAGAGAAGTATTCATTGAGGACCTCGCTCACTTCCACAGCCGCCAGGCACATCTTCCCACTTTTATCTCTAATCGTTCCTACCTTCACTCCTGTCATCCTTTTGTTCTTCACAAAATTGAAGAATGCCCTGGGGTTTTCCTTTACCCTACTCGCCAAGGCCTTCTCATGCCCCCTTCTTGCTCTTCTCAGCCCCTTCTTAAGCTCCTTTCTTGCTACCCGATATTCCTCAATAGACCCATCTGATCCTTGCTTCCTAAACCTCATGTATGCTGCCTTCTTCCACCTGACTAGATTTTCCACTTCACTTGTCACCCATGGTTCCTTCACCCTACCATTCTTTATCTTCCTCACCGGGACAAACTTATCCCTAACATCCTGCAAGAGATCCTTAAACATCAACCACATGTCCATAGTACATTTCCCTGAAAAAACATCATCCCAGTTCACACCCACAAGTTCTAGCCTTATAGCCTCATAATTTGCCCTTCCCCAATTAAAAATTTTCCTGTCCTCTCTGATTCTATCCTTTTCTATGATAATGCTAAAGGTCAGGGAGCGGTGGTCACTGTCCCCCAGATGCTCACCCACTGACAAATCTGTGACCTGATCCGGTTTGTTACTTAATACTAGATCTAGTATGGCATTCACCCTAGTCGGCCTGTCAACATACTGTGACAGGAATCCGTCCTGGACACACTTAACAAACTCTGCCCCATCTAAACCCTTGGAACTAATCAAGTTTCAATCAATATTAGGGAAGTTAAAGTCACCCCTGATAACAACCCTGTTATTTTTGCACCTTTCCAAAATCTGCCTCCCAATCTGCTCCCCGGTATCTCTGCTGCTACCAGGAGGCCTATAGAATACCCCCAGTAGGGTAACTGCTCCCTTCCTGTTCCTGACTTCCACCCATACTGACTCAAAAGAGGATCCTGCTATATTACCCACCCTTTCTGCAGCTGTAATAGTATCCCTGACCAGTAATGCCACCTCTCCTCCCCTTCCCTTTTAAAGCACTGAAATCCAGGAATATTGAGATCCATTCCTGCCCTGGTGCCAGCCAAGTCTCCATAATGGCCACTACATCATAATTCAATGAATGTATCCAAGCTCTCAGTTCATCACCTTTGTTCCTGATGCTTCTTGCATTGAAGTACACACACTTTAGCCCTTCTACCTTACTAGCTTTATTCTGCTGCTCTTTCCTCAAAGCCTCTATATATGTTAGATCTGGCTTTACTCCAAGCACTTCTTTCACTGCTCTATCGCTCCGGGTCCCATCCCCCTTGCAAATTAGTTTAAACCCTCCCGAACCATGCTAGCAAACCTACCAGCAAGGATATTGCTCCCCCTCGAGTTCAGGTGCAACCCATCCAATCTGTACAGGTCCCACCTTCCCCAGAAGAGATCCCAATGGTCCAAAAATCTAAAACCCTGCCCCCTGCACCAATTCCTCAGCCACGCATTCAACTGCCTTCTCCTTCAATTCTTACCATCACTATCACGTAGCACTGGCAGCAATCCTGAGAACGCCACCCTTGAGGTTCTGTTCTTCAGCCTTCTGCCTAGTTCCCGAAACTCACACTTCAGGACCTCATCCCTCTTCCTGCCTATGTCATTGGTCCCAACATGTATCACGACTTCTGGTTGCTTTCCCTCTCGTGCCAGGATGTCATGTACCCGGTCAGAGACATCCCAGACCCTGGCACCCGGGAGGCAACAAACCATGCGGGTTTCCTTCTCACATCCACAAAATCTCCTGTCTGCTCCCCTGACTACAGAGTCTCCAATGACGACAGCTCTCCTCTTCTCCATCCCATCCTTCTGCACCACAGGGTCAGACTCAGAGCCAGAGGCCCTGCCACCGTGGCTCACACCTGGTCAGTCGTCCTCACCAACAGCATCCAGGACGGTAAACTTATTATTCAGGAGAATGGCTACAGGGGTGCTCTGCACTACCTGTCTACTCTCCTTCACTTTCTCCCCTCGAACTGTCACCCAACGACCTGCTTCCGGCAGCCTAGGTGTGACTACCTCCCTGTAGCTCTCATCTATGACTGCCTCATTCTCCCTTATGAGACAAAGGTCATCCAGTTGCTGCTCCAGATTCCTCACTCGGTCTTCCAGATCGCCCAGCTGCAAGCACTTCTGGCAGATGTGACTCTGCGGGACAGGGGAGTTCCCCCAAGACTGCCACATCTCACAGGAGAGGCACATCCCCGTCTCAGCAGGCATTGTAAAGACTAACTGGGAACAAGCTCGTCCTCCGCCTCTTCTCGTCGAAGCCTCTCGAGTCAAAGCCTCAAATCTCCACTCCTTTACTGGCCCGCTCACTCACTGGCCGCTTCGCTTGAGGTAACCTTCTATTTATTTGTTTGAGCTTTTCAAACTGCTTGGTCACCTGATCTCGATTGCCCAATCAGCTGCTTTCTGCTGAGTCTGAGCTATTCAAATCTTGATTGACTTGATTGCACAGTCCAACTGCCAAAACTGCCAGAATCTCTCGAGTCAAAGCCTCAAATCTCCACTCCTTCACTGGCCCACTCACTCACTGGCTGCTTTCCACGTATAAATTGCGTTTGTAGAATAAAAAGGATATATTTAAAAATAAGTTAAATAAGTAGTGCAAAAAGAGAGCAGATAACATGTAGAGTTCATGGCAGAGGGGAGGAAGCTGTTTCTGAAACATTGAATCTGTATCTTCAGGCTTCTTCACCTCATTCTTGATGGTCGCAATGAGAAGAGGGCATGTCCTGTTTGATGGGGGTCCTTAATGATGGATGCTGTCTTTCTGAGGCATCACCCTTTGAAGATGTCCTCGATGCCGGGGAGGCTCATGCCCAGCATGGAGCTGTCTGAGTTTACAACCTTCTGCAGCTTTTTCTAATCCTGCTCAGTGGCCCCTCCATATACGACAGTTCCCAGCTCTCCACATCATCTCTCTTCCCTCACTGATCTCCTTTCCTACCTCATCCTCCCTACTTATGACCATGTCTCCCAGCTGACCGTCTGAGGGGTTCGTCATTGGTCGGCAGGGAATGATGGGCCAAATGGCTGTTTCTCTGCTGTATAACTCTGAGTTCTTGACTCATTGGTTTTGTTTAACCAGCTCAGCTTCCATGTTACAGAACCAGAGCAGTTCAATCATAACTCTCCCCAACTTCAAGGACATCTCCATAAAGTGCTTTCTCAGGTAGAAGGCATCCATCATCAAGGGCCCCCACCATCCAACCTATGCCCCCTCCTCAATACTGATGTCAGGCAGAAAGTACAGCAGCCTGAAGACACACACCTCAAGGTTCAATTTCCCCACTGCCATCAAGTTCTTGAAAGACCTTCTCTACCTCAGACTATATTTCCCTCAACTTGCACTAATGGTACAGCATGACACTGGCACTATGGCCACCGAAGTTGTGTCAAATTTCTACCCTGCTCCTAGATCAATCTAACCCTGCCCCCCTACACTTCTGTCCATTATTCTATCAGCCATGTACCTATCTAAAAGCTTTTTAAATGCTCTGCTCCTAAGCTATCTGCCTGTAACACCACTGCTGGCAGTGTGTTCTGTGTGATTATCACTCTCTGTGTAAAAAATGTCCTTCTGACATTCCCCCTCCACATTCCTCCAATCACCATAAAATTATGCCCCCTTGTATATTAGCCATTTCCACTCTGGGGATAAAGTCTCTGGTTTATGCCTCTAATCATCTTGTACACCTCTATCAGGTCACCTCTCATTCTCCTTCACTCCAGAGAGAAGAGCCCTGTCTCATTCAGCCTTTCCCTGTAAGACATACTGTCTAGTATAGTCAGCATTCTGATAAATCTCCTCTGTACCCTCTCTAAAGCTTTCACGTCCTTCCTATAGACCAGAAATTTACTTTGATCTTTGAGAACTGAACACAATACTCTAAGGGTAGTCTAACCAGAGTTTTAGAGAATTGCATTACCTAGCAGCTCTCGAACTCAGTCCTCCATCTAATGACGGCCAACACAGCAAACACTTTCGTAAGCCATCAACCGGCATAGCATCTTTGAGGGATCTGTGGATCTATGAATGTGGATTATTTTCAGGAGTATTTCCAGCATTCTCGGTTTCATTTCCAATGAACACAGACCCATTCGCAAATTTCTACAGATGTACTGTGAAGAGCATTCTAACTGGCTGCATCACCGTCTGGTGGGGGGGCGGGGAACGCAGGTGGAGTTACTTCACAGAATCAAAATAAGCTGCAGAGAGTTGTAAAATTAATCAGCTCCATCATGATCACCAGCATCCGTAGTATCCAAAACATCTTGTAGGAGTGATGCCTCAAAAAGGTGACATCCATCATTAAGGACCCCCCTTACTTAGGTCATGCCTTGTTCTCACTGCTACCACCAGGGAGGAGGTACAGGAGCCTGAAGGCACACACTTAATGCTTGAAAAACAGCTTCTTTCCCTCTGCCATCTGATTCCTAAATGGACATTGAAATCTCACTATTTTTTTTTCTATTTTTGCACTACTTACTTAATTAGCTATTATATACGAGGGGTGATTGATAAGTTCATGGCCTAAGTTAGAAGGAGATGAGTTATACAGCTCTCGTTACATGCACATGCAGTTCAACTCTTTGAGTGATTATGCAGAAAGTTTGAAGTTAATAACTCATCTCCTTCTACCTTAGGCCATGAATGTGTGTGTGTGTGTGTGTGTGTGTGTGTGTGTGTGTGTGTGTGTGTGTGTGTGTGTGTGTGTGTGTGTGTGTGTGTGTGTGTGTGTGTGTGTGTGTGTGTGTGTGTGTGTGTGTGTGTGTGTGTGTGTGTGTGTGTGTGTGTGTGTGTGTAAGTAATTCACAGATTTCTTTTCTCTATTATTATGTATTGCAATGTAATGCTGCCACAAAGATAACACATATCATGACATATACTGGTAATATTAACCCTAATTCTGATTTGGATTCTGTTTGTAAAAAGAAATGATTCAGGAACCTTGATTTCTGGATCCTCCAAGAGGGCTGTAAGAACGTAGGCTGTGAGAGTGATGGGTCCATTCTGTCCGCCTTGTAGCTCTGTATGAATCACTCTCCCCGGTTCCATGAATTCCCCACTTTTATTCTGATACTTTATTATCCAGGATGTAACCCTGTCCACCACATTTGAGTCGATGTAGATAAACTCCCGTGCCTGTAAGAAGCACCTCAGTACAAAGGCCGACAACCTTAGAAGATAAAAGCAGATGTGTTAGTATTATCCATTCTTCAAATTAGAGCTCGGGATGGTGAGAGGCAGGGGCTGCAGTCTACTCTTGGTTGCGTGGTCAAGCCTGTGATACCCAAGAGCAGAATTAGATCATTTGGCCTATTGAGTCTGCCCATGTCTGATTTATTACCCCTCTCAGCCCCATTCTTCAGCCTACCCCCGTAACCTCCTTACAAATCAAGAACTTCTTAACTACTGCTTTAAGTGTACTCAAATAATTGGTCTCCAGAGCCATTTATGGCAATGAATTGCACAGGTTTGAGTTCGTCCAGCATGTTGTGTGTGTTGCTCTGGATTTCCAGCATCTGCAGATTTACGACTTGCTGCTCACTGTGAAGTCTCCTTGAGGGATGCCTACCCTGAAGAAGTTTAAATCTTCTCTTTGATGGAAGTTCAGTGAAACCCTCTCTCATTGCTGCCCCTCTGTGATCCCTGCTGCCCTCCAACCCTTTGACCATGTACTTCCCCATATCACCTTCCAGCTAGCCTCCTTTCCCTACCCCCTCCTTTTTATTCTGGCACCTCCCCCCTTCCTTCTCTCTTTTCTTAGCCAGAAAAGTTGACTGTTGATTTTTTCCACAGATGCTGTCTGACCTGTGAGCTTCTCCAGTGTTTTGTGTGTGTTGCTCTGGATTTTCAGCATCTACAGACTTCCTCATGTTTGAAATTCCTTCTCATTTCTGTTCCATGGTTCCCACCCTGGAGTTCACACACCCCTTGCTTAATGATATTGGGCTATGGCATAAAAAAGGTTGAGAATTGAGGCTGTGCTCTCTAGTCATAGACTCCCCAACTCTTGGAAGCATCCTCTCCACATCTAATCATTTTAGCCTATCAATATTTGATAGTTGTCAACACAATCCCCATTAACACTCTTCTTATGTTAATCTTGTTATTCTGGCCTGGCTATTCCTGAGTCTCTACCCAGAACTTGAATGACTGACAGTAGTGAAAACCGGGCTACTGACACAATGAAGGAAGCCCTGAACACCACCAGAGATGAAGTATCTTTATTGCTGCTCTAAACACTAGTGGCATAATGGGCAGGAGGTAGGTAAGATCACAGGACCACAAGACACAGGAGTAGAATTAGGCCATTCAGCCCATTGAGTTGTTTTAGTATCCCTCTCAACCCCATTCTCCTGCCTTCTCCCCATAAACTTTGAAACCCTTACTAATCAAGAAACTATCAACATCCACTCTATATACAGTATGCCCAATGGCTTGATCGCCGTAGCCATTTCCATTCTATTGTTTCTTCATCCCTTTCTACTAAGATTTCTCTTCATCTCTGTTCTAAAGGGACATCCTATTATGAAGAGCAAGCTAGGACTTTTCTCTTTGGCATGAAGGAGGATAGGAGGTGACTTGATAGAGATGTAGAAGATGATAAGAGGCATAGATCAAGTGGACAGCCAGAGCAGAAATGGCAAATTATGCGGGGGCATAATTATAAGGTGATTAGAGGAAAACATAGGGCGGGATGTCAGAGGTAGGTCTTTTTATGAAGAGAATGGTTGGTGTGTGTACTGCTGGGGTGGTGGTAGAGGCAGATACATTAAGGACATTTAAGAGATGCTTAGATAGGCACATGGATGAAAGAAAAATGGAGGGTTATGTGGGAAGGGTTAGATTGATCTTGGAATTAGGTTATAAGGTTGGCATAACATCGTGACTCGAAAAGCCTGAACTATGCTGTGATGTTTTATGCTCTCTGTTCTCTGTTCTATGTTCTATGCTCTATGTTCTGGACACTATTGAATCCAGCGAAACCTCATTTCACAAGCAGAGTGCACCACACAGTCTTTATCATTGCCTTTGGACATTGCCTCAAGATTCAGGGGAGAAGTTTTAGAACGGAGATGAGGAGAAACTGTTTTTCCCAGAGAGTGGTGAATCAGTGGAATTCTATGCCCAGGGAAGCAGTTGAGGCTTCCTCACTAAATATACTTAAGAAACTGTTTCTTAAATATATCATAAAACATAAGAGCCGAATTAGGTCATTTTGGCCCATTGGGTCTGCTCTGCCATTTTAATATGGCTGATCTATTTCCCTCTCAACTCCCATCTTCTGTCTTCCCCCTCATATCCCTTCATACCCTGACTAATCAAGAATCTGTCAACCTCTGTCTTAAATATATCCAATGACTTGGCCTCCACAGCCTCCTGTGGTGAAGAATTTCACAGATTCACCGCTCTTTGACAAAAGAAATTTCTCCTCATCACCAGTCTAAAAGGGTGCCCCTCAATTCTGAAGCTGTGTCCTCTGGGCTTAGACTTCCACACCATAGGAACCATCCTCTCCACATGCACTCCATTGAGCCCTTTCAAAACCTGATAGGTTTCAGAGGTCACCCCTCATTGTTCTGAAGATCAGTGAGTACAGGCCCAGAACCATCAAATGCTCTTCATACAACAAACTTCTCAGTTCCGGAATTATGACCCTCCTTTGAACCCTGTCCAATATCAGCACATCCTTTCTAAGATAAGGGGCCCAACACTGCTCAAAATACTCCAAGTGAAGCCTCACCAGTGCTTTATTAAGCCTCAACATTAAGTCTTTGTTTTTGTGTTTTAGTTCTCTTGAAATGAATACCAACTTTGTTGAGGTCCTGTTGAGGTTTGCGTGCTTCAAGGACTCCATCAGGTGATGCCAACTCAGGGCCAACCATGCTGGAATGGCTGTGGGCGAGATGCCAGATGAAGACTGAGTCAACCCTGGCTTCCGAGTAGACAGACTCGTGCCTGTTCCTCCCAGGCCACACTTCTTCATTTGAAGCATTAGAAGTGTAAAGAGAAAAACACTTGCCATATGAAACAACATCAACCACAGACTCAACCTGCAAATTAACCTTCAGGGAATCCTGAACCAGGTCTCTCAAGCCTCTTTGCACCTCAAGTTTTTTCCATTTTCTCTCCATTTTGAAAATAGTTGACCCTTTCATTCCTTCTATCAAAGTGCATTCTGTATTCCATCTGACAGATTCTCCTAATCTATCTAAGTCCTTCTGTAGCCTCACTACTTCCTCAAAACTACCTGACCCTCCACTTAGCTTCGTATTATCTGCAAACTTTGCAAACAAGTCATCAATTACATGGGATCCAAGGGAAGCTTGCTTTGTGGATCCAGAACTGGCTTGCCAACAGAAGGCGAAGAGTAGTTGTAAACGGGTCATATTCTACATGGAGGTCGGTGACGAGTGATGTGCCTCAGGGATCTGTTCTGGGACCCTTTTTCTTTGTGATTTTTATAAATGACCTGGATGAGGAAGTGGAGGGATGGGTCAGTAAATTTGCTGATGACACAAAGGTTGGGGGTGTTGTGGATAGCGTGGAGGGCTGTCCGAGGTTACGGCAGGACATCGATAGGATGCAAAACTGGGCTGAGAAGTGGCAGATGGAGTTCAACCCAGATAAGTTGAGGTGGTTCATTTTGGCAGGTCAAATATGATGGTAGAATATAATATTAATGATATGACTTTTGGCAGTGTGGAGGATCAGAGGGACCTGGAGGGGTCTGAGTCCATAGGACACTCAAAGCTGCTGTGCAGGTTGACTCTGTGGTTAAGAAGGCATATGGTGCATTCACCTTCATGAACAATGAGATTGAGTTTAAGAGCCGAGAGGTAATGTTACAGCTATAAAGGACCCTGGTCAGACCCCACTTGGAGTACCGTGCTTAGTTCTGGTCACTTCATTACAGCAAGGAAGTGGAAACTATAGAAAGGGTGCAGAGGAGATTTACAAGGATTTTGCCTGGATTGGGGAGCATGCCTTATGAGGATAGATTGAGTGAACTCGGCCTTTTCTCCTTGGGGTGACGGAGGATGAGAGGTGACCTGATAGAGGTGTATAAGATGATGAGAGGCATTGATCGTGTGGATAGTCAGAGGATTTTTCCCAGGGCTGAAATGGCTAAATTGAGAGGGCACAGTTTTAAGGTGCTTGGAAGTAGGTACAGAGAAGATGTCAAGGGTAAGTTTTTTTTTGCGCAGAGAATGGTGAGTACGTGGAATGGGCTGCTGGCGGCAACGGTGGAAACGGATACGATAGGGTCTTTTAAGAGGCTCCTGGGTAGGTACATGAAGCTTAGAAAAATAGAGGGCTATGAGTAACCCTAGGTAATTTCTAAAGTAAATACATGTTCAACATTGTGGGCTGAAGAGTTTGTATTGTGCAGTAGATTTTCTATGTTTTTAATTCTGTCATCTCAGTCATTGATGTATAACATTGGTCACCTGTCACATACTAGCTTGCACTCCTCCTGCTTTGCCTGTTCTGGCTTTTTCCCCTTCCTTTCCAGTCCTAATAAAGGGTCTCAGCCCAAAATTTATTGCCCTCCTTAGAGACTGCTTGATCTGCTGAGTTTCTCAAACATTTTGTATATGTTGTTCTGGATCTCCAGCATTTGCAGAATCGCTTGTGTTTTTCTATCCTACTCTTACTCTGGCTCAGTGAATTTTGAAACTGCCATCATTTGACTTTTTTCCTCTGCTATTACTGAGTTCCTAAACCGTCCTCTTTGGGTAGCAGGGTGGAGATACATCTCTACCAAGGAAGGTATAAGGCACTCCTTCCCTCTGCTAGCCTGCAAGTCACCTTGGGAAGGTAACTCACCTGATTAGCCCCCTCCCTGAATCAGGGTCACGTGAAACCATGGGAATAGGTGGTGGATGCTTGCATGAGCAACTGGTTCATATCACAAGTTCTGGTTAAACGACCACTGTTGCCGGACAGACAATCTGATAATGGCTGTGGACACCTGTCTTGTAAGGACATCCCCAGAAGAATGCAATGGCAAAGTACTTCTGTAGAAAAATTTACCAGGAACAATCATGGTCAGAAGACTATGATCGCCCATGTCATATTATGTCCATGTATGTAATTAGTTTTGCTACAACAAGTGTATGGGACATTGGAAAAAAAGTTGAATTTCCCCAAGGGGATGAATAAAGTATCTATCTATCTATCTATCATATGACATGGCACATGATAATGATGATGAAATTCCCTTTACCCCAAATAACAGACCTCTTCTTTCAGCTGCAGAATTCCCAATCCATCAGAATCCTTTACTGGAATCCTACCTTCTCTAGATTTATTCAGGAAAAGAGGGTCACCTGAGATTTTTAAATTCAGGATTGTCTTTCAAGGGTCACAGTGCATCAGAACCAGGGAGGAAATGTGGTGGTTTGAGTTTCTATTGGGCCTCATTTGAGTTGTATGGGAGGGCAAACACCTAGAGAGTAATAAAGTGGAGTGGCCACCAAAATTAGACCTGAAGCTATGTGAGGACTTTTCTCTTTGGAGCACAGGAAATTGGGAGATGACTTAATAGAGGTGTACAAGATGATAAGCAGCATTGATAGAATGGACATCGAGAGACTTTTTCCCAGGGTGGAATTGGCTGATATAAGGTAACCTAATTTTAAGGTGATTGTAGGAAAGCATTGTGGGATGTGAGAGGTAGGTTTTTCACACAGAGAGTGGTGGGTATGTGAAATGTCTGCCAGAGGCTGATACATTGTTCTATGTTATTTGTTCTATGTTCCACGTCCTACGTTCCAAACAATGAGCAGGCTTGTGAAAATGTGCTGTCGGCCCCTGCTGCGGTTTTTAATGTTCCTGTATTTCACAATTGTTTTCTGTGGTTTGGAACACACTGCCTGAAGAACCAGCTGATGCAGAGTCAACAAGATTCTTCAAAAGGAATCAGATAACTGCTCAAAAGGAAAAACATGTTCAAAGTTATGAAAGGAGCAGCAACAAGACAGACTACTTGATCATCTAGTCATGCTGAGTCTTTATCAGGCATTGGGTCTGACTGCACTTGGGTTCCTTATCTAAGCAAAGATGTGCTGACTTTGGAGAGGGTCCCGAGGAAGTTCACAAGAATGATTCAGGAATGAAAAGGGTTAATATATGAGGTCTGTTTAATGGCTCTGGGCCTTTACTCACTGGAGTTTAAAAGAATAAGTGGGGAGCTCATTGAAACCAATTGATTATTGAAAGGGCTGGATGAGTGGACGTGAAGAAAATGTTTCTTTTCTTGGAGGAGACTAGGACCAGAGGGCACAGCCTCCGAATAGAGGGACATCCATTTAGAACAGAGATGAGGAGGAATTTTTTCAGCCTGAGGGTAGAGTACCTGTGGAATTCATTGCAACAGAGGGTTGAGGAACCTATGTTATTGAGTATACTTAAACTGAAGGTTGATATATTCTTTAATAGTTACAATGTGAATGCAGGAGAATGGGGTTGAGAGGAATAATAAATTAGCCATGATGGAATGGCGGAGCAGACCCGATGGGCCAAATCGCCTAATTCTGCTTCTATGCCTTAAGGTCTTAAATCACAATGTGTGGGTGAAAGTTCATAATTAAGGGTGGAAGGTGAAAATTTAAGGGGATTGTGAGGGGGAACTTCTTCACTCACAGGGTTGTACGGCTGCAGGATGAGTCATCGGTGGAAGTTGGAGATACAGGTTTGATCTCAACATTTAAGAAAAAATTGTAAAAGTACGTGGATGAGAGAGGAATGGAGGTGTGGGTGCAGGTAGATGGGATGCAACAGCAAACTGGCACAGAATAGATGGGCTGAAGTGCCTGATTCTTTGCTGTTGCACCCTGTGACCCTAAGAGTTGAAACATCCTGTGGGGATCTGGGAAACAATTTTACCCAGGGATGGTGGGAATGTGGAGCAGGGTCCAGGATAATGTGAGCTGCAGTCATTGAAATGAAACTGGAAATATGGGAAACAACCAGGCCTTATTTACTGCCCACCAGCATTCACTATTTACACCAGATACATCATAGCCTTGACTTCAGACCAGCACCATTCCAACTTCACCTGCTGACTGGACCCATTTGAGTCTTGCGTCTTGCTGCGTATCTGTAAGGCTAACTTCCTGATTAGTTAGGGCGTTGAAGGTTACAGGGCAGCAGGAGAATGGGGTTAAAATTAGCAATGAGAAGATGACAAGTAGGACAGATAAAGGGAATGCAGTGCATGTTGTATATTTGGACTTTCAGAAGGCCTTTGACAAGATGCCACACATGAGGCTGATTACCAATTAAGAGCCCAAGGTATTACAGTAAAGTTATTAACATAGAGCATTGGCTGATGGGTAGGAGGCAGCAAGTGGGAATAAAAGGATCCTTGTCTGGTTGGCTGCCAGTGACTAGTGGTATTCCGCAGGGGTCGGTGTTGGGAACACTTTTTATGCTGTATATCAATGATTTAGTTGATGAAATAGACGGCTTTGTTGCCAAAGTTTGCAAATGATACAACAGTTGGTGGAGGGGCAGGTTGTGTTGAGGAAACAGGTAGGCTGCAGAAGGACTTAGACAGATTAGGAAAATGAGCAATAAAGTGGCAAATGAAATACAATGTTGGAAAATGCATGGTCATGCACTTTGGTAGTAGAAATAAGTGTTCTGACTATTTTATAACCAGGGAGAAAATCCAAAAATCTGAGATGCAAAGGGACTTGGGAGTCCTTATGCAGAATACCCTAAAAGTTAACTTGCAGGTTGAGTCAGTGGTGAGGAAGGCAAATACAATGTTAGCATTCATTTCAAGAGGTCTAAAATACAAGAGCAGGGATGTGATACTGAGGTTTATAAAGCACTGGTAAGGCCTCACCTTGAGTATTGTGAACAGTTTTGGGCTCCTCATCTAAGAAAAGATGTGCTGGCACTGGAGAGGGTCCAGAGGCAGTTTACAAGGATGATTCTGGAAATGAAAGGGTTATCATACAAGGAACATTTGATGGCTTTGGGTCTGTATTCGCTAGAATTTAGAAGGATGAGTGGGGATCTCATTGAAATATTTTAAATGCTGAAATGCCTGGACAGAGTAGATGTGAAAAGGATGTTTCCCGTGGTGGGGAAGTCTAGGACAAAAGGACACAGCCTCAGGATAGAGAGGCGTCCTTTTAAAACAGAAATGCAAAGAAATTTCTTTAGGCAGAGGGTAGAGAATTTGTGGAATTTGTTACCACGGGCAGCTGTGGAGGCCAGGGTCATTGGGTGTATTTAAGGCAGAGATTGGTAGGTTCTTGATTACACATGGCATCAAAGGTTAAGAGGAGAAGGACAAGGAGTGAGGTTGAGGAGGGGAGAAAGGAATCATCCATGACTAAGTGGCGAAGCAGACTCGATGGGCCATCTAGCCCAATTCTATGTCTTATGGTCTTTCGGCCTTATGATGAAATGGCAGAACAGACTCGATGGTCTAGGCCTTGATGGCCCTATGTCTTATGGTCTAACAAACGATAAGCCCTCTTAAACACTTGAAAATTGTTCTTATTTGAAATTTCTAGCATTAGCATTTCTATATCCCAAAATTTGATTGATAAATCAGCACTTGCTGTTAAAAGATAAACACCTGGATTGTAGGGGGAAAGAATGTATTCGCATATGCTGTAGGGAATCTTGCATCAAAGTAGTTAGTGTCAGTGTTAGAAAATAGAACAGTCCAGTTCAGGTCAGGCCCTTGTTGTGCCAAACCAGTTAAATTAGTAATCAAATGGCTAACTAAGCTAATCTGTTCAGCCTACACAATGTCCACATCCATCCCATTTTCTTCACATTCCATGTGCCTATCTGGACGTATCTTAAATGTCCCTAATGTATTTTCCTCTACCATCACCTTAGATTACTGCAAATTGATGGCTGACAGCCAGCTTGCATTGCTCAGGGACCTAAGGAAGAAGTGGTTGGCTCATTCTCTACTTTCTGGCATAGGGATTTAACTCCTGCATTTGAGGATGTGGTTAGGTCACGTAAATATTTGGCTCAGGCTTGGCTTAGTCAATATGAAGCATCAAGTGTAATATAAATTGCGGAAACAACTAATTCAAACATATATTCTTTTATTGCCACTGCCCTGGCTTCCCTTCCATGACCCATCATGTGAAATCAGATATAAGAGGCACTTAAACAATTGAATGAGCAACACACACAAAATGATGGAGGGAACTCAGCTTGCCGAGCAGCATCTGTGGAGAGGAATAAGTAGTCGGGTGCTTTGGGCCGAGAACCTTCATCGGGACAGGAAAGGAAGAGGAAAGAAGCCAGAATAAAAAGATGGGTGGGGAGGGGAATGAGTAAGCTGGCAGGTAATAGGTGAGACCAGGTGGGGTGGAAGATTGGTGGATGGGGAAGGAAGGGAAGAATTAAAATGCTCAGAGATGATAGTGGAGGAAGTTTAGGTCTGAAGAAGAAAGAATCTAATAGGAGAGGGCAGTAGACCATGGGTGAAAGGGAAGGAGGAGGGGAACCAGAGACAGGTGAGCCCAGCTTCTTACTTCAACATCCACGCTCTTCCACCCACCTTGTCAGCTCCCCTGAATCTTTTTTGTCCTGTCCTATCCTGTCACACAGAACCTTAGCAAAGACTTGCTGAAGTCCATATAAACAACATCCATCACCTAACCTTCATCAGTCCCCTTAGTTACCTCATTGTCCTTCTGTCCAGGGTTTGTCTCTCTTCCTTCAGTCTTCTCTTCCTCTCCATCACCATCCTCCTCTTTTCATTTAGCCCTTTAAGATTTTCTCTCTTTCCCTTTCTCTGTGATCCCGATTATCTTCCCCACTCATTGTACCTCCCTTAACTTCTGTTTCTTTATTCAGTCATGCTCTTCCTCACTCATGTAATGTTCCTCACTCTCTTCTCTCCTTTTCAATTCCCCATTCTCGTTCCCTTCTTACCTTTTCTCTTCTCCTCACCTGCCCATCACCTCCCTCTGGTGCCCCTCCTCTTTCCCCTTCCCCCAAGGTCTACCCTGCCTTTAATTCCCTTTTCTCCACTGATGCTGCACGGTCTGCTGAGTTTGCCCAGCGGATTAAGGGTCGTTCCAGATACTGGCACCTGCAGCCTCAGTGACTTCAGTCAACTTACTGGAACTATCAAGTAAGCAAACATGTCAGAAACCCTAACAGATCCAGAAAAGAAAAATAAATTTGACTTTGCATAATGTAATCTTTAAAGGACTCTCCTTGTAGATCAACAATATTGCTTGTGAAAGTAGAAATCTGCAAAGTTGAAAGAGCTCTCTTTCGAAAGGGCTTGTGATGGCTTGAAAATTCTATAACGTGCACTGTGGTATTGTAGCCATGAGATATGAAATAACACACAGAAAATGCTGGAGAAACTCAATAGGTCAGGCCACATCTACGGACAGAAATAAGGGAAATATTTCCGCTTGATTAAATATTTCCCTTCTCATGTTAAACCTAAGCCCTGTGGCTCTCCACTACTCTCTACACTCTCTAGTGATTTGTAGAGAGAATATTGATTGGCTATATCACAGCCTGGTATGGAAACACAAAGCTTTTGAATACTACAAAAGTACGGGATACGGCCCACGTCATCATGGACAAAGTCCTCCCTACCAATGAGCATATCTACACGGAGCGTTGTCGCAGTAAAGCAGCGTCCATCATCAGAGACACCCCACCACCCAGACCACACTCTCTTTTCACTGCTGCCATCAGAAGAAAGGTACAGAAGTCTCAGGACTCACACCACCAGGTTCAAAACAGCTACTATGCCTCAACCATCAGGCTGTTGAACCAGAGGGAATAACTTTAATCAACTTCACTTGCCAAATCATTGAAACGTTCCCACAACCTATGGACTCTTCATCTCATGTTCTCAATATTTATTGCTAATGTAATTACTGTTATTATAATTGTTTCTTTTTTTCTTTCTTTATGTATACGCAGTTTATTGTCTTTTGCACACTGTTTGGTGTGGTCTTTCATTGATTCTGTTATTGTTACTGAATTTATTGAATATTCCCACAAGAAAATGGATCTCAGGATTGTATATGGTGACAATACATGTACTTTGATAATAAATTTACATTAAACTTTCTAGTTCTGACACCCTAACTTTGAGTAAAAAGACTGTGTCCATTCACCCTATCTATAGCTCTTATGAATTTATACATCTCAAAAAGATTCCACTGAATTTGAGTGAGACAAGAACTAGAAGGCATGGGTTTAGGGTGAAAGGTGAAATGTTCAAGGGGAACATGAGGTGGAATTTCATCACTCAGATGGTGGTGAGAGTGTGGAGTGAGCTGCCAGCACAAGTGCTGGAAGGGTCAGGAAGGAAGGGAGGGGTCTCAGCCCAAAATATCAACTTTATTCCACTCCATAAATGCCGCCTGACCTGCTGAGTTCCTCCAGCATTTTGTGTGTGCTGCTCTGGATTTCCGGCATCTGCAGAACCTCTTGTGTTTATGAAATGCGGAACACCGGAAGGCTGCTTACTTTTTTGTGTGTCTTTCTGCCCACAAAAATGTTGATTTAATCATCTGTCACAAACCATTGCGTGTGTAGGAGCCAGAGCACCCTGTATTTCACCCTTTATTCCCAGAGGAGTAGTGGAGCATAATTTTCATGCATCAGATGTCCCGCATTTCCAAAGCATGCAATGTTGACTCATTGGCCACTTTACTGGGTAACCTCCTGCACCCAACAAAGTGGCCACTGAGAGCATATTTGTGGTCTTCTGCTGCTGTAGCCTGTCCACTTTGGGGTGACATGATAGTACAGTGGTTAGCACTATGCTTTACAGAACAGGCAACTGGGACCGTTTCCTCAAACCACCCATCTGGCACCAACAATCATTCCATGGTCAAAGTCACATAGATCACATTTCTTCCCCATTCTGATGTTTGGTCTGAACAACAACCGAACCTCCTGATCATGTCTGCATGTTTTTATATATTGAGATGCTGCCTCAAGATTGGCTGGTTAGATATTTGCATATTTAAAGCTGAGGTCGATAGGTTCTTGAGAAGGCAGGAAAATGGGGTTGAGAAGGCAGGAAAATGGGGTTGAGAAGGAGTATAAACCCTGAGGCCAAACAGCCTAATTCTGCTCCCGTGACTTATTGTTTTAACAAGAGGGAGATGCAAAGAGAGAGCAGCAGAAATTAATGAGTGAAAGGAAGACAATAAAAGTGAGCATGTAATTAGTGTGAGGGCATGCTGGCTGGGCTAGAGACTGCGTCTCCAGGTTGAGTGAGCTAGGGCTTTTGTCCTTGGAGTGAGTCCCATGCCGGTATGGCCAATACAAGGGGGCATAATTTTAAGAAGATTGGAGAAAGGTATTGGGGGATATCAGAGATAAGTTCTCTACACAGAAAGTGGTCAGTGCATGGAAAGCCCTGTCTGGGGTGGTGGTAGAGACAGGTACATTAGGGGCATTTAAGTAGCTATTAAACAAGCATACAGATGAATGAAAAATAGAGAGTTATGTGCAAGGGAAGGGATAGATTTTTAGGGTTAGATTTATCTAAGAGTAGGTTAAAAGGTCGGCAAAACATTCTGGGCTGAAGGTCCAGTAGTATGCTGTAGTGTACTATGTTCTATGTAAGCAACAGTTCGACTTAAGGAACTAACAAGCAAAAGAAACTGATTGGTTGATAGAGAGGGGGCGACAACTACACCACCAGGTTCAGCAACAGTTACTAACTCTCAAGCATCAGGCTCTTGAACCAGAGGAGATAACTTCACTCACCCCAACACTGAACTATTCCCACAACCTATGGACTCACTTTCAAGGATTCTTCATCTCATCTTCTCAATATTTATTGTTTATTTATTATTATTATTGTTATTATTATTTCTTCTGTATCTGTGCAGTTTGTTGACTTTTGCACACAGGTTGAGGGAATAAAAGCTCAGAAGAACCGCAGAAAGTGCAAGGGGTGGAGAGAACGAGAACAGAGAGGCAATAGACGAATGGGATGAATACAAAAAGAAAGAGAATATTTAAGAACTAAGCGGTCAGATCTGCCAGAGTACACCAGTTGAAAACCAGCCACTGCCTCTCCCTCCACTAAATCCATTTGGAAGTGATAGGAAGTCACTCAGTGCTGGTTATTCCCTCCTAATGTATTCCCTTCTGACAGTTATCCACACCACATTCTTCAGGAATTCAAGTGAGGAAGAGTAAGCTATAAATCTCGCAGAGTTTTTTTTGGGCTGGTTCCACTGATGAGAGAATGAGAGCTTTGTAATCGAAGCCACAGATGGAAGGGGCCTTCCAGCCTATCCCTCCAGAAATCTTCTTACCAAGTGCTTCCAGAAGAATCCGAGTTTCCAAAGGCACTGAAGGAGCCATCAGTCCGTTGGTACGTTAACTCCCTTTGGTAACCTATGAAACAGGAATGATCCTGAGAAGTGCTCAGTCATTGACTAGGATCTAGGATCAACTTTATTTGCCATATATGTTTACATATATTAGTAATTTGCTGTGGTGCATTGGTCAGGGTGTGACATGCAACAAAAAGCAGCAACATTCAACAGTTATAAAGAATTATATAAAAAGTAAACAAAGTTTAATGTAGAGATATAGAATAAAATGTGCATAAATACATAAATACCATTATGTACTTACAATGTAAACCACATGATTAAAAGGGGGTTTAAAGTGTTTACAGTGCAGTGACCGAGGTAATAGATAGAGGGGGTAGGGAGGCTAACTAGAATGGTTGATCAGATTATTGGTCTGGGGGAAGGAACATTTACAATGGAATGAAGTTTTTGTTATAATAGGCCCATCTACTTTGAAACATGGGTGGAAACTGGAGCACCCAGAGGAAACACAAGTGGGTAAGGGGAGAATGTGAAAGCACCTTATCTACATTGAACCCAGGTCACTGACACTGTAAAGCAGGGGTCATCAACCTTTTTTGCACCACGGACTGGTTTAATATTGACAATATTCTTGCAGACTGGCCGGCGGTGGGGGGTTATTAATCACGGCCGGAATATAGGTGACAAGTCAACTATGAGTCACTTATAAGTGGCTAATACACTCAATTTTGTTTCTAAAAGGGTTTATCTAATGAATTTACTATTAAACACAGAGCGCATATTTTCCTTGCATGAATATAGTGAAAGTCAATTATAAGTCACTTATAAGTCAATGGCATCATAACATTTTAAGTAATGTTTGGATATTAAACACACAGCGCATATTTTACTCGTATGAACATATAAAATCATTGCAACACACCAATATCGCTGAATCAGTGGGAGCCCTGGCCTTGTTTCCCTGCAACAAGACGGTGCCATCGTGGGCTGATGGGAGACAGCGATACTCGAAGGGGGTTCCTTATGTCCAGTCTATTCCACAATTTAGTTTTTGTGGCTGTTAGCACTTGCTTCTGTCCCGCTTGCTCATGTTTTCTCCACTCAAAAAACTCAACGGGTTTGTCTTTAAGTGCAGGGTGCTTGGACTTAAGGTGCCAAAGCAGTTTTCATTGCCTCATTATACAGCCTCTGGGCCGGAACTCCAGCCTCCCGCTCGCCGCCAGACACCTTGGCCAGGTGGGGCTGGCCGTGGGAGGGCTGAGAGGACAAGGTCAGGGCCAGAGGTCCCCGTGCCGGGGTCACAGAGAGAGCGACCGACCGAGCGAGGAGTGCGACAGGGCACCCGCCCCACCCCGCCTTGTAGGTCGGTAGGATCTGTCAGCTGAGAAAAGTTTGGCTAGAGGGATGACTTTCAGTAGATCGCAGCGAGGTAGCTGCTCTGCTACTTACAAAACCCTGAGACAGAATTAGGTTGTCTGTGAATATTTTAGCACCGGGTTCCCCACGAACATCTGGTGTGCTAAACAGGTTTAGAGGTGGCGCCCATCCGTCCACGCTCCAGGCCAGTAGTCAAATCATATTGTTTCCTCGCAGCCCGGTAGCACATGTTTTGCGGCCTGGTGGTTGGGGACCACTGCTGTAAAATGTTACACTAACCACTATGTTACCATGCTGCCCTCTAAGCCGCTATCCCACCTACGGTGACACTTAGTTGGATGAGTAAGGAGGCTGAGGAGTAAGGGATGAAATAAGGAAGTCTGGATCACAAGCCAATGTCTGCTCAGAACATGGAGCACTGTCGCCGGAGAGCAGCGTCCATCAAGGACCCCGCGTTTCAGGCCATGCTCGCTTCTTGCTGCTATCATGAAGGGGATATAGGAACCTCAGGCCTTACACCACCAGCTTCAAGGACAGCTATTACCCCTTAACCATCAGGCTCTTGAACCAGAGGGGTAAATTCACTCAACTTTGCTCACCCCCATCACTGAGATGTTCCCACAACCTATGGACTCACTTTCAAGGACTCTTTTGTTCTCAATATTTATTATTTTTTATTCATTATTAGCTTGTTTGTGATTGTTTTTGTATTTACTAGTGAATACCCACAGGAAAATGAATCTCAGGATTGCATATGGTGATGTATAGGTACTTTGATAATAAATTTACTTTGAACTTCAAACTTTGAAATCTAGGATAACTATATTGTTCAATTTTCTGTTTCAGATGGGACATTTAACCCAGAAATTTATTAAACTCTTTAATAGACACACTAATTCTGATGAAACCATTTGGAATAAGAGAAAGAAAATGTCTCAGTCAATATTTATTTCTTAAGGATCAAAGCTAAACTTTATTCACCATAAATATTTACATGTATTAGGAATTTGTTCTGGTGTGTTGGTCAGGGCATGACATGCAACAAAATACAACATTGAACAATTATAAAGAATTATGTAAAATAAAGTTGGGTAAAGTACAGATGTGGAATAAACTGTGCATAAATATATAAATACAAAATGTATTTACTAAAAAACAGCATTATAAACAGTATAATATTGTTTCCATTGTGAATACATACTAGTATTTATGTATTTATTCACACTTTATTACATATCTGTACTTCAAACTCTAACTTGAGTTTATGTAATTCTTTATTCTTTATAATTGTTGAACGCTGTTTTTGTTACCTCACGCCCTGACCAACACGCCATGGCAAATCCCTAATACATGTAAATGTAAATTCTTTATACTGGGAGTGATTGGCCATTGAATCATAGAGTCATAGAAAAGTACAGACAGAAGCAAGCCATTTGGTCAATCTAGTCCACGCTGAACCATTATTCTGCCCACTCTCATCAACCTCCACTGAGACCATGGCTCTCCATACCCCTACCATCTACAAGGAGAAACCGGCATAAGCATTGGCCTGTTGAGCCTAACGGCTCGGGACAGATTTTAACTCTATCTACGAGGGGTGATTGATAAGTTTGCGGCCTAAGGTAGAAGGTGATGAGTTATACAGCTCTCGTTACATGCACATGCAGTTCAACTCTTTGAGTGATTATGCAGAAAATTTGAAGTTAATAACTCATCTCCTTCTACCTCAGGCCATAAACTTATCAAACACCCCTGGTGAGTTATTAACTTCAAACTTTCTGCATAATCACTCAAAGAGTTGAACTGCATGTGCATGTAACGAAAGCTGTATAACTCATCCCCTACCTTAGGCCATGAACTTATCAATCAACCCTCGTATGTACCTCTCCAAACTTCTCTTAAACATTGAAATCAAGGTCCCATGCACCACTTGCACTGGCAGCTCGTTCCACACTCTCACTACCCCCTGAATGAAGAAGTTTCCCCTTCATATTCCCCCTAAACCTTTTACCTTTCACCCTTAACCTAAGGAACACCCTGGCAGGGTTGGTGGTAGAGGCAGATATATTAGGGGCATTTAAGAAACTCTTAGATAGGCACATGGATAAAGTGAAAATGGAGGGCTATGGGGGAGGGAAGGGTTAGATTGATTTTGGAGTTATTTGAAAGGTCAGAACAACATTGTAGGCTGAAGGGCCTTATTGTGCTCTGTCCATGGCAAATAAAGTTGATCCTTCATCCTTGATTATAAAAAATGACTTGAAGTGAGGACATTGCAACATAATGATGACTGCAATAGATAGAGTGGGTGGTTCTCTAACTGGATTAACTGCCTGGGGAAAGAAACTTTTAAGATGGCATGAAGTTTTTGCTTTAATAGTCCTGCAGTGCTTTTCAGAAGGAAACTTTTGGAAAAGGAAGTTTGCAGGGTGGATAATGTCCACGATAATTTTTCTTGGGACAACTTTATTTGCTGGGCAACTAGCGAGAGGCAGCTCCTGTGTATAAGATGCATTTGGGGAACCAGTAATGGAGTGAACAGTACACTGCCTTCCCAGATCCAAACCATCAGTTCCGTCATGTGTTTCTCTGACTTGCGAGCAACACGGGAATGTTCACACATTGGTTACATTTTTGTTGTTGTTGCAGAGGTTCAGGATTCAAGATTCAAGATTCTTTATTGTTATTCTTCAATGGTTAAATGGGTCAATGGTTCCATTTATATCTGAGAATGTATACAGTACACAACCTGAAATTCTTACTCTTCACAGGCACCCGCAAAACAGATGTAAAACCCCAAAAAGTGAATGACAGAAAAATGTTAGAATCCCAAAGCTCCCCCCACTTGCTCCAGCAGGAAGAATCAACATCCCCCCCCCCACTACCCAGCATGCAAGCCATAGCAAAACCTCCAAAGAAACCATGATCTAGAGCCCACCAGAAAAGTACCGTCCATAAACCAGCACTTCGACGCCACAGGCTCGCTCTCTCACTAACGAGGGTGAGAGTGATATCACTGCTCCACAGCAAGAGTAAAGGAGAACAAACTGATTGTTACTCTGGATCTGATGCAGCACAAGAAAAAAACTGTGGCGACCCACTTCCTAGCGCACTCGAACCGGCTCACAAATAGCCAGCGCGCCGGCACAAAGGCCAGCCCCAAAAGGGCGCCAAGTCTGCTTCACCAGCAAGGGGAAAAGCCCGCGCGGGACTGTGAATACGTGCCCCCAACAGCATCCGCGCGTGGGACTGTGAATACGTGCCCCCTACAGCATCCGCGCCCGGGGAGGGTGGGATCAGGAAGGCTTTAAAGTGAGGCCGTGAAGTTCGAATAAAACCATTTTGCAACTGCAGCTCACCGACACCGTGTCGTTATTTCAGCGCTGCGTGTAGCACACCGCTACAATTGGTGACCCCGACGGCCCAAACGATTTTTGGACCGGAGATGACCGACGCCACATCTGATCATGCAGTTTCGTTGAAACTGCCAAGCTTCTGGACGCTGCGACCTCACCTATGGTTCCAGCAAGCAGAAGCCCAATTCCACGTTCGGCAGATAACCTCAGAGGACACACGTTACTACTACGTGGTGAGCTCCCTCGACCAGGAAACAGCGGCCCAGGTTGAGGAGTTCATACAGTCTCCCCCAGCAGACGGCAAATACACGGAATTCAAAGCCCTGCTCATAAGGACTTTCGGGCTCTCACGGCACGAGCGGGCTGCCCGCTTACTGCACCTGGATGGTTTGGGAGACAGGCCGCCGTCGGCTTTGATGAACGAGATGCTGTCCCTGGCCGGAGGACACAAGCCCTGCCTCATGTTTGAGCAGGCATTCCTAGAGCAGCTGACCGAGGACATACGCCTGCTGCTGTCCGACGCGGATTTCAGCGACCCCCGGAAGGTGGCAGCCCGGGCGGACTTGCTGTGGAACGCCAAGAAGCGGTCGGGACGCCGTTTTTTGGTCGACACTGGTGCCGAGATCAGCGTCTTACCTCCGACGAGTTACGACACCCACAACAGGGCACCGGGTCCCACCCTGAGGGCCGCAAACGGCAGCACAGTAAGGACCTACGGCACCCGTACGGTGCAGCTACAGTTCGGCTCCACCCAGTTCACATGGGACTTCACACTGGCCGCCGTAGCCCAGCCACTTCTGGGTGCGGATTTTTTGCGGTCTCACAGCCTACTGGTCGACCTGCTGAGGCAGAGACTGGTCCACGCCGAGACCTTTCAGACGTTCTCCCTGGGTGAAGCCCAGTTGCCAGCCCCACACCTCGACTCCATCACGCTGTCCGACAACGACTTCACCAGAGTCCTGGCGGATTTCCCATCGGTTCTGGCACTGCAGTTCATGGAAGCCATGCCCAGACACGGCATACAGCACCACATCCCGACCCAGGGACTACCCCTCCACGCCCGTGCTCGAAGGCTTCCCCCAGACAAGCTCCGACTGGCAAAGGAGGAGTTCAAGAGGATGGAGGAATTGGGGATCATACGGCGGTCCGACAGCCCATGGGCCTACCCCCTGCACATGGTGCCCAAAGCAACAGGGGGCTGGAGACCATGCGGCGACTACCGCAGGCTGAACGAGGCTACCACACCGGACCGCTACCCTGTGCCGCACATTCAGGACTTTGCAGCAAACTTGCACGGCGCACGGATCTTCTCCAAGGTAGACCTCGTCCGGGGATACCATCAAATCTCGATGCATCCGGACGACGTCCCCAAAACGGCACTCATCACCCCGTTCGGCCTTTTCAAGTCAGGAGCATCTGTCCCACCTCCGTCAACTCTACGCCCGACTGAGTGAATACAGCCTAACAATCAACCTGGCCAAATGCCAGTTCGGGCTCGACAACATCGACTTCCTGGGCCACAGGATCACTACAGATGGGGCAACCCCTCTGCCCGCTAAGGTAGACGCAGACTGCCATTTCCCCTGACCCACCACAATCAAAGGCCTTCAGGAATTCATAGGTAGGGTAAATTTCTACCTCCGCTTCCTCCCTTCAACTGCTTGAATCATGCGCCCCCTGTTCGCCCTGATGTCGGGTCCGGGCAAGGACATTGCCTGGGACGAGGAGTCCGCCGCCGCTTTCATTCAAACGAAGGAAGCCTTGGCGAACGCCGCGATGCAAGTGCACCCCAGAACGGACGTCCCTACCGCCCTCACAGTGGATGCATCTAACACGGCAGTCGGTGGGGTATTGGAGCAACTCATCGCGGGTCGCTGGCAACCCCTGGCGTTTTTCAGCAAACACCTGCGGCCACCCGAGCTCAAATACAGTGCTTTTGACTGGGAACTGTTGGCGCTATACCTGGCAATCCGGCATTTCAGGTACTTCTTAGAAGGTAGGCCCTTCACCGCGTTCACGGATCACAAGCCGCTTACCTTTACGTTCACAAAGGTGTCCGATCCCTGGTCGTCCCGCCAGCAGTGCCATCTGTCCTACATCTCTGAATACACGACGGATGTCCGGCACGTCTCAGGTAAGGACAATGTTGTGGCCGACACGCTCTCTCGCCCTAACATTCATGCCCTTTCCCAAGGGGTAGACTTTGAGGCGCTGGCAGAGGCGCAGCAGGCAGACGAGGAGATCCCTAGTTACAGAACCGCAGTCTCTGGTTTGCAGCTCCAGGACCTCCCCATAGGCCCAGGTGAGAGGACCCTACTCTGTGACGTCACCACCGGCCAACCCTGTCCCGTCGTCCCGGCAGCCTGGCGGCGGCGCGTTTTCGACTCCATTCATAACTTAGCACACCCCTCCATCAGGACAACCGTCCAGATGGTCTCCAACAGGTTCGTTTGGCACGGACTCTGCAAGCAAGTCAGTGAATGGGCCAGAACGTGCATGCACTGCCAGACGGCCAAGGTGCAGCGGCACACCAAAGCTCTGCTGCAGCAGTTCCACCCCACCCACCGGTGTTTCGACCACATTCATGTGGATATCGTGGGCCCCTGCCAGTGTCGCGCAGAGTGCGGCACCTCCTCACTATCGTGGACCGGTTCACCAGATGGCCAGAGGCGATCCCGCTCACCGACACCACCTCCGAATCTTGCGCCCGGGCACTGATCGCCACCTGGGTGTCCTGCTTTGGTGTACCGGCCCACATTACCTCCGACAGAGGCGCCCAGTTCACCTCCAGCCTGTGGTCAGCTATGGCCAGCCTTTTGGGGACACAGCTGCACCACACCACTGCCTACCACCCACAGTCAAACGGCCTGGTGGAGCGTTTCCACCGTCACCTGAAGTCGGCTCTCATGGCCCGCCTGAGAGGAGCTAACTGGGTGGACGAGCTTCCCTGGGTCCTGCTCGGCATCCGCACGGTGCCCAAAGACAATCTGCACGCCTCGTCGGCCGAGTTGGTGTACGGCACACCCCTGGTCGTCCCCGGGGAGTTCATACCAGCCCCAAGGGGGCACGAGGCAGAACCTGCAGCAGTCCTGGACAGACTACGCGAGAGGCTCGGCAACCTGGCCCCCATACCCACTTCGCAGCATGGGCAGAACCCGACCTGCGTACCCAAAGACCTGCTAAACTGTAAGTTTGTGTTTGTACGAAGGGGCGGGCATCGGCCACCGCTACAGCGGCCCTACGAGGGGCCGTTTACGGTGCTCAGGAACAACGGGTCCACGTTCGTGCTGGACGTTGGGGGGAGAGAGGAGGTTTTCACGGTGGACCGACTCAAACTGGCCCATGTGGACGTGGTGCAACCGGTCGAGTTTCCGGCACCGCGGCGCAGAGGCCGACCTCCCAAACAGGGTCCGGCCCAGACTATGGACATTGGGGGGTGTATCGCCGGTTCTGGGGGGGGGTTATGTGGCGACCCACTTCCTAGTGCACTCGAACCGGCTCACAAATAGCCAGCACGCCGGCATAAAGGCCAGTCCCAAAAGGGCGCCAAGTTTGCTTCACCAGCAAGGGGAAACCCCGCGCGGGACTGTGAATACGTGCCCCCTACAGCATCCGCGCGCGGGACAGGACTGTGAATACGTGCCCCCTACAGCATCCGAGCCCGGGGAGGGCGGGATCAGGAAGGTTTTAAAGCGAGGCCGCGAAGTTTGAATAAAACCTTTTTGTAACTGCAGCTCACCGACTCCGTGTCGTTATTTCAGCGCTGCGTGTAGCACACCACAATAAGTGTGAACATAGAAATCTACAGCACATTACAGGCCCTTTGGCTGCAATGTTGTGCCGACCATGTAACCTACTCTAGAGACCGCCTAGAATTTCCCTACTGCCTAGCCCTCTATTTTTCCAAGATCCGTGTACCATGAAAAATACAATAAACATAAATATGAAAGCAAATCTTGTAAAACACAATGTACACGTAACTTATTGTGGTCGTAAAAACATAACATTAGCAATCATAATGCAGTCTCGTTGTCTTGAGCAATGACAATGAAGCTCTGTTTGGTTCTAAATACAAAGACTGGTTTTATGTATGTGAAGTGTTTGAAGTTTTCATAGAACGCGTTCCATGGTATTGCGTTGTTTTGCGGCTGCCGCGGAAAGGCAAATCTCAGAGTTGCATACTGCGTACATTCTTTGATGATAAAACTACTTTGAATCTTTGACACTAGGTGCAGGAGTATCTGTACATAAGGTGACTCTGACAGGAACTGATAAAGTGACAAAGTGACTCTTGGCAAGATGAACTGTTCTAGGTAGCAGAAGGACATACGGAAACACAGTAGGACCGTGACTGTCCGTGTAGGGGTGAGACGTGGAATGTAAGTGTAAAGTGGCCGTGCATGGGAGGGGGTGGAGGGTGCGGAGGGGCTGTGGAGAGGAGTGGCTGATGTGGATGTAGCGGTGCAGGGTGGAGGTGTTGATCTGCCTGATGGCTTGGGTGAAATAACTTGGATAGGAATGAATGACCCAAGAATATGGGTTCAAATCTCACAGCAGCTGGGAAATTTAAATACACTTAATTAAATCAATCTGGATTTTTAAAAAAGCCTGATTCTGCGACATGACCAGGAAACCACTGAATTGCAAAAATCCATCTGGAATCTTCAGGGAAAAGGATCTGCCGCCTTTACTCAGTCTGTGTGACTCCAGGCACACCAGTGTGTCTGTCTCGTCATTGTCATGAAATGACCTTATAAGCCACTCAGGCTCAAGGAATGATTAGTAACTGGCTTGCTGGATCTCATGAAGGGATAAAAAACAAACATTTTTTTGTCTCCCGAAGGGTTACTCAGTCACAAACAGAACCCAGTATAGTATTTGCTCCAGTTCTGGTGAAGGGACCCAACCTGCCCCAAAATGTCAACCAGCTCTCTACCTCCATAGATTCTGCTTGACCCTCCGCTCCTCCAGCAGACTGTGCTTTATCTGCTCCACTTGAATGTTTTGCCTTCTGCCTCACATGCCGTGACTTTCCTGTGGGTTGCTTTCTCTCTTTCTTTTCCTCACTCTCTCTCTCTCTCCCTATTCTTTGTCCTTCTCTCCTTTCAGTCTCTCTCCTCTTTTCTATCTCTCCCTTCTTTAGTTTCTCCTCTTTGTCTCCTACTCTCTCTCTCTCCCTATTCTTTGTCCTTCTCTCCTTTCAGTCTCTCTCCTCTTTTCTATCTCTCCCTTCTTTAGTTTCTCCTCTTTGTCTCCTATTCTCTCTCTCTCTCTCTCCCTCTCTCCCTATTTTTTGTCCTTCTCTCCTTTCAGTCTCTCTCCTCTTTTCTATCTCTCCCTTCTTTAGTTTCTCCTCTTTGTCTCCTACTCTCTTTCTCTCTCTTGGCTTTTCTTCTCACATTTTTCCTGCCTTTCTCTCTCTCCTTCTCTCCATCTCCTTTCTCCGCTACTCCCATTTCTCTCCTCTCCTCCCTCTCCTTCTCTTTCTCTCTCTTACACTATCTCTCTCCCCTCTCACTCTCACTTTCTCCTTCCCTCTCTCTCACCACTTCCCTCCCTCCTCCTCTCTCTCTCTTTCTCCCTCTATCGACTTATCTAGCAAAATATCTCTCTCTCTTCCTATCACCACACTCACACTGTGAAGAAATGTTTTTCCTCAGTTCGCTGTGACCCAACAAGTTGGTCAGACCGCATCAACTCTTCTGGGTCCTCAGAGATTACCCTTCCAGTCACACAGGGAACAGTAAACCCCAGTCTGTGCCAACCTCACCTTGGTACAGTGATGCAGTGGGCAAGACTCAACATGTCAATGAGCTCTCCGCTCAAAGAAGATGGAATAGTTTAAACCAAAGCAGTGGGTGATGAGTGTGGTTAGTCGGAATCTGTCTGCAGAGTAGGAAATCATGGAGTAAGAGAGAGTTGAAGACAGTTCTTTGTGGGGTTTGTATGCCTGTTTCAAAAGCGAGCAGGGCCTATTGGAACTTTCCAGTTGAGTGGGAGATTGCTTGGGTTATTAGTAATTTAGCAAAGGCCAATAAAAAGAAGCATGGTGTAAGTGGATCAGCCACTGTTGGAGTGGTCATTTTTGAAATGGTCCAGGGTTAGAGTGGGAGGCTTTGGCATTTTTTTCCTCTTTCTTTCTCTATTAGTACATAGTAGTGCATTGAGAATGGGTCCAGGTTCATGGTATGCTCTTCATGTGAGCTCTGGGAAGTCTGGGCTCCTCCGTTATCCCTGATAACTACATCTGCACAAAGTGCATCGATCTGTAGCTCTTTAGAGACCACACTAAGGAACTGGAGCTGCAGCTTAATGACGTTCAGCTCATATGGGAAAATGAGGAGGTGATAGATAGGAGCTAAAGAGAGGTAGTCACCGCTAAGTTGCAGGAGGCAGGTACCTGGTTGACTGTTAGGAGAGGGAAAGGGAACAGGCACCAATGCAGAGTAGCCCTGTGGCCATTCCCCTCAATAATAAGTATATTGCTTATGATTGTGTTGGGGGGGGGGGGGGACTTACCAGGGAGTCACTGAGTGATTGGGTCTCTGACACTGGGTCTGGCTCAGTGGCTCAGGAGGGAAGGGGGAGAAGAGAAATGCCGTAGTGATAGGGGATTCCAGAGCTATTGGAACAGATAGGAGATCCTGTAGACATAAAAGTTACATCAAGATGGCTTGTTGCCTCCCAGATGGGTCAGGTACACAGCATTCTGAAGGTGGAGGGTGAACAGCCAGAAATCATGGTTCACACTGGTACCAAAGACATAGAAAGGAGAAGGTGTGATAGCTTGAAGGGAGAATAATGGAGGTTCGGTAGAAAGCAGAGAAGTAGGACCTCTATAGTAGTAATCTCTGAATTGAACACGCCACAGAGGGTAAGAATTGGATGATCTGGCAGATGAATTCGTGGCTGAAGAATGATGCAGTGGACATGGGTTTCTGATCTCTTCTGGGAAAAGTATGTCCTGTACAAACAGGACAGGTTACTCCTGAACCCAAGGAAGACCAATATCCTTTCAGGCAAGTTCACTAGAGCTATTGGGGATGGCTTAAACTAATTTGGCAGGGGAATAGGGCTGAGGATGATGCAGTGTGTAGTGAGACTGTGAGGAAGAACAGGCAGATGATAGGACAAAATTACTGTCAGTGGGATGAGATCAAGTATAACAAAGGGGAAAATTGAAAAGTGGGGTGAATACATGACTGAACATGTAAATTTGAATGTACTCAGTATACGGAAAAGATTATCTTGTAGCACAGTTAGAGATTGGCAGGTATGATGTTGTGGGCATACTGAGATGTGGCTAAAAAACATTATAACTGGGTGCTGAACATCCAAGGATACACTTTGTTTCAAAGGGACAGGAAAGTAGGCAGAGGGGGTAGGTCTGTTGGTAAAAAATTAAATCAAATCCTTACAAAGAAGTGCCATAGGATTGGAAAATTTATAATCTTTGTGGGTAGATTTAAGAAATTGCAAAGATAAAAAACCCTGAGTGAAGTTATATAGAGGCCACCAAACAGTAGACTTTTTTGGACTACAAATTACAAAGGGATATATAAAAGGCATGCCTAAAGGACAATGTTACGATAGTCATGGGGATCTCAATATGTAGGTAGATCAGGTTGGTCCGCATGATGCCTTTTAGAGCAGCTTGTGGTTTAATCCACTAGGGAAAAAAAACAGTTTTGGATTGGTTGTTGTGTAATGAGGTAGATTTGATTAGGGAGCTTATAGTAAAGGAACCTTCAGAAGACAGTGAACATAATATGATAGAATGCACCCCGCGGCTTGAGAAGGGAAAACTAAAGTTAGATGTATCAGCATTACAATGGTGTAAAGAGAATTACAGAAGCATGAGAGAGGAGCTCGCCAAGTTTGGTTGAAAGAGGACACCAGCAGGGTTAACATCAGAACAACAATGGCTGGAGTTTCTAGGAGCAATTTGGATGGCACAGGATAAATGCATCCCAAAGATGAAGAAGTATTCTAAAAGGAGAGTGACAATTTATTGCTGACAAGGGAAGGCCAAGGCAACATAAAAGCAAATGAGATGGCATATAATGCAACAAAATTAGTGTGATGTCAGAGAATGAGAAGCTTTTTAAAAACCAACAGATCACTAAAAAGCAATGAGAGAAATGATGAAATATGAAATGAAGCTAGACAATAATATAAAAGAGGATACAAAAAGATGTTTCAGATATATAAAGAGTAAAGGAAGAGCAAGAGTGGATATTGGACTGGTAGAAAATAATGCTGAAAAAGTAATAATGGAGGACCAGGAAATGGCGGACAAATTAAAGAAGTATTTTGAATCAGTCTTCACTGTGGAAGACATCAGCAGTGTGCCTGAACCTGAAAGGTCTGAAGGTAGATAAGTCACGTGGTCCAGATGGATTATAGCTCAGGATTCTGAAAGCGGTAGCTGAAGAGATTGTGGAGGCATTAGTAGTCATCTTTCAAGAGGAGTGGAAAAAGATGCACAGTGTTAAAACTCAGTCAGCTCCAACATGGCACTGATCTCCCCAGAAATCAGGACATCTTCAAAAGGCAATGCCTCAAAAAGGTGGCATCCATCATTGAGAACCCCCATCAGCCAGGACATGCTCACTTCTTATTACTACTATTAGAGATGAGGAACAGGAACAGGAAGACACAAACTCAGTGCTACAGGCACAGCTTCTTCCCTTCCGCTATCAGATTTCTGAATGGACGTGGAACCCATGAATGTTTCCTCACTATATTTGCTCTCATTTTGCAAACAATAAACCTGATTCTGATTCTGATTCTCACCATCAGGGACGTGACCTCTTCTGATTACTACCAGCAGGGAGGAAGTACAGGAACCTGAAAACCCGCACTCAACAATTCAGGAGCAACTCCTTCCCCTCCACCACCAGATTTCTGAATAGTCCATGAATCAATGAACACTTGCTCACAATTCATTTTTCCACTCTTTATTTAACCTTTGTAACTTATAGCTTTTATTATTGTCCCTTGCACTGTACTGCTGCTGCAAAACAACAAATTTCACAACATATGTCAGTGACAGTTGGCACGTGAACCAGATGTGGATCAATTTTCTAATGGGCAGGCTTAAGCTGTTGGGGAGGATTTAAACTGATTCGGCAGATGGGTGGGAACTGGAGTGAAGGGTCTCAGGATAGGAAGGATGGCAACAAAGCAAAGATATCATGCAATCAGACTGTCAGGAAGGACAGGTAGATGACAGGACAAAATTGCAGCCAGCAGGGTGAGTATCAGTGTATTAGGGATGCAGAATCAAAAAGTGTAGCAAATACAGTACTCAAAGTGTTATATCTCAATGCACAGAGAATAAGAAATAGGTGGAATGTCTTTTTGCACTATGACATATTGTCAGGTATGATGTTGTGAGCATCACTGAGTCGTGGCTGAAGGATGGTTGTAGTTGGGAGCTGAACGTCCAAGGTTACACATTGTATCGGAGGGATAGGAAGGTAGGAAGTGGGGATGGCATGGATCTGCTGGTAAAGAATGACATCAAATCAGTAGAAAGATGTGTCATAGGATGGGAAGATATTGAATCCTTGAGGGTTGAGCGAAGAAACTGCAAGGGTAAAAGGATCCTGACGGCAGTTCTATACAGGCCTCCCAAGAGTAGCTGGGGGGTGAACCACAGATTACAACAGGAAATAGAAAAGGCGTGATAAAAGGGCAATGTTATCGTCATGGGAGATTTCAACATGCAGATCAATTGGGAAAATTAGGTTGGTAATGGATCTGAAGATCATGAATTTGTTGCATGCCTATGAGATGGCTTTTTAAAGCAGTTGGCCATTGAGCCTACTAGGGAATCAGCTATACTAAATAGAGTGTTATATAATGAACTGGAGGTAATTAGGAAGCTCAAGGTAAAACAAGCCTCAGGAGGCAGAGATCACAATATGATTGAGTTCAACTTTAAATTTGATAGATAGAAAGTTAAGTCTGACAAAGCAGTATTTCAGTAGAGTGAAGGAAATTACAGTGGTATGAGAGAAGTGTTGGCCAAAGTAGATTGGAAGGAGATGATGGTAAGGATGACAGCAGAGCAGCGATGGCATGAGCTTCTGGGAAAACTGAGGAAGGTGCAGGATAGATGTATTCCAAACACCAAGAAATATTCAAATGGCAAAATAGTACAACTGTGGCTGACAAGGGAAGTCAAAGCTAATGTAAAACAAACGAGAGGGCATGGGAAAACTAAAGATTGAGAAACTTTTAAAAAGAGTCATTGGGAGGGAAAAGATGAAATATGAGAGCAAGCTAGCAAACAATATCAAAGTGGATAGTAAACGCTTTTTCAAGTATATAAAAAATAAAAGAGAGATGAGAGTGGATATAGGACAACTTGTAAATGAAGCTGGAGAAATACTAACAGGGATAAGGAGATGGCAGGTGAACTAAATGAATGTTGAAGGGAAGAGAAGTGAGTGCAGTTCCTATTACAAGGGAGAAAGTGCACAGAAAGCTGGAAGACCTAAGGGTGTGTAACTCATCTGGGCCAGAGGAACTGCACCCTAGGGTTCTGAAAGAGGTAGTGGTGGAGATTGAGTAGGCATTAGAAATGATATTTAAAAATCATTGGACTCTGGCATGATGCCAGAGGACTGGAAAATTGCAAATGTTACTCAACTCTTTAAGAAAGGAGGAAGGCAGCAGAAAGGAAATTATAGACTAGTTAGCCTGACCTCAGTGGTTGGGAAGATGTTAGAGTCAATTGTTAGGGATGAGGTGATGGAGTACTTGGTGACACAGGACAAGATGGGACAAAGTCAGCATGGTTTCCTTAAGGGAAAATCTTATCTGACAAACCTGTTGTAATTCTTTGAGGAGATTACAAGTAGGATAGATCAAAGGGATGTAGTGCATGTTGTATATTTGGACTTTCAGAGGGCTTTGACAAGGTGTCATGCATGAGGCTGCTTACCAAGTTACATGGAATTACATGAGAGTTACTGGCATGGTTAAAGCATTGGTTGATTGGTAAGAGATAGTGAGAGGGAATAAAAGGATCCTTTTCTGGTTGGCTACCAGTGCCTAGTGGTGTCCTGCAGGCGTCGGTGTTGGAACCACTTCCTTTTATGTTAGAAACATAGAAAACATACAGTACAATCCAGGCCCTTTGGCCCACAAAGCTGTGCTGAACATGTCCCTACCTTAGAACTACCTAGGCTTTACCCATAGCCCTCTATTTTTCTGAGCTCCATGTAGCCATCCAGGAGTTTCTTAAAAGACCCTATCGTTTCCACCTCCACCATCGCCGCTGGCAGCCCATTCCACGCACTCACTACTCTCTGCATAAAAAGCTTACCCCTGACATCTCCTCTGTACCTACTTCCAAGCACCTTAAAACTATGCCCTCTCGTGTTAGCCAATTCAGCCTTGGGGAAAAGCCTCTGACTATCCACATGATCAATGCCTCTCATTATCTTGTACCCCTCTATCAAGTCACCTCTCATCCTCCATCACTCCAAGGAGAAAAGGTCGAGTTCACTCAACTTATTCTCATAAGGCAACATCCTTGCATCCCCAATCCAGGCAACATCCTTGTAAATCTCCTCTGCACCCTTTCTATAGTTTCCACATCCTTCCTAGAGGCAACCAGAATTGAACACAGCACTCCAAGCGGGGTCTGACTAGGGTCCTATATAGCTGCAACATTACCTCTCGGCTCTTAAACTCAATCCTACAATTGATGAAGGTCAATGCACTGTATACCTTTTTAACCACAGAGTCAAACTGCGTAGCAGCTTTGAGTGTCCTCTGGACTCATACCCCAAGATCCCTCTGATCCTCCACCCTGCCAAGAGTCTTACCATTAATGCTATATTCTGCCATTATGCTTGACCTACCAAAATGAACCACCTCACACTTATCTGGGTTAAACTCCATCTGCCACTTCTCTGCCCAGTTTTGCATCTTATCAATGTCTCGTTGTAACCTTTGACAACCCTCCTCACTAACCACAACACACCCAACCTTTGTGTCATCAGCAAATTTACTAACCCAACTCTCCACTTCTTTATCCAGGTCATTTATAAAAATCACAAAGTGTAGGGGGCCCAGAACAGATCCCCGAGCACACCACTGGTCGCCGGCCTCCATGCAGAATATGACCCGTCTACAACCACTCTTTGCCTTCTGTGGACAAGCCAGTTCTGAATCCACAAAGCAATGTCCCCTTGGAACCCATTCCTCCTTATTTTCTCAATAAGCCTTGCATGGGGTACCTTATCAAATGCCTTGCTGAAATCCATATACACTACATCTACTGCTCTTCCTTCATCAATGTGCTTAGTCACATCCTCAAAAAATTCAATCAGGCTCGTAAGGCACGACCGGCCTTTCACAAAGCCATGCTGACTATTCCTAATCATATTATGCCTCTCCAAATGTTCATAAATCGTGCCTCTCAGGATCTTCTCCATCAACTTACCAACCACTAACGTAAGACTCACTGGCCTGCAATTTCCTGGGATACCTCTACTCCCTTTCTTGATAAGGGAACAACAACCGCAACCCTCCAATCCTCCGGAACCTCTCCCGTCCTCATTGATCAATCACATGTCAATGATTTAGATGATGGAATAGATGGCTTTGTTGCCAAATTTGAAGATGGGGGGGATAGGTAGTGTTGAAGAAACAGACAGGCTGCTGAAGGACTTAGACAGATTAGGAGAATGGGCAAGAAAGTGGCAAATAAAGTACAATGGTGGAAAATGCATGGTCATGCAGTTTGTTAGAAGAAATGAATGTGCAGACTATTTTTTAAATGGAGAGAAAATCCAAACATCTGAGATGCAGAGGAACTTGGGAGTCCTTATGCATAACAACCTTGCAGGTTGAGTTAGTGGTGAGGAAGGCAAATGCCATGTTCACATTCATTTCAAGAGGTCTAGAATACAAGAACAGGGATGTGATGCTGAGGCTTTATAAGGCATTGGTGAGGTCTCACCTTGAGAACTGTGAACAGTTTTGGGCTTCTCATCTGAGAAAAGAGATGCTGGCATTGGAGTGGAGTCAGGGGAGATTCACAGGGATGATTTCAGGAATGAAAGGGTTATCATATGAGGAACGTTGATGGCTCTGGGTCTGTACTTGCTGGAATTTAGAAGGAAGATGGGGGATCTTATTGAAACCTTGCAAATGTTGAACCACCTAAACATGGTACATGTGGAAAGGATGTTTCCTATGGCGGGGGATTCTAGGGCAAAAGGGCACAGCCTCAGGATAGAGGGGTGTCCATTTGAAACACAGACACAGAGAAATTTCTTTAGCCAATGGACAGTAAACTTGTGGAATTTATTAACACAGGCAGCTGTGGAGCCCAGTTCATTGGGTGTATTTAAGGCAGAGTTTGAGCGGTTCCTGAGTGGAAATGGAATCAAATGCTATGGGGAGAAAGCATGGAAGTGGGGCTGAGGAGGGAAAAAATGATCAGTCATGATTGACAGTGCAGACTCAATGGGCCAAATGGCCTTATTCTGCTCCCATGTCTTATTGGCTTATGATAAACCTGATTCTGATTCCAATTGACCTCCCCCTACAATCATTCAACCTTGATCCAGTGACATTTCGAAGTCAAACTCATCAACGCACCGAGCTGTAATAGCATCGCGCTAACCACTACGCTATCATGGTTCTTGACTACTTGGGTGAGGTGAATGGCTGACCTGCTTTTCACTGATCCTCGGGATAAAAAAACGTGAGTGATACACTCATGACAACATTATAATACAAATGTGGTTGTGCCATTCCAATCATATAGATACACGGCCAAGAACACCCTCCAGCACCTCCACTTCCTCAAAATACCAAAACACCTAGGCATGTTCCCTTTGACTCTCACCAACTGTTATTGATGCCCTCTAGAAAGCATCCTATTCACATGCATCACGGCTTGGGATGGCAACTGCTGTGCCCGAGACTGCAAGAAACTGCAGAGAGTTGTGAACCCAGCACAGAATGGAAACCAGACTCTGCTCCATGGACACTGTTTATATTGCTCAGTTGCTCACTGTAAAGCAGCCAACAGAATCAGTGACCCCTCCGTCCCCGGTCATTTGTTCACAACACACACAAGATGCTGGGGGATCTCAGCAGGTCAAGTAGCATCTATGGAGGGGAATAAACAGTCGACATTTTGGGCTGAGACCTTCATCAGGACAGAAAATGAAGGCAGAAGCCGGACATCCTCTCTCCTCCCGTTTCAATGGGCAGAAGATACAAAACCCTGAAAGCATACACCATCAGGCTCAAGGACAGCTTCTATCCCACTGTGATAAGACAATTGAATGGTCCCCTCGTAAAATAAGATGTACTCCTCACAATCTACCTCATTAAGACCTTCCACCTTATTGTCTGCCTTCACTGCACTTTCTCTGAAACTGTAATACTTTATTCCGAATTCTGTTATTGTTTTCCCTTGTACTGCCTCAATGCACTGTGTAATGAAAAGATCTGTATGGACGGCATGCAGAGTTTTTCACTGCATCTTGGTACATATGACAATAGTTAACCTATTTACCAGTTTACCAAATACAACTGGCAAATTTATCAATTTACCAAGACAAGTTGTTCACCTTATCTTATTATATAGGACAATAATAAATTTGAATAATAATATTTATTGTGCTTTTTTATAATTATTGGGTTCTTTATCTTATTAGGATTTTTTGCACTGCAGCAAATCTGGAGTAACAAATATTTCATTTTACTTTACTCTTGTGTACTGGAAATGGCATTAAACAATCCTGAATCTCTTGAATCATTGAATCTTGAATTTACCAAGTTATTAATTAAACGAAACAAGTTTTTCTCTGTACATTGGTACTTAAGACAATAATAAACCAATTTACCCACCTTGGACCATGTAGTGAAAAGCTTTTTCCTTTATCTCCTCGGTCACTTGGTTTACAGATGTCAAGTACTGCATGATGTAGATGTTTGGAGCAAACATAATCATGTTTTGTTCACCACAGCCGTAGGGCATCTGAAGCAGGTTTTCCAAGCCATTAATGGAAGGTCCCAATATATCACCTGAAAGAAAGAACCAAATATCAGAAGACACTTCCATTCAGTTTTTTTTCTGAAATTGTCTCTTGCCTTAAGCACATCTGCACTTAAGATACGGTTTTCTGTTCCAGGACATCAGAAATTTCCTCCTTTTTACAGAAATAGTTTCCTTTCTGCTGAAGTTGATGGAGCCCAGTCTTGCATCTTGTACTCTGGAGAGCATTATGGCTGGATGCATTAGCATCTGGTCTGGAGGCGCGAATGCACAGGATCACAAGAAGCTGAAGAAGGTTATACATTCAGCCAGCTCCAACACCGGATGAAAACTTTCTTTAACCAGAGAGCGGTGAACCTGTGGAATTTGTTGCTACAGGCAGCTGTGGAGGCCAAGTCTTTAGATATATTTTAGGCAGAGGTTGATGGATTCTTGATTGGTCAGGGCATGAAGTGATATGGGAGAAGGTAAGAAATAGGGGCTGGGAGGGAAAATACATCAGCCATGATGAAATGGCAAAGCAGACTCGATGAGCCAAATGGCCTAATTCTGCTCCCATGTTTTATGGTCTTATAGTCTAACTCTCCCCAAAGTTGAGGGCTTCTTCAAGAGGTGGTGCCTCGTGAAGTGGTAACTATCATTAGGAACCTTCGTCACCCAGAATGTGCCCTCTTCTCATTACTATGATTGGGGAGAATATGCAAAAGCCCAAAGACACACTTTCAATGTTTTAGGAACAGATTCTTACTCTTTGCCATCGGGTTACTGACCAGTCCATGAACACGACCTCACTATTTTACTTTTGCACTGCTTTAAAAAACATATAACTTGCATTAAATTTTATGTCTTGCATTGTGCTGTTGCCACAGACCAACGCACTTCATGGTAATGAAGCTAATTCTAATTCCAATCCTGATTCTGATTCAGATTTAGATTCTGATACTGATTCTGATTTTGAACCCTTGTTCTGGTCCTTCTGCTTTCACCCCACCTCCCCTCCAGGCAGAACAGAGTCCTCATCGTTCACCCTTAGAGCCACCGCATCCAGCATATCATCCGTTCGTATTTGCACCAGCTGCAAATCAGCCACATCTTGTCCGCCCTACCCTCTTCTGCCTTCTCCAGAGACCAGTCCCTGATGATTCACTGTCTGCTCATCCCTCCCTGAACCCGTTCAGCATGTACTAGATGGACAGAAGGGCCTGTTTCTGTGCTGTAATGTTCTATGACTATATTTCTTATTATAATTTATTGTATATTTTATGTTAGTTCTTAATTCTATTTCTTATTCTAATTTATATTACATTTGATGTAGTGCACGGTATTGATGTCAACAAATATCAAATTTTATGACTTTTGTCAGTGATATTAAACCTGATTCTAATTCTGATTCTGTTACTGGAGAAAATCAATCAGTAAGGCAGAATTTCTGGGGGAAAGCATCAGTGAAAGGTCGGAACCCTGCTTCTGAACATTGCCAGCAATTCCAGATGTTACCTCAGATTTCCAGTTCTGCAGTGTGTTTTCTCTTTTTGCTGTTTCGCTCTCCACAGATGCTGCATGATCTGCTAAGTATTCTGATTTTATAAAATAGAACATTACAGCACCGCACAGGCTGTCTGTCCCACAATGTTGTGCTGACCTTTTAACCTTCTCCAAGATCAATTTAACCTTTCCCTCCCACATAGACCTCCATTTTTATGTTATCCATGGGCCTTTCCACGAGTTTCTTAAATGCCCCTAACGTATCTGCCTCTACTGACACTCCTGGCAGGGTGTTCCAAGCATCCAGCACCCTCTGTATGAAGAACCTACCTCTGACTTCCCTCTCCACCACTGTACTCAAAACACATTAAAATTACGCCTCCTGGTATTTGTGATTCACATTTTTAGTATCCTGTGTGTTGGCAGTTTTTTTAATCACAAGAGGGGGTGAGAAAGTAAAGGTTTAAGGGGAACCTGAAGGGCAGCTTTATCACTCAGAGGGTAATGGTTATATGGAATGGGCTGTCGGAGGAAGTGGTTGGGGAAGGGAGGTACTATTGCAATGCTTAAAAGGCATTTAAACAGGCACATGGATAGAAAAGGATTTGGGCCAAATGCAGGTAGATGGGACCTGATCAGGTAGTCAAACTGGTCGGCGTTAGCATGCAAAGGTTGGGCCAAAGGGAGCTTATCTGTGATGTGTAACCCTACAGTTCTGTCTGAGGTATCAAGCTCCTGTTATAGAACATAGATCAGTACAGCACAGTGCAGGCCTTTCAGCCCACAATATTCCAAATGTGGTCTAACCAGAACTGCATGGAACTGCAATATTACTTTACAGTTCTTGAACTCAGTTCCCCAATAGAATTGTGTAAATTGATATGACGGATTGATGGGTGGACAGCCAAAGACCTTTTCCCAGGGTGGATACTGCTAGTACAAGAAGGTATAATCTTAAGGTGACTGAAGGAATGTATAGGGGGGGATGGCACAGGTATGTATCATACACACATGGAACGCCCTACCAGGGCTAATGTTAGAGGCAGATATATTAAGGATGTTTAAGAAACTCTTAAACAGACACATAGATGATAGTAAAATGGAGAGCTATGTGGGAGAGAAGTGTTAGACTATTAGTGGTGTAGGTTAAAAAGTTGGCACAACGTCACTGACAGAAGAGCTGGTACTCTGCTGTAATGTTCTATGTTTTTTGTTCTCAACAGGCAGACCAAGCTTATTGAGGAGTGGGTTTGGGCATTCCAGGAACCATTAACAAACCACTAGGGGAACTTATCAGGTGAGGCAGCATCTGGAAAGGGAAATGGGCATCAACGTTCTGGATTGAGATCCTTCAGAAGGAAAATAAATCAGCTATGATGGAATGGGGGTGCAGATTTGACAGGACCAAGTGGCCTAAATCTGCTCCTACGTCTTACAGCATTACAAACACATATACTGCCCTGAGATTCATTTTCTGGTGGACCTTCACAATAGATACAAGAAATACAACAGAATCAATGAAAACACACAGTGAGACTGACAAAGAATCAATTTGAAAAAGATAAACTGTGCAAATGCAAAATGTAGAAATAATACTGAGAACATGAGCTGCAGAGTCCTTGAATGTGAGTCCATAGGTTGTGGAATCAGTAAATTGTTCCAAATCGGAGATGTACCATTAGGTTGGAGAGCCATTAGATGTGCCGTAACATTGGAGAGGGTTCAGAGAAGAGTCACGAGAATGATTCCAGGAATGAAAGGGTTACCATATGACGAACGTCTGGCAGCTCTTGGGCTGTATTCCCTGGAGTTCAGGAGAATGAGGGGGAAATCTCATAGAAACATTCTGAATGTTAAAAGGCCTGAACAGATGAGATATGGCAAAGTTATTTCCCATGGTAGGGGAGTCCAGGACAAGAGGGCACTACTTCAGTATTGAAGGATATTCATTTAGAACAGAGATGTGGAGAATTACTTTAGTCAGAGGATGGTAAATCTGTGGAATTTGTTGCCACGAGCAGCTGTGGAGGCCAAGTCATTGGGTGTATTTAAGGCAGAGATAGATAGATTCTTGATTAGCCAGGGCATCAAAGGGTATGGGGAGAAGACAGGGGAGTTGGGATGACTAGAAGAATTGGATCAGCCCATGATTGAATGGCAGAGCAGACTCAATGGGCCAAATGGCCTACTTCTGCTCCTATATCTTATGGTCTTATGGTACTATAGGTTGAAGCCTTGTCTGTTCTCTCCCATAGATACCACCACACTAATTATACAGTACTGTGATAGTAGCATTTAAAAGGTACTCAAATGGACACCTCAGTAGCAGGGAATCTTCCATTCATTATGTGCTACGTCATTTGACATAGGTGATTATGGTCTTTCCATGACTATGATTGTTCTTGGCAAATTCTTCAACAGAAGTGGTTTGCCATTGCCTTCTTCTGGGCCGTGTCTTTACAAGACAGGTGACCACAGCCATTATCAATACTCTTCAGAGATTGTCTGCCTGGCGTCAGTGGTCACATAACCAGGACCGTGCACCAGCTATTCACATGACCATCCACCACTTGCTCCCATGGCTTTACGTGACCCTGATCGGGGGTTAAGCAGGTGCTACACCTTGCCCAAGGGTGACTTGCAGGCTAGCAGAGGGGAAGAGTGTCTTCTGCCTTCTTTAGAAGAGATGTATCTCCACGCTGCTACCCATTCCTATGTTTTACGGCCTTGTAAACATACGTATGACCCCTGTGATTCATTTTCTTGTGGACATTCACAGTGGATACAAAGAAACACAATAGAATCAATGAAAACTACACACAAAGACTTACAAACAACCAATGTGCAAAAGAAGATAAATTGTGCATATACACTAAATAAATAAATAAATAAACAAACAAACAAACAAACAGACAAACATTGAGAACATCAATTGTAGAGTCTTTGAACATGAGACATTGAGTTGTGGAATTAGTAAATAGTTACAACTCAGAGATCTGTCATTAGGTTGAAGCCTCATCAGTTCTCTACCATAGATTCCGCCACACTACCTATAGAGTACTATGATAGCAGAATTTAAGAGGTGCTTACGTAGATACCTCAGCAAGCAAGGTAAAGAGGGAATTAAACAAAAGATATTCTACTGGTACGATGCTGGAAACCTTGAGCAATTTCATCAGCACTGGAAAGGAAAGCCAGAAATGGTCTCATGGTCTTCATCGGGATTTCAGCCTGAATCTTTGACTGTGCAATTCTCCCCACGGACGCTGCCTGGCCTGCAGGGTTCCTCTGCCATTTCGTGTGTTATCCCAGATTCCAGCATCTGCACAGTCTCCTGTGTCCCTGTGCGAGGATGCTCGTTCCTGGAAGGTCAGTGACCTTATCTGGTAAATGCTGCATCTGGAGGACCAATAGCAAAGGAGGCTCATCCAAGTGAGAATGTAAGATGGGAAACAGACTGCACTATTGATCTGAAGTCTGGCAGGAACTTATGCCCTTGGGAGAAGGCAAAAAGAAAATTAAATTCGAGGGGAATGTATTCTGTATCTGCCTATTTCGGATGAGATGATTGGACACAGATGTGTACCGCAAAATATTTGTATCCAGAAGGGAGGAAAAGGAACCAAAAGGCTTTGTAACAATAAGATACAGAGCCCAAAATAGAACAGCTGGCTCAGGATGACCATTTAGATGAGAAACACATGCTGCACAAATCTGGTAGCACGAATACTGATTGATGTTCTGGGAACATGATATTCATCTCCACGCCCACCTGCCCTCCACCTTACGCAACTTTGTGGCCGGCACAGTAGTTCAGCGGTTAGCGCATCGCTTTACAGCAGCAGCGATCAGCAATCAGGGTTCAATTCCTGCCGCTGTTTGCTCTTTCTCCCCGTGACAACGTGCGTTTCCTCCAGATGCTCCAGTTTCATGCCACGTCCCAGAGGTGTACTGGTTAGGGTTAGTATGTTGTTGCCAGAAGCATGGTGACACTTGCGAAACTGCCCCCAGCACAACATATTTCTGACTGCATTGCTTGTTGACACAAAATGGCTCACAATACTCCAACTATAGTTTGACTCTCAGCATTATATGCTTTTATATTCTAGTCCTCTTGGAATGAATGTTAACATTGTGTTTGCTTTCCTTACCACTGACTCAGTCTCGGAGTTTACCCTAAAGGAATGCTGACCTAAGACTCCTAAGTCCCTTTGCACCTCTGATTTTTGAATTTGTGCCCAATTGTAAAGAAATACATAGCATTATTATTCCTCTCAAAGTAGATAACCCCACACTTCTCTATGCTGTATCCAATCTGTCACTTAGAGTCATAGAATCATAGAGAAGTAGTGCACAGAAACAGGCCCTTCGGCCCATCCAGCCCATGCCCAACCATTTAAACTGCCTACTCCCATTGACCTGCACAGGGATCATAGCCCTCCATACCCCTACCATCCATGTACCTATCCAAACTTCTCTTAAACATTGAAATCGAGCTCACATACTGGCTGCTTGTTTCCCACTCTCACAACACTCTGACTGAAGAAGTCTCCCCCCCCCCCCCCCATGTTTCCTTTAAACTTTTCACCTTTGAATTGAATTTAATTGATTTTATTTCTTACATCCTTCACACACGAGGAGTAAAATTATTTATGTTATGTCTCCGTCTGAATGTGCAATTTATAGTAATTTGTAATAAATAGTATGTAAAACAGGACAGTCAATATAGCATAGAAATACTATTTTATCAGCATGAATTAATCAGTCTGATGGCCTGGTGGAAGAAGCTGTCCCGGAGCCTGTTGGTCCTGGCTTTTATGCTGCGGTACCGTTTCCTGGATGGTAGCAGCTGGAACAGCTTGTGGTTGGGGTGACTCGGGTCCCCAATGATCCTTCGGGCTTTTTTTACACACCTGTCTCTGTAAATTTCCTGAATAGTGGGAAGTTCACATCTACAGATGCGCTGTGATGTCTGCACCACTCTCTGCAGAGTCCTGCGATTGAGGGCAAGTACAGTTCCCATACCAGGCAGTGACACAGCCAGTCAGGATGCTCTCAACTGTCCCCCTGTAGAAAGTCCTTAGCAGCTGGGGACTCATGCCAAACTTCTTCAACCGTCTGAGGTGAAAGGCGTTGTTGTGCTTTTTTCACCACACAACCAGTATGTCTAGACCACATGAGATCATCGGTGATGTGTATGTTTCACTCTTAACCCATGACTTCTAGTTGTAGTCCCACTCAATCTCAGTGGAAAAAGCCTGTTTGCATTTACCCTATCTATATCCTTCATAATTTTGTATATTTCTATCAAATCTCCTCTCAATTTTCTACGTTCCAAGGAATAAAGACCTAACCTATTCAATCTTTCCATTGCACAGATTCTAAATTCCCTCCGAAGTATCAAACTCTAGAGGTGTCAGGGGTGACTGCGTTGGCAGCATTCCACTCCTACCTAGATCCACTGACGCACGATATTGATGCATCCTGTCTGGAGGCATCAGCGCTTGGTATGACAACTACTCCACCTGTGACCACAAACAAACTGCAGAGGGTTGTAGGCACGCTCAGCGTATCATGGAAGCCAGCCTCTCCTCTATGAACCCTTGTCAGTACTTCTCACTGCCTTGGTAACCAACTGCATTAAGTTCCATGTCACATGACGTGGGCAAACATGATCGTTCTCGGCAACTGTTTCTACAGAAATGTTTGCCTTTGCCTTCTTCTGGGCTGTGTCTTTACAAGACCTCAGCCATTATCAATAATCTTCAGAGTTTCTCTGCCTGGCATCAGTGATCGCATAACCAGGACATGTGATGTGCACCACCTGCTTCCATCGATTCATGTGACCCTGATCTGGGGACTAAGTAAGTGCTACACCTTGTCCAAGGGTGACCTGAAGGCTAGCAGATGGAAGGAGTGTCTTACACCTCCTTTGGTGGAGCCGTACCTCCACCCCACCACCTGTAATGCCGCCTTGATAATGCAGCTATCATAATCAAAGATCCTATAATCTACCTGCATTGCACTTTCTCTGTAGCTGTTACACTTCATTCTGTATTGTTAAAGAACAGCACAGCACAGCACAGGCCCTTTGGCCCTTTAACCTCAGCACGGCAAGTTAGTGTAGAGGTTAGCACAATGCTTTACAGCACCAGCTGTAAAATCTAAGTTTGATTCCCACTGCTGTCGGTACATTGTCCCTGTGATCATGTGGTCTTCTTCCAGTTTCCTCCCACCTTCCAAAGATGTAGAGTTAGGGCTAGGGAGCTGTAGGCTGTCATGTTGGCGTTGGAAGTGTGGCATCTCTCGCAGGCTGCTCAGCACAATCTTCACTGATTTGATTTGAAGCAAACAACACATTTCACAGTATGTTTTGATGTATGTATGATAGATAAAGCTAATCTTTAATCTGCTCCAAAATCAATTGGACCCCTCCTTCCCACATAGCCCTCCAGTTTAATTTCATCCACATGCCAGCGCACAGCGGTTCCTCTGGCAACATCTTCCAGAGAGTCAATCATTTCAGTTTTTCTACTTATTCTTGTTATCTTCATTTTGTTTTTGAAACGGTTGCAGCCTGTGACTTATAGTCTGAAGTTCAATCGAGTGAGCTAGCATTCTGCTGTCCTGAAGAAACGCTGAGAGAGAAATGCAAGCATGAGCTACCAAGAGGAGAAGCTCACAGCTGAGAAGAGGGGCCACGATAGACCTCATCTCTTCCCGATTAAAGTGTTGAGGATGATTGAAACATGGAGTCAAATGCAGAGGAGAGCAAGTGGTTCTTGCAGGGGCCTCTGGGTTCCATTTGCTGCCCTCAGAGGGGCCACTGGTTTGAGTTGCTGCCCTCGGAAGGGTTGCTGGTTCAAATCGCTTCATTCGGAGGGGCCGCTGTTTCGAGTTGCTTCCCTCAGAAGGACAGTTGTTCGAGTCGTTGCCCTCGGAGGGGCCACTGATTCGAGTCACTGCCCTCAGAGGACCTGCTGGGTCCTGACGCTTTTGAAGCTGTTATTGAAATTCTGAGATTTACGGATTAGATTGTAGTTCAAACCATTCGTACTTCATATTGGCATCTTCCACTTCTGTGTGTTTTTTTTGAGTTCTCGCCCATTATTTCTTGTTGCCAAATAGCGGACTGAGAGCTTGGGGTTTGGTATTCTTGTCGCGTTAGTTTTCTTCTCCTGTTAGTTTTTGTGCGAGGGAGGGGACGGGGGAGTTTGGAGCTTGCGAGTTTTTGTTTCTTTTTCTTTTCGTGTGGGGGGGGGGATTGAAGTCTTTCTTTCAATTGCTTCTATAGTTTTCTCTGTTTCATGGCTCTCTGGAGAAGACAAATCTCAGAGTTCTATTTTGCATACATACTTTGATAATAAAATGAACCTTTGAACCTTTCTGCCTTTGACACTGTTTTACCTTGTTCTACCTCAATGCACTGCGTAACGATCTGAACACTATGCAAGACAAGCTTGTCAACGTAGTTATTTTATTTAGAGATACAGCACTGTCATAGACCCATCCGTCCAACGAGCCTGCGACGCCCAGTTACACCCGCGTGTTCAATTCCCATCTCTGTATGTAAGGAGTTTGTACCTTCTCCCTGTGACCGCGTGGGTTTCCTCCGGGTGCTCCAGTTTCTCCAACATTCTGAAGACACACGGCTTAGGAGTTTGATTGGTCTTACGCTGCTGGCATTTAGGGCAACAATGAAGGTCCTCCCTCTTTGGTGGTGTTCAGAACTTCCTTCATCACGTCAGTAACTTCATCTCGGCTATCGTTACAGTCAATCATGCAAGTCCGGGGTGGAGACTCAGGAATACCACCACACTCAGATGTCGAATGATTCTTCACTGCTACTTCCGTAACAATTTTGTTTAACCAGTCAGGTTTGTTAGCCCTGAGCTGAAACCCTAAACCTGGAGGACAGATGGGCCACTCTTAGACTGTCCGCTACCTTTTGACCCTGCCAAGAGCCGAAGTATAAAGCCCTGACTCCAGCCAACATAGCTCATTGGGTCAGTGAAGTATTCAAGCCTCCAAATCACAACAAGATAGTGGTCGTCTTGGAGGGGGTTCATTGGTTGCACGGGCATAATTGGGCGGTGTTGGCTCGTTGGGCTGGAAGGACCTGTTACCGTAGTGTGGATGGTGGGTGCCTGGAATGTGATACCAGGCTGGTGCTGAAAGCTAATAAAACAGAGGCACTTAAGAAACTCTTAGATTGGCACCTGAACGTGCAGTGCAAGACATGGGCATTTGTGTAGGTAAAAGGCATCGTTTTAGCTAGGTGTGTAATACATGAGATTCTGCAGATGCTGGAAATCCAGAGCAACACACACAAAATGCTGGAGGAACTCAGCAGGTCAGGCAGCATCTATGGAGAGGAATAAACAGTCGATGCTTCTGGCCAAGACCTTTCATCAGGACTGGAGAGGAAGGGGGAAGAAACCAGAAAAGGTTTGGGGGGATGGGAGTAGCTCACACTAGCATGTGAATAGATGAGTCATAGAGTCATAGAAAAGTACAGTATAGAAACAGTACTTTCAGCCCATCTAGCTCATGCCAACCCCTTTAAACTGCCTACTCCTATTGACTTACACCAGGAACATAGCCCTCCATACCCCTACCATCCATGCCCTATCCAAAAGTCTCTTAAATGTTGAAATTGAGCTTGTGTGTGCCACCTGTGCTGGCAGCTTGTTCCACATTCTCACGACCCTCTTAGTGAAGAAGGTGGGTGGGTGGGAATGAAGTAAAAATGAAGTTTAATTAGCTTAACATGATATTGTTGGCTGCAGTGGCTGCTCATGTCCTGTCCCATTCTAAATGCTATGGTTCTGCGTTGTAGCAGAAAGCTTACTGAAGGGTGAAATCCAGTTACATGTTTTGAGTGGAAACTGATATTTCGTAAGGTCAGTTATGCTGGAACAGGCAGCTCACTGGTGAAGACGGGCAGGCTGTTGTCTCCTTACCAATCACAGTGACATAAGCCCTCTCGCTGCCTTTCACGACGTTCAGGGGAAAGTTGAACTGCACTTCCTTGGTCCAGAGCTGATCGTTGTCTTCCACCACGATGAGGTGGGCCTTGGAGAATGACTGCTGTATCCCTTCAGCCTTGAGACAGAGAGAAGCAAGCACAGTGTTACACATCCTCACACACATCACAGTATGGGAATCTCCAATAGGCTCAAAGAGTCATAAAGAACCACAGCACAGAAACAGGCTCTTCAGTCCATCTACTTCTGCCTACCCCCAGCAATACACACCCGGACCATAGGCCTCCATAATGGTGCATTGAGGTGTAGAATTGTTACTTTTCTTGTAGTTTAACTTTCCTGAGCTTGTTTGTAACTTTATATAATCAACTACACTCAGTGGTCTCTTTATAAGGTACACCTGTACGCTTGTTAATGCAAATATCTAATCAGCCAATCATGTGGCAGCAACTCAATGTACAAAAGCATGCTGACATGGTCAAGAGGTTCAGTTGTTGTTCAGACCAGACATCCGAACGGGGACAAAAGGTAGTCTAAGTGACTTTGAACATGGAATGGTTGTTGTTGACATGGAGGGTGGTTTGAGTATCTCAGAAACTGCTCATCTTCTGGGATTTTCATGCGCAACATGTGTGGATTATGACTAATTACGTAATCATGTGTGGATTATGGAATAGATGGCTTTGTGGCTAAGTTCGCTGACGATACAAAGACAGGTGGAGAGGCTGGTAGTGCTGAGGAAACAGAGAGTCTGCAGAGAGACTTAGATTGGGGGAAAGGGCAAAGAAGTGGCAAATGAATTACAATGTCAGAAAGTGTACGGTCATGCACTTTGGTAGAAGAAATAAACGGGCCGACTATTATTTAAATGGGGAGAGAATTCAAAGTTCTGAGATGCAACGAGACTTGGGAGTCCTTGTACAGGATACCCTTAAGATTAACCTCCAGGTTGAGTCGGTGGTGAAGAAGGCAAATGCAATGTTGGCATTCATTTCCAGAGGAATAGAGTATAGGAGCAGGGATGTGATGTTGAGGCTCTATAAGGCACTGGTAAGACCTCACTTGGAGTACTGTGTGCAATTTTGGGCTCCTTATTTAAGAAAGGATGTGCTGATGTTGGGGAGGGTTCAGAGAAGATTCACTAGAATGATTCTGGGAATGAGAGGGTTAACGTGTGAGGAATGCTTAACCACTTTTGGACTGTACTCCTTGGAGTTTAGAAGAATGAGGGGGGACCTCATAGAAACATTTTGAATGTTGAAAGGCATGGACAGAGTGGATGTGGCAAAGTTGTTTCCCATGGTGGGGGAGTCTAGTACGAGAGGACATGATTTGAGGATTGCAGGGCGCCCATTCAGAACAGAGATAGGAAAAAAAATTTTAGCCAGAGGATGGTGAATCTATGGAATTTGTTGCCACGGGCAGCAGTGGAGGCCAAGTCATTGGGTGTATTTAAGGCAGAGATTGATAGGTATCTGAGTAGTCAGGGCATCAAAGGTTATGGTGAGAAGGCGGGGGAATGGGACTAAAGGGGAGATTGGATCAGCTCATGATGAAATGGCGGAGCAGACTCGATGGGCCGAATGGCCGACTTCTGCTCCTTTGTCTTATGGTCTAACAGTCTCTTGAGATTTACAGAGAATGGTGCAATAAACAGAAATAATATTCATCCAGTGAGCAGTAGATCCGTGGGTGAAATCGCCTTGTTAATGAGAGAGGTCAGAGGAGAATGTTCAAGCTGACAGAAAGGCAACAGAAGCTCAAATAACAATAGTGATGTGCAGAAGTGCATCTCTAACATACAACAATTGATTGGCCACTCAGTGTATATACATGAAATTGTTCGGTAAATTTTTGCAGTAATTACATTTGCTTCTGTATTTTTTCCAGAAACGCCCTAGTTTTCAGTATCAAGTGTCACACCATTTAAATCTGGCTTTTATAGGTTGGTCTGAGTATAAGACGATCATGACTGCTTTTTCCAATGTCTTATTTTGTTCATTCTTTCTTCATGGAACACTCAATGAAATTGCTTAGCAATAGGTTTTATGCCTCATCCTTGACTTCCGAAGAACCTCTGGGCATCAAAAGCATCAGTATACAATAGTACCCCTCCTATCCATGTACTTCTCTTAAATGTTGTAATCAAACCCACATCCACCACTTCTGCTGGCAGCTCGTTCAACACTCTCACCACCCTCTGAGTGAAGAAGTTCCCTTTCATGTTTCCCTTTAAATATTTCACCTTTCAACCTTAACCCATGATTTCTAGTTTCGGTCTCACCCAACCTCAGTGGAAAAAGCTTGCTTGCATTTACCCAATCTATACCCCTCGTAATTTTGTATACCTCTATCAAGTCTTCCGTCATTTCCCTATGCTCCAGAGAATAAGGTCTTAACCTCTTCAACCTTACCCAATAACTCAGGTCCTCAAGTCCTGGCAATATCCTTGAAAGTTTTCTCTGCACTCGTTCAATCTTACTGATAGCTTTCCTGTGGGAAGGTGATCAGAACTACATTAAAGGTCCATGAACTAATGATGGCCTTTGGTTTCGAGGCAAATCATAGAGCAAATAAAGATTCAAGATTGTTTAATGTCATTTCCAATACACAAGTGTAAAGGAGAATGAAGTAATTGTTACTCCAAATCTGATGCAGCACAAAAAACACAATAAGATAAAAAAAAGAATAATAATTAAAATCACAAATCATGTAAATATATAATATACTGTAGCTTATATACACAGACTGACTGTACCTCTATAAAGTGACACTAGGCACAGGAGTGTATACATAAATTGACTCTGACAGGAAATTATTAAGTAGTGGTGGTTGGGGGTGTGGAGAGGTGGGTTAATGGGTGGAGGTGTTGGTCAGCCTTACTCCCTGGGCAAAGTAACTGTTTTTTGAGTCTGGTGGTCGTGGTGTGGATGCTATATAGCCTCCTCCCTGATGGGAGTGGGATAAACAGTCCATCAGCAGGCTGGGATCTTTCATGATGTTACAGGCCCTTTTCTGGCACCTTTCTGGTACCGTGAAGGTGGGTAGGCTGGTGCCGGGGATGTATTGGGCAGTTTTGACTACCCGCTGCGGAGCCTTACTGTCCGCTGCAGTACGGTTTCTGCACCAAGCAGAGATGCAGCCTGTTAGGACGCTCTCTACAATGCATCTCTAGAAGGCCATGAGTATGGATGTGCAGAGTCCAGCTCTCTTCAGCCTCCTCAGAAAGCTTTCCTGATTATGTAAATTGGGATGCATATGAAATTCACAGAAACGTAAGTCCTGTAAGAGGCCATTTGCTTCACATAGGACATTGAATACAGTACTCTCCATCAGAGGGACAATCCCTTCAGCCCCCGTGATGCCAATCTATCTAACCCCAAGCACAAGACATTTTACCGATGCTGGAAACCCAGAGCAACACATACAAAAAGCCAGCTTGTCCTCCTTTACCTCCTCTCACCTTCTTATTCTGGCTTCCATTCCTGATGAAAGGTCTCAGCCTGTTAGTTCTTCCCCAAAAATGATACTGCTTGACCTGCTGAGTTCCTCCAGCATTTTGTGCAGAGTTCTAGCATCTGCCTGAATATGGCCTACTATATATCCCTTGATTTTCTGCCCGCTCACGTGCCTGGTGAGATGTCTCTTAAACATTATCATTGTATGTCCTTTCACCATCACATGTAGGAACAAATTCAAAGCTCTCTCTATTCTCCTTGTGTGAAAAAAAGTGCCTCATAAACTTGCTTTAAAATTCACCCTCACCACCCTCCTGCCCCCAACAACCTTAAAGCTATTGAGAATTTGACATTTCCATTCAGGATGGGTCCCTACTTAGATGGAGTCATAAGATTTCAACATAGAACAGGACAGCTCAGTGCAGGCTCCGTGGCCAACAATATTGTTCTTCTAACCCTTCCCTCCCACATAACTCTCCATTTTTCTTTCATCCATGAGTCACTTAAATATCCCTAATGTATCCTGGGATGTCCGGACTGTCTTACTCAGAGAGGTTAGAGAGACTGGGCTTGTACACGCTGGAATTAAGGAGATTGAGAGGGGATCTGATTGCAACATATAAGATTATTAAGGGATTGGACAAGATAGAGGCAGGAAATATGTTCCAGATGCTGGGAGAGTCCAGTACCAGAGGGCATGGTTTGAGAATAAGGGGTAGGTCATTTAGGACAGAGTTAAGGAAAAACTTCTTCTCCCAGAGAGTTGTGGGGGTCTGGAATGCACTGCCTCGGAAGGCAGTGGAGGCCAATTCTCTGGATGCTTTCAAGAAGGAGCTAGATAGGTATCTTATGGATAGGGGAATCAAGGGATATGGGGACAAGGCAGGAACCGGTTATTGATAGTAGATGATCAGCCGTGATCTCAGAATGGCGGTGCAGGCTCGAAGGGCCGAATGGTCTACTTCTGCACCTATTGTCTATTGTCTATCTCCCTCTACCACCCTGGCAGCACTCTTCAGGCACCTGACACTCTGGGTAAAATCCCGACCTCTGACAAAGCCATACTCTCCTCCAATCACGTTAAAATTATGCCCCCTTCCATCAGCCTTTTTCACCCTGGGGGAAAAAGTATCTGGCTGTCCACTCAATATATGTCTCTTATCATATTCTACATATCTATTAAGTCACCTCTTATCCTCTTTCACACCAATGAGCTTAATCAACCTTTCCTCATAAGACATGTTCTCTAATCTAGGCAGCATCGTGGTGAAGCTCCTCAGCATTCTCCCTAAAGCTTCCACATCCTTCCTAAAATGGGTGACCAGAATTGAGCACAATATTCCAAGGCACAAGAGCTTCTGCAGATGCAGGAAACCCAAAGCAATACATACAAAATGATTGACGTACTCAGCAGATCAGGCAGCATCTCCGGAAAAGAATAAACAGTTGACATATCAGGCCGAGACCCTTCATCAGGATAATATTCCAAGCACCGTCTAACCAGTGTTTTCTAGAGCTGCAACATTATCTCACAGCTCTTCAACTCAATCCCTCGACTAATAAAGTCCAGCACACCCCAACTTTGATTGGAGGGATGTCAGAAGTGGATTTTTTACACAGAGGGTGCTGTGGTATACCCTGCCGGGGTGGTGGTAGAAGCAGATAGATAAGGGACATTTAAGAGGCTCTTATACAGGCACTTGGATGAAGGAAAAAAAATGAGGTTTACATGGGAGTGATGGGTTAGACTTATCTTGGAATAGCTTAAAGATCAGCGCAACATTGTGGGTCAATTGTGGGGAGAAGGCAGGAACGGGGTACTGATTGTGGATGATCAGCCATGATCACAGTGAATGGAAGTACTGGCTCAAAGGGCCGAATGGCCTACTCCTGCACCTATTGTCTATTGTCAAAGGGCCTGTATTGTGCTGTATTGTTCTATTTTCTGAGTTCTTCTGCACCGTAATCCTGTATTTCTAAATTTCTTCACCTCTCCCCTCCCCATTGCTGTTCTACATCCCTTTTTCTCCTCAGCCATGTTCCCTTCAGAGGCTTCACACATAATTTATCAGGCCCTGCTTCGAAATAGTTACACCAGCTATCTTCTGCCGCATGCCTTTCCCACATATCCACTGATGTGGCTGACAGGAATATCCCTAATTGCTCAGCTTGCTTGAGGCTTTTTTTAAGTTTAAATCCAGCCCGACACTCGTGGTCCAAGTTAAACAATCCCCTTATGCCTGCATTGCAGGGAGAGCTCCCAGATTTTTAGAGATCTGGGCCATGCATCATCTGTAACACATTTGTAACATCTGAACTAATTCAACCTTCTCACTGCCGCACCTTTAGGTAAACCCCAGCGGGTCCAACTGTGTTGCTAGGATTCCAAATACTGGATGTTTCATCATGTTCAGCTGGCTTCAGTGAGGCTCTTACATCACGGTAACTGTGGCCCAGTGGGTAACACTCCTCTCTCTGAATCCTACGGTCAGTGGTTCAAATCCCCTTCAAAGACTTGGATGCAAAATCTTCACAGGCCCTGGGGGGGCTGCCATTCCAAGGAGATGTGAACTACAAGGAGCTATAAGGGAAGGTTGGACAAGCTTGGAGGTTGGAGTGTTGGAGGCAGAAGGGAGGCCTGATTTTGGACAAACTTGAGTTGTTCTCCCGGAGCATCAGAGCCTGAGGGGAGGCCTGATTGAGATTATAAAAATTATGAGAGGCTTAGAATGGGTAGACATCAGATTTTTTCCCCCAGGAAAGAAATGACAAACATCAGGGGATATGCTTTTAAGGGTTACCCACTGGATTTCTGGTAAGATGGCGATGCATTCACATGCAGCAGCCTCTCGGGGGGCCAACCAAAGGTGCTTTTTTACTTTGTTAAATGTGTTTATTATGATTGCAAGACAATTCTGCTCCAAGAACTACAGGGCTACTCATCAGTGAGCAGCTCGTTGATCAGACTCGCTGGACTGCTGCCAGTGGCAGAGCCAGCCCAGGTGTCAAAGGGGCCAGCTGGGATGGCGGTAAAGAAGCCAATCAGGACGTCAGAGAAGTCAGTCAGGATGTCAGAGGAGCCGGTTTGGGTATGGACGAACTGACCTGGCTGCAGACTCTGTTGCTTCCTGCTAGTGAGAAGCGTCGGAGTTGGTGTACGGAGGCAGCACGCGGTATAACCGAAATCACTTGAAATCTGTTGGACAATGACGATGCAAGTTGCCGCAGGCCTGTTGCCCTTGTCTGGTGATGTGGGAGCTGTGTGGCCTTGGCTGTAGCGAGGACTAGGCCTCGAGCCGCAGGCTTGCCCACTGCTGCAGACCAGGTAAGGAAACGCCAGAGGCAGTACAGCATGGTATCCACACTCAGCAATGGCTGGCCTTTCCGGTCAGAGCTACCCTCCCGTGTTCGAGTGGTGGGATGACAAGCTGGATTGCGTGCATCTGCCCACTGCCAGGAGACTGTACCATCAATGATGGGACATGTCACTGAGGGTCTTAGAATTTTTTTTTTAATGTTTTTTCACGTAAATATGCTTCCTTTCTCACTATCTTTAACGTGCTATTTTACTTGCTTTGCACCTTGGCCACGGAGAAACACTGTTTCATTAGCTGTATGATAATGAATGATAATGATAATGTTGAATGATAATTAAACTTGATTTGATTTGATTTGAAGATTAGAAGGGGAAGTTGCAACATAGAACATAGAACGTTACAAAACAATATAGACTCTTCAGCCACAATTTTCTTCCATCATTTTAACCTACTCTAAGATCAATCTAACCCTTCCCTCCTACATAACCCTCCATTTTGCTATCATCCATGTAAAAATTTCTAAGAATTTCTTAAATGCCCCTTCTGTATCTGCCTCTACAACCACCCCTGGCAATCACCACTCCTTTCAATCACCACTCACTGTTTAAAAAACTTAACTCTGACATCCACTCCCTTAAATGTTCCTCCAGTCGCTAAAGATTATGCCCCATTGTAATAGCACTTCTGACCCGGTAAAAAGTCTCTCCACTCGATCTCTGCCTCTTATCATCTTGTACACCTCTATCAAGTCACCTCTCATCCTTCACTCCAAAGAGAAAAGCCTTAGCTCAATCAATCTTTCCTCAAAATCAAGGCAGCATCCTGTTAAATCTCCTCTGCACCCTCTCTAAAGCTTCCTATAATGAGGCGGCTAGAACACAATTCAATTGATTGGAGTATTGTGCAGATGTAGGAGAAATGTGTAGGGCTGTCAGTACTATTAACTGTGGTAACTGTTCAGGCTAACAAAATGGCTTCTCTGTATTGTTATAATGAAATGGCTTCTCTGTAATATTACTTAATGCTGTAATGGGTTTCTGTAGCTTGGGATATGATTGCAGATAAGGGGGGAAATAACCAATGGACAATTGTTCTGCTATTTTGTATGTGTGAGCTGAGCAGGAGTTTGTGGTCTTTTTTGGGAGGCAAGCGAGGAGGACGGACGTGTGAGGAGCGGACAGCGGTTCCAGGGCAGCGGATACTGGATGTCGGTGGTTTGGATGGTGGCTGAAGGCTTGGAAGATCATTGTGGATGGAACCGGAGGTGTGAGCTCCAATGTATTCAAATATTACATGCACAAACTGATAAACTTACTGACCTGGTGCCTTTAGGTTATCTGTTTCTACTAACCCATCACTAAGAAATAACTATAAAGTTGCAATTATTTACTCGCCTTTGGAGTATTGTCTGATATTTGTGTTGCAAGATTGTACTGGGGGGGGGGGCATTACACCGTATTTACACCGAAGTATTGCACTGTTGGCGGGGCGACGGCGGTTCACCCTAGGCGAACGGGGGTAAATTGGGGGCACGGATGCTACAAACATTTCCGTGCAAGACCAGTGAAGAGCTTTAAAAACCCAGTCTCCATAAAGAGGAGTACTGTCTAGCAGAGCAGTCATCGTGGGACGGTCATTGGTTGGAGTGGTCTGAGTCAGAGTGGTGAGGCTTCGACTCAACAGGGCTTTGGCGAGAACCGGTGAAGGCAAGGTAAGTTAATTCCTTCTTTCTTATTTCACTTTTTTATCTAACTCTTGAGAGAATAGGGAGCATGTCTGCAGGGCCAGTGTTCTGTTCTGGGTGTCTGCTGTGGGATTTCTGGGAGACTACTAGCCTCCCCAGTGGTCACATCTGTGCTATCACGATCTCTCTCCTTAGAGACCATGTTAGGGAACTGGGGCTGCAGCTCGATGATTTTCACCTTCATAGGGAAACTGAGGTAGTGAGACAGGAGCTACAGGAAAGCAGTTACTCCAAGGCCATAGGAGACAGGGAGGGAGAATGTCAGATAGTGGAAAGCACTCCTGTGGCCGTCCCCCTCAACAATAAGTGCTCCATTTTGAGTACTGTTGGGGGGGAACCACCTGGGGAAGCAACAGTGGCCATGCCTCTGGCACTGAGTCTGGCCCTGTAGCTCAGAAGGGTAGGGAAGTGAAGAGCATGGCAGCAGTACTAGAGGACTCTAGCCAGGTCCGTTTGGCAGCTTTGAGCCTGTGCTCTCTGGCACTTAGAAGAATGTGGGGAATCTCATTGAAACCTACCAAATATTGAAAGGACTAGATAGGGTGGAAGTGGAGACGATGTTTCCTATGGTGGGGGTATCCAGAATTAGAAGGCACAGCCTTAAAATTGAGGGGTGACCTTTTAGAACAGAGGTCAGGAGGATTTTTGATAGTGGTGAATCTGTGGAACACTCTGCCACAGGCAAAGTCCGGGGGCAGAAATTCATAGTTCCCTGATCAATCCAGGCATCAAAGGATATGGAGAGAAGGCAGGTGTAAGGGGGTTGAATAGGATCCAGGATCAGCCACGATAGAATGGTGGAGCAGTCTCGATGGGCTGAATGGCCTAATTCTGCCCCTCTGTCTTATGGTCTTACATTTCAAGTGTCTAACCAGGGTTTGATAGAAATATAACAGCTGTTCTTGAACCGTGACGTGAGGAACATGTTTTTTATGCTGAGGTGGTAGGTGCTTGGAATGGTTTAACCAGATAGGCAGATTGGTGGAGTTTGAAAGGCTTTTAGATAGATGTGTGAATATGAAGAGAATGGCATGATACGGACAAGAGAGAGCCATCTGGTATAAATTGGCATCAAGATCAATGTTCAGATTTATTATTGCATGTACATCTAAACATACATTGTACACATGCATTGTTTGTATTAACACCCAAGGGTGTCAAAAGCACCAGCGACTCTGCAGATGCTGGAAGTCCAAGCCACACACACAAAATGCTGGAGGAACTCAGCAGGCCTGACAGCATCTATGGATTGAATAAGCAGTTAATGTTTTGGGCCGAGCCCCTTCGCCAGGATGGCTGAGATCCTCCAGCGTTTTGTGTGTGTCACCCAAGGGTGTGCTGGGGATAAACCACAAGCGTCATCACACATCCCGGCGCCGACATAACCTGCCCACAATACTTAACAGAACACTACACAACAGAGCACAGCAAACAACAAAACAAGTCCTGTTCCTCCCTCTCGCCCACACTCATACATGGTCCTTTAAACCACAATACACTCCGTCATCAAGATGAACAGTAGATATTTTGGATCCTGGATCAGGACTCAGAACTAAATCGAAATCTTACCTTCACTAGAATATGCTTGGTGACAGCATCAAATGCAACTGCAGTCCTGGCCTTCACTGTGATAGGAACCTTTCCGAGAGCCTTTGGTGTGACGGGGAAGTAGAACACGTGGGCTTCCTGTGTCCTCACGGACCCACTCTGGCTGTTCAGTGCCGTATCCTCACTTGGCCCCGTGGTAAACTCAAAGGAGTCACCCAGCTCCACGGTCACCTGAACCTATTCAGAGAAGACCAAAGCCATCTTTATTGAATGATCACCTTTTCATCTCCTGACTTATTTAACTTTTCAATAAGGTAAACTCAGGTTCGCAAATTGGCCCAAGTGGGATTTGAACTCACATCCTGACTGAGCTTTCAGTCAGTGTGGCTGTAATCTGATCACTTGGCTACAGGAAGATCAAACCCCAATGTTTTGAGCATAGATGTGCATTAAACCATGACAGGTATTGTGAATCACACTATCTTTTATCCAGGGGAAAAAAATGCCCATTATGCCACCGGCATTCAGGGCAACAGTGAAGTTCCTTCACCTCTGGTGGTGTCCGGGGTTTCCTTTACCCTCCCAATAGCCTCTTCTCAGTTTTCACTACTATCAGTCATACAAGATCCAGGTGGAGACTCAGGAATACTGTTGCATTCAGATATAGAGAGAATCTTCATTGTTCTTTCCGTAGCAATTTTGTTTTACCTGTCAGGGTTGTTAGCCCTGAGCTGAACCATGAAACTGGACCATGATTAGTCTGACCTCTACCCTTTGACCTGTTTGGCATGGATGACCCTACCAAGAGCCAGAGCATAAAGCCCTGACTCCAGCCAACATAGCTCTCTGGGTCATTGAAGCACACATGGCTCCAAACCCTATGACAATGTTGTGGTCCCCTTAGAGGATCCAAAGAAGGGGAACTTAAAAAGAAAACAGAGGGCATAGTTTTAGGGGAGAGGTGAAAGGTTTAAAAGGGATCTGAGGGGCAACTGTTACAACCAGTGGTACATACATGGATTTAGCCGCCTGCAGAGGTGGATGAGGCAGAATAATATCAGCATTTAAAAGATACTTGGGTAAGTACAGAGATGGGATGGATTTGGAGGGATAGGGGCCATGGAGAGCAAGTGGGACTCCCTTGGTGGGCACCGAGGTCAACATAGATGAGTTGGGCTGAAGGGCCTGTTCCGGTGCTATGGTGAATCTACATTTTTGTGTAGGAAGTCCAGCCACTGAACCTTTCACTAACCACACCACTGTTTCAACTTTTTTCTGGTATTAAGCAGTGACTGTTCACTACAGATCTGTATTTCCTTCTCCCAGAGATCCTTGCGCTCTTGACCTTAGATAACTCAGTTCAAAGTACATTTATTATCAAAGTATATATAATCATTTGCAGTATTAGGTGGCGGGATGGGGGTATGCCTCTACCAAAGGAGGTGTAAGGTGCTCCTGCCCTCCATTAGCCTGCAGGTCACCCTTGGGCAAGAGGTAGCACCTGCTTAGCCCCCCACGCCCCTACCCGCACCCAATCAGGGTCGTGTGAAGCCACGGGAGCTAGTGGTGGATGGCTGTACGAGCAGCTGATGCTGAGTTAGGTAATCAATGTCAGGGATTGCATAAAAAGAGTTATATTTCAATCAGGACCGCGGTCAAGATTTGAAAGGCAGTGTCTCGTGGCAATTTCTTGGGGTTTAGGAGTGACCAATTAATGAGAGGGATTTAATAGAAAGGGAGAATATAAATAACTCAAGGGCAAGCCGAGCGGCTATTCACTTGAGTGTGTCAGTGTATAGATTGACTTTAGCTCAACAAGCTTAGGTGAGGTCAGGCTTGGGCGAGGTACAGTATCTGGTAAGTTTCTCTCTTTCTGTTCTGATATGTTCATTCCTTGTTGGTTACGGCATGGCAGTGAAGTGAGAATGGCTCCAGGAGCAGTGTTTTGCACTGTGTTTGGGATGTGGGGATTCTGGGAAACCTCCAGTCTCCCAGATAAACACAACTGCACCAGGCGCACTGAGGGAACTTATTGAGGAACTGGAGCTGCAGCTCACTGACCTTCGACTCATACGGGAGAATGAGGAGGTGATAGGCAGGAGCTACAGGGAGGTAGTCCCTCCTGGGTTGCAGGAGGCAGGTAGCTGAGTGACTGTCAGGAGAAGGAGGGGAAATGCACAGCCAGTGCAGAGTCTACCTGTGGCTGTTCACCTCAATAATAATTATACAACTTTCGAGACTATTGAGGGGGATGACCTACTGGGGGGAGCCACAGTGACCGGGTCTCTGGCACTGAGTCTGGTGCTGTGGCTCTGAAGAGCAGAGAGGTGAGGAGGCCTGCAGTGCTAATTGGAGATTCCATAGTCAGAGGAACAGAGATATGGGTGCGATAGAGACACCCGGATGTTGCCTTTCTGGTGCCAAGACCAGAGATGTCTCAGATCGTGGCCATGGCAGCATAAAGGGTGAAGGTGAGAGCCCGAAGTCTTGGTGTATATTGGCACCAAGGACTTAGGTTGACAAGGTGAGGGGGTCTGAAGAGAGATTTTAGGAAGCGAGTTACAAAACTGAAAAACAGAGCCTCCCAGTGGAGTAATCTCTGGATTGCTGCCTGTACCACATGCCAGGAGGGTGAAAATAGGATGATTTAACAAGTGAATGCATGGCTGAGGAAGTGGTGCAGGGGACAGGAGATCAAATTTATGGATTATTGGGATCTCTTCTGGGGAAGGTATGACCTGTACAAAAGGGATGGGTAACACCTGAACCCGAGGGGGACCAATATCCTTCAGGGCAAGTTGGCTTGAGTAGTTTGGGAGAGTTTAGACTAATTTGGCAAGGGTATGGGAACTGGAGTGATAGTGCAGAGGATGAGGTAGCTGGTTTATAAACAGAGGCAATATGTAGGGAGACACCAAGCAACGAGAGGCTGATGGTAGGGCAAAAGTGTAGTCAACAGGATGAGTTGCAGCATAAAAAGTGGATACAATCAAAAAGGGTGAACACAGGACTGAAGGTGTTGTGTCTGAATATGCATAGTGTACAGAATAAGGCAGGTAAACTTGTAGCACAGTTACAAATGGCCATGTTTGATGTTGTGGGCATCACTGAATCACAGCTGAAATATGATTATCGCTGGAAGCTTAATGTCCAAGGATACACATTGTATTGAAAGGGCAGGCAGGAAAGCAGAGGGGGAGGCGTGGCTCTGCTGGTAAAAAAGTGAAATCAAATCCTTAGAGAGAGGTGACATGGGATCAGAAGGTATTGAATCGTTGTGGATAGAGATAAGGAACTGCAAGGGTTTAGAAAAAACCCTGATGGGAACTGTATTACAGGCCCCCAAACGGTAGTAAGGATGTGGTCTACAATTTACACTGGGAGATATAAAATGTATGCCAAATGGGCATTGTTACAATGGGGGATCAATATGAAGGTGAGGTTGGTGCTAGATTACGGGAGGGGGAATTTCTAGAATTTCGAGATGGCATCTTAGAGCAGCTCGTGGTTGGGGTCACTAGGGGATCAGGCATTCTGGATTGGGTGTTGTGCAATGAACCAGAATTGATTGGAGAGTTTAAGATTAAAGAACCCTCAGCAGAAAGTGATTATGCTGCAATCAAATTCACCTTGAAATCTGAGGAGATGCATGAACTCGGTCTTTTCTCCTTGGAGTGACGGACGGTGAGTGGTGACCTGACAGAGGTGTGCGAGATGATGAGAGGCATTGATCGTGTGGATAGTCAGAGGCTTTTTCCCCAGGGCTGAAATGGCTAACACAAGAGGGCACAGTTTTAAGGTGCTTGGAAGTAGGTACAGAGGAGATCTCAGGGGTAAATTTTTTTTATGCAGAGAGTGGTGAGTGCGTGGAATGGGCTGCCAGCGGCGGTGGTGGAGGCAGATACGATAGACTCCTGGATAGGTACATGGAGCTTAGAAAAATAGAGGGTTATGAGTAAGCCTAGGTAGTTCTAAGGTAGGGGCATGTTCAGCACAGCTTTGTGGGCCAAAGGGCCTGTATTTTGCTGTAGGTTTTCTATGTTTCTATGCATCAGTATTACACTAGAATAAAGGGAATTACAGAGACATCAGAGAGGAGTTGTTTGGAATAGTACACCGGCAGGGATGATGGCAAAGCAGCAATGGCTGGAATCTCTGGAAGCAATTCAGAAGGCACACGGTATATACATCCCAAAGAGGAAAAAGTATTCTAAAGAAAAGATGACACTACTATAGTTAACAAAAGAAGTCAAAGCCAAAAAGAGGGCATATAATAAAGCAAAAATTAGTGGGAAAATTAAAAGACCGGGAAGCTTTTAAAAGCCAAAAGAAGCCAACTAAAAAAGTCATTAAGAAAGTAAAGATGGAATATGAAAGTAAGCAACCCAATAACATTAAAGACGGTACCAAAAGTTTATTCAAATACATGAAGTGTAAAAGAGAGGTGAGAGTGGATAGCAGACTACTGGAACACGATGCTGGAGGGGTAGTAATGGCGGATGAACTGAACAAGCATTTTGCATCAGTCTTCACTGTGAAAGACACCAGCAGTATGGTGGAAGTTCCAGGTGTCGGGAGTCATGAAGTGTGTGAAGTTACGATTACTAGGGAAAAAGTTCTTGGGAATTAGAAAGGTTTGAAGGTAGATAAGTCACCTGGACCAGATGGTGTACACCCCAGGGTTCTAAAAGAGGTGGCTGAAGAGATTATGGTGGCATCAATAATGATCTTTCGAGAATCCCTGGATTCTGGAATGGTTTTGGAAGACTGGAAAATAGCAAATGTGACTCCACTCTTCAAGAAGGGAAAGAAGCAGAAGAAAAGAAACTATAGGTCAGCTAGACTGACCTCAGTAGTTGGAAAGATGTTGGAGGCACATGATAAAATAGGTCATAGTCAGCATGTTATCCTCAAGGGAAAATCTTGCCTGACAAATATGATGGAATTTTTTTGAAGAAATAACAAGCAGGATAGACAAAAGAGATTCAGTAGATGTTGTGTACCTGAAGACCTTTGACAAGGTGCCACACATGAGGCAGCTTAACTAGTTAACAGCCTATGGTATTACAGGAAGGATTCTAGCTTGGATAAAGCGGTGGCTGATTGGCAGGAGGCAAAGAGTGGGAATGAAGGGAGCCTTTTCTGACTGGATGCCGGTAACTAGTGGTGTTCCACAGGGGTCTGTGTTGGAACCGATTCTTTTTACACTATGTGTCAATGATTTGGTTGATAGACTCGGTGACTTTGTTGCAAAGTTTGCAGATGATCAGAGTAAAAATCAGAATCAGGTTTATCATCACCGGAATGTGACGTGAAAATTGTTAACTTAGCAGCAGCAGTTCAATGCAATACATAATCTAGCAGAGAGAAAATAAATAATAATAAATAAAATTTTAAAAATAATAAATAAACAAGTACATCAATTACAATTATTGAATAGATTTTAAAAGTGCAAAAACAGAAATACTGTATATTTTTTAACAAGTGAGGCAGTGTCCAAAGATTCAATGTCCATTTAGGAATCAGATGGCAGAGGGGAAGAAGCTGTCCCTGAATCACTGAGTTTGTGCCTTCAGGCTTCTGTATCTCCTACCTGATGGTAACAGTGAGAAAAGGGCATACCCTGGTTGCTGGAGGTCCTTAGTAATGGACGCTGCCTTCTGAGACACCGCTCCCTAAAGATGTTCTGGGTACTTTGGTGGCTAGTACCCAAGATGGAGCTGACTAGAATTACAACCTTCTGCAGCTTCTTTTGGTCCTGTGCAGTAGCCGCTCCATACCAGACAGTGCAGTAGCTTGTCAGAATGCTCTCCATGGTACAACTAGGGGCAGATAGTTTTGAGGAAGTAGAGAGGCTACAGGACTTAGTCAGATTAGGAGAATGGGCAAAAGAATTGGGAGATGGAATACTGTGTCGGTAAGTGTATGGCCATGCACTTTGGTAGAAGAAAGAAAAACGTAGACTATTTTCTAAATGGAGAGAAAATACAAAAATCTGAGGCACAAAGGGACTGGCTGCTGTAGCCAGACGTACATTCTTGAGAGTCTAGTTTGCCAAATTCTTCAGGATACAACAAAAACTTTGGATCGTTCAGAAGCACAACTCCTGAAGGGAAATTATAAGCTGGAGATTCCAGTGGTAGTGGTCCGGTAAAAATATATTTAGTACATAGTTAGTAGATGCCTGCAAAATGCAGTATATCACAGGCATCATCTTGCAATGGGCTTCACATTAAAGGTCGACTTTTACCGGGTTGTGCAGCCCAGCCCAGTCACTGAAGAGTCACTTTGCAAGTCAGTCAGCATAACGACATGCTTGTGAACAAGGAACCTGGTGATTACATGGTCACCAGTACTGAGATTTACATTTTATTCCCAGCTGTTGTGGTGAGATTTCAACTAATGCTCTGAGATCATCTGGCCAGAAGGCTAAATTATTAGTCTGGGAACATAACCACAATGATAACACATCAGTGGATAAGAGAAACATTAGCAGGGGATAACAGTAGCCCCCGTGAGAAACCCATGAGGTCCACCCAGAAGAATGTACACACATTTCCAGTGTATCAAGTCCAGTAGGGATCACTCAGATTCTTTGCCATGAGTGTGTGATACAGCACAGGAAGAGGCCCGTCAGCCCATCGAGTCTGATGACCATTGGCCATCCATTTAAACCAACCCTACTCTACAAAAAACATCTGTTTCCCAAGCAAACATCGGGAAGCTGCAATGGCCAGGTGGTTAAGGCACGGGATTTGAAACCCGTTGGGGGTTCCCTGCGCAGATTCGAATCCTGATCACAGTGGGTTACACTAAAGAGCTGTGCAGAAAAACATCAGCTTTTATCGAATATTGAAGGGCTATTGAATATAGAGTGGATGTGGAAAGAGAGCTTTTTATAGTGGAGGAGTCTAGAACCAGCCACAGAATAGAAGAGTGTCCCTTTAGTTCAGAGATGAGGAGAATTTCCTTCCCAGACAGTGGGGAATCTGTGGAATTTGTTGTTACAGACAGCTGTGAAGACCTAGTCACTGGGTATATTTAAAGTGGAGTTTGATAGGTTCTTGATTAGCTGGGGTGTCAAAGGTTACATAGTGGAGGCAGGAGAATGGGGTTGAGAGGAATAAATAATCAGCCATGATGGAATAGTGGAGCAGACTCAATGGGCTGAAAGGTCTAATTCTGCTTCTATGTCTTAATAGTCTTAAGGTCTTATGTCCTAATTATGACTGTACTACTGGCTTATTTCAAAGCATGCATGTTAGGCTCCATAAATCCTCATGAATCCAGCATAGTGAGGTCATCTTGACAATCACATGCTGGAATTCCTGTTGATAGCCCATTGACATTTCAGACAGAACTGTTTGGGGTTTCGTTCAACAACAATTATGTTGTGTTTCCCAGAAGATCTCCGTTGAGTAAAGTTCAAGGTACGCATATGTCAGCATATACTACCTTGAGATTCATTTTCCTGCAGGTATTTACAGTAGAACAAAGAAATACAATAGAATCAATGAAAATCCACACACCAAGACTGACAAACCATCAACATACAAACTGCAAATTCACAAATGACCCAAATAATAAATAAATAAATAAGATCATAAGACATAGGAGCAGAATTAGGCCATTCGGCCCATCAAGTCTGCTCTGCCATTCCATCTTGGCTGATTTATTATCCCTCTCAACCCCATTCTTAGATCCACTCTGAAGAAGTGTTTTGAGAGGTTGGTGATGAAACATTACAGCTCCTGCCTGAGATCGACTTGGATCTGCTCCAATTTGCCTACCGTCACAACACGTCCACACCAGATACCATTTCACTGGGTTTTCACACAACTTTGGAAAGTCAGGACAGTGAAGACGCCTACATCAGGATGCTCTTCACTGACTTCAATACCATCATTCCCTCAAAACTAATCAGTAAACTCCAAGACCTTAGTTTCAATATCTTCTTGTGCAACGGGATCCATGACTTCCTTGCTTGTAGACCCCAGTCAGCTCAGATTGGCGAAAACATCTCCACAATCAAGATCAGCACAGCTGCACCACAAAGCTGTGTGCTCACTTTATACTAATGACTGTAAGCACAGCTCCAATGACATATTTAACCACAATCATAGGCCGTCAAAAGTGATGATGATGCAGCATAGAGAAGGGAGACTGAAAATTTCACAGAGCGATGCCATAATAACAACCTCTTACTCAATGTCAGCAAGTCCAAGGAGCAAATTATTGACTTCAGCTCCATGAGCCAGTCCTCATTCATGTTATTTCGGAGGACTTGTCTTGAGTCCAGCACGTTAGTGCAATTAAGAAAAAAACACAGTAGCGCCTGTACTTTCTTAGGAGTTTGTGGATTTCAGCATGTCATCTAAAACTTTGACAAATTTATGTATATGTGTATATTGACTGGCTGCATCCCAGCCTGGAATGGAAACACCAATACCTTTGAATGGACTACAAAAAGTAGTGGACATGGCCCAGTCCATCATGGATAAAGCCCTCTGTACCACTGAGCACATCAACACAAAGTGTTGCTACAGGAAAACAGCATCCATCATCAGGGATACCCACCACCCAGGACATGCTCTCTTCTCACTGCTGCCACCAGGAAGAAAGTACAGGAGCCTCAGGACTTACACTACTAGTTTCAGGAACAGTTATTACCACTCAATCATCAAGCTCTTGAACCAAAGTGGATAACTTCACCCAACTTCATTTGCCCCATTACTGAAGTGTTCCCACAACCTATGGACTCACTTTCAAGGACACTTCATCTCATGTTCTCAATACTTATTACTTATTTATTTATTATTAATCTTTCTTTCTTTTTGTACTAAATCTATTGTCTTTTGCACACTTGTTGAACACCCAAGATAGTGTGGTCTTTTATTGATTCTGTAAGCTTACACAGCTTACCGAAAATTCAATCTGGGACGAGCACCCCACAAATGTAACACACACGCGATTGGCTGATGTATGTCTGGGGAAAATCCGCCCACCCGCCAAACCGTGTCTCCCGTAAGCGTGGCTGCTGTGAAATGCACACTGGCACCAACTTGCGCACACATTATCAGACCGCACACCATGTACAGTTACAAAATACACTTTATAAATCTTACTTACTAGAACTAGATAATTAATAGAGATACAATATATACGAAAGGAAAGAAAAGAAAGAAAAAGCGCCAAAACTTATCAGAGCTCAGTCAATTCGTGCACAACCGTTAGAGCTCAACTATCGAAGTCTTCGGTCCACTATTCGATCTTCTCCGACCTCCAGGACCCGCCGCCTGGGACCAACCTCTGTGGTCAATCAGAGCGCATCCCGCACATCCTCCTTCCTCGCGATCTCCCCCTCAACCTCCCCAAACATCCGCACAACACTAGCTTACAGACTTACAAGAAAGAATAACATCTATCCCAGTTGGTTAACAAATGAATACAATTCTCGTTATCAGTCATTTTAACCCAAACAAGCTGCGAGAGAAAGCATTCTCTCACCAGTTACCACACAAAGAAGCATTCTTACTTCAAACATAACAAGAAGCCATTTTGATTAACATACACAGTAACATAAAGAAGAAACCCCTACAGATATTACTCTATTACAGATTTATTGACTATGCCCACAAGAAAATGAATATTTGAGTTGTATATGGGGACATTTATATACTTTGATAATAAATTTAATTTGAACTTTGAACTTCTTCTGCCTTCTTTCCATAATCTTAGATGCCCTGACTAATCAAGAACCTATCAACCAGCACTTTAAATATATCCACAAACACGAGGAAATCTGCAGATGCTGGAAATTCAAGCAGCACACACAAAGTGCTGGTGGAACGTAGCAGGCCAGGAAGCATCTATAGGAAGAAGTACAGTTGATGTTTCGGGCCGAGTCCTGACAAAGGGTCTCGGCCAGAAACGTTGACTGTACTTCTTCCTATAGATGCTGCCTGGCCTGCTGTGTTCCACCAGCATTTTGTGTGTGCTGCTTTAAATATATCCAATGACTTGGCCTCCATAGCTGCCTGTGGTAATGAATTCCACAGATTCACCACTCCCTGGCTAAAGAAATTCCTCCTCATCTCCGTTCTAAGAGGACGCCCCTCTATTCTGAGACTGTGTCATGTGACAACTACCTGACATTGTACACGTGAGAAATAGAACTAATCTTTTCCTTATTTTCTCATTTGCAGGAACACAGTCCTTCACAATCTCTGTGTGCCCTCAGTTCTGGCCCCTTGGACCCACACCATACTTCAGAACAGCCATGGCTATACAAGGAATGATGGTCACCTTATCGTGGTTGGCGGTTGCATCCGATGATGACAGGAAACCTGTGCGGGAGAATCTTAATCCTTTGTGCACTGGATCAGCTTTACTCTCTCAGCCTCGGAAGACCAATCCAGAGCTGAGAATAACTGGGGTCTACCAAAACATTGCTGAATCGCCTTCTTGGCCATTGGATCTCACTGTAGATCTCAACTGCCCAGTGCACCAGAGCTGACCTTGCATGCTGGGACAGGCATCTCTCTACCTCACCAGTATGAAGCCTGCCAGCTGCCCTCACCTGGTATAACCGGCCTGTAGTGGTATAGTGGGGTGTGGCCACTGTCAGGGGCAAAAAGCTACTTGGAGCCACGGGTGCGAGCTGAGTCTCCAGTGGGGGCCAAAGGTGAGTGAGCTGCCCCAGAATGGACACAACAAGTCCCTTCACCAGAGGTGCTCCCCTTCTCTGGGCACCCCAAACAACCCCGTTCACCTAAGAGAGATCTACAAAATCATGAAGGGTGTAGATAAAGTCAAGATTCCAGATTCCAGACTCAAGTTTTTTACTACGAGAACATCTTGTGAATCCTGAGACATGGAGCTTAAAACAGATAATGTCCTTACCTCCAGTGTCTGTTCCAGGTAGTTGAAGATATTTACTTCCAGGATTAGTTGTTCCCCTCTGGTCACAGAGTACGGGAGGTTTAACTCCAGAAAGAAAAACTTGAAGACCTCCAGCTGTTGATCAAAGAGAGGGGACAAGTTATCATCCACATTTAATTAAATCTCAGGCCACAAAATTAATTGGAAAACCAGCCTGTAACCTTTATCACCTTTGAACTTCTTTTGCACTATTTATTCTGTAACCAATAACAATTTTCTTTAGGTATTACCCTGTACTGCTGCCACAAAATAGTACAATTCATGACATGCCAGTGATAATAATTGTGGACCAGACTCTGCAGTTCACATTATGATGAGTTTCTGTTACTATTTTGTGCGACTTTGTCCAGGGCTCTGCGCCCTGGAGTTAACAGGTGACAGAGAGCCAGACTGAACTGAATATACCTGCACTGGTTTGATAATTTGTGGTAGGGTGTTCTTATATTCTGTATTTCTCGCTCTTTTATTTTGCCATTTGTGCGATTTGTTCTTTTTTGTGCAACAGGGGTTTGATGTTTTTTACCTGAAAGGGTTCCATGGTGTTTCTTTGTTTTGTGGCTGTCTGTGGGAAGTCGAGCCTCAGGTATGTATACTGCATACGTACTTTGATAATAAGTGTACTTTGAATCTTTCACCACAAGAGCATTTATTTGGTCTTTTTTTTGCAATTTTATGCCTGGCAGTGTACCACTGCTGCAAAACAACTAATTCCATCTTATATAAGTCAGTGTCTTTGATTCTGCATGCAGTCTTGTGCTGAAAAGCCAACTCTTTATTCTTTTACATAGATGCTGCCTGACCTGCTGAGTTCCTTCAGCATTTTGTGTGTGTTGCTCGTATATCCAGCACCTTCAGATTTTCTTGTTTTGTCTGTTACTTGGATGCTGTATGAATCTTTTCCTCAATAACATTGAGTCTGGCGCCATCTAGTGGGGATATTGGGTATTAAGCCCCAACGGTGTGGAGAACATTCAGGTAGGGAGGCAGCGTCAAAGGAGAGGAGTAAAGTCGGTCTTTCGGGTTAAGATGTCCTGTTTATTCTTTTCCACAGATGCTGCCTGATCTGCTGAGTTCCTCCAGCATTTTGTGTGTGTGTTGCTCCAATTTTTCATGAATCTTTCCCTTAATAACCTTGAGTCTGGAGCCATCTTGTGGGAATATTGGATATTACATCCCACTGGTGGAGAGACCATTCAGGCAGAGAGGCTACATCTATAGTTGACATTACGGATCAAGGCGCCACCTGTTTATTCTTCTCCATAGATGCTATCTGGCCTGCTGTGTTCCTCCAGCATTTTATATGCGTTGCTCAAGATTTCCAGCATCTGCAGAATAACTTGTGCTTATAACCTTCTTGTAGACATGCACTGGATTCCAGACTGCCTTACACCAACCAAAGTTTTATCCAATATGTTATGTGAGTGAATGGGGTTGTTTTATTACTATTATTTTCCAGCATACCTGTGGCACAGGCATAGCCAGGCACACTTGTTTCTCAATTGCCAAGGACTTTCAGACTATTCTAGTGGCTTTTAGTATTATGACTTGCTGGAGGTTTACATATTTCTGTGTAGCCCTAACTGTTTAATTCTGTTGTATAGTGACTTTCAGATGATATGAGTTGTAGATATTACTGTTGGGACAATGTATACCTTGTTCATGTTCCATAGTCTTTCAATTTCCTCTTTTAATTCAGCTTATTTTTCACTTACTGATTTCTGTGTGTTATGTGTGTTTGGAATGGCTATATCTATTTATTAAGTTGTCCTTGATTGTTTATTATATCTGGATGGTTATAATCTCTAGTAATGGATCAGTTGTAATATAATTTGTAGGACTCTGACCCTAAAACTGGATCAGGCTTGTATTTACAGTAAGTTATGGTATCTTTTATGAGTTTGTATTTTGAAGCAAGATTTTGGTGAATGATGTTTGCTGCTTGATTGTGCCTGTGTGAGGAATTAAATTGAATTAAGCTGCTGCAGGATACTTTAATGTGTTGGATTGCTTCTGGTTTCTTTTTGCATCTTCTACGTTTATCATTTTGAACTGGTTGGTCTTATTATGTATTGTTGATACTTTTTGTTCTAGCCACCTGGATCTGTGTCTGAAAGGAACCCCTCTGTGTCTGGGAAGAGGTCTCCGACTCTGAGCCAGGCGTTCGACGCTACCTTGTTGACATCTAGTCTGCTTAGATCGTGAAGACATCTTCCATGGAGGGTCATGCTCTTCAGTTGGTTAACTTTTTCTTCTATAGTGATCATTTCTTCATTTTTCTGGGTTGTGCTCTCATTTAATTTTTGTGGTGTGTACTTCTTATTAGAATTGCATATGCTCATGTGGAGTGCTGAATCCTGGTTTCATTGATAAAAATGTTTTATCTCGAAGTTTTATCTAACTGTTGTGCAGAATTTTTTATGATTGTTATTCCTCTTCCTCCTCTGTCCCAGGCAGTGTTAATCTAAGTGTATTCAAGTGTACACAGTGTTTTCTAAATTTTGTCATTTCTGTTCTTAAATTTCTTTGTAAATTGTCCAGATCAGTTTCAGACCAAGATATTATGCCAGAAGAATATCTTAATATGGGTATAGCAAAAGTATTTATTGCCTTTTTTATGTTTAATGTTGAGCTCTGTTTGGCAGATTTTCTTTAGCCTTAAAGACAATAGAGAGTAGGTGCAGGAGTAGGCCATTCGGCCCTTCTAGCCAGCACCACCATTCACTGTGATCATGGCTGATCATACACAATCAGTACCCCGTTCCTGCCCTTTCCCCATATCCCTTGACCCCACTATCTATAAGAGCTCTATCTAACTCTCTCTTGAATGCATCCAGAGACTTGGCCTCCACTACCTTCTGGGGCAGAGCATTCCACATATCCACCACTCTCTGGGTGAAAAAGTTTTTCCGCATCTCTGTTCTAAATGGCCTACCCCTTATTCTTAAACTGTGGCCTCTAGTTCTGGACTCACCCATCAGCAGGAACATGCTTCCTGCCTCCAGCATGTCCAATCCCTTAATAATCTTATATGTTTCAATCAGATCCCCTCTCATCCTTCTAAATTCCAGTGTATACGAGCCCAGTCGCTCCAATCTTTCAACATATGACAGTCGCGCCACTCTGGGAATTAACCTTGTGAACCTACGCTGCACTCCCTCAATAGCAAGAATGTCCTTCCTCAAATTTGGAGACCAAAACTGCACACAATACTCCAGGTGGGGTCTCACCAGGGCCCTGTACAGCTACAGAAGGACCTCTTTACTCCTATACTCAATTCCTCTTGCTATAAAGGCCAGCATGCCATTAGCTTTCTTCACTGCCTGCTGTACCTGCATGCTTGCTTTCATTGACTGATGTACAAGAACACCTAGAAAATTCTGTCAAAAGTTTTCCCTTTCTCACACTATGATCCAATCTTTCCTAAGAGCCTGACTCTTCGATCGTGACCATATCTCCTCTGCAGTCAACCCAGTGTGATATCCCAGATACTTATAAGTTTCATATTTATCCATTGGTTGCATTGTATCCTGCTGCTCAGTTTTATATTCTACTAGCTATTTTTAATGTTCTGCACTAATCCAAAGTTCATGTTTATATATTTCAAAAATAGTTCTACAATCTGAATTAATTGCTTTAGCCTTACTGATGAAGGAGTGTAAATTTCAAATCATCCATATATAGAAGGTATGTCAAGGTATAATTTGTCCTGACAAAGGGTCTCGACCCCAAACATTGACTGCTCCTTTCAACAGATGCTGCCCGACCTGCTAAGTTCATCCAGCTTTTTTGTACGTCTTGATTTGACCACAGCATCTGCAGTGTACTTTGTGTTTATAATTTGTTCTGTTGTTTCTGATCTGATACCCCATTTTTGTCTGATTTAGTAAATTAGGCAGTGGGTTTGGACAAAACCATAGTGGGCATAGTGCGTCACTCTAAAACTGCCTTGATTTATTTTGATAACAGTAGTTGTTGTTTTCTGGTTGTTAATAGATAGGGTGATTATAGTACATTTATTATTGTTCTTTTTCTTTTTGTATTTGTTCAATAGTTCAATAGTTCCATTTAATATCAGGGAATGTATACAATATACAATCTGAAATTCTTACTCTCCACAGGGGTCCTCAAAACAGAAGAAAATGCCCAAAGAATGAATGACAGAGATGGTTAGGATTTTATTCCTAGGAGAGCAGGAGAGTGAAGGAAGATCTTATAGTGGTGTGCTGTCGTGGGCAAAGTACTGGAGAGTTTAACATCGGTAGCTGAGTGAAGGGCGCTGAGTAGGCTACGGTCAATTATGGATAACTCTGAACATCCTCTACATAGCACCATCCAGAGACAGAGAAGCAGTTTCAGTGACAGGTTACTATCGATGCAATGCTCCTCAGACAGGATGAAGAGGTCAATACTCCCCAATGCCATTAGGCTTTACAATTCTACCGCCAGGACTTAAGAACTTTTTAAAAGCTATTATTAATGCTTTTTGAGATGGTGATTTAGATGCATATCATATTTTTTTACTGAGTTAAGTATTGTATGTAATTAGTTTTGCTACAACAAGTGTATGGGACATTGGAAAAAAGTTGAATTTCCCCATGGGGATGAATAAAGTATCTATCTATCTATCTATCTATCTGTTTAGGGAAGCTGAGGGGGAACTTCTTTACTAGATGGACACATCTCAGCATATCACAAAATCCAGCCGCCCCCCATGGTCTCTGTGAGGGCTGGCTAGAAGGGCCGAATGGCCTACTCCTGCACCTACTCTCTATTGTCTTTAAGGCTAAAGAAAATCTGCCAAACAGAGCTCAACATTAAACATAAAAAAGGCAATAAATACTTTTGCTATACCCATATTAAGATATTCTTCTGGCATAATATCTTGGTCTGTGACGTCATCAGCTCCGCTGTTGCTAGGCTTCAGACACAGCACCCTGAGGCACTGGTGATAATTACAGGGGACTTCAACCATGTGACTTTGGACAAGACACTACCTGCTTTCTCCCAGTACGTGGATTGCTACACCAGGGGTAATAGGACTATTGACGTACTGTATGCAAACGTAGAGGAGGCATATAGTGCATCCCCGCTGCCTTCATTGGGGAAAGCTGATCACAACCTGGTTTTGTTACAGCCCAGATATAAATCAATTGTGATGAGGCATCCCACTACCACACGCTCTTTTAGGAAGTGGACTCCTGAAGCTGAACAGGCCCTGAGAGACTGCTTCGGTACTACTAACTGGGATGTACTGCAAGGGGGGCTCTGTGGGGGCGTTGAGGAGGTCACTGAATGCACAACGGACTATATTAACTTTTGTGTGGATGCAGTTGTCCCTGTTAGAACTGTTCGCTGCTATCCCAATAATAAGCCCTGGATCACTAGTCACATCAAAGGCCTCCTAAACCAGAAGAAGAGGGCCTTTAAAGATGGTGATCGGTTGGAGCTTAAAAGAGTTCAGAAGGAACTCAGAGTACAGATAAGGGGGGCAAAGGAGCAGTATAGGAGGAAGCTAGAACAAAAGCTGCAGAAAAAAAGCATGAAGGAGGTGTGGGATGGGATGAAGATCATCACCGGATGCGGTGCAAAGCGGGGGGCGAACATAAGTGGAGATGTGGAGAAAGCGAACCAGCTGAACAACTTCTTCAACAGGTTCGACAGCTCAATCTCATCCTCACCGCAGAAATCCACACCAGGCTTACTTCCCTCACAGGAAAATAGCCACTCACAGGAGACCTTGCCCACGCCCAGGATTACGGCTGCACAGGTGGAAGGTCAACTGAGGAAGATCTGTACCAGCAAGGCGGCTGGACCGGATGGAGTTTCCCCACGATTACTGAGGGCCTGTGCGACTGAGCTGGGAGAACCACTACAGCGCATCTTCAACATGAGCCTGGAGCAGAGAAGAGTACCCAGACAGTGGAAAACATCCTGTATTGTCCCGGTACCGAAGAAACCACAACCAAAGGAGTTGAATGACTTCAGACCTGTTGCCTTGACGTCGCACGTGATGAAGACCATGGAGCGGCTGATAATACAGAATCTGAGGCCACAAACCAGGCACGCCCAGGATCCTCTTCAGTTTGCGTATAAGGAGAAGGTGGGAGTGGAGGATGCTATCACGTATTTGCTACACAAATCACTCTCTCACCTAGATGGGGTCAGTTGTGCTGTGAGGATTACATTCCTTGACTTCTCTAGTGCCTTTAACACCATCCAGCCCAAGATCTTAAGGCACAAACTAACGGAGATGGGAGTAGACTCTCACATGGTGGATTGGATAGTGGACTACTTGACAGATAGACCTCAGTATGTGCGGTTGGGAGACTGTAGGTCTGACACGGTGGTAAGCAGCACAGGGGCGCCGCAGGGAACCGTACTCTCTCCGGTCCTGTTCACCCTGTACACATCAGACTTCCAATATAACTCGGAGTCCTGCCATATGCAAAAGTTCGCTGATGACACGGCCATAGTGGGGTGTGTCAGGAATGGACAGGAGGAGGAGTATAGGAAACTGATACAGGACTTTGTGATATGGTGCAACTCAAACTACCTGCGTCTCAATATCACCAAGACCAAGGAGATGGTGGTGGACTTTAGGAGATCTAGGCCTCATATGGAGCCAGTGATCATTAATGGAGAATGTGTGGAGCAGGTTAAGACCTACAAGTATCTGGGAGTACAGTTAGACGAGAAGCTAGACTGGACTGCCAACACAGATGCCTTGTGCAGAAAGGCACAGAGTCGACTGTACTTCCTAAGAAGGTTGGCGTCATTCAATGTCTGTAGTGAGATGCTGAAGATGTTCTATAGGTCAGTTGTGGAGAGCGCCCTCTTCTTTGTGGTGGCGTGTTGGGGAGGAAGCATTAAGAAGAGGGACGCCTCACGTCTTAATAAGCTGGTAAGGAAGGCGGGCTCTGTCATGGGCAAAGTACTGGAGAGTTTAACATCGGTAGCTGAGCGAAGGGCGCTGAGTAGGCTACGGTCAATTATGGATAACTCTGAACATCCTCTACATAGCACCATCCAGAGACAGAGAAGCAGTTTCAGCGACAGGTTACTATCGATGCAATGCTCCTCAGACAGGATGAAGAGGTCAATACTCCCCAATGCCATTAGGCTTTACAATTCTACCGCCAGGACTTAAGAACTTTTTAAAAGCTATTATTAATGCTTTTTGAGATAGTGATTTAGATGCATATCATACTTTTTTTACTGAGTTAAGTATTGTATGTAATCAGTTTTGCTACAACAAGTGTATGGGACATTGGAAAAAAGTTGAATTTCCCCATGGGGATGAATAAAGTATCTATCTATCTATCTATCTATCTACATGGACACTGCCTCAGTAAAGCGGCCAGCAAAATCAATGACCCCACCCACCCTAGACACTCTCTCTTCCCCCTGCCTCTTGTCAGGCAGAAGATACAAAAGCCTAAAAGCCCATATTACTAGGCTCAAGGACAGCTTCCATCCCACTATTATAGGAATCCAAATCAGGTTTACTATCACTGGCGTATGTCGTGCAATTTGTTGTTTTGTGATAGTAGTACATTGCAATACATAATCACAAAAATCATAAATATATTTAAAGACTTAAATAAGTAGTGCAAAAAAGAGAGCAAAAAATATTGAGGTAGTGTAGACGGGTTCACTGGGCATTCAGAAATCTGATGACAGAGGGGAAGAATCAATTCCCAAAGCATTGAGTGTGGTTCTTCAGGGTCCTGTACCTCCTTCTCAGTGGTAGCAATGAGAAGAGGGCATGTCCTGGGTGTCGGAGGCTCTTAATAATGGATGCTGCCTTTTCGAGGCATTGCCTGCCTCAGCATGGTTCCTCGTAGCATCCTGTCTGCCTGCATTTTCTCTGTAACTGTAACACTATATTCTGCATTCTGCTTTCTTAAACTCAAGAGATCCTGCAGATGCTGGAAATACAGAGCAACCTCTGCTCCATCTATAAAAAAACATAATTTCCTGGTGGCCAACCATTTTGATTCCCATTCCTGTTCTAACATGTTGGTCCAAGGCCTCCTCTCCTGCCACAATGGTTGGAGGAGCAGCACCTCATACTCCATCCAGGTAGCCTCCAATCGATGCATGAACATTGACTTCTCCAACTTTGGTAATTTTTCCCCTTCCTCTTTCTTCACCTTCTGTTCCTTACTTTGACTTCTTACCTCATCTCTTCATCTGCCCATCTTCTCCCCTTGGTGCCCCTCCTCCCTCGCTTCTTCCCACGATCCACTTTCCTCTCCTATCAGATTCCTTTCTTTTTTCACCTATCAACTCCCGGCTTCTTATTTCATCCCTCCTCCCCTACCCACCAGGTTTCTGCCATCAGCTTCCAGCTTGTCCTCCTTCCTCTCCCCCCACCTTATTCTGGCATTTCCCCCCTTCCTTTCCAGTCCTGATGAAGGGTCTCAGCCCAAAACATCGACTGTTGATTCATTTCCATAGATTCTGCCTGACCTGCTGAGTTCCTCCAGCATTTTGTGTGTGTTGTTATGTATTTTTAATACCTTCTGCACTTCCTCAATCTATTTATCTATGGAATGATCTGTCTGGATGGCAGGCAGAAAAAAGCTTGCCACTGCATCTCAGGACATTTGAAAATAACGAACCAACAACTATTACCAAATTCCCCGCAGAAGGCTGAAGAGCACTCACCTGTGCAGGTACAGTTGCCAGCTGAAGGCCTTGGTTTTTGGAAATTGCGAAAGCACTGGCCGTCCAGGTGGTGAGGGAATCAGGGACTGTCCTCTGGATGCTGATCTCCGAATTCAGACTAACAAAAAGTAAACAATATTGGAATAACAGTCAGTGATCAGGGCAAAGTCTACATGAGTGGAAAGCTTTCTGTTGGGTTTGTGTAGAAGAATATGGAGGTCATGAAACTGGAGAAACAGCTTTTAGATATTTAGATCAAAGAACTTCTGCCCCATAGTAGGAGCTGACTGATCTTAATATCTAATAATACTTGTAAGATTCTGGGTGGTAGGTTGGAGATACGTCTCTACCAAAGAAGGAAAGGTGCTCTTTTCCTCCACTAGCCTGCCGGTTACCCTTGGGCATGGTGTAGCACCTCCTTAACCCCCCAATTAGGGGTCAACTGAACCCATGGGAGCAGGTCGTGGGTGCACGTAAGATCAATTGATGCATATCACAAGTCCTGGTTATGTGACCACTGATGCCAGGCAGACAACCTCTGAAAAGTATTCTTCCAAAGTGTAGAATGCATCAACATCTGTCTTGAAGCTTGATCTGATTAATGCAGAATGATTCAGGAATGAAAGGGTTACTATATGAAGACAGAAAAATGCCCGTGGGCTTGTACTACCTGGAATTTGGAAGAATGAGGGGGGGATCTTATTGAAACCTATCAGATGTTGAAAAACCCCAACAGAGTGGATGTGAAGCAGTTGTTTCCTATGGTAGGGAAGTCTAGGAACGGAGGGCACAATAGAAGGAAGTCCATTTAGATGAGGTGGAATTTCTTCAGCCAGCGGGCGGTGAATCTGTGGAATTCATCGCCAGAGACAGCTGTGGAGGCCAAGTCATTGAGTATATTTAAGGCAGAGGTTGATAGGTTCCTGATTAGTCGGGGCATGAAGGGGTATGGGGAGAAGGCAGGAGACTGGGGCATGAGAGGGAAATGGAGGAGAGGCTCGATGAGCCAATTGGACTAATCCTGCTCCTATATCTTATGGTCTTATGGTTCTCCGATTGCATAAACACTTCTGTGAAACTGCATGTCCTGATTTTGATCTGGAACATGTGACCAAGAAAGACAAGAACAAGAGGAGCAAGGAGACACCACAGTGTTCAGATTCCCCTGCAAGGCATACGTCTTCCTGGCTTGGAAACTTGGATCCTTCATTGTCCCCCTGTGAAAACTCCTGCCCAAACTGTTTACGGGAGCCACAAGCTATTAGATCTGGAATTTTGAACCCGAAAGTATAGAACATACCATGTTGTAATGTTCTACAGTCAGTATCGAATTTTTAAGGTACAGGAGAGTAACCAGGTGTGGTCTTATGTTGCCGTAGCTCATCCACTTCAAGATTTGATGTGTTGTGCATTCAGAGTTGCTCTTCTGCGGACCACTGTTGTAACATCTGGTTGAGTTACTGTCACCTTCCTGTCAGCTTGAACCAGTCTGGCCATTCTCCTCTGACCTCTCTCATTAACAAGACACTTTCTCCCATAGAAATGCTGCTCGCTGTATGTTTTATTTTGCACCATTCTCTGTACACTCATAAATCTGTTGTGAGTAAAAACTCCAGGAGGTCATCAGTTTCTAAGATACTCAAACCACCCCATCTGGCACCAACAATCATTCCATGGTCAAAGTCACCTCGATCACATTTCTTCTCCATTCTGATGTTTGTTCTGTTACGAAGGATGAACAACTCTCATGGGCAGAAGGGTGCAGAGTTGCCCATGCCCCCCTTTTGGAGAATCGCAAACCGTTACTATTTCGATGCTGCTAACAGGAGAGTAAGAGAGACAAAAGAAAACATGCCAAGACAGCTGTTACTGATAACAGCTCATGAGAGAGAATGAGAGAGAGACACTGATAGGAGGTAAACAAGTTGGAACATCTGCTACTGATAAGAGAGGAGAGGAGCCATTGATTTACTGTTATTGTCTTTTGGAGAAGGATTGTTTACTTGGTACTATTCTATTCATTGAAATTCCTCGCTGGACAGCTGGTGTGGGCTGGTTTGATGGGTTAAGTCATTCAAAACAGATTGACACTTGAGACCCCGAGAATGGGGATAAAAGTGAGGTCTGGGGTGACACCCCTCAGACGCACCAGGAGACACACTAGTGAGCATCAGACACCCACGAGAAAGTGTGGGGCATCGGAGACCAAACGAAGGATCGGTAAATTTTAACTCACAGTGTTCATAGCGAGGCCAGTGGGGGCTTGTGCATGTGTCCACCCTTGCCTGGGTGATGAGTCCACCACGGAAGAACGGTCTAGCTAAAGGACTGAGGGGTCATACTTGAATGGCCACAGCAACAACACATCGATGGATCAAGATCATAAAGGAAGGTTTGCAAGACAATTGCTGTTACTGTTTGCGCTCTCTCTCTCTCGCTCTCTCCAATAATTACAACACATCGACCAACAACTACGACCAACAACTACCTCAGCCTGCATGAACTGAACTGAACTTTATATTTCCATGTGACAATTCATTATCCACTAGACAACGATACAGCTTGTTTATTATTGATTACTTTTATACCCACACTTCTAGGTTTAGTATTGCTAACGTATATTATCTGTATATTTGCATTGATATTGTTTTGTATATTTTTACTAATAAACACTGTTGAAAATAGTACCACCAGACTCCAATAGACACTTCTATCTTTGCTGGTAAGACACCCAGTTACGGGGTACGTAACAAATTGGGGGCTCGTCCGGGATTTGATACCAAATTGGGGGGCCAGTGAATTGGGCTATAAGTCCATTATTTGATCTGGTTGCGTGGGTAACTAGACAGGAAACCAGCAGAGATGGAAATGAGACAAGTTTTTAGGAAAGCCGACTTTGAAGGCGCTAGGGGGTGCCGCAAAGACGGACTTGGTGGAAAAGGAATTGTTGGCACTTGTTTTAGCAATACATTTTGAAGTGTACATTTGTTCAGCGCAAAGACCCTTAATTGTTTATACAGATCACAACCCGTTGGTATTCCTGGCTAACATGAAAAATAAAAATAGGAGGTTATTAAGTTGGAGTCTGATGCTGCAAGAATTTGATATTAAGATATAGCATATTAAAGGAAGTGATAATGTAATCGCTGACTGCTTATCTAGATGCTAAGTTGAATGTATATCTGTATTGCTCTGTAGTTAAAAAAAACCTTCTGTATTTTGTTAGATTCTGTAATTCTGTAAGACTCTGTATTAGTTAATTTTCCCCTTTGGTGAAAATTCCTAGAAGGATGGGGGTGTTACAAAGGATGAACAACTCTGATGGGCAGAAGGGTGCAGAGTTGCCCATGCCCCCCTTTTGGAGAATCGCAAACCGTTACTATTTCGATGCTGCTAACAGGAGAGTAAGAGAGACAAAAGAAAACATGCCAGGACAGCTGTTACTGATAACAGCTCATGAGAGAGAATGGGAGAGAGACACTGATCAGAGGTAAACAAGTTGTAACATCTGCTACTGATAAGAGAGGAGAGGAGCCATTGATTTACATTGATTTCTGAACAACAACTGAACCTCCTGACCATGTCTGCATGCTTTTATGCATTGAGTTGCTGCCACATGATTGGCTAATTGGATATTTGCATTGATGAACAGGTGTACAGGTGTATATAACAAAGTGGCCACAGAGTGAATGTTGTATATTCTTTTCTCTTATGGGAGCCTCATTCCACCCATAATGTATAGGATGAGAATAAGGATATTTGGCCCATTTACTCAACCTAGACATTCAATCATGCTTGTTTTCTTTTCAACCCCATTTTCCCATCTTCTCCCTGCAACTCCTCATACCCTTATTACCCTCACTCTTTACCTTAAATGCATCCAGTAACCTGGCCTTCACTGCTTTTTTTGGCAAGGAATTCCACAGATTTACCATGGTGTGGCTGAACAAATTGCTTCATGTCTCAATTCTAAAAGGTATCACTTTATTCTGAGCCTGTGCCTTCAGGTGAGACACTGCTAATAATGCAAATATCCTCCCCGTGCCCACTCTATCCAGGTCTTTCAGGATCCAGTACATTTCTGTAAGATCCCACCCTCTCATCCTTCTGAACTCCTTCAGGCACAGGCACAGGGACATCTTATACATTAACCCTTTCATTCTCAAGATCATTCTTGTGACCACCATCTAGACAGTCTCCAGGGCCCACACGTCCTTCCTTAGATACAGAGCCTAGAACTGCTCACAATATTCAAAATGTCATCAAACCAGTTCCTTAGAAAATCCCAGCAGTACATCCCTGCCTATTTCCCCATGAAACTATCCTTCTTTCTCCTTTTACAAATAAAATCGATACCTGAAAGGTGAAAACTCTGGCTGAGTGGTGTCTCAAATATAACCTCTCACTCAATGACAGTCAGCAAAACCAAGAAATCATTATTGGGTAGAGGAGGAGGAAACCCGAGGTCCACAACATAGTCCTCATTAGGGGTATCAGAGGTGGAGAGGGTCAGTAACTTTAAATACCCGGGTTTTAGATTCCAGAGGATCTTTCACAGATCCAGCACGTGTGCCATTAGAAAGAAAGCATGGCAGTGCCTATGCACGCTGAGAAGTTTGCCAAGATTTAGGGTGTCACCTAAAACTTTGATGGGATTCTATAGATGAGTGATAGAGAGTATATTGACTGGTTGTATCACAGTACGAAAATAAAAGTCCCAAAAATGGAAGACTGGAAGAACCTTCAGGACGTAGTTGATACAGAGCAGTCCATCATGCATAAAGCCCTCTCCACCACTGAGCACATCTACTTTCAGTGCTGTCGCAGGAAAGCAGCATCCACCACCAAGGACCCCCACCATCCGGGTCATGCTCTCTTCTCACTGCTGTCATCAGGAAGGAGGACCCACACAACCAGGTTCAGGAACAATTATTAACCTGCAACCATCAAGTTCTTGTACCAGAGGGGATAACTTCATTCACCCCAACACTGAACTTTTTCCTACAGCCTCTGGATTCACTTTCAAAGACTCTTCATCTCATGTTCTCAATATTTATTGCTTATTTTTTATTATTATTATTATTTCTTTTGTTTCTGTGTATTTACTGTGAATACTCACAAGAAAAAGAATCTCAGGGTTGTATATGGTGACATATATGTACTTTGGTAATAAATTTATGTTGAACTTTTGAATCTTTGATACTGCCCCCTCCAAACTCATTGGGCTGATGAACCCAACCATTTCAGACTTTCTCTCCATTTGGTGATGTAGCTGAAGATGATTTGGTCAGGAGCAGTGAAAAACAAAACCGCCCCTCCCATAAATCAACAATATCTTCCTTTGCATAAATTGTAACCCATCAGTGGGAGGGCTCTCCTCTCATTTCCCAATGACATCAGCTTTATCAAGGCTCTTTGATGTCATACTCAATCTAGCACTGTCCTGGTGCCAAGGGTATCATACTGTTGCCACCCTTGGAACACAATTCTTTGGTCTATGCTTGGAACAAGTGAACAGTGAGATCTGGAACTGAGTAATCCTTGCAAAGCTGGATGTAGACATTGGTATTTTAGTTACATTAGACAAAAACGATTTTCCTTCCTGAATCCTTTAGAATGTACCTTAAGGATTTTAGGCTGTTGATCATGAAAATCACCACAAAATGTCCCTATCATGCATCATTTTTAAAATTACCTATACTGTATTAGTTACTTCAATTCATAACACAAGTCAGAATAAGTGATGCCAAGTTATTTTTGTTGGTCCGCAAATCAAACAGTCTTCAATGACAGGCAATTCAAAGAACTTCTAGTTGGACCAGAGAAAATCGCATGGGAGGCATTAAAGGATGTTGTTGAAAATTTTCTTGGCAACTACAGAACACCAAACTACATGCAGCTGGTTGGCAACATTCTTCAAGCATACAAAACTATGAAGTGCAAGATTAATTTTCTACATTCCCATTTAGACTTCTTCCTTGCAAATCTTGGTGTTGTCAGTGCCCAGCATGGTGAACGTTTCTATTAGGACATTGCGGTCATAGAGAAATTATACCTGCACAACTGGAATCCATCAATGCTGGTTGATTATTGTTGGTCACTTATGCAAGAAGCCTCAGAGTTCGAGTACAAATGAAACACTTGGCTTCCACAGCTGGCTATGGCAATGAATTCCACAGATTCACCACTATCTGACTAAAGAAATTCTTCCTCATCCCTGTTCCAAAAGGACACCCATCTATTCTGGGGCTATGTCCACTGGTCTTAGACTCTCCTACGTTGGAAACATTCTCTCAACATCTACCCTATCGGGGCCTTTAACATTTGATAGGTTTCAATGAGGTCACCCCTCATTCTTTTTGAATTCTAATGAATACAGGACTAGAGCCATCAAACGCTCTTCATATGATAATTAAGTGCATTATACTCAATAAAAGTTTATTTCTGGTTTATTGTTTGCTTCACCAAATTCCTATGTGATACAAGTAGTGTGAAATTATATTTGTGTTCCCAGTCAAGTGGTTTATTATAAATAAAAAAAGTTTGATGAAGTAACACCTCTGATAAAAAATTGTTGTCCAGTGTTATTGGTGAGTATCTGCCTGGGGTCAGGTCACTGAATTCAGTTTTATAACATAGAATATTTCAGCAATCTGAATTCCCCTCCCCGTACTTTCCATCAATCTCCTTAAAATTCCGCCCTCTTGTATTAGGCATTTCCGCCCTGGGAAAAGCCACTGGTTATCAACTCTATTGATATCTGTTATCATCGTTAAACACCTCTATCTAATCCTCCTTCACTACAAAGAGAAAAACCAAAGCTCGCTCAGCCTTTCCTTATAAGACATCCTCTCTAATCCAGGTAGCACTCTGTGCCCTGTCAAAAGCTTCCACCCCCTTCCTATAAAAGACGCAATCAGAAATGAACACAATGTTCCAAGTATGGTTTAATCAGCGTTTTACAAAGCTGCAATATTACGCCACAGCTCTTGAGCTCAATCCCCTGACTAATGGAGGCCAATGCACTATATGCTCTCTTAACAATCCCATCAACTTGCATGGCAATTTGAGGGATCTATGAATGTGGATACCAAGATCCCTCTGTTCATCTACACTGCTAAAAATTCTGGCAGTAACCTTGCATTCTTCCTTAAAGTTTGACCTTCCAAAGTGAGTTACTTCACATTTTCTGGATTTAATTCATTTTGCCACTTCTGCTGATATCTTACCCAGTTAACATGTCCAACCATATCCAAGTTTCTGGGAAATATGTCCGGACTCTTTGATCTTCTGGCTCTTCTTCTTTTTCTTCTTCTACACCAGCGAAACCCTCGAGCTTAAACTCAGGATCGGCGTTAAACATGACTGGGTCTGCAGAAGTACAGACACAAAGTTAGCAGAGCTCCCTGCTTAGTACCGAAAACATAAGTTTGGCAAGTCAAAGTTATCTGAAAAATCAGATGCTGTGCACTTTTAAGGAAAGTCTCATTATTGGACCTCTTTGATCTGAAGATTGAAAGAGTACAGTGAAAATTTGTAACGATGTTGCCAGGGTATGAGGACCTGAGATATAGGGAAAGATTGAATAGGTTAGGGTTTTATTCCCTGGAGCAGAGGGGAATGAGGGGGGATTTGACAGAGTTATACGATATGATGAGGGGTATAGATAGGGTAAATACAAACAGGCTTTTTCCACTGAGCTTTTGTGAGACTAGAACTCGAGGTCATGGGTTAAGGGTGAAAGGTGAAATATTTAAAGAGAGCATCTGGTGAGAGTGTGGAATAAGCTGCCAGTGGAAGAGGAGGATGCAGATTCGATTTTAAAATTTAAAAGAAATTTTTACAAGTACATGGATGGGAAGGATATGGAGGGTTAGGGTCCAAGTCAGGGCTAATATGACTGGGCAGAGTAACAGTTTGGCGTGGACTAGATGGCCGAAGGGCTTTGTGACTCTATGAAGCTGAAGCCCTTTGAGTGCCCTTTTTACAACTTCAAGTTGAGAAGGTGTGTTTCAAGTTTGGGATCCAAAAGGGCCAGGATTAATCAAAGCAGTTTCTTTTACTGCTATGGCTTACATATTCTGTCAAATAAGAAGAAAAATGCAATCAGAAGTTGACCATTCAGACCCGCCTACCCTGTCATTCAATAAGATCACAGAAAATTCAGTGCCTCATTATTTTTCCAATCTATTTTCTTCTCTGTTCACGTATAGCAGAACAGTATAGCACAGTACAGGCCCTTCGGCCCACAGTATTGTGCTGACCTTTCACCTGGTCTAAGATCTAATAGAAACATAGAACATAGAAAATATACAGCACAATACAGGCCCTTTGGCAAACAAGGCTGTGCCAAACATGTCCCTACCTTAGAACTACCTAGGCTTTATCCATAGCCCTCTATTTTTCTAAGCTCCATGTAGGCATCCAAGAGTCTCTTAAAAGACCCTATAATTTCCGCCTCCACCACCGCTGCCGGCAGCCTATTCCATGTACTCACCACTCTCTGCGTAAAAAACTTACCCCTGACATCTCCTCTGTACCTACTTCCAAGCACCTTTCCCTCCTACTGGTTGCAAGAAAAAGTTTGTGAATCCTTTTCTGCATTAATTACTCATAAAATGTGGCCTGATCTTCATTTAAGTCACACTAACAGACAAACACAATCTGCCTAAACAACTAACACATAAACAATTGTACTCTTCTTGTCAATACTGAGCACACTATTTAATCAATCACAGTCTAAGTTTTAAAAGGTATGTGAACTTCTGGGGTAATGCCTTCTACAAAAGCTATTTGGAGTCAGGTGTTCCAATCAATGAGATGAGGTTGGAGGTGTGGGTTATAGAGGTGCCCTGCCCAATAAAAAAGACAAACAAAGTCAGGTTACTGACAGAGTCTGCTCTTCTCAAGAAAGATCTGCTTACGTGGACCATGCCTCGATCAAAACAACTTTCAGAGGACCTTAGAAGAAGAATTGTTGAGATGCATGAAGTTGGAAAAGGCTACAAAAGTACTTCTAAAGACATTAGTCCACAGAAAGAGAAATTGTCTACAAATGGAGGAAATTCAGTCCTGTTGCTACTCTCCCTAGGAGTGGGTGTCCTACAAAGATCACATCAAGAGCACAACATGCAATGCTGAAGGAGGTGAAAAAGAACCCAAGGGTGACAGTTAAAGACCTGCAGAAATCTCTAGAACTTGCTAAAGTCTCTGTTCATGTGTCCACTGTAAGAAATACACTGAACAAGAATGGTGTTCAGGGAAGGACACCATGGAGGAAACCACTTCTCTCCAAAAATATCATTGCTGCATGTCTCAAGTTTTCAAAGACCACCTGGATCTTCCACAATGCTTCTGGGACAATGCTCCATGCCAGATGAGACAAAAGTTAAAGTTTTTGGCAGAAATGCATATCGCTATGTTTGAAGGAAAAAGGACACTGCACATCAACACCAAAACCTCATCCCAACTGTGGAAGGAGCACCATCATTTGGAACTGCTTTGCTGCCGCAGGGCCTGGACAACTTCAATCATTGAGGGAACAATGTATTCAAAATTGTAATTAAGACATTTTACAGGACGAGTAATGCAACACGGCAATGATACGAAACACAAGAGTAAATCAACAAAAAAAATGGTTTAAAAAGAATAAAATACATGTTTTGATGTTTTGGAATGATTAGACCTTAACCCAATTGAGATGTTGTGGCATGACCTGAAGGGCTTTTCATGCAAGGTATCCCAGAAATATTAATGAACTGAAATAGTTTTCTGTGGAGGAATGGTCTCACATTCCTGCTCGCCATTGTGCAAGTCTGATCTGCAGCTACAGGCAATGTTTAGTGGAAGTTACTGCTGCCAAAGGAGGTTCTACTAGTTATTAAATACATGGGTTCTCATATGAACTGTTCCAGCCTGGACTGTAAACAATGTGTACAATAAAGACATGGAGAATACAATTGTTTGTTTGTTTGTTATTAGTTTAGGCTGATTGTATTTGTCCATTATAGTGATTTAGATGAAGATCAGACCACATTTTATGAGTAAATAATGCTGAAAATGAGGTAATTGCAAAGTGTTCACAAACGTTTTCTTGCAACTGGGACATAGCCTTTCATTTCTCTGTCATCCATGTGCTTATTTAAGGGTCTCTTAAATGCCCCTATAATGGACCACTCGGGGCAATGCATTCCACACAGCCACCTCAAACTTACCTCTGACAAACTTCCTATTCTTTCTTCAAATCACGTTCAAATTATGCCTCCTTGTATTAGCCATTTACACTCCGAGAAAATGTTTCTAACTATCCACTCAATGAAGCTGACAGGAAGGCGACAACGATTCAAATAACCACAGATTGCAGGAAGAGTGCTGTGCAGAAGAGCTTCTCTGAATGCACAAAACATTGAACCCTGAAGTGGATGTACTTCAGGAGTAGAAGATTGCAGAAGGTTCCACTCCTGTTCTAATAAAGTGGCCGCTGAGAGTACTCAGTGATTTATCCCATAATCTCTGAGGATCTGGCCTCCCCTCTATAGGAGGGATGTTGAGGCTTTAGAGAGGGTGCAGAAAAGGTTGGCCAGAATGCTGCCTGGTTTAGAGGGCATGTGCTATCATGGAAGGGTGGATATATCTGGGTTGCTTTCTATGGAGCGGCAGAGGCTGAGGGGAATCTGAAAGAGGTCTATATGGTTATTAATGGCATAGATAGAGTAGACAGGGAGTATGTTTTTCTCAGAGTAGAAATGTCTAATACCAGAGGGCATGCATTGAAGGTGGGAAGGTGGGGGGGGAGGGCAGGTTCAATGGTGGATGCCTGGAATGTGCTGCCTGATATGGTAGAAGAGGTAAATACCAGATGTTTTAAGAGATGTTTTGGTAGGCACAAGGATGTAAGGAAGATGGAGGGATATGGACATTGTGAAGGTAGAAGGGATCCGTGTTTAGGGCTTTCTTTTGATTTAGAAATCAGATTATTTGATTACTAACTTAATTGGCTTGGCACAACATTATGGGCTGAAGGGCCTGTTTCTTTGCTGTACTGTTCCATGTTCTATGACACAGAATTCAAAATGTTCATGATCTTCTCAGATGTAAAAATGTTTATCCTGAGACCATGAGCTCTAACTTTAAGGTTACAGGCAGTTCACTCTGCCAAGTGCTCAAAAACATTTATACATTTCAAGATGACTCTCGTTGTTCTTTATGTCAGTGAAGATGGAACTTACTTTACTCTAAATTAACTAGCTTTTTTCCAAAAATCAACCTTCCCAGAAAAACTCCAGAGCTCCATCTTTAAGGCCAATACATCTTTCCTCGGATTAGGAGACTAAATCTGGGATAAAGGAGAGGAGTTTTGCCTTCTTTCCAAGAGTTGTAGCAGTACAAAGATTCAGGTTCATGTACAACTCTATTTCAGCCAGGAAGTGTTTGGTACAATCCCTCTGGAGTTAAAAATTATTGGAATCGCAATGAATTTACAATGTGGAATTAGGCTGTTTGCCTGCAAGGTCCACGTTGGCTTTTATACATCATACCTTCCACGTTTAACCCCATCAGTACTGTGTTATTGATCCGTTTTTCAGAACATTATCATCACCATCATTATGTGCCGTGTCATATGACATCATCATTATGTGCCATGTCATATGACGTGGGCGATCGTGGTCTTTGACAATCATTGTTCTCGGCAAATTATAAACTACAGTAGTGGTTTGCCATTGCCTTCTTCTGGGCAGTGTCATTACAAGATGGGTGACCCCAGCCATAATCAATACTCTTCAGAGATTGTCTGCCTGGCATCAGTGGTGACATAATCAGGACTTGTGATCTGCATCAGCTACTCATATGACCATCCACCACCTGCTCCCATGGCTTCACGTGACCCTGATCGGGAGGGATAAGCCAGTGCTACACCTATCAGAAGGGTGACCTGTCTTGTAAAGACCATGATTGCCCATGATATAGGACGCACGGCACACAAATGGTGAATGCAAGGTGGTAAAATTTTAAAGTGTTGGTGGAACCAGTAAGCAGATGTCAGAGGCTTGTGTGTTTTTTTTTTCTGGAGTGGTGGATATGTGGAACGCCCTGCTGGGGAGGTGGTGGGGGCATGGATGAAGGAAAATTGGCTGTTTATGTAGGAGGGAAGCATGACATTGATTGTGGAGTGGGTTAAAGGTCAGCACAATATCGTGGGCTGAAGGGCCTATACTGCTCTATGTTCAATCGAAATGCACTGTGTTATGAACAGGGTGCAGGACAAGCTATTCACTGCGTCTCGGTACATACTGTATGTTAATAATAATAAAGCAACAGCAGACAGAATCCTGCTCTCAGGGTTAAAATAGCTAATAACAGAGACCACGCATTTGAAGTGGGAGGGGATCATTTCCACGGAGATGTGAGGGGCAAGTTTTTTTAGACAGGGGGTGGTGGGGGCCTGGGGTGGTGGTTGAGGCAGAAGTATTAGGGAGTTTTGTGGGACAGATGTTTAGATAGGCACATGAATGTGAAGAACACAATCTAAATGCTGTAGGAACTCAGCAGGCCGGGCAGCAAATTTGGAAAAGAGTAAACAGTCAACACTTCAGGCTGAGATCCTCCATCAGGACTGGAAAAATAGATGTGAAGTTAGATCCATCATACTGAGCTCTTCCGCCACCTCCATCTCAGTGCCTACTTCTTTAGCAATGAGTCTCCAGCCTGCACCAAAGACTCCTTCTCCCGTCATCGGCCCCCCTCCTCTTCCTGGACACCCCACTCTGGTCGTCTGCTGGCTCTGGATCTTGTCATTGCTAATTATCGACAAGACATCAACTGTCTCAACTTTATACTCCTCTTTCCAACTCTAACCTCCTTCTGAACGCACTGCTCTCTACTCTTTCCACACAAATCCTAACCTTACCATCAAACCCACAGATAAAGGGGGTGCCAAAGTTGTCTGGCAGACTGACCTCTATCTTGCTGAGCCAGGCAACCACTCTGTGACACCTCCTCTTACTACCCTACTAAGGAGCACAAGGCCATTGTCACCCAGATCATCACTGACTATCCACTGCCACCAACCTCATAGTTCCCTTACCCCACACCACCCACTTCTAAGTCCTATACAAGATCCACAAACCTACCTGTCCAGGTAGTCTCATTGCTTCTGCTTGTTCCTGTCCCACTGAACTTCTATCTGCATCCCTCAACTCAGTTTTATCCCCCCCCCCCCATCCCGGTGCAGCCCCTTCCTACCTACATCCGTGACACTTCACATGCTCTGGATCTTTTCAATGACTTCAAGTTTCCTGGCCCTGATCACCTCATTTACACCATGCATGTCCAGTCGCTATACTCTTACACCTCCCATCAGGAGGGTTTTAAAGCTCTCCGCTTCTGTCTAGATAATAGACCTAACCTGTTCCCCTCCACCACTACTCTCCTCCGTCTGGCGGAACTGGTCCTCTCTCTCAATAATTTCTCGTTCAGCTCCTCCCACTTCCTCCAAACAAAATGTATGGCCATGGGCACTCGCATGAGTCCCAGCTCTGCCTGCTTGTTTGTCAGCTACATGGAGCAGTCCACGTTCCATTCCTACGCCAGCACCGCTCCCCAACTTTTCCCATGCTACATCAATAACTATATTGGTGCTGCTTCCGCATTCCAAAATGAACCACTTCACACTTATCTGGGTTGAACTCCATCTGCCACTTCTCAGCCCAGTTTTGCATCCTATTAATGTCCTGCTGTAACCTCTGACAGCCCTCCACACTATCCACAACACCTCCAACCTTTGTGTCATCAGCAAACTTACTAACCCGTCCCTCCACTTCCTCATCCAGGTCACTTATAAAAATCACAAAGAGTAAGGGCCCCAGAACAGATCCCTGAGGCACACCACTGGTCACTGATCTCCATGCAAAAAATGACCCGTCTACAACCACTCTTTGCCTTCTGTGGGCAAGCCAGTTCTGGATCCACAAAGCAATGCCCCCTTGGATCCCGAGCCTCCTTACTTTCTCAATAAGCCTTGCATGGGGTACCTTATCAAATGCCTTGCTGTAATCCATATACACTACATCTACTGCTCTTCCTTCATCAATGTGTTTAGTCACATCCTCAAAAAATTCAATCAGGCTCGTAAGGCACGACCTGTCCTTGACAAAGCCATGCTGACTATTCCTAATCATATTATACCTCTCCAAATGTTCATAAATCCTGCCTCTCAGGATCTTCTCCATCAACTTACCAACCACTGAGGTAAGCCTCACTGGTCTATAATTTCCTAGGCTATCTCTACTCCCTTTCTTGATTAAGGGAACAACATCCACAACCCTCCAATCCTTTGGAATCTGTCCTGTCCCCATTGATGATGCAAAAATCATCGCCAGAGGCTTAGCAATCTCCTCCTTCGCCTCCCACCTGAAGAAGAAGGGAACAAGGGCCACATCTGCCCTTCATCTCCTCACTCACTACCATCCAACACCCCAAACAGTCCTTCCAGGTGAGGCAACACTTCACCTGTGATTCTGTTGGGGTTATCTACAGTGCTGGGTGTTCACGGTGTGGCCTCCTGTATATCGGTGAGACCCAACATAGTTTGAAAGCACCGTTGCTCCATCCAACAGAAAAAGTGGAGTCTCCTGGCGGCCACCCATTTAAACCTACTTCCCATTCCTATTTCAGCAGTCCATGGCCTCCTGTACTGTCGTGCTGAGGCCATTCTCAGATTACATTCTGTCCAGAAAGCCTCCAACCTCATGGCATGAACATGGTTTTCTCAACCCCTTCACCATTCCCCATTTCCGTTTCCCTCTCTCACCTCATGGTCTTACCTGTCCATCACCTCCCTCTGGTGCTCCTACCCCTTCCCTTACTTCCACAGTCTTCTGTCCTCTCCTATCAGACCTGCCCTTCTCCAGTCCTTTACCTCTTTCACCAATCAACTTCCAGCTCTTTAACTTCACCCCCTTTCCCTCTCCCTGTTTTATCTATCACCTACCACCTTGTACTTCTTCCTCTCCTCCCCCCACATTCTTACTCTGACTTTCCCCCTTCCCTTCCAGTACTGAAGAAAGGGCTTGGCCTGATACAGTAGCGGCAGGAATGCAACCCAGGGTGCTGGTACTGTAAAGCATTGCACTAGCCGCCGTGATACCACATCACCCATATTCACTATTGTGCAAATGTCTTAGGCACATATATATAGCTAGGGTGCCTAAGACTCTTGCACAGTACTGTAGTAATCTTATGTATTGCACTGTACTGCTACAAAAATAAACAAATTACATGACATATATGAGTGATGATAAACCTGATTCTGATATGGGTCTCTACTGTGGACTGAGAGTGGTGAAGGGGGCAGGGAGAGGGGAATCATGGTTGGGAAAAGGGAAAGGGAGAGGGAAGGGAGCAGGAAGCACCAGAGAGACATTCTGTAATGATCAATAAACCAATTGCTCGGAGTTAAATAACATTGGCTGGGTCAGGGCCATCTCAGGGGCCGGGTGTGTCTGCACCCGCTCCAACCCCACTCCCCTTGCAGCTGTCCCATGCCACTCCCACGACACACCATCCTCGTGATTCCCAACATCCTTTGCTCCCGCCTGATGTGCAAACTTGCTCTCCGCTCCACATTGTGCATACAGTACTATGCAAAGGTCTTAGGCACCCTAGCTATACACATATGCCTAAGACTTTAGAACAGTGTTGTAAGTGCATTGATAATTACTTTGAATCTGAACAGCAGAGTGGACTGTTGTTAATGCATTATGGAGTCAATTGTCCAAATAACCTCATCTGAAGCTGTAACCACAACTTCAACAACTGTGAAACAACTAAACTCGACCCTTTGGATACAGGACATATTTATCCACCTTTCAAATGGATCTCCATTTCTCAATAACCAGGGGTAACTGAAATATTTCATGATTCATACTTACACAAAAACTCAGCGAACAGGATCCGAGCATCTGTTAATATTATTAGCCCACTCCTCTGTCAACAAAACATCAAAAACATAAAAATCAATAACTTGTTCCTTTCACTCAGCAAACTATTGTATGAAAACTTGCAATGGCGGCCACACAATCTTGTGCGAAAATGCAGGAGGAACTCAGCAGGCCAGGCAGCATCTATGGATAAAAGTACAGTTGATGTTCTGGGCCGAAGCCCTTCGTCAGGACTGGAAAAAAAAAGATGAGGAATCAGCATAAGAAAGTCTCTGACTCCTCAGCTTTTTCCCAATCAGGCTGAAGGGTCTCAGCCCGAAACATTAATTGTACTAATTTCCATAGGTGCTGCCTGGCCTGTTGAGTTCCTCCACCATTTTGTGTGTGTTGCTCAGATTACTAATCCCATTATTCACATACCTGAAATACATTGTGGCTGTAGGGAAATCCAGTGTTACCTTTAGCTGTGTTGATCAGTGTCTGAAGGACCTGTGATCAGAATGTATATAAACTACAGGTCAAAAGAGCCAATTGGTAACCAGGCATCAAATCACTTCACAACCCTTCCTACTGTTGAGAGCATTTTCATGAGTAATGCAGCAAGAAGACGGCATCCATGACTAAGGACCCTCACCATCCAGGGCATGCTCTCTTCTCATTACTACCTCAGGAATGAGATACAAGAGCTGGAGGACCCACACTCAGTCGTTCAGGAGCAGCAGAGGCAGCGTAGCAGCTTAGCATAACCCTCTCACAGCACCAGCAATCCAGGTTCAATTCCCTTCGCCGTCTATAAGGAGTTTGGACGTTCCCCCCCTTGAGCTCATGGGTTTCCTCCACATGATCTGGTTTCCTCACACACTCCAAAGATGTACAGATTAGTTAGTTACACGGGTGCAATTGGGTGACGTGGGTTCCTTGGGCCGGAAGGGCCTGTTACCATGCTGTATCTCTAAAATAAATTTAAAAATAAGTAAGCTCTTCCCCCTCAACAAAGAGATTTCTGAAGAGTCCAAGAACATATGAGCTATGTTAATAAAACTAAATCTGAGATGTGGATTTGTCTTCCCCTTGGGCCAGGCCAGCATCAGGCAGAAGATACAAAAGCCTGAAAGCCCATACCATCAGGGTCAAGGACAACTTCTACCCCACTGTTATAGGACTATCGAATGGTTCCCAGGAACGATAAGTGGACTGTTGATCTCACAATCTACCTCGCTCTGACCTTAAACTTTATTACCTGCCTGCACTGAACTCAAATCCCTCCGGACATTCTTTCATCTCACTGGGGCTCAAGGACACTCTTCTAACAGCGGGTTTTACCCCACTTCTAAAAGACTATTGAATGGACTCTTCTCATAATCTATCTTGCCATAATGGGTGGTGGGGTGGAGATAGGTCTCTACCAAAGAAGGTGTAAGGCACTCCTTCTCTCCAGTAGCGTGCAGGTCACCCTTACGCAAGCTGTAGCATCTGGTTACCCCATCTCCCCCACTAGTCAGGGTCACTTGGAGCCATGGGAGCAGCTGGTGGATGGTCGTATGAGCAACTGATGCATATCACAAGTCCTGGTTATGTGACCACTGACGCCGGGCAGACAAACTCTGAACAGTACTGACAATGGCTGGGGACACCCATCTTATAAAGTGACTTCCCAGAAGAAACCAGTGGAAAACCACTTCTGCAGAAAAATGTGCCAAGAACAATCATGGAAAGACCATGATCACCCATGTCATATGACATGGCACATAGTGAGCAAACCTTGTTATCGTCTTGCACCTTACTGTCTACCTGCACTGTTTTCTCTCTGTAACTATAACACTTTATTCTGATTCTGTTATTGTTTTACCTTGTACAACCTCAATGCACAGATATGATGATGCCTTGTAAAACATAGTTTTTCACTGTACCTCACTATGACCAAACAACAATAACCAGTTAATGAATGTTCACAAGTATCTGCAGTTACCAACTATTGGTTTATGTGATACATTGGAAAATAAACTGAATCCCAATCAATGAACCCCCAAATTCCAATACCAATACAAAGCATCAGGCATCATGACTTATTGACCTGAGCCTCAGTCTCTCACATAGGAACTGAAAAATCTACAGAAAGGTCACTATTAATTAATCATAGAGTCATAGAAAAGTACAACACGGAAACAGGCCCTTTGGCCCATCTAGTCCTTGCTGAAACAATTTAAGCTGCTTACTCCCATTGACCTGCACCGGGATCATACCCCTCCATAGCCCTGCCATCCATATACATACCCAAACTTAGCTTAAATGTTGAAATCGACTCACATACACCACTTGTGCTGGCAGCCCATTCCACATTAGCAGGTTGCTCTCAATGAAGAAGCTTACCCTCATGTTCCCCTTAAACCTTTCACCTATCACCCTTAACCCATGACCTCTAGTTGTAGTCCCACCCAACCTCAGTGAAAAAAGCATGTCAGCTGACTTTTCTTGATTTCCTACCAAATATGTCAAGTGTAGAGCCATCAGGTTTCCAAGAGACCTTTGAATCAACACATACCAGTTCCTCGGTGATGTCATTTCCTCCTTTGAGAAGCTGCGCACTCTTGTCCACGACCAGGATCCCAACAAGTGAGTTGACCTCATTGGTAGACACATTGAGAGAGACACTGTCAGCTGGCTTTGCCTGCTCTGTACTCCAGGAAAGTGAAACCTGTATTGGTTAAACATAGAACAGTACAGCACATTACATGCCCTTCAGTCCATGATGTTATGCCGACCAGTACTCCAAGATTAATCTAACCCTTCCCTCGCTCATAACCCTCCATTTTTCTATCATCCATGTGCATATCTAAGAGTTGCTTAAATGTCTCTCAAACACTGTGCCCAGCAGTCTGTTCCATACCACTCTCCATATAAAGATCTGCCTCTGACATCCCACAGGTACTTTCCTCCAGTCACTTTCAAAGTATGTCCTCTCATATTAGCTGTTGCCGCCCTTGGAAAAAGGCGCTGGCTGTCCACTCTATCCATGCCTCTTATCATCTTATAAACTTCTAGCAGGTCATCCTCCTTATCATCCAAAGAGAAAAGCCCTAGCTTGCTCAGCCTACCCTTAATAAGACACACACTCTAATCCAGGAAGCATCCTGATAAATTTTCTCTCCACACTCTCTAAACCTATCTTCACCTCTCCCAACTTCCGACTTGAAAGCCTGAAAGCAGGTACCACCACCACCATCCCATTACACTATGGTCGACGTCATCATCATCATCGTTTAGGGCAGCAATGAAGGTCCTCCATCTCAGGCTGTGTTCATCATGTCTGTAGCTTCCTACTGTCAGTGGGTGGAGACTCAGGAATTCCTTTGTACTCGGATGTAAAAGGATTCTTCATTGCTATTTCCATAATAATTTTGATTTACAAGACAGCTTTGTTAGCCCTGAGCTGAACCCCCGAAGCTGGAGACCGGTGGATCTCTCTTACTCTGGCCTCTACCCTTTGACCTGTTTGGCATGGGTGACCCTACCAAAAGCCAAAGCATAAGGCCCTGACTCCAGCCAACGTAGCTCACTGGGTCATTGATGCATGCAAGCCTCCAAATCCAATGACAAAGTAGGGTCCTCTTGGAGGAACCCCACTGGCATAAGACTACTAAATGGTTGTGTAGTACAATGAATTGGACTCTTGATCTCACAATCTACTTTGTTGTGATCCTGCACTTTATCGTTTACCTGCACTGCACTCTCTCTGCAGCTGTTACACTTTATTCTGCTTTGTTATTGCTTTACATTTTTCTATCACGATGCACTATGGAATGATGAGCTGGACTGGGTTGTCTACGGCTGCACGAGTGTGTGCTGAGTACTGCTGCGTGCTTGTCCCAAGTCAACATCCCATGCACCATCGAGCTACAGGCCATGACACACAGGGATGTGGGCTTTCTTTTCTGACTGACTGTATATTTTTCTGCTATCGTAAGCGATATCATTTTCTATTGTGTAGTGGTTAGCACAGCGCCTTACAGTACCAGCGACACAGGTTCAATTCCCACTGCTGTCTGTAAGGAGTTTGCACGTTCTCCCCATGACCATGTGGGTTTCCTCCAGGTGCTCTGGTTCCATCCCAAACTCCAAAGATGTACCAGTTGATAGGTTAATTGGTCATTGTAAATTGTCCTGTGATTAGGCTGCAGCTAAAGTTGTTGTTTGATGGGAAGCAGGGCTCGAAGGGCTGGGAGGCCCTAGTCCGTTCTGTATCTCAATAAATAAATTATATATACCAAATGTGCCGTGGGCTGCGTATGGCTGTTGGTTTGTGTTTTGCACCTCAGCCCCAGAGGAACGCTGTTTCATTTGGCTGTATTCATGCATATAGTGGAATGACAATTAAACATGAACATGAACTTGAATTGGAACGGTCCGATCTGATCTGGATGACGTGTGGCGGGGTGGAGATAGGTTTCTACCAAATGTGGCGTAAGGTGCTCCTTGTTATGCTTTGTAGTTTCAAACATTAAATTAATTCAAAGTAAAACTACGGTGTCCAAAATTAATTATTTAAATAAACAAGAATGCTTAATGAAACTATATATAGTGTCACGTTTAGTGAAACTAAATATGGTGTCACGTGCAACCATGGGAGAAGGTAGTTGATGGCCGTATGAGCAGCTGTGCATATCACAATTCCTGGTATGTGACCACTGACACCAGGCAGACAATCTCTGAAGAAGATTGATAATAGCTGGGATCACCCACCTTGTAAAGACACTGCCCAGAAGGCAATGGCAAACCACCTCTGTAGAAAAATTTGCCAAAAGTAATCATGGTCATGAGACCATGATCGCCTACATCATACGAAATGGCACATAATAATGATGATGATGTTGTTGATGTTGACGATGATGACCTGCATGAACAGTGTGCAGGACAACGTTTTCATTGTATCTCAGTACATTGACAATAATAAACCAATAATAGTTGCAAATACCAATGCCTAAAGAGAGAGAACTGAGTGGGAATGGTACGAAGAATTAAAATGACAGAAAACAGGAAATTCATAATCACTCTTGTAAATCACGCTTCACAAAATTATCACCCAAACTGCATTTGATACCCCCACCCCTCCCCAATTTCAAGGAAGGCCACCTTGAGGCCCCTTTAGAACAGAGAAGAGGAGGAATTTCTTTAGCCAGAGGGTGGAGAATCTGAGGAATTCGTTACCACAGGCTGCTGTGCAGACCAAGTCTTGGGTATATTTAAAGTGGAGGTTGACAGGTGCTCAATAGGGGTGTCAAAGGTTACCTTATTTGTAAAGATTCCTTCCACATTCAAAAGGATGTCATCACTGACCACGAGATCATCTTTGATGAAATAGACAATGAGGTGTGCTGCCGGTGCCCAAGAAATATCAGGTGTTAACTGGACTTGAGTCAGGTTACTTTTGCCGATAGCTACCATTTGCCCTTTTGATATCACCTGAGTGTTGGAGAAAGTTGGGGAAAAGGGAAGGTGTTAAAAATTCAGACTCATTCATTCATTCATTTTCCACATGTTCAGTGAATTGAAACATACACTGAAATCTGTTGTTTACATTAACGAACAACACATCCAAGCGTGTGACTGGCTGGTGGCGCAATGGCATCAATGCCGGACTCCGGAGCGAAGGCTCCCGAGTTCGAATCCAAGTCAGGCCACCCCTGAGCGCGCTTTCCATCCGTGCCGGGTTGAGCATCGAGCTAGCCACTCGGCCTCGTAAAAAATACAAGGGTCAAGTCAGGAACATTCATATCATGACCCGGTTAATCAGAAAGGAGACCAATTCTGACACCACGCACCAGACAAGAACGGCCGACTGTCTAGTACGACACACTAAAAAAATTCAAGCATATGCTGAGGGCAACCCAACTTCTGAATCGTTTGCAATATTGCATACTCAGTGGCCACTTTATTAGGGACCTCCGAGTGCAACTGAGTGTATGTAAAATGGCCACTGAGTTGGTCTTCTGCTGCTGTGGCCCATCCACTTTGAGGTTCGACATGTGTATTCATAGATGCTCTCCTGCACACCATTGTTGTAACATTTCAGTTACTGTCACCTTCCTGTCAGCTCGAACCAGTCTGGGCATTCTCCTCTGACCTCTCTCAGTAACGGGGCATTTTTGCATATACCACCTCTGCTACCTGGATTTTTTGGGGGGGTTTTTTGCACCATTCTCTGTAAACTCCAGAGACTGTTGTGCATGAAAATCCCAGGAGATCAGCATCTTCTGAGATACTCAAACCAACAATCATTCCACAGTCAAAGTCACTTAGATCACATTTCCACTCCATTCCGATATTTTATCTGAACAACAGCTGAACCTCTTGACCATATCTACATGCTTTTATGCATTGAGTTGCTGCCACATGATTGGTTGAGTTGATATATGTGTATTAATGTGCAACTTCATTCAACTTCACTTGCCCCATCACTGAACTGATCCCATGACCTATGGACTCGCTTTCAAGGACTCTTCAACTCATGTTCATTGCCCTTCTAGTCTGTGCCAAAACTTTATTCCGCTCGTCCCATTGACCTGCACCCAGTCCATAACCCTCCTGACCTATCCCATCCATGTATCTATCCAATTTATTCTTAAAATCTTAACAGTGAGCCCGCATTTACCATGTCAGATGGCAGCTCGTTCCACACTCCCTGAGTGAATTTCCCCTTAATGTTCCCCCAAACCTTTCCCCTTTCACCCTAAAGCCATGTCCTCTCATATTTATCTCTCCTAATCTAAGTGGAAAGAGCTTACGTGAATTTACTCTGTCTATACCCCTCAACATTCTGTAAACCTCTATCAAATCCCCCCTCATTTTTCTACACTCCAAGGAAAAAGGTCCTAACCTATTCAATCTTTCCCTGTAATTCAACTCCTGAAGACCCGGCAACATCCTAGTAAATCTTCTCTGCACTCTTTCAATCTTACTGATATCCTTCCTATAGCTAGGTGACCAGAACTGTACACAATATTCCAAATTTGGCCTCACCAATGTCTTATACAACTTCACCATAAAATCCCAACTCCTATACTCAATACTTTGATTTATGAATGCCAGGATGCCAGAAGCCTTCTTTACAACCCTGTCTACCTGTGACGTCACTTTCAGAGAATTATGTGTCTGAACTCCTAGATCCCTTTGTTCCTCCACACTCCTCAGTGTCCTACCATTTACTGTGTATGTCCTACCTTGATTTGTCCTTCCAAAATGCAACACCTCACGTTTGTCTAAAATTCCATCTGCCGTTTTCTGGTTCAATTTTCCAGTTGGCCCAGATCCCTCTGCAAGCTTTGAAAACCTTCCTTGCTGTCCACGCCTCCAATCTTAGTGTCATCAGCAAACTTGCTGATCCAATTTACCATATTATCATCTAGATCATTGATATAGACAACAAACAACAATGGTCCTAGCACAGATCCCTGAGGCACACCACTAGTCACAGGCCTCCAGTCTGAGAAGCAATCATCTGTCATCTCCCACACAGCCAATTTTGAATCCGGTTTACAACCTCTCCATGGATACCCAGTGTCTGAACCTCCTGAACTAACCTCCCATGTGGGACCTTGTCAAATGCCTTACTAAAGTCCATGTAGACAACATCCACAGCCTTTCCTTCATCTATTTTCTTGGTAACCTCCTCGAAAATCTCTACAAGATTCGTTAAACATGATCTACCATGCACAAAGCCATGCTGATTATCCTTAATCAGCCCTTGGCTGTCCAAATACTTGTATATCCGATCTCTCAGAACACCTTTCGATAATTTACCTACTACTGATGTCAGGCTCACCAGCCTGTAATTACCTGGAGATGGCGAAAATTGCAGAGAATGATGCGAAGACACTTGGGATGGTAGGTAAGGACATTAGGAACTCTATCACTATTTATGTATTTATACATTAATGTACATTTTATGCCATATCTATACTTTCATTTCTAACTTTATTTTGATATAATTCTTTATTCTTTATAATTGTTGAATGTTGTGTTTTTTTTTGCATGTCGCGCCCTGACCAACACACTGCAGCAAATTCCTAATGCATGTACAGTAAATGTTTATGGTGAATAATGTTAGTCCTTAATAATGTTATATTTTACTGATGGAATTACCTGGTAGGTAAACTCGATTGGTAACTCAGAACTTTCAATGGAAAATTCAAATGGTGATCCCACCTAGGTAAAAAAAAACACAAAATTTATTCAGTTTTTCAATGCATTTGTACTTTTAAACCAAGATGTCCAAGAATGACCAGGACAGATTTTTCCATACGATACAGGTATACATGGTTTGGAACACAACGATAATAATCTAAGAATGCTTAGAGAAACTTCATGGCATGGTAGCATAGTGATTAGCAAAATGCTTTACAGCGCCAGCGACCCAGGTTCAATTCCTGCCAGCGACTGTAAGGAGTTTGTACTTTCTTCCTGTGATCATGTGGGTTTCCTCCGGGTGTTCCAGTTCTCTCTCACAGTCCAAAGGCGTACCGGGAAGGTTAGTTGGTCATTGAAAATTGTCCCATGATTATGTTAGGATTAATTGGGTTTCGCAGGGGGTTTGAAGGGCTGAAAGGGCCCACACCGCACTCTATCGCTAAGTAGATAGAGAGATAGACGGTCATTTGGGTACATTTGGGTGGTGCAACTTTGTGGTCATGCTGTATCTCTAAGTTCTAAGTAAATAAAATAAACACAAGGGAACAAGTCCACAGCAATGTGTTGCAAATTTAATGTGAGCACCCTATAGAGTAGATAAAGATGAAAAATATATTTGTCTGAAAAGGTAATGGGGTAGGTGATGTGATAGATTTTTGAAGGGATCTTGAAGAGAATAAAAAGGCGTAACTTCTTAATGCAAGTGGGACTCTTCCTTCGGACTGGGCCATGACCAGTGCTAGGGTAGAGAGAGAAGGTTCTCAATTAGTACTGGCACCCCTCAAGGATACATGCTAAGCCCACTGCTCTACCCTCTCCATACCCATGAATGCATGGCTAGGCATAGCTCAAAAGCCATCTATAACTTTGTCAATGACAGAACTATTGTTGGCAGAATTTCAGATGGTGACAGGGAGACGTACAGGAGTGAGGTAGATTAGCTAATTAAATGGTGCTACAGCAACAAGCTTGCACTTAACATCAGTAAGACTAATGAATTGACTGTGGCTTCAGGATAGGGAAGTAGAAGGAACATCGAGGGATCAGCAGTGGGAATGGTGAGCAGTTTCAAGTGCCTGAGTGTCAATGTCTGTGAAGATCTATCCTGGGCCCAGCATACGGATGCAACTACAAAGGGACAACAGCAGCTATATTTCATTAGGAGTTAGAGCATCACCAAAGAGTCTCACAAATTACTAGAAATGTACTGTGGAGAGCATTCTATTGGATTGCATCACCGTTGGATATGGAGGGGCCACTGCACAGGATAGGAAAAAGCTGCAGAAAGTTGTAAACTCAACCAGTTCCGTCAAAGACACTAGACTCCCCGGCATCGACGACATCTTCAAAAGGTGGCATCTGTCATTAAGGACCCCCATCACACAGATCACGCCCTCTTCTCATTGCTGCCATCAAGAAGGAGGTACAGGAGCCTGAAGACACACACTCACTGATTCAGGAATAGATTCTTCCCTCCACTATCAGATTTCTGAACAGCACTTTGTCTTGCTCTCTTTTTGCACCACTTACGTAATTTCACTTTACACACACACACCATAAATATATATATATATATATATATATATATATATATATATATATATATATATATAAAACCATAAAACCATAAGATATAGGAGCAGAAGTAGATCATTCAGCCCATCGAGTCTGCTTTGCCATTCAATCGCGGCTGATCCAATTCTTCCAGTCATCCCCACTTTGAATCCTTCTCCTCATACCCTTTGATGCCCTTGCTAATCAAGAACCTATCTATCTCTGCCTTAAATACACCCAATGACTTGACCTCCACAGTCACTCGTGGCAACAAATTCCATAGATTTACCACCTTCTGACTAAAGTAATTTCTCTGCATCTCTGTTCTAAATGGACGTCCTTCAATCCTGAAGTCATGCCCTCTTGTCTTAGACTCCCCTAACATGGGAAATAACTTTACCATATCTAATCTGTTCAGGCCTTTAACATTTGAATGTTTCTATGAGATCCCCCCTCATTCTCCTGAACTCCAGGGAATACAGCCCAAGAGCTGCTAGACATTCCTCAAACAGTAGCTCGTTCATTCCTGTAATCTTTCTTGTGAATCTTCTCTGAACCCTCTCCAATGTGAGTATATCTTTTCTAAAATAAGGAGCCCAAAGCTGCACACAATATTCCAAGTGTGGTCTCACGAGTGCCTTATAGAGCCTCAACATCACATCCCTGCTCTTATATTCTATACCTCTAGAAATGAATGCCAACATTGCATTCACCTTCTTCACCACCGACTCAACCTGGAGGTTAAATTTTAGGGTATCCTGCACAAGGACTCTCAAGTCTCTTTGCATCTCTGCATTTTGAATTCTCTCCCCATCTAAATGATAGTCTGCCCCTTTATTTCTTCCAACAAAGTGCATGACCATACACTTTCCAACATTGTATTTCATTTGCCACTTCTTTGCCCATTCCACTACAATATATATATGGTAACTTACAGGTTTTTTGATTATGTATTGCTGCAAAACAACAAATTTGTTGACATATGCCAGTCAATTAAACCTAATTCTGATTCTGATTCTGAAGGCTACATGTAAGGTTGGACATCTGTGGTTCCCTCCAGCATTGTATAGATCAGTTGATAAAGAGGATGGTAAGCATTATTTTAAGTATAAGTATCAGAGATGTCCTCCTTCTTCAAAGAACAGGATTACCCTTCCTCCAGCATTAATACTGACCACTGCTGCGTCTCCTCCATTCCCCAGACATCCACGCTCAACCCATTTTCTCATTACCTTAACAGAGATAGAGTTCCTCTTGTCCTCATCTACAACCCCATGAGCTTCTGCATCCAACACATCACAGCAGGTCCCTCAACACCAGCTCCATAGCAAAGAAAGCCCAGCAGCGTCTCTACTTTCTGTGAAGGCTGATGAAAAGTCCATCTCCAAACCCCCATCCTCATCACATTCTACAGGGGTTGTATTGAGAGCATCCTGAGCAGTTGCATCACTGCCTGGTTTTGAAATTGCACCATCTCGGATCGCAAGACCCTGCAGCGGATAGTGAGGTCAGCTGAGAAGATCATCGGGGTCTCTCTTCCCGCCATCATGGACATTTACACTATACGCTGCATCCGCAAAGGAAACAGCATTATGAAGGACCCCATGCACCCCTCATACAATCTCTTCTCCCTCCTGCTGTCTGGGAAAAGGCACCAAAGCATTTGGGCTCTCACGACCAGACTATGAAACAGTTTCTTCCCCCAAGCTATCAGACTCCTCAATACCCAGAGCCTGGACTGACACCTTGCCCTATTGTCCTGTTTATTATTTATTGCAATGCCTGCACTGTTTTTATGCACTTTATACAGTCCTGTGTAGGTCTGTAGTCTAGTGTAGCTTTCTCTGTGTTTTTTTACGTAGTTCAGTCTAGTTTTTGTACTGTGTCATGTAACACCATGGTCCTGAAAAACGTTGTCTCATTTTTACTATGTACTGTACCAGCTGTTATGGTCGAAATGACAATATAAGTGACTTGACTTGACTCGACTTGATCCTCTGCAACTTCTGTCATCTCCCGAGGGATTCCACCACCGAACACATCTTTACCTTCCCCCTTCTGGTTTCAGCAGAGAGTGCTTGCTCTGTGATTCCCTTGTCCATTCATCTGTCCCCACTAATCTCCTTCCTGGCACTTATCCGTGTAAGTGGTCAATGTTCTACACCTGCCTATTCACCTCTTCCCTCCCTCCATTAAGGGCCCCAAACAATCCTTCCAGGTGAGGCAACATTCACCGGTGAATCTGCCGGGGCCGTCTATTGTGTCCAGTGCACCTGATGTGGCCCTCTCTACAGAGACCCACCGTAAATTGGGGGACCACTTCATCGAGCACCTCTGCTCCAACCACCAAAAGCAGAACTTCCTGGTGGCCAAACATTCCCATTCCAGTTCCAACTTGTCGATCCACAGCCTCCTCTAGTGCCGAGATGAGGCCTTGCTAAGGGTGGAAGAGCAGCACCTTATATTCCATCTGGATAGCCTCCAACTCAATGGCATGAATATTGATTTCTTTTTCCAGTAAAAGTTTTTATTCCTCCCACTCCCCTCCTCTCTGGCTTCTTTTTTCTTCTCACCTGCCCCCTTGGTCCCCTCCTCTTTCCCTTTCTCCTGTGGTCCACTTTCCTCTCCTGTTAGATTCCTTCCTCCCTTTCCTCCCCACCTGGTTTCATCTATCACTTCCTAGCTTGTTCTCTTTCCTTTCCCCTCACCTTTTTATTCTGGCATCTTTCCCCTTCCTTTCCAGTCTCAGCCCAAAACATTGACTGTTTATTGACTTCCATAGATACTGCCTGACCTGTCAAGTTCCTCCAGCACTTTCCGTGTGTTGTTTATGTGTCATTTTGTATCCATCTGTACTTCATTAATTATTCTTCCTGCTGTTAATTCTCCATATAATTCAATTAACATATTTCTTATAACCTTTAGCACATGTACAGTGCTGCCTTTGTTTGTGGATATCTCTAGCTGCTGAATCAGAAAAGAACAAGGAACAAATATTTTAATATTTGCAAGAGTAAACCCTGCACAGTTCTTTCATTCTTTACATTCATAGTCAATGCTTTCTGTGCTCTCATCAATAGCACTGCTGACAGTCACGTGGGACTCTGGAATGGTATACTAACTACCTCAATAATAATTGAGGAGTTTCCTCCCTCCCTGTCCAGTGAAGAACCCTACAACTGTGTTCCTCCTCTACCAAGCCCTTGCGGTGGCTGTAGAGAGCCCTTGCGGTGGAAGCTTCAGTGGATCCCTCAGCACGTGTTCCTGCTGCCTGGAATATGCCAGTCGGCAGCATGCTCCACGGACATCTCGATGTGCTGGCAGGCCCACAAGTTTCGGGGAGACCAAAGAGCATCTTTCACTGAGCTGATGATCTGCCATCAACACTTGATGTGTGTCTCCTTGTGTGTCCCTTGGAACAGCCGGTAGATCAGAGTCTTCTGTCACACAGCTGCTTAGGGTGAACTGTCTCACAAGCCCTTTCAACTTTCTCCGCGCGCTCATTCCATCGGCAGTGCACGGTGAGTGACGCTCTGGGCGTGCAGGAAGGATCTGACTGCAAGGGCTCCACTCACCACCAGCCAGGCGAGGTCTTGGTTTTCAACATTTTGTTGAATATTGCACCCTGACAACAGTAAATTCCTAATAAATGTAAACGTATATGGCCAATAAAGTTGATTCTTGGTCCTACGGTCTTTCCCTATGTAGCTTCAATGGGATAAAAACACAAAGTATCAGTTGGAAATACAAAGTTTTATTTCCTAAAGACTGGTTCACCTGTTAAATAATATATAATTATGCCATGGAAAAATGTTCACCCTCCAAATAATAATCCCTAGCATTTTCTAGTATTTGTATTTCTACCTTGGAAACATTTTGACTGTCTACTAGGTGGATCCCTATCGGAACATTATAAACTTCTGTCAAGTCTCCCCCTCACCTAGCCTCTGCTGCTACAGCAAAGACAACCCATGTTTGTCCAAATGCTCCTGATAGCTCAGACGCTCTGATCCAGGCAATGCCCCAGTGAGCCTCTTCTGCACACTGTCCAAAGGAATGAGGGTAATCAGAACCGCCCACAATATTCCAAAGCTGATCTAACCAATATTTTCAAAGTACATTTATCATCGAAGTTTGTATACATTACACAACCTTGTGATTTGCCTCCTTGAGGCAGCCACCAAACAAGGAAACCCAAAAGAGCCCATTAAAAGAAAAGACTGTCGGTGTGCAGAGAGAAACAAACAAATCATGCAAACAATAAAAGCAGGCAACTAGCATTCAGAGGTGAAGTGCATGAAGGAGGGTCCTGTTTAGTGCAGAGCCGAGGAAAAGTCAAAGAGAGGTGAGCTGAGCTGGCCCATCCCTTGCCTTGGGACCTGATGCTCTGATCTTTTTAATTTGGCCCAGCACTTAAAATGTCATCCAAGCGTTACAGAATCCAAATCAGTTTAACAACATTTTTCATGGAATTTGTTGTCAGAAACATGACTTCTTCACTCTTATATTCAATGCCCTGAACAATGAAGTTGAGTATAACAAATGCCACCCTATCCATTTGAGTGGTCACTTTCTGGGAACTATGGGCTTGAACCCCCAAGATCCCTCTGTACGTCACATTACCTTGACAGCAGAGCTCTGAAGGTGGAGGAAGATGGCCGGTGTGCCGTAAGATTGTCTCACACTTAAACCTGCTGATGCATCCTCAAATGTCACCTGTTGGGAAGTTCATCAGAGACAATCAGAACGAGCCACACAATACTTGCATGCTTCACCTCTTTTTAAGATGACAGGAGGAAAGTACAGGGGATGTCAGCAGCCTAGAGAGGTGGGTGCGTGGAACACCCTATAAGTGGTAGCAGTAGGGGCAGATACAGTAGGGGTATTTAAGAAATTATTGATACAGATGTCAATTATGGAAAACTCTGAACATCCTCTACATAGCACCATCCAGAGACAGAGAAGCAGTTTCAGCGACAGGTTACTATCGATGCAATGCTCCTCAGACAGGATGAAGAGGTCAATACTCCCCAAAGCCATTAGGCTTTACAATTCTACCGCCAGGACTTAAGAACTTTTTAAAAGCTATTATTAATGCTTTTTGAGATAGTGATTTAGATGCATATCATATTCTTTTACTGAGTTAAGTATTGTATGTAATTAGTTTTGCTACAACAAGTGTATGGAACATTGGAAAAAAAGTTGAATTTCCCCATGGGGATGAATAAAGTGTCTATCTATCTATCTATCTATCTAAATCATAATAGGTGCCTCAGTAGCATAGCGGTTAGCGCGACACTATTACAGCTTGGACCATTCTGCAGTTCAGAGTTCAATTCCGGTAGGAGTCTTTGTGCGTCCTCTCAGTGAAATGAGCAGATTTTCTCCGGGTGCTCCGGTTTCCTACCACAGTCCAAAGACGTACCGTGTAGGTTAATTGGTCATTGTAAGTTGTCTCTTGAGTAGGCTAGGATAAATTGTTGTTGGCAGGGCAGCGTAGTTCAAAAGGATGGAAGGGCCTACTCCTACAGTATCTCTAAATAAAATGGAGGGCTCTGTAGGAGGGAAGGGTCAGATGGATCTTTCAGTAGGTTAAGTGGTTGGTTCAAAATGGTGGCAGATGGTTCTATGTTTCCTGGATAAGAGAACATGTCCTATGAGGAAAGTTTGAGTGAGCTAGAGTGAAGGAAGATGAGAAGTAACGTGATAGTGGTATACAAGATGATGTGGCATTGATAAGAATGATTAGTCAGAAAAATTTTCCCAGGGCAGAAATGGCTAATATGAGGGGGCATGATCTTAAGGTTGAAAGTTCAAAGTAAGTTTATTATCAAAGTACATATATGTCACCATATACTACCCTGAGATTCATGTTCTTGTGGACATTCACAATAAATAGGAATTCACAGTCATGGAGTTTTGATCAGCGACCAATCCAGACGTGGTAAGTCTGAAAGGAAGGGATTTCACTCAGGTCCACTGCCCAAGCAGAAAAAGGGAGCAGCGATTCATGGCAGAGCAATAGAGCTTTGACCAGCAATCAATCCATGTTTGAGATGGATAAATAAGAGAAAATTAAAGGAAGGCAGGGTCAAGTGCAGTGGCTGTCATCTGAGTGGACAGAGTCAGAGTGGTGATCTTGAGGCTTGAGCTCTTCAAGGGTTCAACGAAGAGAAGTTTGAGTCAGAAAACAAAAAAAGAAAAGCCCAAGATTACTTTTTTTTCTACCCTTCTTAGAATCTGTTCTGCTAGGACAGTAGAGATGAAACCCGGAGAAGTGTGAGGTGGTACACTTTGGAAGGGCAAACTCCAAGGCAGAGTACAAAGTAAATGGCAGGATACTTGGGAGTGTGGAGGAGCAGAGGGATCTGGGGGTACATGTCCACAGATCTCTGAAGGTTGCCTCACAGGTAGATAGGGTAGTTAAGAAAGCTTATGGGGTGTTAGCTTTCATAAGTTGAGGGATAGGGTTTAACAGTCGTGATGTAATGATGCTGCTCTATAAAACTCTGGTTAGGCCACACTTGGAGTACTGTGTCCAGTTCTGGTCGCCTCACTATAGGAAGGATGTGGAAGCATTGGAAAGGGTACAAAGGAGATTTACCAGGATGCTGCCTGGCTTAGAAAATATGGAATATGATCAGAGATTAAGGGAGCTAGGGCTTTACTCTTTGGAGAGAAGGAGGATGAGAGGAGACATGATAGAGGTGTACAAGATATTAAGAGGAATAGACAGAGTGGACAGCCAGCACCTCTTCCCCAGGGCACCACTGCTCAGTACAAGAGGACATGGCTTTAAGGTAAGGGGAGGGAAGTTCAAGGGGGATATTAGAGGAAGGGTTTTCACTCAGAGAGTGGTTGGTGCATGGAATGCACTGCCTGAGTCAGTGGTGAAGGCAGATACACTAGTGAAGTTTAAGAGACTACTAGACAGGTATATGGAGGAATTTAAGGTGGGGGGTTATATGGGAGGCAGGGTTTGAAGGTCGGCACAACATTGTGGGCTGAAGGGCCTGTAATGTGCTGTACTATTCTATGTTCTATGTCGTGGAATCAGTTCAGTGTGAGGTAAGTGAAATTATCCACTCTGGTTCAGGAGCCTGGAGTTGAAGAATAATAACTTCCTGTACCTGGTGATGTGGGACCTAAGAATGCACCTCTTGCACGATGTGGGAAGGTGAGGAGACTTCCAGTGTCCCCGACAACCACAACTGCGAGAAGCGAAACCAGCTGCGGCTTCTAACAAACCACATTAAGGAATGGGAGCTGGACCTCAATGAACTCTGGATATTTTGGGAGGTAGAAGGGGTAATAGTCAGGACATATAGCGAGCTAGTTATGCCCAACATGCAGGACAAAGGAAATGAGGTGACATTCAGGAAGGGGAAAGGGTTTAAGGAGCCAATGCAGAGTACCCCTGTGGCCATAGCCCTCAACAACAAATATATCACGTTCTATATTGTTGGGAGGGTTGACCTAACAGAGGAACATCACAGTGGTCGGGTGTCTGGTACTAAGTTCAACTTTGTGACTCAGAAAGGAAAGGGGGGAGAAAAGGTTCATTGTGGGGATAGGGGATTTGTTAGTTAGAGGAACAGACAGGAGGTTCTGTGGGCGAGAACGAGATTCCTGGATGGTATGTTGCCTCCCAGGTGCCAGGGCCCAGGAAATCTCAGATTGAGTCCTCAGAATTCTTAAGTGGGAGGGTGAAGAGCCAGAGGTCGTGGTCTATGTAGGTACCAATGACATGTGTAGGACGAGTGATGAGGTTCTGCATAGAGAGTTCAAGGAGTTAGGTGTTAAATTAAAGGGCAGGACATCCAGGGTTGTGATTTCAGTATTGTTACCTGTGCCACATGCTAGTGGGGAACTAGGAAGATTAAGCAGTTTAATACGTGGCTAAGGAGTTGGTGTAGGGGAGAGAGTATAAGATTTTTGGATCATTGGGCTCTCTTCCAGGGAAGGCGGGACCTGTATAGAAGGGACGATTCGCACCTGAACTAGAGGGGGACTAATACCTAATAGGAAGGTTTGCTAATGCTGCACGGTGGAGTTTAAACTACAGTTGCAGGGGGGAAGGGAACCAGAGTGCCAGAACAGTTAGTGGAGAGGTTGTGGAGGCAGATATTGGTAAGACCTCAGACAAAGTTAGGAATCAAAGGTTCATCATGGTGTGACGAGTGTCCTGAACTGTGTATATTTCAATGCAAGAAGGACCATAGGAAAGGTGGATAATAGTGCTGAAGATAAGGTAACTGGTTTACAAAAAGATGCAATGTGCAGTGAGAGGCTGTTGATGGGGCAAAATTGCAGTCAATAGGATGAGTTACAACGTAAAAGACGGACAAGATCAAAAAGGGTGAATACAGGATTGAAAGGGTTATATTTGAATCCACGCTGTATACAGAATGAGCAGATGAACTCGCAGCACAATCACAGATTGGCAGGTATGATGTTGTAGGCATCGCTGAATCATGGCTGAAAGAAGATTAAAGCTGGGAGCTTGATGTCCAAGGATAAACTCCATATCAAAAGGATAGGCAGGAAGGCAGACAGGGGGTGGTGTTGCCTTGTTGATAAAATATGAAATCAAAACATTAGAAAAAGGTGACATAGGGTCGGAAGATATTGAATCATTGTGGATAGAGCAATGATAAAAAGACCCTGATGGGAGTTTTATACAGACCCCCAAACAGTAGTCAAGATGTGGTCTGCAAATGACAATGGGAGATAGAAAATGCATGCTACAAGGGCATTGTTGTAATAGTCATAGAGGAATACAATATGCAGATAGATTGGGAAAATCAGGTTGGTGCTGGATTCCAAGATTTTAGATTGCCTATGAGATGGCTTTTTAGAGCAGCTTGTCAATGAGTCTACTAGGGGATCAGTTATTCTGGATTGGGGGTTGTGCAATGAACCAGAATTGATTAAAGAGCTTAAGGTAAAAGAATCCTCTGAGGCAGTAGATCATAATATGATCCATTTCACCCTGAGACTTGAGAAGAAGCTGAAGTCAGATGCATCAGTACAGTGGAGTAAAGGAAATTACAGAGACATGAGAGAGGTGTTGGCCAGAATTGATTGGAAAAAAACATTGTCAGGGATGACAGCAGAGCTGCAATGGCTGTAATTTCTGGAAACAATTTGGAAGGCACGGGATGTATATTTCCCTAAGAGGAAGAAATATTCTAAACGCAAGGTAACACGAAAGTGCTTACATGGCTAACAAGAGAAGTCAAAGACAACATAAAGCCAAAGAGAGGGCATATAATTGAGCAAAAATTAGTGGGATGTTAGAGGATTGGGAAGTTTTTATAAACCAATAGAAGGCAACTAAAAAGTCATTAAGAAGGCAAAGAGGGAGTACGAAAGTAAGCTAGCCAATAATATTAAAGAGGATACCAAAAGATTCTTCAGATACATAAAGTGTAAAAGAGAAGTGAGTGTGGATATTGGACTGCTGGAAAACGATGTTGGAGAGGTAGTAATGGGGGAAAGAAAATGGTGGACGAACTGAGTAAGTATTTTGCATTAGCCATCGCTGTGAAAGACACTTGCAGTACTGAGGAAGTTACAGGTGTCAGGGGCCAATTAGTCTGACCTCAGTGTTTGGGAAGATGCTGGAATCGATAATTAAGGATGAGGTCGCAGGGTGCTTGGAGGCACGTGATAAAATAGGTCATAGTAGGCATGGTTTCATCAAGGGAAAATCTTGCCTGACACATCTGTTGGAATTCTTTGAAGAAATAACAAGCAGGATAGACAAAGAAGATTTGGTTGATATTTTGTACTTCGATGTTCAGAAGGCTCCTGACAAGGTGCCATACGTGAAGCTGCTTAACGAGCTATGAGCCCATGGTATTACAGGAAAGATTCTAGCATGGATAAAGCAGTAGCTGATTGACAGGAGGCAAAGAGTGGGAATAAATAAACTTTTCTGGTTGGCTGCTGGTGACTAGTGGTGTTCCACAGGGGTCTGTGTTGGGACCGTTTCTAGGTTAATGATTTAGACAATGGAATTGATGGCTTTGTTACAAAGTTTGCAGATGATATGAAGACAGTTGGGGGGGCAGGTAGTTTTGAGGAAGTAGAGAGGCTACAGAAGAACTTAGATTAGAAGAATGGGCAAAGAAGTGGCAGATGAAATACAGTGTCAGGAAGTGTATGGTCATGCACTTTGGTTGAAGAAATGAAAGGGTTGACTCTTTTCTAAATGGAGAGAAAAAAAATTAAGGTCCAAGGGGATTTGGGAGTCCTTGTGCAGGATTCCCTAAAGGTTAACTTTCAGGTTGACTCTGTGGTGAGGAAGGCAAATGCAATGTTAACATTCATTTCAAAAGGACTACAATATAAAAACAGGGATATAATGTTAAGTCTTTACAAAACATTGGTGAGGCCTCACTTGGGGTATTGTGAGCAGTTTTGGGCCTCTTATCTTAGAAAGGATGTGCTGAAGCTGAAGATGGTTCAAAGGAGGTTCATAAAAATTATTCTGGGACTGAATGGCTCGTCATTTCCCTCAGGACCAAATTTCCCTCGGGATCAATAAAGTATGTTTGTCTGTATATGAAGAATGGTTGATGGCTCTGGGCCTGTACTCACTAGAATTCAGAAGAGTGAAGGGTGACCTCATTGAAACCTATCAAATGGTGACAGGTCTTGATAGAGTAGATGCGGAGACTATGTATCCTTTGGTGGGGGAGTCTAAAACCAGAGGATACAGCCTTAGAATAGAGGGGCGTCCTTTTAAAACAGAGATGAGGAGTAATTTATTTAGCCAGAGAGTGGTGAATCTGTAGAATTTTTTGCCACAGGCGACTGTGGAGGCCGAGTCTTCATGTATATTAAGGCAGACAGTGGTAGATTCTTGACTGGTCAGGATATGAAGGGATACGGGGAAAAGGCAGAAAATTGGGGCTGAGAGGAAAAATAAATCAAACATGATGGAATGGCAGAGCAGACTCGATGGGCTGAATGATCTAATTCTGCTCCTATATCTTACGGTCTTATAGTAAAAAGCAAACGTGGTAATAATACTTCTGTTATTATTTTGTATACAGTATTAATGCCCTTCCCTTGGACAACATCAGTGGCGTGGAGAGGGGAGACTTGCAGCTTGGGCAACTGCTGGTCTTCCATTAAAAAAAAACCTTACCCCGGCTTGCGCCCTGGAAACTTTCCAAGGTGAAAATCCAAGGTCTATCGAGACTAACGGAGGCCTATGCTATATACGGTATTATGTAAGTGGCTTTACAGTACAGGTGACCCAGGTTCAATTCCCACTACTGCCTGAAAGGAGTTTGCACGTTCTCCCCGAGACCAAGTGGGTTGTCTCCGGATGTTCCAGTTTCCTCCCACAGTCCAAAGGCATACTGGCAGGCAGGTTAATTGGGCATTGTAAGTTGTCACGTGATTAGGCAGGATTAATTCGGCGGATTGCTGGGCAGCACAGCTCAAAGGGCCAGAATGGCCTTTTCCTTGCTGTTTCTCAATCAGTCAATAAAAAAAAAATCAAGTAAATATACAAATAAAGATCAAGAGGGGGACAAATTCGACTGGGCATCAGTGAAAGTCATGGTGCAAGCAAACACGTGGCATGTAAGAGAATTCCTAGAAGGGTGGTTTACTGTGAACAATTCTGCAAGTGGACATGTAGACCGCGATCCTATTTATGATCCGATGTGCGGAAAATTTCAGACCACAAGGCACAGAGTTTGTCACGCAACCAATCAGCATTGAGTCCCCCTCCTTACATCACAGTTGAGTTTCTGTAATGATGACCAATCAGCTGATTGTTACATATAAATGCCAAGCACTTGGAGACCACTCCACCAGTGAACAGCGCACTGATGATGTCTCCTCATATGGCAATGAAACAGTTGCAAGATTGGCGAAGATCGGAGAACAACTCAACCTAAATAAATAGATGGGCTAATTAATGAATTAGATAGATGAAGAGATAAATAACTACCGGTAGATAGATAAATGAGTGAATGGATAGATTTTAATAGATAAACAAAACATAGAAAGAACAGTAAATACAGCAACTGGTACAATAGCTACAATGGAATGCAGCAAAGTCCAGTAGCGTAAACTGTACTGGTGCGAGAAGAAAGGCTACAATGACAGTAACGGCAAAGGTAGAATTAAGGGTTTGAGAATATGACCGAATGACCAGGGAGAGGATGTGAAGCATGTAAAAACAATATATTCTGCAGATGATCGAAATCCAGAGCAACACATACACAAAATACTGGAGGAACACAACAGGTCATGAGGTGTCTATGGAAATGAATAAACAGTAGTCGCTTCAGGCCAAGACCTTTTATCAGGGCTGAAACTGAAGCGGGGAGAAGCCAGAACAAGCTGGCAGGTGATAAATGAAGCCAGATGAGGGGGAAGGTGGGAAGGGGGTGGGGGTTGAAGTGAGAAGTTGGAAGGTAAGGAGTAGAAGAAGAATTCCCCAACCAGCCTGCCACCAATCCTGGACAGGCAGGAAGTTCAGACTTCCCCAATAACTCAGGTCCTCAAACAGTAAGTCCCAGGCTGAGATGCAACCCATCGGGGTACATCTGTGCATTGTGGAGGGACATGGTAAAGTCAGGATATGGATGACCAGCAGCTTGATACTATCAACCAGCTCTGCATCAGCGCCCTCTTGTGGAACCCGACAGACTTGCAAGGAATTTTTAATTATTGCTTTGAAGTCCCCAATCTTCATGATATAAATTTGACATTGAGATTGTCTCTGTGTGTCTGTGAGCACCTCAGTAACAAGTATTTGCAGTGTGTGTGTGTGTGTGAGAGAGAGAGAGAGAGAGAGAGAGAGAGAAACAGAGAGAAAGAAAGAAAGAGCAGTGGGGAAGAGAGACAGAGAAGCAGTGGCAGGAGGAGAGAGAGAGCAGTGAGGGAGGTACTCAGAGAAGTAGTGGAGGGAGGAGAGATATAGGGAAAACTGTGGGGGGGAGGGAGTGAAAGAGAAAGAAAGAGAGCAAGAGGGAGAGGGAAAGGAGTGGGGGAGAGTGAAAAGAGAGAGAAACAGTTTGGGTGATAGGGAAAGAAAGCAGTGAGGGAGAGAGACAGTGGGGAAGAGGGAGCAAAAGAGGAAGATAAAACAGTACGGAAGAGAGGCAGAGAGAGAGAAAGCAATCATCATCATCATAGCTTGTCACACCAGACAGCCAGCCACTCTGGTGTTGTTTGGTTGATGTTGAGCAGGTCAGTGTCAGCTCAATCAGGTGAGAGTGGGCAGTTGTGCAGAACGTGCTCAATGTTCTGAACTCTTTCACCACACTCACAGGATTCACTGGTCTTTAAACCCCACTTCACCATATTGTCTCCCGTCCTACAAACTCCCGCTCTCACTGTGTTGAGAGTGCACCACTTCCGTCTGTCAAGCAGTGCCCCGTCTGACAACATTTCTGTGGGGTCTTGCACTGTGTTGTTTGCTGGGGTTCTGGCTTCTGTTCGTTGCCAGAGGTCAATCCTGTATGATTGGGGGGATGTTCCGTGCAGTAGTTCCTCCACCGTAGCAAAGCTTTTCCTCAGTTTTAGGCGGTTGGAAACTGGCACATGATGATGTAGTGGGTGCTGTGGATCCAAGTTCTGTTTACCATTTTTATTTTTGTTGTAGTGTGTCTTCGGATCTCTGGGGGAGCAATGCCTGCAAGTCTGTAAATGATGGTAGTGGGTGTGGGGCGCAGTGTGCCCATGATTATTCGGCAGGCTTCGTTAAGCAACGGGTCTATTTTCTTCGCATGGGCTGATCTGCCCCACACAGGTGCACAGTATTCTGCAGGTGCATAGCAGAGTGCTAGGGCAGTTGATCTAAGTGTGTGAGCATCAGCTCCCCATTTCATGCCTGCTAATTTTTTTCAAGAGAGAATTGCGAGAGGCAACTTCCCCTCAGAGTTTTTGGATGTGGGTGGCAAATGAGAGTGTCCTATCCAGTGTCATGCCCAGGTAAAGTGGAGTCGGATGGTGTTCAAACTCCTTCTCACACCAGAAGATCTTGAGTTTCCGAGCTGCTTCTCGATTCCTCAGGTGGAACGCACACACTTGAGTTTTTGATGGATTTGGGTTCAGAGAAAGCAATGAGGGAGAGAGTGTGTGTGAGAAAGAGAGAAAGCAGTGGAAGGAGAGTGAAAGAGAAAGAGAGAGAAAACAGCAGAAGGGAGAGAGGAAGGCAGAGAGAGACAGAGAGAAAGCAGTGAGGAAAAGAGACAGAGAAGCAAGGGGGGAGAGGAGAGAGAAAGAGAGAGTCTAACAGCTTCTAGCAAGATGGTGGCACAAACGGTCACAGCAGCTTCAACAGGGTTGACAAAAGGTGCTACTGTTCTACTGTACATCTAATGATCACAAGATCCTGCAAAATGTTAAGAACTCAAAGGGCTCAGGTCTATGCCATCAGCGAGTGGCTCATTGGCGGAGAAAATGAAGGAGATGCGCAAAGTGCTGCTGCCCGGGTCGAGGAAGGCTCACAGACAAATAGCCAGTGGCCATCGTGATCACATTTCTTGTGACCGCAAGACCCGTTTGGACACTGTTAATCTGCTACGCCACAGGTTCCATCCACTGAAAGCAGGGTGGATGGTGGGGTGGCTCCCTGGCCTCAGTCGTAGTGAGGATTGGGCCTGAGGCCGCGGTGTGGCATGTCTGCAGCCGTCGGAGTGAGGCGACAAAGCCGTTGCCCTTCAATGGGGGATGTTGTGGCACGGCGTCGCTGCCCTCCCAGGGTTTTGCTCGGCAGAAGACAAGCTCTGCTGTGGTCGACTGCAGGTTTCTTGGCAGCAGTCAGCGGACACGGGCCTCCAGCTGCAGGAATGCTTACTTTTCAGCCGCCAGGGGACAGGCCTCCAAGCCGTCACGCTCTACTGGAGGCAGCACAGTGCAGGTGCAGGTGATTTCATTTGGACTACGCACATGATTATTTGTCTGGTTGTGTTTTTATTAAAATTCTATCTGTGCCTCTATATGTGAGGACTGGGCCCCAGAGCCACGATGTCTGCTAGCGGGTGTCGGGATGGGTTGTCAGATGAAACTAGTGGGCTGGGGAGGTGGGGTCTGAACTATGTAAGTGCATATTCTGAGTTGTTATATTTTGAACACTGAACTTTGAACATTGGATCTGTTTTGGTTTGCCTGTGCGAATACTGGGTATCAAGCCACATTGTTGCATGGGTGGGGGGCATTGGGACTCTTTTATTCCATGATTGTGCTCTTATCTGTGACTGCTGGCAAGGTGTTTTAGCACCCTGGCCCCGTAGTAACACTGTCTCATTTTGGCTGTATGGATGAGCAATGATTAAAAGGCAATGAAAGTTGAATTGAATTGAGTCCAGCGCCTACCTCTGCCCACAAGCTGACAACATGTGGCAGCAATGGAAACTGAACTTGAACAAGCCCACTCTCGGGGACGCTGAAATTGAAGGTCTGCAGGGTTCGCAACAACATTACATCACTTCCTGAGATGTTCTGGGCCTGGTTGACCATAACGGTCAAGCGGTTCTGCCTGTCCTGAGGCGAGATTTTTTGCTGGTCATTTCGCTTCACCTGCACCTGAGAATACAAAAGAGAAGCTCACAGTCCATTCCAGCAGAGGAGAAACAGCAATATAAACAGCTGGGCCACGAACCTTTCATCTCCCATTCTATAATACCTCTACTTCCTCAGCATGGCACGTTCCCGTCGTTCCTTACCAATTCTTACTGATGCACCATGGTATCGGCTCTGCAGAGAGCTGTGGACACAGCTCAGCACATCACGGATACCAGCCTGCTCTTCGTAGACTCTGTCTACACTTCCTGCTGTCTTGGCAAAGCAGTGAGTATAATCAAAAACCCCACCCACCCCACACATTCTCTCATCTCCCCTCTCCTAACAGGCAGAAGATACAAGAGTCCAAGACCGCGTACCACCAGGCTCAAGGACAGCTTCTATCCCGCTGTTATCAGACCAGTAACTAGCTCCCCGGAACAGAGCTGTACTCTTGACATCACAATCTGTATTAATCTTGCACCTTATTGTCTATCTGCACTGCACCTTGTCTGTGGCTCTTACACTTTATGCTGCATTCTGTTATTTTTTAAAAATTATTTTTATTTATTGAAATACAGCATGGAAAAAGGCCCCGTGGCCTTCGAACCACGCTGTACAGCAACCCACCAATTTAACGCTAGCCTAATCACAGGACAATTTACACTGACCAATTCGCCTAACAAATGATACAACTTTGGGCACCCAAAGGAAACTCACACAGTCACAGGGAGAGCGTGCAAACTTCTTACGGGGAATTGAACTCGGGTTGCCTGTACTGTAAAGTGTTGTGCTAACCACTACGCTACCTTGCCATCATGCAGCGTGTAATGATCTGATCTGTATGAAGTTTGCAAGTTAAGTTTTTTTACACAGGAAAATAATAAATCAATACCAGTTCCAATTCTAATTTGGGGCCATTGTATGGTATTTGTTTACCTGCTCTGCATTTTCTCTGTAATTGTAACACTATATTCTGCAAAACAGCAGGCCAGGCAGCATCTATAGGGAGAAGGGCTGTCGACGTTTCGGGCCGAGACCCTTCGTCAGGACCCTTCGTCAGGACGAAGGGTCTCGGCCCGAAACGTCGACAGCCCTTCTCCCTATAGATGCTGCCTGGCCTGCTGTGTTCCACCAGCATTTTGTGTGTGTTGTTGTTTGAATTTCCAGCATCTGCAGATTTCCTCGTGTTTGCACTATATTCTGCAGACTGGTTCCTTTTACTGACAATTATATGTGGAACAAACTGTCTGGATGGTATGCAAATAGATGTTCTGATTTTTTTTGCATAGCAGTCCACATTCAAGTTTGTGGATGACACCACAATTGTGGTATCATAACAAAAACTTCTCCCACAATGTCAGCAAGAGCAAGGAACTGATTCTAGGCCTCAGGAGAGGAACACCAGCGGCCCGTGAGCCAGTAATCATCAGAGGATCAACGCTGGAGAGCATTAGCAACTTCTAAATTCATGTGTTAGCATTTCAGAGAACCTATCCTGAACCCTGCCCGTATAGTAAGTGCAATTACAAAGGCGGCATGGCAGCATCTCTATTTCCTAGGAGTCTGAGGAGATTCAGCATGATGTTTAAAACTTTAACAACCTTCTGTAGGTGTGCAGTGGAGAGTATATTGACTGGCTGCATCATTGCCTGGCATGGAAACACCAATACCCTTGAATGGAAAATCCTACAAAAGGTACTGGATTCAGCCCAGTACATCATGAGTAAAGCCCTCCCAACTATTGAGCACATCTACAGGAAGTGCTGTCATAGGAAAGCATCATCCATCATCAGAGATCCCACCATTCAGGTCATCACCTTTTCTTGCTGCTGCCATCAGGTAGAAGGTACCACAGCCTCACTATTCCCCCGCTAGGTTCAAGAACACTTGCTACCGCACATCCATCAGGCTCTTGAACAAAAGGGATAACTACACACACTGCCCATACATTGAGATGATTCCACAACCATTTTAAGGACTCGTTATTTTGTTATTTCATGTTCTCGTCGTTTTGTTGGTATTTCTATTTGCATTTGCACAGTTTCTTGTCTCCTGCACTCTGGTTGATCTTTCATTGATCCTATTGTAGTGACTATTCTATATATTTGCTGAGTATGCCCACAGGAAAATGAATCTCAGGGTGATATATGGTGAAATATATATATATTTTGATAATTAAAATCTACTTTGAACTGTTGAACTTTGAATTGGCATTAATAAACCAATTCCAGTTTTAATTCCAGTTACTTCCTTTTACCTCAGTACCTTTTTCCACCAGCTTCACCTCCCTTTTTCCCACCATTACAACCTAATATCCTCTTCCATTCTCCTCCCTCTCCCTTCATTCCTAGTGCATCCTCAATTGGTGCCTCCTCCCTCGGCCTCCCGTTCCTCCTCTCCCCTACTGCACCCATCCCCCTCCACTTCAGCTTTCCATGGAAGAACATCTATCCCTCACAATGGCCCCCGCCTCGTCTGACACTCCCACAGCCTTCCCACCTTTCTTCACCTCCATGTGTGGGTCTTTGGTGCCCGCCCCAATGCCCTCTGAGGCAACACATCTCTAAGTCAGGACTTACATAGGCCGTGAAATTCATAGATGGCTTTAAGATCTTCGTATGGTCCAGGACATCCAGATAGTATTTCCTGAAGGATAATGTAATGTTTGTTGTTGCTGACTGTACTACACCTGTGAGAGCCAGGAACAGGGATGAAGTCAGAATGTTAGTAAATACCAGTAACGTTGAGCAAGTTACACATTAAGCAATGCCTTATAACAGGGAATTCTGACTGGCGCTGCACGAGCAACCTGACCACACTTGGGACTATCATGAGCATTTTGAGCCCCTTGTCATTATGGTCCGGTCCGGAGTCCAGGTCTTGATCCGGTCCGCAGACTCCAGACTCCGGGTCTTGTAGCTGTCCCTCCTTTCACCCTTAAGCCCAAATAGGATCATCTTGGCTTAAGGAGACGCTACTGCTGCCTATCGGCTGGCAGGTGTATATAAGGGGCTCTGGGACTGAGTCTGCTTGGGGTGTTGTCCTGTTCCTTTGTGTGTCTTGTACCTGCTGTTCTGTCTGGCTATCCTGTTTTGACCCCAGCTTGGATTACCCACTGCTAATCATCTAGTTCTGTGAGTCTGTTCTTGTAGTCACCCTGGACTGAGCTCCCTTCTGATCCCTTGCCTATGTTGGGTAAGCAGGCTGGAATACTGTTGCCTGGTGGGGGACTCTGACCCTTTCCTACCCCTCTCTTCTGATGGGTTGTGCCCTGCACCTGCCCAGGCCCCTGTGTTCCTGCTTGGGAGGTGGCCCTGCCCAGGAGCTACGTGGCCTGCCCAGGGGGCTATCCTCCCAGCATTCCTTGTCCCATAGACCCATCCTTTAGCCTAGCCAAGGTCCTGCCTTTGCCATGAACTCCAGGGTCCTGACCTTGCCATGAACTCGCTGAACCCCAGGATCACTGTTGCATGCCATGGTCTCCTCCATCTTGTTCTATAGTTGTTCCTGTCCTGACCCTAGTACTTCAGTGCCTGTGTCCTGCATTTGGGTCCAGTCTCCATGTCCCCTTGTGACATTTTTCTGAGGAAAGTGGTGTGAGCATTGGAGAGGAGATTCATGACAATGATTCCACAACTGAATGGGTTAATGTATGAGGAGTGTCTGAGCCTGTACTTGTGGAGTTTAAAGGAATGGTGGGGGGGGAAGGGGGAAGTCTCATTGAAACCAATCAATACTGAAAGGCCCAGATAGTTGATATTGAGAGAATATTTTCTACAGTGGGACAGCCTAGAACCAGTGGGCCAGCATCACAGTAGAGGGATGTCCAATTAGAATGGAGATATGGAGGAGGAATTTCTTTAGCCAGAGGGTGGTGAATCTGTGGAATTTATTGCCACAGATGTCTGTGGAGGCCAAGTCATTGGGTATATTTAAAGTGGCGGTTGATAAGTTCTTGATTAGCCATTGCGTCAAAGGTTATGGAGAGATGGCAGAGCAGAAGAATGGGTTTGGGAGGGACAATAAATGAGCCATAATGGAACAGCAGAGCAGAATCGATCAGCCTAATGGTCTAATACTGCTCCAATGTCTTGTGGCTTAAGGTTAAATCTCTAGAGTGACTAGATTCACCATCGTCACCATCTACTCTTGTATCTTCACTTCTAAGACTCATACACACTTCCAGCACATTGCTTCTCTCTCCACAGCCTGGATATACACAAGAGATTCTGGAAGATTCCAACCACCCTGCTCATGGACTGTTTGCTCCACTCCTATCAGGGAGGAGGCTACATACCATCCATGGCAGGACTACCAGCCTCAAAAACAGTTACTTTCCCAAGCAATGAGGCTGTACAACTCCTCCACCCACTAACCCACCCCTCCACATCCCCAACCACCACTACTTTATCATTTCCTGTCAGTCACCTAATGTAGACACTCCTGTGCCTAGCATCACTTATGAATATACAATCAGTCTGTGTATATAAGCTATCTTATGCATTTATATTTATTGTGTTTTATTATTATTTTGTCCTTAATCTTTTGTGGGTTTTTCTTGGTGCTGCATCAGATCCAGAGTAACAACTATTTTGTTCTTTGCACTTGTGTACATGAAATGATATTGAACAATCTTGAATCTTGGACTCTTGAGCAACACACACAAGATGCTGGAGGAACTCAGCAGGGCAGGCAACATCTATGGACCGTCTATCTCCTCTACCAGATTTCTTCTTCCATCTATCACTTCCCAGTTTCTGACATCATTCCCTTTCAACTCCCCTGTCCACCATCTACCCGTTGTCCCTCTCACCTATCACTTGCCAGTTTGTACTCTTCCCTCTCTCCCAAACTTCTTGCTCTGGTTTCTGCACTCCTTCCTTTCCAGTCCTGATGAAGGGTCTCAGTCCGAAATGTTAACTGTTTATTCATTTCCATAGATGCTGCCTGATCTGATGAGTTCCTCCAGCATTTTGTACATGTCACCAGCTGGGTATTTCTGTTTTTATTTCAGATTTGCACCATCTGCAGCATTATGCTTTTGCACATTTAAAATACTTTTAATGTGCTTACACTGCCTAAGGCATCTTGTAGAGACACAAGACAGCAGATGCTGGAAATCTGGAGCAATACCCAAAAAATGCCAGAGGACCTCAAAGGGACGGGCAGCATCTGAGGAGGAAAATCATCATTCAAAATTTCAAATCTGACCTAAGGCACATTTTTATGAGAGTGATCAAGACGTCCAGAGATATTAGAACAGACACTTGGTGTATTGGCTGCTGAGATAAGCCTCATTGAAGGGACAGTGGTGAGGTTTAGTGAAGGAATTTGAGACCCTAGGGCCTTATCACTAGAAAACAACCTGCAAAGCAGTTGCTGATTTTTTTTTGGAGGTCCAAGTGGGCAGGAAGCATGAGGGTCAATGATTCCAACCCCACCCCACCCCCACTACCCCCAGGTTGGCGAGTCCTGAGTTCCTAGGCTAGGGACCGAAGGTCCCATGATACGCAGAGGTTGACAAAGCCCAGAAGTTGATGCCAGAAGGTCAAAAGCCAAACTCAGCAAGTCTGAAAATCAAGGCCAACACCCAAAGTTCAAAATCCCTGGGTCTGCGTGTCTGGAGATCAGATGTCTGCGAGTCCAGGGCCAAGGACTGGAGGTTGGAGGCCCAAAGGCCATCTGTCCTGCAGTTGGAGGCCTGTGTGTGTGGGAGGGGGCATGGGACAGGGAGTTTGTTTTGCTGTTGTTGTTGTTTTGTTGTTGTTTCTGTAAGCATAACACTGAGGGCATGCTCTGCTTTCAACAGAATGTGTGGCGACACTCACCATGGAGAGGTTGGAGGTCCAAAGTCAGCAAGTCTTTTTACTAATACCTTTCATAAGATTTGTACTTTTTAACAAATTCATGTATTTTTCAGTATGTGGTGGTTCATCCCCACTCAGAAGTTAAACTAATGGTTTATCAGCATTCTCAATGTTATGTGGAAGTTGTACAAGATGCCGGTGAGACCTAATTTGGAGTATTGTGTGCAGTTTTGGTCACCTACCTACAGGAAAGATGTAAACAAAGTTGAAAGAGTACAGAGAAAATTTACAAGGATGCAGTCGGGTCTGGAGGACTGAGTTATAAGGAAAGATTGAATATGTTAGGACTGTATTCTTAGAGGATCGAGAGGAGAGTTGATAGACTCATATAAAATAATGAGTGACATAGATAGGGCAAAACAAGCAGGCTTTTTCCGCTGGAGTTGGGTGGGATTACAACTGGAGATCAAGGGTTAAGGGTGAAGGGTGAAAATATTAAGAGAAACATAAGGGGACACCTCTTCACTCAGAGGGTTGTGAGAGTGTGGAACGAGCTGCCAGCACAAGTGGTGCATGCAAGCTTGATCTCAATATTTAAGCGAAGTTTGGATAGGTACATGAATGGTAGGGATATGGAGGGCTTTAGTCCCAGTGCAGTTCGATGCAAGTAGGCAGTTTAAATAGTTTCAGCATGGACTAGAAGGACTGAAGGGCCTGTTTCTGTGCTGTATCTGTCTACAACTCTAGGACTCTATCACCTATGTCATGTAATCGTTTTAATTATGTAGCCAATTAGCTAGTTTATCTCAGTCTAAGGAATTACTTATTTATAAGAAATGGCTTGTTCAGAGACTCCATCTTTATTCCTTCTGTCTCCATATTCATTCTAACTCTTAGTATCATTTCTCAGTGCTTTATTTAGTTTGCTTAGTATTTGTACTCTAAAATTAACTGTAATGTTAAAATTAAGACTACTCATCATTCCTGACTCCTGGAAGAACCTGAACAAACAGAGATCCAAAGCCTCTTTCATGACCCACCACCCATCCACTCCCATACACAGGTAGGCCTCCAACTCCAGGACAGGCCACCTCCAATCCTCCAAGCTCCAGTCCTTGGCCCCTGACTCTCAGAATCACTGGCAGTAAGCCTCCAACCTCTTCATTATAGGTAAACTGCAGTGTCAGACAAAGGGATCTCCAAGCGTCAAAGGTGATGAATTTCCTGGGAGATATTAGCTTTAGTCTGGGCTGTAGGTTCAAGGATCCCACAACTATAATCCCACAATCTCCTCCTGGAGTGTAGGAGAATAATGGGAGATTTTATAAAGGTACACACAATTCAAGGGTATAGATAGTGGCAGGGTGGTGATACTTCTCTACCAAAGGAGGTGTAAGGTGCTCATTCCCTCCACTAGCCTGCAGGTCAGCCTTGGACAGGTGTACCACCTGCTTACCCCCTGATCAGGGTAACATGAAGCCATGGGAGTAGGTCATATGAGCAGCTGGTGCATATCACATCCTGGTCATGCAACCACTGACGTCAGGCAGAGAAGTTCTAAAGAGTACTGTATTGATCATGGCTGGGGGTCACCCATCTTGTAAAGACACTGCTCAGAAGAAGGCAATGACAAACCACTTCTGCAGAAAAAAATCTGCCAAGAACAATCATAGTCATGGAAAGGCCATGATCATCCACATCATACAACACAGCACAGGATGATGATAGATTGGGCAATTGCAAGCAGGCTTTTTCCACTGAGGCTGGGCGAGACTAGAATGAAAGGTTATGGGTGAAGGGTGAAAGTTGAAAGACCAGAGAAATAAAAATGGGGGACAAGGAGATGGCAGCTGAATTAAATGAGTATTTTGCATCAGTCTTCATTGTGGAAGACACTAGTAGTGTGCCAAGTGTTGAAGGGTGTGAGGGAAGAGAAGTGGTTGTAGGGACTATTATGAGGGGTGATTGATAAGCTTGTGACCTAAGGTAGCAGGAGTCAATTTTAGAAAATGTAGCACAATTATTTTTCAACATAGTCCTCTCCTATATTTACACACTTAGTCCAGCGGTCGTGTAGAGCATACGAATGTTGGACCTCCAGAAAGTGTCCACAGCACGGGTGATTGATAAGTTTGTGGCCTAAAGTAGAAGGAGATGAGTTATACAGCTCTCGTTACATGCACATGCAGCTCAACTCTGAGTGATTATGCAAAAAATTTTAAGTTAATAACTCATCTCCTACCTTAAGCCACGAACTTATCAATCACCCCTAGTACAAGGGAGAATATCCTCAAATAGCTGAAAGAGCTAGAGGTGCATAAGTCACCCGGACTAGATGAACTGCACCCTAGGGCTCTGAAAGTGGTAACTGTAGAGATTGTGGAGGCACTAAAAAAGAAGAGAGACAGCAGAAAGGAAATTATAGACCAGTTACCTTGATCTCAGTGGTTGGGAAGATGTTGGGGTCAATTGCAAGGATAAGGTTATGGAGTACTTGGTGACACAGGACAAAGTCAGCATGGTTTCCTTAAGGTAAAATCATGCCTGACTAACCTGTTGGAATTCTTTGAAAAAATTACAAGTAGGACAGATAAAGGGACTGTAGTGGATGTTGTACATTTGGACTTCCAGAAGGTCTTTGACAAGGTGCCAGACGTGAGACTGCTCAGCAAGTTAAGAGCCCCTGGTAGTTAACTGCATGGTTATAGCATTGGCTGATTGGTAGAAGGCAATGAGCGGGAATAAAAGATCCTTTTCTGGTTGGCTGCCAGTGACTAGTAGTGTACTTCAGGGGTTGGCGTTGGAACTGCTTCTTTTTATAATGTATATCAATGATTTAGATGATGGAATAGATGGCTCTGTTGGCAAGTTTGCAGATGATATAAAGATTGGTGGAGCGGAAGGTAGTGTTGTAGAAACAGGAAAGCTGTAGCAGGACTTAGACAGATTAGGAGAATGGGCAAGAAAGGGGCAAATGAAATACAATGTTGGTAAATGCACGGTCATTCACTTTGTTAGAATAGACTCTTTTCTAAACAAGGAGAAGATCCAAAAGTCTGAGATGCAAAGAGACTTGGGAATCCTTGTGCAGAACACACTAAAGGTTAACTTGCAGGTTTAGTCAGTGGTGAGGAAGGCAAATGCAATGTTAGTATTCATCTCAAGATGTCTAGAATATTAGAACAGGGATGTGATGCTAAGGTTTATAAGGCACTAATGAGGCCTCACCTTGAGTATTGTGAACAGTTCTGGGCTCCTTTATCAAGAAAGGAGGTGCTAGCACTGGAGGGGATTTAGATGAGATTCACAAGGATGATTCCCGGAATGAAAACATTATCATTTGAGGAATGTTTAATGGCTCTGTGGTTATATGGTTACTTGCTGGAATTTAGAAGGATTTGGGGGGGGGGGGGTGGAAATCTCATTGAACCCTTTCAAATTTTGAAAGGCCTGGACAGAATAGAAGTTGAAAGGATGTCTCCTATGGTGGGGGAACCTAGGAAAAGAGGGCACAGCCCCAGGATAAAGGGGCATCCATTTAAAACAGAGATGCAGAGAAGTTTCTTTAGCCAGAACCAGAATTTGTTACCACGGGCAGCTCTGGAGGCCAGATCGGTGGGTGTATTCAAGGCAGAGATTGATAGGTTCTTGATTGGCCAAGGCATCAAAGGGTATGGGGATAAGGCAGGCAGGGGAGTGGGGTTGAGGAAGGGAAAAAGGATCAGTCATGATTGATTGGTGGAGCAGACCTGATGGGCCAAAAGGCCTAATTCTACTCCTATGTGTTACAGTCTTATGGTTTAAATGGAACTTCTTCACTCAGAAGGTGGTGCGAGTGTGGAACAATCTGACAGTGTGGAGGATGTGGGTTCGATTTCAACATCTAAGAGAAATATGGATAGGTACATGGATGGGAGGGAAATGGAGGGCAGTGGTATAGTTGCAATAGTGTTAGGGTTAGGCAGAATAACAGTTTGGCATGGACTAGATCGGCTGAAGGGCCTACTTCTGTGCTTTAGTGTTCTACTAGACAACCGGATGACCTGTTGGGGCACCCTTTGAGAGAAAGGTAGTGCAGTCTGATGTGATGTGCTTTGGAAATTAAAGGAGAAAAACTCAGTTTATTAAAGAAGAAAGATGCGTAGCAAGGCAAATATAGCTCCTCCTTGTTTAACGAAGGGCAATTTTGATGGCAACATTTCTGGTTGATCTGCCACCCTTGTGCCTCTCGTTGTCTGTGCTTTAGTGTTCTATGTCAAGGACTATGACTCTATGCCTCTGTTATTTATTACACAGGACTGGTGGAGTTCCAAGTCATGACTGTTAATTATCCTTTAACTCATATCTCCGAAAAACTGTGGAAGCACAGTGTGTAGCTTGAAGCTTTTACAGCTTGGACCATTGAGTTTGGAGTTCAGTTCCGACAAAGGATGCAGCAATTGAACTCTGAATTCTGAAACCCAGAGCTGTAGTAGTGCCTTGCCAACCGTTATGCTACCACGGTGCCCCAGAATGCCGGCACAGCACCATGGGCCAAAGGTCCTGCACTGCGCTGTAATATTCTATGAAATCCAAGTGGTCACAGGGAGAACATACAAATTCCTTGCAGACAGCGGTGGGAATTCAATCCCGATCTTCCTCTGGCTGCACAGCATTACACTAACCGCTACACTACCAGGCCAGCCATGGATAGGAGTGGTTTAGAGGGCTATGGGCCAAATGCAGATAGATAAGATGAGCTTGGTGGGCGACACAGTTGGCACAGATAAGTTTGGCTGAAGTACCTGTTTCCATCCTGTACGACCCTAAAGCTGTAAAGCAGGACAACGGAGAGGGCATTATGACAATTCAAGCCCTTAGATTTCATGGGTGATGCACTGTAAGTGGTGTGACAAGGTAACACTTACCTGTATGATACTCAGTGACCACTGCTTTGAGCATCACCTGGTGCTTCCAATAGCCAATTAGGAAGGCCGATTTTTCCAGAATGTACGCTTTCATTGTCTGATTTGAGAAGGATGCACCATCGGAGTCTAAATAGGGTGCAAAAACTCCAAGGATGAACTCTTGCAGTTCAGAGAAAAGGAAGGCAAAATCAGCAGTTCCGTTGATCTACAAAAGAGAGGAAAAGTAATTTCTAGAGGTTTAAACTTCACCATTTTTATTTTAAATATTGGATTGGCCTAAAATAGCAGATTAGGTGTCGTCTGTGCAGAAAGAAACAGAGTTAAAGACCCTCCATCAGAAGAGGAATGGTGAGAGAAATAAGTTAGTCTTAAGTCGAGGAAAAGCATGGGGTAGGATGGAGAGGACAAGAGGAGTAGCCCAAATAGAGTGGTTGTGGAAATGGATTGTGAGACCACAAGACAGAGGAACAGAAATAAGCCATTCAGCCATTGAGTCGGCTCTGCTATTCTATCATAGTTGATTCCATCTTAACCACATTCTCCTGACTTTTCCTCATACCTTTTGACTTCCTTGACTCATCAAGAACCTATCAAACTCCCTTTAAATATACCCAGTGACTTGGTAGATATGACAGTGGTGTTGAAGAGGCTGGTAGATAGACATGAGGACATGCAGGGAATGGAGAGACACAAATCGTAGAACATAGAACAGTACAGCACAGTTAAGGCCCTTCAGCCTACAATGAAGTGCCAACATTTTAACATACTCCAAGATCAGTCTAACTCTTCTCTTCTCCATTTTTCTGTTGTCTATGTGCCTATCCAAGAGTTTCTTAAATGTCCCTGATGTCTCTGTCTCTACCAACAACCCTGGCAGTGCTGTTCATTATCCCACCCTTTCTGTGTGAAAAAAACTGTCAAACTACCTGCATTCCCCTCCCCCATACTCCCCCACCGACACCTTAACATTATGCCCCTTGTATTAAGCATCTCCAGTCTTGGAAAAGGTCTCTGTCTATGTACCTGATCTATGCCTCTAATCATTTTGCACACCGATATCATGTCCATAAAGACCTTAAGCTATAGGAGCAGAACTAGGCCATTCAGCTCAATGAGCCTGCTCTGTCATTTCATCATGGCTAATCCATTTCCCTTCAATCTGATTCTCCTGCCTTCTCCTTGTAACCTTTCACACTCTGACTAATCAAAAACCTATCATTCTACACTTTAAATATACTCAATGATTTAGCCTCCACAGTTGGCTGTCGCAACAATTCCATAGATTCACCACCCTCTGGTTAAAGAAATTCCTCCTCATCTCTGTTCTAAAGGCTGACAGTCTGGTGACATGGTGGATTTGTGAATGGATTATGAGACCATAAAACCGTAAGACATAGGAGCCGAATTAAGCCACTTGGCCCATCTAGTCTACTCCACCATTCCAACACGGCTGATTTATTTTCCATCTCAACCCCATTTTTCCTGCCTTCTCCCTGTACCTTTTGACGCCCTTACTAATCAAGAACCTATCAAACTCTGCTTTAAATAAAGCCAATGACTTAGTAGATATATCAGTCATATCGAAAGGACTGCTAGATAGACACAAGAATATGCAAGGAATGGAGAGGTACAGACCATAGAACATAGAAAAGCACAGTAATCCCTCTATTTGGAGGTTATCTTTCTATTCCCCCTGTTCTGGTACTCGCTACAGGAAATATTCTCATCACATCCAATCGATCTAGTCCTGGCAGCATTCAATGGTTTTCAGTGACATTCCCCCCATTCTCCTAAATCCAGCGAGTACAGGTCCAGAGCCATCAAACATTCCTCATATGATCAGCATTTCATTCCCGGACTCATTCTTGTGAACCTACTCTCAACATTCACCAATGTCGGCACATCCTTCCTTTAATAAAAGACCCAAAGCTGCTCACAATACTCCAAGTGTGGCCCTCACCACTCTTATAAAGCCTCCACATTACATTCCTGTTTTAATATTCTAGTGCTCTCGAAATGAATGCTAACATTGCATTTGCATTCCTCACCACCGACTCAAGCCAATCTTTAGGGAATCCTGCAAAATGACTCCCAAGTCTCTCTGCACCTCAGAATTTTTGAATTTCTTCCCTATTTAGAAAATCATCTGCAATTTCATTCCTTCTATCAAAGTGCATGACCATACGCTTCCCAACACTGTATTCCATCTGACACTTCTTTCCACCACCTATTCTGTCTGAGCCTTTCTGCAGCCTCTTTGCTTCCTCAACACTGCCTGCCCCTCCACCTCTCTTTGTATCATCTGCAAACTTGACCACAAAGCCATCAATTCCATCATTCAAATCATTGACATATAATGTAAAAAGAAGTCATCCCTAGACCAACCCTTGCAGAACACTACTAGTCACTAGTAGCCAATCAGAAAATGTTCCCTTTATTCCCACACTTTGCCTCCTGCCAATCAGCCAATGTCCTATCTATGGTAGTGTCTTTCCTGTAATACCATGGGTTCCTATCTTGCCAAGCAGCCTCGTGTGCAGCACCTTGCTAAAGGCCTTCTGAGAACCCAAGCACACAACATTCACCAATTTTCCTTTGTCTATCCTGCTTGCTATTTCCTCAAAGAATTCCAACAGATATGTCAGGCAAGATTTTCTGTTAAAGAAACCATGCTGACTTTGGCCTATTTTATCATGTACTCTGAATCTTCATCCTTAAAAATGGACTCCAACATCTTCCCAACCACTGAGGTCAGGCTAACTGGGCCATAATTTCCTTTCCTCTTCCTCTGTCCCTTCTAAAGTGTGGAGAAATACTTGCAATTTCCCAGTCCTTCGGGACCATGCCAGAGTCTACTGATTCTTGAAAGACTCGTGCTACATAATCTTTTCAACTACATTTTTCAGAACCCTGGGGCATTGTCTATCTGGTCCAGGTTACCTATCTATCTTTAGACATTTCAGTTTTCCAAGCATCTCTCCCTAGTAATAGCAAATCCACTTACTCTTACACCCCGGCACTCTTGAAATTCCAGCTTACTGCTAGTGCCTTCCAAGTTTTTTTCCAGCAGTCTAATATCTACTCTGATGTCTCTTTTACTCTTTCTACATCTGAAAGAAAAAACTTTTGGTGTTCCTTCCGAGCAACTTTGGCCAGCTCCTGCCTCGTGCCTTTGACTCCACTGTAATACTGATACATTTGACTTTAGCTTCTCCCTCTCAAAGTGCAGGGTGAATTCTATCATATTATATCACTACCTCCTGATGGCTCCTTTACCTTAAGCTCCCTAATCAAATCTGGTTCACTACACAATACCCAAACCAGAATTGCCTTTCCCCTAGTGGGCTCTACCACAAACTGATCTAAAAAGCCATTTCATAGGCATTCTACCAATTTCCTCTTTTAGGATCTAGTACCAACCTGATTTTTCCAATCTACCTGCATATTGAAATTCCTAATGACTATTGTAACATTATCCTTCTCTCAAACCTGTCTTAACTTATATCCCACATCATGGCTAATGCTCTAAGCGTGTATATAACTCCTATCAGGGTCTTTGCACCTTTGCAATTTCCTCACATTACCCACAAGGATTAAACACCTTCTGATCCTATGCCACCTTTTTCCATGTATTAGATTTAATTTTTTACTGCCCTCTCTGCCTACCTGTCTGTTCATTTGAAACAATGGATCCCAAGTCTGATGTTCTTGCATCCACAACTCAGTGATGTCCTCAATATCATAATTGTCAATCTTTAACCGTGGTACAAGTGAATCTATCTTTCTCCATATACTCTTTGCATTCAAATATAACATCTTCGGTCCTGTATTCACCCTTTTCGATTCTGCACCCATGTCACACTTTAACTCATTTTACTAACTGCAAATCTGCCCTATCATCTGCTTGACCTTTCTCATAGTCTCACTACACACAGCATCTGCTTGCATACCAACTGCCTCATAGTCAGCCCCATTACCCTGATTCCCATTCCCCTGCCAATTTAGATTAAGCCCTCCCCAACAGCTGCAGAATGCAGAATATCACGTTATAGAGAAAATTCAGTGCAGGTAGACATTAGAGTACAAGGGTAACCACAAGTTAGATTGAAGGAACAAGAATTCATCTTTGTCATACACATGCCCATTCAAGAGTTTTATGACAGAGTCATAGAAGCTGTGCTTTAGTCTGGTGTTTTTATATCTTCTGCCCGAGAAGAGAATGTCCAAGTGGATCAGAGTCTCCCTAAGTAAACAGCAATTCCAAAAGTACCTCAAACGTTTTGTTTAGGGTCTGAGAGAAGTACGGAAAGGATAGGATGATGGTCACGTTTCCTTTTACAGGTTTTCCATAGAGGTATCTGAAAAGTAGAAAACACAGCTATTATGGGCTTGGATCAACCAGCAGAGTTCATCAAATTTGGCAATTCGCTTGCAGATGTTTCATCAACAGCTGAGTGATATCCTCAGTGCGCAGAAGTTGATGTTCTTCTCTAGGAGTGTTGGCATTTATTTAGGCCCCCACTCTCTTGCCTCAGTCCTGATTGGCTATCCCTTCAGTTGACCTTTGAATTCTATTGGCTCATGAGCCTACATAAACACAAGCACTCCCAGAGAGAAACAGAAACAACTGCACACTGAGGATGTCATCTCGACCGGTGATGAAACATCTGCAAGCTAATTGCTAAGCTCGGCAAAAATTGCAAAATCAAACGCCCCAATCCAAGCTTCCTATATTCACCACCTTTGCTCAACTATGTTCTGCTTCACTCTTGCCCAAAACCTGTTGGAGTTAACAAGGATCACAATTCTGCAAGCTGTTTTACGAGCTTTCTCTCTGAAGTGAAGTGCCCTGGAAGAAGAAAGTGTTTTAATGTATTTCTTATATTGTTTTCCTTCATTTGAGGGATGTGGGCTTCACAGGTTGAGCCAGCATTTAATTGCCTCTCCTGAGTTACCCTTAAGAAGGTGATGATGAGTTCATTCCCTGAACCACTGCAGATCTTGAGGTGCAGTAGCCCCAACAATCAGACTCAGAATCAGATTAATTGTCAGTGATGAAAGTTGTGAAATTCATTGTACACACCAGAGGTTCTGCAGATGCTGAAAATGCAAAGTAACACACACACACACACACACACACACACACACACAGAATGCTGGAGGAACTCAGCAGGTCAGATGCCATCTTTGGAGGGGCATCTTTAATTAGGTCAGACTGGCTCTGCGAGCTGCAGTCAATGAGCGACAGACCACTAAATTGAACTGAACTGAACATTTCTAGACTGTTTCCAGGACCCTGCAATTTGATGTTGCACAATTTGTTTGATGCTTTCGGATGACATGGTGGTTCTGTGTTTCACGGCTGTTTGTGGGGAGACAAATGTCAGGGTTGTATACTGCATACTGACTTTGATAATAAACATACTTTGTACTTGAATCTTTGAATTAATGTTTTGGGTCAAGACACTTTATTAAAAATGGAATGCAAGGGGGAAGAAGCCAGAATAAGAAGGTTGGGATTGGGGGGAGGAGAAGGTGTAAAAGCTGGAGGTGAGAGGTTAATTAAAGATTCCAAGATGGTTTGGTAGGGTTTTATGAACTAAGACCATCAGAATATATGGGGAATGACAGGCACTTTTAAAGATGAATATTTATTTGTCATATATACATCGAAACAGTGAAATGCACTGTATGCATCAATGACCAATGCAGGTGGAGACGTTGTACTCGGGACCATGCTTCTAGTACCAACATAGCATGCTCATAAATTACTAACCCTACCGCCGATTGAAGTGCTGCACAGATGCAGTAGAAGCATTCCCACCCAAGTCTGACGAAGAGCTTTAAAAACTTTGCCTCCATAAAAGAGGCTTGCCAACTACCAGAGCAGTCATCTTGGGAGCGGTTGCCATTAGAGTGGTCTGAGTCAGAGTGGCAAGGCTTTGGCTAAACAAGGGTTCAGCAAGCAAGCTAAGTAGGCAAGTTCATTCCTTATTTCTTATTTTTTCTTATTATTTAACTTTTGAGAGAATAGGGGGTATGTCTACACAGCCAGTGTTCTGTTCTGGGTATCATAATAAAGGGAATAACAAAGGCAGGGGAGAGGAGATTGCCTAGGTGAACTGGAGGAGGATAGTAGCAGAACAGAGATGGCTGAAGTTTCTGGGAATGGTTCACAAGCCGCAGGATAGGTATGTCACACAGAAGAAGTTCTCAATAAGTCAAAGTCAGCATGGTTTCTGTAAAAGGGAAATCTTGCCTGACAAATCTTTTAGAGCTCTTCAAGGAAGCAACAAACAGGGTGGACAGAGGAGAGGTAGCTGATGTCATTTACTTGGATTTTCAGAAGGCATTTGATAAGGTGCCACACATGAGGCTGTTTAACAAGATAAAATCCTATGGCTTTACAGGAAATATACTGGCATGGATAGAGGAATGGCTGACAGGCAGGAGGCAATGAGGGGAATAAAGGGAGCCTTTTCTGGTTGGCTGCCAATGACTAGTGGTGTTCCTCAGGGTTCAGTATTGGGACTGCTACTTTTTACACTGTTTATCAATGATTTGAATAATGAAATTGATGGCTTTGTGGCAAAGTTCGCAGATGATATGAAGATAGGTGGAGGGGTAGGTAATGATGAGAAAGCAATGTGATTGTAGCAGGGCTTTGACAAATTGGAAGAATGGGCAAAAAAGTGGCAGATGGAATACAGTGCTGGGAAATCTATGATAATGCATTTTGGTAAAAGGAACAATAGTGCAGACTATTACCTAAGTGGGGAGAAAGTTCAAACATTAGAGGTGCAGAAGGACTTAAAGAATCCTCATGCAAGACTTCCAGGAGTTTAATCTACAGGTTGAGTCTGTGGTAAAGAAGGCAAATGCAATGTTGGTATTTATTTTAAGGGTAATAGAATATAAAAGCAAGGACATAATGCTGAGGCTTTAAAAGACACTAGTCAGGCTGCATTTGGAGTATTGTCAACAGTTTTGGGACCCTTATCTCAGGAAAAAGGCATCGGCATTGGAGAGACCAGAGGAAGTACACAAGGATAATTCTGGAAATGAAGGGGTTAACATATGAGGAACGTTCGGCAGATTTGGGCCTGTTCTCACTGAAATATAGAAGAATGTGGAGAGATCTCATTGAAACCTACCAAATGTTGAAAGGACTAGATAGGGTGGACATAGAGAGGATGTTTCCTGTGGTGGAGGTATCCAGAACTAGAGGGCACAGTCTCAAAATTGAGGGGCAGCCTTTTAGCACAGAGGTAAGGCTTAATTTTTTTAATCAGAGAATAGTGAACTTGTGGAATGCTTTGCCACAACTGTGGAGGAGGTTAAGTCCAGGAGTATATTTCAAGTGGAAGTTGATAGTTTCCTGATCGGTCAGGGCATGCAGGTGTATGAGGTTGAGTGGGATCCGGTATCAAGCATGATGGAATGGCAGAGCAGACTCAATGGGCTGAAAGGCCTAATTCTACTTGTATGTCTTATGGTGTTATGGTCTTATCCTGTACGTCTTTGGAATATCAGAGGATATCGGATCAGCTGGATTAAACCCAGACTTTCATGGGGAGAATGTGCAAGCTCCTTACAGACAATTGGTGGTATTGTAAAGTGTTTTACTAACTGCTACACTACCAAGCTGCAACATAGAGTTGAGGTGGAGATCTTCTATAACTCGAGTGACTACAACAGGCCAAGCTGGACTGAATAGGCCACCAATATTCCAAGGCAAATGCAATGTCAAATTAATTTCAAGAGGACAAAAAGATAAAAACAAGAATGTCATGCAGAGGCTTTAGAAGACATTAGTCAGACAGCATTTGGAGCATTCTTTGGGGCCCGTATCTAAGAAAAGATATGCTGGCATTGGAGTGGCTCGAGAAGATGTTCAGAAGAATGATTCCAGGAATGAAAGGGTCAACGTACGTGGAGCATTTGATAACTCTGGGCCTGTACTCACTGAAGTTTAGAATAATGAGTGGGAGTTCTCATTAAAAACTATCAAATACTGTAAGGTCTAGATAGAGTGGACATGGAGAGGGTGTTTCCTTGAGTGGGGAAGTCTAGGATCAGATGGCACTACCTGATAATCCAAGGACATCCCTTTGGAACAAAGATGAGGAGATGCTTCGTTAGGCAGGGGGTGGGTGATCTGTGGAATTCATTGCCACAGACACTGATTAGCCCAAATCATTGGATGTAATTAAAGCAGAGCTTGATAAACTCTTGATTAGTGAAGGCATCAAAGATTACAGAGAGAAGGCAGGAGGATGGGGGTTGAAAGGATAATAAATCGGCCATGATGGAATGGCAGAGCAAACTCAGTAGGTCAAGTGGCCTAATTCTGCTCCTTTGTCTTATGATCATAAAGCAAACATGATGATTTGACAGACCAGGCCTAATGGGCTTAATTGTGCTCCTATTTGTTATATGGTGTTATGATATCTTGCTTTACCAGCCCATTGGCTAAGATCTATTGCGATCCAAGTCCACAAGACATAGGAGCATAGTTATGCCACTGGGAAGAACACAGATTCCAGGGTGGTGACATGTTTGAACTTCACTTGAGGCACAGACTTCACTCTGCTCAAATGGGCCCAACTGAATGATCTGATTCATAACCACAGCCTTTTTTGCCCCCTCCTTCCCAAATGAGTTACTCACCGACCAGTGATGCTCCCAGTTAGGCTCATTTGATCCAGTAGAAAATATACAGAGGATGTGTTGATCAAAACTTCAAAACGAGGTAACACTGAAACAGCAAAGTGACAAAGAACATTAGGTGTAATTCTCTGGAGCAAATTCTCATGGGGCATCTGCTGGTGGGGGTGGAGGGGGTCATTGCCTTGTTGCTGCTTGTGCATGGGAGGGGTATTTGGGGGTAGCTTCAGGGTTCTGATGCTTTAACTGTCATTCATTCTTTGGGGCAATCCTCTGTTTTCATGGATGTTTGCGAAGAAAAAGAATTTCAGGATGTATATTGTATATATTTCTCTGACATTAGATGTACCTATTGAAATATCTATTGAAACATTTAAAGCCTCTATCACTATGTGTAGCAACTGTGCATGGAGCCATTAGAAAAAGGTCACAGCAGCATAATGGAGCTTTAACCAGCGATCAGTCCATGTCTGAGAGCAAATTAAATGAGGCAGGGCCAAGCACTGCGGAGAATGAGTTACTGGTTAAGAGAAAAAAGGAAGTGCAGAGCAGGTATAGGCAAGTAGGAAGAAATGATGGAGGGAAAGGAATGCGAGAGAACACTTAAGAAAGAAAGCGGGAGGGCTAAAAGAATGCATGAAGCTATTTGCTAATAAAGGATCGAATGCCTGACTTCGATTTTGGAACAGTCATTATTGGACCTGAGTGTATGTCATGTAATTAAATAAATCCGTGGGGGTCAACTTTAGTGGCAATTGGTTTGATTAGAACTGGCTGAAACACTCTATGTCTAATAGCAGGGGACTAGACCTTGATGCCATCAGTCATTATTCAGGATCAGAATAAGATTTATTATCACCAACATATATCCTGATATTTGTTGTTTTTGTGGCAGTAAATGTAAGCTATTCAAGAAATTCCACACATTGGTATTAGAATTAGTTTATTATTGCCACATGTACCAAGATACCGTGGAAAAACTTGTCTTGCAGACCGTTCATACAGATCAGATCATTCCACAGTGCATTGAGGGAGAACAACGTAAAATAGTAATAATGCCGTATAAAGTGTGAAAGCTATCAAAGAAGTGCAGTGCAATTAAACACTAAAGATTAAAGATTAGCTTTATTTGTCATATATACATTGGGGATATGCTAATACAGCCCACAAGTATTGCTAATTTCAGAAAACCAAGCCTGCACTGCTCCCTGCTACTATGGAAGGTTACGACTTGTACGTGGTGAGGACCTGCAAGTACCTGGGGGTGCACCTGGTGGACAGACTTGAGTGGAGCACCAAGACAGAGGCTGTGTACAAGAAGGACCATAGGCACATTTACTTCCTGAGGAGACTGAGGCCCTTTGGAGCATGTAGACCTCTCCTTCACATATTCTACCAGTGCGTTGTCATTGGTACAATCTTCTATGCGGTGATGTGCTGGGGCAATGGCATCAACATGGGTGATGCCAACAGGCTCAATAAACTGATTAGAAAGGCTGGCTCTGTTATAGGAGTCAAGATGAACACACTGGAGGCTGTGGTAGAACAAAGGATCCTATGGAAAATCCTGGCAATTCTGGACAATGTTTCTCAGCCTCTGTATTCCAATTTGGCTGAATAGAGGAGCACTTTAACAGACTAAGACAACTGTGCTGCTCCAAAGAGCACTATATGAGGTCATTCTTATCTCGGCCATTAGGCTCTATAATGAGTCAGAGAAGTGATGATGCTCTGCTGGTAGACTGTTATTAACCTCTGTTTACCAGAGCTCTGTTTAAGCTCCGTTTAGATCTGTTTACCACACCCTGATGTTGCGTAAATCTTGTATATCTTATTTTTAAGGTAACTTTTTTTTAAATCTTCTCTTCTAATATTTGTATATCGGTGCATTTGCAATGCTACTGTGACACTGTCATTTCCTTTGGGATTGATACCTCTATCTATCCATTGCCATTCTTCCAGTGCCAAAATGCCATACCCACAACTTGCTCACCTTAACTCATACAGAATGTCTCTGGAATATGGGAGGAATCTGAGAGAATGTGGAGGAAACCCAGGAATTGATAGATAGATACTTTATTCATCCCCATGGGGAAATTCAACATTTTTTCCAATGTCCCATACACTTATTGTAGCAAAACTAATTACATACAATACTTAACTCAGTAAAAATATGATATGCATCTAAAATCACCCTCTCAAAAAGCATTAATAATAGCTTTTAAAAAGTTCTTAAGTAGTTTACTTAAATACATTGAGTCCTAACCCCGGCACTTTAACATATCTTACTCCTGGCGGTTGAATTGTAAAGCCGAATGGCATTGGGGAGTATTGATCTCTTCATCCTATCTGAGGAGCATTGCATCGATAGCATCCTGTCGCTGAAACTGCTTCTCTGTCTCTGGATGGTGCTATGTAGAGGATGTTCAGGGTTTTCCATAATTGACCGTAGCCTACTCAGCGCCCTTCGCTCTGCTACCGATGCTATACTCTCCAGTACTTTGCCCACGACAGAGCCCGCCTTCCTTACCAGCTTATTAAGACGTGAGGCGTCCCTCTTCTTAATGCTGCCTCCCCAACACGCCACCACAAAGAAGAGGGCGCTCTCCACAACTGACCTATAGAACATCTTCAGCATCTCACTACAAACATTGAATGACGCCAACCTTCTAAGGAAGTACAGTCGATTCTGTGCCTTCCTGCACAAGGCATCTGTGTTGGCAGTCCAGTCTAGCTTCTCGTCTAACTGTACTCAATTGAACCCAATCTTACAGCTGACATTGCAAATTGTTATGTTAACTGCCTCACTACCAGGCTTCCCTAAAGTGCAGGATCATAATAAGGCAGAACGTAAGGCCAAGAGTCCATCTTATCACATAAAAGGTCCTTTCAAGCCTCTGATAACAGTGGGGTAGAAGCTGTTAGACTCTTGAATGGTAACAATATAAGTTCAAAAAGTTTAAAGTAAGCTTATTATCAGAGTACATATTTGTCACCACATACAACCTGTAGACATACTCAGCAATTTCATAGAATAATAACTATAACAGGATCAATGAACGTTCAACCAGAGAGCAGAAGTCTGAAAACTGTGCAAAAATAAATAAATATCAATATGAAATAACAAGATGAAGGTTCCTTAAAGTGAGATTATTGATTGTGGGAATATCTCAATGGATGGACCAGTGAGTATAGTTATACCCTTTTGTCCAAGAGCTTGATGATTGTGGGATAGTAACTGTTCTTGAACCTGGTGTTGTGTGTCCTGAGACACTCGTCCCTTAGATAGATAGACAGATAGAGTGGAAGTGTAGAGGACGATCCCCATAGTGGGGAAGTCTAGGACCAGAGGGCACAGCCTCAGAATAGAGGGATGTCCAATTGGAACAGAGACGAGGAGGAGTTTCTTTAGCCACAGGGATGATGAATCTGTGGAATTCATTACCATGGATGGCTGTGGAGGTGAAGACACCAGTTTGTTTTAAGCCGAGGTTGATAGCTTCCTGATTAATTATGGGTTAAAAAGTTACAGGGAGAAAGCAAGAGAATGAGGGTAAGAGTGGTAAAAAATTAACCATGATGGAATGGCAGAGCAGACTTGATAGGCTAAATGGCCAAATTCTGCTCCTATGTCTTATGGTCTTAATGGTTGGATAGACAGACAGCAGACAGATAGATGGAATGCAATTGCTGCATTACCAGGGAAAAGCACCAGATGGCGACTCTTACTTTTAATATTCAAACATGTGCTAATTAATGCAATAGATAGATAATCATAGATCCTAATTTTTGGCCCTGAGATCATTTTGAAAGCAAACTGCTCTACCTTCAACATGGATCTTCTTCAGAAGTTTCCATCTCAACAACAGATATTGTATACTCCAACCCACAAGGGGTTGGATGAGGGATCCTTTGGTAACTATTCTCTGTGGTCTGGTAGAGACTCAGTGACCCTGTATTGCTATAGAGATAATGGATTATAATCCCATCACTTGAAAATTGCTTTGGTCTCCCGAGCCCCTCTAAAGTCTTCTTCAGTTACTGCCAACTTTCATTTAACTGTCCCTTTATATTATTTAGAGATACTGCATAGAACAGCCCTTCTGGCCCAATGAGCCACACTGCCCAGCAACCCATCTATTTAGAACTGGCCCATTCCAGAACAAATCTGCCAAGGGCTGGTGCGAAAGGAGGAGGGTTGGACATGGGGCTAGCCTCAGAGTCCCATAAAAACCCAGAGCTACAGAAACATCACAGAAGCTCCAAGGAAAGAGAAGGTGGGCCAAACACCTGGGACAACTGGATAGGCTGGCCCGTGACAGAGGAGTGTGGTGAGCAGCTGTCAGTGTCCTATGCCCCAGTAGGGGTAATGGACTTAAGTAAGTAAGTATTGCAAGACAACTTACAATGATCAATTACATAACCTACTAACATGTATGTCTTCGGACTGTGGATGAAACCTAAACAGTTCACAGGGAGAATGTAGAAGCTCCTTACGCATGGTGCTGGAATTGAACTCCAAATTCCAGAATGCCCCAGGCTGTAATCGTATCACTCTAACTGCTACAGTACCGCGTGGCCCTGAACATCTGGAGTGGGATGAGTGGAGGAAAGTATTTGTGAGACAGAATCACGGAGGGCATTGGATCATGGGCACAAGCCTCCCTGCCATCAAGGACACCTTTAAATCCTAATGCCTCAGTAAGGCAGTATCCATTAGACCTTGACCACCCATAAAGTCTCATTAATACCATCAGGGCAGAGGAACAGGAGCCTGAAAACCCATACTCAACATTTCTGCATCAACTTCTTCTCCATTAGATTTGTCCTCTCATCATGTTCTAGCTGACATTTTCCCTTATGTGTCCCATTAGTTCCAACATACGCTCAATGGCCACAGTATTCGGTACAACTGTACACCTGCTCATTAATGCAAATATCTAATCAGCCAATCATGTGGCAGCAATTCAATGCAGGCATGGTCAGGAGATTCAGTTGTTGTTCAGATCAAACATCAGAACAGAGAAGAAATGTGATCAATATGACTTTGACTGTGGAATAATTGTTGGTGCCAGATGGGATGGTTTGAGGATCACAGATACTGCTGATCTCCTAGGATTTTTACGCACAATGGTCTCTAGAGTGTACAGGGAATGGTGTAAAAACAAAAAAAAACATACAGTGATCGCCACTTCTGTGGGTGAAAAAGCCTTATCAATGAGAGAGGTCAGAGGAGAATGGCCAGACTGGTTCAAGCTGACAGGAAGCTGACAGTAGCTCAACTAACCATGCTTTAGAACAGTGGTGTGCAGAAGAGCATCTCTGAATGCTTAACATGTCAAACCTTTAAGTGGACGGGCTACAGCAGCAGGAGATCATAAGCATATGCTCTATTAGGCACAAGAGGTAGCTAATAAAGAGGCCTTTGTATGTGCAGTATATAGGAAACATTTCTTGCTGAATGTCGGGTTTGTATCTAAGTATACTGAATGGTATTCTAGATCAGGTTATGAACAGATCAAATGGACGACAGACTATTTTACACTGAGAGTTACGTAATAATCCAGACAGGACAACAATTTGCCATGGATTGGAAGCTTTTTTCGACCATAAGTGCTGGTACAGTACATAGTAAAAATAAGACATTTTTTCAGGACCATGGTGTTACATGACACAGTACAAAAACTAGACTGGACTACATAAAAAAACAACACAGAAAAAAACTACACTAGACTACAGACCTACACAGGACTGCATAAAGTGCACAAAACAGTGCAGGCATTACAGTAAATAATAAACAAGACAATAGGGCAGTACGGTGTCAGTCCAGGCTCTGGGTATTGAGGAGTCTAATAGCTTGGGGGAAGAAACTGTTACATAGCACAAAAATACAACTGCAGATGCTGTGGATCAAAGATCAACTGTTACATAGTCTGGCCGTGAGAGCCTGAATGCTTCGGTGCCTTTTCCCAGATGGCAGGGGGGAGAAGAGTTTGTATGAGGGGTGCGTGGGGTCCTTCATAATGCTGTTTGCTTTGCGGATGCAGCATGTAGTGTAAATGTCCGTAATGGCGGAAAGAGAGACCCCGATGATCTTCTCAGATGACCTCACTACCCACTGCAGGGTCTTGCAATCCGAGATGGTGCAATTTCTGAACCAGGCAGTGACGCAGCTGCTCAGGATGCTCTCAATACAACCCCCATAGAATGTGATGAGGATGAGGGGTAGGAGATGGACTATCCTCGGCCTTCACAGAAAGAAGAGATGCTGCTGGGCTTTCTTCGCTATGGAGCTGGTGTTGAGGGACCAGGTGAGATTCTGCACCAGGTGAACACCAAGAAATTTGGTGCTCTTAACGATCTCTACCGAGGAGCCATCGATTTTCATTAGGGAGTCCTTGCTCCATGCCCTCCTGAAGTCAACAACCATCTCTTTTGTTTTGTTCACATTCAGAGACAGGTTGTTGGCTCTGCACCTGTCCGTTAGCCGCTGCACCTCCTCTCTGTAAGCTGACTCGTCTTGCATGTCTCAATGACACACGGAGAGCTATGTTGACTGGAGTCGGCTTTATGCTTTGGCTCTTGGTAGGGTCACCCATGCCAAACAGGTCAAAGGGTAGAGATCAGACTAAGAGTGGTCCGGCAGTCCTCCAGGGTCGGGGTTCAAATCAGGCTAACAGCCCTGACTGGTCAAACAAAACTATTATGGAAACAGCAATGAAAGATCCTTCTACACCTGAGTGGCCAAGGACAGACGGAGGATCTTCATTGCTGCCCTAAGAACCAGCAGTGTAATGGGCAGCAATAATAATATAATAATAAAGAATCAACTAATACAGTGGTTGGCATGTAGAGCTTTTTCAGAAGAGTAATTACAGAGGCTCTACAACAAGTAGTTAAAACTGCCCAACATATCACTGGCACTAGACCATCCACCATCAAACCCCTGCGAGTGCACATCACACACAACCTCTCACGGTCCCTGAACATATCCCACACAGACAGGAAAGCTCACCAACTCCTCTACTTTCTGAGAAGGCTGAAGAGCGCTGGACTTTGCACATCCATACTCACGCCATTCCACAAATGCACAGCAGAGGACGTCCTAACAAGCTGCTTCACTGCTCGGTGCAGAAACTACAGCGCGGCAGACAGGAAGGCTCTACAGGGGTAGTTAAAACTGCCCAACACATTGCTGTCACCAGCCTAACCACCATCAATAACATACATATAGAAAGGTGTGGGAAGAGGGCCAGTTCCCACCGCTACCTGTAAGGAGTTTATATGTTCTCCCCGTGACCACGTGGGTTTCCTCCAGGTTTCCTCCCACAGTACCTTGAGGCAAGTCAGAGTAGAGAAATCCCCCGGACCTGACAGGGTATCCCCTCAGAACTTGAAGGAGACTAGTGTTGGAATTGCAGGGACCCTGGCAGATATATTTAACATGTCAGTATCTACGGGTGAGGTGCCGGAGGATTGGAGGATAGCTCATGTTGTTCCGTTGTTTAAAAAAGGCTCTAAAAGTAATCCAAGAAATTATAGGCTGGTAAGTTTGACGTCTGTAGTAGGTAAATTATTGGAAGGAGTACTACGAGATAGGATCTACAAGTATTTGGATGGATAGGGACTTATTAGGGAGAGTCAACATGGCTTTGTGCCATGAGAGTTAACATGTTTAACAAATCTATTAGAGTTCTTCAAGAAGGTTACCAGGAAAGTGGATGACGAGAAGGCAGTGGATGTTGTATACATGGACTTCAGTAAGGCCTTTGACAAGGTCCCGCATGGGAGGTTAGTTAGGAAAATTCAGTCACTAGGTATACATGGTGAGGTAGTAAATTGGATTAGACATTGGCTCAATGGGAGAAGTCAGAGAGTGGTAGTGGAGGATTGCTTCTCTGAGTGGAGGTCTGTGACTAGTGGTGTGTCACAAGGATCAGTGCTGGGTCCATTGTTATTTGTCATCTATATCAATGATCTGGATGATAATGTGGTAAATTGGATCAGCAAATTTGCTGATGATACAAAGATTAGAGGTGTAGTGGACAGTGAAGAAGGTTTTCAAAGCTTGCAGAGGGATCTGGACCAGCTGGAAAAACGGGCTGAAAAATGGCAGATGGAGTTTAATACAGACAAGTGTGAGGTATTGCACTTTGGAAGGACAAACCAAGGTAGAACATACAAGGTAAATGGTAGGACACTGAGGAGTGCAGTAGAACAGAGGGATCTAGGAATACAGATACAAAATTCCCTAAAAGTGGCCTCACAGGTAGATAGGGTCATAAAGAGAGCTTTTGGTACATTGGCCTTTATAAATCAAAGTATTGAGTATAAGAGTTGGAATGTTATGGTGAGGTTATATAAGGCATTGGTGAGGCCGAATTTGGAGTATTATGTGCAGTTTTGGTCACCTAATTACAGGAAGAATATTAATAAGGTTGAAAGAGTGCAGAGAAGGTTTACAAGGATGTTGCCGTGACTTGAGAAACTGAGTTACAGATCAAGGTTGAATAGGTTAGGACTTTATTTCCTGGACCGTAGAAGAATGAGGGGAGATTTGATAGAGGTATATAAAATTATGATGGGAATAGATAGAGTGAATGCAAGCAGGCTTTTTCCACTGAGGCTAGGGGAGGGAAAAAACCAGAGGACGTCGGTTAAGGGTGAAGGGGGAAAAGTTTAAAGGGAACATTAAGTGAGTGGTGGGAGTGTGGAATGAGCTGCCAGATGAAGTGGTAAATGTGGGCTCACTTTTAACATTTAAGAAGAACTTGGACAGGTACATGGATGGGAGGTTAATGGAAGGATATGGGCCAGGTGCAGGTCAGTGGGACTAGGCAGAAAAATGGTTCAGCACAGCCAAGAAGGGCCAAAAGGCTTGTTTCTGTGCTGTAATGTTCTATGGTTCTAGTACAAAAGTGTGCCGGTTGGTTGGTTTAATGATCATTATAAATTGTCCCGATGTTTAGGTTAGGATTAAATCGAGGGATTGCTGGGTGGCACAGCTCGAGTGACCTATTCTGTGCTGTATCTCAATAAATCATCAACAAAAATAACATCATGAAGGATCCTGCCCACCCTGCTTAAGCTGTAAGGCTGATCAACACCTCCACCCAATAATCCACCCCTCCACAACCCAAACCACCACTAATTTATCACTTCCTGTCCCTCACCTTATGTACAGACACTACTGTGCCTAGCATCACTTTATGGACATACAATCAATCTATGTATATAAGCTATCTATGTATTTAGATTTACTGTGAGTTTTTTATTATTGTGTTCTTTTTCTTATTGTGTTTTTTTTTCTGCTGCGTCAGATCTGGAGAAACAATCATTCTGACTTCTCCCTTCCTTTCCAGTCCTGATGAAGGGTCTTAGCCCAAAACGTCAACTGTTTATTCCCGTGCATGGATGCTACCCGACCTGTCAATCTCCTCCAGCACATTGTGTGCATTGCTAACAATCATTTTGTCATTTATTTATTGAGGCACAGTGTGAAATAGGCCCTTCTGGTCCTATGAGCCGTGCTACCCAGCGAATTCTCTGACTTAATCCTAGCCTAAACATGGGGCAGTTTACAATGACCAATTAACCTACCAACTGGTAGGTCTTTGGACTGTGGGAGGAAACTGTAGCACCCGCACGGTCACGTGGAGAACATACAAAATCCTTAGAGGCAGCGGTGAGAATTGAACCCTGGTCACTGGTACTGTAAAGCATTGTGCTAACCAGTACACCACCATACCCTCCCTTTCATCCTCCTTTACACTTATCCACTGGAAATGACATTAAACAATCTTGAATAATAGAATTTACATCAAGATTGAAATGTTTCAGTTCCATTCAAAAATTAGAATCTTAAAATTAAACAAAGCAAACCACAAAAGGGTGAGGTGTGAATTGATTATTGCTTACTGGAAAACCAAAGGTTATGACTGGATAAAAGCAAAGGCTGGTATTTAAATAATTAGTATATAGTGGGCAATAAACAGATAATCCGTTGAGAAATATAAAACCAACATGAAAGATAGTATTTGGAATATTGTGCTCAGTCTTGGGCTCAAGATGCTGTTGAGCTAGAAAGAGTGCAGATTTTTGAGGATGCTACCAGGACCTGAGGCACTGTACAGACTGAGTTAAGAAGAATTAGGTGGGATCTTACAGAGGTGCAGAGGTGCAGAGATGTGGTTAATGCGACTTTAGGGAATCAAGATCTAGAGGGCATAGGCCTATGATGAGAGGGGAGTGACTGAATAGGAACCAGAGGGTCAGTGCTTTCACCCAATATATGGAACAAATTGCCAGAGGAAGTGGATGACTTCGTACATCAACAACTTTGAAAAGGCACTTGGACAGGTGCATGGATAGGAAAGCTTACAGGGATTTATTTATTCATGTTATTTATTTAGAGATACAGTGGAACAGGTCCTACCAACCCAATGAGCCTCATTGCCCAACAACCCACCAATTTAATCCTGGCCTAATCACAGGACAATTTACAATGACCAATTAACCTGCTAACTGATACGCCTTTGGACTGTGAGAGGAAACCAGAGCACCTGGAGGAAACCCACAAATTCACAGGAAGGACATACGCATTTCTTACAGAGGAGACTGGAATTAAGCTCCAAACTCCGACACCCAAGCTGTCGTTGCACCAACTGCTATGCTACCATGGGCAAAAGGGACTAGTTTAGATGTACAATGGACACCAAATGCAGGAAGAACTTGGCAGGTCAGGCAGCATCAATGGAGAGGAATAAAGTGTCAATGTTTCAGACTGAAATTTTGAAAGAGTCAGATTACTACAGCACAGAAATAGGCCCTTTAGCACACCTAGTCCATGCCGAACTATTATGCTGCCTACTCTCATCGATCTGTATGCAGCCTATAGCCCTCTGTACACCTCCCATCCATATACCCTATCCAAATTTCTCTTAAATGTTGAAATCGAATCTGCATTCACCATTAACTGACCCGCTGAGTTCCTCCAACATTTTGTGTGTGTTCCTCTGGCTATCAGGAAGTGGTGGGGCCAAAGGGCTCCATCTGTTCGCACTGCACAATGATGTGTGATTGTATGGCTCTAGGTTGTCCAACCATGCCCTGCTTAAGAGCTGGATTTAAGAAATAGTAGCTAAATAGAAGAATATGGAAATAGTATAATTCATGTGGGACAGAATAGATGGGCCAAATAGAACTGGAAATGGAATTGGTTTACTATTGTCACATGTACCGAGATACTGTGAAAAGCTTGCTCTCCATGCTGAACATACAAATCAAATCATTACACAGTGAGTTAAAATAAGATAAAACAGCAACATTGCAGAAGAAATTGTTGCAACAACAGAGGAAGTGCAGTGTAGGCAGATAATAAGGCACAAGTTCATAATGAGGTAGACCATGAGATTAAGAATCCATTTTTAAGGGACCATTTAATAGTCTTACAACAGAGGCAGTCAATAGCACATCTAAGCACACAAGATGGACTGCTCAATAGTCTTACGACAGTGGGGAAGAAGCGGTCCTTGAGCCCAGTGGTACGTGCTTTCACAGTTTAGTACCTTTTGCCCGATGGGAGTGGGGAGAAGAGAGAATGTCTGGGGTGTGTGGAGTCTCTGATTATGCTGGTTGCTTTACTGAGGCAGCGAGAAGTGTATTTGCTGTAAATATCCATACGATGAGGAGATACTCACCATACTCGGCCACACTGAATGTCTTCTTCTGTATTACCTCCTGCAAAGGAATGACAGAATTTATCATTCAGTCTGACAACCTGCAGTAGAATTTTAATCTTACTTGAAACCAGAGCCCCTCACCCCCAGCGCCCCCCCCCCCATAGGGGCATTTAAGAAACTTTTCTATAGGCACATGAACAATAGAAAAATGAAGGGCTATGTAGGAGGGAAGGGTTAGGTTAATCTTAGAGTAGGTTAAAGTTTGGCACACCATACTAGGCCAAAGGGCATGTACTATGCTGTAATGTTCCATGTTCCACATTCTATGTTAACAATTTTGCTTAAATGGTCTATGATGATGGAGAAAATTTAACAATTTAAGGAGAAACCAAATTAAAGTACTAAATGGGCCAGATAAAGCAAATTTAGGACAATCCCATAGGAATCTGGGGAGAATAGAGGCAACCTATCGAGGTGTGCAAGAGATATCGATTGAGTAGGTAGATACTTAATCCCAGGGCGGAAATGGCTAAAACAAGGGGAGTAATTTTAAGCTGATTGAAGTATATGGGGAGATGGATTAGGATTTTTACACAGAGAGTGGTGGGTGTGTGGAACGCCAAGGTGGTGGTAGAGGCAGATACATTAAGGACATTAAAAAAACTCTTAGATAGGCCCATAGATGAAAGAAAAATGAAGGCCTATGTGGAGGGAAGGGTTAGATTCATCTTGGAGTAGTTTAAAAAGTTGGCACCAATCAGCCAGATCTTCAATCTCCCTCATAAATGCTGATTTCCCGCCACCTTTGATTTGGCCTATGATAGCATTGCCATCAGCAAACTTGAAGATGACATCGGAGCTGTGCTTAGCCACACAGTCATAAGTGCAAACTGAGTAGAGCAGGGGAATTAGCACGCAGCCTAGTGGTGCACCTGTGCTGATGGGGATTGTAAAGGAGATGATGTTGCCAATTCGAACTGACTGGGATCTTCAAGTGAGGAAATCGAGGATCCAATTACACATGGAGGCATTGAGGCCAAGGTCCTCAAGTTTATTAATTAGTTTTGAGGGGATGATGGTATTGATTGTTGATAAAGAGCATCCTGATGTATACATCTTTGCTGTCCAGATGTTTCATGATGAGATAGTGAATTGGCTTTGTGGAAGAAACCAGATTAGTAGATGGTTTCCTCTCTGACTGTAGGTCTGTGTCTAGTGGCATGTCACAGGGATTGGTTCCGGGTCCATTGTTGTTTATCATCTATACCAATGGTCTGGATGTATAATGTGGTTAAGTGGATCAGCAGATTTGAGAGTAACACCAAGATTGGGAGCATAGTGAACAGCAAGGAAGCTTACAGTGGGATCTGGACCAGCTGAAAAATGGGTTAAAAGATGGCAGATGGAATTTAATGCAAACAAGTGTGAAGTGTTGCACTTTGAAAGGCCAGTCCATGGTAAGTGTAGCTTGTGTGGTGTGCCAGACAGTGTTGGTCTCCAAGGATTTTAGGGTACCTAAAATGGTTAATTATTGTTTAATCTGAGTCATTATATTTAGAATTCCTTGTGTTTTTTCTTGAGCAACTCGCTCTTTGTAATGTGCTCTCCTGATTCTTTCTGGTTAAATGTGTTAAGTTTATTTTGATAGTCTTGGGGACTCTGTGTTACCTGTATTATTTAAGTGGAGGCCTGATTAGCACTAATCACGTTTTCCTAGCTTTTAGAATGTTACATCTCGAGATGTCATTTGGCCAAGCTACCACTTTCTATTGGAAATCTCATGAATAAACTCTGGTTGCCGTCTCTACATCGGAATCTGTCTTTCCTCCACACGTGAGGTCTGATACTGCCAGCGCACATCGTGACAGTAGGACTTACACATTGAACAGTAGGGCAATGAGGAGTGTGGAAGAACAGAGGAACCTGGGAACACAGATCCATAATTCACTGGAAGCGGTTTCACAAGAAGGTAGGGTCAAAATGAAAGCTTTTGGTACATTGGCCTTCATAACTCAGAGTCCTGAGTATAGGAGTTGGGATGTTATGTTGAAATAAAATGTTAGGGGTGTCAAATTTAGAGAATTGTGTGTAAGTTCTGGTCACTTACTGTACCTACAGGAAAAAGATATGTAATATTCAAAGAGTACAGAAAAATTTCCAAGGATGTTGCCAGGGTTTGAGTTATAGGGCTTTATTCCCAGGAGCATAGAAGAATGAGGGGAGATTTCATAGAGGAATATAAAATTCAGGAGCATAGATAGGGTAAGTGCAAACAGGCTTTTTCCACTGAAATTGGGTGAGACTAGAACTGGAAATCATAGGATAAGGGTGAAAGGTGAAATGTTTAGGGGGAACATGAGGAGAAACATTTTCACTCAGTGAGAGAGTGGAACGAGTTGCCATTGAAAGCGGTGAACGTAAGTTCAATTTCAAGATCAGGTAAGTATATGAAAGGTTAGGGGTATGGATGGCTATCTTTACTACTTTCTGCAGATTTCATCAGACCAGAGCAGAGCAGTTGCCATCCCAGGCTTAGATGCACTTTCCATAGCACATCTGAAGACGGTTGAAAGAATCCTTATAGACAAGGCAAGTCTTCTGAGACACCTTAGAAAGCACATACACTGATGTCCTATCTTCAAAGTTCAAACTAAATTTATATCAAATGGAGACTGTTACCATACACTACTCTGAGATTCATTTTCTTTCAGACATTCAGATTAGAACAAGAAATAAATGAAATCAGTGAAAAACTATACACAAAGACTGACAAACAACCAAAGTTCGAAAGAAGACAAACAAATAAATAAATAAATAAATAATACTGAGAATATGAGTTGCAGAGTCCTTGAAAGTGAGTCAATAGGTTATGGGATCAGTTTAGTGTTGAGATGAATGAAGCTGTCCACTCCAGTATAAGAGGCTGATGGTTTAAGGATAATAACTGTTTCTGAGTCTGATGGTATGGGACCTAAGTACCATGTACCTCCTTCCTAATGGTAGCAGCAAGAAGAGAGCATGGTCTAGATGCATGCCTCAGTATGGAGCGATGAGGTGAGTTTACCTTTGATATGGATGGAGCAATTCAGGCAAGTCCCTTTCATTAGATACAACTTTCTCCCATAGTGAGGGGAGGTGGCAAGTAACAGAGAAAGGTAAAAGAATTGAATACTCGAAGAAGGTGTTGAGAATTTGGTTAGGGAAGTTGAGGATAAGGTGCCAAACACTGCCATAGACCAGTTTGTAATAAACACAAGAGATTCTGCAGGCGCTGGAAATCTGGAGCAACACACACAAAATGCTGGAGAAACTCAGCAGGTAGGGCAGCAACTCTTCTCTGATTACCATCGCCTTGTCAAGGTAGACAGGCTTGTGAAATCCTGAGATCTTGGGAGCCATAGTGTCTGGGGTTTAGCCATTTGGCGTTTACCTCCTGGTAGGGTCACCCATGATGATAAGGGCAAGGGGGAAGTTCCACACAAAGAGCGACCCAACCTGGACCTCAACAGTGGAGCTGGTGGAAGATGATGACACGTCACATTGGCAGTGAAGGTGGAGGAAGGCTACAGCAGTGAAAGGTCTCCAGTCGTCTTGCCACTGGACCCTGAGCCCAATTTGTTAAGGATCATGTGGTGGCTGTCCCTGCATCGGCCTCCCCACTTTACAACAAAGTCATGCACAAGCGTTCGCCATGGCAACTGATCAGCCCAGGATCAACGTGTTGGGTTTGCAAACAAACCCTTAGCTAAACATCGAACTCGACCACACAGCCGACATAGTGCGGTCAACTTATGTGACCACACTAGAACTATGGAGGAAAATACAATAAACTGTTGACATTGTGGACCGGGATCCTTCATCAGGAATTCCACCAATATTTTGTGTGAATTACTCATAGACCAGTTGGGAAGCTCACTTGTACTTTACTCCCTTTGCTTGATCCATAAAGCTGAGAAGCGTGATTGACAGCACTTACATTAAATGTGACACGTATCTCCCAGTTGCCTTGCAGAGCATTGGGCGACAATAAAAATTCTTTGGATACAACACCTAACGTAGTCTCTAAATCCGTCCATTGCTGGATCACCGATCCTTGTGGGTTCTGTTCAATAAAAAAACACTTCTTAATCAAAGTTCAAAGTAAATTAATTATCAAAGTATGTATCTATCACAATACACCAACTTGAGATTCATTTTCTTGCAGACATACATGGTAAAACAATGAAATGCGACAGAATCTATAAAAAACACTACAAAAGCAAAGACTGACAAGTCAAACAGCTAATGGACAAAAGAAGATAAACTGTGCAAATGAAAATAAATAGATAGATAGATAGATAGACAGACAGACAGACAGATAGATGAAGAAATTATACTGATAACATGAGCTGCACAGTCCTTGAAAGTGAGTTTGTATGTTGTGGAATTAGTTCCGAGTTGAGGTGACTGAAGTTTCCACACTGGTTAAAGAGTCTGATGGTTGACTCATTTTGGTGAATCATTACTGAAGCTGGAATTCCAGTTGCAGCACAATAACTGATATTTATATAGCACCTTTTACGCAGTAAAAAGTATACAGGTATTTCACAGGACGCTGGTCAAGAAAGATTTATTATTGTTGGATGTACCAAGGTACAGTGAAAAATGTTTATTTTTATTTAGAGCTATAGCACAGAACAGCTTTGCATGTCATCTAGACAGCACAGTAACACAGTGGTTAGCCATGATTAATGGCCTGTTGAAGCATAGCAAGTCTTTCGAGTTTTTAAAAATGCAGCGAGAAATGATCGTGTAAAAAAACATAGTGCTACATGTGCTTCTTCAGGAGGAGAAGATGTTCAAGTTTAGAAAAAGGACAGGAAATGGACCGGATTCATGGGTTCATAAACAGTGAGTACATTGGAAAGACTGACATGTTTGATTACACCACACCTAAGTGGATATTATATATGGAAAGACTTAAGCAGAATTTTAAAGCAAATGAAATATCCAGTGAGAAACGAGGATTAATAAGAGAAAACTCCAATGAACTAAATACACCTTCTTTATATCAAGATAAACAATAAACTGGACTGGTCAAAGATCACTGAGGCTGTCTACAAGAAGGATCAGAGCCGTCTCTATTTCCTGAGGAGACTGAGACGTTTTAACATCTGCCGGACGATGCTGAGGATGTTCTACGAGGCTGTGGTGGCCAGTGCTATCATGTTTGCTGGGGCAGCAGGCTGAGGGTAACAGACACCAACAGAATCAACAAACTTATTCGTAAGGCCAGTGATGTTGTGGGGGTGGAACTGGACTCTCTGACAGTGGTGTCTGAAAAGAGGATGCTGTCCAAGTTGCATGCCATCTTGGACAATGACTCCCATCCACTCCATAATGTACTGGTTAGGCACAGGAGTACATTCAGCCAGAGACTCATTCCACCAAGATGTAACACCGAGTGTCATAGGAAGTCATTCCTACCTGTGGCCATCAAACTTTACAACTCCTCCCTCGGAGTATCAGACACCCTGAGCCAATAGGCTGGTCCTGGACTTATCTCCACTTGGCATGATTAACTTATTATTTAATTATTTATGGTTTTATATTGCTATATTTCTTCACTATTGTTGGCTGGTGCAGCTGTAACGAAACCCAATTTCCCTCGGGATCAATAAAGTATGCCTGTGGGTCTGACTGAAAGAAGAAAGAGAAAAAAGGAAAAGAAAGAAGAGGATGGCATGAGTGCTACAGGAATGGAAGAGGGTAAACCGGACCTAATATCTCGAGAAATTAGCAAATTCAGAGATACTCATCATCTGGGGCTATAACCAGAGCACCAGTTGTGAGTTGGAGAGCTCTAAGAGAGGAGGTGGTGCACAGGTCCAGGAGCAAAGTTTAAGAGGAAAAAGCTTCACAGGAACTCAGCTATAACCGGAGCACCGTTTGTGAGCTGGAGAGCAGGGAAGGTTCAGGCATTAAAGGGAGACACTGCCTAGCGGAGCGGTCATCGATGGAGTGGTCTGAGTCAGGGTGGTAGGGCTTTGGCTCATTCGGGCTTCGGCAAGGTAAGAGGGTAAGTGGACTTTGTTTTTTTTTCTTTGCATTTTTTTGGGAGGAATAGAGAACATGTCTGCAGAGTTAGTACTTTGCTCTGGGTGTCAGATGTGGGAATACTAGGAATCTTCCAGTCATGCAGATGGACACATCTATGCCAGGTGCACCAAGATACAGTTTCTGAGAGATTGTGTTAGGGTTCTGGAGCTGCAGCTTGATGACCTGCAGCTTATTAGGGAAAGTGATCAGGAGATAGATAGGAGATACAGGGAATTAGTCACCCTGAGGCTGCAGGAGTTAGATAAGAGGGTGACTGTCAGGGAAGGGAAGGGAAGGGAAGGGAAGAGCTCAGATAGTAGAGAGCATCCCTGTGGCCATTCCCCTCAGTAGTCGTTATCTTGTTTTGGATGCGGTTGAGGGGGATGACCACGGTGATTGGGTTTCTGGCACTGAGCCTGGTTCTGTGGTGCAGAAGAGAAAGAGGAAGATGAGGAATGCGGTAGTCATAGCGGACTCCATAGTGAGGGGAACAGACAGGAGGTTCTGTCAGCTTGATAGAGATACCTGCATGGTGTGTTGCCTCCCAGGTTCCAGGGTATGGGCTGTCTTGGATCGGGTGCAGAGTATTCTGAAGGGAGAGGGTGAACAGTCAGAAGTCTTGGTACTTGTTGGTACTAGTGACATAGGTAGAAAAAGGGAGGAGGTCCTGAAGAGAGAATTCAGGGAGTTGGGTAGGAAGCTGAAAAGCAGATCCTCCAGGATAGTAATCTCAGGATTGCTGCCTGTGCCACGTGCTAACGAGTGCAAGAATAGCATGATCAGGTGTATTAATGAGTGGCTGAGAGACTGGTGTAGGGGGCAGGGCTTCAGGTTTCTGGATCATTGGGGCCTCTTCTAGGGGAGGTACAACCTGTACATTAAGGACGGGTTACACCTGAACCCAAAGGGATCCAATATTCTAGCAGGTAGGTTTATTACAGCTGTTCACGAGGGTTTAACCTATTTTGGCAGAGGGAAGGGAACTGGAGTGATAGGGCTAAGGAAGGGGAAAACAGAAATAAATCAAAGATAGCATGCAACAGAGATGATAGAATGGATAGAGGCACAATCACAGCCAGTGTGATGATTTACAGGGCAATAGAGGCATGGTGCAGTTAAAACTGATAGCAACAAATACTGGACTGAAAATGTTATATTTGAATGCATGCAGCATAAGAAATAAAATGGATGATCTTGAAATTCAGTGACAGATTGGCAAGTATGATATTGTGGCCATCTCTGAAACTTGGCTGAAGGATGGCTGCCACTGGGAGCTGAACGCCCAAGGATATACAGTGTATCAGAAAGATAGGTTAATAGGCAGAGGGGGTGGTGTGGCCTTGTGTATAAGAAATAATATGAAATCATTAGAAAGGGATGACATAGGATTGGAAGGTGTAGAGTCTCTATGGATTGAGTTAAGAAATGATAAGGGTAAAAGGGCCCTAGTGGCAGTTGTATACAGGCTTCCAAACAGCAGTCGGAATGTGAATTACAAATTACAGCAGAAGATAGAGAAGGTGTGTCAGAAAGGCTATGTCATGATAATCGTTGGGGATTTTAGCATGAAAGTGGATTGGGAAAACCAGGCCAGTACTGGACCTCAAGAGAGAGAATTTGTGGAATGTCTATGAGATGGCTTTTTAGAACAGCTTGTTGTTGAGCCCACTAGGGGATCGGCTGTGCTGGATTGGGTGTTGTGCAGTGATCTTGAGGTGATAAGAGAGCTTCAGGTTAAGGAACCCTTAGGGAACAGTGATCACAATATGATTGAGTTCACACTGAAATTTGAGAAGGAGAAACTAAATTCCACTGTGTTGGTATTTCAGTGGAATAAAGGGAATTACAATGGCATGAAAGGGAAACTGGCCAAGGTTGACTGGAAAGCGACACTAGCAGGAAGGACAGCAGAGCAGTAATGGCTGGAGTTTCTGCAGAAAATGAGGCACGTGCAAGACAGATATATTCCAACTAAAAAGAAATTTTCAAAGGGAAGAAGGACACTACCATGGCTGACAAGTGAGTCAAAGCCAAAGTAAAAGCAAAAGAGAAGGCATACAAGGAAGACAAAGCTAGTGGGAAGATAGAGGATTTGGAAGCTTTTAAAATCTTGCAGAAGGAAACAAACAAGGTCATTAGGAAGGAAAAGATGAATTATGAAAGGAAGCTGGTGACTAATATCAAAGAAGATACTAAAAGCTTTTTTAAGTATATAAAGGGTAAAAGACAGTCGAGGGAAGATATAAGACCAATAGAAAATGATGCTGGAGATATTGTAATGAGGGAAACAGAGATGGCAGAGGAACTGAATGCATATTTTACACCAGTCTTCACAGTGGAAAACAGCTGCGGATTACCGGACATTCAAGAGTGTCAGGGAAATGAAGTTTGTGCAGTGAAAGTTATGACAGAGAAGGTGCTCAGGAAGCTTAATTGTCTGAGGGTGGATACATCTCCTGGACCTGATGGAATGCACCCTCAGATTCTGAAGGAAGTAGCTGGAGAGATTGTGGAGACATTAACAATGATCTTTCAAGAATCGATAGATTCTGGCATTGTATTGGATGACTGGAAAATTGCAGATGTTACTCCACTCTTTAAGAAGGGTGGGAGTCAGCAGAAAGGAAACTATAGACCTGTTAGCCTGACATCAGTGGCTGGGAGGAAGTTGTTGGAATCGATTGTTAGAGATGAGATTATGGAGTACCTGGAGGCACATGACAAGATAGGCCAAAGCCAGCATGGTTTCCTGAAAGGAAAATCCTGCGTAACAAACCTACTGGAATTTTTGAAGAAATTACAAGTAGGGTAGACAAAGGAGATGCAGTAGATGTGGTGTACTTGGATTTTCAGAAGTCCATTGACAAGCTGCCGCACATGAGGCTGCTTCGCAAGATAAGAGACCATGGAATTACAGGGGAGTTACTAGCATGGCTGGAGGATTGGCTGTTCAGCAGAAAACAGAGAGTGGGAATGAAGAAGAAGAAGAAAGTCCTTAACTCCTTTACATACCAAAGGGTTGATTCTATGAAATTATGGCTCAGATTATTAATTTTGTCTCTTGGAATACAAATGGTTTAAACCATCCGATTAAACGGAAGAAGACTTTTAAAGTATTCCAAAGACTGAATGCTCATATTATTTTTATACAAGAAACTCATGTGAGGAAAGAGGATAATCAGCGTTTTTTTAGCCTTTGGAAGGGACAACAGTTTCACTCGAATTTGAATGCTAAAATGAGAGGTATTTCAATTTTTATTGATCCCTCAATTACATTTGTTCATTATGATATTGTTTCTGATCCGAATGGTAGATTTTTGTTTATTACTGGGTTACTTTGTAATAAAAAAATGGTTAAGGCTAATGTTCATGCTCCAAATGTGGATTATCCCGAATTTTTTAAGAATTTATTTACTGCTTTCCCTGATCTAAATGAATATATGCTGATAATGGGTGGTGATTTTAATTGTTGTTTGAATACTTTGATGCATAGATCCATATCTACTCAAGCCTTACCAAACAAGTTGGCTACTCTTATCAATTCTTTTACGAATGATTCTGGAATTTTGGATATTTGGAGATTTCTACACCCCAAGGATAAAGTGTTTTCATTTTTTTCAAACATTTATCATTCTTACTCTAGAATCGATTACTTTTTTATTGACTCGTCTCATTCCATCTGTGATTGACTGTAACTATGACATTATTGCCATTTCTGATCATGCTGCAATGAAAATTTCTATCAAGTTAATGGATACAGCTCCTAGTATTAGACAATGGCGATTTAATTCCAATCTGCTTCAAGACTCAGATTTTGTAAGTTTATGGAGGAACAGATTGATTTCTTCTTTTCAACTAATTTTATAGAAGAAATTTCCAACGGGACACTTTGGGACACTTTTAAGGCATATATCCATGGTTAGGTTATTTCCTATTCTGTTGGTATGAGGAAATGTATTAAGAATGAAACATTATTATTGGTTGATAAGATCAAAGAAATTGATAAGAAATATTCCATCGCTCCTAGCAAGGATCTTTATAAACAGAGAGTCAGGATTCAAATGGAATATAATTTATTACTTACATCCTCGATTGAAAATCAATTAATGAAAACCGGAAGTGAGTTTTATATATATATAGTGATAAATCGGGTAAATTATTAGCTAATCAATTGAAAACTGCCTCGGTTAAATGCCAAATCATTAAGATTCGTAAACAAGATGATAATTTGACAGTTAATCATGAGGAAATAAACAAATCTTTTCAATATTTTTATACCTCTTTATATAATTCTGATTTTCCCATTGATCCTATTCTCATGTAAGACTTTTTAAGGAAATTAAATTTTCCGAAATTATCACCCGAAGAACGTTTAATATTAGAAACTCCCATTACAGATGAAGAAATAAAAGGTGTCATTCTTTCAATGAATTCTGGTAAATCACCATGTCCAGACAGTTATACAGTAGAATTTTTCAAGAGTTTCTCTTACATTCTCTCTCCTTGGTTAGGTAGAGTTTTTAAAGAAGCAATTAGATTGGGTAAATTACCACAATCATTTTATAGGGCTTCTAATTCCTTAATTTTAAAAAAAGAATAAAGATCCTACTGATTGTGCATCATATCGACAGATATCTTTGTTGAACGTAGATTCTAAGATTTTTTCTGAGATATTGGCGGCTAGGTTGGAGAAGGTGTAACCTCGAATTACATCTGTGGATCAAACTGGATTTAATAAAAACCGTTGCTCTTCTTTTAACATTAGGAGATTAATGTTTACACTCCTTCACGTAGTACTCCAGAATGTGTCATTTCATTAGATGCTGAGAAAGCATTTGACAGAGTTGAATGGCCATATTTACTCACTGTATTAGAGAAATTTAATTTTAGTTTGACATTTATATCTTGGATTAAATTGATATATAATAACCCAGTAGCTTCGGTTAACTCTAGTAATCAAAGATCTCCCTTTTTTCACTTATTTCAGGGCACCAGGCAATGCTGTCCTCTTAGTCCGTTACTATTTGATATTGCTCTGGAACCTTTAGCAATTGCTATTCGGGAATCATCTAATATTTTTGGTATTACCCGCAGGGATGAGATATATAAACTATCATTATATGCAGATGATTTATTATTGTATATTTCTAATCCTGAGGAATCCATTCCCGCAGTTTTATCTTTGCTGGCTCAGTTTAGTAATTTTTTGGGTTACAAACTGAACCTTAATAAGAGCGAACTGCTTCCTCTAAATATGCAGGTTCTACTTTATGAACGTTTACCCTTTAAATTGGTTACCGACTATTTTATATATTTAGGGGCTAAAATTACCAAAAAAATAAGGATTTATTTAAGGCTAACTTTTTACCTTTAATTGATCAGATTAAACATTTATTCACTACTTGGTCACCAATGTCTTTGTCATTAATAGGTTGGATCAATGCTATCAAGATGATCATATTACCTAAATTTTTATGTTTATTTTAAGCGGTACCAATTTTTATTCCGAAGTCTTTTTTTGATAGTGTTGATTCTAAAATTTCTTCATATATTTGGCAGAATAAAAATCCGAAGCTAGGCAAAATTACTTACAGAAGTCAAAAAAGGAGGGTGGTCTGGCACTGCCGAATTTTAGATTTTATTATTGGGCAACTAATATCCGCTATTTGAAATTCTGGCTATGGGACTTGGATATAACTTTAAGCCCTCACTGGGTAAATCTCGAATGTAAATCGGTACAAGGGTTTTCACTGGGTTCTATCTTAGGGACTTCGCTTCCTTTTGCTCTTTCTAAATTGTATAAACAATTAGATAATCCAATAGTTAAATACACTTTATGAATATGTTTTCACTTTTGGAAATTTTTTGGGTTGAATCAATTTATTCTAGCAAGTCCTATTATATCTAAATTTTTTTTCTATCCCTCTATTAGGGACCAAGCCTACTTGACTTGGAAAACTAAAGGTATATTACGATTTTGTGATTTATTTTTAGATAATTGTTTCATGTAATTTGAACAATTATCCAACAAATATAATTTACCTAGATCCCATTTCTTTAGATATTTACAGGTTAGAAACTTTTTAAGTACCATCCTTCCTACTTTCCCAAATCTATACTCTATAGATAGTTTTGAAAAATTTTTGATTTAAATCCTTTTCAGAAAGGTGCAATAGCAACTATCTACAATATAATTATGAAAATTCATTTAGATGCATCTAATAAAATTAAAAATGATTGGGAAAGGGAACATAAGCTTACTTTACCTATCGGAAAATGGGAAAAAATTCTTCAATTAGTTAACTCATCCTCTATACATGTTAAACATTCGTTGATACAGTTCAAAGTAGTGCACAGGGCCCATATATCCAAAGATAAATTAGTTCGTTATTATTATTATTATATAAGTCGAGTATGTGACAGATGTCATTCTGAGACCGCCTCTTCAACCCATATGTTTTGGTCATGTTCCGCTTTGAAAAAATATTGGGAAGATATCTTTGACATTATTTCAACTGTTTTGAATATTGATTTACAACCTCATCCTATTATTGCAATTTTTGGTTTACCAATGATAGAGCATAGAACATAGAATAGTACAGCACATTACAGGCCCTACAGCACACAAAGTTGTGCCGACCCTCAAACCCTGCCTCTCATATAACCCCCCCCCCACCTTAAATTCCTCCATATACCTGTCTAGTAGTCTCTTAAACTTCACTAGTGTATCTGCCTCCACCACTGACTCAGGCAGTGCATTCCACACATCAACCACTCTCTGAGTAAAAAACCTTCCTCTAACAGCCCCCTTGAACTTCCCTCCCCTTACCTTAAAGCCATGACCTCCTGTACTGAGCAGTGGTGCCCTGGGGAAGAGGCGCTGGCTGTCCACTCTGTCTATTCCTCTTAATATCTTGTACACCTCTATCATGTCTCCTCTCATCTTCCTTCTCTCCAAAGAGTAAAGCCCAAGCTCCCTTAATCTCTGATCATAATCCATACTCTCTAAACCAGTCAGCATCCTGGTAAATCTCCTCTGTACCCTTTCCAATGCTTCCACATCCTTCCTATAGTGAGGCAACCAGAACTGGACACAATACTCCAAGTGTGACCTAACTAGAATTTTATAGAGCTGCATCATTACATCGCGTCTCTTAAACTCTGTCCCTTGACTTATGACAGCTAACACCCCATAAGCTTTCTTAACTACCCTATCTACCTGTGAGGCAACTTTCAGGGATCTGTGGACATGTACCTCCAGATCCCTCTGCTCCTCCACACTACCAAGTATCCTGCCATTTACTTTGTACTCTGCCTTGGAGTTTTTCCTTCCAAAGTGTACCACCTCACACTTCTCCGGGTTGAATTCCATCTGCCACTTCTCAGCCCACTTCTGCATCCTATCAATGTCTCTCTGCAATCTTCGACAATCCTCTACACGATCCACAACACCACCAACCTTGTGTCATCTGCAAACTTGCCAAACCACCCTTCTACTCCCCCATCCAGGTCATTAATAAAAATCACGAAAAGTAGAGGTCCCAGAACAGATCCTTGTGGGACACCACTAGTCACAACCTTCCAATCTGAATGTACTCCCTCCACCATGGAAACTCATATGAAATCTCAGCTAGAGTTTGCTAGAAGGCATGTGGGAGACTCATATGGAGCCAGTGATCATTAATGGAGAATGTGTGCAGCAGGTTAAGACCTACAAGTACCTGGGAGTACAGTTAGACGAGAAGCTAGACTGGACTGCCAACACAGATGCCTTGTGCAGGAAGGCACAGAGTCGACTGTACTTCCTAAGAAGGTTGGCGTCATTCAATGTCTGTAGTGAGATGCTGAAGATGTTCTATAGGTCAGTTGTGGAGAGCGCCCTCTTCTTTGTGGTGGCGTGTTGGGGAGGAAGCATTAAGAAGAGGGACGCCTCACGTCTTAATAAGCTGGTAAGGAAGGCGGGCTCTGTCGTGGGCAAAGTACTGGAGAGTTTAACATTGGTAGCTGAGCGAAGGGCGCTGAGTAGGCTACGGTCAATTATGGATAACTCTGAACATACTCTACATAGCACCATCCAGAGACAGAGAAGCAGTTTCAGCGACAGGTTACTATCGATACAATGCTCCTCAGACAGGATGAAGAGGTCAATACTCCCCTATGCCATTAGGCTTTACAATTCTACCGCCAGGACTTAAGAACTTTTTAAAAGCTATTATTAATGCTTTATGAGATAGTGATTTAGATGCATATCATATTTTTTACTGAGTTAAGTATTGAGTGTAATTAGTTTTGCTACAACAAGTGTATGGGACATTGGAAAAAAGTTGAATTTCCCCATGGGGATGAATAAAGTATCTATCTATCTATCTATCTGATGTCAGCTGGAAGAAGGTTCTATAATCTGATTAAACCAAAATTGAATTTATTGACCATCAGACTAAGTGCTATATTTAGCATAAGCCAAACAGACCATCTAAAACACACCATCCCTACCATGAAGCATGGTGGTGGCTGCATCAGGCTGTGGGGATGCTTCACTGCAGCAGGCTCTAGAGGCTTGTGAAGGTGGAGGGTAAAATGAATACAGTAAAATACAGGGAAATCCCGGAGGGAAACCTGATGCAGTCTGCAAGAGAACTGCGACTTGGGAGAAGATTTGTTTTCCAGAAAGACAATGACCCCAAGCATAAAGTCAAAGTTACCCAGGAATGGCTTAAAAACAACAAAGGTAATATCCTGGAGTGGCCAAGTCAGAGCCCAGACATCAATCCAGTTGAGAATTTGAGGTTGGACTTGAAAAGGGCTGTTCACTCACAATCCCCATGCAATCTGACAGAGCTTGATCAGTTTTGTAAAGAAGAGTAGGGAAAAATTGCCAGGTCCAGATATGCAAAGCTGATAGAGACCTATCCACACAGACTCAAGGCTGTGATTGCTGCCAAAGGTGCAGCTACTAAATGCTGACTTGAAGGGGTGGGGGGTGAGTAATTCTGCAATCAATTATTTTGTCATTTTATATTTGTAATTCATTTTGATCAATTTGTAGAGATCTGTTTTCTCTTTGGCACAGAAGAGTCTTTTTCTGGTGATCAGCGTCAAAAAATCCAAATTAAATCCACTGTGATTCAATATTGTAAAACCATAAAACATGAAAACTTCCACAGAGAGAGAGGATAAATTCTTTTCACGGGTGTGTGTGTGTGTGTATTTTCCCCCACCCCTAATGGGTGGTGTGCATGTGTATGTTCCCTCAATCTTGCATCCTCTCCCAGAGGCCTGTGAGCTTGAGGGTTCAGTGCAGTACTCTTGCTGTTCCTAGTACTGTGTGCTCTTCTGAGCCGAGATCTCTGATGTTGTTCCTGGGATTTCTTGGAACCACTCTTCCAGTCCAGGTGTCACAGCTCCAAGTGCTCCTATCACCACCGGGATTACTCTGGCTTTAACTTTCCACATCCTTTCTATCTGCTCTTTCAAGCCCTGGTATTTCTCCAGCTTCTCATATTCTTTCCTCCTGATGTCACCGTCATTTGGAATCGCCACATCTATTACTATTGCTTTCTTCTGTTCCTTGTCCAGTACTACTATGTCTGGTTGGATGGCCAGTACTTGTCTATCAGTCTGTATTTGGAAGTCCCAAAGGATTTTAGCTCTGTCATTTTCCACTACCTTCTCGGGTGTTTCCCATTTGGACTGGAGAGTGCTCAACCCATACTCCACAAAATGTTCCTGTACACAATCCCTGCAACTTGGTTGTGCCGTTCAGTGAATGCTGACCCTGCCTGCATCCTGCACCCTGCTACTATGTACTGGATGATTTCAATGGATTCCTTGCACAGTCTGTATCTTGGGTCTTGTCTGGTGTGACAGACCCCTGCTTCTATTGCTTGTGCTCAGTGCCTGTCTTGTGCAGCCATGAGCAGTGCCTCTGTGCTATCCCTCAGCCCTGCCATTTCCATCCATTGGTAGGACTTTCTTATGTCACCACCTCTGATATCTGGTGATGGTACATCCCGTACAGTGGCTTGGCCTGACATGGCCTCTGGTCCTCTGGCTCTGCTTCACCCACTTCCATTTCCATGTCCCCTGCCTGTTGAAGGGACGCAGCTCAAAACATCAACTGTTTACTCCTTTCCATGGAAGCTATCTGAACTGCTGAATTCCTCCAGCATTTTGTGTGTTGTTTGGCTTTTCTGGTAGTTGGAATAACAGTAAAGAATACATCTTTTTATACTAGGGAGCCATTCAATAGTCTTGTACCAGTGGGATAGAAGCTGTCCTTGAGCCTGGTGGTATGTGTTTTCAGGCTTTTGTATCTTCTGCCCTTTGGGAGACAGGAGAAGGAAAGAATGTCCAGGGTAGTTGGGGCCTTTGATTATGGTTGCTGTTGTACTGAGGCATGGTACAAAGCACACAAGGAGATACCAGGACAAGGGCATGACAAAGTAGAAGTTCACTGCTCCAGTGACCTCCGGCGAGGTCTGTGTGGAGTTTGCACGTTCTCCCTGTGCTCTGGTTCCCTCCCTATCCCAGGTTGGTAGGTTAATTGGCCACAGTAGATTGCCCCTAGTGTGTAGGTGAGTGGTAGAGCCTGGGAGGAGTTGATGAGAATGTGGGGAGAATGAAAGAACATAGCCATTATAGGTTGGAGACACAAGAAACTGGATCAACTACGAATGTTACATCCAATATGGATGTTGGTTCCATATTGCAAGGACTAATTGTCGAGGCGGTGGACTTGTTTTGGGGGACTATGAGATTCATGTTGCATGTACTTCTGGATTCTGGCTATTCTTTATTTCTGCTGTTTTTGAGTGCTTTGTTCAGGCGATCGAGATGGACTGGGGTGCTTCGGTGAAGAATGGCTCTGTGTGCAGTCTGCAGTGGGGTAGTGGCACAGTACTGAACTGAACTAAACTGAGTACAACTGGACTCCTAGTTTGGTGTTTGATATTCTATGTACTGTTTGTTCACTTTTTGCCATTTGTGCAATTTGTTTTTTTGCGTGCTGGGTGTTCGATGTTTTCTTGAACGGGTCCAGTGGTGTTTTTTTGTGTTGTGGCTGCCTGTGGGAGGACGGATCTCAGAGTTGTATTCTGTACACATACTTTGATAATAAGTGTATTTGAATAGTTGAATCTTTTGAATACTGTCTGTCCTACATTGCTTGTGCACAGCTGTCAGTTGATACGCTAGCAAGTACCCAATCCAGGGCAGTGCGATTTGGAGAGCAAGCCATTGCCCATGCATCAGGCTCCCCCTCTCTACACAGCTGATGAATCCAAAGGAACGACAGAGACTGATACAATTTGGCACCAGAGGCACCACAGGAGTTGCCAGTCAGGTTGAACTCAACATAGGACTGCCATAGAGACTCCAGCTCTGGAACTTTACTGTAACTCCTTCCTGATGACAGCAGTGAACATAGCCTAGAAGGTGGGGATCCTTGATAATGGACCTGCTTTCCTGTGAGCATTTCATGTACAGATGTAATCAATGGTGGGGAGGGCATGATTAGGGATAGTCAACATGGCTTTGTCTATGATAGGGTGAGACAAAAACTAGAGATGATAGGCTTAAGGATGAAAAGTGAAATATTTAAATAAACAAAATGCAAAAGAAGACAAACTGTAAGTGGGTCTCTATGTCATAGAATCAAAGTTCTAAGTAAGTTTATTATCAAAGTATATATATGTCACCTTATACAATCCTAAGATTCATTTTATTGCAGGCATACTCAATAAATCTATAATAGAATATTAACTATAATAGAATCAACAAATGACCACACCAACTTGGGTATTCAACTAGTGTGTAAAAGACTACAAATTGTGCAAATACAAACAGAATGAAATAATATTAATATATAAATATCAAGAACATGAGATGAAAATTCTTTGAAAGTGAGTTCTTAGGTTAAGGGAACATTTCAATGAAGGGTCAAGTGAAGTCAGGTGAAGTTATCCCCTTTGGTTCGAAAGCCTGATGGGTAATAATGGTTCCTGAACCTGAGGCCAGTCAGGTTGAACTCAACATAGGACTGCCTTTGAGACTCCAGTTCTGGAACTTTCCTTGGGGTTTACTCCCAGAAGCGTTCCCCCGCAAGTCTGCGAAGGTTTGAGATCAGAGTTTACATTTTCCGAGATGAGTTGTCAACCACAACTGACAAGCACCATCTACCCAAAGCAACTGGTTTTAAGGCGTCAGTAACCTGTCTTTGCCCCTTCCCCTGTCAGTAGAAATGGTTCAGCCAGGCTTGGTAGCTAAGCCACATGTAAAGGCCAGGAGCTGGACTTGATTGTCAGAGGCTATTTGAGATGCACGCCATTGAGAGCATTTAATAGGTAGTGGGAGCTTACCCCTATTACCACCTCCAGGTATAACCACCGTAATGACCCATCACAGGAACATGTCCTTCAGTCCATGATGTTGTACAGAATTAATTAAGTTAATCAAACACCCAACTAAACGAATCACTTGCCTACACAGTATCCCTATCCCTTCATTCTCTACATGTTCCTGGCTGGTTCCATCCTAACTGGCTGCTTCTCCCCACCAGAAAGGATGTGATGGAGAAGATCCAGAGGAACTACACAAGAATAACCTCAGTAATGAAAGGGTTAATGTATGAGGAGTGTTTGATGGCTCTAGAGCTGAACTCACTGGAGTTCAGAAGAATGAGGGGGAATCTCATTGAAACCTATCGAACATTGAAAGGCCCAGATAGAGTGGACATGCAGAGGATGTTTTCTATAGTGGCAGAGTCTAGGACCAGAAGGCAGAGGTTCAGAATAGAAGGAGCTCCATTTAGAATAGAGATGAGGAGGTATTTCTCAACAAGAAGGTGGTGAATCTGTGCAATTCATTGTCACATTTGACTGTGGAGGCCAAGTCAGGAGAAAGAAGGAGAATGGGATTGAGAGGGACAACAAGTCAGCCATGATCAAATGGCAGAGCAGACTCATTGCGCTGACTGGCCTAATTCTGCTCCTACACTCAGTGGCCACTTTATTAGGTACACCTGTACACCTGCACATTAACGTGAATATCTCACTAGCCAATCATGTGGAAGCAACTCAATGCAAAAAAGCATGCAGACATGGTCAAGAGGCTCTGTCGTTGTTCTGACCAAACATCACAATGGGGAAGAAATGTGATCTAAGTGACTTCAACTGTGGAATAATTGTTGGGCCAGACAGGGAGGTTTGAGTATCTCAGAAACTACTGATCTTCTGGGATTTTCATGCGCAACAGTCTCTAGAGTTACAGAGAATGGTGCAAATAGCAAGAGATATCCACTGAGAGGCAGTTCTGTGGGGAGAAAGAAACCCTTACTAAAGAGAGGGGTCAGATGAGAATGGAGAGGCTTGTTCAAGTTGACAGGAAAGTGACAGTCACTCAAATAATCACATGTTACAACTGTAGTGTGCAGAAAAGTATCTCTGAATGCACATGTTGTACCTTGAGGCAGCTGGACTATAGCATCAGGAGACCATGAACATCCAGTCAGTGGCAACTTTATTAGGTACAGGAAGTATCTAACAATGTGGCCACTGAGTGTACATCTGTGTGGCCACTGATGTGGGCGTCTACCTAGGCATAACCACAAGGCCATGAGATAAAACCACGCTGTATAAGTGGCACTTTTTGGTTGAGTGTTGGGAGTGGTCCGAGCAGAAGAATTAATCTATGCTCCTCAACGTGAAGTGTCCTGGGTCTGGAACACCTGCCCATCAACACGGAGTTAGGTTACAAGCCTCGAGGAATGACTCAGCTGAAAGTCAACCAACTGTACGACAAAAAGAGCAAAGAATCCAGGAAACAATCGCTGGCAAAAACTTGGGCCTCACCTTTATTTCCGGAACTGGATGCATCATCCCTGAATGGACAATTTAAACAAAGGGGCCCATTCAGAACACTGCACTGTGCATGTGAGGAAGGCAAAACACTCTGCCCATGAAAGGTCTCCGATGGCTCCCTGTTATAGCTGTTGGCCTATTCAGTTTCAGGACCATGTTGACGTCAGCGTTAGATGTTCTATGTTACCTCAGACTCTCAGTCTGGTTTCTTAATCATGAACTGGACACATCAGGAGTAAGTAAATGTTGGTAAATAGTTGACTCAACATGAATAAGAGGGGAAATTTTAAGCTGGTGAGCCTGATGTCAGTAGTGGGTAAATTATTGGAAGGTATTCTATGGGACAGGGTACATAAGTATTTCAAAGTTCAAAGTAAATTTATTATCAAAGTACATATGTGTCACTATATAACCAGATGACAATTACAGCACAGAAACAGGCCATCTCAGCCCTTCTAATCCGTGCCGAACACTTACTCTCACCTAGTCCCACCAACCTGCACTCAGCCCATAACCCTCCATTCCTTTCCTGTCCATATACCTATCCAATTTTACTTTAAATGACAATATCAAACCTGCCTCTACCACTTCTACTGGAAGCTCATTCCACACAGCTACCACTCTCTGAGTAAAGAAGTTTCCCCTTGTGTTTCCCCTAAACTTTTGCCCCCTAACTCTCAACTCGTGCTCTTGTTTGAATCTCCCCTAAGCTCAATGGAAAAAGCCTATCTACATCAACCCTATCTATCCTCCTCATAATTTTAAATACCTCTATCAAGTCCCCCCTCAACCTTCTACACTCCAAAGAATAAAGACCTAACTTGTTCAATCTGTCCCTGTAACTTAGGTGCTGAAACCCAGGTAACATTCTAGTAAATCTCCTCTGTACTCTCTCTATTTTGTTGACATCTTTCCTATAATTCGGTGACCAGAACTGTACCCAATACTCCAATATACCCCCCGAGATTCATTTTCTAGTGGGCATTCACAGTAAATGCAAAAGAACAGAATAGAATCAATGAAAGAACATAGAACATAAGAAATTGGAGCAGGAGTAGGCCATCTGGCCCATCGAGCCTGCTCTGCCATTCAATGAGATCATGGCTGATCTGGTCATGGACTCATCTCCACCTACCTGCCTTTTCCCCATAACCCTTAATCCTCCTTCTATGCAAAAATCAATCCAAACTTGGCTTAAATATATTTACTGAGGTACCCTCTACCTATGTTCCCTCTAAAGCTGTGCATGTGTGTACGCACACACACATTATTTAATCGGCACATAAAGGAAATTAATGTGCGCACAAAAGTTTAGTTACCTAAAATAATGTACTAATTAATAATTATACTTATGGAAAATAATCTTTTAGCTAAATGTTTCTGTAAACTAGTTAGTCGGTTTTTCAAATACCACAATGCACATCACTAATTTACGTCACCTCACCTTTCCTGTTCTGGTTTGTACAGCTGCATCACGGCAGCAGCCATCTTTGGCGGACAGTGTTGATATCGTAAAGTTTACAAAGATCTGTTTCAAATCCCATAGATAGATTACTAAGTTTTTATTGAAAAAAATATTGATTCACTGTGTCGAATTCAAAAGAAGCGAAGGGCGTGAAGCGCAAAAAAACTGCAAATTTGGTTAAAGTTTTGCAAAGCCAACAACATGAAGAAAACATCACAGTATATACAAGTTCATGTTGACTTTTATAAACAGTCTTTGTGTTCATTTAGAAGAAAGGTTTCCTGAAGATGAGTTACAAGAATGGTCAGCTTTTGATTTCTCTGCAATTGCAGATTGCGACTTCACATTTGGCGATGAACAAGCTAATGCCTTATGTCTAAAATATCATGATTTATTTTCTAGCTGAAAATACTGTAATAGTTAGACAGTTTAATGATTTCAAATTTTCCATGCAAGAAAAAATTAAATCCGAACTGATTTCAAACTTTGCTCAAATGGTGACATTTGTACTTCAAAATGAACAGTTTTGCGACCTTGCACAGTTGATGGACATTTGGAGAACCTTTCTTGAATCTAGTGCGGACAGTGAGCAAGGTTTTAGCCTAATGAATCAACCCAAAAACAGACTGAGAAACTGTTTAAGTGAATGTCATTTGGATATGTTAATGAGAATCAAAAGCTATCAATTGGATGGAAGTTCTATTAGTCTAGATAGAGTTTACAAAGAATGGATAAGTGCCAAAGACAGGAGAGAGGAAAAAATTGAGTGACTTAAAGCTATCGAGCTTCTCAACAAAACTCAGTCAGGTGTAAAAATCCTAACTGTCCCTGCACAATGTCCACTAAATGGTCTTTCCTGTCCTCTTTGTTCTGTTGATAACTAATGAGTCTGTTCATTGTACTAAGTACAAAAGTACAAAGTAAATTTTAATATCAAAATACATTTATGTCACCATATAAAACCCTGAGATTCATTTTCTTCTGGGCACACTCAGCAAATTTATAGAATAGTAACTATAACAAGAACAATGAAAGATCAATCAGAGAGCAGAATACAACAAATTGTGCAAATGAAAATATAAATAAATAGCAATAAATAACAAGAGTATGAGATAATGAGATAAAGAGCCCTTAAAGTGATTGGGGGAAACATTTCAATGATGGGTCGAGTGAGGATAGTTATACCCTTTTATTCAATTCAAGAGCCTAATAGTCAAGGGGTAGAAACTGTTCTTGAACCTGGTGGTGCAAGTCCTGAGGCTCTTGTGCCTCCTCCCTGATGGAAGCAGCAAGAAGGGAGCATAACCTGAGTGATGAGAATCTCTGATGATGGATACTGCTTTACTGTAGCAGTATTTCATGTAGATGTGCTTAAAGGTTGGGAGGGCTTTACCCATGATGCTCACATTTATTTAAGTTTGGTTATTGATAAATAAGCTCTTCTTGGGCTTCCTTTTTGATTTATGGCATTTGCGCATGTGACCGTTCTGCTAATCGTTGATTGCTCATGGCTGTTGGCAATATTGCTCATGGCAGTATTGTCTTGTAAATTGTTGGTTGCTATCGTGTTGTCTGTTATGGTATTTTCCTGTGTTTTATGCTTGGCACCAAACCTCAATCAATTCTGGTATGTTTCACATATTGGCAATAAGTGACTCTGAAGACCATAATGAGATAGATTATGAGGTCTGGAAGCTGTCCTTAAGCCTGGTGGTACATGCTTTCAGACTTTTGTATCTTCTGTCCATTGGGAGAGAGAATGAGGACACCTGGTGTGTCACTGTTATAAGAAAATGAATAGTTCCCTAGTATAAGGTGAACAATTGACCTGACTTTAGCTTATGATCTTGTACCTAATTGTCTACCTGCCCTGCACTTTGTGACTGTAACATTTTATTCTACATTTTGTTTTGTTTTTTAAACCTTGTTCTACCTCAATGCACTGTGAAATGATTTGATCTGTATTAACAGTATGCAAGACGAGCTTTTCACTGATTCTTGGCACATCTGTCAATAATAAACCAATTTTAATTCCAAATCTTTTAGTTCCTTGGGCTTTGTTCTTGTACTCAATGAATTCAGGATTGACCTCCTCTCCACTAATGGCTTTGCTAACAGAAATATACTATGTGCTTTAAATTTGCAAAATGGCGCTGCTTTTGTTTTCCCTCCGCCTTTAGCCATCACCTTGTTAGCCCCTACATTAATCTGTGAATCCGCTGGCCCTGTAACCAGCAACACTGAACAACCTTGGCCTCGCCTCATTGCATATTCTGGCCACACCATTAGAGGAAGGATGTTGAGGCTTTGGAGAGGGTGTAGAAAAGGTTTACCTGGTCACTCCCTGGATTAGAGAGCATGTCGTATAACTAGAATCTAGACAAACTTGGGTTGTTTTCTCTGGAGCAGCAGGGGCTGAGGGGAGTAGTGTTAATGGTTTATAAGATTACGAGAGGCATAGATTGAATAGGCACACAGTATCTTTTTCCTGGGGTTGAAATGTCTAATACCGGAGAACATACTTTTAAGGTGGTGATGTGAGGCACAAGTTTCTTGACACAGAGTAGTGTGAGCCTGAAATGCGCTGTCTGGGGCAGTGCTAGAGGCAGATATATCAGGGATTTTTTTTAAAGATGTTCAGATAGGCATATAAATGTGAGGAAAATGGAAGGATATGGATATTGTGTAGGTTGAAGGGATTAATTTAGTTGGCCATTTGATTACTAATTTAATTGGTTTGCCACATGTTCTATGTCCACCACATTCGAGATTTTCCCCTTGCTCTACCCAGCCCTATAGCTTAAGCTACAGTTATAGCTATAGCTACAGTAAATGGTTTTCTGAATCTCTCAGTCCACTAGAGGTGCTTTGACAGGACACGCTGACATTGATCCTTGTTCTACTTTCATTGCCTGACCTATTGAGCATTTGGTGAAATTAGAAACGAGAAATGCTGGAGGAGCTGAACAAATCCGGTGTAGAGAGAAAAACAAGACTGACAGTTTTGGGTCCATGACCTTGCGTCAGAGTAAGACTTCTTACTTAATTTCTGAAATTTGTCCCTGTTATTTAACGCAACCATTCCAGGTATTGTACTTTAAGAAACATAATCTTACATGGTTATTAATCACAGTAGGATGCATGGCTGTGGTAGGAGTGGAGTCTCAGTCAATTGTAGCGTGCCAGGCAGTTCAAAGAATTTCTAGTGGGACCAGAAATAATTGCATGGAAGGCATTCAAGAATGTTGATAAAAGTGTTCTTGGCAACTACAGAGCACCAAACTACATGCATTGGTATGTTCCACGGGACAGGGAAAGGATGGTAGCGTACAGGAACCATGATATATAAAGACTGTTGTAAATTTAATCAAGAAGAAAAGCTTATGAAACATTCAAAAAACCAGGTTATGATAGAGATCTAGAAGATTATAAGGCTAGCAGGAAGGAGCTTAAGAATGAAATTAGCAGAGCCAGAAAGGGCCATGAGAAGGCTTTGGTGAACAGGATTAAAGAAAACCCTAAGGCATTCTACAAGTATGTGAGGAGCAAGAGGATAAGATCTGAGAGTATAGGACCAATCAAGTCTGACAGTGGAAAAGTGTGTATAAAACTGGAAGCGTTAGTAGAGGTTCTTAATGAATACTTTCCTTCAATATTCACTATGAAAAAGGATTGTAGGGATGACTTGCAGCGGACTGAAAAGTTTGAGCATATATACATTCAGAAAAAGGATGTGCCGGAGCTTTAGGAAAGTTTCAAGTTGGTTAAGTCTCCAGGACTGGACAAGCTGTACCCCAGGCTACTGTAGGAGGCAAGGGAGGAGATGGCTGAGACTCTGGCAATGATCTTGGCATCATCAATGGGAACGGGAGAGGTTCCAGATGATTGAACGGTTGCAGATTTTTTAACCTTATTCAAGAAAAGGAGTAGAGATAGCCCAGGAAATTATAGACCAGTGAGTCTTACTTCAGTGGTTGCTAAATTGATGGAGAAGATCCTGAGAAGCATAGTATGATTAGGAGTAGTCAGCATGGCTTTGTCAAAGGCAGGTCGTGCCTTACGAGGCTGATTGAATTTCTTTGAGGATGTGCCTAAACACATTGATGAAGGCAGAGCAGTAGATGTAGTGTATATAGATTTCAGCAAGGCATTTGATAAGGTACCCCATGCAAGGCTTATTGAGAAATTAAGGAGGCATGGGATCCAAGGGGACCTTGCTTTATGGATACAGAATTGGCTTGCCCACAGAAGGCAAAGAGTGGTTGTAGACAGGTCATGGAGGCCAGTCATAGGTAGTGTACCTAGGGTGTCTGTTCTGGGACCCCTTCTCTTAGTGAGTTTTTAAAAATAAATGACTGGGTGAGGAAGTGGAGGGATGGTTTAGTAAATTTGCTGATGACACAAAGGTTGCGGTGTTGTGGATTGTGTGGAGGGCTTTCAGAGGTTACAGCAGAACACTGATAGGATGCAAAACTGGGCTGAGAAGTGGCAGATGGAGTTCAACCCAGATAACTATGATGGCAGAATATAGTATTAATGTAAGACTCTTGGCAGTGTGGAGGATCATAGGGAACTTGGGGTCTGAGTCCATAGTACACTCAAAGCTACTGCACAGGTTGACTGTGTGGTTAAGAAGGCCACAATGGACTTCATCAACCATGGGATTGAGTTCAAGAGCCAAGAGGTAATGTTGCAGCTATATAAGACCCTGGTCAGACCCCACTTGGAGTACTGTGCTCAGTTCTGGTCACCTCACTACAGGAAGGATGTGGAAACTATAGAAAGGGTGCAGAGGAGATTTACAAGGATGTTGCCTGGATTGGAAAGCAAACCTTATGAGAATAGGTTGAGTGAACTTGGCCTTTTCTCCTTGGAGCAACAGAGGATGAGAGGTTACCTGACACTGGTGTATAAGATAATGAGAGGCATTGATTGTGTGGATAGTCAGAGGCTCTTTCCCAGGGCTGAAATGGCTAACACGAGAGGACACAGTTTTAAGGTGCTTGGAGGTAGGTACAGAGGAGATGTCAGGGGTAAGATTGTTATGCAGAGAGTGATGAGTGCATGGAATGTGCTGCCAGCAAGGTGGTGGAGGCGGATATGATAGGGTCTTTTAAGTGATTCCTGGATAGGTACGTGGAGGTTAGGAAAATAGAGGGCTATGATTAACCCTAGGAAATTTCTAAAGTAAGTATATGTTCGGCAGAGCATTGTGGTCCAAAGGGCCTGTATTGTGCTGTAAGTTTTCTAAGTTTCTATGTCACTAAAGATTCATTTTCTACATTCCTATTTAGTCTTCCTCCCTGCAAATCTTGGCACTATCAGAGATGAGCGTGATGAAAAATTTCAGCCAGATATTGCACGGAGAAAGGATATCAGAGCACCTGGAATCCATCAATGCTATAGAACATTAGATGGGTGTTCAATTCCCGCCACTGTCTGTCAGGAGTTTGTACATTCTCCCCGTGACCACGAGGTTTTCCTCCAGGTGTTGTGGTTTCTTCCCACGTTCCAAAGAAGCAGGGATTAGGGTTGGTGAGTCGTGGGCGTGCTATGATGGTGCCAGAGCATGATGACACTTGTAGGCTACGCCCAGCACATCCGTGTTGGTCATTGACACAAACCACACACTTTGGCGCAAGTCTCGATGTTTGGATGGACATATGACAAATTAAGCTAATCCTTATATTTATTGCATTTAATTTTGCTTTTCCCTTTATAGGAAGGCTTTGAATAGGGTGCAGAAGAGGCTTACCAGGACGCCACCTGGATTAGAGAGCCTGTCTTATGAAGACGGGTTAAGCGAGCTAGGGCTTTTCTCTTTGGAGCAAAGGAGGAGGAGAAGTGACTTGATAGAGATGTATGAACTGGCAAGAGGCATAGATTCAGTGGTAGCCAACGCTTTCTTCACCAGGATGGAAATGACGAATATGAGTGCATTTAACTTTAAGGTGTTGGAAGGAATGTTTCAGTGTTTGGATATACATGTGACTGATCTAATAATCTGATTCTATAACTAACATGATTCAAAATGGCTCAATTTAATATCAAAGAGTATATGCAGAATACTACCTGAAATCCTTACTCTTCACAGAAACATCCATGAAACAAGTAACCACACAGAAGTAATGATAGACACATCAGAACCCCAAACACCACCCTTCCCCTCCCATCACAAAAGCAGCGACCCTCACCCTCCTCTTCCCCCCACTTGCACCAGTAGACTCTCCCCCCCCCGCCACTTTCCCACTATGCAAGCAATACCCACAGTCCCCAAAGAGACACGCCCACTCCAACATGTCTGTCCATGGCCTCCTCTACCGTCAAGATAAGGCCACACGCAGGTCAATGGAGCACTACCTTATCTCTCGCCTAGGTAGTCTCCTACCTGCCGGCATAAACATTCAACTCACAGACCTCTGTTGATACCCCTGCCCCCCCCTTACCCCCATCCCTATCTATTATCTTAGTCTGGTTCTCTTTCTTTTTTCCCCCCTCACTATAATCTCCCCCCAGCCCTACCTTTCTTTCTCTTTTATTTCCCATAATTCTCCACCTTCCCCATAGCCCATTTCCCTCCAGCCTATCACTTCCTAGCTCTCTACTTTATCCCTCCCCCCACTTCTTATCCCCCCTCGACCATCCCATGTTACTTCACTCTGAAGAAGGGTTTCGGCCCGAAACGTCGTCACTACCTCCTCCCATAGATGCTGTCTGGCCTGCTGAGCTCTGCCAGCATTTTGTGTTTTTATTTATTTCCAGCATCTGCAGATTCACTCGAGTCCCCAAAGAGACCTTGATCTGCAGTCCATCAGAAACTACGGTCCATAATAGTCAATTAAGATCAAGTAGTTTCAGAGCATGCACACTCATGTCACTGTCAGTCACACCCAAGGTAGAAGTTACTATTACACACTTACATAAATGAGGATGTTTATCTTGCCCAGGTATGGTTTCAAATCCATGTAGATGCATATGGCTCGAATTTTCACAGTCTGTCCTGGTTTGTACATCGCCTTGTCTGTCTGAATCAATGTGGAGACCCTCTCGGGAATAATCTCCGCAGAGCTACTTTCGGAAAACAGTAAGTTCTGGTCTCCATGGCCCTCCACCACCAAATTATATTGGTTTTCCGGCAAGCCTTCCTGAAGAATGCAGAAAGAAAAAAAATGAAGTTACAAGTACTAAAGTTACACTGACAAACAGCCATAAATGCGTGTCGCCCTCATCATCCTAATTGTAGCAATTTGTCCCGCGACACACTGATATTAAAGTTATAAAGTCATAGACCACTATAGCACAAATACTGACCCTTTGGCCCATCTAGTCTGTGACAACCTGCTCTTCTGGCCTAGGCCAAGCTACATGTACACAGCCCTTAGTCCTTCATACTCCTTCCATCCATGTACTTATTCAAACTTTGCTTATATGTTGCAATTGAGCCAGCATCCAGCACTTCCACTGGCATTCACTCCACCTTCTGAGTAAAGAGGTTTTTCCCTCAAATTCACTTTAAATATTTCACCTTTCACTCTTAACCCATGGCCTCTCATTCTAGTCTCACTCAGTCTGAGGGGGAAAACTGCTTAACTAAACCCTTCATAATCTTCTATACCTCTAAAAGATCTCCCCTCTTGTGCTTTAGTGAATAAAGTCCTTACCTATTAAATCTTTCCCTATTACTCTGGTCCTCCACACTCGTTCAAGTTTTTTGATATCTTTCCTGTGGGTAGGTGACCGGAACAGCACACAATGCTCCAAATTTGGCCACATCAACTTTAACATAACATCTCAATTCTTGTATTCAGTGTTCTGATTTATGAAGGCCAATGTGCTAAAAACTCTCGTTATGACTCTCTCTGCATATGATGTCTATATAAAGCGTCATTAATATTGTGAAAACTGCATGTTATTAGTGGGGATGAGCTCTCATTACTTATTAAATGTTCCCAATGGCATGTGTCTCAGATTGCCTCTAACAACCAAGTCCAGCTCCTTGCCTTCACATGTGCCTTAGCTACTAAGATCGTTGGAGCTGTTCCTTCCATCAGGGGCAAAGGCAGATTACTGGCACCTTAAAACCAATCGCTTTGGGTACATGAGTCTCGTCAGCCATGTTTGGCACTCATCTAGGAGATGGAAAACTCTGATCTCAAATCTCCGCTGCCTTGCAGTGGCACTCAATCATAGGGAAGGCTTCAGGAGTTAGAGTCCCTAAAGTAGTCCTAAGTTAAGTTCAACGCTGACTGGCAACTCCTATGACACCATTGGTGCCAACCCATATCAGTCTCTGCCATTCCTTTGGATTCATCAGCTGTGTAGAGACGTGGGGGGGGGGGGGGGGGGGAACTGTTACATGGGTAACAGCTTGCCCTGCATATCGTACTGCCATGGCTTGCATATCGATAACATAGACAGCAAGGACACAACATCCATGGCCTACCCTGACTAACTAAGGGCCTCCATTCTCCACCTTGCCTCCCTTTGTTTCGATAGAATTGAGGTAAGCATTGAAGGTTAAAGGATGCAGTTGAAAGGAGAAGTGTGGAGCAACTTTTATACCAAGTGCTAAATTCGGTGAGTGAGTTCTGGTCACTGAATTATTGGAAAGATGTAAACAAAATAGAGAGAGTACAGAGAAAATTTACTAGAATGTCCTGGCTTTCAGCACCAAAGTTACAGAGAAAGGTTGAACAAGTTAGGTCTTCATTCTTTGGAGCGTAGGAGGTTGAGGGGGGACTTGATAGAGGATATTTAAAATTATGAGGGGATAGATAGAGTTGACGTTGATAGGCTTTTTCCATTGAGAGTAGGGGAGATTCAAACAAGAGGACATGAGTTGAGAGTTAGGGGGCAAAAGTTTAGGGGTAACACGAGGGGGAATTTCTTTACCCAGAGGGTGGTAGCTGTGTGGAACGAGCTTCCAGTGGAAGTGGTAGAGGCAGTTTTGATATTGTCATTTAAAGTAAAATTGGATAGGTATATGGACAGGAAAGGAATGGAGGGTTATGGGCTGAGTGCAGGTCGGTGGGACTAGGTGAGAGTAAACATTCAGCACGGACTAGAAGGGCCGAGATGGCCTGTTTCCGTGCTGTAATTGTTATATGGTAAATGCCTGGACCTGGGAATAAAAGTTAAAAATTCCTTGAAAGTGGTGAATAACCTGAAAATCCTACCTCTCAGGCACCTTTTAAAACACTCCCACTTTAAACTTATTCCCTCTGAATTCCCCTACACTAAGAATAAGACTGTGAGATTAAGTTTATTGTCATATGACGAAACATGCATTTAACAAAAGAAACAATGTTCCTCTAGACCACAGTGCACCCACAAAACATACATCCAACGCAGCACATATAACAAAATATTGCCATAAGCAAATTAATAAAATATAATTCAAAAATACATGTAATGCACAGCATAGATAAACTGTAAACAGTTTGCTGTCCTGCTGACTGGTCTTTGGTGTTGACAGGGTATTCATTAGTCTCACAGCCTGAGGGAAGAAACTGTGACCCAGTCTGACAATCTTAGACCTGATGCCCCTGTACCTCCTTCCTGACGGAAGTGGGTCAAATAGATTGTGGGATGAGTGGTAGGGATCCTCAACAATACTTCAGGCTAAGAATATTTACCTTATCTATGCCCTTACTAACTTCCATAAGGTCAACCCTCAGCCTTCTACGCTCCAGGGAAGAAAAAATTCCAGACTATCCAGTCTCCTCTTGTAACACCCACCAACATCCTCATAAATCTTTTTTTGAACTTTCTCCAGTTTAATGACAACCTTCCTATAGAGAGAGAGGCCTTTGTTGGCTGGGATTGACCATGAATGTTGCATCCTAGTTGTCTACATTCAGACAATGGACCGTACCATATGGAGGGCAAGCCGATGTCTATGCAACAGGCCAACGCAGCTGGTGGATCAAAAAGAATGGCAGAGACCGATACAGTTTGCTACCAACAGCATTGCAGGAGTTGCTAGTCAGCATTGAACTCAATGTAGAGAATCCAGCTCAGGGTTTACTCCTGAAGCCCTCCCCATGAGTGGGCATAGGCACAAAGCAGTGGAGGTTTGAAATCAGAGTTTTCTTTCTCTTAGATGACCTGCCAGCCATGGCTGATTAGCCCTATCTTCCTGAGGTGGTTGGTTTTAAGGCACCAGTGTCCCACCTTTACCCCTTCTCCCATCAGCAGAAATGGTTCCACCACGTGAAGTCTATTCCTTCCTGCAGAAAGGCGACCAAAGTTGTAGAAAGCACTCCAAATGTGGTCTTGCTAACATCTTGTGCAGCTGTAGCAAGATGTCTCAATTCCTGGACTCAACATCCTGGCTGTTTAAGGACAAACATGCCAAACACTTGCATCACCATGTCTACCAGTGTCGGCACTTTCAAGGACGTGTGTACCTGCACACCAAGGTCTCCAGAATTAATCTTTAATTTTTAACATGGCAATTAGAATACATCAGTCATTCATTAAACACTGCACTGGATCTAAACTACAACACATACAAACTGCTGGAGAAACTCAGCAGGTCAGGCAGCATCTATAGAGAGGAACTAACAGTTGACATTTCGGGCCCAGACCCTTCATCAGGACTGGAAAGGTGGAAGAAGGCAGAATAAGGAGGTGGGGAGAGGGGGGAAGGGGGTGGAGTACAAGCTAGTAGGTAGGTGAAAGGCCCGTCCTTTTCAGGAGGTGAATGGGCAGGTGTACTTGCACTGGCAGGGATATACATCTGGAGAGAAATCAGTGGGGAAGGACAAATGGGAACCACAGAAGAGCAGTCCCTATGGAAAGAGGAGAGTGGTGGTACAGGGTGGGAAGTAAAGATGTCTTTGGTGTTAGAGATGGCAGAGCTTGTAGAGATGTGTTGGATGCTGAGGCTCATGGGATGGTAGGTGAGGACACAGGCGCGAAGATAGGATAAGCACAGATGTCAGGGAAATGGAGGAAATGTGGGTGAGATCGATGGTGGAGGGAGGGAAACACAGTTCTTTGAAGAAGGAGGACATCTGCTGGAGGAACTCTGCAGGTCAGGCAGCATCTATGGAGAGGGATAAACAGTCAATATTTCGGGCGGAGAACCTTCATCAGGATCTAAACTACTTCCTTCACTTCTAGGCTGGAATACTTACCGTGGGCAGAACCAGTTTTCCAATGCTACCTGAAAGAAACAAAATGCAAACACAGTTCCAATTAATAAACTGGTGAAAGTTACTGAAAACAATCAGTGTAAAATGAAATGTGATTCAAAGTTCAAGGTATATTTCATATCAAAGTATGTACACCATACAGAGCCTTGAGGTTCATCGTCTTTCAGGCAGCCACAAAACGAAGTAACACAGTAGAATCCATGAAAGACTCCACACAAAGACCATCAAACAGCCAAAGTGCAAAAAAAAACAAATTATGCAAGCAATAAAAACTGTAAACCGTAAAATTAATAATAAATCATCCTTAACATATAGACAAAGGAAATAGAATAGGGCCATGTCCTGAGTGGCTGTCCAGCTCTCCAGGATCAGCGTTATTATCACTGAAGTATGTCATGGTTTTGTTTTGTGGCAGCAGTACAGTGCAATACGTAAAATATACCATAAATTACAATAAGAAAACAAAAGATATAACTGCAGTGGATTCTGCTTAATGGGGACACCTTAGGCCCTGTATATTTTGGCCTGATTAAGTGGATGCTGCCCCAATTAGCTGGAGTTACATGGAAATAGTTACAGTATAAAAAAGACAAACTACCATTTAACTGACAAATTATATATAACCATATAACAATTACAGCACGGAAACAGGCCATCTTGGCCCTTCTAGTCCGTGCCGAATGCATACTCTCACCTAGTTCCACCAACCTGCACTCAGCCCATAACCCTCCATTCCTTTCCTGTCCATATACCTATCCAATTTTATTTTAACTGACAATACTGAACCTGCCTCTACCACTTCCACTGGAAGCTCGTTCCACACAGCTACCACTCTCTGAGTAAAGAAATTCCCCCTCGTGTTACCCCTAAACTTTTGCCCCCTAACTCTCAACTCATGTCCTCTTGTTTGAATCTCCCCTACTCTCAATGGAAAAAGCCTATCCACGTCAACTCTATCTATCCCCCTCATAATTTTAAATGCCTCTATCAAGTCCCCCATCAACCTTCTATGCTCCAAAGAATAAAGTCCTAACTTGTTCAACCTTTCCCTGTAACTTAGGTGCTGAAACCCAGGTAACATTCTAGTAAATCTCCTCTGTACTCTCTCTATTTTGTTGACATCTTTCCTATAATTCTGTGAACGGAACTGTACACAATACTCCAAATTTGGCCTTACCAATGCCTTGTACATTTTTAACATTACATCCCAACTCCTATACTCAATGCTCTGATTTATAAAGGCCAACATACCAAAAGCTTTCTTCACCACCTTATCCACATGAGATTCCACCTTCAGGGAACTATGCACCATTATTCCTAGATCACTCTGTTCTACAGCGTTCCTCAATGCCCTACCATTTACCATGTATGTCCTATTTGGATTATTCCTACCAAAATGTAGCACCTCACACTTATCAGCATTAAACTCCATCTGCCTTCTTTCAGCCCACTCTTCTAACTGGCCTAAATCTCTCTGCAAGCTTTGAAAATCTACTTCATTATCCACAACGCCACCTATCTTAGTATCATCTGCATACTTACTAATCCAATTTACCACCCCATCATCCAGATCATTTATGTATATGACAAACAACATTGGACCCAGTACAGATCCCTGAGGCACACCACTAGTCACCAGCCTCCAACCTGACAAACAGTTATACACCACTACTCTCTGTCATCTCCCATCCAGCCACTGTTGAATCCATTTTACTACTTCAGTTTTAACACCTGAAGATTGAACCTTCCTTAAAAAACTTCCGTGCGGAACTTTGTCAAAGGCCTTACTGAAGTCCATATAGACAACATCCACTGCTTTACCCTCGTCAACTTTCCTATTAACCTCTTCAAAAAAATTCAATAAGATTTGTCAAACATGACCTTCCACACACAAATCCATGTTGATGGTTCCTAATCAGACCCTGTCTGTCCAGATAATTATATATACCGTCTCTAAGAATACTTTCCATTAATTTATAACATTCAAATGAAATACAGAACAAAGTAGAACACTATCAATACTACTACAGTGTTTATAAACCAGTATTCATTCCTAACCAATGGAGGAATTCATCCTTGCCCTGTTCTTTTGATTGACTGTAAATGAACAAAATCAGGACAGACACCTTGTGTAGATAATGGACTGATTGCCTTCATACAATGCTGTCGAAGATTATATCCTCCAAACTTCTTTTTCATCGTAACATTCAAGCTGATTGTCAATACCTTCAAATTCTTTGTAGTTCCTAACTTGTTGAAGTAGTGAAATCATTTCATTTTCACTCCGGGCCATTTCTGGCATCTCCAAGCCTGAATGCTTGAAACTGCAGTGAGTAAAACAGTTCTAAATTGTCCCACTGCTTATTTCTCACCAACAATCAGTGACAAAAACCATTTTTAACACAAACACACGTAACTGATGCTAGTTGAAAATTTTTCGGTCTAAGCAAAGTGCAGTGTTTAATGGCCACACGAGTGTATGTGACTGACCCTCGTCAGAAACTGTTCAGTATAATGTTCCAAGTAAACAAAAGGAATCCCAGCTGTTTTCTTAATTACCGTAGATGTCGGATTATAAGCCGCTACTTTTTTCCCACGCTTTGAACAGCTTTGAACGCTGCGGCCTTTACTACGGTGCGGCTAATGCATGATTTTTTTTCATGCCGCCAAAAACATTTTGCCTCGTAACAGTAGACCAATAAAATTGATGAGTAGTTCACAGAGGTCCAATGAAATTGTACGATAAATCAAGCGCACTTTCACAATTAAATTATTGTAAATCAGTCATTTGTACTCACCCTCATCAACATGGAAAACACTCGAAGAAAAGCATTGTGCTGCCTTTATGGCAGTTATTTAGTTTATAATATTTTCGCTTAGTAATTCATTTGTTAGTATTTTCTAGTTGAATAAAGTATCTATCTATCTATTTGTTTTCTGTACATCCCGGGATACTATGACATCACATCCGGTTTCGCCGCGTCTTGTGGGAAATACCGGTTTGCGATAAACGGGAAGGTGGGGGGGAGCACATTAGCCGAGCACATTACCCGAGCGCTTAGACCCGAGCGAAAACGCTGCTTTTAAGTTAAAGGCGATCAATAACTTTTCCTGGTAGGCTGCAGTATATATTTTTTTACGTCGTTAGGAGATATTGGAATGTTGTTCGTGCACTGTTCAGTAAAAAAGTATATGCAACGTAATTTGTGTGTTACCGATATGTATGTATATTTAAAAGTAGCCGTGTTAGAGGCACGGTTCGAAAAAAAGCATTTGCAATATGTATTTGTTTATGTTACCATACGGATTTAATTAAAAGTTAAAAAATCCTCACGTGTAATATCTTTCTGTGTAAATATCTCATATTACAACGTGGGACACCTGCGGCCTAAAATCCGGTGGGGCTTGTACAAGTACAAAATTGATTTTCTTTCTAAAATTAGAGCCAGCGGCTTTTAATCAGGTGCGCTCTGTAGTGCGAAATCTACGGTAGTTTTTGTTCTTTAAGAATTGGTTCAATTAAGCAGCTGCCCCAATTAATTGATGGCCCAATTAACCAGAATCTACTGTATATGCAAAAAAAGTGTAAAATCTACTGAAAGAGTGCAGTGCAGGTAAACAATAAAGTATAATAAACTTACTGGATGCCAAACCCTCTTCACGTTTAAATAGTACATGGATCTTTGCTTTGAAATCTGTGACATGCTGGTGTAAAGGACCAATACTGGGAGATGTGTTCAGGTCAGATAGCTCTTTTCCAGTGGTGATGAAATGGTCTATTATATTTCTCAAACTCTCTAATGTTCCTCTTGTTTTACCAACCATTCTGTCTTTATCAATATAGTGGAATGGTTTAAATTTCTTCTTGCACTCTTAAAGTAGATAAAAGGACAACTTCTGTCTCATGCCTGACTAACCTCCCAGTATTTTAGTATTAGTATGGGTTTATCACAGTCACATAGATACAAAGGCTTAAGATATTAAGATATTAAGATACAAAGGCTTAAGATATTAAGATATTAAGACACAAAGGCTTGTCTTGCATACTGTTCATACAGATCAGATCATTACATTGTGCCAGAATGAGGTAAAACAATAATGCAAAAACAGCCACATAGAAAGTGCAGTACAGGTGAACACTTGGACTCCATGGAAACAGAGCCTATAGCTTGATGCTATTACAGCTCTGGGCATTGAAATTCAGAGTTCAATTCTTGCATCCTCTGTAAGAAAGTTTGTATGTTCTTCCTGTGTGTGCATGGGTTTCCTCCCACAGGTCTAAGGCATATCATTGTAAATCGTCCTGTGATTAGGCTAGGGTTGAATAGGTGTGTTGCTGGGTGGCATGCCTCGTTGGGCCGGAAGAGCCTGTTCTTCGCAGGTCTCTAAATAAATAAATAAATAAAATGCAAGATCCTAACAAGACAATTCTTGGAGAGAGTGAATTCATATTTTAAAGAGTAGAACAGTTACAATAAAAATGACAAGTGGACCCGCAGGAAGAAGCCTGCAAAAGGTCGCCACACCTCAGCATCATCTTGGTACAGTATATAGGTCCTTGGATTTACAGGGGAGCCAGAGAGCACAGGGAACAGGCATGTTGGAGGAGCTGAGGCCAAGACCTGATCTGTTATGATTTTAAGCTTCAAGGTACATTTGTTATCAATATCTGTATGATGTATACAACTCTAAGATTTGTCTTCCCCAGACAGCCATGAAACAAAGAAAACCATGGAAGCCATTCAAAGAAAAACATCAACCTCCCATTGTGCAAAAAAACAAACAAATCACGCAAACAGCAACAAGATCATCAAAACCCCCAAAGCCCCAACACCCCCCCACAAAAAACAAACAAATCACACAAACAGCAACAAGAATATCAAAACCCCCAAAGCCCCAACCCCCCCACAAAAAACAAACAGATCACGCAAACAGCAACACGAAAGAACAGAATATAAAACATAAAACTGAACTGAGTGGTGAAGAATGGTGTACTCCTGTTTCTATTTCTTACGATATGCTGACCACAACAATTTCCTATGGACAACATCAAGGAATAACTTTTTTTAAACCAAAATAACCTTTATTCATCATAAAAAGCACTTACGAGAAATAAACTAGAGCACCTTTTCACTCTTACATTCATAGACAATGTAATAAGGAATGTTCTGTTATATTTCTTAAAATCTCTTGCACCAGTGGCATTCATGTGGCCCCCACCATCCACGCCGTGCTCTGTTCTCACCGTTTAGATTGTGACTTTCTGAAGATTTTCATAAATATTGCTGTGTAGGCCTAATTGTTCAATGCTACTGTGTAGTGACTTTGGGATGATACCAATTGTGGATATTATAATCGGGGCAATGTTTATCCAGTTCATGTTCCAGAGTCTTTTAATTTCCTTTTTTAATTCTGCATATTTCTGGTGTTTTTCTCTAAATGATTTCTGTATTGTGTATTTGGAATGGCTATATCTATTAAAAAAAGTTGTTCTAGTTTGTTTATCCTGTATTATTATATCTAGATGGTTATTATGGATTGTCCTATCTGTAATAACAGAGTGGTCCTAACATAATTTGTGGAACTCTAATTCTAAAACTGGATCAGGCTTGTATTATTATTATTATTACTTGTTTCTTGTATTTGTACAATTTGTCCATCTTTGTTTTTGTATATTTTTTCATTGATTCCACTGTACTTTTTTCTACTGTGAATACCTGTAAGAAAATGAATCTCAGGCTACTATTTGGTGACATACATGTACTTAGATAACAAATTTGCTTTGAACTTTGACCATACCACCTGAAAATTTCAGAACTGAGGGACTTCCTCACCCAACGCATCCCATCCTTGTCGCAGAAGGGTTTGGTAGGGGAGGACCACAGTACAGGGTTCTTCTACTACTGGAAGAGGGTGGGTCCTCTCAACATAAATGCATGCTCTCTGGACCATTGATTCCCACCCCGGGGTCCACAGATCCCTCGGTTGGTGGTAGGGGTCCATGGCATAAGAAAGGTTGGGAAGTCCTGCTCTAGACTAGTATTATTTCAAAGGGAGGGTTGTACTGCCGTAGGGATGAGCTGGCTACTCACTGCTTTGTGGACTGTGGATTTGCTAAGAAGGTGTGGAGGAAGATGCAAGAGCCTATATTGCTGTTCACCCTGAGCCGCTGTGGACGGAGAACTCTCTGCTCTACGGGCTGTTCCCAGGGACACACACATATTAACATCAGGGCTGATGGCGGATCATCACTTTGGTAAAAAATGTCCTTTGGTCTCTCCGAAACCTGCTGGTCTGCCAGCACATCGAGATGTCCGTGGATGAATGCTGCCGACTAGCACATTCCAGGATGCAGGAGTACCTGCTGATGGGCTCACTGAAGCTCGGTGCAGCCACTGCATGGGCTTGGTATGATCTGGGATGAACCACAATATAGACCCCTGCATCTTCCTCCACACCCTCTTAGCAAACTGGCACCCACAAGCAGGTGAGTGACCAGCTCATCCCTACTACAGTCCGACACTTCCTTTGAAATAACACTAGGCTGCCAGCTGATACCAGAGGGCATGCATTTAAGCTGAGAGGAGGTAAGGTCAAAGAAGATATGTGAGGAAAGTGCTTTTATGCAGAGAGTGGAGGGTGCCTGGAATAAGACCATAAGACATAGGAGCAGAATTAGGCCATTCAGCCCATTGGGTCTGCTCAACCATTCCATCATGGCTGATTTATTATTCATCTCAACCCCATTGTCCTGCCTTCTCCCTGTAACCCTTAATCCTTACTAATCAAGCTCCACGTTAAATATACCCACATACTTACCTGCACAGCCATATGTGGCAATGAATTTCACAGCTTCAACACCCTCAGTCTAAGGAATGGTCTTTCAGGGTAATTGTTAAGTCAAGTAGGTCAGAGGCATTTAAGAGGCCCCAGGAATACGCGGAGAATGGAGGGATATAGAGCATGTGAAGGCAGAAGGGATAAGTTTAATGTAACAGCAACTTAATTAGTTTTACACAATATCCCGATCCTGGGTTCTGTGTACTAGGTCTGCTCTAATGGTCATGGGATCTTGTGCATTCACTACTGAGCGTGGACAAGGAATGGGTTAAAGGTGGGACCACAGACAATAGGGCATTCCATCAATATGGTGATGGAAGAGTGTTGCGGGATATTTGTGAAGCTCTACTTTCTATACTCTCACGACGGAGGGTTGATACAGGTCAAGCACCTGATGATACAACTGTTATTGGTAGAGTCTCAGATGGCGATGAGGAGAGAAATAGATTGACCGAGTGCAGCTTCAAGTTCCTGGGTATCAACATCTCGAGGATCTATCCTGGTCCCAACACATTGACACAATGACAAAGATGACCCAACAGCAACTGTACTTCTCTGGGAGTTTGAAGAGATTTGGTGTGTCACCAAGACATGAACAAATTTCTACAGATGTACCGTGGAAAGCATTGTGACTGGTTGCATCACCGTCTGGTAGGGAGGCTCCAATGTGCAGGATCGCAAGTGGCTTCAGACAATTGTAGACTCACCCAGCTCCATCACGGGCATAAGCCTCACCCCCATCGAGGACTCCTTCAAAAAGACGGTGCCTCAAGAAGGGGGCATCCATCCTTAAGGGCCCTGCATGCCCTGATCTCATTGCTACCATCAAGGAAGAGGTACAGGAGCCCAAAGACCCACACTCTGTGGCTTAGGACCAGCTTCTACTCATCTGTCATCAGATTTCTGAACAGGTTATGAACCCATAAACATTATCTCAGTATCTTTGCTTTCTTTTTGCACTAGCTATTTATTTACATTTCTTGTTATATCTTAAAGATTTTTATGTACTGCACTCTACCACTGCCTCAACATAACCAGTCATGATAATAAACCTAGATTTGATTCTGATCTTTTTAAAATCATGACATATTATTTTTTGTCTTGCACAATACTGCTGCTAGAAACAAATTTCAAATCGTATATCAGTGATAATAAACCTGCTTCTGATTCAGAGGCAAAAAGCAGCTACTCTCAGCCATAGTCTTCTCATAGAACACAGAGCAGTACAGCACAGCAGCAGACCCTTTGGCCCACAATGTTCTGCCGTACCAATTAGTAAGCAAACCACGTAGTGTGGTACCAAATAAATTAGTAATCAAAGTAAAGATGGTGGCCTGGCTCACTGCCACGCTTACTCCCCAAAGGAGCAGAATGCACAGATGATGGGAGTTGAGAAGGGAAATGCTTATGTAAAGGAAATAATACCATCTTAGGTTTCCTTGGTTGCTTTTGTGGCTGTTCTAATTACCTCTGGAAAAAGCTAACAAAGTTCTTAAAACCTGATCCCTCACACGTAAAGTACCAGTGACACCCAACTATTCAAACAGTCTTTGAACCCTCTGTTCTCTCCACAATAGCAATGTCTTAAGTCTCTGGTCTCGGTGGAGAGAGACAATGGGAAGAAATGCGGAAGCAAGCCCACCTTTCAAAGGTATGATCAGTTTCAAGAGTAGAAGAGGTTTAAGGCACACCATTAGAAAACAGACTTGTTGGGTGAGAGGCAAAGACTACCCAATAGGTATTGTTTAGAAACATTCCCCAGGGTGGAGATTTCCCTCTGTCACACACATTTTGGAAACCCAAGCTTGATAATTGTTGACGGTGGTTAGCTTGGGGTGGGGGGGTCAATATATAGCCTCAAATATGCCATACAATCCTGTCACCAAAATAAAAGCCTTATTCTTCTGTACTCTTGTTTCAGGCAGTAAACAGAAACTGATATAAGGTTATTTTTAATCAATTTCAATGTGATTCTTTTAAATTAATGTTTTTAGTGAATCAGTTAGTCATCATCTTCGTATTATTGCTTTTAGACTGCTTAGAAACGAGCTGCAATTCGATATTCAACGCCCCACCTTGTCCCTTCCGACAGATCTTTATAGCTTTAGTGTTTTTATTCTTAAGATGATATAATTTTTGCAAGTCCACTCTGCAAACGTTTATTTATTTATTTTATTTAGAGATACAGCGTGGAATAGGCCATTCCGCCCCTTTGAGCTGTGCCGCCCAGTAACACATTGATTTAACCCTAGCCTACTCACAGGACTATTTATACAGACAGACAGGCATACTTTATTGATCCCGAGGGAAATTGGGTTTCGTTACAGTCACACCAACCAAGAATAGTGTAGACAATATAGCAATATAAAACCATAAATAATTAAATAATAATAAGTAAATTATTTCAACTGGAAATAAGTCCAGGACCAGCCTATTGGCTCAGAGTGTCTGACACTCCGAGGGAGGAGTTGTAAAGTTTGATGGCCACAGGCACGAATGACTTCCTATGACACTCTGTGTTGCATCTCGGTGGAATGAGTCTCTGGCTGAACGTACTCCTGTGCCCAACCAGTACATTATGGAGTGGATGGGAGACATTGTCCAAGCTGGCATGCAACTTGGACAGCATCCTCTTTTCAGACACCACCATCAGAGAGTCCAGTTCCACCCCCACAACATCACTGGCCTTATGAATGAGTTTGTTGATTCTGTTGGTGTCTGCTACACTCAGCCTGCTGCCCCAGCACACAACAGCAAACATAATAGCACTGGCCACCACAGCCTCGTAGAACATCCTCAGCATCGTCCGGCAGATGTTAAAGGACTTCAGTCTCCTCAGGCAATAGAGACGGCTCTGACCCTTCTTGTAGACAGCCTCAGTGTTCTTTGACCAGTCCAGTTTATTGTCAATTCGTATCCCCAAGTATTTGTAATCCCCCACCATGTCCACATGGACCCCTTATAATAATAACCAATTAACCGACTAACTGGTGCCTCTTTGGGCTATGGGAGAAAACTACAGCACCTGAAATAAACCCACATACACACAGGAAGGATCGAACAAACTTTCTTACAGAGGTGTCGGAAATGAATTCTGAACTCCGATACTCTGAGCTGCAATAGTGTTGCGCTAACCGCTACACCTCCATGCTGACCCAACAGGCCTCAAGAAGACAAGTTGGCACTGATAAGTGGCAGTATATAAGCTGACAGAACCATAAGACATACAAGCTGAATTAGGGCATTAAGCCCATCGAGTCTGCTCCACCATTCCATCATGGCTGATTTATTATCCTTCCCATCCCCATTCTCCAGCCTTCTCCCTGTAGCCTTTGACATCTTTACTAATTAAAAAACCTATGAATCTCAGTCGTAAATACACTCAGTGACTCAGCATCCACAGCTGTCCATAGCAATGAATTGCACAGATTCACCGCCAGATGGCTAAGGAAATCCCCCCTCATTTCTGTCCTAAAGGGATGTCCTTGAATTCTGAGGCTGTGCACTCCGGTCTAAGACTTCCCCATTACAGGAAATATTGTCTCCACGTCGCATTGGCCAACAATACTACCTCCACAAATGAAAAATCCAGTGGCGTGTTTAAGTTCAAAGATCTTACCAGAACAAATAAAGTTATACACTGATTATTCTAGTTACTGGTGGATGTGGGTTTGAATTCTTTGGACACCCTGTTTAACAATACTCAAATTAACTCTTTTAGTAATGAACTACACCAAAGCTGTTGTTATCTATTTCCACTTTTCATGGACACACTTCATACTCTTTTTTTTCTTGAATCATTGAGGCTTCACCACCTAATTTCTGCTCTAATGTGCTGCAAGCAAGAACCAACAGATTCAAGGGCAGCTTCCATTCCACTGTTGAGCATTCTACCCAGACGCATCTCGGTTCGGTAGAGCAGGTGCTCTGGAAGACACCATAGATAGGGTAAATGCAAGCAAAGTTTTTCCTCTCAGGTTGGGTGAAACTAGAAGGGTGAATTACTCAAGAGGAACATGTGGGGAACTTCTTTACTCTGGGGGTGATGCAAGTGTGGAACGAGCTGCCAGTGGAAGTGGTGGATTTCAACATTTAAGAGAAGTTGAAAGAAGTACATGGATGGGAGGGGTATGGAGGACTATGGTCTGGGTGCAGGTCAATGGGACTTGGCAGTATAACAGTTCAGCATGGACTAGATGGGATGAAGGTCCTGTCTCTGTGGTGTTCTCTCTGACTCCCCTTCCTGGCGTATCACTTAATTTTCTTTCAGTAACACCTCTGCTTTCTACTGCCACCCATATTATATTGCTCTGCAACCGTTAACCTTTTGTCTCATCAAATCACTTCTGCATTCACTCTAACACTACTTACCTCTCAACTAATTTAATGCATCAGTTAGGGGTTTGATTACAGGAGTTGGGACATCGTGGCGCAGTTGTATAAATGGTTTGTGAGGTAGCGCCTGGAGAACTGCATACTTCTTCGGTCACCTTGTTATAGAAGAAATGTAGTTAAACTGGAGAGAGTGCAGTAAAGATTTACGAGAATTTATAGGATCTGAGTTATAGGGATAGGTTGCCTAGGCTGGGTCTTTATTCCTTGTAAAGTAGGAGAATGTGAGGTGACTTTTATGGAAACATTCGGAATTAGGAGTTTGAGAAGATTTGGAATGTCACCTTGCACTTGCAAATTTCTACATTCTAACTGGTTTCATCACCGTCTGGTATTGGGGGGGGGGGGGTGCTACTGCACAGGATCAAAGTAAGCTGCAGAGAGCTGTAAACTCAGGAAGCTCCATCATGAGCACTAGCCTCCGCAGTATCCAGGACATCTACAAGGAGTGGTGCCTCAAAAAGGCGGCATCCATCATTAACAGCCCTCATCACCCAGGTCATACCTTGTTCTCACTGTTACCATCAGGTAGGAGGTACAGAAGCCTGAAGTCACACACTCAGCGATTCAGGAACAGCTTCTTCCCCTCTGCCATCTGATTGCTAAGTGGACATTGAACCCATGAACTCTATCCCTACTACTTTTTATTTCTAGTTTTGCAGTACTTATTTAATTTACCTATTAAGTATACAGTATATACTTACTGTAATTCAGTTTTTGTTCTATTGCTGCTGGTAAGTTAACAAATCCGTGACACATGCCGGGGATAATAAACCTGGTTCTGATTCATATTTTTCTTCTGAAAATGATGAGAAGCATATATAGAGTGGATGGCCCCGGGGAGGGGGTGTCCAAACTAAGAGGCATAAGTTTAGGATGAGAGGGAAAAGATTTAAAAGGGACCTGAAGGGCAACTTTATCATGAGGAATCTAGTAAGTACATGGAACGACCCGTCAGAGGAAGTGTTTGAGTCAGGTACAATAGTATCATTTAAGAAGCACTTGGACAAGGATGTGGAAGGGTGGGGCTTGGAGAGATATGGGCTGTATGCAGGAAATTGAAACAAGTGTTCATGAACTGGTGGGGCCGAATGGCCTGTATCTGTGCTGTATTGCAGAGGTACCAACCTGGGGTCCACAGAACCCTTGCTTAATGGATTTGGTCCATGGCATAACAAAGGTTGGGAACCACAATGGAACATGTATATAACTAGATAACCATATAACAATTACAGCATGGAAACAGGCCATCTCGGCCCGTCTAATCTGTACCGAACACTTACTCTCACCTAGTTCCACCTACCTGCACTCAGCCCATAACTCTCCATTCCTTTCCTGTCCATATACCTATCCAATTTTTTTTATAATGACAAAATCGAACCTGTCTCTACCACTTCTCCTGGAAGCTCGTTCCACACAGCTACCACTCTCTGAGTAAAGAAGTTCTCCTGTCATTGTAAATTCAACCCAGCCCATTAAGCAACATCCCTATAGAATGAACTTAGAGAAAAGCAAATTGGTGGAAAAAGAAATTGAACACATCCTTGCTGCCGGTATCATTAGGCGATCTACTACGGACTGTGCGTCACCGTGCGTGATCGTTCCAAAACCAAACGGTAGTGTGAGATTCTGTACCGATTACAGGAAAATAAATGCCATCACAAAGACGGATGCTTATCCTATCCCGAGAGTAGATGATTGCATTGATAGAGTGGGAAAGGCTAGGTACATCACGAAAATTGACTTGCTGAAAGGATATTGGTGTGTTCCTTTGACTGAAAGGGCTAGAGAAATCTCAGCACTTGTCACACCTTCAGGGTTGTTTGAATATAATGTTTTACCTTTCAGAATGAAAAATGCTCCAGGGACATTTCAAAGGACGATTCACTCGGTAATTAGATGTTTAGAAAACACAGGGGCTTATATCGATGATTTAGTGGTCTGGAGTAACACGTGGGAAGAGCACACTGTGGCTTTGGAAAAACTGTTCAAACGGCTGTCTGAGGCTAATCTAACAGTGAACCTCACTAAAAATGAGTTCGGCCACGCGACTGTCACGTATCTGGAGTATGTAGTAGGTCAGAGGCAGCTGGCTCCTGTACAAGCCAAGGTACAGACTATTGCTGAGGTTTCCGTTCCGACTAACAAAAAAGCTTTGCGAAGGTGTTTAGGAATGGTAGGGTATTACCGGAAGTTCTGTAATAACTTTGCAGATATCGCTCATCCCCTTACCAGGCTCTTGGGGAAGAGTGAGAAATTTGTATGGACTGACCTTTGTCAAGAAGCCTTTGAGAGGCTGAAAACTATATTGCGTTACCATCAAAGCACCTGATTTTTCAAAACCCTTCCCTCTAGCAACAGACACTGGTGACAAAGCTGCTGGGGCAGCATTACTACAAAAAGATGGGGATGAAATTGAACACCCAGTGGCTTATTTCTCCAGAAAATTTAATGTACACCAGAAAAATTATTCCACCGTGGAGAAAGAGTTACTATCACTTATTCTGGCTTGACAACAATTTGAAGTTTATGTTTGTCCTGCACAGAAGCCACTAATAGTTTACACTGACTATAATCCGTTGGTATTTCTGACTAATATGAAAGATAAGAACAGAAGGTTGCTGAATTGGAGTCTGATATTGCAAGAGTATGACCTCAAAATAAAACATGTAAAGGGTACTGACAATGTGATAGCCGATTGTTTATCTAGATGTTGGATTTGAAATTATACCTGTTTTACTCTGTTAACTGATGATTACCTATGTATTATATTAAACTCTGTAATGTACATTTAAGTTTAAATGTTTCCTCTGAAAACATTTCTTAAAAGGAGGGGGGTGTTATGGGCAAACTGAGCTTGAAACAGGGTCCAGAGTTGACCCTATGAACTGTGCTGCTATTGAGAGAGAGACCGGGGAGGCGTCCAGTCCAAGTGAGAGAGAGAGAGTGAGACAGAAACTGCTCGAAAGATTTAATGTTATGGTTTCTTCTGCCAGCGTGTTTACCTTTTCCCCAAGGACACTTTGCCTGCTTATTAAGGTTCCTGCAGAAAGAGCAGGGCAGAGCCGGTTGATGGACAGCCAGTGTCCAGCATGTGGAGATAAAAAGCAGGTCCACTGGGACTCAGACAGACACACCACAAGACATGCAGTGTGGACACTGAATGAGCTTTGTGCACCCACATGAAGGTGGGGTTTTTGGAGGATCGATTCGGGGAAATCGATCAGTAGCTCACAGTGTGAAAAGGTGCGACCGGTGGGGAATTATTTGTGTGTCCACCCTTGCCTGGGTGATAGGTCCACCACTGAAGAACGGTCGTACATATCGTGGTCATAGTCGGTGACCACAACAGTACTTCGGAAGACAACGGGACGATCGACGGCAACGGCTCACCTCTCACCCCTCCCTCTCTCTCTCTCTCTCTCTCTCCAACGTTACTCAAACAACTACCTCGAACTGAACTGAACTCTTCACCATTGTAAGACTCTATCCATTTACCCCTAGGTTTCAAAGAGCCTGGCTTTGGTTCCTATTTCCACACCTCTGTATACATCATTGCTAACCTGTTTCATGTATTTGCATTCTATAGTACTGTATTGCATGGTTTACTAATAAACACTATTAGTTACTAGTAATACCAGACTCCAAAGTGTTCTTCCATTTCTGCTGGTTCTTCAACCCGGTCACGGGGTACGTGACACCTAGTAACTTCTTCAAAAAATTCAATAAGATTTGTCAAACATGACCTTCCACGCACAAATCCATGTTGCCAGTTCCTAATCAGACCTTGAGTATCTAGATAATTATATATACCATCTCTAAGAATACTTTCCATTAATTTACCCACCACTGACGTCAAATTTACTGGCCGATAATTGCTAGGTTTACTCTTAGAACCCTTTTTAAACAATGGAACCACATGAGCAATACGCCAATCCTCTGGAACCACCCCCGTTTCTAATGACATTTGAAATATTTCTGTCAGAGCCCCTGCTATTTCTACACCCATATGCTGCACCCATTTTGTAATGAATATCACAAACCAGTTTAATAATATTTGTTCGGCTAACAAAGCATTTATGGGATAATTTATGGGTGAACAAACTCCTATTCTTCGGTCTAAATACACCACTGTTCAACCGGGTGATGGACTTCTTAACAAACTGACCTCGAGATAGTCAAAAGGCACAACCACTCCTCCCTCCTCATCGTCCTCAACACAGGTGCCCCAGGGCTGTGTGCTGAGCCCATTACTGTACACTCTGCTCACAGGAACACACAACCAAACACCCGAGTAGTTACATGGTCAAGTTCGCCAATGAAACAACAGTAGTAGGGCTCATCATCTATAATAACGAGATGGCCTACAGCAAGGAGATGGAAGAGCTTGAGGCCTGGTACCAGGCAAATAACCTCTTCCTCAATGTCAATCAGACAAAAGTGATGGTTACTGATTTCAGGAGATCTCACACCATTCACTCCCTTCTTCACACAGGCAGTGGAAACTATGAGCAGTTTCAAACTCCTGGGAGTGTACATCTCGTACAAACTCTCATGGACCCAGAACACATTCTACACAATCAGGAAAGCTCACCAGTGTCCTGGCTTACTGAGGAGGCTGAAGGGAGCTGGACTCAGGCCATTCTACAGATGTGCAGTAGAGAACATCGAGCATGCTGCATCACTACATGGTACAGAGACTGTACTGTGGCGATCAGGAAGGCTCTTCAACGGGTAGTCAAAACTTCCCAATGCATCACTGACAGCAGCCTACCCACCTTCGAGGACATACATGCAGAAAGGTACCGGAGAAGGTCCAATCATGAGGAATCCCACCCACCCTGCTCGCGGTCTGTTCGTCCCACTCCCATCAGGGAGGAAGCTACCTGGCACCCACACCAGGACCACCAAACTCAAAGACAGTTGTTTTCCCCAAGAAGTAAGGGCAATCAACATCTCCACCCAGTAACCCACCCCTCCATATCCCCAACCATCATTACTTTATCATTTCCTGTCAGAGTCACCTTATGTATAGATACTTCTGTGCCTAACATCACATTATCAATCTATGTACATATATAATCAATATGTATGTATATAATCAATCTATTACTGTTTGTACAAGGGGTGATTGATAAGTTTGTGGCCTAAGGTAGGAGGAGATGAGTTATACAGCTCTCGTTACATGCACATGCAGGTCAACCCTTTGAGTGATTATGCAGAAAGTTTGAAGTTAACTCATCTCCTTCTACCTTAGGCCATGAACTTATCAATCACCCTTGCTGTGGACACTTTCTGGAGTGTGCTCCACGACCGCTGGACTAAGTGTGTAAATGTAGGAGGGGACTATGATGAAAAATAAATTTGCTAGGTTTTCTAAAATTGACTCCTTCTACCTTAGGCCACGAACTTATCGATCACCCCTCGTATCTAAGCTATCTTACGTTTTTATATTTCTTCTGAGTTTATTATTATTGTTCTGTTCTTTTTTCTTATTGTGTTTCTTTTGTGTTGCATCAGATCCAGAGTAACAATTATTTCATTCTCCTTTACACTTGTGTACGAGAAATGACACTAAACAATCCTGTATCTTGAATCTTGAATGTTCATGAAGTTGGATTTCTGTCAGTTCGGTCCTCCGTGACACAGAGAGCCCCTGTACTGCGAAACTGCTTCATTGGATCAAGTAACAAAGTGGTTAGCACGACACTATTCATCACGGGGCATTCCAGAGTTTAGAGTTCAGTTCTGGCACTGTCCTGTAAAGAGTCTCTGTGGGTTCTTGGCTATATCCAGGTGCTCAGGTTTCCTCCCACAGTCCAGAGACCAATTGGTCATTGTAGGTTGTCTCATGATTAGGTCAGGGTTAACTAGGGTTGTGGGGATGCAGGAGTGGCATGTTCGAAGGCCGGAAGGGCCTGCTCCGAGGTGTGTGGCTAAATAAATAAAATAAATGTGATAATCACTTTCAAGAAGCTGCTAGACAGGCACAGAAATATACAGGGAATGGATCACGTGCAGGCAGAGGGATTAGTTTAATTTGGCATTGTACTTAGCACAGACATCATGGGCTGAAGGGCCTCTTCCAGCAGTGCACTTTAACTTTAATGTTCTTTAATTTTGAAATACAGCACGGTAACAGACCCTTCCCGCCCAATGGGCCCGCGCCGCCCAATTGCACCCTAGTGACCATTTAAGCTACCACTGGGTATGGGCTAAACCCTTGCTGTCACGGGGAGAACACACGAACTGCTTATAGACAGCAGGAGGAATCGAACCCAGGTTGCTCGCACCATAATAGGGTTATGCTAGTTATTGCATTACTGTTTAATGCTGCTAATAACATAATTGTAATGTTCTGAGTCTGTGCTGTGGGAACTGAAACTTTACGTTTGTTAAACATTAAGGAAAAGACCATAAGACATAGAAACAGAATTAAGCCATTTGATCCATTAAGTCTGCTGCAGTGTTCCATCATGGCTGATTTATTATACCTCTCAACCTCATTCTCCTGCCTTCTCTGAGTAGCCTTTGGCACCCTCACTAATCAAGAACCTATCAACACCTGCTCTAAATATACTCAGTGACTGGGTTTCCACAGCTGTCTGTGGCAATGAATTCCACAGATTCACCACTCTCAGGCTACAGAAAATTTTCCTCATTTCTATTCTACAGGGATGTCCTTCTATTCTGAGGCTATGCCTCCTGGTCCGAGATTCCCCCACAATAGGAAACATCCTGATACATCCATCTACCTAGGCCTTACAATATTCGATGGGTTTCAATGAGACACCCCCTCATTCTTCTAAACTCCAAGTACAGGCCCAGAGCTATTGAGCTCACCTCATACATTAACACTTTCATTTAAAAATCTTTCTCATGAACATCCTCTGGGCCCTGTCCACTGCCAGCACATCTTTTCTGAAATAAGGGGCCTAAAACTGCTCACGATACTCTAAGTGCAGTCTGACCAGTGCCTTACAAAGCCTTAAAAATAACACATCCTTCCCTTAAACTTCCTTGAGCGGAGATCCACATCAATACACAGGAGAATGGAAGGGGATACCAATAGATACCATGCAGACTAAATAACCACTATACGGACGGAGATGTGGGAGAAGATTTCTTTCTTAATGTATTACCTATCCCCAGCTGACATTCTGAAGGAGAGATACCTCATTCTGCCCCAGAGTTACTTGACAAAACCCAAAAGGTATCCTTAACTCTGACTCTCTGCCTGACAAGTTGCAGTCACCCCAAAGATCTGGACAGTGTCCAAAAGACGTAGGAGCAGGTATACGTCATTTGGCCCCTTGAGTCTGCTCCGTCATTCAACAGGAGGCTAAAGAAATCTGGTGTGCCCCCTTTGACCCTTACCAACCACTCTTCAACTTCTTGCAGTTACAGGCAGAGCAGTTGCCATACAAAGCCAGGATGCATCCGGGCAGGATTCTTTCTATGGTGAATCAATAGAAACTGGTGATAGTCGATGAGAACATAATAAGTGTCTTTAACCTCCTGGGAGATGAAGGGCAATACTGCACTGGATCAGAAGAAGCTGTGGAAAGTTGCGCACTGGCCTCCCCAGCAGCGAGGATATCTTCAAACGGCGATGCTCAAAAAGACGGCATCCATCATTAAAGACACCCATCACCCAAGACATGCCCACTTCTCATTGCTCCCATCAAGGACAAGATACAGCAGCCTGAAGACACACACTCAGTTTCTTCCACTCTGCCATCAGATATCTGAATGGACATTGAACCCATGAAAACTACCTCACTATTTTTCTGCTCTCTTCTTGCACTACTTATTTTGGTTTAATTTTTAAAAATGTATTTCTTATTGTAATTTATTGTTTTTTTATTTTTATTGTACTGCAATGTACTGCTACCACAAAAAAAACAAATTTCACAATATATGGCAGTGATATTAAATCTGATTCTGTAGTAGAGGCATTAGTGAGCTTTCTTGGCATCTTTGCAGTTGGAACAATGTGTGTCTCATTTGTTTTGTTGGCATTGAGGGAAGGCTATTGGAACCCATTGACTACCTGGACCTAAACGCGAAAATGTTGCAGAGGACCACACACAAAATGCTGGAGGAACTCATCAGGTCAGGCTGCATCTACAAAGAGGAATAAACAGTCTATGTTTCGGCTTGAGACCCTTGATCAGGATTGGAAAGGAAAGGAGGAAGATGCCAGAATAAGAAGATGGCAGGAGAAGAAGGAGTACAAGCAAGAAGGTAATAGGTGAACCCAGGTGGGTGAGAAAGGTAAAGGGCTGGAGAAGAAGGAATCTGATAGGAGACATGATTGGACTGTAGGTAACGTAATTGGGAGAAATGTACATAGTTCACAACCACCGACAATGAGTTGGTGTTTTGCTTTAAGAGGCTAGTCTGATGTGATGACGTAAGGATTTTAAGTGCACTTCTGTGCTTTAGGGTTTGGACTTCAATAAAATGTGTTACCAGGTTTCATTAAACATGAAACACCTCACTTTGTCTTATTTGCAGATACCTACAGGAACATGGAAGAAAGGGAAGGAGGAGGGGCACCAGGGTGAGGTGACAGAGAGGTTAGGAGAAGAGGTAAGAGGCCAAAGTGGGGAATAGAAGAAGAGGGAAAGCGGGAAGGGAGAAAAAGAAAAAGAATAAAAGTAACTGGAAAGAGAAACTGACGTTCATGCCATTAGGTTGGAGGCAACCTAGATGGAATATGAACTGTTGCTCCTCCACCTTGAGTGTGGGAGTGTTCATCAGGGCATAAGAGGGGGCCAAAGACTGACATGTCAGAACTGGAATGTGTACCTACCCTGGCGTCCCTTTAGAAGGCATCTTACCTGGGTGGAAGGTATCCGTGGCATTGGTAATGTTCTGGCCCTTGTCGCTGATGCGGGCTGTTATTGTCACAGGGCCCTGGCTACCTTCCAGAATGCAGATGGTGAAGGTCATATTGAGTCTGGTTGACAGCTTTCTCGGTGCTGTGATGACGTAGGTTGGTCTTCAATAAAACAAAAGACAGGTTTATTTGTGTATTCCACGCTGCTTGGTTTGGCAATAGCACTGCCTGAGACTGTAAGGAAGACCACACCATACAGCCATAAGGCATAGAAAGTGAAATAGGCCACTCAGCCCATCGAGTCTGCTCTGCCATTCTGCCATGACTGACTTATCATCCCTCTCAACCCCATTCTCCTGCCTTCTCCATATATCCTTCGACACCCTGACTAATCAAGAACCTATCAACCTCTGCTTTAGATATACCCAATGACTTGGCCTCCACCTATTCACCACCTTTTAGCAAAGAAATTCCCCCTTCTCTCTGTTCTAGAGAGGTACCCTTGTGTTCTGAGGCTGTGCCCTCTGGTCCTGGACTCTCCCACTATAGGGAACATCCTAGCAATGTGCACTTTAGAGAGAGTTGAGGACAGAGCTCAGCACGTCGCAGGAAACAAATCTCCCATGGTCTTATGAAAGGGCTATTTGAAATTCGTGTATTCAAAATTAAATCCCAAGGAGTCCATTTGGAAAATGAGCTTCAGTTCCTTCGGCTTCTTTTGTTTTTTTTTTGGAATAAGACCGACATCACAGTTGGGAAGAGGAGTGGGAATGGGAGCAGACCGGGAGTGGGTTTCTGATGGAGATTTAAAGAGACAGATAACCAGAGGCTCATACCCAGGGCAAGAGGCAGCATGTTAGCATAGCGGTTAGCGCAATCACGTTAAGCACCAGCGATCACTGATCGTATTTCAATTCCCACCGCTGTCTATAAGGAGTTTGTACATTCTCCCCGTGCCCATGTGGGTTTCCTCCGGGTGCTCTGGTTTCCCTCCCACAGCCCAAACCCATGCGGTCAGGGTAAAGGTCAGTAATTTGTTGGTTTGTTATGTTCGCGCCAGATGTGTGGTGACACTTGTGCGCTGCCTGCCGTCAGTACAGTCCTCACCAATCTGACTTGATGACAACATTTCATTGTATTTTTAATATGTGACAAATAGAGCTCATTTCTTTTTCTTTTAAAATTGCTCAAGGACCACTTCTACCCTGCTGTAATATGCTGGACTCTTGACCTCAGAATCTACCTCATTAGGACCTTGCATCTGCCTGCTCTGCACTTTCACTGTAACTGTAACACTTTATTCTGCTGTTACTGTTTCCTCTTATACTACCTCAACGCACAGTTAAAATAACATGATCTGTGAGGATGGCATGCAAAATAAACTTTTTCACTGTACCTCAGTACACGCGACAGTAATAAACCAATTTACTAATTCACCAACTGAATAGAGATGCTTTCAAAATGTTCACACAACCTATTCTGATAGTGTAATAGAGTAAAGCAATAGACACAGTACAAATGTACTATGGGGAGCATTCTGACCTGCTGCATCACCATCTAGTGCTCGCGGACTACAGAACAGGATCGAAGTAAGCCGCAGGGGGTTGTAAAATGAGTCAGCTCCATCATGGGCACTATATAGTATCCAAGACATCTTCAAGTAGCATTCAACATTAAGGAAACCCCCTCCCCCAGGAGATGCCTTGTTATCATTGCTACCATCAGGGAGGAGGTACAGAAGCCTGAAGTCACACACTCAATGATGCTGAAACAGCTTCTTCCCCTCTGCCATCCGATTTCTGAATGGACATTGAACCATGAACTACCTCACTACTTTTTTATCTCTATTTTTGCACTACTTATTTAATTTAACTATTTTATATATTTTTCTCTTCCCTTATGGGTGGTGTGTATGTGCATTTTTTACTCAATCTCAAGTTCTCTAGCAGAAGCCCGGGAGCTTGAGGGTTCTATGCAGTATCCTTGCTGTTCCTAGTACAGCATTCTTCTGGACCGAGAACTTAGATGTTGTTCCTGGGATTTGTTGGAACCACACTCCCAGTCTAGGTGTCACAGCTCCAAGTGCTCCTATCACTACCAGGATTACTCTGGCTTTAACCTTCCACATCCTTTCTATCTGCTCTTTCAAGCCCTGGTATTTCTCCAGCTTCTCATATTCTTTCCTCCTGATGTCACCGTCATTTGGAATCGCCACATCTATTACTATTGCTTTCTTCTGCTCCTTGTCCAGTGTTACAATGTCTGGTTGGTTGGCCAGTACCTACGTATCAGTCTGTATTTGAAAGTCCCAACTGGATCTTAGCTCTGTCATTCTCCACTACCTTCTCGGGTGTTTCCCATTTGGACTGGGGAGTGTCCGATCCATACTCAGTGCAGGTGTTCCTGTACAATTCCTGCAACTTGGTTGTGCCGTTAAGTGAATGCTGTCCCCGCCTGCATCCTGCTACTGTGTACTGGATGATTTCAGTGGATTCCTTGCATAGTCTGCATCTTGGGTCTTGTCTGGTGTGACAGACCCCTGCTTCTATTGCTCTTGTGCTCAGTGCCTGTCTTGTGCAGCCATGAGCAGTACCTCTGTGCTGTCCCTCAGCCCTGCCATTTCCAGCCATTGGTAGGACTTTCTTATGTCACCACCTCTGATATCTGGTGATGGTACATCCGGTACAGTGGCTTGGCCTGACGTGGCCTCTGGTCCTCTGGCTCTGCTTCACCCACTTCCATTTCCATGTCCCCTGCCTGCTCTCTGAGGTATTCTCCTAGCAGGTCATCTTTAGGGGCCGTCTTCCTGACATACTCATGGATGTTTCGCATTTCTTCCAGAACTGTGGCCTTGACACTTCCAAGTCCCCGTCCTCCTTTATTCCAGTGGGTGTACAGCTGCTCGGCATTAGGCTTTGGATGGAATCCTCCGTGTACTGTTAGTAGTTTCCCGGTCTTGATATCAGCGGTTTCTAGTTCATTCCTTGGCCAGCACACTATTGCACCAGGGTATCTGATGACCGGTAGGGTGAACGTGTAGATGCCTCTGATCTTGTTCTTCCTATTCAGCTGCCTTTTTAGGACCTGCCTCACTCTTTGGAGACATCTCTTTGAGATGATCTGGCAAGGGGAGTTCAAGCCTATGCCGAACAGCAGTGGGGATAGTGCATCACCCTGGTATATTCTACACCTGATGGTCACTTGTGCTATTGGCCTTGAGTTAACTTCTAGCATCATCCTCCAGCAGCCCACTGAATCTTGATGAAGATCCTTAGTGTTTTGTTGACCTTGTACAGAGACAGGCATTCCAGGATCCATGTATGGGGCATTGAGTCGTATGCTTTCTGGTGGTCAGTCCAGGCTGTGCTTAGATAGGTTTGCCTGGCCTTAAAGTCTGACATGACTGCTTTGTCCACCAGTAGTTGGTGCTTGGAGCTTTTGGTTCCATTTCCAATTCCCCTCTGAGCAGGACTCAGGAATTTTCACACACGTTCCTTCAGCTTACTGGCTATGATGCCTGATAGGCACTTCCATGTTGTTGACGGGCAGGTTATAGGCTGATAGGTTGATGCAGTTGTGATGATCCTTCATTATGAGTACTGTCTTTCCTTCAGTTAGCCAGTCAGGGTGGGAGCCTGATTCAAGCAGCTGGTTCATCTGAGCTGCCAGCCGTGAATGTAACACTGTCAGTTTCTTCAGCCAATAGGTGTGGATCATGTCAGGCCCTGGTCTAGGTCTTCATACTTGTTACCCGATGCTGGACATCCACTGCTATGATGGTGAGTGGTTCTTCCTCTGGCAGATTGCAGAGGCTTGCCTGTAGGTCTTTCAGCCATTGGGCACTGGTGTTATGTGATGCTTCCTTCTCCCATATTTTCTTCCAGTACTCCTCAGTTTTGGTTGGTTCAGGTTTTGGCATATTGTTGCTCTGGAACTATGTGAATACTGTTTAGACTTACTGTAACTCACAGAGTTTTTTCTATCATTAAGTATTGTACTGCTGCCACAAAACAACAAATTTTACAATATATGCCAGTGATACTAAACCGGATTCTGATTCTGGAAACAGACGCTTCGGCCCAACTAATCCATGCTAACCAAGATGCCCAGCTAAAGCTAGTTCCATTTGCCTGCATTTGACTCCTATCCATCAAAATATTTCCGATCCATGTACCCGTCCAAATGTCTTATGTAATGATACTGAAGAGCAATTCACGCCTTTCTATCGAATAGACTAGATTACAGCAATGCACATTATACTGGCCTTCCAAAGCAATCTATTCACAAACTTCAACTCATTCAGAACACCACTGCTAGACCCTTAACCAAAATCAGGATGAAGACCATAAGACCATAAGACAAAGGAGCAGAAGTCAGCCATTTGGCCCATCAAGTCTGCTCCACCATTTTATCATGAGCTGATCCATTCTCCCATTTAGTCCCACTCCCCCGCCTTCTCACCATAACCTTTGATGCCCTGATTACTCAGATACCTATCAATCTCTGCCTTAAATACACTCAATGACTTGGCCTCCACTGCCACCCGTGGCAACAAATTCCACAGATTCACCACCCTCTGGCTAAAAAAATTTCTTCGCATCTCTGTTCTGAATGGGCGCTCTTCAATCCTTAAATCATGCCCTCTCGTATTAGACTCCTCCACCATGGGAAACAACTTTGCCACATCCAATCTGTCCATGCCTTTCAACATTCGAAATGTTTCTATGAGGTCCCCCCTCATTCTTCTAAACTCCAAGGAGTACAGTCCAAGAGCAGTCAAACGTTCCTCATATGTTAACCCTCTCATTCCCGGAATCATTCTAGTGAATCTTCTCTGAACCCTCTCCAACGTCAGCACATCCTTTCTTAAATAAGGAGCCCAAAACTGCACACAGTATTCCAAGTGAGGTCTTACATGTGCTTTATAGAGCCTCAACATCACATCCCTGCTCCTATACTCTATTCCTCTAGGAATGAATGCCAACATTGCATTTGCCTTCTTCACCACCGACTCAACCTGGAGGTTAACCTTAAGGGTATCCTGCACGAGGACTCCCAAGTCCCATTGTATCTCAGAACTTTGAATTCTCTCCCCATTTAAATAATAGTCTGCCCGTTTATTTCTTCTACCAAAGTGCATGACCATACCCCTTCCAACACTGTATTTCATTTGCCACTTCTTTGCCCATTCTCCCAATCTATCCATGTCTCTCTGCAGACTCTGTTTCATCAGCACTACCGGCCCCTCCACCTATCTTTGTATCATCAGCAAACTTAGCCACAAAGCCATCTATTCTATAATCCAAATCGTTGATATACAACATAAAAAGTAACAGCCACAACATGGACCCCTGTGGAACACCACTGGTAACCAACTGGCAGCCAACCAGAATGGGATCCCTTTATTCCCACTCTCTGTTTCCTGCCAATCAGCCAATGCTCTATCCATGTATGTAACTTTCCCGTAATTCCATGTGCTCTTATCTTGTTTAGCAGCCTCATGTGCGGCACCTTGTCAAAGGCCTTCTGAAAATCCAAATACACAACATCCACTGCATCTCCCTTGTCTAGCCTACTTGTAATTTCCTCAAAAAATTGCAATAGGTTTATCAGGTAGGATTTTCCTTTAAGGAAACCATGCTGAGTTCTGCCTATCTTGTCATATGCCTCCAGGTACTCCATAACCTCATCCTTGACAATCGACTCCAACAACTTCCCAACCACCGATGTCAAGCTATAATTTCCTTTCTGCTTCCTTGCCTCCTTCTTAAATAGCGGAGTGACATTTGCAATCTTCCAGTCCTCCGGAACCATGCCAGAATCTATTGACTTTTGAAAAATCATTGCTAATGCCTCCACAATCTCCACAGCTACTTCCTTCAGAACACGAAGGTGCATTCCATCTGGTCCAGGAGATTTATCTACCATTAGACTATTCAGCTTCCTGAGTACTTTCTCTGTCGTAATTGTGACTGTGCTCACTTCTCTTCCCTGACACCCTTGAGTGTCCAGTATACTGCTGATGTCTTCCTCAGTGAAGACTGGTGCAAAATACTCGTTCAGTTCCTCCGCCATCTCCTTATCTCCAATTACAATTTCTCCAGCATCATTTTCTATCGGTCCTATATCTACTCTCACCTGTCTTTTACTCTTCATATACTTGAAAAAGCTTTTAGTATCCTCTTTGATATTATTTGCTAGCTTCCTTTCATAGTTCATCTTTTCCCTCTTAATGACCTTCTTAGTTTCCTTTTGTGAGCTTTTAAAAACTTTCCAATCCTCTGTCTTCCCATTAATTTTTGCTTCCTTGTATGCCCTCTGCTTTGCTTTTACTTTGGCTTTGACTTCTCTTGTCAGCCACGGTTGCATCCTTTTTCCAGTCGAAATTTTTTTCTTTTTTGGAATATATCTGTCTTGCACCTTCCTCACTTCTCGCATAAACTCCAGCCACTGCTGCTCTGCCGTCCTTCCCGCTAGTGTCCCTTTCTAGTCAACCTTGGCCAGTTCCTCTCTCGTGCCACTGTCATTTCCTTTACTCCACTGAAATACCGACACGTCGAATTTCGGCTTCTCTTTCTCAAATTTCACAGTGAACTCAATCATGTTATGATCACTGCCTCCTAAGGGTTCCTTCACCTCAATCTCTCTAATCACCTCTGGTTCATTACACAATACCCAATCCAGTACAGCCGATCCCCTAGTGAGCTCAACAACAAGCTGTTCTAAAAAGCCATCTCATAGACATTCTACAAATTCTCTCTCTTGAGATCCAGTGCTGATCTGATTTTCCCAATCCACTCGCATGTTAAAATCCCCCACAATTATCCTAACACTGCCCTTCTGGCAAGCCTTTTCTATTTCCTGTTGTAATTTGTAGTCCACAACACCACAGCTGTTAGGAGCTCTGTATATAATCGCCTTCAGGGTCCTTTTACCCCTGCGATTTCTTAGCTCAACCCATAAATATTCTGCATCTTCTGATCCTATGTCATCTCTTTCTAATGATTTAATATCATTTCTTACCAATAAAGCCACGCCACCCCCTCTGCCTACCTGCCTATCCTTCCGATACATTGTGTATCGTTGGACGTTCAGCTCCCAGAGACATGCATCCTTTAGCCACGTCTCAGTGATGGCCACAACATCATACCTGCCAATTTGTAGCTGTACAACAAGGTCATCCACCTTATTCCTTATGCTGTGTGCATTTAAGTATAACACCTTAAGTTCAGTATTTAGTACTTTTTGCTTTGATTGCACTGCATCTCATCCCAATGGCTGCAAAATTGCCCCATCACCTGCCTGTCTTTCCTGACATCTTTATTGCTCACTATCTTAGATTTATTTCTGTTTTCCCCCTCCTCTGCTCTATCAGTCCGGTTCCCATCCTCTGCAAAATTAGTTTAAACCCTCCCTAACAGGTTTATTAAATGTGCCCGCTAGGATATTGGTCCCCTTTGGGTTCAGGTGTAACCCGTCCTTTTTGAACAGGTCATACTTCCCCCAGAAGAGATCCCAATGATCCAAGAATCTGAAGTCCTGTCCCCTGCAGCCACGCATTCATTTGCCTGATCCTACTATTCTTGCCCTCGCTAGCATGTGGCACAGGTAGCAATCCTGAGATTACTACCCTGGAGGTCCTGCTTCTCAGCTTCCTTCCTAACTCCTGAAAATCTCTCTTCAGGACCTCCTCCCTTTTACTATCTATGTCCTTGGTACCAACATGTACCAAGACAGCTGGCTGTTCGCCCTCTCCCTTCAGAATATTCTGGACCCGATCTGAGACATCCCATACCCTGGCACCTGGGAACGCCCATCCTAGCTAATCTGCATTGCCTTCCTGGATCTTTTAGAATTGATTTTAAAGTTGTCCTACATGTTTTAAAGTTCTCAATGGCTGGGACCTGAGTACATCACCGAATTATTTTCATTTTATAAAGTTGCTCAAGCGCTCGTGTCTTCTTCTGCCGGAGTCTTAAACTTAAACCATCTCCCTCAAAAGATAATTGGCAGGGCAGATTTTTTAAACCACGCTCCTAAACTGTGGAACTCGATACCTGAAACTATAAGGGATGCAGACTCAGTTGACACCTTTCAAAGCCAGCTCAAAACCTATTTATTTCATCTTGTTTTTTGTCCATTAGACTCATGTTTTTTATTTTTTAAATTTTATTTCCATGCTTGCACTTTATCACCGTGTGAAGCACTTTGAACTATATTGCCTGTACGAAAATTGCTCTATAAATAAGTTATGATTATAATTATTATAGGGGGATATTAGGGGTAAGTTCCGTGCACTGAGAGTGGTGGGTGCTTGCAATGCCCAGCCATGCTGGTGGTAGAGTCAGACCCTTTAGAGACATTTAAGAAACTCTTAAATAGGTGCATGGGTGAAAGAAAACTGAAGGGCTATGTGGGAGAGAAGGGTTAGATTGATCTAAGGAGTATGTTGAAAGGTCGGCACAACACTGTGGGACAAATGGCCCGTAAAGTGCGAAAGTCTTAGTGAAGTATATACAGCTAGGGTGCGCCTAAGACTTTTGCCCAGTACTGTATTTGTCAACATGGATGGGGAATAAGTTTGCAAATCTGCTGGGAGCAAAATACGTTAGGAAAGATGAGGGTGGAGCACTGCAGGAGTGGTGTGAGACAGGTGGCATGGCAGGGGTGTCAGGGGTGGGGCTTTGAGTAGGTGCAGACATACCCAGCCGTGCGACAAACACAAGGTCATTTGATTCCAAACAATTGGTTTATTAATCTTTACAGAATGTCTCTCTAGTACTTCCTGCACCCTCCCCTCTCCTTACCCCTTTTCCCAACCACTATTCTCCTCTTCCTGCCCCCCTCTCACTTCCTGTCCACAATAGCGACCCATATCAGAATCAGGTTTATCATCACTCATTATGTCATGAAGTGTGTATTTTTGTGACAGCAATACAGTACAAAACATAAAATTACTACAGTACTGTGCAAAAGTCTTAGGCACCCTCGCTATATAAATGTGCCTAAGCCTTTTGCACAGTACTGTACATTCCCTATAAACTTCAAGTTATACTCACGTATACCAACAGTAGTACCAAAAATGAGTTTGCAAAATGTAATATGACTGTAAGCTTTCAACAACTGTCTCAGTCTCAGAGAACCAGGTATAGCTGGATCTCAGACACACAAGAGCATCTGCAGATGCTGGAAATCTTGAGCAATGCACACAAAATGGTGGAGAAACTCAGCAGGTCAGGCAGCCTCTACGGAGAGGATTAAATCATTGACAGTTGGGGGGGGGGGGGGTCCAAAACATTGACTGTTCATTTTTCTACATAGGTGCTGCCTAACCCACTGAGTTCCTCCTGCATTGTGTGTGTGTGTGTGTGTGTGTGTGTGTGTGTGTGTGTGTGTGTGTGTGTGTGTGTGTGTGTGTCTGTGTGTGTGTGTGTGTGTGTGTGTGTGTGTGTGTGTGTGTGTGTGTGTGTGTGTGTGTGTGTGTGTGTGTGTGTGTGTGTTTTAATTAGATCCCAGCTACATTGCAAGGTGGACATTGAAACATTGACTCTTTTGGAATCGGGCGATTAACAAGCATTCACAAAATTAACTTGCATTTTTACAGAAAAAAACAATTTTAATTATACAAGATATGCAAAGAGGTTCCATTCACATTCTCTGCCTGGATGAAAATATCACAAAATTATCCCTAAATCAATAAAAAATATAAACATCCACTTAAAAATTAAATGCTGTTCAGTGACAATAAAAGAGACTGCAGCTGCCGGAATCTGGAGTAAAAAATAAACTGTAGGAGGAACTCAGCGGGTCAGGCAGCGTCTGCAGAAGGAAGTAGATGGTCAGCGATTTGGGTCGTGACCCTTCACCTGAATTTGGGTCTTACCTTGTAGAGTTGCAGCTGGAGAGGGTGATGAACAACAGCAGTACAGAGAGGAACAGAGTGCCGGTGAGAGGATGCATGTTGCCGGGTTCAGGCGGGGGCTCTTCCTCCCAGTTTTCAGTCCTGGCACGGAGAGGGAGCAAACCCCTCTAGCAGAGTCCCTCTCCTCCTCTCTCTCTGGTGATCGTTTACTCTCTCTCTCTCTCTCTCTCTGTGTGCACCTCCCTTTTTCTCTGTCACACCTTGCCTCTTTCTGCACACTTTTGCTCTCTGACGCTCTATGATATTCTCATTGCATTGTGCAATACTCTCTCTCCCCCGGCTCTCAATTTCTCATTCTGGTAATCTCTGGATCTCTGAACTCTCTCTCTCGCTGGCTCTGTATTTCTCTCCGTGCCCTGCTTTCTCTCTCACTGGGACTCTATGCTACCTCTCCCTGTGGCAAGCTCTCTGTTTCACTCTCTCAGTATGACTGCCTCTCTCTCTCTCTCTGGCTTACTCTGTTTTTTTCCTAACACTCTCACCGTCTCTGTCTCTGTCTCTCTCTCCCTCGCTCCGGAGTACATATCAATATACTTGCCGGAGTTGGGAATCTTCGCGCTGTGCTCGCTCCCGCTTCTCTCCCAGCGCGGGCGCGAGATTTGAGAAGTAAATCCCACAGTAAAACTTCGGGAACGAATTCTTCCCATCCCCTCCCCACCAATAGATGCAGCTCGATCCGCCGAATTCCTCCAGAGGTTGTCCATTAAGAGCAACATACACAAAATGACGGAGGATTTCAGAACCCGCTTACCCGGAAAGTGCACACCCTGAGAAATAAAACGCATAGGTTATGTAAAGCGATCTGATAAGGTGTTTTGGCACAAAAAGTCAACTCTTTATCCCCCTCCATGGATGCTGCCTGACCTGCTGAGTTCCTCCAGCACTTTGTGTGTGTTGCTGTGGATTTCCAGCATCTGCAGAAACTCCTGTTCATGTATTGTGACAGGCTAGTGGGGAAGGGGGCACAATGTTAAAGTGATGCAGGAAAGTATAGGGGAGGGATGTCAATGGTAGGTTTTTTTAAGAGAGTGATGGGTGTGTGGAACGTCCGGCCTGGGGTGATGTTAGAGACAGATACATGTGACCATTCTGCTAATTGTTGATTACTCATGGCAATTTGCACAGATACAGAGACAGGGAGATTTAAGAAATTCTTAGGTGGGCACATGTATGAAAGAAAAATGGAGGACTATGAGTGAGGGAAGAGTTAGATTGGTTTTAGAGTAGGTTAAACGGTTCTGGGCCAAAGGGCCTGTATTGTGGCAATCTCTCTGTTCCACTCTATGTTCGATGCTTTATAATGTTAGAATGGGGTGTTCCAATGACTTGTCCTACACCCACGGCTAGTGCGATGCTATTACAGCTTGGAGTGTCGTTGCTTACCGTTGAATCCCAGCCACATCTGTAAGAGTCTCTGTACGTTCACCCCGTGACCGCGTGGGTTTCCTGTCCGACTTCCTCCCACAGTTCAAAGACGTGCCAGTCGGTAGGTAAATTGGTCATTGTAAATTGTCCCGTGATTATGTTAGGGTTAAGTCAGGGACTGCAGGGCAGCGTGGCTCGAAGGGACCTCGAAGGGTCTATTCTATTCTGTCTCATAAAGAAATAAAATAAACAAAAATGCAACAAGCAGTTTCTTTCTTCAGGGTTCTGTGAGTGGGTGAAAGGGAGTGATTAAATGCAACCACTTATCTGTTTAATGACTGATGCAATCTGATCAGGGTTGTCACAGAGTCACAGAAAAGTACAGTGCAGAAACAGTTCCTTTGGCCCATCTAGTCCATGCCAAATCATTTAAACTGCCTGCCCCCATCGATCTGCACCTGGACCATGTTGTAACTCCCTGGCTGCGAGCTGAGGTAGAGTCACAACAGGAGCTTAGAAGGACGGAGCAGATTAGCCTGGATGGTTTTGAACAGATTCCCCAGGAAGTCCAACAAACAGCTTCAGCTAGGTGGTCTTCCTCTGCGTCCACAGAGAATCATTGATGGAGACAAGAAACAGAGTACATATCATCTGCTGGAAGAACTCAGCAGGTCCAGCAGCATCTGTGGAAGGAAGGAATTGTCCATGTTTTGTGTTGAAAAAATTACTGCAGATTCCACCCACCCTAGCAGTCACCTATTCACCAAATTGCCATCAGGGAGATGCTATGAGTCCATCACCACCAAGATTACACATCATCTCCAAAGCTTCTTTCCTGTAGCTATCCAGCTTCTCAACAAAACTCACTCAGGTGTAATACCCTAATCATTCTTAAACAACATCTGTTAGATGGTCTTTCCTGCTCTCCTTGTTCTGTTGATAATTATTGAGTCTGTTCATATCTTCACACTTATTTAAGTTTGATTATTGATGTTTGCGCATGTGACCGTTCTGCTAATTGTTGATTACTCATGGCAATTTGCACTATTGTACTGTAAATTGTTGGTTGCTAATGCATTGTCCGTTACGGTATTGTTCTGTGATTTATGCTTGGCACCGAATCACAATTCATTCTGGTATGTTTCACATACGGGCAATAAAGTGATTCTGATTCTGTTCAGGACAGAGAGTGGAGAGGGGAGGTAGAACATAGAACTATACATCACAGTACAGGTCCTTTGGCCCACAATTCTGTGCCAACTAATCTAACCTTTCTCTCCAACACAGACCATATCCCTCTATTTTTCTTTCATCCATGTAGTTTCTAAGATGCTCTTAAAGGTCCCTATTGTATCAGTGTCTGCGTTCACCGTCGGTAGTGTGGTCTAGGCCCTTAGACGGTAAGACCATGACATAGGAGCAGAATTAGGCCATTCAGCCCATTGAGTCTTCTCTGCCATGGCATCATGGCCACTTCATTAGCCCTCTCAACCCCATTCTTCAGCCTTCTCCCTGTAACCTTTGATGCCCTTATTAATCAGGACCCTATCAACCTCTGCTTTAAATATACCCAATGACTTGGCCTCCACAGCCGTCTGTGGCAATGAATTCTGCAGGTTCACCTCTGGCTAAAGAAATTATTCTTGATCTCTGTTGTAAAAGGATGTCCTTCTATTCTAAGGCTCTGCCCTCTGGTCCTAAACTCACCCACTACAGAAAACATCTTCTCCACCTCTGCTCCATCGCAGCCTTTCTGTATACACTTTGCATAAAATAATCTATCTCTGATACATCTTGTAAATTTTCCTACAATCACCTTAATTGAATATCCTCTGGTATTTCTCATTGCTATACTGGGGAAAAGGTGCTGGATGTCCACCCTATCTATGCCTCTCGTAACCTTATACACTTCTATCAAGTCACCTCTTGATAGAGGCACATAAGATAGAGATAGTATAGAGTTGAGAAGGGCAGTGGTGAGTTTGGGCCCAGGAGATGATTAGTGGAATGAGAAGGGTATGAGGATGATGGACAGATAAAGCTGGGTAGAGGAGGGAGAAGCTTTCAACTATTTCAGCATCTGCAGTGTGTTGCGTCCCTGCAGGTAAGGAACAGTAAGGCATTCAGCCCATTGAGCCTTCCCTCTCATCAGGATCATGGCCAATACTATACCATTCTCCTCACCCCACCCCAATTCGGAATGTAATCTCTAGTGAAGCCAAAATAAGCTGGGTGGAGGGGAAGGTGAACAAGCTGGAAAGTGATAGGTAAAGCCAGGTGAGGGGGGAAGGTAAATGGGTTGAAGAGAGTGTATTATTCTGGCTTCTTCCTCCTTCCTTTTCTGTTTGATGAAGGGTCTCGGCCCAAATCATCAACTATTTATTCATTTCCATAGATGTTCCCTAAATGGTTGAGTTCTTCCATCATTTTATTTGAATTGCTCTGGATTTCCAGCATCAGCAGAATCTCTTGGGTTCATAACAGTAGATCCAGTTTTCTATTACAACAATGGGTGCATGCTAGAACATAATTAGTGATGTTTCTGAAACTTGGGTGTTGTCGCTTGGGAGCTGTATCAAGGGGACATTAGAACCATTTGTGTCTCTTGTTTTGCAGAATCTTGGTTAATTCCTTCTGTACTGAATGTAGCAATTCAAATACAGAGCTTCACAATACACCTTCAGGATAGATCTGTCGAGTCTCTTAGAATCAGAAATGGAGGTGTATACTTCATGATAAATTCCTTGGGGTGTACAAACGTTGCAGTGCTTTCCCGGTCCTGCTCACCAGACCTGGCAGATATATCATGTGCTGGCCATTCAACCTGCCGCAGGAGACTTCAACAATCATTTTGGTAGTGGTGTACATCCCACCTCAGGCCAATGTCAAACAGGCTCTGTATGATCTGAACAGGCATGAAACAGCACATCCTGATGCCTTCTCCATCATTTTGGGGATATTAACGAGGCCACCTTGATAAAGTCACGAAATAATTATTATCAACAAATTACTTGTAGTACCAAAAGAAGCATTATTAATTATTAATGCTTTTTGAGATAGTGATTTAGATGTATATCATATTTTTTTACTGAGTTAAGTATTGTATGTAATTAGTTTTGCTACAACAAGTGTATGGGACATTGGAAAAAAGTTGAATTTCCCCATGGGGATGAATAAAGTACCGTAGATTCCGGACTACAGAGCGCACCTGATTAAAAGCTGCTGGCTCTAATTTTAGAAATAAAATCAATTTTTTAATTGTAAAGGCCGCACCGGATTTTCAGCCGCAGGTGTCCCACGTTGTAATATGAGATATTTACACAGAAAGATATTACACGTGAGGATTTTTTTAACTTTTAATTAAATCCATATGGTAACAAAAACAAATACATATTGCAAATGCTTTTTTTCGAACCGTGCCCGTACGCGGCTACTTTTAAATATACGTTGCGTATACTTCTTTACTGAACAACATTCCAATATCTCCTAACGATTGGTAAAAAATATATATATTGCAGCCTACCAGGAAAAGTTATTGATCACCTTTAACTTAAAAGCAGCGTTCGCTCAGATCCAAAGCCGCTCGCGTAATGCGCTCCCTCCCTCCGTCCCGTTTCATCGCAAACCGGCATTTTCCCACAAGACACCGCGAAACCGCGTGTGACATCATAGCATCCCGCGATGTAGTACAGAAAACAAACATAGTTAAAACTCTTCTAACTTTAACTAGAAAATGAATTACTAAGCGAAAATATTATAAACTAAGTAACTGCCATAAGGCAGCACAATGCTTCGAGTGTTTTCCATGTTGATGAGGGTGAGTACAAATGACTGATTTACAATAATTTAATTGTGAAAGTGCGCTTGATTTATCGTACAATTTCATTGGACCTCTGTGAACTACTCATCAATTTTATTGGTCTACTGTTATGAGGCAAAATGTTTACGAGGCGGCATGAAAAAAAAACCATGTATTAGCCGCTCTGGATTATAGGCCGCAAAGTTCAAAGCTGTTCAAAATGTGGGAAAAAAGTAGCGGCTTAAAATCCGGAATCTACGGTATCTATCTATCTATCTATCTATCTATCTAACACACCGGACCACAGTTACACTAAGATCAAGAGTGCTTACCATGCCCACATTTTGGTAAGTCTGATCACCTGGCTGTACTTCTACTCCCAGCATGTAGAAGACAGCAGTAGCAGTAGTGAGGACCAAGCAGGTATGGACAAGGGAGGCACAGGAGCACTTACAGGACTGCTTTGAATCAGTGGACTGGACTGTATTCAAGGAGTCATCTTCGAGCCTGGATGAGATTGACACAGATTCCATTGACTTCATTAAATCCTTGTGAATGAGCATGTGCCTACGAAAACTTGCATCCCTTGATAAACCAGGAGGCTTATAGTCTGCTAAGGGCTGGCTTTGTGGTATTTAAGTCTGGTGACCTAGATATGTACAAGAAAATCAGGTATGGCTTGCGGAGGGCTATTTCAAGAGTTAAGAAGCAATTCTGAGTGAGGTTAGAGGCGGTCAGGTGCACATCAACTCTGGCAGGGTGTGCAGGCCATTGCTACTTACAAAGCAAAACCCAACATCATGAATGGCAGTGTTGTCTCACTACCAGACGAGCTCAATGTCTTCTATCCTCACTTTGAAAGGGAGAATAAAACTACAGCTATGAGGATCCATGTGGCATCCAGTGACCCTGTGATCTCTGTCTTGGAGGCCGACATCTGACTGTCTTTCAGGAGGGTGAACCCTCACAAGGCAGCAGGCCTCAATGGAGTTCCTAGTAAGGCTCTGAAACCCTGTGCCAACCAACTGGCAGGACTATTCAAAGACAATTTCACCCTCTGACTACTATGGTTGTAAGTTCCCACCTGCTTTACAAAGGCAGCAATTCTACCAGTGCCTAAGAAGAGCAGGGTGCACTAACGACTATTATTCTGTTGCGCTCACATCTACAGTGATGAAATTCTTTGAGAGGTCAATTAAAGCTAGAATCAACTCCTGCCTCAGCAAGGACCTGGACCATTGCAATTTGCCTAATGCCACAATAGGTGTATGGCAGAAGTGATCTCAATGGCTCTCATGCAGCCTTGAATCATCTGGACAACATAAATACCCATGGCAGGATGCTATTTATTGAATACAGTTCAACATTTAACACCATAATTCCCACAGTCCTGATCAAAAAGCTACAGAATCTGGACCTCAGTACCTCCCTCTGCAATTGTATCCTTGACTTTCAAACTGGAAGACCACAATCTGGGTGGATTGGAAATAACATCTCCATCTTGCTGACGATCTACACTGGCACACCTCGGTGTGTGCTTACCCCACTGCTCTACTCTCCCTACACACATGACTGTGAGGTTAGGCATAGCTCAAATGGCATCTATAAACTTGCTGATGATACAACTATTGTTGGCAGTATCTCAGGTGTCAACGAGAGGGTGTATAGGAGAAAGATATACCAACTAGTTGAGTGGTGTCAAAGCAACAACCTTGCACTCAGTGTTAGCAAGACCAAAGAGCTGATTGCGGACTTCAGGAAGGGGAAGACGAGGGAACACAAACCAATTCTCATAGAGGGATCAGAAGTGGAGAGAGTGAGCTATTTCAAGTTCCAGGGTGTCCATATCTCTGAGGACCGAACTTGGTAGCAACATATTGAAGCAGCTATGAAGAAGGTAAGACAGCAGCTATATTTCATTAAGAGTTTGAGGAGATTTGGTTTCTCATCTAAAATCTCAAATATTTCTGCAGGTATACCATGGAGAGCATTCTGACTGGCTGTATCACTGTCTGGTATGGGGAGGGGAGGCAACTGTACAAGATCAAAGTAAGTTACAGAAGCTTATAAAATTAGTTAACTCCATCATGGGTGCTAGCCTCCATAGTATCGAAGATATCTTCAAGCAGTGGTGCCTCAAAAAGGCAGCATCCATCATTAAGGACCCCCAACACACTTTTCTCATTGTTACAGCCTGGAAGGAGATACAGAAGCCTGAAGGCACACACTCAGCGATTCAGGAACAGCTTCTTCCCCTCTGCCATCTGATTTCTAAGTGGACACTGAACCCATGTACGCTACCTCACTAATTTTTATTTCTGTTTTTGCACTACTTAATTAATTTAACTATTTAATACGCATATATAATTACTGTAATTCAGTATTTTTTCTATATTTATCACATATTGCATTGTGCTGCTGCCGTGAAGTGAGCAAATGTCACAATATATGCCAGCGACATTAAATCTAATTCTGATCCTGAATCTGATAACAAGTACCGAGACACAGTGACAAGCTTTTGCTTCTGTGCCAACCAAACAGATCATTCTATACATAAGTATATGGAGGTGGTACAAATGGAAAACAATATAGAATACAATATACAGTATAGTTACAGAGAAAGTGCAGTGCCAGTAGACAAGGTGCATGATGAAGCAGATTGAGAGATCAGGAGTTAATGTTTATTATGTAAGAGGTGGGTTCTATAGTCTTATAATAGTGGGTGAATAATTTCCACTGCTATTAAATGTGTGTCTCAAATAACTCCAGACAATCTAGTCCATCTCCTGGCCTTCACGTGTGGCTTAGCTACTAAGCTCAGTGGAACCGTTTCTACTGAGATGCGGAGAAATTTCTTCACTCAGAGGGTAGTGGGGCTGTGGAATCTACTGCCCCAGAGAGCTGTGGAACCCACTACACTCAATAAATTCAAAACGGAGATAGACATTTTCCTGGATAAAAATGGCATTAGGGGTTACGGTGAGCGAGCAGGTAAGTGGACATGAGGCTAGGTTTAGATCAGCCATGTGATCTCCTGGACCAGTTTTCGATAGCCTGGATGGGTCGGAGAGGAATTTTCCAGATTTTTTCTCCTCAATTGGCAACTCGGTTTTTTTCCCCCGGGTGATCACATGGGTTTGGGCAGGATGAATAATAAAATAAAATGGGCGGCATGGTGCCCTGTTGGTTGGCACTGTTGCCTTGTGGGATTCGGTGAAAACTAGAGTTAAGATTGGATCAGCCATGATCTTGTTGAATGGTGGAGCAGGCTTGAGGGGCCGATTGGCCTACTCCTGCTCCTATCTCTTATGTTCTTATGTACTGACAGGAGAAGGGGCAAAGGAGGGTTACTGGCATCTTATAACCAGTCGCTTCGGGCAGATGGGACTCTTCAGCTGTGGTTGGCAGCTCACCTAGGAGAAGGAAACCTCTGCTGCCTTGTGGCCATACCCACTCTTGGGGAAGGCTTCGGGAGCAGACCCTGAAGGAAAAATCTGGAGCTGGAGTCTTGCATTTCAGGCGCATCTTCAACATGAGCCTGGAGCAGAGAAGAGTACCCAGACAGTGGAAAACATCCTGTATTGTCCCGGTACCGAAGAAACCACAACCAAAGGAGTTGAGTGACTTTAGACCTGTTGCCTTGACGTCGCACGTGATGAAGACCATGGAGCGGCTGATAATACAGAATCTGAGGCCACAAACCAGGCACGCCCAGGATCCTCTTCAGTTTGCGTATAAGGAGAAGGTGGGAGTGGAGGATGCTATCACGTATTTGCTGCACAAATCACTCTCTCACCTAGATGGGGTCAGTTGTGCTGTGAGGATTACATTCCTTGACTTCTCTAGTGCCTTTAACACCATCCAGCCCAAGATCTTAAGGCACAAGCTAACGGAGATGGGAGTAGACTCTCACGTGGTGGATTGGATAGTGGACTACTTGACAGATAGACCTCAGTATGTGCGGTTGGGAGACTGTAGGTCTGACACGGTGGTCAGCAGCACAGGAGCGCCGCAGGGAACCGTACTCTCTCCGGTCCTGTTCACCCTGTACACATCAGACTTCCAATATAACTCGGAGTCCTGCCATGTGCAGAAGTTCGCTGATGACACGGCCATAGTGGGGTGTGTCAGGAATGGACAGGAGGAGGAGTATAGGAAACTGATACAGGACTTTGTGATATGGTGCAACTCAAACTACCTGCGTCTCAATATCACCAAGACCAAGGAGATGGTGGTGGACTTTAGGAGATCTAGTCCTCATATGGAGCCAGTGATCATTAATGGAGAATGTGTGGAGCAGGTTAAGACCTACAAGTATCTGGGAGTACAGTTAGACGAGAAGCTAGACTGGACTGCCAACACAGATGCCTTGTGCAGGAAGGCACAGAGTCGACTGTACTTCCTTAGAAGGTTGGCGTCATTCAATGTCTGTAGTGAGATGCTGAAGATGTTCTATAGGTCAGTTGTGGAGAGCGCCCTCTTCTTTGTGGTGGCGTGTTGGGGAGGAAGCATTTAGAAGAGGGACGCCTCACGTCTTAATAAGCTGGTAAGGAAGGCGGGCTCTGTTGTGGGCAAAGTACTGGAGAGTTTAACATCGGTAGCTGAGCGAAGGGCGCTGAGTAGGCTACGGTCAATTATGGAAAACTCTGAACATCCTCTACATAGCACCATCCAGAGACAGAGAAGCAGTTTCAGCGACAGGTTACTATCGATGCAATGCTCCTCAGACAGGATGAAGAGGTCAATACTCCCCAATGCCATTAGGCTTTACAATTCAACCGCCGGGACTTAAGAACTTTTTAAAAGCTATTATTAATGCTTTTTGAGATAGTGATTTAGATGCATATCATATTTTTTACTGAGTTAAGTATTGTATGTAATTAGTTTTGCTACAACAAGTGTATGGGACATTGGAAAAAAAGTTGAATTTCCCCATGGGGATGAATAAAGTATCTATCTATCTATCTATCTATCTGCATTGAGTTCAATGCTGACTGGCAACTCCTACGACACTGCTGGTGCCAAAGTGTATCGGTCTCTGTCATTCCTTTGGGTTCATCTGATGGGTGGAGAGGGGGAGCTTCCTACATGGGCAACAGCTTACTCTCCAAATTGAACTGCCCCGGCTTGCATATCTAGACAGCAAAAACACAATATCCATGGTTGACTCTGACTAACAGAGGCCTCTAAGTTGTTGTGATGAAAGGAAAGTGGGCCAGTTGGAATGTGAAATTGGGTCAGTTGCAAGGAACAACGATGAGGGATGGAGATGGCGGTGTGCACGGTGGCAGCAGTCTCTCCAGCTACGATCAATGGTGAAATGTTTCGTACTGTTCACCTTTTCTATGATCGAAAAGCACTGCTGATCATAAGGAACACTAAAACCTGCAATTCTGCATCGGTAGCAAGTGGGATAATGAAGTTGCGACACAGTTAGGGCCTAACACATGGAGCAGGTCCTCACACTGTGCCTCGGCCTACTACAGCTACTCAGGGAAGCAGTGTGCAAGGATGCTGAAGCGTGGTAAGTGTTACATACCCCGTGGGTAACTTGTGACTGTCTTATGACCATGATGTAATTGAGTATCTGGTGAGTGTGATGTAATGGTCTTGTGATGGTGGGGTGATGTAATTTCCTGCCTGTGTGAGGTCACATGATATGATTTTCCTGCCAGTGGGAGGTCGTGTGATGGCCTGTTCCAACAGGTATAAAACGGGAAAGCCTTGCTGTGATGTAGGTCAGTTCGTTGTTTAATTTGTCAGTGACTCTGTTATGCTGCGTATCCGTCTCATGACGCAGTTTTATTTTAAAGTGGAGTTTTACTTTCTGTCTTAAGTCTCAAAGGTTATTGCCGGCAGTTTTGCCACAATGCTGCCAGTTGTGGTTTGGTTTCTACCTTTGCAATTCAGTTGGAGAGTGAAGAATTTATCGAGGTACGGAAATCCGAAGGATTGAGTAAAGTTGTCGTCGGTGGTAATATAGGATCGACCTTGTTGGATCTTCATTCATGAAATAGTAACCTGCATCCAAGATAACCCCTGTTTTGTAAGGGCAGAAAGGGTTGGGGTAGCGTTATTCGACAAGGAAAAGGTCAGTTCCTTCAAGCCGTTTTTATCTCCTTCATTGTAAGTCTTTCAGTCAAGGCATATTTTGACTGGGATCATCAGTAACATGTTGTCGAGGAATTCATTACTTCAGGAAAGTCTCTCCTAATTGACTGTATAAATCATTTGGACTTTCGCATTTATCGCTTTACGAACTGTTCGAGTTGCCGTATAGCAGTTAACTTCTGGTTAAGTTAGTTGTTTGTTTACTTTTCATTTTTATTGAGCAGAGTTTAAATAAATGTTTATTTGTTTATAAAAGACCTGTCTCAATTCTATATTCATTGTTGCCGGAGAAGTATTGTAACATAAGTGCACCAGTATTCGAGTGAAACTGAAAGCTGATCCCTGCAGGCGTACGCTCCCGACAATCACACTTATTAATGTCCAATCACCAGACATGCACTTTCAAATATATTTATTAACTCGCTTCTAGTAATATTTTGGTTTATGTGCTGTGTGTGATATATGTTTTGTGGCTGCATCATGGTCTGGAGGAACATTGTTTCATTTGGTTGTATATATGTACAGTCAGATAACAATAAACTTAAACTTGAGATAAATGGTGACTTGATAGATGTGTATAAGATGATAAGAGGCATAGATCAAATGGACAGTCAGCGCCTTTTTCCCAGGGTGGAAGTGGGGAATACGAGAGGACATAATTTTAAGGTGATAGTGGCAGATACATTAAGGAGATTTAAGAGACTTTTAAATAGGCACATGGATGAAAGTAAAATGGAAGGTTAAGTGGGAGGGAAGAGTTAGATTGATCTTGGATTCTGACTGGCTGCATCACTACTGCACAGAACCGAAAGAAGCTGCAGAAGGTTGTAAATCTAGTCAGCTCCATCTTGGGCACTAGCCTACAAAGTACACAGGACATCTTTAGGAAGCGGTGTCTCAGAAAGGCAGTGTCCATTATTAAAGACCTCCAGCACCCAGGGCATGTCCTTTTCTCACTGTTACCATCAGGCAGGAGATACAGAAGCCTGAAGGCACACATTCAGCAATTCAGAAACAGCTTCTTCCCCTCTGCCATCCGATTCATAAATGGACGTTGAGGCTTTTTTTAATATACAGTATTTCTGTTTTTGCATATTTTGAAATAATCTATTCAATATATGTAATTGATTTACTTGTTTATTTATTATTATGCATTATTTTATTTATTATTATTATTTTCTTTCTCTCTCTGCTAGATTATGTACTGCATTGAACTGCTGCTGCTAAGTTAACAAATTTCACGTCACATGCCGGTGATAATAAACCTGATTCTGAGTAGCTGAGGTGGTCAGCACAACATTGTGGGCCGAAGGGCCTGAACTGTGCAGTACTGTTCTATGTTCTATGAGTCATTTTGGAAATGGAATGCTGATTTCATGTGGGTTCCATGGAAAGTGTACCTGGAAACCGAAGACTCCTCAGAATTTGGGAGGAGTTGATAGGAATATGGGAAGATCAAAGTTCCAAGTTCAAAATACATTTATTATCAAAGTACGTCTACTATATACAACCTTGAGATTTGTCTCCTTACAGTCAGCCACAAAACAAAGAAATCCAATACAGCCCATTAAAATTAGACTATCAAACACCCAATGAGGGGAAAAAAAAACAAACTGTGCAAACAATAAAAGTGAGCAACTAACATTCAGACTGAAATTCATGGAAGTGAGTCCGCAGCCACAAAGCCAGTCATCAATATCAATATCAATATTAATATTATTATTAATATTGAAGTAGTAAAACAGATTCAACAGTGGCTGGAAGGGAGATGACAGAGAGTAGTGCTGGATAACTGTTTGTCAGGTTGGAGGCGGGTGACTAGTGGTGTGCCTCAGGGATCTGTACTGGGTCCAATGTTGTTTGTCATATACATTAATGATCTGGATGATGGGGTGGTAAATTGGATTAGTAAGTATGCAGATGACACTAAAATAGGTGGCGTTGTGGATAATGAAGTAGGTTTTCAAAGCTTGTAGAGAAATTTAAGCCAGTTAGAAGAGAGGGCTGAAAGATGCCAGATGGAGTTTAATGCTGATAAGAGTGAGGTGTTACATTTTGGTAGGACTAATCAAAATAGGATATACATGGTAAACAGTAGGGCATTGAGGAATGCAGTAGAACAGAGTGATCTAGGAATAATGGTGCATAGTTCCCTGAAGGTGGAATCTCATGTGGATAGGGTGGTGAAGAAAGCTTTTTGTATGATGGCCTTTATAAATCAGAGCATTGAGTATAGGAGTTGGGATGTAATGTTAAAATTGTACAAGGCATTGGTGAGGCAAAATTTGGAGTATTGTGTACAGTTCTGCTCACCGAATTATAGGAAAGATGTCAACAAAATAGAGAGAGTACAGAGGAGATTTACTAGAATGTTACCTGGGTTTCAGCACTTAATTTACAGAGAAAGGTTGAATAAGTTAGGTCTTTATTCTTTGGAGCATAGAAGGTTGAGGGGGGACTTGATAGAGGTATTTAAAATTATGAGGGGGATAGATAGAGTTGACGTGGATAGGCTTTTTCCATTGAGAGTAGGGGAGATTCAAACAAGAGGACATGAGTTGAGAGTTAGGGGGCAAAAGTTTAGGGGAAACACGAGGGGGAACTTCTTTACTCAGAGAGTGGTAGCTGTGTGGAATGAGCTTCCAGTAGAAGTGGTAGAAGCAGGTTCAGTATTGTCATTTGAAGTAAAATTGGATAGGTATATGGACAGGAATGGAGAGTTATGGGCTGAGTGCAGGTCGGTGGGACTAGGTGAAAGTAAGCGTTCAGCATGGACTCGAAGGGCCAAGATGGCCTGTTTCCGTGCTGTAATTGTTATATGGTTATTGGTTATATCACTGAAGCCGGTTCCGGAATCCATTAGTTGCAGGCCACACCCTTAATTTTTTGCACAGAGAGGAGTAAACCTTGCAGAGCACTGAGCTGAATCAGCCCATCCCTCATCTCTGGTCCAGATGTTCTCTTCTTTTCAATCTGACCCAGCACTTAAGTCATCCAAGCCTTGAGTCATTCCTTGCTCCCAGACCTGGAAAAATGCCAGGTCCTACAGGTGGTTCAACAGATCCCCACCAAAAGGGAAATTACAGGCTATTGATTGCAATGATGATATCCAAGAAAAAGTGTGATTAATACAGTTTTTTAAAAAATTTGGTTTCTACCCACAAGTTGTCACTGTGCTTCACCTGCGCCATCCTAAACCGAGGATTAAAATGATGATTTATGTGTGTATTATCCGTGCCCCCAATTTACCCCCGTTTGCCCAGGGTAAACCGCCGTCGCCCTGCCAACAGTGCAATACTTCGGTGTAACTGCGGTGTAATGCACCCCCAGTACACTTGCAACACAAACATCGGACAATACACCAAAGGCGGATAAATAATTTCAACTTTATAGTTATTTCTTAGTGATGGGTTAGTAGAAACAGGTAACCTAAAGGTGCCAAATCAGTAAGTTTATCAGTTTGGGCACATAATATTTTAATACGTTGGTGCTCATGCCTCCAGTTCCATCCAGAACAACCTTCTGAGCCTTCAGCCACCGTCTGAGCCGCCAACTTCCAGTTCCGCCGCCCTGGAACCGCTGTCCGCTCTTCACCCATCTGTCCTCCTTGCTCGCCTCCCAAGAAAGACCGTGAACTCTCGCTCAGCTCACACATACAAGATAGCAGAACAATTCTCCATTGGTTAGTTCCACCCTTATCTGCAGTCATAACCCAAACATTCCAGCTACAGAAACCCATTACAGCATCAAGTAACATTACAGAGAAGCCATTTCATTATAACAATACAGAGAAGCCATTTTGTTAGCCTGAACACTTATCACCACAGTTAATGGTACTGAGAGTCCTACATGTGGGATTACTGTTGGTGGTTGATGATTGGTGTGAACTCAGTGGACTGAAGGACCTGCTCCCACGCCCTCAAACACTTTGACTTGATCAATCCCTTGCTCTTTGTAGAATATATTGATGATTTAAACATGGAAGTCTTATCAAGAGGTTTGATTATGACATAAGAATCAGCCACGTGGTCAATGCTGAGGAGGAAAGTTTTGAATTGCAGGATTCAGACCTATTTATCAGATGTACATCAAAATCTAAGAAAAGGTGTGCTGGCACTGGAGATGATCCAGAGGAGGTTCACAAGAATGATCGCAAGGATTAATGTATGAGGAGCATTTGATGGGCTCTGGACCTGCATTCGCTGGGGTTTAGAAGTTATGAGCAGCGATTCTATTGAAACCTATCAAATGTTGAAATTCTGGGATAGACTGAATGCAAAGAAGACACTTCATATAGTGAGGGAGTCTTGGGCCAAAGGGCACAGCCTCAGAATAGAGGAACATCCATTTAGAACAAGGATGAGGAGGAATTTCTTCAGCCAGAGAGTAGGGAATCTGTGCAATTCATTGCCACAGACGGCTGTGGAGGCCAAGTCATTGGGTACTGCATATTTGAAGTGGAGGTTGATTAGTAAAGGTTATGGGGGGAAGGCAGGAGAATGGGGTTGAGATGGAATGGCAGAGCAGACTCAAAGTTCAAAACCAATTTTATTATCGAAGTACATAAATGTCACCATATACAACCCGTGAGATTCATTTTCCTGTGGGCATACTTGATGGGCCAAATGGCCTAATTCTGCTTCAATGTCTTATGATTCATGGAACCATACAGTGAAAGGTGTTGTTTGCGCAAATAACCATCACTACTAGGGATGTGCACGAGCAGCCAGCAAGTGTCATTACTCAGTCCGGCGCCAGCACAGCATGCCTACCATGCTCTTTTCGTTCAAGGTACTGAAAAAAAACACAGAAGAGTAGGAGCAAGAGTGGGCACTTCATCCCTTCATCTGCTCCTGTATTCAATATACTGAGAGTTATCCTCTTCGCTTCCCATACCCTTGGCTGAAATTTACTCAGTCACTTGGCCTCCATCACTTTCTTTGGTGGAAGCATTGCACAGCATGACCATCCACTGAGTGAAGAACTCTCTCCACAGACCAGTCACACACGTCTCATCAACACGCTGAAACTGTGCTGCTATTTCGGAACCTAACTCCGCACTGCCGGCTGGGGAAGTATCCACCCCAAGTGCAATTGACCTAGGAAGATTGAGGATAAGCTTTGGATTGGTGGGAATAGATGCTTTTTGGTCAACGAGCTTGCTTGTGGGCTGTTCCACTCTATGAACATATGCTTCTCCAAATGACTGGATAAATTAAGATTGCTCCCTTTAGGACGTAAACCAAGAAATTATAGGCTGGTGAGTCGGACATCAGTGGTGGGAAAGTTATTGGAAAGTATTCTAAGGGGATGGACACATAAGTATTTGGATAAACGGAATGATCAGGGATAGTCAGCATGGCTTTGTGCATGGTGGGTCATATCTAACCAATCTCATAGAGTTTTTTGAGGAAGTTACTAGGAAAGTGAATGAAGGCAAGCCAGTGGTTGTTGTCTATGTGGACCTTGCAAGGTATTGACAAAGTACCACATTGAAAGTTGGTCAAGAAGGTTCAGTTGCTCAGGATTCAAGATAGGGTCATAAACTACATTAAGCATTGGCTTTGTGGGAGAAGCCAGAGAGTGGTGGTAGAGGGTTGCTTCTCTGACTGGAGGCCTGTGACTAGTTGGGTGCCACTGGGATCTGTGCTGCGTCCTTTGTTGTTTGTCATCTGTATCAATGATCTGGATGATAATGTAGTTAACTGGAGCTGCAAATTTGCAGGTGACACCAAGATTAGGGGTGTAGTGGACAGTGAGGAAGGCTAACATGGCTTGCAGAGGTAACTGTATCAGCTAGAAAAATTAGCTGAAAAATAGTGGATGGAATTTAATGCAGCCAAGTGTGAGGTGTTACACTCCGGTAGAACTAACCAGGGTGGGTTTTACATAGTGAATGGTAGGACACCGAGGAATGTGGTAGAATAAAGGGATATGGGAATATGCGTCCATAATTTGTGGAAAGTGGCATTACAAGTAGATAGGATCAAAAAGCAACACACTAAATGCTGGAGGACAGCAGAGATTTCAGAGGAGGAGCAGCAAGAGAGGGTCTCACTGAACTCTCGTCAAAGAGAAGATTTAAACTTCTTTGGAGTAGGCATCCCTCAAAGAAGCTTCACAGTGGAGCAGCAACTCATTAACATGATGGAGTCTGCAGATGCTGGAACCCCAGAGCAACACACACAGAACAGAAGAGAGAAGATGACAGAATAAGAAGGCGGAGGACAAGGTGAAAGAGGTGCAAGTCTAGGTGAACACATGTTCGAAGAGTTGGAGGACAGCAGAGATCACAGAGGCGGAGCAGTGAGAGAGGATCTCACTAAACTCCTACTGAAGTGAAGATTTAAACTTCTTCAAGGTAGGCGTTCCTCAAAGAGACTTTGCAATGGAGCAGCAAATCATAAACAGGAGAAATTCTACAGATTCATGTCCATAGATGTTGTCTAACCTGCTGAGTTCCTCCAGCATTTTGTGTAGGTTGCACTGATGTATTCAGGTCAGATAACTCTTTTCCAGTTCTGATGAAAACAACACATTAAAAGACATACTTCTGTATGAAATACTCTTCGATGGTCCTCTTGGTTTATCAACTAATTTGCTTTTGTTTATATATTGGAATGGTTAAATTTTTTATAGGATCCTTAAAGCAGATAAAAGGACAACTGCCACCAAATTCTGAAGAACACAGCGGGCTAGGCAACTTTTCTCTTCTCTTCTTCACCCGTGACTCACCTCCCAGTATTTTGGTATCAGTATTGTTTTATTATTGTCACCTGCAAGAAGATTCAGTGAAAAGCTTAACTTGTGTTGGCCAGAAAGAATGACAAATCAGTGAACAGGAATGGGGGTGGCCATTTTGTGAGACTTTCCTTGCAGCTCCCATTTTGTGAACTGTTTGAAATGATTTCTTACTCTAGGATAATTTTATCAGAGCATTGGACTGTGGACACAAGGAATTTTCGGCTAATGACCTGTTAAACCTGAGACCATTCTCAGATAAGTACTGCAGCTATTTACTATGTAAAGTGGCATGCTTGCAGAAAGAGCAATTAGTATTCTCGCTAGGCTCAGTGCTTGAGTCACCTGGTTTGACTGGTTTGAATCAGTCAGAGCTGAAAAGAACAAAAGGTTTATTTTACATTTATTCATTTTATGGGATGTGGGCGTCGCCAGCTAAACCAGCATTTGTTGCCCTCTTAATACTTGTGCGCGTGGGCTAAGCCGCAGCCTTGATTTTCACTTCTGCGTCGCTCTACGCCATAGCGAGCATGCGTTGATGTGCGCCAAAACGCTAGTTGGCAGTGGGGTTTCTATGCCACTGTGTTGAGTTTCTTTGTGAGAGACATGGACGAGGAAATGCATTTCAAACATTTTCGCATGTTGGCAGTGAGATTTGACGATTTGGTTCATCTATTTCGCATTGGTGTACAGACATGGCAGAGAAGAAGCAAACGGCAATGCGTAGGATGAAATGCGATGCTACCAAGTGGACCAATCACAGTTGTTGCGGTCTGCGTCGCCGCAACATGTGAGTTACTTTTCTGGGGAGGTGCACGTCACCCTACGGCGTCGATGTGCTGCCTTCTTGAACTGCTGCAGTTCCTGAGGTGCAGGAACACCCACAGTGCTCTTAGGGAAGGAATTCCATGATTTTGACTCAGCGACAATGAAGGAACATCGATACATTTCAAAGTCAGGATGGTGAGGGACTTGGAGGAGGATTTCCAAGTGGTGCTATTCTTGTCCTTCTAGAATGGTAGTGGTCGTGGATCTGGAAGGTTCCTTAGGAACTTGGGTATATTTTTGCAGTGCATCTTGTAGATAGTACGCATTGATGCAAATGTTCATCGATGGTGGAGGGACTGGATGCTTGTGAAGGGGTACCAATCAAGTGGGCTGCCTTGTACTGGATGGTGTCAAGCTTCCTGAGTGTTGATGGAGTTGCAGTCATCCATATGAGTGGCAAGAATTCTATTACACTCCTGACCCGAGCTTTGTAGATGGTGGACAGGCTTTGTGAAGACTGGAGGTGAGTTACACGGGTAGCCATGGTGTTTATATGGCTAGACTAGTTCAGTTTCCTGTCAATGGTAAGCCCCTGGATGTTCAAAGTAGGGGATTCAGTGATGGTGATGCCACTGAATGCCAAAGGACAATGGTTAGAGCTTCTCTTGTTGGAAATTATCGTTGCTTGGCACTTAACGGTGGCTCGAATGTTACTTGCCACTTGTCATCCCAAGCCTGGATATTGTCCAGGTCCCGCTGCATTTTGATATGAGGCGCAGAACATTATGCAGTCATGTGCGAATATCCCCACTTCTGACCTTATGACAGAAGGAAGGTCATTGATGAAGCAGCTGAGGGCAAAGACCATAGAACAATGCTGGTTGTAGCCATAGATCAGAGCCAATAGAAGGTGACCCAGATAAGTCGGGTGACCTCGAGCCAATGGGATAAAAATGCACCATTTAAACTGATAGGCAGTGTTTTTAAAAGTAAGGAGCTTCAAATGCAAAGCAGTAACAACTCTCCAGGGACCAACCATCGTAATGTGGAGTACCACATGTACATGAGGTGATGAGATCGGGAATATGAGGAACACTTGGTCAGTGTAGATTCCTTTCCCACCTTTTCTTTTCTTCGACTGTCCATGGAGGGTCAGGAAAATGTAGTAAATTTACATGTTCTTCAGTTGAGACAAGCATACTTGTCTGAAAGTACAGATACTCTCACGGCCTCTCTGATCATTATTACTAAGGGGTAGAACCTTATAACATTTGCCTACTGTTCATACAGATCAAAACATTACACAGTGCATTGAGACAGAACAAGGTAAATCAATCCAGAATGGATCATTCTCCATGGATGTTACATGATCTGCTGAGTATTTCAGCTCCACACCATTTAACACATAAAGTGTACCAGCTACAGAGAAAATGTAGTGCTGGTAAACAATAAAGTACAAGATCATAATGAGGTAGACTGTGAGGTCAAGAGTCCGATTTATCATAATTGAATACTATTTAGCAGACTTGTAACTGCGAGGTAGAAACTGTCCTTGAGTCTCATGGTATATGCTCTCAGGCTTTCTGTCTGTTGGAAGAGGGGAGAAGAGAATGTGTCTGGGGTGGGTAGGGTTCATGGAGGGGAGGCTGGCTCCCGTGATATGCTGATCTGTGTCCACAACTCACTGCAGCTTGTTACGGTCATGGGCAGAGCAGTTGTCATAACATGATGCACGCAGATAAGGAGGCGCAGTATTTATTCGAGTTCTTCAATTATACTCAAGGAATTGGCTGAACCATCACTCCCAATGCCAATTTCCAAAGGTAGTAAGCAATAGAATGGGATAAAGAACTGTCTATTTATGAAGTAACACTAATCAAGGGATAAATCACTGGAAATATTCGCTATGCCTCTCTCCATGGACACTGCTCGACCTGCTGAGTATTCTCTGAAATTCCACTTTTATTTCAGATTCCCACCATTTACCACATATTGAATTTGGAAGCAGTGCTGTTTGTTTTGTCCTTATGGAAACCTGGGATCCACTGGCAGAAACAGCACCTATTGTTCACCCGTTGCCACATATGTTGACAGGATGGTTAAGGTCAACATGGTGTGTTGACCTTCATTAGTTTGGGGAAGTGAGCTCAAGAGTTGCGACGTAACATTACAGCTCAATAAACCCTGGTTAGACAACACTTGGAGTATTGTGTATAGTTCTGGTTACCTCATCAAAGAAGAATATCGACGGCGCCAGAGGGCCACTTCTTCAAGTTCATCAGCGAAACAGTTTAAATTCTTCTCTTTAATAGAAACATAGAAACATAAAAAACCTACAGCACAATACAGGCCTTTCGGCCCACTAGGCTGTGTCAAATATGTCCTTACCTTAGAAACTACCTAGGGTTACCCACAGCCCTCTATTTTTCTAAGCTCCATGTATCCATCCAGGAGTCTCTTCAAAGACCCTATTAAGAGACTATTAGACAGGTATATGGAGGAATTTAAGGTGGGGGGGTTATATGGGAGGCAGGGTTTAAGGGTCAGCACAACATTGTGGGCTGAAGGGCCTGTACTGTGTTGTATAGTTCTATGTTCTACGTTCTATACTGCCTCCACCGCCGCTGCCGGCAGCCCATTCCATGCACTCACCACTCTCTGAGTAAAAAAAGCTTACCCCTGACATCTCCCCTGTACCTGCTTCCAAGCATCTTCAAACTATGCCCTCTTGTGGCAACGATTTCAGCCCTGGGAAAAAACCTCTGTCTATCCACATGATCAATGCCTCTCATCATCTCGTACACCTGTCAGGTCACCTCATCCTCCGTCGCTCCAAGGAGAAAAGGCCGAGTTCACTCAACCTATTCTCATAGGGCATGCTCCCCAATCCAGGCAACATCCTTGTAAATCTCCTCTGCACCCTTTCTATGGTTTCCACATCCTTCCTGTAGTGAGGCAACCAGAACTGAGCACAGTACTCCAAGTGGGGTTTGACCAGGGTCCTATATAGCTGCAACATTACCTCTCGGCTCTTAAACTCAATCCCATGATTGATGAAGGCCAATGCAGCATATGCTTTCTTAACCACAGAGTCAACCTGCGCAGTAGCTTTGAGTGTCCTATGGACTCAGACCCCAAGATCCCTCTGATCCTCCACACTGCCAAGAGTCTTACCATTAATACTACATTCTGCCATCATATTTTGACCTTCCATAATTAACCACCTCACACTCATCTGGGTTGAGCTCCATCTGCCACTTCTCAGCCCAGTTTTGTATCCTATCAACGTCCCATTGTAACCTCTGACAGCCCTCTACACTATCCACAACACCTCCAACCTTTGTGTCATCAGCAAATTCACTAACCCATCCCTCCACTTCCTCATCCAGGTAATTTATAAAAGTCACAAAGAGTAGCGTGGGAACAGTGAGCTGTCGGCCCCTTGATGTGGCAGCAGTGATACCTCTCTCTCCTTTGTTAGTGAAAGAGATATCCTATGGGATGTCGAACTGTTGGGAGGGGTCCCAGAACAGATCCTTGCAGAACACCACTGGTCACCATCCTCCATGCAGAAGACGAACCATCCACAACCCCCCTTTGCCTTCTGTGGTCAAGCCAATTCTGGATTCACAAAGCAAGGTCTCCTTGGATCCCATGCCTCCTTACTTACTGAATGAGCCTCTCATGGGGAATCTTATCAAATGCCTTACTGAAATCCATATACCCTACATCCACTGCCCGACCTTCATCAGTGTATTCTATTACATCCTCAAATAATTCAATCAGATTCGTAAGGCATGACCTGCCCTTAACAAAGCCAAGCTGTCTAATCCTAATCAGTCACTACAAATGCTTATAAATCTTGCCTCTCAGGAGCTTCCCCAACAACTTTCCCACCACTACAGTAAGACTCACTGGTTTATAATTTTCTGCGTTATCTCTACTCCCTTTCTTGAACAAGAGAACAATGTTTGCAACCTTCCAATCCTCCGGTGCTTCTCCCGTCCCTATTGATGATGCAAAGATCATTGCCAGAGGCTCAGCAATCTCCTCCCTCACTTCCCACAGTAGCCTGGGGAATATCTCATCCGGTCCCGACGACTTATCTAACTTAATACCTTTGAAAAGCAACAGCACATCCTCTTTCTTAATGTCTATACGCTCAAATGGTTCAGTCCTCTGTAAGTCATCCCCACAATTGCCAAGGTCCTTTTCCCTGGTGAATACTGAAGCAAAGTATTCATTAAGTACCTCCGCTACATCCTCCAGCTCCATGCACATGTTTCCACTCTCACTCTTGGTTGGTCCTATTCTCACATGGTTCATCCTCTTGCTCTTTATATACTTGTAGAGTGCCTTGGTGTTTTCCTTAATTCTGCTCATCAAGGCCTTCTCATGGCCTCTTCGGGTTTCTGAACCTTCCGTAAGCTTTTCTTTAGCTTGTAACTAGATTTTCTACATCCTTTGTACACCTTGGTTGTTTTACCCTACCATCTTTTCCCTGCCTCAATGGAACATACCTGCGCAGAATGCCAGGCAAATAAATGTTCCCTGAACATTTCTGCCATGCATTTTCCCGAGAACATCTGCTCCCAATTTATGTTCCCAAAACCCTGCCTAATAGCATCATATTCCCCCCTACCCCAATTACATGATTTCCCAAATTGTCTGCTCCTATCTCTCTCCAGTGCTGTGGTAAAGGAGATAGAGTTGTGATCACTTCCTCCAAAATGCTCTCCCACCAAGAGACCTGACACCTGACCAGGTTCATTTCTTAATACCAGATCAAGTACAGCCTCTCCTCTTGTTGGCAAATCTGCATATTGTGTCAGGAAACTTTCCTGAACACACCTAACAAACTCCACCCCATCTAAATCCCTTGCTCGAAGGAGGTGCCAGTCAATATTAGGAAAGGTAAAATCTCCCATCACCACATCCCTATTATCATTGCATCAGCCGTAATATTATTGCACCAAAGCTTACAGCACCACCCTATTATTATTGCACTCATGGAACCTTTCATTGCGAAAGGCCCTTCTTTCATGAGATTGTGATGAAGTTGGACAAGTACGTACTACTTTGCAGCCTCTTCACGATCCTGTGCATTGGAGCCTCCATACCAGAAGTGATGCAAGAAGTCAGAATGGTTCTCTACCATTCTGTACATTCGTAGAAATTTGCAAGTGTCTTTGGTGACTTACCAATTCCCCTCAAACTCTTAATGAAGTAGAGCCTTATTATACTCCAATAATTGTCTCACCTTTTGACAAAGGTATCGTATGGGACTCCTCTTGGTCGCATTGAGATGAGTGAGGTCACTGATAAATAAATACAGTTGAACTCTGAATGCCAGCGATGGAGAACTACAATATACATTTTCATGAGTGGATGAGAGGGAGGATCAGGGGCTTGTTTTGTTGTTTTCCATGTTTATTTTTTCATTTTTATTCAGAGATACAGCACCGAACAGGCTCTTTCAGCCCAATAAGCTGCATGACCAGGAACTCTCCTATTTAACACTGGCATAATCACAGGACAATTTGCAATGTCCAGTTAACCATGTTTTGTTTTATCGTGTCCTGATGAGCTTTGTGGACGTGCTATACTGGCGCCAGAACATGCGGCGTCCCTTGTGGGCTGCCGTCAGCACATCGTTAGGTTGTGTTAATTGCTGATGCAAATAGCATATTTCACAGCAATACACACAAAATGCTGGAGGAATTCGGCAGGCCAGGTAGCATCTATGGAAAAGAGTCAATGTTTCAGGCTGACATCCATCATCAGGACTGGAAAGGATGAAGCCAGGTGGGGAGGAAAGATAAAGGGAGGAAGTGGACCATGGGAGAAAGGGAAGGAGAGGGGATCTGGGGGGATGGTGATAGCCAGAGTGGGGAATAGAAAAGGGGAGGGGAGGGAATTTCTTTTTACTGGAAGAAGAAATCAATATTCATGCCATCAGGTTGGAGGCTACCCAGAGAGAATATAAGGTATTGCTCCTCCACCCTGAGGGTGTCATAAGGTGGGCGTTGAGAGCGGACCCAAATGCAAGACACAGACACTAGGAGCAGGACCAGGTGTGTCAAGAAAGCAAGGGAAATGGGGAAGAAATGACGCTGGACAAGACACAGGCCCTGGACGAGACTAGGAGACAGGGCCTGGGCTAGGACTAGACTAGGAAAACGGGACCTGGATGAGGAAATAGGAACTTGGAACCTGGACAAGGACTCCGAGCCAGAGACTGGACCGGAACCCAGAACCTGGGTCTTGACTTGGGCTCAGACTCCGGATCTAGGCAAGGACAAGACGTGACAAGGCAACAGGACTGGATGTGGGGGCAGACTCCAAGGCTGGATGAGGACATGAAGCTCAGACTTGGACGGGAGACAGGAACGCGGAACACAAGAGCCCTGGTTTTGGGAGACAGGAACGCGGAACACAACAGCCTTGGTCTTGGGAGACAGGAGTGCGGAACACAAGAGCCCTGGTCTTGGGAGACAGGAGTGCGGAACACAAGAGCCTTGGTCTTGGGAGACAGGAACGCGGAACACAAGAGCCCTGGTCTTGGGAGACAGGAACGCGGAACACAAGAGCCCTGGTCTTGGGAGACAGGAGTGCGGAACACCAGAGCCTTGGTCTTGGGAGACAGGAACGCGGAACACAAGAGCCTTGGTCTTGGGAGACAGGAATGCGGAACACCAGAGCCTTGGTTTTGGGAGACAGGAGTGCGGAACACAAGAGCCTTGGTCTTGGGAGACAGGAACGCGGAACACAAGAGCCTTGGTTTTGGGAGACAGGAGTGCGGAACACAAGAGCCTTGGTCTTGGGAGACAGGAACGCAGAACACAAGAGCTTGGTCTTGGGAGACAGGAACGCGAAACACAACAGCCTTGGTCTTGGGAGACAGGAGTGCGGAACACCAGAGCCTTGGTCTTGGGAGACAGGAACGCGGAACACAAGAGCCTTGGTCTTGGGAGACAGGAATGCGGAACACCAGAGCCTTGGTTTTGGGAGACAGGAGTGCGGAACACAAGAGCCTTGGTCTTGGGAGACAGGAGCGCGGAACACAAGAGCCTTGGTCTTGGGAGACAGGAACGTGGAACACCAGAGCCTTGGTCTTGAGAGACAGGAATGTAGAACACAGAGCCGGGACCCCCCTCCTTGGGAACAGGACATAGGGCCAGGACTCATACGCAGAAAGCTGAACATGAGACGATTCCCAACACAAGGTAGTATCAAACGGCCGAACCTACCTAGCGAAGGTGAGGCCACAAAGAAACAGTTCCAAACAACAAAAGACGGTTCCTTATCTAGACACAGCAAGGCTCCGGTATTGCTCCGGCAGTCGAACTTGACAGCGAGAATAGGTGAGGATGCAGGCGAGGCTTCAGGCGAAAGGTGAAGGGAAGGGAACAGTCCACCCTCAGGGTAACGGCAAAGTCGGCCTGGCACAAGAGGAGGCCATGGACCGACATGGGAATTGGAATTAAAATGTTTGGCCACTGGGAAGACCAGCTTTTAGCAGATGTCACTGCATGTACAAGTGATAAATAAATGAACCTGCAATCTGTGGAGAAGTGATATCAGTGTGCTCATTTGAAAGTAATGTTACAATTGTTGAGGACTGAAAAGTGTCAGTTTGACCTGTCAGACTTGAAGCCAAAGAGGACACTGTCTCATTTAGAAAGTAAGGCGTGATAAATAGGAAGTAGCCTCATTAGATTGGGTTTCTTCGCACATTTTTGTTCCATTTATTTATGAACACTAAGCTGCCTTGAATGACATTTTTGGAGAGGAATTTCTTGTCAAAGATAAATACACGTTGATCTATTATTCCATACCACCAGCGCATCAATCTGTGACCTACTTACTGCTCTCAATCAACAATGACATGAATTATTGTGGTGAACTACATATACCTGTCTGGACACGCCCCTGATGACTGCTCCTGTGGCTCCTCCCACAGACCCCTGTATAAAGGTGATGGAGGTCTGAGCCCGGCCTCTCAGTCTCCAGGATGTAGTATGGTGGTCACTCACTGCTTGTTCCTTCTTCCAGTCAATAAAAGCCGATACCTCGCTTTTACGTCTCAGAGTGAGTTATTGATGGTGCATCAATTATGTATCAACTTCAATATAACAAAACTTTCCAGGACAGACTGACTTTACACAGAAAGTGGTGGATGCATGGAATAACCTGCAAGGGGTGGTGGTGGATTAGGAACACTTAAGCTCTTAGATCATGGTGAGGCCAATGTCGGTAAGGATCAACCATGGGTGTTGCATTCTAGCTGTCTAGATACACAAGTCTGGACAGTAAAACATGGAGAGCAAGCTGTTGCCCATGTAGCAAGCTCCCCCTCTCCACACGGCTAATGAATCCAAAGGAACGGCAGAGACCGATACAGTTTGGCACCTGCAGTGTCACAGGAGTTGCCAGCCAGCGTTGAACTCGATGTCAGACTGCCTTAAGACTCCAGCTCCAGATTTCTTCCATCGGGATTTATTCCCGAAACATTCCACATGAGTGGGTATAGCCACAAGGGAAAAAGGTTTGAGACCAGAGCTTCATTCTCCCAGATGAGCTACCAACCATGGCTGACAAGCCCCATTTGCCCGAAGCGACTTGTTTTAAGGCACTAGTGACCCACCTTTGACTCTTCTCCTGGAACATAGCTGACAGAAATATGGAAGGTGATTTAGAGGGGAAGGGTTAGATTAAAGGATCGGTGCAACATTGTGGGACAAAGACACATTCAGTGGCCATTTTATTAGGCACTCTTCTCGTTAATACAAACATTTAATCCGCCAATCATGTGGCAGCAACTTAATGCATAAAAGCATACAGACATGGTCAAGAGGATCAGTTATTGTTCAGAAAAAGCATCAAAGTGGGTAAGAAATGTGATCTAAATGACTTTGACCATCAAATGGTTGCTGGTGCCTGACGGGGTGGTTTGAATATTTCAGAAACTGAATTCCTGTGGTTTTCACACACAACAGCTTGTAGAGTTTACAGAGTTATAAGCCTGTACAGTACAGAAACAAACCCTTCAGCCCATCTAGTCCATGCTGAAAGCATGTAAATTGCCTACTCCCATTGACTTGCACTGGGACCATCATCTTCCATATCCCTACCATCCATGTACCTATTTAAACTTCTCTTAATCGTTGAAATCGAGCTCGCATGCACCACTTGTGCCTGCAGTTCATTCCACACTCTGAGTGAAGAAATTTCTCATGTTTCCCTTAAACTTTTTACCTTTCACCCTTAACCCATGACCTCTTGTTGTAGTCCCACCCAACCTCAGTGAAAAAATCCTGCTTGTATTTACCCTATCTATACATCTCATAATTTGGAATTCTATAGATCTCCTCTAAATCTTCTATGTTCTAAGGAATGCAGCCCCAACTATTCAATCTTTCCTTATAACTCAGGTCCCCCAGAGCCAGCAAAATCGTAAATTTTCTCTGCACTCTTTCAACCTTAATTACGTCTCTCCTGTAGGTAGGTGTCAAAAACTGCACACAATACTCCAAATTAGGTCTCACCAACATTTCATACAACATTGTATCTCCTGTACTCAATACATTGATTTACGAAGGCCAATGTTCCAAAAGCTTTTCTTTACAACCCTGTCAACCTATGATGCCACTTTTAATGAATTATGGACTTGTATTCCCAGATCCCTTTGTTCTACCACACTCCTCAGTGCCCTACCAACAGAATCAACAAACTCATTCGTAAGGCCAGTGATGTTGTGGGGGTGTAACTGGACTCTCTGACAGTAGTGTCTGAAAAGAGGATGCTGTCCAAGTTGCATGCCATCTTGGACAATGTCTCCCATCCACTCCATAATGTACTGGTTAGGCACAGGAGTACATTCAGCCAGAGACTCATTCCACCGAGATGTAACACAGAGCATCATAGGAAGTCATTCCTACCTGTGGCCATCAAACTTTACAACTCCTCCCTCAGAGTGTCAGACACCCTAAGCCAATAGGCTGGTCCTGGACTTATTTCCGCTTGGCATAATTTACCTGTTATTATTTAATTATTTCAGGTTTTATATTGCTATATTGTCTACACTATTCTTGGTTGGTGCAACCGTAACGAAACCCAATTTCTCTCAGGATCAATAAAGTATGTCTGTCTGTACCGTTCACTGTGTAAGACCTGCCCTGATTGGTCCTACTGAAGTGCAACATCTCATACTTGTCTGTATTAAATTCCATCTGGCATTTTTCAGCCCATTTTCCAGCTGATGTAGATCCCTCTGCAAGCCATGATAGCCTTTTTTACTGTTCACTACACCCTAATTTTGGAGTCATCCACAAATTTACTGTTCCAGTTAACCACATTATCATCCAGATTGTTGATAAAAATGACAAACAACAATAGACTCAGCATCGATCCCTGTAGCACACTACTAGTCATAGGCCTCCAGTCAGAAAAGGCAACCATCAACTACCACTCTCTGGCTTCTCCCACAAAGCCAATGTCTAATCCAATTAACTACCTCATTTTGAATGCTGAGTGACAGAACCTTCTTGACCAACCTTCTATGTGAATGGAAGAGATGGCAGCAGCGATAGGGGACTCTATAGTTAGGGAGTCAGACATACGATTCTGTGGACGCAGGAAAGAAACACGTATGGTAGTTTGTCTCCCAGGTGCCAGGGTCCAGGATGTTTCTGATCATGCCCACGATATCCTGAAGTGGGTAGGAGAACAGCCAGAGGTCGTGGTACATATTGGTACCAATAATGTAGGCAGGAAAAGGGAGAAGATCCTGAAAGCAGACTACAGGGAGTTAGGAAAGAAGCTGAGAAGCAGGACCACAAGGGTAGTAATCTCAGGATTACCACCTGTGCCATGCAGCAGTGAGTATAGGAATAGAGTGAGGTGGAGGATAAATGCGTGCCTGAGGGATTGGAGCAGGGGCAGGGATTCAGATTTCTGGATCACTGGAACCTCCTTTGGGGCAGATGAGACCTGTACAATAAGGATAGGTTGCACTTGAATCTGAAGGGGACAGATACCCTGGCAGGGAGGTTTGCTAAGGTTATTGGGGAGAATTTAAACTAGAATTGCTGGGGGGTGGGAACCGAACTCAAGAGACAGAGGAAGGGAAGGAGGAAGACGGAGGAAGCTCACAAATAGAGAAAGCTTGTAGGCAGTGTGAGAAGGAGGATAGGCAGGTGATAGAGAATGAATATGCTCAGACTGATGGTTTGAGATGTGTCTATTTTAATGCAAGGAGTATCATGAACAAAGCAGATGATCTTAGAGCGTGGATCAGTACTTAGAGCTATGAGGTTGTGGTCATTACAGAGACTTGGATGGCTCAGGGACTAGAATGGCTACTTAGAGTGCCAGGCTTTAGATGATTCAGACAGGACAGGGAAGGAGGCAAAAGAGGTGGGGGCTTGGCACTGCTGATCAGAAGTAGTGTCACGGCTGCAGAAAGGGAAGAAGTCACTGAGGGATTGTCTACGGAGTCTCTGTGGGTGGCAGTTAGAAATAGGAAGGGGTCAATAACTCTATTGGGTGTTTTTTATAGACCACCCAATAGTAACAGGGACATCGAGGAGCAGATAGGGAAACAGATTCTGGAACAGTGCAATAATAACAGGGTTGTCGTGATGAGAGATTTTAATTCCCCCAATATTGATTGACATTTCCCTAAAGAAAGAGGTTTAGATGGGGTGGCGTTTGTTAGGTGTGTTCAGGAAGGTTTCTTGACACAATATGTAGATAAGCCTACAAGAGGAGAGGCTGTACTTGATCTGGTATTGGGAAATGAACCTGGTCAGGTGTCAGGTCTCTTAGTGGGAGAGCATTTTGGAGACAGTGATCAGAATTCTATCCCCTTTACCATGGCATTGGAGAGGGATAGGAACAGACAAGTTAGGAAAGCAATTATTTGGAGTAAGGGGAAATATGAAGCTATCAGACAGGAACTTGGAAGCATAAATTAGGAGCAGATGTTATCAGGGAAATGTATGGCAGAAATGTGGCAAATGTTCAAGGGATATTTGTGTGGCGTTCTGCATAGGTATGTTCCAATGAGACAGGGAAAAGGTAGAAGGGTACAGGAATTGTGGTGTACAAAGGCTGATGAAAATCTAATCAAAAAGAAAAGAAACACTTATGAAAGGTTCAAAAAACCAGGTAATGATAGAGATCTAGAAGATTATAAGGTTAGCAGGAAGGAGCTTAAGAATGAAACTAGGAGAGTCAGAAAGGTTTGGCGAACAGGATTAAGGAAAACCCTAAGGCATTCTACAAGTATGTGAAGGGCAAAAGGATAAGACGTAAGAGAATAGGAACAATCGAGTGTGACAGTGAAAAAGTGTGTATGAAACTGGAGAAGGTTACAGGTACTGAATACCTTGCTTCAGTATTCACTACGTAAAAGGACCTTGGCAATTGTAACAATGATTTACAGTGCACCAAAAAGCTTGAGAATATAGACATTCATAAAGAGGATGTGCTGGAGCTTTTGAAATTGGATAAATCACCAGGATTGGACATGATATACCCAAGGCTACTATGGGGGACAAAGGAGGAGACTTCTGAGCCTCATTTGAATCATCATTGGGGATGGGATAGGTTCTGGAGTATTGGAGGGTTGCAAATTTTGTTACCTTATTCAAGAAAGAGAGTAGAGATAGCCCAAGAAATTATAGACCAGTGAGTCTTACTTCAGTGGTTGGAAAGTTGATGGAGAAGATCCTGAGAGGCAAGATTTATTAACATTTGGAGAAGCATAATATGATTAGGAATAGTCAGCATGGCTTTGTCAAAGGCAGATCGTGCCTTACGAGCCTGATTGAATTTTTTGAGGATGTGATTAAACACTTTGATGAAGGTAGAACAGTAGATGTAATGTATGTAGACTTCAGCAATGATCCAGAATTGACTTGCCCACAGAAGGCAAAGAGTGGTTGTAGACGGGTCATATTCTACATGGAGGTCGGTGAAAGAAATTAGAAAAGCTAAAAGAAGATATGAGGTTGCTTTGGCAAGTAAGGTGAAAACAAATCCAAAGGGTTTCTGCAGTTATATTAATAACAAAAGGATAGTGAGGGATAAAATTGGTTCCTTAGGTGTGCCTCAGGGATCTGTTCTGGGACCCCTCCTCTTTGAGATTTCTATAAATGACCTGGATGAGGTGGAAATGGGCAAGGCAAGGTAGGTTTAGTTTTCAATTTTTCCTGTTATTTGAGAAAAAGGGGAATTATGAGTGTGAGGACAGTTTTCTGTGCTTGGTGTCGGACGTGGGAGGTCCTGGAGTCTCCTAGCCTCCCGGAAGTCCATATCTGCACCAGGTGCGCCGAGCTGCAGCTCCTAAGGGACCGTGTTAGGGAACTGGAGCTGCAGCTCGATGACCTTCATCTGGTCAGGGAGAGTGAGGAGTTGATAGAGAGGAGTTACAGGCAAGTGGTCACACCAGAACCACGGGAGGGAGACAAGTGGGTCACGGTTAGGAGAGGGAAGGGGAAGAGTCAGGTACTAGAGAGTACCCCAGTGGCTGTACCCCTTGACAATAAGTACTCCTGTTTGAATACTGTTGTGGGGGGACAGCCTACCTGAGGGAAGAAACAGTGGCCGGCCCTGTAGCTCATAAAGGTAGGGAAAGGAAGAGGAAGGCAGTAGTAATAGGGGACTCGATGGTTAGGCGATTCTATGGACGCAGTCAGGAGACCCGGATGGTAGTTTGCCTCCCTGGTGCCAGGGTCCGGGATGTTTCTGATCACGTCCAAGATATCCTGAAGTGGGAGGGTGAGGAGCCAGAGGTCGTGGTACATATAGGTACCAATGACATAGGTAGGAAAAGGGAAGAGGTCCTGAAAGGGGAATATAGGGAGTTAGGAAGGGAGTTGAGAAGAAGGACTGCAAAGGTAGTAATCTTGGGATTACTGCCTGTGCCACGCGACAGTGAGGGTAGGAATGGAATGAGGTGGAGGATAAATGCATGGCTGAGGGATTGGAGCAGGGGGCAGGGATTCAAGTTTCTGGATCATTGGGACCTCTTTTGGGGCAGGTGTGACCTGTACAAAAAGGACGGGTTGCACTTGAATTCTAGGGGGACCAATATCCTGGTGGGGAGATTTGCTAAGGCTACTGGGGAGACTTCAAACTAGAATGGTTGGGAGGTGAGAATCAAATTGAAGAGACTAGGAGAGAGGATGTTAGTTCACAAATAGAGAAAGCTTGTAGACAGTGTGTGAGGGAGGATAGGCAGGTGATAAAGAAGGGGAGCACTCAGACCGAGGAAGTAGGGGAGAAGGAAGAAAAAGAAGATAGTAAAGTTGTTTGAACCGTTAGGGATAAGCAGTGAGTAAGAGGTGGAGAATTTCTTAAATGCATTTATTTTAATGCTAGGAGCATTGTAAGAAAGGTGGATGAGCTTAGAGCATGGATTGATACCTGGAAATATGATGTTGTAGCTATAAGTGAAACATGGTTGCAGGAGGGGTGTGATTGGCAACTAATTATTCCTGGATTTTGTTGCTTCAGGTGTGATAGAATTGGAGGGGCAAGAGGGGGAGGTGTTGCATAACTTGTCAGAGAAAATATTACAGTGGTGCTTTGGCAGGATGGATTAGAGGCCTCGTCTAGGGAGACTACTTAGGTGAAATTGAGGAATGGGAAAGATGTAGTAACACTTATAGGGGTGTATTATAGACCACCTAATGGGGAGCAAGAATTGGAGGAGAAAATCTGTAAGGAGATAGCAGATATTTGTAGTAAGCACAAAGTTGTGATTGTGGGAGATTTTAATTTTCCACACATAGACTGGGAAACCCATTCTGTAAAAGGGCTGGATGCTGTGGAGTTTGTAAAATGTGTGCAGGATAGTTTTTTGCAGCAATACATAGAGGTACCAAGTAGAGAAGGGGCAGTGTTGGATCTCCTGTTAGGGAATGAGATAGGTCAGCTGACAGAGGTATGTGTTGGGAAGCACTTCGGGTCCAGTGATCACAATGCCATTAGTTTCAATATAATTATGGAGAAGGATAGGTCTGGACCCAGGGTTGAGATTTTTGATCGGAGAAAGGCTAACTTTGAGGAGATGCAAAAGGATTTACAAGGAGTGGATTGGGACAATTTGTTTTATGGGAAGAATGTAATAGACAAATGGAGGTCATTTACAGGTGAAATTTTGAGAGTACAGAATCTTTATGTTCCTGTTAGGTTGAAAGGAAAAGTTAAAAGTTTGAGACAGCCATGGTTTTCAAGGGATATTAGAAACTTGGTTTGGAAAAAGAGATAGATCTACAATAAATATAGACAGCCTGGAGTAAATGATGTGCTCGAGGAATATAAAGAATGTAAAACCAATCTTAAGAAAGAAATTAGAAAAGCTAAAAGAAGATATGAGGTTTCTGCAGTTATATTAATAGAAAAAGGATAGTGAGGGATAAAATTGGTTCCTTAGAGAATCAGAGTGGACAGCTCTGTGTAGAGCTGAAAGAGATGGGGGAGATTTTGAACAATTCTTTTTCTTTGGTATTCACTAAGGAGAAGGATATTGAATTGTGTAAGGTAAGGGAAACAAGTAGGGTAGTTATGGAAACTATGATGATTAAAGAACTGGTGCTTTAAAAGAATATAAAAGTGGATGTCTCCCGGTCCTGACAGGATATTCCCTCGGACCTTAAGGGAAGTTAGTGTAGAAATAGCAGGGGCTCTGACAAAAATATTCAAATGTCATTAGAAACAGGGATGGTGCCAGAGGATTGGTGTATTGCTCAAGTTGTTCCATTGTTTAAAAAGGGTTTTAAGAGTAAACCTAGCAATTATAGGCCTGTAAGTTTGACATCAATGGTGGGTAAATTAATGGAAAGTATTCTTAGAGATGGTATATATAATTATCTGGATAGACAGGGTCTGATTAGGAATAGTCAGCATGGATTTGTGTGTGGAAGGTCATGTTTGACAAATCTTACTGAATTTTTTGAAGCGTTTACGAGGAAAGTTGACGAGGGTAAAGCAGTGGATGTTGTCTATATGGACTTTAGTAAGGCCTTTGACAAGGTTCCACACGGAAGGTTAGTTAGGAAGATTCAATAGTTAGATATTAATATTGAAGTAGTAAAATGGATTCAACAGTGGCTGGATGGGAGATGCCAGAGTGTAGTGGTGGATAACTGTTCGTCAGGTTGGAGGCCGGTGACTAGTGGTGTGCCTCAGGGATCTGTACTGGGTCCAACGTTGTTTGTCAAGTATATTAATGATCTGGATGATGGGGTGGTAAATTGGATTAGTAAGTATGCAGATGATACTAAGATAGGTGGCGTTGTGGATAATGAAGTAGGTTTTCAAAGCTTGCAGAGATTTAGGCCAGTTAGAAGAGTGGGCTGAAAGATGGCAGACGGAGTTTAATGCTGATAAGAGTGAGGTGCTACATTTTGGTAGGACTAATCAAAATAGGACATACATGGTAAATGGTAGGGCATCGAGGAATGCAGTAGAACAGAATGATCTAGGAATAATGGTGCATAGTTCCCTGAAGGTGGAATCTCATATGCTGGCCTTTATAAATCAGAGCATTGAGTATAGGAGTTGGGATGTAATGTTAAAAATGTACAAGGCATTGGTAAGGCCAAATTTGGAGTATTGTGAACAGTTCTGGTCACCAAATTATAGGAAAGATGTCAACAAAATGGAGAGAGTACAGAGGAGATTTACTAGAATGTTACCTGGGTTTCAGCACCTAAGTTACAGAGGAAGGTTGAACAAGTTAGGTCTGTATTCTTTGGAGCGTAGAAGGTTGAGGGGAGACTTGATAGAGGTATTTAAAATTATGAGGGGGATAGATAATAGTTGACATGGATAGGCTTTTTCCTTTGAGAGTAGGGGAGATTCAAACAATAGGACATGAGTTGAGAGTTAGGGGGAAAAAGTTTAGTGGTAACACGAGGGGGAACTTCTTTACTCAAGAGAGTGGTAGCTGTGTGGAACAAGCTTCCAGTAGAAGTAGTAAAGGCAGGTTCGATATTGTCATTAAAAAAAAATTGGATAGGTATATGGACAGGAAAGGAATGGAGGATTATGGGCTGTGCGGTTCGGTGGGTAGGTGAGAGTAAGCGTTCGGCACAGACTAGAAGGGCTGAGATGGCCTGTTTCCGTGCTGTAATTTTTATATGTTATATGGTTATATGAGGAAGTGGAGGGATGGGTTAGTAAATTTGCTGATGATACAAAGGTTGGAGGTGTTGTGGATCATGTGGAGGGCTGTCAGAGGTTACAGCAGGACATTGATAGGATGCAAAACTGGACTAAGAAGTGGCAGATGGAGTTCGACCCAGATAAGTGTAAGATGGTTCATTTTGGTAGGTCAAATATGATGGCAGAATATAGTATTAATGATAAGTCTCTTGGCAGTATTGAGGAACAGAGGGATCTTGGGGTCCGAGTCCATAGGATGCTCAAAGCTGCTGCGCAGATTGACTGCATGATTAAGAAGACATATGGTGCACTGGTCTTCATCAATCGTAGGTTTTAGTTCAAGAGCTGAGAGGTAATGTTACAGCTATATAGGACCTTGGTCAGACCCTACTTGGAGTACTGTGCTCAGTTCTGGTCACCTCACTACTGGAAGGATGTGGAAACCATAGAAAGGGTGCAGAGGAGATTTACAAGGATGTTGCCTTGCTTGGGGAGAACACCTTGAGTGAACTTGGCCTTGGAACGACAGAGGATGAGAAGTGACATGATAGAGGTGTATAGGATGATGAGAGGCATTCATCATGTGGATAGTCAGAGACTTTTTCCCAGGGCTGAAATGGCTAACACAGGAGGGTACAGTTTTAAGGTGCTTAGTAGAAGATACAGAGGAGATATCAGGGGTAAGTTTTTTTACGCAGAGAGTGGTGAGTGTGTGGAATGGGCTGCTGGCGACTGTGGATGCAGATATGATAGGGTCTTTTAAGAGATTCCTGGATAGGTATATTGAGCTTAGAAAAATAGAGGGGTATCAGTAACCTTCGGTAATTTCTAAAGTAAGTACGTGTTCGGCAGAGTATTGTGGGCCAAAGGGCCTGTATTGTGCTATAGGTTTTCAATGTTATACCTAATTCTATTTTTTATTTTCATACTCTTAAGTCCCCATGTTAGACAGGTGGATAGATAGATAGATACTTTATTGATCCCTAAGGAAATTACAGTGTCACAGTAGCATTACAAGTGGACAAATATACAAATATTAGAAGAGAAGAAAGAAAGAATAAAAAATACCTCAAACAATCTAACAGGAGGGGTCATCAATTCCCCGACTATAGGTGATTCATTATAGAGCCTAATGGCCAAGGCTATGAATGACCTCACATAGCACTCTTTGGAACAGTGCAGTTGTCTTAGTCTATTACTAAATATGCTCCTTTGTCCAGCGAAGGTGACATGTAGAGGGTGAGAAACATTGTCCAGAATTACCAGGACTTTCCATAGGATCCTCTGTTCTACCACAGTCTCCAGTATGTTGAGTTGGACTCCTTATAACAGAGCCAACCTTTCTCATCAGTTCATTGAGCCTATTGGCATCACCCATGTTGGTGCTATTGCCCCAAAACCACTGCATAGAAGATTGTACTGGCACCAACAGACTGGTAGGACATGTAAAGGAGAGGATGCACACTCCAAAGCGCCTCAGCCTCCTCAAGAAGTAGAGGCTACTCTGGCCCTTCTTGAGATTCTACGAGATTCTTCCCTCATTTGCTTCTTTATTAATTCATACTCTAATCTCTCCACAATTGGCATTGGTTTAATATGGTACTGTCATATGTAACAAGAATCAGGTTACTGAACAGCAGCACTCCAATTCCCCTGCGTATGGTTCACTGCCACTGTCCCTTTAAGACTCTGACTGCTGATTAATGCCTGTCACATTCCTTCATGGAATGTCTGTCTTGAATTGAATTGAATTAATTTTATTACTTACATCCTTCATATACATGAGGAGTAAAAATCTAATGTGGCATCTCTGTCTAAATGTGCAATTTATAGTAATTTGTAATAAATAGTATGTACAACAGGACAGTCAATATAACATAGAAATACAATTGTATCAGCATGAATGAATCAATCTAATGGCCTGGTGGAAGAAGCTGTCCTGGAGCCTGCTGGTCCTGGCTTTTATGCTGAGGTACCATTTAGCGGACAGTAGCAGTTGGAACAGTTTGTGGTTGGGGTGACTCGGGTCCCCAATGATCCTTCATGCCCTTTTAACACACCTGTCTTTGTAAATGTCCTGAATAGTGGGAAGTTCATATCTATAGATGCGCTGGGCTGTCCGCAGCACTCTCTGAAGAGTCCTGTGATTGAGGTAAGTACAGTTCCCATACCAGGCAGTGATGCAGCCAGTCAGGCTGCTCTAACTTGTGCCCCAGTAGAAAGTTCTTAGGATTTGGGGACCCAGAACAAATTTCTTCAACTGTCTGAGGTGAGAGAAGCACTGTTAGTGATGTTTATGCCGAGGAATTTAAAGCTTTCACCCTCTCAACCCCAGATCCATTGATGTCAATAAGGGTTGGCCTATCTCCATTCCTCCTGTTAATCCACAACCAGCTCCTTTGTTTTTGTGATATTGAGGGAGAGGTTGTTTTCCTGACACCACTGTGTCAAGGTGATGACTTCTCTGTAGGCTGCCTTGTTATTGAGATTAGGCCAATCAGTGTAGTATCGTCAGCAAATTTAATTCGGAGATTGGAGCACTGGGTGGTGACACAGTCGTGGGTATACAGAGAGTAAAGGAGGGGGCTTTGGACACAGCCCTGAGGGGCACCTATGCTGTGGTTCAGAGGGGCAGAAGTGTACTCAAAGGCCTCATGCTGAACTCTCAGTACTTAACTGTAGGAGTTCCATTACTAGTACAATGGTTTGTGATTATTTTTACCTTTGGATTTTGTGTTGTCTTGTTTATTTTGATTCTGAGTTAATTCTAGACCTTACTCTGCACTTGGGTTCACCACCATCCATAGCTCTCTTGTTACATTACTGTTTAATTGTTCTACCTCTTTGCAGCCTTTCTCATGTTGGAGGATAACACCTCCTATTCTGTCTGGACAGCCTCCAACCTGATGGCATAAACATTGATTACCTTCTGGTAATTTCTCTCCCTACCCTCTTTTGCAGCTTAGCAATTAATTGTCTGCTTACAGTTTATATTTTATATACATGTAACTATTTGGTGTGTTCCCTAGCGGCCACAGTTTGTGCAGTTGTTTCCTCAAGAAGGTTGAAAGTGTACTAGTTGGTAGGTCAATTGTTGATTGTAAATTGCCCCATGACAGCTTGAAGGGTTGGAATGGCCTGTTCCCTATCTCAATAAATAAATATATAGTGGTATGTGCTTTCAGGCTTTTGTATCATTTGATGGGAGGGAAAAATGTCCAGCTGGGTGGTGGCTACATTACCCAGGCTGTTGTACATGTTGAGAGCGCTAGGGCTTCTCTCTTTAGAATGACGGAGGTTGAGAGGTGATTTGATAGAGGTATACAAGGGGTGTAAATTGACTGGATAGCCAGAGATTTTTTTTTCCAGGGCTAAAATGAGGGGGCATCATTTTGGGAGTGGTATTATAAGTATATTTAAGAAATCATTGGCAGCGATGTGGATGGTAGAAAAATGGGAAACTATGGATGAGGGAAGGGCTAGATTGATCTTGGAGCGGGAATAAAAATCAGGCACAGCATTGTGGGCAGAAGGGTCTGTACTGTGTTCTCCACTGCTTCAGGGACTGACAGCTTGTTGTAGTGGAGTGGCTTATGTGGTCCTGAGATCCAGTGAGCAAAGCTATTTAGAATTCAATTCCCGGTAATGTCACCTAGGACAGTAAGGTCAAAGGAGATGTTCCAGACAAAGAGCGATCCAACCAAAATCTCAATGGTGGACTGAGGGAGATGCTGTCACATCATAATGGGAGTGAAAGCAGAGGACGGCTGCCACAGTGAAGGGTCCCCAGCTAAGGTTCCATGCCAGTTGACCCATAGATACATCATCCTTTGGCTAAATCTCATCTCTGTTCTAAAGGGAAGTCCTCGTATTTTGAGGCTGTGCTCTCTGGTCCTAGACTCTTCCACTATAGGAAACGTCCTCTCTATATTCAATCTATCTTGGGTCTTTCAACGTTCGATAGGTTTCAATGAGATTCTCCCCCCACCCCCCCCATACCCATTCTGCTAAACACTAGTGAGTACAGACCTAGAGCCATTAAACATTCCTCATACATTAACCCTTTTATTCCCAAGAACATTTTCATAAACCTCCTATGGAATCTTTCCAACATCTTTGGAACCTGTCTTGAGCCAAATTAAGGTGGATAAATCCCAGGGCCTGACAAGGTGTTCTTTCGGACCCTTTGTGAGGCAAGTGCAGAAATTGCTGGGGGGGTCCTAGCAGGGATATTTAAATCATCCTTAGCGACAGGTGAGGAACCAGAGGAATGGAGGATAGTCAATGTTGTTCCACTGTTTAAGAAAGGCTCTAAAAATAAACAAGGGAATTGTAGGCTGGTGAGCCTGACAACAGCAGTGGGAAAGTTATTGGAAGGTATTCTAAGGGACTGAATATGAGTATTTGGATAGAAATGGACTGATTAAGGATAGTCAGTATGACTTTGTGCATAGTAGGTCATGTAGGTCTAACCAATCTTAGAGTTTTTCAAGGAAGTTACCAGGTAAGTGAATGAAAGCAAGGTAGTGGATGTTGTCTACATGGACTTTAGTAAGGCATTTGACAAGGTCCTGCATGCGAGGTTGGTCAAGAAGGTTTAGTCTCTCGGCATTTAAGATGAGGTAGTAAATTAGATTAGATGTTGGCTTTGTGGAAGAAGCCAGAGAGTGGTAGTAGAGGGTTGCCTCTCTGGCTGGAGGCCTATGATGGGTTAATTGCTGTAGGGATTGGTGCTGGGTCTGTTGTTGTTTGCCATCTATATCAACGATCTGGACGATAATGTGATTAACTGGATCAGCAAATTTGTGGATGACACAAAGACTGCGGGTGTAGTGGACAGTGAGGAAGGTGATCATGGCTTGCAGTGGGATGTGGACCAGCTGGAAAAATGGCAGATGGAATTTAATGCAGACAAATGTGAGGTGTTGCACTTTGGTAGGAGGTCTTAAGTGAATGGTAGGGCACTGAGGAGTGTGGTATAACAAAGGAATCTGGGAATACAGGTCCATAATTTATTGAAAGTGGCATCACAAGTGGATAGGGTTGTAAAGCAAGCTTTTGGCACGTTGGCCTTCATAAATCAAAGTATTGAGTACAGAAGATGAGATGTCATATTGACATTGTATAAGACATTGGTGAGGCCTAATTTGGAATATTTTGTGCAGTTTTGGTCACCTATCGACGGGAAAGATCTAAATCAGGTTGAAAGAGTATAGGGTCTGGAGGACCCGAGTTATGTGGAAAGATTGAATAGGATAGGATTTTATTCTTTGGAACACAGAAAATTGAGAGGAGACTTGATAGAGGTATATGGAATTGAGGGGTATAGGTAGGGTAAAAGCAAGCAGGTTTTTTCCACTGAGGTTGGTTGGGATAACTAGAGGTCATGGGTCAAGGGTGAAAGGTGAAATGAGTAAGGGACGGTGAGAGGAAACTTTACACAAAGGGTTGTGAAAGTATGGAATAAGCTGTCAGTGCAAGTGGTACATGCGAGCTCGACTTCAATTTTTAAAAGTCTAGATAGGTACATGGATGATAGAGTGTGGAGGGCTATGGTCCCGGTGCAGGTTTATGAGAGTAGGCAGTTTAAATGGTTCAACATGGACTAGATTGGCCTAAGGGCCTGTTTCTGTGCTGTACTTTTCTATGACTATGCAAGCACATCCTTTCGTAGAAAAGGGGCCCAAAATTGCATACAGTACTCCGCATGCAATCTGACCAAAGCCTTAGAAAGCCTTATATGCTATGTTTTTGAATGAGAAGACAACACAGATTAAGGATTTACTTTGTGCTCTGTTATTTTAATACTGTACATTTGTAACAGGTTTTTTAAATTATTATAGCAAGGAAACCAAAGTGAGAAGAGCAAAGGAGGAACTGCCACACATTTAGGAAATCCCAGTCTCGGCTGGAACACACATACTTGCTCACACGCACATACACACACACACCAGTAAAAATACATACCCACACAACCCCAGGTCCAATCTATGACAGCTTATAATGTACAGTACACGAGTACAAATAACAGGCCGGTACAAAATATTTACAGGCAGATTAATGTGATTGTTTCCAGAAAGATTCTGTAGAAGCTAATGGCAAACAGCCATTAGAGACAATGTGTTTAGTTGAGGCACGGTACCTCTGAGAATGACAAACATTTTCCGTCATGATGGGCAAGAAATGGGGCTGGGCCCCTCACTTGCTCACTGGGAGTTACTTCTCCAGCTGAACGGGGGAGCTGAATGCTTCGTAGATGTTGGCGGCAAAGTCCTTGACTTGGTCCATCAGCAGAAGGTCCTGGGCAACAGTCAAATCAGACAGTCAGTGATGTTGAATTTGCACCCCCTTCAGCCTGAGAAAGCACCCAGAGGCAGGCTCTTTCACAGACACAAGTGATTGCAGTAAGAAAGGGTAGCCAAAAGCCAGCCAAGACAATGGTTTCAATAAATGCTTTAATGAAGCAGAAAGCTAGAAGGTAGAGGTCATATCAATGCAGGTGCTAGAAATCTGAAGCAGAAAGTGCTTGAAACACTGAATGTAGAACATTACCACACAGAATTACCAATAATGCTGTGATGACATTTTAACCAACGATCGATCTAACCCTTCTCTCCCACATAGCCCTGTATTTTTCTATCATTATTGCTCCTACCCAAGAGTTTCTTGAATGCCCCTAATGTATCTGCCTTTACCACTACCCTCACTCTCTTGGATATGGACCCCAAGATCACTCTGTTCCTGCACACAGCTGTTAACCATGTATGCTGTCTTCAAATTTGATCTTCTACAATAAGTACTCCACAGTTAATTCTATTTCTCTCTCCACAGATGCTGCCTGACCTGCAGTGTGCTTCTAGCATTTTCTGTTTTTATTGCAATAGATGGAAGATATGAATTCAGATAAAGGGTCAGGATGGCTGAAGGAAGGTTGTCAAAGGCTACAACAGGACATAAATCAGTTCCTAAGTTGGATCGAGTGTTGGCATTTGTAATTTAATCTAAAAAGCATGAGGTGATGAATTTTGGGAAGTGAAATTAGTGTAGGACATGTACCGTGAATGTTAAGACACTAAGGAGCAGTGCAGTATGGGGTTGCAAGTACATAATCCCCTCAAACTGGCAACAGAGGTAGTTAGGGTGCTGAAGACAGCATATGCATGAGGTATCAAACACAAGAGACCATTTGCTCAAAAGTGAGGAGGAGCTTTTGGACCTCTCGTTGGCGCTGTGCTCCAGTGTTCACTCAGTTGGAGACGAGCTGAATTATGTTTGTTTTTGGTTGCACTAGCACGAGATGAGGAATTGCCATGTACTTGTTCTTGCAGAAACTTGGCTCCAGGCCAACATCAGACTACAGGCCATGACACCAGGGACTTGGGCTATATTACTATTTTTGTGACTTTTCTTTTTGCTGCTACCGTAATTACATAAGCTGTATGTGTCTTGTGCTGTGTGTTAGTGCTCTGTTTATCGCCTTAGCCCCAGAGGAATGTTGTTTTATTTGGCTGTATTCATGTGTATGATTAATGAAAATTAAACTAGAACCTTTAAAGAAGCTCTGAGGGGAGAGTGTTTTTGTAACACACGGAGAATAGTTGATATTTGGAACTCATTGCCAGGGATGATGATGGAAAGAAATTCACTCACTGCTTACAAGAAGCATTTGGAGAGAAAGCAGTAATCCAGGTGCGGCCTAACCAGTGTCCTGAATACCTGTTTGACTGCCATTAAAAGACTAAGTTCATGGTTCAGGAAACGTTGAGTTATCTCTTATATATCAAAGAGATAAGATAAGTTATCTCAAATATATCTCTTCACATTCCTTTTAGTTTTAGGTTTTAAAAGTGAAAGATGGTGAACAGATCAAACAAAGTTTGGGAAACTTCAAATTTTGGAAATGACCCTGTAGTTATAGGATAGGAAAGACTTTGCAGGTGTTTCCAAGCTACGGTCCACTGACTCCTTGCTTTGAATCAGATGCCATTTTTTATGCATTATTCCATAGCATAAAAAAAGCTGGGAACCCCTGACTTAGAGGGATATAGGTCAAATTTGGGCAAATAGGACGAGCTTAGATGGGCATCTTGGTTGGCATGAACAAGTTGTGCCAAACAGCTTGCTTCTGTGCTACATTGGCTTATTCAACCGAGAACTCACAGGGAGATTGGAATACAGGTACAGCACAGTGGTGTAGTGTTTAGCACAAAGCTTTACTGTACCAGTGAGCCGAGTTCAATTCCTGTTGCTATCTGTAACGAGTTTGTACATTCTCCCTGACCACGTGGGTGTCCTCCGGGTGTTCCGGTTTCCTCCCACAGTCCAAAGACCTAGTGGTCGGTAGGTTAATTGGTCATTGTAAATTGTCCTATGATTAGGCTAGGGTTAATTGGTAGGTTGCTGGGCGGTTCGATTGGAAGGGCCTGTTCCATGCTGTATTCCAATAAATAAATAAATACTGGGAACTACTTTACTCTAAACAGGATAAGATTCAAGTTTGTTTATTATCTTCTGTCAATTCCCAAGTGTAAAGGAGAATGAAATTATTGCTATTCTGGATCCAACGCAGCTTTAAAAAAATACAAGCTTAAAGAACAATAAAAAGCAGATTAAAAATAAATATTTAAAATCAGTTTACATACTGTATATACATAAACTGACTCTAGGTTCAGGAATATCTGTACATAAGATGATTCTTAAATGAAATGATAAAGTAGTGGTGATGGGCAGTACAATGTACAAGAGACTATTATATACATAGATCGATTGTATATAAAGAAAGCGACTCTAGGTGATGTATATGTAGTGGTGGTGGGGTGAGACGGGTGGAGGCCTGATGGCTTGGGGGAAGTAACTGCTTTTGAGTCTGGTGGTCCTGGTGTCGAAGTCAAAATCGAGAATGACGGCAAGTTTTAGTCTACTGGTGTAGGGAAAGGGGAGAGCTTGGCAAGCTCTGCTGGGTGAACGATTAAAGCACAATGAAAGCAGGGAGCGTGCAACTGGGATTCACAGAAGGACAGCCACTCACCTGAACAAAATGGCTGGGAGTCTCGCTGCAAGTCGAATGGATCTGCCCATTAATAATAGGGATGATCTTGGCAAGGGGAAGTTTTACATTCGATAAGCTGTAAGGTTGGGAAGAAAGGCAGAGGTGAAATATGAGTAGAGTCTTCTGGAAAAAGAAATGAATTTATGCAATGAACCCTGACCAGTGCTGTCCATACCCCCTCCATCCTTCCAGGAATTGTGCCCAGAGCATTACAACTCATCAATTAAACATGTTAATCTTCTCTCCTTTGATTCTTTATCAATCATCTTAAATTGATTCCTTAAGGTTGTTATAGACGGGGTGTTGGGGATGAACTCCACTATCTATTACGTTGTTCCCAATGGCATCTGATTCAAATAGTATGTGATAACTAAGCCCATCTGCTGACCTTCATGTGTGGCTTAAAGAGGCAAAAGCAGGTTACTGGTGCCTTAAAACTAGTTGCTTTTGGCAGATAGGGCTAATTAGCTGTGGCTGGCAGCTTATCTTGGAGAAGGAAAAACTCCAATCTCACATCTCCACTGCCTTACAGCTATACCCCCACATAGGGAAGGCTTCAGGAGTAAATCCTGAGGGAAAACTGGAGCTGGAGTCCCGAAGGCAGTCCTTCATTGAGCTTAGCGCAGACTGCCAACTCCTGTGACACCCCCGGTGATAAACTGTATCTGCCTCTGCCGTTCGTTTGGATTTATCAGCTGCATGATGCTCCATAGGCAACGGCTTTGCCTTGCGTATCATGTAGACAGCTAGACACAACATCCATGCTCAATCCCGACCAAGGAAGGACGTCATTGCATCTTAAAATACTGGTTATTGACTCCCAACGGCCATAGGAGCCTATGCCCAACCAAAGTATCTCATGATTAGAGCAGCTGAGCACAGAAAACAGGCCCTACAAGCCATTTATTCTATGCTGAACTATTATATTATTATTATTTGGCCTAGTCCCATCAACTTCCATACCCGTCCCATCCATGTATTACTTAACCAAATTCCTGTTAAATGTCGGAATTGAACCTGCATCCACCACTTCCACTTGCAGCCAGATTCTGAATGACAAAGTTTCCCCTCAGGGACCCCTTAAATATTTCACCTTTCACCAAATGTGATGTTTCTACGTGCAGTTTGCTGTGGATAACGTGTTCTGCACTTGCCCCTGGCAGAACTCTGTTTTGTTTGCCTATATTCATGCGTGGTTGAATGACAATTAAACTTGAACTTCTTTTTTTGAGTTCCTCTTCATACCTTCTGTGATCAATTGGCAACGTTGCTGTATCTTTAGCATTTGTTTGTTTTTTATGAGGCCGAATTGCTAGCTTGACACTCAACCCAGCACGGGTGGAAAGCGTGCAAGGAGCCAGCCAGATTCGAACCCCAGACCCCTCATCTCGAAGCCCAATGTGGATGCCACTATACCACCAGCTGGCTTAAATTTGAACTTTACACGTAACTTATGACCTGCCATTCTAGTATCACCAATCCTCAGTGGAAAAAGCCTGTTTGCATTTACTCTCCCTCAAATAAATTCTCAACAATACTCAAAGGAGAACAATGCAGCATTCCCTACTCCAATAAATAATTCTTCATCTCCAATATTATAGAACATATAACATTACAGGAGTACAGGCTCTTCGGCCCACAATGTTGTACCGTCCCTTTAACCTACTCCAAGATCAATCTCACCCTTCCCTCCCACATTGCCCTCCGATTTTCTTTCATCCTTCTGCATATCCAAGAGTCTCAAGTGTCCTTACCTGCGGTAGTTGTTAATGGAAACAACACTTTTCACTGTATGTTTTGATGTGTGTGTCATTAGTAAATCTGAATCTAATGTACCTGCCTCTACAACCACCCCTGGCAGGGCTTTCCACACACCTACCAACCTGTGTAAAACCCACCTCTAACATACCCCCTATAATTTTCTTCAAACACCTTACAGTTACAGTATGCCCACTCATATTAGCCTTTTTCACCCTGGGAAAAATTCTATCTATGCTTCTTATGTACACCTCTATCAAGTCACCTCTCATCCTCTTCTGCTCCAAAGAGAAATGCCTTAAGTCACTTAACCTATCCTCATAAAAGATGCTCTCTAGCCCAGGCAGCATCCTGGTAGATCTTCTCTGGGCCCTCTCCATGCCCTTTGCTCATATTTGGTGCCCAGAATGAAGCACAATACTAATAAATATATAGTGCAACTCGTTTGATTTGCAGACAAGATTTCATCTGAGGTTCCCCTGTAGAGTTGGGTCCAGTCACAGCAAACGCCAAACATGGTGCCACACCACAGGTGGACAAACTGACCTGTTGACCTTTCCATTCTGAGTGGCCGCCTCTTCTGTGGGCTTGAAGAATTCTGCCATGTTGTCCAGCAGTCGGCTAAAGCCTCGATTCAAGCAGGAATTTAGAACGGTGTTGAAGTCTGCACTGTGGGATATAACCAGAGTGACAATTAATGACCACATTTTGGGCAAGTTATAACTCAGTGAATGGTTAAAAACGTGGGTATGTACTACAAAGGACAAAAGTACCACTTGTCACTTCAGTGAGTTGAGGAGTGGAGCTGAGATACAGTGAGAGTTCCCTCCAGCTCCTTATAATAGGATAATTAAAGATTCAAAATTGGTTATTGTCATTCTTCAGCACACAAGTGTAAAGGAGAATGAAATGATTATTATTCTGGAACTGATGCAGCATTAAATGAAACACAATAACCATAATTTCAATTCCTGCTGCTACCTGTAGGAATTTTGTACATTATCCCCAAGACCACATGGGTTTCCTTCCACATTCCAAAGTTGTACCGGTTGGTAGGTTAATTGATCATTGTAAATTGTCCTGTGATTAGGCTAGGTTTAAAGCGGGGGATTCCCTGAGCGGTGTGGCTCGAAGGGCTGGAAAGGCCAATTTAGTGCTCTATATCAATAAATAAATAAAGATATACGTAATCCTATAAAACACAAAGTATAAGTAACTGTTTGAGTTTGACCATCCAGATATAAGATTAGCTTATAGGTTTCTAAGGCTGTCATAGCCAGGACGGGGTGATAGTGGGGATAAGCTTCCCCTTTCCTCTCCAGTCCCAATGAAGGGTCTCGGGCCGAAAATTTGACCTTTTATTCTTCTTCATATATGCTGCCTGACCAGCTTAGTTCCTCCAGCACTTTGCGTGCAAAGAAAGTTATGACACAGTGACAGATAATTATTCCAACACAGTCCTGGCTGACCCCCTTCAGTTTACCTATCCCTTCACTCCCTGATAGCTCAAGGGCACCGAACACACTCCAACTAGTTATACAAGCCACACCATGATCCATCCTGAACGATCAGACATACATTCATTCCTGGCTAAACAAGGCTTCATTCTGAAAATTCTCATATTTTTCAGATTCCTTGATTGCCTCATCAGATGCTACTTTTAATAAGTCTCTGTGGTACAGAAGCCTGAGGTCCCACAGCCTAAATATAAGAGATTCTGCAGATACTGGAAATCCAAAGTGGTACAAACAAAATGCTGCAGGAACTAAGCAGGTCAGGCAGCACCTATGAGGAGGAGTAAACAGTTGACATTTTGGGCCAAACTCTTCATTGCTCAGGCCCGAAATGTTGAAAATTTACTACTCTCCATTGATGCTGCCTGACCTGCTGAGTTGCTTCAGCACTTTATGTGTGTTGCTAAGGTCCCACATCACAAGGTTCAGGAACAGTTATTATTTTACAGCCATCAGGCTCCTGAACCAACTAACCAGGTTACCCTGAAGTGGATAACTTCATTCACCACAACTCTGTACTGATTCCACAACCAACAGACTCACTTTCAAGGACTCTCTATAACTCAAGAGGAGCTCAATCTTGTCGTGGCTTGGAGGCTTGTGTGCTTCAATAATCTGGAAAGCTATATTGGCTGGAGTCAGGGCTTTATGCTTTGGCTCTTGGTAGGGTAACTCGTACCAAACAGGCCAGACTAAGAATGGTCCACCAGTACTCCTGGTTTGTGGGGTTCAGCTCTGGGCTAACAACCCTGACTGGTAAAAGGAAATCATTACAGAAATGAAGAATCCTTCTATATTTGAGTGCAATGGTATTCCTGAGTCTCCACCCGGGACTTGCATGACTGACAGTCATGAAAACTGAAATGAAGCTACTGACAGGATGAACACTGCCAGAGATGGACCTTCATTTCTGCCCTAAACGTCAGTGGCATGATGGGCAGCATAATAATAAAAATTCTCAGTATTACTTATTTTACTTGCACAGTTCGTCTTAGAAGAGTACAGCACAGGAACAGGCTATTCAGTTCACAACCTTATGCCAAACGAGCTAAAAAACAAATCAAAAACACTCAAACAATAATCCCCCCCATCATCCTAACATCCAGTGCCTATCCAAACAAGTCTTAAAAGCCTTTAATCAGAATCAGACTTTAATCGTCAAGTACCTATGCACATACAAAGAATTTACTTCCGGCAGATGTTGTCTCTCTGCCCATAACAATAATAATGATAAATATAAATGAAAATATAGATTATACATACAGGTAGTGCAATCCAAGTAATAGTTAGCCGACAGTTAACCGGCAGTTAACTGTTCAGCAAAGTGACCGCAGTAGGGAAAAAACTTCTCCAGTGCCTATTAGTCTTAGTCTGGAGGGATCTGAAGCGCCTACCAGACGGAAGCAGATCAAACAGTCCGTGCGCAGGATGGGAGGAGTCCTTTATGATGTTCCCCACCCTCTTCTTCAACCTGGAAGAGTACAGGTCCACAATAGAGGGCAGGGAGGCTCCAATGATGCGCTCGGCAGTCCTCACTGTGCGCTCTATCCTGTTTGGTGGACTTGCCAGAGAAAAGGTGTTCTACCACCATACTAGACATCAACTCTGAGTAAAAACACTTACCCCTCACATCCCCCTTGAACCTACCCCCTCTCACCTTCAATGCATGCCCTCTGGTATTAGACATTTCTGCTATTAGACCCTGGGAAACAGATACTCTTTGTCCACTCTATCAATGCCTCTCATAATCTTGATCTCCTCTCAGCCTCCGCCTCTCAGAGAAAACAACCCAAGTGTATCCAGCCTTTTGTGATGGCACATGCCCTCTACACCCGGCAGCATCCTGGTGAACCCCTTCTGTACCCTCTCCAAAGTCTCAACATCCTTCCTAGGTGGGGTGACCAGAACTGCACACAATAATTCAGATGTGGCCTAACCAAAGTTTTATAAAGTTGCAACAAAACCTCCTAACTTTTGAACTCAATGCCTTGACTAATATATATCCTCACTTTTTCCTTGAGTGGACCCACCCTCTCCCTAGTTATGCTCTTTCTCTTGACGAATGCCTCGGGATTCACATTAATCCTGCTTGCCAAGAACTTTTCATGGCCCTTCCCGGCTTTCTTAATTCCCTTCTTTAGTTCTTCTCTGGGTTCTTTATACTCACCACGAGCTTTATCTGTTTCTAACTTCTGGAGCTTTACATACTTCTCCTTTTTCTTCTTGACTAAATTCATCACCTCTCTCGACATTCAAGGTTCTCTTATCTTTCCATCTCTGTTCTTCTTACTCACAGGAACTTATCTTTCCTTTATTTTGTGCATTTGATCTTTAAACACCCTCCACATGTCTGATGTGGAATTGCCAGAGAAAAGGTGTTCACAGTTAACGCCTCTTAGTTCCTGCCTAATGCCCTCGTAATTTACCCTACTCCAATTAAAAACTTTCCCACAAGGACTATGCCAATCCTTATCCATAGCTATCCTGAAAGTTAAAGAAATGTGACACTCAAAGCTGCTACGTAGGTTGACTCTTTGGTTAAGAAGGCATACGGTTCACTGGCCTTCATCAATCGTGGGATTGAATTTAGGAGCCGAGAGGTAATGTTGCAGCTATATAGGACCCTGGTCAGACCCCACTTGGAGTACTGTGCTCAGTTCTGGTCACCTCACTACAGGAAGGATGTGGAAACCATAGAAAGGGTGCAGAGGAGATATACAAGGATGTTGCCTGGATTGGGGAGCACACCTTATAAGAATAGGTTGAGTGAACTCGGCCTTTTCTCCTTGGAGCGACAGAATATGAGAGGTGACCTGATAGAGGTGTTTAAGATAATGAGAGGCATTGATCATGTGGATAGTCAGAGGCTTTTTCCCAGGGCTGAAATGGCTAGCACAAGAGGGTATAGTTTTAAGGTGCTTGGAAGTAGGTACAGAGGAGATGTCAGGGCTAAGTTTTTTTTACGCAGAGAGTGGTGAGTGTGTGGAATGGGCTGCCGGCGGTGGCGGAAATAATGGGGTCTTTTAAGAGACTCCTGGATGGCTACATGGAGCTTAGAAAAATAGAGGGCTATGGGTAAAGCCTAGGTAGTTCTAAGGTAAGGACATGTTCGGCACAGCTTTGTGTGCTGAAGGGCCTGTATTGTGCTGTAGGTTTTCTATGTTCACTAACTGTTCACCCACTGAAAGGTCGGTCAACTGGCCAGGCTCACTGCCCTACACCAGGGCCAGTACGGCCTCTCCTCTTGTTGAACCATCCACCTATTGATTTAAACCTTTCTGGATAAACTTAACAAATTCAGCCCCATCTAAACCTCTTACACTAAGAAGGTTCCAGTTTATATTAGGGAAATTGAAATCCCCTATGAGAACAACCCTAATAGTTTTGCATATTTCCTTAATCTGATTACATATCTGGTCCTCAATGTCCTGGTGGCTATTAAGGGGTCTTCTCTTTTACATTAGTTGTTTGTCCGTCTTTATGTATAGTTTTTCGTAAATGCTATTGTATTCTTTATTTCTCCTGTAACTGCCTGAAGGTAGCCCATGGTAACACATACACAGTTCAAAAATAAACTTACTTTAATCTTTAACATCTCCAGGTTTCCATTCCCTTAACTGATACCTCATTTAATCAATGCCGATGTGCCTTCTTATCTCTGGAATTCCCTCCATCTCTCTCTCCTTAATGGTGCAACGGCTTAATTATGCTATTGGCGCAACAACCTGAATGCTGTCAAATTTAAAGGCACAAGAGATTCTGCAGATGCTGAAATCTGGAGCAAGTCACAAAATGGTAGAGAAACTCAGCAGGTTGAGGGTTGAGTAGTGTCTGTGCAAGGAAAGGTACTGATGACGTTTCAGATCAAGACCATATGCAGAAAATTTGACAATTATTTTCCTATTACAGATGCTGCTCAGTTCGCTGAGTTCCTCTGCCAGATTGTGATTGTCTAAGTTTGTCTTATTAGCCTCTGTAAATCAGCTAGCAATACGTAGTCAGTCGTTACTTACTGAATTTCTTAATTTTCCTGCAAATGTCTGAAAGATGATGACTCTCATGGTAGTGGGAGTATATACATATTCTCTATATATTACCATATACGATCATGAGATTCATTTTATATGTACTCTTGGGTGGCTGGATGGAGATACATCTCTGCCAACAGAGGTGTAAGGTGCTCCTTTCCTCCGCTAGCCTGCAGGTCACCCTTGGGCACGGTGTAGCACCTGCTTAGCCCCCCAATCAAGGGCATGTGAAGCCATGGAAGTAGGTTGTGGATGGTCGTATGAGCAGCTGGTGCATATCACAAGTCCTGGTTATGCGACCACTGATGCCAGGCAGACAACCTTTCAAGAGTATTGATTATGGCTGGGATCACCCGTCTTGTAGACACTGCCCAGAAGAAGGCAACGGCAAACCACTTCTGTCAAAAAATTTGCCAAGAACAATCATGATCCGTGATCACCTACATCATATGACATGACACATAATGATGAGGATGATGATGATGATGATGATTCATACTCTGATATTAAATTGACTTTGATTATAAACCTGATTCTGTTTCAATACTTCGGGTATGACCCTCCAAATCCAGGACAGGTGCAGCAACTCCCTAAGGCCACACCAATACCCATAAAATGATGGAGGAACTCAGCAGGTCAGGCAGCATCTATGGAGAGGAATAAACAATTGACGTTTCAAGCAGAGACGCTTCATCATGACTCCTAAGGCCATATGTACTACAAGACTAAAAACCCAAAGCCATTACCCTCAGACTTCCAGAATACAGACCTTTCCAACATATCCCTTGTTTCACTAATAAGTCTGAGAGTAGTTAAATCTTTATCGGTCAAGCCACAAGCCTGTAGAAAGAAAATCTAGAATTAGAAGTTGCAGTAATAAGTCATATATGAAAAATTATACTCTAGTTTACTGTGCAAAAAACATTGCTGGAGCAACTCAGCTGGTCTCTGAGGTAGATGGACGGTTGATATTTTGGGTTGAGACTGCAATGGGAGGGAGGGTTGCAGAGGGAAGATATAAAAAGGTGAGAGGGAAAGGGCGAGACAAGAGGCTGGCAGGTGATAACGACAAACGAGGAGGGAGAGAGTGGGCAGTTGAAACCATGTGGGAGAGGGGAGGGTGGAGTTAGGATACAGTAGGGCCGACAGTAGCAGTTAACACAATTGCTTTACAGCACCAGCGACTACTGATCAGGGTTCGATTGCCGCCACCGCCTGTAAGGAGTTTGTATATTCACATTAATCACCGCCAGTGTGACTCCTTATCTCTAGAATTCTCTTCATCTCTCTATCTGCTTAATGGTACAATGGAAACACGGCAACACTTGGGGGCTGCTGAGTACAATTTGACCTGGTGTGAAATGGCACGTTTCACTGCATGTTTCAACACTTTGATGTACACGTGACAAAGAATGCTGATCTTGATCTCGAGAAGAAAAGAGCAGATGCAGCTTGGAGGGAAAGGGAGGGCAGAGGAAATCTGGAATTTAATAAATGGATAGGTGCTGGAATATGATAAGGAAGGTGGTAAGTGGAACCAGATGATGGAGGAATGATGGGGAGATTGTGCTCGGGTGACAGAAAAACCAGCTAGTGTGTAGATGGAACCAACAGGCTCTTGTAAATTTATACAGAGGTAAAGTGGAGATTATTCTGACTGGCCTGGTATGGAGGGGCCACTGCAGAGGGTTGGGAAAAACGCTGCAAAAATGTTGTAAACTCAGCCAGCTTCACCATGGGCACTGGCCTTTCCAGCACTTAGGACATCTTCAAAAGGTGAAGTTTCAGGAAGGTGGCATCCATCCATCCAGAAGGGCCCCCATCACCCAGGGCAAGCCCTTTCCTCATTGCTACCATCAAGGAGGTAGTATAGGAGCCTGAAGACACACACTCAACGCATCAGGAAAAGCTTCTTCCCTTCCAACATCAGATTTCTGAATGTACAATAAAGCTATGAACACTGCCTCACTACTGTTCTTTGCTCTCTTTTTTCCATGACTTATTTAATTTTACTTTTTAATATATATTTATTATAATTTACAGTTTTTTTTAATTGAGTATTGCAACGAACTGCTGATGGAAAGCAACAAATTTCACGACATATGCCTGTGGTACAAAACCTGACAGTGATTTTGAGGCTGACGGAAGCGGGTTGGAATAGTGTGCAGCTGAGAGGTCATGATAGCCAGTGGAGACAGAGAAGAGGTATTCTGTAAAATGATCGCCTAGTATACACTTGGTCTTGCTGATGTAGAGGAGACCACATCACAAATACAGTAGACAAGGTGGGAGGAGATGCATATTAACTTTCGCCTGCCTGGAAGGGTCACTTAGGTCCCTAGATGGTGGTGAAGGAGGAGATGGCGCAGTAAGTGCCAGGTGGCAGGGAGAGATGTGTGAACCAGGGCGTCACAAAGTGGCTGGTCCCAGTGGAAGGTAGGGTAGAAATGGGTGGAGACAGGAAGATGTGACTGGCAGTGCGATCCTTTATAACTACAGAAATAACAAAGGATGATTGTTCACAAGAACAATCTCGGGAATAACAGGATTAATGTATGAAAAGTGTAGGACGCCTCTGTGCCTGTACTCACAGGTGTTTAGAAGAATGAAGGTGAGATCTCATTGACACCTATCAAATATTAAAAGGCTTATATAGAGTGGACATGGAGAGGATGTTTCCTATGAAGGGAGAGCCCAGGACCAGAATGCATAACCTCAGAATAGAAGGGTATTCCTTTAGAACACAGGCATTGATCGTGTGAATAGTCAGAGGCTTTTTCCCAGGGCTGAAATGGTTGCCACAAGAGGACACAGCTTTAAGGTGCTGGGTAGTAGGTAGAGAGGAGATGTCAGGGGTAAGTTTTTTACTCAGAGAGTGGTGAGTGCGTGGAATGGGCTGCCAGCAACGGAGGTGGAGGAGGATACAATAGGGTCTTTTAAGAGACTTTTGGATAGGTACATGGAGCTTAGAAAAATAGAGGGCTATAAGTAAGCCTAGCAATTTCTAAGGTAGGGGCATGTTCGGCACAACTTTGTGGGACAAAGGGCCTGTATTGTGCTGTAGATTTTCTATGTTTTCTATGTTTCTAACACAGATAAGGAAGAATTTCTTTAGCAAGAGAGTGGTAAGTCTGTAGAATTCATCACCAGAGATGACTACTGAGGCCAAGTCCTTAAGTATACTTAAAGAGAAGGTTGATAGGTTCTTAATTAGAAAGAGCATCAAAAGTTAAAGGTAGATAGCTGGAGGTTTAGTGGGATTTAGAGGGATAACAAGTCAGCCATGATGGAAAGGCAGAGCTGACTTGACGGGCTGAATGGTCTAGTTCTGCTCTGATCTCTTATGATGCAGATGCTGGTGATGAACCATCATTAAGGACACCCCGCCCATCACCAGGTCAGGTCCTGTTCTCACTGCTACCATCAGGAAGGAGGTACAGGAGCCTGAAGGCACACACTCAACAATTCAGGAACAGCTTCTTCTCTCTCTGTTATCAGATTTCAGAATCGACTTTGAACCCATGAACACTATCTCACTACCTTTTTTATTTCTATTTTTTGCAATACTTACTTAACTGTGTGTGCGTGTGCATGTGTGTGTTCACATTTTATTCCCCCCTCTATTATGTATTGCACTGTACTGCTGCCGCAAAGACAACAAATTTCATGACATACGGCGGTAATATTAAACCTGATTCTGGTAGGGTAGAAGGTGAGGACAAAGTGTTCTGCATGGAGTTTGAGTTGGGTGAGATCTGAATACCCTGAAATAAAAGAAATGTGAGTGATGTGGGCTCTAAAGTGAGGATATTTCAGATGTCCTGGAGTGGAAAGCCTCATTTTAGGATTGGACGTGGTGGGGAAAGAGGGGAAAACATAGAGACAGGATAGTAGGGGATATAGGGTGGCACAGTAGCTTAGTGGTTAGTGTGATGTTTTATAGTGCTGGCTGCAAGGAGTTTGTATGTTCTCTCTGTTACCCTGAGAGCTTCCTCTGGGTGCTCTGGTTTCCTTCCACATTTCAAAGATGTCCGGGCTAGGGTTAGAAAGTTGTGGGCATGCGATGTTGGCACCAGAAGCATAGTGACACCTGTGGGCTGCCCCCAGCACAATGTTCGGACTGTGTTGGATGTTTAATACAAACAACACATTTCACTGTATGTTTCGACGTGCATGTGACAAATAAAGCTAATCTTTACTGCTGTTGCTCGTGTTGTTCTGCTGAGCAGTGTGGGCATGGTGCCAGAATGTGGGGCAATACTGGCCAATTGCCCCCACCACATCCTTAGGTTGCGTCAGTTAATGTAGAGGATGTATTTCACTGCAAGTTTTGATAAATAAATGAGCCTGAATCTGAAAGCAGTTCCGGTGTAATTGATGCAGAATTGCCGAACAGACTTGTTTGCAGGGTCACTCTTACCTGAGAGGATAAGGCAGCTTCCTCGTCAGGGATGAGATACCAACAGAGCGCCGACTTGGTCACCTCTGAATGGCCAGGGTTACTGGGCTGTTCCACCTGCTGCCGGATTTCACCCAGGTATCTTTCCAGTTCCTGGATCGACACGCTTTGCTTCAGTGACAAACTGTGGGGAAATGGACTGGCCGTTAGCCACTGCATGGCATCACACAGCATAATAAAGCCAATGAATGTGGGACTCTAACTGCGATTGTAGCTCGCCACTCAACCCCAAGCAAAATTATTGAGCTAGTGGAGGAACTCAGCAGGTCAGGCAGCATCAGTGGAGGGGAACAGGCAGCTGACTTCAGACAGAGATCTCCCATCAGAGCTGGGAAGGATGGGAACAGATAGAGGTTGGGGTTGATTATGGATGTCTACATGGTACACAAGCCAGGGCCATACAATATGGAGAGCAAGATGTTGCTTATGCAGCAGGCTCTCCCCCTCCACGTAGCTGATGAGTCCAAAGGAAGGGCAGAGACCGATAGAGTTTGACACCAGCAGTGCTGCAGGAATTGCCGGTCAGTGTTGAACTCAATAAAGGACTACCTTACAGGCTCCAGCACCAGACTTTTCCTTGAGGTTTACCTCCCCATCAGCCGCAAGGCGGTGGGTTTGAGATCGGAGTTTTCCTTATCCTAGATGAGCTGCCAACCATGGCTAACAAGCCCATCTGCTCAAAGCGAGTGCTTTTAAGGCCTCAGTAACCCAACTTCGCCCCTTCTCCTGTCAGTAGAAACGGTTCCATCGGGCTTAGTACCTAAGCCACACGTGAAGGCCAGGAGCTGGACTTGGCTGTCACAGGCTGTTTGTGATGCATGCCATTGGGAGCATTTAATAGGTAGTAGCTATGACAACTTTAAGGAATCAAGGGGGCAGAAGCCAGAACAAAAAGGATCGGGAGAGGGGGAGGAACATAAGCTGGCAGGTGATAGGGGGAAGGTGGGTGAGTGAGAGGTGAGGGGGGGTGAGAATCTAGGAGATGATAGTGGATGAAGCAAAGGGCTGAAGATGGAGGAATCTGATAGGAGAGGACGATGCCTTCCCCACTCACTTATCTTGTATTAGTGACCTCTAGTTCTGGAGTCCCCAACCTTATGGAAAAGTCAATGATTGTCCAAACCCCTCATGCTGTTATAAACTATTACTGACACAGTCAGCACAGAACATTGGCAAGTACCATAATATTTACCTTCCAATGACGTTCTGTACGGCTTTCTTCACCACCGTTATCAGTTCATTCAAACCTAAAGTGGGAGTCAGGTGGAGGTGGCAATAGAAACAGAACACAGCCACGGTTAGTGTGTGTGGAAGGAGCTGCGCTGAAGAATTCATAGCCACATTTACACCCAACTCATCAGCTATATTTAAAGCAGGTTTTTGATTAATCAGAGTGTCAAAGGATATGGGGAGAAGGCAAGAGAATGGGGTTGAGAGGGATAATGAATCAGCCATGATAGAAATGCAGAGCAGACTTGATGGGCCGAACGGCCTAATTCCGCTCCTACGTCTAACGGTATGGGCAGCACAGTAGCACAGTGGTTAGCTTTACGGTACCAAGGATCCAGATTCAGTTCTCACCGCCGCCTGTAAGGAAGTTTGTAAGGTTATTCCCATGTCCACATGGGTTTCCTCTCGGTGCTCCAGTTTCTTCCCATGGTCAAAAGGCATACCAGTTGATAGATTAATTAGTCACTGTAAAATGTCCTGTGATTCGGCTCGGATTAAATCCAGTGATTGCTGGGCAGCACAGCTCAAAGGGCCAGAAAGGCTGACACTGTGTTGTATCTTAATAAATAAATAAATAAAGGCCTTGGGTCCAATTCCAATACCAGCACACAGCATGCCCCTGGGTCTATCAGTACCTGGAGATCTTTTGTTTTGTAGTGATAATGACCCTGGATCTATGTCATGAACAATAACTGCTGATTTTTTGACTGTGCTGTGGTACTCTTTATATCTACCTGAGAAAAGATCTGACGGAATACGAGCAAAAGCTGGCTCTCTCAGCTGCATAAGCTTTGGGGAACAGCTCCTTCCTCAGTTCCCAAGGCACTCAGAGTGCATGGGTGTGCCCAATAGAAATCCTGGCATTTTTAATCCATCCTTAATTCAACAAGACACTTAAGAGTTAACCGGTTTGGTAGGTACATAGACCAGAATGGGCAGGAACAATTATATGACATGGTGAAGTAAATGACTTTTTTAAAAAAATAACAATGTTGTGACAACCATTGATTCTTGATTTATTTAATTAAATTTAAACTTAGCTGCCATGTAGGAGTGTAAAATTATTACTGTGTGCATTTTCTGACTGAACATCATCCCTCAAACTTAGAGTACAGACCCTTTGCCCTACAAGGTTGTACGGACCTTTTACCGTACTCCAAAATTAATCTAACACTTCCCTCCCAACTAATCTTCCACTTTTTCAACCTGTGCTTACTTTAAGAGTCTCTTCAATGTCCCTAATGTATCTGCCTGTACTACCGCCCCTGGCAGCACGTTCCACACACCCATCACACACTGTGCAAAGAACTATCATAAGACCATAAAATATAGGAGTAGAATTAGGCCATTCAGCCCACTGAGTCTGCTCCACCATGGCTGATTTATTATCCCTCTCAATCCCATTTTCCTGCCTTCTCCCCGTAACCTTTAATGTACTTACTAATCAAAAACCTGTCAACTTCTGCTTTAAATATACACAATGACTGGGCCTCCACAGCTGTCTATAACAATAAATTCCACAGATTCACTGCTCTCCAGTGAAAGAAATTCCTCCTCATCTGTTTTAAAGGGACGTACTTGTACTGTGAGGCTGTGCCCTCTGGTCCTAGGCTCCCCCACCATAGGAAACAACAATTAAATGACAACCTTTGCAGATTATACAAATATTAATAGAGTAGTGGATACTGAGGAAGCGTGTTAAAAGAGGTGAATAAGTTGATCAACACGGGAGATTCTGCAGATTTGGAAATCTAAATTTACACACAAAATGCTGAAGGTTCTCAGCAGGTCAGGCAGCATTCATGGAGAGGAATAAACAGTTGTCATTTTAAGCTGAGAGCCTTCACCCAGACGATTATAAGAGGCATAGATAAAGCGGACAGTTGGAGACCTTCTCCCCAGGACAGAAATGGCTAATATGAGGGAGGGAAAATTTTAAGGTGATTGGAAGAATATATGGGGGGTGGGGGTGGGGATGTCAGAAGTAGCTTTTCTTCACAGAGAGTGGGGGTGGTACATGGAATACCCTGCCAGGAGTGTTGGTGGAGGCATATACATTAGGGACATTTCAAAGTTCAAAGTAAATTTATTATCAAAATATATATATGTCATCATAAACAACCCTGAAATTTATTTTCTTACAGACATAATAAATCATAACCATAATAGAATCAATGAAAAACTGCATCAACAGTGTGGATAACTAGTGTGCAAAAGACAAAAATTTGTGCAGATACAGAAAGAAAGAAAAAAATAATAAATAAGCAATAAAACTGAGAAAATTAGAACATTTAAGAGAATCGTAGGCATATGGATGAAAGAATAATGGAAGTGCTTTGTGGGAGGGAAGGGTTACATTGATCTTAAAGTAGGTTAAAGGGTCGGCACAACATCGTGGGCCAAATTGACTGTATTGCATTGTGATACAGCAGGACACACTGTAGATCAGTTGAAAAAATGGATGGAGAAATAGCATTTGGAGTTTAATTTGGTGCTGCATGTTTAGGAGGCTAAATACAAGAGGAAAGAATACTGTAAGTAGCAGTACCCTGAGAACCTCTTAGGGAATTTGGGGTGCAGGTCTACAGCCGCAGGTTAGTGTAGACATGGTAGCAAGAAGGCATAAAACAAAATAACTTCAGTCAGTCTGGGAACTGAGTATAAAAGATGGCAAGTGAAGTTGCAGCTGTCGAACACTCTGACAAAATCACATTTGGAATATTATGTGCAGTTCTGGTTGCTCAAAGGAAGCAGAGGCTTTGGAGAGGGTTGCACAAAAGGTTTGCCAGGATGCTGCCTGGATTAGAGAGTATGAGATTTAAGGAGAGGTTAGACAAACTTGAATTGTTTACTCTGGAGCACCAGAGGCTGAGGAGCAATGCATAAAGTTATCGGAGGCAGGGGCATAGATAGTCATGGATTTTTCCACAGAGTAGAAGTATCAAATATCATGGCGTTATATTTTTAAAGTCAGGAGGAGGAAGTTTAAGAGATGTGTGGGGCAATATCTCATACAAGACCCTACAGAGGAGAGTAAAAAACCTTCTCTCTCATTTGTGACCTTTACCTCATGTGTTATATACAAAGAGCCCCAAAGTACTGTCGAGGCTCCCTACCCACCACCCCACAATCTCTTTTATTCACTACAGTCATGAGCATCAGGATGAGGACTGCCAGAAAGGGTAGCAGCTTCTTTCCTCAGGCAATGAGACTAATAAATACCCTCCCACTACTGAGGTCAACCCACCACAACATCATACGGTTTACTGTACTGTTGAACGTGCATTTTGAATTATATTTTACTTATTTGTGGTTATATTTTGCTTTTATGTGCTGTGTGTAATATATGTTTTGGTAGCTCCATCATAGTCTGGAGGAATGTTATTTCCTTCAGTTGTATACATGTACAATCAGATGACAATAAACTTGAATACATGTTTCTCCCACCACAGAAGGGGTGGTGAGTGTCCGGAACACGATGCACATATAGACCATGTGGCAGCAGATTCAATTAGTTTCACTTGGCAAAATGTTCAGCATAGTTAGGCCAAAAAGCCTGTTATTATGCTGGACTAATTTCAATTCTGTCCTATGACAGCCATCATCCCTTTCTCAACAAGAGAACACAATCGACTTGGAGGTGCTGAGATTGCGGAGAATGTGCCTCATGGTCACTGAAATCTCAGAAAACGCCATGGTCCTTTCACTCAAACAAAAACCTCATGGGGCAAGACAGGATGGAGCATATGAGGAGCTCCTTACTCCAGCTTCTTTCTCCTTCCTTTCTAGTCCTAGTAAAGGGTTCTGGCCTGAACCTCAACTGCTTATTCTGCTCCATAGATGCTGCCTGACCTGCTGAGTTCCTCCAACAGTTTGTGTGCGTTGCTCTTACAAAGGAATCCAATTAATCTAGCTGAACCTGCACATTCTCAACAATCAAGGACACATATACAGCAAGATACCGGAAAAGGGCCAATAACATCATGAAGGATCCCACCCACCCTACTCATGGATGACTGTGTATCCCACTCACACCAGGGAGGAGGCTAAGCAGCATACATGCCAGGGGCACCAGACTCAAGAAACAGTTACTTTCCTCAAGCAGTAAGGCCGAACAACACCTCTACCCACTAAATCCACCACTACTTTATTATTTCATACCAGTCACCTTATGGACAGCCTAGCATTAATCTACGCATATAAGCTATCTTATGTATTTGTTTACTGCATTTATTATTGTGTTATCTTATTGGTTTTTTTGAGCTGCATCGAATCCAGAGGAACAATTATTTCATTCTCCTTTACTGGAAATGACATTGAACAATCTTGGATCTTGAATCAATGTCGCTTTGTCAGTTTTCTCTTTAATATCGAATCTCTTTACAAAGTTCCCTTTGAACCACTTCCAGCGCCCTGAAGCAGATGACTGCAACTTAGTTCATCAAAACAGAAATAAAATCCTCCTCCTTCCAATGGCACTTGTGCAAATCACCTGACGTTTGTATTGCCGACTGTTGCCATGGTGATGCAGGGACAATTCTTCATAACTCCAGTTATCACCTTTCTGCACACTCATCCCAAATTGTAAATCAGAGTCCGCATAGGCCCTTTGGACTATTTAATCCTTGCTCTCTGTTATTCTGCCTGGTTCTATGGCTCTACTCCTGAACCATATCCCTCCATCCCCCTCCCCCTCCATGTATCTATCAAAACTTCTTTAAACTGTTGAAATCAAATTCTGAACAATATACGGTATCAGATTTATAACATGGAACACCGTACAGGCCACTTGGCCCACGATGTTGTGCCAACTATTTAACCTACTCTAAGATCAATTTAACCCTTCCCTCCCATGTAGCCCTCCATTTTTTTCTTTCATCCACGTGCCTATCCAAAAGTCTCTTACATGTCCCTAAGGTATCTGTCTCTATTCCCAAAAGTGGATTCCACACACTCACCACTCTGGGGAAAAAAACCCATCTCTGAGATTCTTCCCCCCAATCACCATAAAATTATACCCTCTCGTATTAACCATTTCTGTCCCAAGGAAGAATGTTTCTCACCCTCCTTTGTTCCAAATAGAAAATTCTAAATCTCCTCAGCACCCTCTTTAAAAACTCCACATCCTTCCTATAATGAGGTGACTAGAACTAAACACAATATTCCAAGTATGGTCTATCCAGGATTTTATAGAACTGCAACTTTACCTTGTGGCTCTTAAACTCAATCCCTCAACTAATGAAGGCCAACACATCATATGCCTTCTTAATGATCCTATCAACATACACTGCAACTTTGAGGGATCTATGGACACAAGACCATAAAGAGCAGAACTTGGTCATTTAGATCATCAAGCCTGCTCCACCACTTCTTCATGGCTGATCCAATTTTCCTCTCAGCCCCAATCTCCTGCCTTCTCCCTGTATCCCTTCATCCCCAGACCAATCAAGAATCTATCAACTTGCTGAGAGTTGTTTAAAGTAAAATGGCAGGGGGATGGGAACCAGTATGATAGAGCTGAGGATAAGTCAGAGGCTTACAAGTAAATGATGGATGTAATATGAATGTAAGGAAGGACAAGCCATTAATCAATGGCACAAATGCAGACAGAGCAAAGAGTTAAATTGTAACACAGGCAAAAATCAAAAGGGCAAAGAATGCAGGATTGAAAGTGCTGAATTTAAATGCACATAGCATTTGGAATAAGGTGGATGAACTCATGGCACAATTAGAGATTGGTCGGTATAAACCTCTGGGCATCACTGAGTCATCGCTGAAAGAAGGCCATAATTGAGAGCTTAACATCAAAGGATATACTTTATATCGAAAGGGCAGGCAGGAAGGCACAGGCGGTGGTGTGGTTTTATTGCTAACAGACGGAATTACATCTTTAGAAAGAGGTGACCTAGGGTCAGAGAATGTTGAATCTTTGTGGGTGGAGTTAAGAAACAGCAAGGGTAATAAAAACCATTATGGGAATCATAAATAGGCATGTAATAAGGGTAATGTCACAATTGCAATGGGGGACTTCAATAGGAAAGGGAATTGGAAAAAATCAGGTTGGCGTAGGCTCGCAAGAGAGGGAATTACGGTAGTTGAATGCCTACAAGATGGCTTCTTAAGAGCAGCTTGTGTTTGAGCCTACTCAGGGAAAGGCTATCTTAGATTGGATGTTGTGTAGTAACCCAGATCTTATCAGAAAGCTAAGAGTAAAGGAACCCTTAGAAAGCAGTGATCATAATATGATTGAATTCATATTCCAATTTGAGAAGGAGAAGCATGTATCAGTATCACAATGGAATAAAGGGAACTACAGAGTCATGAGAGAGGAGCTTGTCCAGGTGGATTGGAGGATACTGGCAGGGATGGGCAGAGCAAAGATGGCAGAAGTTTCCGGGAATAGTTTACAAGGCACAGGATAGATATGTCCCACAGAAGTAGTTGTTCTCAAATGGCAGGGGGAGGCAACTGTGGCTGACAAGGTAAGTTAAGAACTGCACAAAAGCCAAAGAAAGGGGCATAAAAGGCAGCAAAAGTGAGTGGGAAGTTGGATGAATGGATCTTAAAAGTTTCACAACAAAAGGCAACTAAAAAAGCTACAGGGGAAAAGATGAAATATGAGGGCAAACTAGCCATTAATATAAAACAGGAAACTAAGTTTTTTTCTGTTATATAAAAAGCAAAAGGGGAGGTGAGAATTGATATTGGACCCCTGGAAAATGATGTTAGTGAGGTAGTAATGGGGACAAAGACATGGCAGATTAACTTAATGAGTACTTTGCGTTAGTCTTCACTGTGGAAGACACTAGCAGTGTGCCAGGGGTCTGTGAGTGATATTGCACTTACAAAGGAAAAGGTGCTAGGAAAATTCAAAGGTCTTAAGGTGCAAGATGGCGGCGCGACGCAGCGCGCAGCGGCCACTCCAGGAATGAATATCTGCTATCTGTAAGTAGGGGCTGTGTACAATCCTGATTTGATGCAGACGGACGTGTGAAGCATGGAGGAACATCTGGTGGAACTTTTGAAATGCCTGTTTCGCTGCCGTTGCTACTGTGCGATCGGAAAAATCACTGGGAGGAACGCCCCTGAATCCTCGGCTTTGCCCGTCGCTTGGCGGCCGGGGCCGGGGTCAAAGCGCTCGGCAGAGATGATGCTCGGTGCTGGTCGGAGGCTCGAAGTTTTCGGACCGACTCGGAGCTGGCTGTGGTCGGAGCTCCTAAAGTGCTGTATCGGCAAGCTGCAGCGCTGGAGGTTCATGGCAGGAAGAGTTTTTCTTCCTTCTACCGTCTGCGTGAGATGATGGGCTGTCGGGACTTTGAGACTTTCTGTTAAACCGTGTCATGGACTGCTCTTTATCAGATTACGGTATTGCTTTGCACTGTTGAAACTATGTGTTATAATTATGTGGTCTTTGTCAGTTAGTCTTTTATCAATTATGGTTTTGTCTGCACTGTTGAAACTATATGTAACTATGTGGTTTTGTGTAGGTCTTCTAGCTTTAGGTTTGTCTGATGGGTTTGTAGTTCCTTTCCGGGGAACGTACTAAGACGGTAGCGCGCTATCAATACGCAGCAGCCTCTCTGGACTCTGGAATGGGGATTATCAAACGTTATGTGGTTTTTTTTGTGTGGTCTGCTTTGTGCTTTTTCATGATAACATTCCAGAGAACGTTGTCTCATTTTTTAACTGCATTGTATATTGTGGTTTATAAATGACAATAAACTGAATCTGAATCTGAATGTCAGCTGGACCAGATGGACTACAGCCCCGAGTCCTGAGAGAGGTTGCTGAAGAGATAGTGGATGCACTGGTCATGATCTTTCAAGAATTACTTGATTCTGGCATGGTCCCAGAGGACTGGAAGATTGCAAATGTCACTCCACTCTTTAAGAAGGGAAGGAGGCAAAAGAAAGGAAATTACAGGCCAATTAGCCTAACCTCAGTGATTGGGAAAGTGTTGGAGTCTATTATTAAGGATGAGGTTTCAGGTACTTGGAGACTAATGATAAAATAAGTCAAAGTCAGCATGATTTCTGTGAAGGAAAATCTTGCCCGATAAATCTGTTAACGAGTTCTTTGAGGAAGTAGCAAGTAGGGTGGACAAAGGAGAGGCAGTGGATGTCATTTACTTGGATTTTCAGAAGGCATTTGCTAAGGTGCCATACATGAGGCTGCTTAACAAGACAAAATCCTATGGTGTTACAGGAAAGATACTGGCGTGAATAGAGGAATGGCTGTCAGACAGGATGCAGCGAGTGGGAATAAAGGGGGCCTTTTCACATTGTTTGTCAGTGATTTAGATAATGGAATTGATGGCTTTGTGACAAAGTTTGTGGATCATATGAAGATAGATGGAGGGGTAGGTAGTGCTGAGGAAGCAATGCGATTGCACCAGCACTTAGACAAATTACAAGACTGGGCAAAAAAGTGTCAGATGGAATACAGTGTTCGGGAATGTATGACTATGCATTTTGGTAAAAGGAACAATAGTGCAGACTATTATCTAAATGGAGAGAAGGTTCAAACTTCAGAGGTGCAAAGGGACATGGAAGTCTTCATCCAAGGTTCCCAGAAGGTTAATTTACAGGTTGAGTCTGTGGTAAAGAAGGGAAAATGCAATGTTGGCATTTACTTTAAGAGGACTAGCACATAAAAGCGAAAAGATAATGCTGAGCCTTTATAAGACACTAGTCAGGCCACACTAAGTATTATCAACAATTTTGGGCTCCATATCTCAGAAAAGATGTGTTGTCATTGGAGAGAGTCCAGAGGAGGCTCACGATGATGATTCCAGGAACATACGAAGAGCTTTTGGCATCTATATGGGCCGGTAATCACTGGGCTTTAGAAGAAAGGGGGGGGGGGGGGTTGTGAGAAATCTCATTGAAAACTACTGAATGCTGAAAGGACTAGACAGAGTGTATGTGGAGAAGTTGATTCCTATGGTGGGGGTATCTAGAACATGAGGGCACAGCCTTAAAATTGAGGGGCAACCTTTTATCACAGAGGTAAGTAGGAATTTTTTAAGCCAGAGAGTAGTGAATCTGTGGAATGCTCTGCCACAGATTGTGGTGGAGGTCAAGTCCATAGGTATATATAAGGTGGAAGCTGATGATTTCCTGATCGATCAACGAATATGGCAAGAAGGCAAGTGAATGGGGTTGAGTGGGATTGGGGATCAGCTCTGATGGAATGGCAGAACTGAATAGCCTAATTCTGCTCCTGTGTCTTATGGTCTAACCTCTGCCTTAAATATACATAAAGACTTGACCTCAACAAGCTGCTTCTTGCAAAGAATTCCACAGATTCATCACTTTCTGGTTAAAGAAATTCTTCCTCATCTCCATTCTAAAAGGATGCCCTTCTATTCTAAGGCTGTGTCCTCTGGTCTTAGACTCTCCCCATCAGAGGAAACATCCTCTCCACATCCACTCTACCCAGCCCTTTCACCATTCGACAGGTTTCAATGAAGCCACCCCTCACTCTTAATTCCAGTGAATGCCATCAAATGCTCTTCATATAACAAACTATTCAATCAGGGAATCATTTTTGTGAACCTCCTTTACATCCTCTCCAGTTTAAGCACATCCTTTCTAAGATAAGGGGCCAAAATCTGCTCACAGTACTCAAAGCGGTACTTCATTAGTGCTTGATGAAGCCTCAACATTACTTCTTTGTTTTTATATTCTAGTCCTCTTGAAATGAATGCTAACATTGCATTTGCCTTCCTCACCACAGCTTCAAATTGCAAATTAACCTTTAGGGAATCCTGCACAAGGACTCTCAAGTCCCTTTGCACCTCCATATTTTGTATTTTCTCTCCACTTCGAAAACCTTTTCATTTCTTCGACCAATATGCATGATCATACACTTCTCAACACTGCATTCCATCTGACATTTCTTTGCCCATTCTCCTAATCTATCTAAGTCCTTCTGTAGCCTTTCCACTTCCTGAAAACTATCTGCACCTCCACCCATCTTCATATAGTTTGCAAACTTTGCAACATAACTATCAATTCCATCACCCAAATCATCGACATATAATGTAAAAGAATCAGTCGCAACACAAAACCCTGTGGAACACCACTAGTCACCAGAAGCCAACTAGAAAACGCTTCCTTTATTCCCACTCTTTGCCTCCTGCCAATCAGCTACTGCTTTATCCAGGGTACAATCTTTCCTGTAATACCATAGACTCACAGCTTGTTAAGCAGCCTCATGTGCAGCATCTTGTCAAAGGCAAAGGCCTTCTGAAAATCCAAGTACACATCAACTGATTCTGTTTTGTCTATCCTGCTTGTTACTTCTTCAAAGAATTCCAACAGATTTGTCCAGAAAGATTTCTCCTTGACTATATCCTATTTTATCATGTACCTTCAAGTTCCCAGAGACCTCATCATTAATAATCAGCTCCAACACCTTACCAACTACTGAAGTCAGATTTACTGACCTATAATTTCCTTCCTACTGCCACTCTCCCTTCTTGAAGAGTGGAATGACATTTGTAATTTTCCAGTCTTCTGGACCCATTCCAGAATCTAGTGATTTTTGAAAGATCAGTACTAATGCCTCCACGATTTCTCCAGCCACCTCTTTCAGAACCCCGGGGTATACATGATCTGGTCCAGGTGACTTATCTACCTTCAGACCTTTCAGTTTCCCAAGCACCTTCTCTCTAGAATTGATAACTTCACACACTTCATGACCCCCGACACCTGGAGCTTCCAGCATACTGCTAGTGTCTTTCACAGTGAAGACTGATGCAAATTACTTATTCAGTTCATCCGCCATTTCATTGTCCCCCATTACTACCCCTCCAGCATCGTTTTCCAGCAGTCTGATATCCACTCTCGCCTCTTTTACACTTCAGGTATCCGAATAAACCTTTTGCATCTTGTTTATTATTGGCTAGCTTGATGTCATATTCCATATTCACCTTCTTAATGACTTTTTTTACATGACTTCTGTTGGATTTTTAAAAGCTTCCAAATCCTCATAATTCAGAATCAGGTTTATTATCACTGCATGTGACGTGAAATTTGTTAACTTAGCAGCAGCAGTACAATGCAATACATAATACAGAAGAAAAAAACCCAAAATAAAATAGTAATAAATAACAATTACAGTATATGAATATTGAATAGATTAAAAATTGTGGAGAAAACAGAAATACTATATATTAAGAAAGTGAGCCAGTGTCCAAGGGTTCAATGTCCATTTAGGAATCGGATGGCAGAGGGGAAGAAGCTGCTCCTGAATCAGCAAGTGTGTGCCTTCAGGCGATGGCAACTGCAAAAAAAGGGCATGCCCTGGGTGCTGGAGGTTCTTAATAATGGACGATGCCTTTCTGAGACACCGCTCCTTGAAGATGTCCTGGGTACTTTGTAGGCTAGTACCCAAGATGGAGCAGACTAAATTTACAATCCTCTGCAGCATCTTTCAGTCCTGTGCAGTAGCTCCCACATACCAGACAGTGATGCAGCCTGTCTAAATGCTGTCCACGGTACATCTATAGAAGTTTTTGAGTGTATTTCTTGATATACCAAATCTCTTCGGACTCCTAATGAACTATAGCTGCGGTCTTGCCTTCTTCATAACTGCATCGATATGTTGGGACCAGCTTAGATCCTAAGAGATCTTGACACCCAGGAACATGAAACTGCTCACCCTCTCCACTTCTGATCCCTCTATGAGGATTGGTATGTGTTCCTTCATCTTACCCTTCCAGAAGTCCACAATCAGCTCTTTCATCTTACTGACGCTGAGTGCCAGATTGTTGCTTCGACACCACTCCACTAGTTGGCATATCTCGCTCCTGTACACTCTCTCGTCACCACCTGAGATTCTACCAACAATGGTTGTATCGTCAGCAAATTCGTAGATGGTATTTGAGCTGTGCCTATCCTCACATGGGTGTTTGTGTTGGTCTAAAGCCATGTGAAGAGCCACTGAGATTGCATCTGCCGTTGACCTATTGTGGCGATAGGCAAATTGCAGTGGGTCCAGCTTCTTGCTGAGGCAGGATTTCAGTCTAGTCATGACCAACTTCTCAAAGCATTTCATCACAGTCGATGTGAGTGCTACTGGGCGATAGTCATTAAGGCAGCTCGCATTATTGTTCTTAGGCACTGGTATAATTGTTGCCTTTTTGAAGCAAGTGGGAACTTCCATCCATAGCAGTGAGATTGAAAATGTCCTTGAATACTCCTGCCAGTTGGTTGGCACAGGTTTTCAGAGCCTTACCAGGTACTCCATCGGGACCCCCTGCCTTGCAAGGGTTCACTCTCTTTAAAGACAGTCTAACATTGGCCTCTGAGACAGAGATCACAGGGTCATCAGGTGCAGCAGGGATCTTCACAGCTGTAGTTGTGTTCTCCCTTTCAAAGCGTGCATAGAAGTTGTTGAGTTAATCTGGTAGTGAAGCATCGCTGCCAATTATGCTATTGGGTTTCACTTTGTAAGAAGTAATGTCTTGCAAACCCTACCAGAGTTGTCATGCATCCAATGTTGTCTCTGAGCTCATTCGAAATTGTTTCTTTGCACTTGAAATAGCCCTTTGCAAATCATACCTGGTTTACTGGTACACCCTGGGTCATCAGATTTGAATGCCACAGATCTAGCCTTCAGCAGACAATGCATCTCCTGGTTCATCCATGGCTTTTGGTTTGGGAATGTATAGGCACACATCCATCCACATAGGTTTCAATGAAGTCGGTAACAACTGCAGCATACTCATACAGGTTTGAAGATAAATCCCTGAATACAAGGGATTCATCTAATTCACACTAATTTTTGCTCTATTATTTGCCCCCTCTTTGGCTTTTATGTCAGCTTTAACTTCTGTTGTTAGTCATGGTTTTGTAATTTTTCCTTTAGAATACTTCTGCCTCTTTGGCACGTATACATCCCGTGCCTTTTGAACTGCTTCCAGAAATTCCAGCCACTGCTGCTCTACTGTCATCCCTGCCAGTGTTCTGTTCCAATCAATTCTGGCCACTTCCTCTCTCATGCCTCTGAAATTCCATGTACTCCACTGTAATACTGATACATTTGACTTTAGTTTCTCCTTCTCAAAATTTAGGGTTAATTCGATCATATTGTGATCACTTACCCCTGTGGGTTCTTATACCTTAAGCTCTCTGATCAATTCTGACAATCCTCTGTTCCTCCACACTGCTAAGAATCTTGCCATTAACTCTGTATTTTGCCTTCAAATTTGACCTTGCAAAGTGAAACACTTCACATTTTTCTGGGGATGAACTCCATCTGCCACTTCTGATGTGTACTTTGATTTTTAAATTGACTTTGAACTTTGATTTTGAAGCTGGTACCTGACAAGAATAATGCTTACCGTCACCGAGAAGGTGCTGTATACTGGACAGGTACTGCTGCTGAACCTCAGGAGGGGCTAACGGCGTCTGCAACACAGAAGTGAAACAGTAACAGTAATGGAGGGTTTAAATAAACAGCAACAAACCGGGGTGGCTGCCATATTAACATTAATACAAACAGTCATGAAATCTCTCTTGGTATCCCTTCTTGCTTTATGTACAATGCAAGTACTGAACATTCAGCATGACATAGAAGACTCTGACCCACTTCTACAGATGGTGCCAGGGAAAGCATTCTGACTTGGTGTATCACAGCCTGGTATGGGAACTCCAGTGCACAGGAACGCACAAGGCTTCAGAGAATGGGGTCTCAACCAGTCCATCATGGGTACAATTCTCCTTCCATCAAGGACATCTACAAGAGGCAATATCTTAGGAAGGATGAGGCATTGGTCAAACTGCACCTGGAGCATTGTATGCCTCATCTAAGGAAGGGTGTGCTGGCATTTGAGGAAGCCCAGAGGAGGTTCATGAAAGGGTTACTATATGAAGAGCATTTGATAGCTTTGGGCCTGTACTCACTGAGTTTAGAAGAATGAGGAGAAGAAACTCCTTGAAACCTGTGAAATATTGAAAGGCCTAGATAGAGTGGATGTGTAGAGGATGTTTCCATAGTGGGGGACTCTAGGACCAGGGAAGTTTCTTTAGCCAGAGGGTGGTGAATCTGTGGAATTTATTGCCACAGATGGCTGCAGAGGCCTAGTCATTGGGAACAGTGAAAGTTGAGTTTGACAGGTTCTTGATTAGGCTTAAGTGGGGGAAAGTAGTCATAATGAAATGGCAGAGCAGACTGAATGGGCCAAATGGCCTAATTTTGCTCCTACATCTTATGATGAAAAACTATTCTGGGGTTTGCCTGTGTCGACTGTGACTGAGGAGCTAACATTTTCTGGCCTCCAAAATCGGAAGGCTGTGGGTTCTGGATACACTCCAGACACTTGACAGCAAGGAGAAAAGTTGGTGTCCTGGTAGGTTTCTGAGGGACAACCATACTAGCACAGTTACCATCCATCAGAAGAGATGCTAAACTGAAGGATCCTTCCACTCTGTCATGTGGATACCACAGAAGTATTTCAAAACTCAGTACGGGGCCCCATCCAGGGCCCGGGTCAGTACTTGTCACTAAATCATTTACAATGTTAAAAAAAATCTGGCTACTATCACCTTGTGAGAGCTTGCTCAGAGTGCAACAGGTCCCTTGGCTCATCAAGTCCACGTTGATCATAAACCAAGCATTTGCATTAATCCTACACACTTCCATTTCATTCCCCCATGTCCCCATCAAATCTCCTGATGTCAGGAATCTCTCACCTATAAATTAGTGGCAATCAGAATCAGACAGGTCATCATTGATGTATGATGCAACATGTATTATTTCACAGCAGTACAGTGCAAAGGCAAAAATGGGGTGTGTCAGGAATGGACAGGAGGAGGAGTATAGGAAACTGATACAGGACTTTGTGATATGGTGCAACTCAAACTACCTGCGTCTCAATGTCACCAAGACCAAGGAGATGGTGGTGGACTTTAGGAGATCTAGGCCTCATATGGAGCCAGTGATCATTAATGGAGAATGTGTGGAGCAGGTTAAGACCTACAAGTATCTGGGAGTACAGTTGGACGAGAAGCTAGACTGGACTGCCAACACAGATGCCTTGTGCAGGAAGGCACAGAGTCGACTGTACTTCCTTAGAAGGTTGGCGTCATTCAATGTCTGCAGTGAGATGCTGAAGATGTTCTATAGGTCAGTTGTTGAGAGCGCCCTCTTCTTTGTGGTGGCGTGTTGGGGAGGAAGCATTAAGAAGAAGGACGCCTCACGTCTTAATAAGCTGATAAGGAAGGCGGGCTCTGTCGTGGGCAAAGTACTGGAGAGTTTGGCATCGGTGGCTGAGCGAAGGGCGCTGAGTAGGCTACGGTCAATTATGGAAAACCCTGAACATCCTCTACATAGCACCATCCAGAGACAGAGAAGCAGTTTCAGCGACAGGTTACTGTCGATGCAATGCTCCTCAGACAGGATGAAGAGGTCAATACTCCCCAATGCCATTAGGCTTTACAATTCAACTGCCAGGACTTAAGAACTTTTTTTTTAAAGCTATTATTAATGCTTTTTGAGTTAGTGATTTGGATGCATATCGTATTATTACTGAGTTAAGTATTGTATGTAATGAGTTTTTGCTACAACAAGTGTATGGGACATTGGAAAAAATGTTGAATTTCCCCATGGGGATGAATAAAGTATCTATCTATCTATCTACATTTCAAAAATAAATAAATAAACTGTGCAAAAAGAGAGCAAAACAGTGAGGTAGTGTTCTGAAATCTGATGGCAGAGGGGAAGAAGCTGTTCCTAATTCGTTGAGTTTGCGACCTCGGCTCCTGTACCTCCTCTCTGATGGTAGTAACAGGAGGGCACGTCCTGGATGGTAAAGGGCCTCAATGATGGACATGGCCTTCTTGAGACACTGCTTTCTCAAGATGGAAAACGGAGCACCAGGAGGAAACATGCACAGTCACAGACCGAACTGTACACAGATAGCACCTGAGCTCAGCATTGAGCCTGGGTCTCTGGCACTGTAAGGTAGTCATCTACCCGAAAGAGCTCCGTGATAATTTTGTAATATTAAACAAGGAGTTTTTTTTCAAACTAAATCGTTTAATTATCATTTAACTATAAAGCCAAATGAGACAGCACTCCTCTGGGGCCAAGGTGGAAACATACACAGCCCATTCAAAATAGTGAGGGGAAAAAGAACAGTCAGGTTAGAAAACACATATATAGCCCTGAATAACATGTCCCACAAATTGATGGTACAGTCCCCAGCAATCCAGCCTGTCATTCCACTGATCGAACACTGGAGGGCAGCACTGACAGGAGAGGCCCCCTCCCAACTGAGCACGGATGCCACACTACCCCACCTCCAGTGTCTCCTCACTCAGACTGCAGCAGCAAGCAAGCCCATAGCTTGAGATCCAGTCCACGCTACAACCAAGGCTACGTGGCTCACAAGCTGCCTGTCTCTCCACCAAACAAGGGAAATAGGCCTGTGGCATCTTACATTATCAATGTCCAACAGGGTCTTGCAATCGCAAGTGTAATGTCCAAGACAATCACCCATGGTTAAACCGCACCCTGCTTTTGCATACTAACTCATTTGTTTTTGACTAGCAGGGAGCCCCAGTCTGCACCCTGGTCGGATCCTCCTTCTCCAACCTTCCAGCTGGCTACACCAATCAATGTGCAGCTCACTAATGCATTACCTGCTGTACTTGAAGTTCTTGGAGTCCAGTATAGTCTTACAATCATCAAAAACATTTAACAAAGAAAAGAACACCAGGAGGTTGCTCCATCCGAGCGTGTCGTCATCTTACCGGAAGTTCAATGCGAGTCTGACTTCTCTCTCTCTTATTCATGGGATATTACAAGATATCCTAGTACACCTTGCTCGACAAGTAAGGTCTGGACTGTTTGATCTCTGTATGCTGCGGTTTGAATCCCTCCCTATTCAAATGCTGGATTATTGGTATTGGTTTACTATAGTCACATGTATTGAGATGCAGTCAAAGGCTTGTCTCGCATACTGTTCCTACAGATCAGATCATTACACAGTGCACTGAGGTAAGACAAGGTAAAATACCGACAATGCAGAATAAAGTGTAAGAGCTACAGGGAAAGCGTAGTGCAGGTGAACAATAAAATGCAAGATCGTAACAACGTAGATTGTGAGGCAAAAAATCTACCTATCATTCAAGAATCCGTTAACAGTGGGAAAAGCTGTCCTTGGGCCTGGTGGTACACGCTTTCCACACGATGGCGGAAGGGAAAAAGAATGTCCAGCAAGGATGGGGTCTTTGATTATGCCGGCTGCTTTACTGAAGCAATGAGAAGTGTAGACAGAATCTTTAGAGGAGAGGCTAGTGCAATGTGCTTATCAACAAGCCTCTGCAGTTTTTTGCTGTCACTTGCAGAGCAGTTGCCATACCAAGCTGATATATGTTCAGACAGAATGACACTTAGCAGGGTTACCGACAGACAGCTGCAACTGAGAGGGTAACATGTTTTTTTTTCAAATTTATCTTTGTAAGGCATAGTCCACAGCATCAAGAATATCTTCAAAAAGTGATGCCTCAAGAAGGCGGCATCCATCATTAAAGAGTGCCATCACCTAGAACATGCCCTCTTCTCATTGCAGCCATCAAAGAGGTGATACAGGAGCTTGAAGACAGACACTTAACATTTCAGGGTCAGCTTCTTCCCCTCTGCCACCAGATTTCTGTACAATCAACCCATGAAATTACTTCACTTTGTTTGCTCTCTTTTTGCACCGTTTAATTTTTATATACAATTCTTACTTTAATTCATAGATGTTTCAAAATTATTTTGCATTGCAATGTATTGCTGCCACAAAACAACAAATTTCGCAAGATATGTCAGTGATAATACACAGGATTCTAATACATGCCATGTGGCAATGATCCCCTGGCTTCCAGTGCCACCTTCTGGCAACATTAATGTACTGCAGAGGTTATTTTGTCATCCTCTGAATACCACCGTTCAATGAATACCAGAGGTTTTCAGGGTAACAGGTCTTTCAAAACCCCAGTCTTGATACCGCAAACAGAAATTCATCACAGAGTCACTTCTTTCTTCACAGGTTTTCAGTGCATTATACATCAAGTTAAACTCGGGTGAAACGCTGTATCTCAAGTACAATCAATCAGCACCGAAGGGCCCTAGTCATCTGGGACATGCCTACTTCTCATTGCTACCATCAGTAGGAGATAAAGGAGCCTAAAGACCCATAATCAATGATTTAGAAGCAGCTTCTTTCCTTCTGCTACCAAATTTCTGAACAGTTATTCCTGAACCTTGTGTGAAACCTACTGAAGAGTCTTGGCCCGAAGCGTACTTTTTTTTCCATCTATGCTGCCTGGCCTGCTGAGTTCCCCCAGCATTTTGTGTGTGCTGCTACCTTGTGATTACTAATTTTTGCACCTTTTATTTCTGTAATTTATCATAGGAATTTTTGTGTCTTGCATTGTACCGTTGCCGCAAAAAACCACAAATCTCACGACATACATGTCAGTGATAATACACCTGATTCTGAGTCCACCACTGAGACACAAGAGACAGCAGAGGCTAGAACTGGGAGTTTAAAAAAAAATTCTAAAGAAACCCAGAGCATCAGGCAGCATCTACAGAGGGAAACATCCGAAGTACTTTCCTCCACAGATGCTGCCTCACTTGTTGAGTTCCTTCAGCATCATAGTTTTGACTCTGATATCTATCATCACTAAGAAAACAAAATACTGGAAATGCACATCAGGCCCACCATCATCACTGCAATGAACTCAGAACTTCCGATTCACATTCTACAAATGATCTTGATCTATGATGTTTAAAGGAATCTCTCCTGCTTGTTTTTCAATGCCTGATCTTTTTCCTCTGGGAATCACTGTAGTTATGCTGACGCTTTGAGTTATAGAGCACCACAGCACAGAAACAGGCCCTTCAGCCCATCTACTCCATGCTACACTATTATTTGATGAACTAGGCAAAATAATAGTTTGGCAAGGAGTGTTATTATTCTGCCTAGTTCATCAAATAATAGTTTAGCACAGACTTTAAAACCCTTCCTGTGGGGATCTCTGTGGGTAGTAATAATGACCTCTTGAATTTCTATTATTTTAATCATCTGATAACCACCAGGTGCAAAGGTCCAGGCTCCTTCAATTCCCTCCCTAAAGCTCCCCTCTGCCCTCTGACTTCACAATCCTCTAACAAAGCCTCTGGCCATCCACTTCGCTAATATTTCCTTCAGTATACAGGTTCCAAATGGATGACTGTTAAGTGGCTGTAATCATTTATTTTTATGCTAATTGCTTATGAAAATGATTCCAGGAATGAAAGGGTTATGCATGAGGAGCGTTTGATGGCTCTGGGCTTTTACTCAGTGGAGTGCAGCAAAGAATTGGAGGGGGAAATCTCATTGAAACCTATTGAATATTTCCAAGGCTTAGATGAAGTAGATGTGGAGAGGATGTTTCCTATTGTGGAAGAGTCTAGGACTAGAGGGCACAGCCTCAGAATAGAGGTATGTTCACTTAGAACAGAGATGAGGAGGAATTTCTTTAGTCAGAGGGTGGGGAATCTGTGAAATTCATTGTCACGGACAACTGTGGAGGCCAAGTCACTGGGTATACTTAAAGCAGAAGTTGATCAGTTCTTGATTACTAAGGACATTAAAGGTTATGGGGAGAAGGCAGGAAAATGGGGATGAGAGGGAAAATAAATCAGCCATGATAGAAAAGCAAATGCCCAATTCTGCTCTGATGCCTCATGGTCTAAGGTGGATGTTGAGGGGTCGCAAGCAGGTCTTGATGACATAAGAGAGTGAACAAGCAGTGCCGATGGGTTCTTGTTTAGTAAGGGCGTTAAGTGGGCGAAGGCAGGAGAATGGGGTTGAGAGGAAAAATAATTCAGCCATGACTGAATTCTTCCCCTTTTCCATCTGATTTTTGAATGAACATTGAGCCCATGAACACTCACCTTTTTTGCACTACTTAATTTAACTATTTAATACACAGTTGCAAGAAAGTTTGTGAACCCTTGGCAATCACCTGGTTTTCTGCATTAATTACTCATAAAATGTGGTCTGATCTTCATCTAAGTCACAATAATAGACAAATACAATCTGCCTAAACTAACAACACACAAACAATTGTACTTCTTCTCGTCAATACTGAGTACACCATTTAGTCAATCACAGTCTAGATTCAAAAAAAGCACATGAACCTCTGGGGTAATGCCTTCTACAAAGGCTATTTGGAGTCAGGTGTTCCAATCAATGAGATGAGATTGGAGGTGTGGGTTGTAGAGGTGCCCTGCCTTATAAAAAAGGTACACAAAATCAGGCTACTGACAGAGCCTACTCTTCTCAAGTAAGATCTATTTATGTGCACCATGCCTCAATCAAAACAACTTTCAGATGACCTCAGAAGAAGAATCGTAGTGATGCATGAAGTTGGAAAAGGCTATAAAATTATTTCTAAAGACCCGGGTGTTCATCAGTCCACCGTAAATTATCTACAAGTGGAGGAAATTCAGTACTATTGCTACTTTCTCTCGGAGTGGACATCCTGCAAAGATCACACCAAGAGCACAACATGCAATGCTGAAGGAGGTGAAAAAGAACCCAAGGGTAACGGCAAAATACCTGCAGAAATCTCTAGAACTTGCTAAAGTTTCTGTTCATGTGTCCATTATAAGAAAAACACTAAACAAGTAGGGTGTTCATGGAAGGACACCACGGAGGAAACTACTGCTCTTCAACATGGCTGCATGTCTCGAGCTTTCAAAAGAACCCTGGATGTTCCACAATGCTTCTGGGATGATGTTTTGTGGACAGATGAGCCAAAAGTTGAACTTTCTGGCAGAAATACACGCTGCTATGTTTAGAGGGAAAAGGACATTGTACACCAACACCAAAACATCATCCCAACTGTGAAGCATGGTTTGGGGCTGCTTTGCTGCCCCTCAGGCCAGACAGCTTGCAATTGTTGAGGGAACAATGCAATCAAAATTGTATCAGGATATTTTACAGGAGAGTATCAATGTAGCGGTCTGTCACTTGAAACTTAATAGAAGTTCGATGCTGTGACAAGACAACGATCCAAAACATAAGAGCAAATCAACAACAGAATGGTTTAAAAAGAAGAAAATTTGTGTTTTGGAATGGCCAAATCAGAGTCCAGACCTTAACCCAATTAAGATGTTGTGGCATGACCTGAAGAGGGCTGATCATGCAAGGTATCCCAGAAATACTGATGAACTGAAATAGTCTTGTACGGAGGAATGATCTAAAACTCCTCTTCACCATTGTGCAAGCCTGATCAGCAGCTACAGGAAACATTTGGTGGAGATTATTGCTGTTAAGAGATTCCACCAGTTATTAAATACAAGGGTTCACATACTTTTTCCAGCCTGGACTGTGAGTGATTAAACAATGTGTTCAATAAAGATATAAAAAGTACAATTGTTTGTGTGTTATTAGTTTAGGCAGATTGTATGTGACTGTTATTGTGACTTAGATGAAGATCAGACCACTTTTTATGAGTAATTAATGCAGAAATCCAGGTAATTGCAACTGTATGTAATATACACAAACATATACACAGATTAAACTTGTTCTGATTCAGAATGCCAGAACAGACTTGATGGGCTGAATGTCCTATGTCTTATGGTCTTAAATACAAGTTGCAGATAGTCTTTTGGAATGTGCTGTGTAATTTCAGCAATTTCTGTAGATTTTTTTTGTCATCATTTTCCAACTGTGCTTTTTCTAAAAGAAATGTTTCAGAAGGTTCTCAGAACCAGCTTACCATGCCGTTCTTACCAACCGTTGCGTTGTCCAGGTAGATGTATCCTCCAATTATATTTAGCTGGACCCTTAAGAGGACAACCAGCATGCAAGTACTATACACGGCTACGATGGTCCGGCTGAAACCTTGGGGAAAGAGGTGGTGGGTGAATGAACGAAGAAAGGGGAAGAAAGATAAAGATTAGCTTTATTTGTCATATGTACATCAAACCAAACGGTGAAGTGCGTTGATTGTGTCCGCACATGTTGCCATACTTCTGGCAGCAACAAAAAGTGCCCACAACTTACTAACCCATACGCCTTTGGAACTGGAGAGCCCGGAGGAAACCAAGGACAACATACAACTCTGATCTTGATCGCTGGTCCTGTGAAGCATTGCACTACCATTTGGTACTGCAAGATTTGAATATCTGAGCTCAAAATGGGGAACAATACGACCACGAGCTGTCAGAATTGGAGCTCAACAACTACTATACCACAGCGTATTGGTATCTGAGGACAGCAGTAACCAAGGCTTTGAGCCTGCGTATGTGATAATGTAATATTTTGATTGCTGGCTCTATGTGCACAGGCACCCCCTTGTGGTTAGTGCAGCACTTTACAGCAGCAGCAATCAGGGTTCAATTCCTGCCGCTGTTCGTAAGGAATTCGTACGTTTACACTGTGATCACATGGGCATCCTCTGCATGCTCCAATTTTCTGCCACATTCCAAAGGCAAATGGTTAGTAAGTTGCAGACATGCCACGCTGGTGCCAGAAATACAGCAATACTTGCAGGCTGCCTCCAGAACATGCTCAATCTCTGTTGGCTGTTGATGCAAATGACAGGTTTCACTATATTTTGATATACACGAGACAAATAAAGCTAATTTTTAATCTTTAAAAAGTACCTATAAATTCCTAAAGCATTCTTTAAATTCTTGTAATGCGAGCGTTTTTATCAAAGATGACATTTATTGCCAATACCCTAATTGAAGTGAATACCAGCCAGAAAGCAAATAATGGGCAACATTGCGGGTCTGGAGTTGCAAACAGCTCGAACTAAACAAAATCATCAAGTTCAACTTTTGTCATTCAACTATACACATGTATACCACCAAACGAAACATTTCTCCAGACCAAATTGCAAAACTCAACATATAACTCACACCCAGAACCCATAAAGTAATATTACCACTAGAAAATTAACAAGTACTGAGATGCATATATGACACAAATTAATCGTAAACAGTATTATGCGATGGGATGAGTGGCCTAATTCTGCTCCTATGTCTTATGGTCTTAGACTGCAGACTGTCCAGGCAAAGAAGGCTTCTACAGAGCATAGCTTTTCTTAGCACAGCAGGCGGCAGAAACCATTTTGCTTTACTGAGACAAGATAAGGATGTTATCGAAGGATGCAAGGATGATATTCACTATATGTAGTTTGATAATAAATTTACTTTGAAGGGGCACACACACCAACTAAGAGACGAATATTTTACTAACTTCTTACTTCCTTAGAAGTTTGTGAAGATTCAGTTTGTTATCTGGAACTTCAACAAACATCTATAGATGCACGGTGGAGTCTACTGACTGCTGCATCATGGCCTAGTATGGAAACAGCAATGAATGGAAAAACCTACTAAAGGTAGTGGATACAGCCCATTCATCATGGGTAAAGTGCTCCCCACTATCGAGCACATCTGCAAGGAGTACTGCCGGAAGGAAAGTACTATCTTCAAAAAGGACTCCCACTATCCAGGCCATGCTCTCTTCTTGCCGTTCCCATTGGGTAAGAAATACAGGAGCTTCAGGATCCACACTACACAATTCAGTAACAGTTCTTACCCCTCAACCATCAGGTACCTGAACCATAGGTGTTAACTTCACTTACTCCAATACTGAACCTATCCCACAATCTCTCCCTTAAGGACTCTACAACCTGTGCTCTCGATATTTATTGATTATTTATTTTTTATATTTGGGAAGTTTGTTGTCCATTGCACATTGATTTTGTCAACTGTCGTGTGTGGTTTTTCATTGATTCTATTGTGTTTCTTGGTATCCATTGTGAATACCTGCAAGAAAATGAATAGCAGGGCAGTATATGGTGACATATATGTACTTTAATAATAAATTTACTTTAAACTTTAAGTAAATTTTAAAGGTTGTTAGCTTGACTTTAATCTCTGTATTGTAAATAGTGATTGTTTTTGCAACTGAATTTGAACATATACAAGGCCAACAATTAGTCAATATCCATAACTGCTAGTCAATTCTGTATAAAAAAAGTGTGACCAAGGAAGGAGTGTGAGTTTTCAGAGTCTAATTAATTAGCAGCGACATAAGGTTTTTAACTAGATGGAAGCAGAATGGCCCCTGACTGATGAGCTGAGAACCAAGGTTTACAACTTCAAAATCCAGGAACAATTACTCCGGATTAAGACAAGGACAAATTCCTTCACCCAGTAACAACAACTCTATTTATCACAAGTGGGAAATTCTTTCATTACAGCAGCAACATTTAAAACACACATTGCAGTGTGCATAATAATGAAATACAGGATAACAATATACACAATAATTTATTAATGTGCAATAATAATGTACAAAATAATAAAACAGAGACTATTGTACTACGATGTGTGTTCTCCTGTCGCACAGAGATGGAAAGTTGTATATGCTTATTGCACTTGGTAGGAAAAGATTTCCTATAATAATTAAATCTTCGGAGATTCTGCACCCCAGAGGGCCATGGAAATCAAATTCATTCAACACAAAGACTGTTAGATAGGTGAACATTAAGATAAACAAGGTGCGCAGGGATAGGACAAGAATATGGTGCTGAGGTAGACAATCAGGAGGTGTTGATGAAAGTAAAGCAAGCTCCCAAGGGCTGGAAAGCCTACTCTTCTCCTGTTCCCATGTTCCCTTTTCTAATATACTATGATGGGATTTGAACTCCCTATCATTAATCCAGGCCAGCACAAGTACTACCCCACTTAACCAGGATTATCCCTCAGTTCAAAGCAAATTTATTATCAAGGTATGTGTAACCTTATATAGCAAAATGCAAAAGCCTCAGGCACATATATATTAGTTAAGGTGCTTAAGACTTTTGCACAGTACTGTAGTAATTTTATGCATTGCACTGTACTGTTGCCGCAAAGAAAATAAATTTCAAGACACGTGAGTGATGATAAACCTGATTCTGATATGGGTCTCTATTGTTCAAATGACCTTGCCTGGTGTTCCAGGGCTGGGGTGTCTCCACACACATCATCATCTGCCTCTGGCACTCCTTCTTTGCCATATGTCTCTCACCCCTCTCGAGCTGCTTTGCCCTCCCTATTCCCAACATCCTTTGCTCCTGCCAGATCCACAAACTCTCTCTTTGTTCCATGCTGACAAATATAGTACTGTGCAAAAATCTCAGGCACCCTAGCTATGTATTTGAACAGTACAGTCGGCCCTCCTTATTCGCAGGGGATTGGTTCCGGGACCCCTCACGGATACCAAAATTTGCAGATGCTCAAGTGCCTTATTCAACCTGTCTCAATACACTGGACCTTAGGACCCAGCGGAACCCCAGACCTTATTTAACCTGTCTCAGAGTGGTGGACATTAGGACATGGTGGCGAAGCTCTGAATGCGCAGTGTTTCTGTTCACGAAAATAAACACGATCACGATTGAAAATAAAGTGGAAATAATAAAGCGATCGGAAAGAGGTGAAACGCCATTGGTCTCTGCAAAAGCGTTAGGCTAGGTCAGTCAACAATCGGAACAATTTTAAAGGATAAAGTGAGAAAGGCTCTGCCCCGATGTAAGCTACAATTATTACTAAGCAATGCAGTGGTTTAATTATTAGGTTTTGAGTTTTTGATCCTCCATATCAACCCGGCATGGTGGAGAGCGCACTAGGGAGCGATCTGTCCCGAGTCCCGAGAACTTCCGTTCCCGAGCCCGGCGCTGAAACATACGTTCTTAAATGGTTTATATGCATAGAAAGGTAAAATATATACTATATACTAAGACAAATGTTTGACTAACTGACACTAAATAATACTGGATGTACTTGTTCCCACTTACTTAGTAAGAGAACTTCCGATTTTTTTTTATTCTGATGCACGATAACCTACGCACATCCTCCCGTATACTTTAAATCATCTCTAGATTACTTATAATACCTAATACAATGTAAATGCTAAGTAAAATGGTTGTTATACTGCATTGTTTAGGGAATAATGACAAGAAAAAAAAAGTCTGAACATGCTCGAGCAACAAGTGCTGGAAGAGCACTTCCGGGTTTTTGCGATTTGCGGTTGGTTGAATTTGCGCATGTGGAATCCGCGGATCCACATTGCTGCAGTTCTACACTGCAGTCATTGAGTCTGTCCTGTGCACCTCCATCATTGTGTGGTTTGGAGCCGCCACCAAGCAGGATAGAACCAGACTACAGTGCACAGTGAGGACTGCCGAGCGCATCATTGGAGCCTCCCTGCCCTCTATTGTGGACCTGTACTCTTCCAGGTTGAAGAAGAGGGCGGGGAACATCATAAAGGACTCCTCCCATCCTGCGCACTTACTGTTTGATCTGCTTCCGTCTGGTAGGCGCTTCAGATCCCTCCAGACTAAGACTAATAGGTACTGGAGAAGTTTTTTCCCTACTGCGGTCATTTTGCTGAACAGTTAACTGCCGGTTAACTGTCGGCTAACTATTACTTGGATTGCACTACCTGTATGTATAATCTATATTTTCATTTATATTTATCATTATTATTGTTATGAGCAGAGAGACAACATCTGCCGGAAGTAAATTCCTTGTATGTGCATAGGTACTTGCCGATTAAAGTCTGATTCTGATAAGGAGGGCCGACTGCACTACCTTGATACTCAGTTTCTCACGGAAATTTACAGGACAATACAGAAATTCAATAGAATTATGAAAAACTATAAATAACAAACATCGACAAATATCCAATATGCAAAAGAAAACAAATGATGCAAATAATTTTTTTAAAGTAAATAAATAATACTGAGTTGTGGAGTCCTTGACAGTGAGTCTGTAGATTGTGGAATTCGTCCAGTGTTGAGGTGAGTGAAGTTGTCCATGCTGGTTCAGGAGCCTGATGGCTGAAGGGTCATAACATAGAAACATAGAAAACCTATAGCACAATACAGGCCCTTTGGCCCACATTTGTGCCGAACATGTCCCTACCTTAGAAATTACTAGGCTTACTTATAGCCCTCTAATTTTCTAAGCTCCATGTACCTATCCAAAAGTCTCTTAAAAGACCCTACCGTATCCACCTCCACCATTGTTGCTGGCAGCCCATTCCACGCACTCACCCCTGACGTCTCCTCTGTACCTACTCCCCAGCACCTTAAACCTGTGTCCACTTGTGGCAAACATTTCAGCTCTGGGAAAAAGCCTCTGACTATCCACACGATCAATGCCTCTCATCATCTTATAACAGTTCCTAAACTTGGTGGTGTAGGACCCAAGTCTCTTGCATCTCCTTCCCAATGGCAGCAACAAGAAGAGCATGGCCTGGATAACGGGGGTCCTTGATGATGGATGCTGCTTTCTTGTAGCAGCACTCCTTGTACATGTAGTCAGGATTACATTACGTCTGTACTGCAGTGAATACAGTTTAAAAGACAGGAAATTCCCCTTAAATTATTGTCTGTGCATTCAAATGTACTGACCAAAGATTACTAATGCTGGCATTCCTATCCAATTCTACATCTATAAAACCACCACCGTCACCTTAAAATATTACAGAATAGAAAGCAAGCTTACTTATTATTCTGAGATCCTCCCAAATCTCCAACTTGTTAGCAGGTCTGGAAAAGAGCCAAAAGAAGAAAAAATTATAAATTGGGCACCACAGTAACATAGCAGTTAGCACAACGCTATTACAGCTTTTGGGCATCAAAGGTTGGATTTCAATCCCAATATCCTCTGTAAGGAGTCTCTGTATGTCCTCTCCCTGTAGAATGCATGGGTTTTCTCTGGGTGCTCCAGTTTCCTCCCACAGTCCAAAGACGCACCAGTTAGTAGGTCAATTAGTCATTGCAAATTGTCCCGTGATTAGACTAGGGTTAAAACAGCTTGTTAGGGGTTGCTGGATGGTGTGACTTGAAGGGCCTACCTACTCCACGCTGCATCTCTAAAACCATGAAACTCCTAAAATGATGAGTGAGGCCATAGAACATACAACAGTACAGCATAGAAACAGGCCCTTCGGCTCACAAATTGATGATGTTCTCATCATGAAGATGAGATGAAGATGTTCTCCGAAGGCAGGGGTTCATAACCTTTGTTATGTCATGGACCAATACCATTAAGCAAAGGGTTTGTGGGCCCCAGGTTGGGAACTCCTGTTCTAAGGAGTTGTCTATTGGTGGGCTCTCGGGTGGCTGTTGAGGCCAATCGAAGATCCATATATTCTGGTACCGTGTGGACAAGAGTAAGTGGTGACAGTGGTGAGTGGTTGGGTCTTTTGGTTGTTCAGTCTCTCCTTTTGCAGCCGCCACTTGTTTTTTGCAGAGGTCACTCTCAGGTAGTGCAACTACCGCTCAGATTTCCTCCAGGCGCATCCACTGAGAGCAATGTCTTCCCAGTTTTTACAAGTCATGTTGAATTTCTTCAGGCTGATTTTAATGTTATCTTTGGAAAGTTTCCTTTGCTCACCAGGGCTCACTTAACTTTCTTCAACTGGGATTGAAGGATTTGTTTAGAGAGATGCGAGTTAGGCATCTGGATGACATAACCTATCTGTCATCGTTGCTGCTGCTTTATCATGGTGGACATGCTGTTCATGTGTGTCTCCTCCAGTACGTGTCAGTGCGCGTCTCCTTCCAGCTAATCCTCAAAATCTTTCATAAGATTCTTTGGTAGTATTGTTCCTGGGCTTTCAGCTGTCTACTGTAGCTGTCCATGATTCAGCTCCATACTGTAATGTATGGAGGTGAGCTTCAAAGATTTTTTCCTTAATTTTGCATTGGCTAGACCCATCGTAAATTAGGGGATCCTCTTTATCGAACACCTTCGGTCCACCCGCCAAAAGTGGAACCTGATGGCCAAACATTTTAAATCCAATTCCCATTCCAAAATGTCACTCCTGTGCCAAGATAAGGCCTCCCTCAGGATACAGAAGCAACACCTTACATTCTGTCCAGGTAGCCTCCAACCCGATAGCATAAATATTGATTTCCCCTTTGGGGAAAAAAAAATTCCCCCCACCCCTTCTTTGATTCCCCCTCTGAACTCTTATCTCCTCTCAACTGCCTATCACTTCCCCATGGGTCCGCTCCCCCTTCCCTTTCTCCCATGGTTCACTCTCCTCTCCTATCAGATTTCCTCTTCTCCAGCCCTTTACCTTTCCCACCCACCTGGCATCACCCATCATCTTTTAACTATCCTCCTTCCCTTCCCCACCTCTTTATTCTGGCACTTTCCCTCTTCTTTCTCAGTCCTGATGAAGGGTCTCGGTCTTAAAAGTTGACTGTACATTCATGTCCATAGATGCTGCCTGACCCGATGAGTTCCTTCAGCATTTTGTGGGTGTTGGACAACTAGCACTGCTCAGGGGGTGGTTGATCTTGAGTCATTGGCTGTTTTTGAGGAGAGAATGTAGGGAAAGTGTCAACATTTTCAAGGGTGACCAGAGATCCATGCTTTGTTTCTATGTTTATGGTAGAGGGTTAAATATTTGTCAGCATAGGTAATATTCTGCAAAGGCACCCTTCTTGTGGGTTTATTCTAGAAGCTGGGCACTTGGCATTGGTAATATTCTGCAAAGGCACCCTTCTTGTGAGACTAGAAGCTAGGCACTTGGCAGAACTGACCATGGATCAGGTGGCCAGAACTGCAGTAATAATACGTGGCCCGACTGCCAATGAATCAATCCTCAGTCATGTCTCCTTGCCAAGTCACGCAGGCTCAGTCAAGGCCAACAACAGGGTTAGTTGTTGGCAGTCAACTAAAGACCAGCTTATGGATACATAGAAGACTACAGTACATAAAAGACCCTTCGGCCCATCTATCCTATGTTAAACTCTTATTCTGCCCAGTGCCATCAACCTGCACCTGGACCATATCCCTCCCATCCATGTACTTACACAAACTGCTCTTAAATGTTGAAACTGAATCTGCATCCACCACTCCCGCTGGCAGTTCATTCCACACTCGCACCACCCTCTGAGTGAAGGAGTTCCCCTTCAGGCTCTCCTGAAACATTTCACCTTTCACCCTTAACTCATGATCTCCATTTCCAGCCTCACCCAACCTCAATGGAAAAAGCCTGCTTGCATTTACCTTCATAATTTTGTGAACCTCATTCAAATCTCCCTTCATTCTCCTACACTCCAAGGAATAAAATCCAAACTTAACAGAAACATGGAAATCTACAGCACATTTCAAACCCTTCAGCCCACAATGTTGTGCCAACCATGTAACTTACTTAACTTATTCAATCTTTCCCTATACCTCAGGTTCTCAATCCTGGCAACACCCTTGTAAATTTTCTACAAGTTAGTTCAGTAAGGGCATCTAAGCAAGTCAACAGACTTACATAGTGACTCAACCAGCCATGTTAGCTCTTGGTTATAATTTTTCTTTGCAGAAACAAAGAATGCAAGAAAAGCTGTCACCTTACTGAAGTTTATCATACTATTTGGGTGGCATAGTAATGAGTGTTTAGTTAACACTTTATAGCACCAGCAATCAGGGTTCAACTCCTGCTGCTGTCTGTAAGGGCGAGACTAGAACTAGAGGTCCTAAGTTCATCTTGAAAGGTGAAATATTTAAGGGGAAACTGGGGAGGGACTTCTTAACTCAGAGGGTGGGGTGAGTGTTTCTTCCAGGTACTCTGGTTTTCTCCCACATTCCAAAGACTTAAGGTTCTGGTTAGTAAGTTGTGGGGGTGCTATGTTGGCACTGGAAGCATGACGGCACTGTGGGCTGTCCCCCAGAGCACATTGCCAGATGCATTTCACTGCATGTGACAAATAAAGCTAAACTTTACTCTTCCAGCTCCCTCAGTCCAGAACCAAACCTTTCCAACACTGATTACTCCAAAGTGTAGCACACACCTACTTGAATTCACTTCTCTTTTTTTTCACAAGCTTGCATTTACAATTAGAAACACTGCTTCGAGTTGTTCATGCTCATTTTAAAACAATATCCCAAATTTGCTTTATCTGGCCAGTTGAGTATTTTAATGTGGTTTCCCCTTAAATTGCTAAGCTTGCTGCACTGAAGAGGCCATGTAAGGAAAATGATTTACACCAAATTCCATTCCCTGCTTCAGCCATGTTCCAGCCTTCATTTCCAGCTGCACAGAATTAATTTTTTTCTTCACTTTTTACTTCTAGAATCCATTCTGTTGCTTTTTTATCCTCTGCAGCCTCTCTCCAATGACTGTAGGTTGAGTTTTGTAAAGCAGAAAGCAAAGTTACAGACCACAACATTAACCGTTATCCAACCAGTATATTAGATCATAAGACGTGAAGCAGAATCTGGCCATTCACTGAGTCAGTCCCACCACTCCATCATGGCTGACTTATTATCCCTCTCAACCCTATTCTCCTGCCTTCTCCCATAACCTTTGATGCCCTTACTAATCAAGAACCTATCAACCTCCGCTGTAAATATCCAATGACTTGACCTCCACAGCCACACGTGGCAATGAATTCTACAGATTTACCACCCTCTGGCATAAGAAATTCCTCTTCATCTCGGTTTTAAAGTTGCGTCCTTGTATTCTGAAGCGGTGCCTACTCTATAGGAAACATCCTTCCCACTTCCACTTTATCAGTGCATTGTACCCACTCAGGAATGGCTTATGTATACAAGTTTTCCATTATCGTGGCATTTCAATAACCATGGAAAAGTTTATGCTGTTTTCATAATTACCTGCTTTTTAGTAGACACGTAAGACTCTCTGAGTTAAGCTGCTGCATGATTGCTTCTCTCAAAGTGGGCAGCATCGAGAGCACTGTTAAAGCAAAGGCAATCGAGTGTGAGGATTCAGTCTTGTTTACTCTGTCAAAGCTGTCGCACACTGATGGTATGTTTCATTGCATAAAAAACAGGAGCAGAAATAGAATCTGTTCAGTCATATGGTCACGGCTGATTTATTATCCCTCTCAATCAATTCTCCTGCCTTCTCTCTCTAACCTTTGGCACCCTTATTAATCAAGAATCTATCAACTTCCACTTTAAATATACCCAATGACTTGGCCTCCATAGCCATCTGTGGCAATAAACTCCACAGATTCACCACCCCCTTAACTGTATTCTAAATGAATGTCCTATTCTGAAGTTGTGCCCCCCCCCCCCCGGTCCAAGACTCCCTTTATCGAAAACATCCTCTCCATACTACTCTAAGCCTTTCAATATTCAGTAGGTTTCAACACCAGTGAGTACGGCCCCAGAGCCATTAAACATTTCTCACACATTAACCTTTCACTGCCAGATCCAATGAAATTCCTCTGGATCCTTCAATGTGTTTGGCAAGCCCACCCAAAAGCCAAGGGGAGAGACAGCAATTTATCACTGAGTCTCACAGGATAAGGAGTTTCAGTAATGTCGACAATAATTGGGGCACCATGGTAGTGTAACAATTAGCACAAGGCCATCACAGCTTGGGCGTTCTGGAATCATTTGTAAGGAGTTTGTATGCTCTCCCCATGTCTGTGTGGGTTTCCTCCCACAGTTCAAAGACATGCAGGTTGGCAGGTTAATTGGCTATTGTAAATTGTCCTACGATTAGATTAGGGTTAAAAATCAAGGAGTTGCTGGGCAGTGTGGCTTGTTGGGCCAGAAGGGCCTAGCCTGCACTGTACCTTTAAGTAAAAATAACTATAAAGGTCAGTCACAATGTCATGACATCTTATGCTTTTAAGGTGCTGGCACATTGTCAGACCAATTAAAAGTCAATAAAATCTTGAAAATTCATTTAGACTCTAAGACACAGGAGCAGAATTAGGGCATTTGGCCCATCGAGTCTGCTCGGCCATTCAATCATGACTGATCCATTTTTCCCCTCCTCATCCCACTCCCTGGCCTTCTCCCCGTAACTTCTGATGCCGTTTCCAATCAAGAACCTATCAAGCTCTGTCTTAAATACACCCAATGACTTGGCCTACACAGCTGCCTGTGTTAATAAATTTCACAAATTCACCACCTTCTGGCTAAAGAGATTTCTCTGCACCTCCGTTTTAAATGGACACCCCTCTATCCTGAGGCTGTGCCCTCTTGGATGACTCCCCCACCATGGGAAACATCTACTTTGTCTAGGCCTTTCAACATTTGAAAAGTCTCAGTGAGATTTCCCCTCATCCTTCCAAATTCCAGTGAGAACAGATCCAGAGCCATCGAATGTTTCTCGTATGATAAACTGTTCATTCCCAGAATCATCCTTGTGAACCTCCTCTGAACCCTCTCCAATGTCAGCACATCTTTTCTTAGTTGAGGAAGCCAAAACTGTTCACAATACTCAAGGTGAGGCCTCACCAGTGCCTCATAAAGCCTCAGCATCACATCCTTGCTCTTGTACTCTAGACCTCTTGAAATGAATGCTAACATTACATTTGCAATCTTCAGGGTGCCCTGCACGAAGACTCCCAAGTCCATTTGAATCTCAGATTTTTGGATTTTCTTCCAGTTTAGAAAATAGTCTGCATTTTATTTCTTTCTAAGTTCTTCTGCATCTGTTTCTCTCAATACTACCTGCCCCTCCACTGACCTTCGATTCATCTGCAAACTTGGCAACAAAGCCATCTATTCCATTAACTAAATCATAGACATACAGCATAACAAGAAGTGGTCCGAACACCCACCCCTGCAGAACACCACTAATCACTGGCAGCCAACCAGAAAAGGATCCATTTATTCCCACTTACTGCCTCCTACCAATCAGCCAATGCTTTAACCATGCCAGTAGCTTTCCTGTAATACTATGGGCTCTTAACTTGGTAATCAGCCTCATATATAGCACCTTGTCAATGGCCTTCTGAAAGTCCAAATATATAACATCCACTGCATCTCCTTTATCTATCCTACTTGAAATCTCCTCAAAGAATTCCAAAAGGTTTGTCAGGCAAGATTTTCCCTTAAGGAAACCATAGTGACTTTGTCCTATCTTGTCCTGTGTCACCAAGTACGTACTCCATAACCTCATCTTTAACAATTGACTCCAACATCTTCCCAACCACTGAGGTCAGGCCACCTGCTCTATAATTTTCTTTCTGCTGCTTCCTCTAGTCTTAAAGATTGGGGTGACATTTGCAGTCTTCTATTTCTATGGCACCATGCCAGAGTCCAATGATTTTTGTAAGATCATTACTAATGTCTCTACAATCTCTATCACTACATCTTTCAGAACCCTATCGGCAGTTCATCTGGTCCAAGTGACTTACATACCCTTAGGTCTTTCAGCCTTTTGAGTACCTTTGCCCTTGTAACAGTAACAGCATTCACTTCTCTTCCCTCACACTAGTCAACATCTGGCACATTGCTAGTGTCCTCCACAGTAAAGAATGATGCAAAATATTCATTTAGTTCATCTGCCATCTCCTTGTCCCCCATTATTATCTCTCTGGCCTCATTTTCTAGCTGTCCTATATCCACTTTCATCTTTTTACAAAATACACACCTGAAAAAGCTTTTGCTATCCACTTTGATATAGTTTGCTAGCTTGCTTTTATATTTCATTTTTTCCCTCCTAATGATTCTTTTAGTTACTCTCTGTAGGTTTTTAAAAGTTTCTCAATCCTCTATCTTCCTGCTAACTTTGCTTTGTTGTATGCCTTCTTTTTTGCTTTTACACTAGCTTTGACTTCCCTTGTCAGCCACAGTTGTAATATTTTGCCATTTGACTATTTCTTCATTTTTGGAAAACATCTACCTTGTACCTTCCTAATTTTTCCCAGAAACTTACACCATTGCTGCTCTGCTGTCATCCCTGTCAGCATCTCTTTCCAATCTACTTTGGGAAATCTCTCTCATACCACTGTAACTTCCTTTATTCCACTGAAATGGCATAATTTACTTTCTCTTTAACAAATTTCAAGTTGAACTCAATCATATTGTGATCACTGACTCCCAAGGGTTCCTTTATCTTATGCTCCCTAACTGCCTCCAGTTCATTACATAACATCCAATTAAGTATAGCTGATCCCCAAGTAGGCTCAATGAAAAACTGCTCTAAAAAGCCATTACTTAGACATTCAACAGACTCACTGTCTTGGGATCCATTACCAACCTGACTTTCCCAATCGACCTGCATGTTAAATCTCCCATGGCCGTCATAACATTGCTCTTTTGACACGTCTTTACTATTTCTTGTTGAAATCTGTGGTCCACATCCCAGCTACTGTTGGGAGACTTGTACATAACTGCAATTAGGATTCTTTTACACTTGCAGTTTCTTAACTGAACCCACAAAGATTCAACATCTTTCTAATGATTTGACGGCTTTCTTTTCCAGCAGAGCCACAGCACCTCCACTGCCTACCTTCCTATTCCTCCGATACAATGTATAACTTGAATATTTAGCTCCCAACTACAACCATTCTTCAGCCACGATTTAGTGACAAACTGTAATAGTGCAACAAGATCGTCTACCTTATTTCTTATACTCCATGCTTTGATATACAACGCCTGTATTTGCTACCTTTTTTTATTCTGCATCCCTAATGCACTGATACTCACCCAGCTGGGTGCAATTTTGTTCTATTATCCGCTTTACTTTTTTACCATCTGTCCTATCCTGAGCCCCTTCCCTACTGCCAAATTAGTTTAAACCCTCCCCAACAACTCTCACAAACCTGCTCACAAGAATATTGGTTCAGGTGCAACCCATCTCTTTTGTACAGGTCACGCCTCCCCCAGAAGAGATCCCAAGAGTACCTGAAGCCCTGCCCCCTGCATCATATTCTCAGGCAGTCATTACTCTGCCAAATCATCTTGTTTCTACCCTCACTGGCAAATGGCACAGGCATTTGTTGCGAGATACAGGCAGAACTAGAAACAGTAACCTTAACTGACCATCTCTACCTGTTCTCAAGAACAAGATGCCTTTTTGAAATTCATCACTCCCCACAGGCAATGTAATGACTTCTTCTCCATAGAGAAGATGAAATGAGAAGAGTGAGGAGAGGTTAAAATACAGGACGTGGGGGCTGTGACAAACTTACGAGCCTGAGTGATGGTGTGGGACAGAGGTAGGAATTTCTTTGATAGTTGGCACAAAAAAATGGATCAATACTCATCAACCATAATGTGTAAGAGATCAACACAGAGACATGCCTTCACAGCAAAAGCCTACCGTTTCCCAGCACAACCAATGGTTAACAAATTTTATGACACTTGCCCGTGATAATAAACCAGATTCTCATCCTAACTTGCTACATATCCAGTTGACATTATTTGGGCTCAAACTTCAACTTTTTGACACACTTTGTAAGCACACACCCAGGAGATCAATACTGCAGCACAGAGTTGCTGCAATATTTATCACAAATAATTGCACAGGCACTCTGAGTGCCAAGCTCACAGCAGGATCCTTCAGGCCATGAGACAAAATTACACAGCAGTGACGGAGAAGGTTTTACCCGTCATGTTGCAGGTTCGCTGGTTACTCTCAAAGTGGTACTGTCGCCGTGCTTGTGCAATGTACTCTGCCGCTTCTCGCTCTTGAAGGTCTCGGAGCTTCTTTTGTGCATATTTCCCCAACAGGTATGCACCTAAGAGGGAAAACAAAGCTCTTAAAAGTTGTAATAGTCATGGCACATAAACAGCCCAACTAGTATATGCCAAACTATTACTCTGCCTAGTCCTATCAAACTGCACTCAGACCATAGCCCTCCCATCTATGTATAGTACATATCCCAATTTCTCTGAAATGTTGCAATCGAACATATATCTATCACTTCTGCTGGCAGCTCATTCCACACTATTAACATCCTCTGAGTGAAGAAGATCCTCTCAGATTCCCTTAATCATTTCAGCTTTCACTCTTAATCGATGAGCTCACCCGAGCTCAGTGGAAAAAGCCGCCTTGCATTTACCCTATCTATACTCCTCATAATTTTGTAAACCTCTTACAAATCTCTCCTCATTCTCCTGTGCTGTATGAATAAAATCCGAACCTATTCAACCTTTCCCAAACTCAGGTCCTCAAGTCCTGACAATATCTTTGTAAATTTTCTTTGTACACTTTCAATTTTATTGATACTTTTCCCCGTAAGTAGGTGACCAGAATGACACACAATACTACAGATTTGGCCTCACCAATGTCTTATAAAACTTTAACATTATATCCCAACTCCTGGACTCAATACGCTGGTTTATGCAGGTATATGTGCCAAAAGCTCTCTTTATGACCCTCTATGTACTTTATTATTTGTTAAGTCTGCAGACTGCTATGTATGTTTTTAAATGTTGCTGCTGTACCAAAAGAATTTCCCACTCGGAATCAATAAAGTACTTATTATCATAATTATCTACCTGTGAGACCACATTCAAGGAACTATGAATCAGTATTGCCAGATTCCCTTGTTCGAATACATTCTTCAGTGCTCCTACCCTGGTTTGTCCTCCCAAAGCGAGGGGAGGACTTCTCTAACACTTGTCTGTATTAAATCACACTAAATAAAAACAATAATGTTGAGTACCTTTGCTCCCTGTACCCTCTCTCCCCAGTTTCTACCCTCCCACCCATTATCTCTTCCTCACTGCCTCTTCTCACCTACACTTTTCCCCATTCTCTCTTCTCACCTACACTTTTCCCCATTCTCTCTCCCCACCCACCCATCTCCCCTTACTCTCACCCACCCTCCCCCCTCACTCTCCTCTTACCTTCCCTTCCAGGCACTCACTTCTTCCCGATCCCCCTCACCCCCACTGTCCCCCTCCCTTCTTCCCCCACTCCCTCCCCTACGTTCGCCTCTGTCCCCTTACACTCCCCCACATCCACCCTTCTCCCCTACCATACTCTCTCCCCCACACCCACCCTTCCCCCCACCATACTCTCCCCCAACACCCACCTTTCTCTCCCCAATCTATTTTCACTTCACCCCCATGTCTCAACTCCATACTTTTTCACCACTCCCCTTCCCCCACCACACACACAATCTGTATTCCCTGATTTTTACCTCCGATCAGGGCTCCAGTGAACAGGAATTTCCTGCGGTGCCGCTTGACGAAGGCCCAGGCCGAGTGCAGCATACTGCAGCCGGGAGCAGCGCAGAGGTCCGAGGCCGGCCCGGTCCCTAGGGGTGGTGGTAGTTGGAGGGGGGGGGGTTCAGTCCTGGCTCCGGGAGGGGTAGATGAGGGAACGGGGTGTAGTGACACTGGCGCCCGCCCGCCGGCGCCGCGCGTTCCCGATCCTGATCCGCGTGCCCCCCGCGCTCCAGATCCCGATCTGGCGCCCGCGCTCCGGGTTTCGCAGCAGATCGAAGATCCGGATCCGGGTCTAACTCAGGCAGCGCTAATTAATCTCAGCTTCTATTGTCACGGCTTTCTATCTGACACATCAAAGCGTTGGCTTCAGATCACTTCCACCGGATTTATTCCTTTAATTCGGATTAATCTCCAATTTGAGAGGGGATCCGGCTCCTTGTTTTCCTGCGTCCCACTAAAATATCGGCCCCCACAACTGCATTCTCTGACAATTGTTCCACATCCAAGTCACCCCATTTAACAGCAGGGAAATAACTAACGCATTGAGTTTTCACCACAGAGTGAAGACTGTTGATTCATATTTCTTTGAAATTTACGGCTCAGGACCCTGTAATCATTCCACGAGGGGTGATATTCCTCTACAGGAAAGTCCGTTCGTATCTGTCCGGCCGAAGCCAATGATTTCCGTTTTCTGGTGCTTATCGCATGGAAGTTCTGGGTGGTGAAGGAGAGAGGGGAGCGGGAAAAGTTTACTGTGAGTTTGGGGGAGAACGAGGAGGAGACGGTTCCTGTGGGATAGGAGGAGAAGGAGAAAGAAGAAAAGGGCCCTATCAATTTGGGGGAGAAAGAGGAGATGGAGGAAGATGTCTCCATGAGGTTGAACAACGAGGAGGAGAGGAGCCCTCTGAAGTTGTAGGAGGAGGGGGAAAGCATCCCTGTAAGTTTGAACGAGGAGGAGAATGTCCCTGTAAGATCGGAGGAGGAAGAGGAGAAGGAGAACGAGGACTCTGTGAGGTCGGAGGAGGTTGTGAAGGTTCTTGTGAGGTTGGAAGAAGAAGACGAGGAGGAAGAGGTGGCAGCAGTGGTCCCAGTGAAGCTGGGGTGAAAGGAGGTCCCTGTAAGGGAAGGGCAGAAGGAGGGGAAGGACATACCCGTGAGGTCAGGATCAGGACCCCTAATAAAGGTGAGGTTGGGATTCAAGCAACAGGAGGTACCGGTGAGAAAGGGGTTGGAAATGTGGAGCTCAGTGCGGAGGCCCGAGGGATTCACGACAACAGAGAGGATGTCAATAAGAAAGAGTTTTGCCTGCCCAGTCAAGAAGAACAGCAGAGCTGGATGGAGCAGGCATTGAGTACGGTGAGAAAGTGTTTTTCTAAGTATTTACAGGCATTCTTCTAAACCAAAGATAGTGAATTGAAATCCTGAGTATGAAATTTAGTGTAACACTCCAATTCCGTATTGAGAGCATGCCACACAATATAGCTATTTGTGTGCTATTGCCACAATGCCACAATTTGTGTGCTATTGTGTGCATGCCACACAATACACAATTTGGCCTACGATGTTTAGCTGAGCCAAACAAATTAGTAATCAAAAGGCCAACTAAACTCATGCCTATATAATGTCCATACCTCTCCATTTTTCTCACATTCATGTGCCTGTCTGAGCTCATCTTAAAAGTACCTAATGTGCAGTATCTGTCTCTACCACCACCACAGGCAGTGTATTCCAGGTACCCAACTCTCTCTGTAAAATAAACCTTGCCTCTAACATCACCTTTAAAATTATCCCCTCTCTTAAATCAGAATCACCTTACTACCAGTGTGTGAAACAGACCAGAAATGACTGGCATGGTGCTAAGCACAGAACACAGGACAATATAGCAGACGATACAATAGCAGCCAACAATTTACAAGACAATAGTGCAAACAGCCATGAACAATCAACACTTAGCAGAATGGTCACATGTGCAAACATCAATAATCAAACTTAAATAAATGTGAAGATATGAACAGACTCAATAATTACCAACAGAACAAGGAGAGCAGGAAAGACCATCTTACAGATGTTGTGCAGGGACAGTTAGGGTATTACACCTGTGTGAGTTTTGTTGAGAAGTTGGATAGCTACAGGAAAAGAAGCTTCGGAGATGATGTGGCATCTTGGTGGTGATGCATGTCCTCTGGTAGTAGACAATTCAACGTTGTGTACTCTATGCCTTACATAATCTTATAAACCTCTATCAGATCTCCTCTCAGCCTCCTCCGTTCCAGAGAAAACAACCCTAGTTTATCCAACCTCTCATCAAAGGTGTCTTCTTTCTACCTTTCCTCTCTTTCAGTTGGAGACAAAACACCACCACCCGAGAGAAAATAACTCCTCGATCACAGCCTTTATTAAATATGATCAGGAATTTCTCCCAGTCATGAGTCATCTCTCAATCGCCATCACTGAAATTGATTATCAGCTAATAGTCTCATTCATTGCTTACATATTTTGTCTGCGAATTCACAAGCCTGCTGGAGGCTGGAGGCCAAAGGTGGCCTGTCCTGACGTTAGAGGACTGTGCGTGGGTGGAAGGGAGGAACGTGGCTTGTTTTGCTGTCACTGCTTTATCGCCTGGTAGGCTCTGTTTTGTTGTGCTCTGTGTTACTGCTGAAAATTGTGGGCAGACTTGTTGGCAACTGACTGTGTTACGACTCTTGCGGACTGCCCCCAGCGCACCTGCAGCTGTGTTCAGAATTAGGTTCAATACCACTGGCATATGTTGTGAACTGTGTTATTTTGTGGCAGCACATACAGCACTGTGCAAAAGTCTTAGGCACATTATATAGAGCCTGAGACGTTTGCTCAGTACTGTAGTCAGTTTAAGTAAACAGACATACTTTATTGATCCCAAGGAAAATTGGGTTTCATTACAGTCGCACCAACCAAGAATAGTGTAGAAATATAGCAATATAAAACCATAAATAGTAATAGGTAAATTATGCCAAGTGGAAATAAGTCCAGGACCAGCCTATTGGCTCAGGGTGTCAAACTAGACCTAAATTATTTCTGAGGTACTTTCCGCAACAAACTCTGACCTAGATCAGTTTTAGCATATAACCAACAGCTTGGTGAAAGACACTCCTATGCGATCATCAGACATAGGAGCAGAATTAGGCCGTTCAACGCATTGTCTGTTCTGCCATTTCATCACTTCTAATCCATTTCTCTCTCAAACCCATTCTCCTGATTTATCCCCATAACCTTTCACACCTTGACTAATCAAGTACCTGTCAACCACTGCCTTAAATACACCCAATCTCCCAGCCTCCACAGTTGCCTGTGCAAAGAATTCCACAGATTCGCCACTCTCTGGCTAAAGGAATTCCTCCTCGTCTCCATTCTGAAAGGATGTCCCTCTAGTCCAAGACTTTCCCATTATAGGAAACATCCTTTCTACAGCCACTCTTATCTATCCCCTTCAACATTTGATACGTTACAATGAGATTTCCCCTCATTCTTCTGAATTCCAGTGAGTACAGGCCCAAAACAATCAAACACTCCTCACATGATGAGCCTTTCATTCCCAGAATCATTTTCGTGAGCCTCCTTTGAATCTTCTCCGATGTCAGTACATCCTTTCTAGGATAAGGGGCCCAAATCTGCTCACAATACTCCAAGTGAGGCCTCACCAGAACCTTATAAAGCCTCAGCATTACATCCTTATTTTAATATTATATCCTTTCAAAATAAATGCTAACATAGCATTTCCATTCCTCACCACCAACTCAACCTGCAAGTTAACTTTTAGAGAATCCTGCAAAAGGACTCACAAGGCGCTTTGCACCTCGGATTTTCAAATTTTCTCTCTGTCTTGAAAATAGTGTATGCATTTTTTCCCTCCTTCTAAAGTGCACTACTATGCACTTCCTGACATTGTATTCCATCTGCCACTTCTTTGCCCATTCTCCTAATCTGTCTGAAGTATTTTCTAACTGCTGCCGTTTCTTAACTCTCTCTAAAATGTTTCTGCTTCTTTATAGTCTGACCCATGGTTGAAGCAGGTATATTAACATGTGAAATTCATCATCGGCACCAGCCTACCCATAATCAAGTACGTATATACAGAAATGAGCCTGAACAGGGTCAGTAACATGAAGAATCCTACCCAACCTGCTCATGGACTGTTTGTCCCACTCACATCAAGGAAGAGGCTACGTAGCATCCACGCCAGAACCACCAGACCTAAAAACAGTTACTTTCCCTAGGCAGTACGGCTGATCAACAACTTGACCATTAACCCAATTAACCCACCCCTCACACCCTCAACCTACCACTACTTTATCATTTTCTATCAATACAGAAACTCCTGTACCTAGTGTCACATGATGGGCATACAGCAATCTATTGATATAAGCTACCTGATGTATTTATTGTGTTTTTAATATTATTATTATTATTGTGTTCATTTTTGTGCTGCATAAGATCCAGATTAACAATTACTTTGTTCCCCTTTGCACCTGTATGTTGGAAATGACATTAAGCAGTTTTGAATCTTGACAGATACATAGATAGGAAAGGTTTAGACCAGGGGTCCTGAACCTTTTTTATGCCATGGACCTATTTGTCAGTCCGGTGAAGCCTATGGACCCCTTCTCAGAATAATGTATTTAAATATATAAAATAAAGTGCATAGGATTATAAAATCAACTGATTAAATTGAAAACAAGAGAAGATCTGCAGCTGATGGAAATCGAAGCAGCACACACAAAATGCTGGCCAGGCAGCATCTATGGATAAAAGTACAATTGACGTTTCAGGCCGAGACCCTTTAGCAGGACTGGAGGAAAAAAGATGAAGAGTCAGAGTTAGAAGTTGGGGGGAGGGGAGGAAGAAACACCAGGTGGTGGGTGAAACTGGGAGGAGGGAGGTGAAATTAAGAGCTGGGAAGGTGGTTGATGAAAGAGATACAGGGCTGAAGAAGGGGTGGGGGCAGGGATCCATAGGAGAGGACAGAAGGCTATGGAAGAAAGAAAAAGGGGATAAGTACCAAAGATAGGCGATGGGCATATTAGATTAAAATTCAGTTAACAAAACATATTAAAACTAATTTGTGATTAGTAATATATGTGCTTCTTTATTAATACATTAAATAATAAGACTGTGCATTTAAAAGTAGCCAAGTTAAAATTTTAAAGGATATTGGTGCTTAGCCTGAAAAAGAACAGAAACAATATTTTGCTGTAAATGATAGGGTTGAGATATTTGTAACCACTGTAATGTGTTATGAAAATATCTGTGATTTCTATTGATAACAAAGTCACAGGTACTGCTAATACTACTGTGCTTTGTTGCCTACATTCATAATTAAAGGAAATTCTAAATTTCAGTAGAGATTTGTAAAAATAAAGGTATAAACTTTTTCCCATCGAAGTTCATGGACCTCCAGGAAACTCTCCACAGACCCCCAATTAAGAATGACTAGTTTAGAGGGATATGGGTCCAATTCGGGTAAAGAGGATTAGCTTAGATTGGCATCTTGGTTGACATCATCTGGTTGGGCCAAAAGACCTGTTTCCTTACTGTATAATTCTGATTGATCGGAAATGCTTTTCCTTTACTGTCTTTGTCTCAGTTGTTAATGATTACCTTTCCTCTCTCTCAAATACAAGAGATTCTGCAAATGCTGAAAATCCAGAGTGACACAAGAACATCTACGGAAACAATCAACGTTTTGGCCAAAATCATCAAATGCTTATTTCTTTGCGTACATGCTGCCTGACCTGCTGAGTTCCTCCAGTGTTTTGTGTGTGTTAGTTTCCACTTCCTTTCCATTTTACCAATCCTTCCGAAAAGTTGAGTATCTTGTAATGTTTAATTTTCAACCTTGGTCCCTTCTCCACCCTATCTCTTGAAGTACTATCAAATTACACCCGTTTGCTTCTGTTCATCATATGGCTGGCATTCCACAGTATGACTGACCAGAGGTTAGTTAGGTGTTGACAGAAACAGTGATACCATTGAGCACACTTACATGAGGTGCTGCCACAAGAAAGCAACATCCATCCCGCCTCCCAGCAAAAAAAAAAGAATAAAAGCAAAATAAGCAAATCCCTCCTCCCGCACAAAAAAAAAACAAAACGAATCAGGCACATCGACTCCCAAATCCTCCTCCCCCACACAAAAACAGACGAGACGATAGGCGAAAAAGCACTGAATATAAAAACTATAGACTGAAAAATAAAGTCTTTAGTTCAAAGTCTATATCTAAAACACAGAAAAAGCCTGGGCAACACTCTCCCGGTGCAGCAGCAGGCTCTCCCCTCTCCGGTATCGATTAATAGACGGGCAGGTCTGCATTTGCTTCGATGCTTCATTCTTCCCCGTTGCATGAATCAGCGAACAATGGGAGGAGTTCTAATCGGTGAAATGGAACCAAACATCGCCTTGCTCCCCTTCCTGCCGCCTGCTCACTAGGATGTTCCCTCATGCTGTCTCTGCCTCCCAGAATCCTCTCAGAGACTGCAGAGCGCCGGAATGCCCAAACGACTTCCAAACTTCCATACTCACCTTGATGTTTCAGCCTCCCTAGTCACTTTAATTGGTGAACAATGGAAGCTAAAATCAATGAAATGGAGTTGAACATCAGCTCGTGCGTCATCCTACAGCCTTCTCGCCACTAGGTTCGCTCATGCTACCTCTGCCTTCCGAAATCCCCTCGGACATTGCGGAGCGCTGAAGCACCCAAGCAATCTCCAAACAACAAAACACGGGCTCTAACAGTTCCAGAATCCAATGCAAAACGAGAAACAAATATATAAGACATAAAAGAAGTGAAAAAGATGGTTTTATGATCTATCCAGATGTTGCCAACCACAACTCATGTTCTTGCTATTATTTATTTATATATTTTTAAAATTATTGTTGTTGGTAGTATTATTGTTATATTTACACAGTTTGTCTCCTTTTATAAATCGGTTGTTTGTCAGACTTTGTGTTGTCTTTGATTCTGTTGTTTTTTTTTGTTTTACTGTGAATGCGTGCAGGAAAATGACTCTCAATGTAGTATATGGTGACATATCACATCTTCTAGCTTGTGCTCCTTCATCTCACCCCCACCGTATTCCCACTTCCTTTCCAGTCCTGCAAAAGGGTCTCAGCCCGAAATGTCAACTGTTTATTCATTTCCATAGGTGCTGCCTGACCTGCTGAGATTATCCAGCATTTTGTGTGTATTTCTCTGGACTTACAGCATCTGTTGAATCTCTTGTGTTTATGACTTGCTGCTCCACTGCAAAGTTTCTTCAAGAGATGGCTACCTTGAAGAAGTTTAAATCTTCTCTTCAACAGGAGTTTGGGGGGATCCTCTCTCACTGCTCCCCCCCCCCACCCCTGGTGATCTCTACTGCCCTCCAACTCTTCGACTGTGTGTTCACCTAGACTTGCACCTCTCCTAGCTTGTACTCCTTCTTCTCCTTATTCTGGCATCTTGCCTCTTCCGCTTCAGTCTCCAAGAAGGATCTCAATGTCAACTGCTTATTCGTCTCCATAGATGTTACCTGACCTGCTGAGTTCCTCCAGCATATTGTGTGTGTTACCTATGGTGACGTACAGTGATACTAGAAAGTTTGTGAACCCTGTAGAATTTTCTCTATCTTTGCACAGATATGACCTAAAATGTGATCAGTTCTTCGTGTAAGTCCTAGATAAAGACAACCCAATTAAATAAATAACACAAAACGTTATACTTGTTCATTTATTTATTGAGAAAAATACTTCAATATTACATGTATTTGATGGAAAAAGTATGTGAACCTCTGGGGTAATGCCTCATACAAAAGAAAAGAAAATTTGTATTTTGTAATGGCCGAGTCAAAGTCTGTCCTTATTCCTATAAAAATGTTGTGGAGGGATGGAGCAAGCAGTTCATGGGAGGAAGCCCACCAACATCCCAGAGTTAAAGCAGTTTTGTAATGGCCTAAAATACCTCCAAGCCGATATGCAGGACTGATCGACGGTTACTGGAATCTTTTGGTTGAATTTATTGCTGTATAAGAGGTGGTTGGGGGGGGGGGGGGTCACACCAGTTACCAAAAGCAAAGGTCCACATACAAAGGTACAACAGATAAATGTAATATTGGATCATTTTTATCAATAACTAAATGTTTTTGAGTTATTGATTTAATTGAATGCTCTTTATCTAGTTTTAGACTTGTGTGAAGATCTGATCACAGTTTAGGTCATATTTATGCAGAAATAGAGAAAATTCTACAGGGTTCACAAACTTTCTACCATCACTGTAGGTACTCTGATAATAAATTTACGCTGAACTTTTTGAACATTGAATCAGAGCCTAGAAAACTGCCTCAGCATTTGATGCAGGTGAAGGTTCAGGCATCATTTGAAAACCATAGACAAAGGAGGACAGTGATTTAAAATAGTGCATTGAGACCCTTAAATGCTTAATGTTTATTAATGGGATTCAAAAGGCTAAGTTAAGGTGAGATGTACTATTTCAGAACAAGCAGTGTATCAGTTTAGAGCAGACAGGTTTCAAGATGGGAGTCTCCCAGCCAATCCTACTATGGTCAGCTAGCGCCATTCCATTTAATCACAGCAGCTTGTCGCTGTTGAATATTTTCCATCCCTGAAGAAAGAAGAGAATCGGAATCAGGTTCATTATCACTGCCTTATATGATGTGTGGGGTGTATAGGGTATTTTGATAGAGGCTTGTGTCCATTCTGGGGCAGCTCATTCACCAGACACCCAGCTCTCAGATGTGGCTCCAAGTTACTGTTTGCATTTGACAGAGGCCACACCCCAGTACACTCCTTCAAAAGACAGGCTAAACCTGCTATCAAGGACACATCTGTATATACAGAAAGGTGCCAGAAAAGGGCCAACAATATCATGAAGGGTCCCACCCATCTGCCATGGACTGTTTGTCCCACTCCCATCAGGGAAGAGGTTACCTAGTATTCACACCAGGACCAGCAGACTCAAAAATAGTTACTTTCCCCAAGCAGCAAGACTGCTCAACATCTCTGCCCACTAACTCCACCACTACTTTATTATCTCCTGTCAGTTACATTGTGCACAGCCCAGCGCCTCTTTAATGGGCATACTGTACAATCAATCTGAGTAGATAAGCTACCTTATGTATTGTGACGTTCTGGGTGAGGGCCTGGTCAACAGCTCACCCCTGCATTTCTAATGACCAGTACTGTTAACCAGTACAGTTCTTGTGTTAAAATGCTTTTGTGGGATTATGGTGGGAAGTTCCAGTTCGTTTATTGTTACATTTTAGCTTGGGTGATACAGTTATTTGCTTGTGTATTTGTGGGTCACCCTGACTGTAACCGGGGTGTGATGGTCACCTCCCCCGTCGGTGTGAGATGGGTGGGGTTCACTCTCCGGGTTATGGCATCTGGTCTGTTTTGTGTCTATCACAATAAAACGGTTGTTGAATTAAGGAGTTGCCTCTCCTGTCATTTTGGACCAAATGCTCGCCACAGTATTTATACTTATTGTGTTTTTTATTGTTGTTATTATGTTCTTTGCCTTTTGTGTTTTTTTTTTGGTGCTGTATCGGATCCGAAGAAACAATTATTTCATTCTCCTTTACACTTGTGTACTGGAAATGACATTAAACAATCTTGAATCTTAACTCCATCCAAAGTGGTTCTACTGTTTGACTTACAACACGCTGGAGTTGTAAATCCTCCAGCATGTTGTACATGTTGCTTTGACCCCAGCATCTGCAGAGTATTTTGTGTCTGCTGTTTCACTGTCTGACCATTGGTTAAGGCAGATACATTAATGACATTTAAATGATATTTGGACAGGTACATGGCAGAGGGATATGGGTCAAACACAGGCGAACTTAGATGGTCTAAATTAGTTTTTACACTTTCATCTGCATTGTTATTGTTTTTTCAACACACTTGAGCTCAACTCAATGATTTAATCTGTACAAATTCCACAACATATGGATTCACTTTCCGGGACTCTACAACTCGTGTTCGCAATATTGTTTATTTTTATTATTATTGTTATTTTCACATCGGTTGTTTGTCAGTCTTTGTATGTGTGTAGTTTTTCATTGATTCTGTCGTATTTCTTTATTCTAAATAAGCTGTGGGGGAGGGTTTAAACTAGCTTTGCTGGGGGATGGGAACCGAAGTGAAGAGGCAGAGGATGGGGCACTTGGCGCACAAGTAGAGCCAGCTTGTAGGGAATTTGTGAGGAAGGGTAAGTAGGTGACAGAGTAAAGAGCACTCAGACCGATGGTTTGAGATGTGTCTATTTTAATGCAAGGAGTATCAGAAAAAGGTGGATCATTACGTGGAACTATGAGCTTGTGGCCATTGCTGAGACTTTCATATCTTGGGCAGGAATGGCTGCTGAGTGTGCCAGGCTTTAGATGTCTCAAAAAGGACAGGGAGGGAGGCAAAAGAGGCGGAGGGCCTGGCATTGCTCATCAGGGATAGTGTCACGGCTGCAGAAAAGGAGGAAGTCATGGAGTCGGTGTAGATTGATAGAACATATATGGAATAGTACAGCACATTATAGGCCCTTCGGCCCACAATGTTGTGCCGACCCTCAAACACTGCCTCCCATATCACCCCCCCCCCCACCTTAAATTCCTCCATATACCTGTCTAGTAGTCTCTTAAACTTCACTAGTGTATCTGCCTCCACCACTGACTCAGGCAGTGCATTCCATGCACCAACCAGTCTCTGAGTAAAAAAACCTTCCTCTAATATCCCCCTTGAACTTCCCTCCCCTTACCTTAAAGCCATGACCTCTTGTACTGAGCAGTGGCGCCCCAGAGAAGAGGTGCTGGCTGTCCACTCTGTCTATTCCTCTTAATATCTTGTACACCTCTATCATGTCTCCTCTCATCCTCCTTCTCTCCAAAGAGTAAAGCCCTAGCTCCCTTAATCTCTGATCATAATCCATACTCTCTAAACCAGGCAGCATCCTGGTAAATCTCCTCTGTACCCTTTCCAATGCTTCCACATCCTTCCTATAGTGAGGCGACCAGAACTGGACACAGTACTCCAAGTGTGGCCTAACCAGAGTTTTATAGAGCTGCATCATTACCTCGCAACTTTTAAACTCTATCCCTGACTTATGAAAGCTAACACCCCATAAGCTTTCTTAACTACCCTATCTACCTGTGAGGCAACTTTCAGGGATCTGTGGACATGTACCCCCAAATCCCTCTGCTCCTCCACACTACCAAGTATCCTGCCATTTACTTTGTACTCTGCCTTGGAGTTTGGCCTTCCAAAGTGTACCACCTCACACTTCTCCGGGTTGAACTCCATCTGCCACTTCTCAGCCTACTTCTGCATCCTGTCAATGTCTCTCTGCAATCTTCGACAATCCTCTACACTGTCTACAACACCACCAACCTTTGTGTCGTCTGCAAACTTGCCAACCCATGGATGGAAGTCCAAAACAGAAAGGGGGCAATAACTCTACTGGGTGTTTTTTATAGACCCCCCAATAGTAACAGAGACATTGAGTAGCAGGTAGGGAGGCAGATTCTAGAACAGTGCAATAATAATAGGGTTTTTGTAATGGAAGGTTTTAACTTTATTTCAGTCGTCATCATGATTATTTTCATGAACAGAAACACTGTGGATTCAGAGCTCCGCCACCGGGTCCTAACGTCCACTGCACGGAGACAGGTTAAGTAAGGTCTGGGGTTCTGCTGGTTCCTAAGGTCCACCGCATTGGGACAGGTTGAATAGGGAGCTTGAGCATCTGTGTTTTTTGGTATCCGCGAAGGGTCCGGGAACCAATCCCTCGCGGATAAGGAGGGCCGACTGTATATTAAAAAAGTGAGGTAGTGTCCAAGGGTTCAATGTCCATATGTGAATCGGATAGCAGAGGGGAAAAAGCTGTTACTGAATCGCTGAGTGTGTGCCTTCAGGCTTCTATATCTCCTCCCTGATGGTAGCAGTGAGAAAAGGGTATGCCCTGGGTGCTGGAGGTCCTTAGTAATTGATGCTGCCTTTCTGAGACACTGCTCCTTGAAAATGTCCTGGGTACTTTGTAGGCTAGTACCCAAGATGGACCCAACTAAATTTACAATCCTCTGTAGTTTCTTTCGGTCCTGTGCAGTAGCCCCTCCACCCCCATATCAGATAGTGATGCAGCCTGTCGGAATACTCTCCGTGGTACATCTATAGAAGTTTTTGAGTGTATTTGTTGACATGCCAAATCTCTTCAAACTCCTAATGAAGTATAGCTGCTGTCTTGCCTTCTTTATAACTGCATTGATATGATGGGACCAGGTTAGGTGTTCAGAGATCTTGACACCCAGGACTTGAAACTGCTCACTCTCTCCACTTCTGATCCCTCTGAGAATTGGTATGTGTTCCTTTGTCTTACCCTTCCTGAAGTCCACAATCAGCTCTTTCATCTTACTGATGTTGAGTGCCGGGTTGTTGCTGCAGCACCACTCCACTAGTTGGCATATCTCGCTCCTGTACGCCTTCTCATCACTACCTGAGATTCTACCAAGAATGGTTGTATCATCAGCAAATTTATAGATGATATTTGACCTATGCCTAGTCACATAGTCATGGGTATATAGAGAGTAGAGCAGTGGGCTAAGCACACACCCCGGAGGTGTGTCAGTGTTGATCATCAGCAAGGAGGAGATGTTATCACCAATCCACACAGATTGTGGTCTTCCGGTTAGGAAGTCAAGGATCCAATTGCAGAGGGAGGGACAGAGGCCCAGGTTCTGCAACTTCTCAATCAGGATTGTGGGAATGTTGGTATTAAATACTGAATAGCATCCTGTTTGTGTTGTCCAAATGGTCTAAAGCCAAGTGAAGAGCCATTAAGATTATATCTGCCATTGACCTATTGTAGCGATAGGCAGATTACAATAGGTACAGGTCCTTGCTGAGGCAGGAGTTCAGTCTAGTCATGACTAATCTCTCAAAGCATTTCATCAGTGTAGATGCGAGGCTACTGGGCAATAGTCATTAAGGCAGCTCAGAAGAAAAGAAAAGCTTACAAAAGGTTCAAGAAACTAGGTACTTGTAGAGTTTTAGAAAATTACAAGGTTGCCAGGAAGGAGCTTAAGAATGTAATGAGAGCTAGAAGGGGCCATGAGAAGATCTTGGTGAGCAGGATGAAGGAACAACCAAGGCATTCTACAAGTATGTGGAGGGCAAGAGGATGAGCCGTATGAGAACAGGACCAATATGTTGCGATAGTGGAAATGTGTGCATGGAGTCGGAGGAAGATAATGGAGGTACTTAATGAATACTTTGCTTCAGTATTCACCAGGGAAAAGGACCTAGGCAATTGTGGGGATATTTACAGCAGACTGAAATGCTTGAACAAATAGACATTAAAAAAGAAGATATGCTGGAGCTTTTGGAAAGCATTAAGTTAGAGAAGTCGCCAGACTGGACGAGATATACCCCAGGCTCCTATGGGAAGCAAGGTAGGAGATTGCTGAGCCTTTGGCAATGATCTTTGAATTAACAATAGAGACAGGAGGATTGGAGGGTTGCAAATGTTGTTCTCTTGATCAATAAAAGGGAGCAGAGATAACCCAGGAAATTATAGACCAATGCGTCTTACTTCAGTGGTGGGCAAGTTGTTGGAGAACATCCTGAGAGGCAGGATTTATGAGCATTTGGAGAGACGTAATCTGATTAGGGATAGTCAGCATGGCTTTGCTAAGGGCAGGTCCTACCTCACGAGCCTAATTGAACTCTTTGAGAATGTAACAAATCAAATTGATGAAGATAGAGCAATAGATGTAGTGTATATGTATTTCAGTAAGGCATTTGATAAGGTACCCCATGCAAGGCTCATTCAGGTAAGGAGACATAGGATCCAAGGAGACCTTGCTTTGCGGATCCAGAATTGGCTAGATAGATAGATAGATACTTTATTCATCCCCATGGGGAAATTCAACTTTTTTTCCCAATGTCCCATACACTTGTTGTAGCAAAACTAATTACATACAATACTTAACTCAGTAAAAAAATATGATATGCATCTAAATCACCATCTCAAAAAGCATTAATAATAGCTTTTAAAAAGTTCTTAAGTCCTGGCGGTAGAATTGTAAAGCCTAATGGCATTGGGGAGTATTGACCTCTTCATCCTGTCTGAGGAGCATTGCATCGATAGTAACCTGTCACTGAAACTGCTTCTCTGACTCTGGATGGTGCTATGTAGAGGATGTTCAGAGTTATCCATAATTGACCGTAGCCTACTCAGCGCCCTTCGCTCAGCTACCGATGTTAAACTCTCCAGTACTTTGCCCACGACAGAGCCCGCCTTCCTTACCAGCTTATTAAGACGTGAGGCGTCCCTCTTCTTAATGCTTCCTCCCCAACACGCCACCACAAAGAAGAGGGCGCTCTCCACAACTGACCTATAGAACATCTTCAGCATCTCACTACAGACATTGAATGACGCCAACCTTCTTAGGAAGTACATTCGACTCTGTGCCTTCCTGCACAAGGCATCTGTGTTGGCAGTCCAGTCAAGCTTCTCGTCTAACTGTACTCCCAGATACTTGTAGGTCTTAACCTGCTCCACACATTCTCCATTAATGATCACTGGCTCCATATGAGGCCTAGATCTCCTAAAGTCCACCACCATCTCCTTGGTCTTGGTGATATTGAGACGCAGGTAGTTTGAGTTGCACCATATCACAAAGTCCTGTATCAGTTTCCTATACTCCTCCTCCTGTCCATTCCTGACACACCCCACTATGGCCGTGTCATCAGCGAACTTCTGCACATGGCAGGACTCTGAGTTATATTGGAAGTCTGATGTGTACAGGTGAACAGGACCGGAGAGAGTACGGTTCCCTGCGGCGCCCCTGTGCTGCTGACCACCGTGTCAGACCTACAGTCTCCCAACCGCACATACTGAGGTCTATCTGTCAAGTAGTCCACTATCCAATCCACCATGTGAGAGTCTACTCCCATCTCCGTTAGTTTGTGCCTTAAGATCTTGGGCTTGCCCGCAGAAGTTAAAGGGTGAGTGTAGATGGTTTGTATTCTGCATGGAGGATGGTGCCAGTGGTGTTCTGCAGGGATCTGTTCTGGGATCTCTCCTCTTTGTGATTTTTATACGAGGGGTGATTGATAAGTTTGTGGCTTAAGGCAGAAGTCGATTTTAGAAAACCTATGTTACGGATTCAGGCAACAATAAATATATGAGTTAGGCAGGGGTTTTTATAACAAATAACACGTTTATTAAACACTGAAAACAAACCCCCCAAAAGTAAACAAATCACTGACGTAACCGGAAATCAGCTGCTGTGCGGCAGCCTAAACAGTTCTTAAAGCAATGAATCTTAAACAGTTCTTAAAGCGATGTTGCAAAAACAGTTCTTCAAAATAGTATTGCCAAAAGTTCAAAATGCTCACAGTCCATTTAAGGGAGAGACTTTTTAAGACGATTTAAATTCTCTTTCACGTCGTGTTGCTTCGGTTCCCAAATCGAACTTTTCCCACGAAGAATTTACGTAACGAAACGAAACGGCTTAAAGGCACTGACCTTTCCTTTACAACACTGTTCTCAATCCTTTCTGATATTTCACAGGGATTAACATGAGAACAGTCAACGAATTCCTTCCGAATAAGGATCAAACAAGGTCGAACCTGTTTCACCGTCGAAATCGATTCTCCTCGATCTTTAACTCCCGAACTCCGATCTTCACTCTCCACTGATTCTCAACTAGCAGTATTGTAAAGAAACTGCTGGCATTGACCTTTTAAACTTTAGGCATTAGATAAAACTTCATCTTTCAACTAAACTGCGTCATAACATTAAATCACGCAGTGGCATGAAGTCAACATGGCAAATCCAGCCACGAACTGCCCCTCCTCACAGGGAGGGGTCCTCCTTTTATACCCTGTAAAAAAAAACCTGTCACATGACCTCTACTGGCGGGAAAATGACGTCACTCCACCATCACAAGACCATTACCTCAAGTCCAGTATAGCTTCAACCCCAGTCACGTCTCTCGTGTACACCACTGTCACGTCACGGGTACTTAACACCTAGCACATTTATTTTTCAACATAGTCCCCTCCTACATTTACACACTTGGTCCAGCGGTCGTGCAGCATACGGATCTTGGACCTCCAGAAAGTGTCCGCAGATGGGTAATTGATAAGTTCATGCCTAAGGTAGAAGGCGATGAGTTATTCAGCTTTCGTTACATGCACATGCAGTTCAACTCTTTGAGTGATTATGCAGAAAGTTTGAAGTTAACAACTCATCGCCTTCTACCTTAGGCCACGAACTTACTAATCACCTTTGAGGAGTTATTAACTTGCATGATCACTCAAAGAGTTGAATTGCATGTGCATGTAACGAGAGCTGTATAACTCATCTCCTTCTACCTTAGGCCACAAACTTATCAGTCACCCTTGCTGTGGATGCTTTCTGGAGGTCCAAGATCAGTATGCTCCGAGACCACTGGACTAAGTGTCAACAAGGACCCCACCACCCAGAACGTGCTGTGAAGTTGAATGAAGTTACCCTCTTTGGTTCAAATGCCTGAACTTGGGGGTGTTAGTCCTGAAGCTCCTGTACCTTCTTCCTGATGGCAGCAGTGATAACTTTATTCAACTTCAACATCAATGGAATGTTCATACAACCAATAGATTCACTTTCAAGAACTCTTCATCTTGTATTTTCAATATTTATTGCTTGCTTATTATTAATTCTTCTTTTTGTATTTGCAGTTTGTTGTCTTCTGAACTCAATAGTTCTATTTAATATCAGAGAAATGCATGCAATATAAATCCCGAAATTCTAGTGCTTCGCAGGCATCCACGAAAACTGAAGAGTGCCTCAAAGAATGAGTGACAGTAAAAACGTCCCCAGCTCCACTTCCCACGCACAAGCAGCAGCAAAGTCATAACCCTCCCCCACCCCTGCCGCATAAAAAGGATCAGCACCCTTCATCCACCCAAGCAAGCAATAGCAAAGCCCCAAGAAAGGCCATGAACTATAATACAGCAAGAACTAATTGTTTACTCGACAATTCAACATATTATATTCCCCCTCCCTCTCCCCCTCCCTCTCCCCCTCCCTCTCCCCCTCCCTCTCCCCCTCCCCCTCCCCCTCTCTCTCCCCCCCTCTCTCCCCTCTCCCCCTAATAAAGGGAAAAAGAGGTGTCCCTTTTTCACAGTGAGATGGCAGACACAACAAAACAACTTGCTGATTTACAGTGATAAAATCTGTTACGTAACTTTTTTCCGAGTTCGCCGACCAGAGAAACAGCAACAAACTCCTAAAACGAGAGAGAGCGCGATTCATTGAGTACAGAGCCTTCAACAGCTGATCCACTGTTCCTGATGTTCCATTTTCATCACAATGCTTCAGTTAGCAGCACCAACATAGAATCAGCCCGTCCACATGGCCGTGAAACCTCAGAACCCCGAGGACACTTAAAGAAATACTTTCTTGCTGTTTGACTCCAGAATTATGCATAAATGTACATCGGTACTAGAATAGCTCCCTTCTTACCTTGAATTACACTCAGTGATCATTTACACACTGAGTTTATGTTTGTGTTCTTCTGGTGCTGTCGCCCACCCACTTCAAGGTTTGGCATGCTGTTCTTTCAGAGATGCTGTTCTGCAAACTACTGTTGTAATGCTTGGTTATCTAAGTTACTGTTGCCTTCCTGTCAGCTTGAGCCAGTCCGACTATTAACCAAACACGAGGAGATCTGCAGATGCTGGAAATTCAAGCAACACACACAAAATGCTGATGGAACGCTGCAGGCCAGGCAGCATCTATAGGAAGAAGTACAGATGACGTTTCAGGCCGAGACCCTTCGTCAGGACTGACAAAGGGTCTTGGCCCGAAACGTCACCTGTACTTCTTCCTATAGATGCTGCCTGGCCTGCAGCGTTCCATCAGCATTTTGTGTGTGTTGCTTGACTATTAACCATGCATTTTTGCCCATAGAACTGCTTCTCACTGGATTTTTTTTGCAACATTCTCTATAAATTCTACAGACATGTGAGTGAAAATCCCAGGAGATCAGCAGTTTATGAGATATTGAAACCACTGGTCTGTCACCAACAGTTAATTATTCCATGGTCAATTTCCATTAGGTCACATTTTTCCCCCATTCTGATAGTTGGTCTGTACATAAACTGAACCTCTTGACCATAAGAACATAAGAGATAGGAGCAGGAGTAGGCCAATCGGCCCCTCAAGCCTGCTCCACCATTCAACAAGATCATGGCTGATCCAATCTTAACTCTGGTTTTCACCGAATCCCACAAGGCAACAGTGCCAACCAACAGGGCACCATGCCGCCCATTTTATTTTATTATTCATCCTGCCCAAACCCATGTGATCACCCGGGGGAAAAAAACCGAGTTGCCAATTGAGGAGAAAATATCTGGAAAATTCCTCTCCGACCCATCTAGGCTATTGAAAACTGGTCCAGGAGATCACATGGCTGATCTAAACCTAGCCTCATGTCCACTTACCTGCTCGCTCACCGTATCCCCTAATGCCATTTTTATCCAGGAAAATGTCTATCTCCGTTTTGAATTTATTGAGTGTAGTGGGTTCCACAGCTCTCTGGGGCAGTATATTCCACAGCCCCACTACCCTCTGAGTGAAGAAATTTCTCCGCATCTCAGCCTGGAACGGCATCCCCTTATTTTAAGATTATGCCCCCTAGTCCTAGTTTCACCCATCATTGGGAACATTCTCCCCGCATCCACCCGATCAAGCCCCTTCACAATCTTATATGTTTCAATAAGGTCGCCTCTCATTCTTCGGAACTCCAATGAGTAGAGTCCCAATCTACTCAACCTCTCATCATACATCAACCCACCCATCCCCGGAATTAACCTAGTGAACCTTCTCTGCACTGCCTCGAGAGCCAGTGTGTCCTTTCTTAAATATGGACACCAGAACTGCACGCAGTACTCCAGGTGTGGTCTCACCATGTCTGTATGCTTTTATGCACTGATTGGCTGATTAGATATTTGCAAAAATGAGCAGCTGTATGGATGTACCAAATAAAGTTGTCACTGAGTTTATATACTTAAACTGATAGTGTTCAAGCTATCTTTCTATTTCTCCCTTGAAAAAATTGTTTTTGTATATTGTTCAACAGTCTGAAATATAGGAACATGCTCCTTTGATGTGCTGTTGTATTAGTTGGCTTTACTGGTGTATTCCTCTTCTACAGCTTTATAGATGTCTCCTTTGAAATGTAATGTGTGGTACAGGCTTTGTACAATTAGAAAAGCTTTCCAGAATTCCCAGCACCTCTTAAACTTTCAACATATATCCTTCATACGTCCTGATGAAGGGTCTTGACCCGAAACATTGACTCTTTATTTCTCTCCATCGATGCTGCCTGACTTACTGAGTTCCTTCAGCACCTTGTGTCTGTGTGTGTTTGACCTATAGGTATTGATGCTTCTGCAATTTATCTAGAGCCTTTGTTCTAGATTAAAAACGCCAATAAAATGGATTTAGTTCATCTTCAAAGCAGCATGTGTTCAAAGCAACGTTGTAGAGTTTATTCTTTTAGTGGGCTGACCAATTGATGAGTCATTAGCTTAATCCTTCAGTTACAATTAAACAAAATGAAGAACACGATATGGGAACACAAATGCTGTACAGTCGGCCCTCCTTATCCGCGAGTTCCGCACGCGCGAATTCAACCAACCGCGAATCGAGAAAACCCGGAAGTGCTCTTCCAGCACTTGTTGTTCGAGCATGTACAGTCTTTTTTTCTTGTCATTATCCCCTGAACAATGCAGTATAACAACCATTTTACTTAGCATTTACATTGTATTAGGTATTATAAGTAATCTAGAGATGATTTAAAGTATACGGGAGGATGTGCGTAGGTTTCCGTGGATCGGGATAGAAAAAAATCGGAAGTTCTCTTACTATGTAAATCAGAACAGGTACATCTGGTATTATATAGTGTCAGTTAGTTCAACATTTGTCTTAGTATATAGTATATATTTTACCTTTCTATGCATATAAAACACTTAAGAACGTATGTTTCAGCGCCGGGCTAGGGAAGTTCCCGAGTTCGATCCAGTGACAGACCACTTCCGAGTCTGCTGTCCATCCGTGCTGGGTTGATGTGGAGGATCAAAACCCCAAAACCCAATAATTAAACCACTATGTTGCTTAGTAATAATTGTAGCTTTCATCGTGGCAGGGCCTTTCTCACTTTATCCTTTAAAATTGTTCCGATCGTTGACCGACTGTGGCCTAACGCTTTTCCAATGACCGATAGTGTTTCGCCACTTTCTGATCGCTTTATTATTTCCACTTTATTTTCAATCGTGTTTATTTTCGTGAACAGAAACACTGTGGATTCAGAGCTCCGCTGGCGGGTCCTAAAGACCACCACACTGAGACAGGTTAAATAAGGTCTGGGGTTCCACTGGGTCCTAAGATCCACCGCATTGAGACAGGTTGAATAAGGGACTTGAGCATCCGCGATTTTTGGTATCCGCGAGGGGTCCTGGAACCAATCCCTCGCAGATGAGGAGGGCCGACTATACTCTTATCATAATACAGACAAAATGTAGGAGGAACTCAGGCAAGGTTAGGCAGCATCTATTGAAAAGAATAAGAGTTGACTCTTAATTCGTCTCCTTAGAGTCTTGGCCCAGTGTTGACTCTTCATAGTTGCTGCCTGATCTGCTGAGTTCCTCCATCATTTTCTGTGTGTTGCTCTGGATTTCCAGCATTTGCAGAATCTCTTGTGATTATACTGTACTCTATCAGCAGGGGTCAGTATTGGCTTTTGAAATGAAGATAAAGATCGGCTTCATTTGTCACGTACATGCAAACACACAGTGAAATGCATCATTGCTTGCAATATGCTGGGGACAGCCCACAAGTGTCTCCACACTTCCAGCGCCAAGGTAGCATGCCCTCAACTCACTAACCCTAAAAGGAATTCAAACTATACAAAAGATCAGTTGACAAAATATACGGTTTGGCTTTGCCAAGAGTGGTCATCAATTGTACCAACATTACTGGGACAAGTTATTTATTCTAGTGCATTATCTAAGATACAGCTGGAAAATTACCAAAAATGAATTACATTTCAAAATTTTGGCCACTCTCCTCTCCTGGCAATTCCTCGTTCTTCAGCACCACCCAATAGGCTTCACCTATTACCTTCTAGCTTGTACCTCTCACCTACCTTGTAAAGGCTTCTTTTCCTGTTCCTTTCCAGTTCTGATTAAGGGTCTCAGCCTGAAATGTCGACTGTTTGTTCCTCTTCATAGATGTTGCCTGACCTGCTGAGTTCTGTCAGCATTCTGTGCGTGTTACCCTGAGAATTTTGGCATTAGAATTTATTTTCTGTCCCATCAGATTTTAGATTTGCTGATTCTAGATCTCAGAGATATTGTGATTAGAGTTGGATTTGCCTTCATACTGCATATTACTTCAGGGTAATTTTGCTTTTTTTTGTATCAAAGATTCAAAAGAATTTGAAGTACATTTATCATCAAAGTATCATCTTCAGTATCAACCTGAAGATTTGTCTTCCTCACAGATAGCCACAAAACAAAGACCATGGAACCCATTCAAAGAAAACATGGAAAAATACACAAATCATGCAAATAGAAATCAAACCACAGAGTCTTTGAAACAGTGTAAGAATGTTCAGTTTAGTTCAGGTCAATTAAATTTAGCACTCTATTGTTTGTTCACTGCAGGTTGCAGTGCCACTCCACCCCGATCAAAGTTGCATGTTCAAAATCAAAAATTCAGGACCAAACTACAGTACTTCTCTGTTCCTTTTGCTTTTGCAATTAAAGTAGGAACATTGAGCAATTCTGCATTTGGGAGTGCATGTGCGGAACTTTGATTGATTCTGTTTAACACACACAAAATGCTGGAGGAACTCAGCAGGTCAGGCGGCATCTACGGAGAGGATTTCCCAGCAGCCACCCATTTCAATTCCATAAGACATAGGAGCAGAATTAGGCCATTCGGCCCATCCAGTCTGCTCCACCATTCAATCGTGGCTGATTCTTTTATTTATCTCCTCCTCAACCCCAGTTCCCAGTCTTTTCCCCATAACCTTTGATGTCATTCCCAATCAAAAACCTATCAAGTCTGCGTTAAATACACCAAGCAACCTGGCCTCCACAGCTGCATGTGGCAACAAATTCCACAAATTCACCACCCTTTGGCTAAAGAAATTTCTCCGCATCTCTGTTTTGAAAGGATGCCCCTCTATCCTGAGGCTGTGCCCTCTTGTCCTATTCTCTCCCACAGTGGGAAACATCCTTTCCACATCTACTCTGTCTAGGCCTTTCAACATTTGAAAGGTTTTACTGAGATCCTTCTGACCCAGAGCCATCAAACATTCCTCCTATGATAACCCTTTCATTCCAGGAATCATCGTTGTGAACCTCCTCTGGACCCTTTTCAATGCCAGCACATCTTTTCTAAGATAAGGGTATCAAAACTGTTCACAATATTCAAGCTGAGGCCACACCAGTGCCTTATAAAGCTTCAGCATCACAGCCTTCCAATTCCATTCCCTTTCCTATTCTGACATATCAGGGCATGGCCTCCACTGCAGCAATGAGGCCACTCTTAGACTGAAGGAGCCAATACCTCATGTTCCATTTGGGTAGCCTCCAACTTGATGGCATCAGTATCGATTTCTTCAGCTTCCAGTATTTCACCTCCTTCTTTTTCCATTCCCCAGTCTGGCTCTCCTTTTATCCCCTTTTCTCACCTCAGAATCAGATCTAATATTACTGGCATATGTCATTAAATTTGTATATGAAATTGTTAAATAAATCATGCACAGTCAGTAGTGTGGTAGTCTCATGGGTTTAGTCTCCATTCAAGAATCTGATGGCAGAGGGGAAGAAGCTGTCCCTGGATTGTTGTGTGTGTGTCTTCAGGCTCCTCTACTTCATCCTTGATGGTAGCAATGAGAAGAGGGCATGTCCTGGGTGATGGGGGTCACTAATGATGGATGCTGCCTTTTTGAAGCATCGCTCCTTGAATATGTCCTGGACACCATGGAGGCTAGTGCTCATAATGAAACTGACTGCACCCACAACTTTCTGCAGCTTCGTTCGATCCGTGTAGTTGCCCCCGCCTCCCAGCATACCAGGCAGTGATGCAGCCAGAATGTTCTCCGTGCTACATTTATTCTGCCCATCACCTCACTCTGGTGCCTGTCCTTTCATTTCTCCCATAGTCCACTCTCCTCTCCTATAATATTCCTTCTTCTTTAGCCCTTTGGCTCTTGCGCCTATCCCCTCGCAGCTTCTTAGTTCACCCCTCCCCCAAACGCCAACCTTCCCCCTCACCTGGTCTCATATATCACCACCTTACTTGTACTGCTTCCCTTCCTCCCTTCTTAATCTGGCTTCCTCCTCCCTTCCTTTCCAGTCCTGATGAAGGGTTTCGGCCTGAAACGTTGACTATAGATTGTGTCAACTTACTAAGTTCCTCCAGCATTTTGTGTGTTGCTTTGGATTTCTAGCATCTGCAGTATCTCTTGTGCATGTGTGTTTTATTGATTCTGTTTGTTTGGTTGGTTTACAGGCAAAAGTGGCTTTGGAGAAGGGTGAGGTGCCTGTTGGGTGTCTGATGGTTTACCACGATGAGATATTGGGACAAGGGAAGAATGAGGTCAATGAAACTAAAAATGTAAGTTAATTCAATATTCAGGATTGTTTAATGTCATTTCCAGTACACAAATGTAAAGGAGAATGAAATAATTATTTTCTTGATCTGATGCAGCACAAAAAACAAAGACACTAAGATAAAGAACACAACAATAAAAAGCACAATAAGTATAAATATGTAAGATAGCTTATATACATAGATTGATTGTATGCCCATAAAGCGATGTTAGGCACAAGAGTGTCTGTGAAACTGACAGAAAATGATAAAGTAGTCGTGGTGGGAGTGTGTTGAGGTGGGTTAGTGGGTGGAGGTGTTGATCAGTCTTACCGCTTGAGGAAAGTAACTGTTTTTGAGCCTGGTGGTCCTGGTGTGGATGCTATGTAGCCTCCTCCCTGATGAGAGTGGGACATACGGTCCAAGAGTAGGGTGGATGGGATCCTTCATGATGTTGCTGGCTTTTTCTGGTTCCTTTCTCTATAGATGTCCTTGATGACGGGTAAGCTGGTGCCAGTTCTGCATTGGGCACTTCTGACAACCCGTTGAAGAGCCCTCCTGTCTGCTACACTGCAGTTTCCAGACCATGAAGGAGGCTCTCTTTTGCACATCTTTGGAAGGACGTGATTGTCGATGCACGTAGCCCAGCTCTCTTCAGCTCCTCAGAAAGAGAGGCATGGCTGTGCTTTCTCGGTTGTGTATTATGTGTTCCGGCACCAGGAGAGGTTGTGTGAGATGTGCACTCCCAGGAGTTTAAAACTGCTCACAGTTTCCACTGCTGTGCTTCCAATGTATAGAGGGGTGTGAATCGTGCAAGTTCTCCTGACGTTGATAAGCATTTCCTTTGTCTTGTTGACATTGAGGAGAGGTTATTTCCCTGGCATCAGGCCTCGAGATCTACCATCTCCTCTCTGTAGGCAGTCACATTGTTGTTGTTGATGAGCCCCACCACTGTTGTGTCATTGGCGAAAGTGACAATGTGATTACTCGGCTGTTTGGCCAGGCAGTTATATGTGAGCAGAGTGTACTACAGTGGGATCAGCACACAGCCCTGGGGAGGGGCACATGTGCTGAGGATGATGGGGATGGAAGAGCAGTATGTGGTGTGCAAAACAGCACAGCGGAACACCCTGAGGATGATTATTACTTTGCTCATCAGAATCAGAAATTGGGTTTAATCGCTCTAACTTGTATGACGTGAAGCCAAATGTAGGACGAGCTTAGATGAGCACCTTTGTCAGCATGGGCGAGTTGGGCTGAAGGGCCTTTTTCCATACTGTACGACTCTTGTCTCCAGACTTAAGAAATGGTGTCTTACTGCAGCAGTCTGGTGCAAAGGCATAAAAAATGCTATAAATTGAAAAATAAATAGAGTAATAAAATGAAAAGTGAGGCTGCGCTCATGGACTGTTTAGAAGTCTAATGAAGGAGGGGAAGAAACTGTCCCTAAATTATTGAGCGTGCTTCTTCAAGCTCCTGTACCTCCTCAATTGTAGTAACGAGATGGGATGTTCTGGATGGAGTGGGTCCTTAACGATGGATGCCACCTTCTGAGGCACCACTCTGGAAGGTGTCCTCGATGGTAGGGAGGGTTGTGCCTGTGATCGAGCTGGCTGAGTCTACAACCCTCTGCAGATTCCTGTGATCTTGTTCATCAGAGCCTTGGTACCATAATGTGATACAACCAGTTAGAATGCTCTCCACCGTACATCTGTAGAAATTTGCGACAGTCTTTGGTGACGTACCAAATTTCCTCAAGCTTCTAATGAAATATAGCCATAGTATGCCCTCTTCATAATTGCAACTCCATGGTGGGCCTAGGATAGACCTTCCAAGATATTGACACCCAGGAGTAGGAAGCTGACCCTCTGTGGACTGGTGTGTGTTTCCTCGATTTCCTCTTCCTGAAGTCCTTGGCCTTACGGATGTTGTGTGGAAGGTTGTTGCGACACCAGTCAACTGCGCTCCAAATGTTAAAAGTCTTTGGGGTTACTTGGAGAGGTGCTAATCTAAGCCTGCAGTCACTGGCAACTCTACACAGGGTTTGGGAAAACAAGGAGCCATGCGCAAATCATATCAACACTCTGAAGTGAAACGCACAGATAGAGTGGATGTTTCCTGTAGTAGGGGAGTCTAGGACCAAAGGGCACTGCCTCAGAATACAAGAACACCCCTTTAGGACAGAGATGAGGAAGAATTTCTTTTGCCAAAGGGTGGTGAACCAGTGGAATTCAGTGCCACAGAGAGCCTTGCAGGCCAAATCATTGGGTATATTTAAGATGGAGTCTGGTAGGTTCTTGATTAGTAATAGCATCATAGGTTACAGGGAGAAGGCACAAGAATGGAGTTGAAGGATAATAAATCAGCCAAGGTCATATGGCAGCAGCACGCTCAATGAGCCGAATGGCGTAAAAGTGCCCCCGTCTCAACTAAAGTCTGTTCATCGATCGGCCCATGTTCACTAACCAATTGTGGTCCACTGTTAGGTGAAACCTTGGTTTTAAAACATCTCATTCTTGTTTCAGTACCTTCTGTGACCTTACACCTGTCTATCTCTACAATCTTACCCAGCTCAATCACAAATAAATACCTCCACTCCTCCAAGTGTGAACTCTTAATCTTTCCTGAATTGAATTCCCATCGGAAGCATGTGCTTTCAAATGTCAACAACCCAAGTCAAAATGTCAAAATCTATCCACCCCTTTTCATTACATTAACCTCTTTGAGTAAGCTTTTGTTCACTTGCTCTAATTCCTGTGGATTTTTTTCCATTCCCAGAGGGGTGGAGGTGAAGTCATTGAATGTTGTTATTTTATCTCCTAATGTGGCTGGATTTTGACACCTTTTACCCTATTAAAGGTGCTTACAAATATAAGTTGCTATTGAAAAGCTGCATTGACAAGACCCAGCTGATAGTGTAACCACCAATGCTTGTAAAGGTTAACAGGAAATTTGTAATAGCGCAGAGGAACGGAAGTCATCTGATGCCAAGGTTGGGTTTCAGAAATCTGTAGATTATTAAATAAAGGAAAGATTAAGGTGCATCAGAGACTTAAGAGATGACGCATACTAAGATGAGGAGTAAGAGAAAACTTTTGGAAGGTGGGTTGGGAGAAGAATGATGATGTGGGGAGAATATTTCCTATGGTGAGCGAATCCAGGACCAGAGGGCATGGCCTCGGAATGGAGGGATGGCCATTTAGAACTGAGGAGGAATTTGATAAGCCAGAGGGTGGTGAATCTGTGGAATCCATTGCCAGAGGCTGTGGAGGCTAAGTCATTAGGTATACTTAAAGTGGAGGTTGATAAGTTCTTGATTAGTCAGGGCATCAAGGTTTATGGGAAGAAGGCAGGAGAATAAGGCTGAGAGGATAATAAATTAGCCATGATTGAATGGCAGAGCAGACGATAGGCCAAATGGCTAAATGCTGCTCCAATGTCTTATGGTTTAAGACGGAACGTCCTGGTTGAGTGAGGTCTTTGATTATATTGGCTGCTTCACAGAGGCAGCAAGATTAAGTAAGCGGATCCAGCTTATGCATTGAATAACTTGTTGCAGAATGTCTCCAACGTGCTCTTGTCACCAGAGCTGGTCAGTGACTTCAGGAAGGTGGGTCATTGCATGTGCCCCTGTCTGCATCAACAGTGCTGAGGCTAAGGAAGTTGAAAGCATCAAGTTCCAAGACCCCACCCATCCTGGACCTTCTCTCTTCTCCCCTCTCCTACCATGCAGAAGATACATATGCCTGAAAGGACGCACCACCAAGCTGAAGGACAGCTGTTATCAGACTCTTGAACAGACCTCTTGTACAATAAGATGGACTCTTCACCTCACAGTCTACCTGGTTATAATCTTGTACCTTATTGTTTACCTGCACTGCACTTTCTGTGTGGCTGTTGAACTTTATCCTGCATTGTTATTGTTTTACCTCATACTAGTACGATGTACTGTCTAATGATCTGCTATGTATAAACAGTATGCCAGACAAACTTTTCACTGTATCTTGGTACATGTCACAATAGTAAATCAAAACCAATGCCTCTACTTCCTCACGAGGCTAAAGAAATTTGACATGTCCCCATCAACACTCTCAAATTTTTAAGTTATCGAAGCACCATAGAAAGCATCCTATCTGGTGCATAATGGCTCGGTATGACAACTGTTCTAAACGTAACTGTAGGAAACTGCAGGAAGCTGTAAACTTAGCTCAGCACGTCACAAAAACCAGCCTACCTTCTATGGTGTTTGAATGTACAGCACTGCCTCAGTAAAACAGGCAGATTAGCCAAAGACCCACCCATCCCGGGCATTCGCTCTTCTCCCATCTCCCATTGGGCAGAAGATACAAAAGTCTGAAAGCATATACCATCAAGCTCAAAGACAGCTTCTCCTTGCTGTTATAAGACTATTAAATGGTTGCTTAATACAATAAGATGGACTCTTGAACTCACAATCCACCTTGTTATGATCTTGCACCTATTGGTTACCTGTTCTGTACTTTCTCCAACACTCTATTCTGCATTCCTTTTGTTCTACCTCAATGCACTGTGTAATGATTTGATCTGTATGAACAGTATGCAAGACAAGCTTTCCACTGTATCTCGGTAATAAACCTATTCCAATTCTATTTTAATAACTAATCTACCTAGGTTTCTGATCATTGGTGACCACTCCTCAGTGATTGCCCTGCCTTTGAATACAAGAATAGCTGGTTAGATATTCTGGTCAGCACTGATCGATGACTGACACTTTTGTGGCTTAAACGTTCTGTGCCACTTTACCCATGTCAACATATTTGAGGTTTTGCTTCATGCAGGCAGGGACTGCCACACTTTTGTCCACTTTGGTTTCAAATGCTTTATGCTGATGATGCTAGTGTCTAGTTCTACATTGGTCCCCATTTCCCAAGTTCCTTACTCACTCCCTAATGTCCTCGAGGCCGCTCTGCATCCACTTTAGACCATAAGGCATGGGAGTAGAATCAGGCCGTTTGGCCTGTCGAGTGTGCTTTGCCATTTCATCATGGCTGGTTTATTTTCCCTCTCAATCTTATTTTCTTGTCTTCTCCCCATAACCTTCGACACCTTGACTGATCAATAACCTGTCAAACTCTACTTTAAATATACTCAACGACTTGGCCTTTACAGCTGTCTGTGGCATTAAATTCCACAGATTCACTGCCCTCTGGCTAAGGAAATTTCTCCTCGCCTCCGTGATAAGGGGATTCTGGGTGAACAACGTGGTCTTTGGGGTAACTGCAAGTCTGTGTCCTTACTGTTACTTTGCTCACTCTTGAGCGCCTGGTGGCAGGCGTCGATGCTTTTATTTTGCCGGTGGGGGGAGGGGGGATTGTTGCTTGCTGCCACTTGCTGCGTGGGAGGGAAGGGAGCTGGGGGTAATTTGGGGTTCTGTCATTTAACTGTTGTTCATTCTTTGGGGCACTCCTCTGTTTTTGTGGATGGTTGCGAAGAAAAAGCATTTCAAGATGTATATTGCATACATTTCTCTGACATTAAATGTCCCTTTGAAACCCTTTAAAGCCTTCTATTCAGAGTCTGTGCCCTTTAGACCTTGACTCTCCCACTGTTGGAAACATCCTCTTGTCCACTCTGTCTAGGCCTTTCTATATTCAGTAGGTTTCATGATTACCCCTCATTCGTCTAAAGTCCAAAGAGTAGAAGCCCAGAGCCATCAAATGTTCCTCATATAGTGACCCTTTAATTCCCCCACTCTTTCTTGTGAATGTCCTCTGGACTCTTTCAAATGTCAGCAAGTTCTTTCTTAGATAAGGGGCCCAAAACTGCTCACAATTACACTGACTCCAAGCCTGTCCATACATTGTCAGCACTCTATTATGAGACCCAGTCCTTGCCTCTTTCTTTTGTTTACCAAAATAAGCTTTATTCCTAATAAAGATTAATTACTAGAGTAAACTGTGCAATGCTTTTAAATTCTTACATTCATTGCCAATGCTTTCCGTACAGTTCTATTATATTCCGACTCATTAGTAGCACTGCTGCGACTTCGTAGACCCCTGTGGTAGTACGGTAGCTACAATAATGGAGGCACTTCCTCCCCAACTCACACCCTCCCTGTCCAGAAGGAGACGAACCCTAGGCTGTGGTCCTTCTCCACCAAGACTTTGTGGTGGCTGTACCAAGCTTCAGTGCGTCCCTCAGCATCTACTCCAATTAGCAGCATTCTTGCAAGGACATCTCGATGTGTTGAGGTACCAACAAGGTGTTGGCTTCTGTTACATTCGTTAAAATCGATCGGACTGCTACCTCTCATGTGACTGCCTGGGGTGGTACACTTCTACAGTCATCAAGGGGCTTCCTCTCCTTCCGTACCTTCCTGTCCAAGAACCCTATAATGTTGTCCTTTTTCACCAAGCCCTTGAAGTTGCTCCACTGAGTTTCAGTGTATCCCTTAGCATGAACTCCTGTAGCCTGGAATGGGCCTGTCAGCAGCATTCCTCCATGGACATCTCGGTGGAGGCAGGCCGATAAGTTTCCGGCAGACCAAAGGCCATCTTTCATGTTGAGTTGCTGATACTTGCCTCCTTGTGTGGATTATCAGCTCATTGACAGAGCCTTGAGAAGTTGACCTATTGCCTACCTCCCTAACATTGAGCCTTGGTGAGAGAAGGGGAAAGGAGCAAGGAAAAATCTGTAGACAATTCAAACCCATTCAAAGTGGAAGAGCCCACAGCAAGTGGTGGATACAGCACAGTCTATCATAGGAAAATCCCTCCCCACCATTGAGCACACCTACAAGGAGCAATGCCCAAGAAAGCAGCATCGAACATCAAGGACCTTCACCATCCTGCACATGTTCTTTTCTCACTGTTGACATCGGGAAGGAGGTACACGAGCCTTCAATCCCATACCACCAGGTTTAGGAGCAGTTATTACCTTTCAACCAATCAGTGTGGATAACCTCGACTCTGAACTGATTCCAAAACCTATGGAATCACTTTCAAGGACTCTACAACTCATATTCTCTGTATCATTCGTTTACTATTTATTTATTATTACTTGTCTCTTTTATTTGAAGTTAGTTGCCTTTTGCTCATCAGTTGTTTGTCGGTCTTTGTTTATGTGCAGTTTTCAACTGATTCTGTTGCATTTCTTTGTGAATACCTTTAAGTAAATGAATCTCAGGGTAGTACACGCTGACATATACATACTTTGATAATAAAGTTATTTTGAACTTTCATTAATAAGGATATGGTCGAGCACTTCTGAATCAGAATCAGGTTTAACATTGTTGGTATTTGTTGTGTTTTACAGCAGCAGTACATAGAATACATAAGACTAAAATCTATGAATTACAGTGAGAAATACTGTATATGAAATTAAATTTGTAGTGCAAAAAGAAAACAAAAGAAAAAAGGACAGGGAGGTACTGTAAATGCTTTAATGTCCATTCATAAATCTGTTGGCAGAGGGGGAAAAGCTGTACCTAAATCACTGAGCGTGTGTCTTCAGGCTTCTGCACCTTCTCCTTGATGGTAGCAGTGAGAAGAGGGCTTGTCCTGGGTGATGAGAGTCATTAATGATGGATGCCACCTTTTTGAAGCATCGCCTTTTGAAGATGTCCTTGATGCTGGGGAGGCGATGGACCTGGCTGAGCTTGCAACTTTCCAACCCTGTACAGTGGCCACTCCATTTCAGATGGTGATGCAACCAGTTAGAGTGCTCTCCATGACACATCTGTAGAACATTGGTAGTATCTGGTGACATACTAAGTCTTTTCAATCTTCTAATGAAATATAGCTGTGTTGTGCCACCTTTGTAATTGCATCATTAGGCCCAGGATAGATCTTCATAGATGTTGATGCCCAGAAACTTGAAATTTCTGACCATTTCATTGTATCATTGGCAACATCATGCTTCAACTTCTTATTCTTAAAAGAAGCAATTTGACAAGTTTGAGAGAAGGTTTATAGCAATAAAAGTGATCTTTCTGAAGTCCTTAGTCCTATATTGTACTTAATCCATGATTTATCTCTGTTCCAACAGGCTACTCGCCATGCAGAGATGGTCGCCATTGGCCATGTCTTGGAGTGGTGTCGCCAGAAAGGCATGAGGTGGCAGGAAGTGTTTAAAGAGACGGTGTTGTACGTCACTGTGGAGCCTTGCATCATGTGTGCTGCCGCCTTGCGACTGCTGAGTATCCTTTAACGGTTTTGAACTTTCACACGAGGGAAACCGGCTGAACATTCTCTGAAATGAACATTTCTATGTCAAGTAGTATTCCCTTTCTCTTCCTCCATAGAAAAAAACAAAAATTCTCAAAACTGGAAACCAGTAGTTTGTTGACATTCTGGGGAGTGTTAGCAGTTTGGAATCCAGAGAAAATCACAGATTGGGAAAATTGAGGCAAGAGATTCCATAGATGTTGGAAATCTTGAGCAACACACACAAGTTGCTGGAGGAACTCAGCAGGTCAGGCAGCGTCTATGAAGGGAAATGGACACTCAACATTTTAGTCACCTGAACTGTTGGCTGATTATGTCCCTCCATCGGTGTTGCCTGACCTGCTGAGTTCCTCCTGCGTTTTTTATGTGTTGGGGAAAATTGAGTGTGTGCCTTCAGGTTACTGGATTGCCTTCCTGATGGTAGGAATTAGAAAACAGCATGACCTGCGTGATGGGGGTTTTAATGATGGATGCCACCTTTTTGAGACGTCTCTCCTTAAAGATGTCCTGGATGTTGGGGAGATGAGTGCTCATGACGGAGTTGATTAAGTTAACAACTCTCCGTAGCTTATTTCAATCCTGTTCAGTAGCCCCGCCACACCCTCCACCCCCTTCATACCAAATGGTGATGCAGCCAGTTAGAGTGCTCTCCACGGTACAGCTGTAGAAATTTGTGTGTGTCTTTGGTGACAAACCAAATCTCCTCAAGCTCCTAATAGATAGATAGATAGATAGATAGATACTTTATTCATCCCCATGAGGAAATTCAACTTTTTTTTCCAATGTCCCATACACTTGTTGTATCAAAACTAATTACATACAATACTTAACTCAGTAAAAAATATGATATGCATCTAAATCACTATCTCAAAAAGCATAAATAATAGCTTTTAAAAAGTTCTTAAGTCCTGGCGGTTGAATTGTAAAGCCTAATGGCATTGGGGAGTATTGACCTCTTCATCCTGTCTGAGGAGCATTGCATCGATAGTAACCTGTCGCTGAAACTGCTTCTCTGTCTCTGGATGGTGCTATGTAGAGGATGTTCAGAGTTTTCCATAATTGACCGTAGCCTACTCAGCGCCCTTCGCTCAGCTACCGATGTTAAACTCTCCAGTACTTTGCCCACGACAGAGCCCGCCTTCCTTACCAGCTTATTAAGACGTGAGGCATCCCTCTTCTTAATGCTTCCTCCCCAACACGCCACCACAAAGAAGAGGGCGCTCTCCACAACTGACCTATAGAACATCTTCAGCATCTCACTACAGACATTGAATGACGCCAACCTTCTAAGGAAGTACAGTCGACTCTGTGCCTTCCTGCACAAGGCATCTGTGTTGGCAGTCCAGTCTAGCTTCTCGTCTAACTGTACTCCCAGATACTTGTAGGTCTTAACCTGCTCCACACATTCTCCATTAATGATCACTGGCTCCATATGAGGCCTAGATCTCCTAAAGTCCACCACCATCTCCTTGGTCTTGGTGATATTGAGACGCAGGTAGTTTGAGTTGCACCATATCACAAAGCCTTCTTTGTAGCTGCATCGATATGTTGGTTCCAGGTAAGGTTCTCAGAGTTCCTGTATACTCTGTTATCCCCTGTCTTCGTTTTTTGGTGACTGCTAATAGCTTCTACGACCTGATCCCTTAAATTTTCTCCATAAACCTCTAAGCCTCACATGTTCTGTTTGCACACAAGAGGTACTGCAAAATGCTGGAAATCTAGAGCAATACTCATGATGTGCTGGGAGGAGCTCAGCAGGTCAAGCAGCATCTATGGATGGGTATAGACAGTCGATGTATTGCCCTCACCTCATCCTCCCACCGCCTCACCAGGGATAGCATTCACAATGTTGTGCCGACCATGTAACCTACTCTTGACGTACAATACGCTGGAGGAACTCAGCAGGTCGGGTAATTTCCCTCTCTCTCCCTTCCCCCATCCCAGTTTCACTCTGCCTCCTCTTCTAGCTGCCTATCACCTCTCTCATGATTCTGCCTTCCTCTACTACACAGTGCTTTCCCCTTACATTTCTTCACCTTTCCTGCCTATCGCCTCCCTGCTTCCTCCCCCCCCACCTTGATCTTTCCTCTTATGGGTTTTTCACCTGGCACCTACCAGCCTTCTCCTTCCTACCGTCCCCCCACCTTCTTTATAGAGCCCCTGCCCCCTCCCTCTTCAGTTCTGATGAAGGGTTTCGGCCCGAAACGTTGACTGCTCGTTTCCACAGATGCTGCCTGACCTGTTGAGTTCCTCCAGCGTGTTGTACGTGTTGCTTTGACCACAGCATCTGCAGTGTACTTTGTGTTAACCTACTCTAGAAGCTGCCAAGAATTTCCTACTGCATAGCCCTCTATTTTCCTAAGCTCCATGTACCTATCTAAGAGTCTCTTAAAAGACCCTATTGTATCTGCCTCTACCACCATTGCTGGCAATGGATTCCACATACCTTCCACTCTCTGTGTGAAAAACTTACCTCTAACATCCCCCTTGTACCTACTTCCAAGCACCTTAAAATTATGCCCCTTCATGTCAGCCACTAAACCCCCTTGGTGAGACCCAGCGAAGATTGAGAGACCGTTTTGCCAAACACCTATGCTCCATTTGCCAGAAAAATTGGGATCACCTGGTAGTCACCCATTTCAGTTCTGCTTCCCATTCCCATTCCGACACATCAGTCCACGGCCTCCTCTACTGCCATGATGAGGGTAGACAATCAGGTTGGAGAAGCAACACCTTATTTTCCCTTTGGGCAGCCTCCAACCTGATGGCGTGAACATCAATTTCTCAAATTTCTGGTAATTAGCCCCCCCACCTCCTTTTCTTCACCATTCCCCATTCCTGTTTACCTTATCTCCTTACCCACCCATTACCTCCCTTTGGTGCTCCTCCCCCTTCCCTTTCTTCCATGGTCTTCTGTCCTCTCCTATCAGATTGCCCCTTCTCCAGGCCTTTGTCTCTTTCACCAGTCAACTTCCGAGCTCTCTACTTCACCCCCTCCTCCTCTCCCGGTTTCACCTATTGTATTTCTTCCTCCCCTTTCCCCACCTCCTAACTCTGACTCCTTCCCCCTTCATTTCCAGTCCTGATGAAGGGTCTCAGCCTGAAATGTTGACTGTTTATTCCTTTCAATGAATGCTGCCTGACCTGCTGAGTTCCTCTAGCATTTTTAGTGTGTTGCTCTGTTTCCTTTGCTAGGATACTTTATAAACCAACATTTTTGACCTCACAATCTACCTCAGTATCATTTTCCACCTTATTGTTTACCTGCACTGCACGTTCTAGACCCCATTCTGTTATTGTTCTACATTGTTCCATCTCAGAGCACTGTGTAATGATCTGATCTGTATGAACAGTTTGCAAGGCTATTTTTTTCACCGGATCTCGATACATGTGACAATAATAAACACAATTCTAATTCCAATTCTGAGCTTTTTTTTTTACCTACCCAATGGCACATATGGGGCGTGTTAAGCTATCAAAATTCAAAGTAAATTTATTATTGAAATACATGTACATCACCATACACTACCCTGATTTATTTTCTTCCGGGCATTCACAGTAGGACAACAAAATACAATAGAATCAGTGAAAAGCCACACACTAACAGATACAAGTAAACAATGTGCTGAAGAAGGCAAAATAGAAAATAAAACCAAAAATAATAAATAAATGCATATATACATCGTTTTAATAATTCTAAAAACATGAATTGTAGAGTCTTTGAAAGTCAGTCCATAGGTCAGACTATGTCTGACTTAAGCTCCAGTGAAAATCCTCGGTGTTTTTGCCAGGTAGTGTTTAAAAAAAAAGTCTTCTTTCCATTTGTCAAGCGTGACCAATACCATAAGATATTCGCTAATAAGTCCAGGAGAAGTGTTTGATGGTATAATTTATGATAAATGTGCCTCATAAATTCTAGTTATTACTGACAAGGTAATGAGCTGTTCTAGAAGTCTGGATTTTTCTTACTTCATCCCACTATTTAATTATTTCCAGTTAAGGGTTATCAAGTCATGCAAGTCTGTTACCCCCATATTATTTCATAGCCTAATAAACAACTCTGTCTGATCCTGCTCCCTCATTGCTGGCTCCAAGTGCTGGTTTTGTTTAATTTTATTTCTATATATTTTTTTACCAGATCCAAGGAACTTTAATGACTTTCAGAGTATACAATGAGCGGTTAGAGATTTGCAGCAAAAAGAAAGAATGGCAGAAATTATTAAGATTAGAAGATTTTAATTAAGAAATTAAATATATCTATACCTTTTGCCCAGAACACCTTCCTGCTCTTGAGATTTCATTATGGAGTTGTTAAATATTCTGACGTGGTGTCACTTTCTGCTGCTATTTGGAACGGAGTGGGTCTATTTATAGAGGTAAATTGCAGCATTCTGTTGGCACTCATGTGAACCACACGACAGAGCAGCCACTTGGGAGAGTGATTAAGTGGGACGCAAACCTCCTCACCCACAATTGTACTGAGCAGCAATTATCCCTGTTGCTCTGTAGCTCCTGTCGTATAGTGGAATGAATGAGACCACAGCTACTGTGTGGGGGTGGCTCGGAGGCAAATGTAAGGAGGTCTTGCAAGACGTCCAGGGGCTTGGCTTTTCTCCTTGAGGATACAGTGTTTTGCACCAAATCTTCCATCATTCATTCTTTCATAGGAGCGTAGTGCTTCACAACTCCCTGCCTCTAATTACCTATTCCTCCCACACAACATTCAAATCCAAAATGTTACCTTACCACTGCTCTCTGTTTTACCTTTTGTCTCGTCCTACTTTAGGTGGAATTCAGCAGTAGAGCATTTCCATAAATAACTTGCATTTCTACAGAATTATTGAGAACTTTTACAGAGTCATAGAGTTGTACAAGATAGTCAGTCTAACTTGTCTCTGTCAAGCAAGGTGTCTCCCTGAACAAGTCCCACTGGCCTCCATTTGGCCCACATCCCCGTCTAAACCAGGGATTCCCAATCTTCTTTTTAATGCCACCGACCAATAAGCAAGGTGTCAGTGGACCCCTGCTTCTAAACCTTCAACACTGCTCAATCCTGATGAAGGGTCTCGGCCTGAAACATTGACTTTTTATTCCTTTCCATAGATGTTGCGTGCCTCTGGAACTTTGTGCATTGCTCTGGGCTTGCAGCATCTGCAGAATCACTCGTATTTAAGACTTCTCAAGCTATTTTGCAGCCAAGTGAGTATTTTAGTGCAGCATACACGGAAGTCAGGCAGCATCTGTGAAGAGGAGTAAACAGTTGACGTTTTGGGCCGAGAGCCCTCATCGGGATTCAATGAAAGGGAGCTGAAGCCAGACTAAGAAGGTAGGGTCAGGAGGAGGAGCTTGTGCGGCAGGTGACAGGGGAGTGTGGCTGGGTGTGAAAGGATGAAATAAGCTGAGAGGTGATAGGTTTTCTTTCCTTGAAAGACATTAGACAGATGAAGTCCACGACATCTGTGAGACCCAACACAGATGAGGGCGAACAGACACAAAATGCTGGAGGAACTCAGCAGGTCAGACAGTGTCATTAGCTGATGTTTTGGGCTGAGACCCTTCAGGACTGGAAAGGAGGGGGGGAAGATGTCAGAATAAGAAGGTGGGAGTGGAAACAGTACAGCTAGAAGGTGATAGATAATGAGAAGGTGATGAGGTGATAGGTGAAATCAGGTGCAGGGGAAGGTAGGTGGTTGGGAGGTGATAGGTGGAAAGGGTAAAGGGCTGAAGAAGGAGGAATATGATAGGAGAGGAGAGTGGACCACAGGTGAATGGGAAGGAGGAGGAGGAGCACAAGAGGGAGGCAATGGGCAGGTGAGGAAAAGAGAAGAGGTAAGAGGGGAGCCAGAATAGGAAAAATAAAAAGAGAAAAGGGGACTGGGGGGGAAAAGCTACTGGGAGCTAGAGAAATCAATGTTGATGCCATCGCGTTGGGGACTGGTATGCGGTGGTGCTCCTCCAACCTGAGAGTGTCCTCAATGTAGCAGTAGGGGAAGCCATGGACTGACATGTCAGAAAGCGAGTCCAAAGTAGAATTAAAAAGGGTGGCCAACGGGAAATCCCACCTGTTGTGGCAGACGGAGTGAAGGTGCTTGACAAAGCAGTCCCCCAATCTACATCAGGTCACACCAATATCAGGGAGGCTGCATTAGCAGCACTCTTTCACTATTTCTGCTGTCCTCTCCTCTACATGCCAATCACCTCTCCTCTCCTGGATCCGCCTATCACTGTATGCTCCAACTCTTCCCCTCCACCTCTTTATAGTGTGGCGCTATTACACCGCGGGACGTTGGAGCTCTGAGTTGAGTTCCAGCGGAGTTTGTACATTCTCCCTGTGAACTACATGGATTTTCTTCGAGTATTCCGGTTTCCTCTCTCATTCCAAAGATGTACTTGTTAGTAGATTAATTGGTGATTGTAAATTGTCCTGTGATTAGGCTAGGGTTAAATCGATGAGTTGCTGGGCAGTGCAGCTCACTGGGCTGGAAAGGTCTGCACCTTTTTGAATCTCTAAGTAAACACCTATTCATCTTGGTGAGGAGTCAGAATCAGATCTATTAAAACTGCATTGTATTTGTTGTTGAAATTCATTCATTCACTTCAGTTCTACAGTGCAAGTAGGTACAACAATTGTGCATTATAAACATAAATAAATAAAGCAAAAAAGGAATAATGAGGTAGTGTTCACGGGACTGTGCACCAGTCAGAAACATGATGGGGGGGGGGGGGGGGGGGAGAAGAAGCTGTTTCTGAATTATTGAGTGCAGGTTTTCTGACGTCTAAACCTCCTCACTGATGGTAATGAGAAGAGGGCAAGTCCGAGATAGGAAGGGTCCTTAATGATGGATGCCCCCTCCATTGAAGCACTTACTCTCGTTAAGGCCGCAAGATATTGGAGCAGAATTAGGCCATTTGGCCTATTGAGTCTAGCCATTTCATCATGGCTGATTCAATTTTTCTCTCAGCCCCAATCTCCTGTCTTCTCCCCATATCCCTTCATGCCCTGACCGATCAGAATCTATCAACCTCTGCCTTAAATATACATACAGACTTGGCCACAACTCCCTGGGGCAAAGAATTCCACAGGTTCACCACTCTCTGGCTAAAGAAATTCCTCTTCATCTGCATTCTGAAAAGGCACCCCTCTATTCTGAGGTTGTGTCCTCTGGTCTTAGACTCTTCCACCATAGGAGACATCCTCTCCACATGCACTCTATCAAGGCCTTTCATGATTCGATAGGTTTCAATGAGGACAACCCTCATTCTGAATTCTAGTCAATACAGGCTCAGAGCCATCAAGCACTCTTCATATGACAAGCCTTTCAATCCTGGAATCATTTTCGTGAACCTTTGAACCCTCTCCAGTTTTAGCACATCCTTTCTAAGATAAAGGGGCCCAAAGCTGCTCACAATACTCAAAGTGAGACCTCACCAGTGTTTTATAAAGTCTCAACATTATATCATTGCTTTTATATTCTAATTCCCTTGAAATGAATGCTAACATTGCATTTGCCTTCCTCACACAGTTCAACCTGCAAATTAACCTTTAGGGAATCCTATCCTAAGTCTCTTTGCACCTCAATTTTTTTTGTATTTTCTCTCCATTTAGTAAATAGTCAACCTTTCATTTCTTCAACCAAGGTGCATGACCAGACTCTTCCCAACACTGTATTCCATCTGCCATTTCTTTGCCCATTTTCCGAGTTTGTCCAAGTCCTTCTGTAGCCACTCTAATTCCTCAAAGCTAACTGCTCCTCCACCTATCTTTGTATCAACTACAAACTTTGCAACAAAGCCATCAATTCCATCATCCAAATCATTGAAATATAATGCAAAAAGAATTGGTCCCACACAGCGCCCTGTGGAACACCACTAGTCACTGGCAGCCAACCCAGAAAAGGCTCTCTTTATTCCCACTTTTTGCCTCCTACCAATCAGCCACTGCTTTATCCATGTTAGAATCTTTCCTGTAATAATGACCTTGATGGTGTGGAAGGTTGTGCCCTTGATCGAACTGGCTGAGGCTACGATCGTCTGCAGCATTTTACAATCCAGCACATTGACCCTCAATACCAAGGTATGATGCAACCTGTCAGAATGCCCTTCACTCTACATGGTTAAGTAGAGCAGCTGATATACTTTGTTCATTAGCATGGGGTGTGTGGTTAGCATAAGGCTTTCCTCCCACGGTGCAAAGACCTACGGATTAATTTTGGTAAGTTGTTGGCATGCTATGTTGGCGCTGGATGGCGAGTGACACTCACAGATTGCCCCCAACTCATCCTTGAACTGTTTGTTGTTGAAGTAAAGGATGTATTTCACAGTATGTTTCGATGTACATGTGACAAATATTGCTAATCTTCAATGGAAGAGGCAGGGAGTGGGAATCAGAAAGCTACCTGAAAGAATTGAGTAACACACACAAAATGCTGGAGGAACTCAGCAGGTCAGGCAGCATCTATGGAGAGGAATAAAGAGCCAATATATGGGGAAGGATCTCAGGCCGAAATGTCGGGTCTTTATTCCTTGCCATAGATGCTGGCTGACCTGCTGAATCCCTGCAGCATTTTGTGTGTGTTTCTCTGGATATCCGGCATCTGCAGCATCCCTAGTGTTTATGAAGGGAAGTAACTGTTCTTGAACCTGGTGATGTCGGACTTCAGGCTTCTGTACCTGAGCTGCGAGGAGGTGGCGTAGCCAAGATAGTGAGGATCGTTGATGATAGATGTTTCCTCTTCAGGCAGTGCCTCAAGCAAATACTACTGATGGTGGGAGAGATGTGCCTGTGATGTATTCGGCAGAATCCACTGCTTGCTGCAGCTTCCTACATTCCTGCACATTTAAATTCCCAAACCAGAATATGATACAAAATATCAAGAAACCTTCAACAGTTCATCAGTTGAAATTCGGTAGCTTATTCTGCTCCTAAATCTTGAGTCCTGATGAAGAGTCCCAAATCAAAACCTCCACTCTTTGTTTCTTTCCATAGATGCTACCTGACCTGCTGAGTTCCTGCTGCATTTTATGTGTGTTGGTCTGGATTCCCAGCATCTGCAGAATCTCTTGTGCTGAGGAAAGAATTGAAGAAGGCAGATGTGACGGGTTGGCTGAGCTCTTTCTGCCTTGTGTCATTCCGGGCCAGCAGCCATAACGTTTGGCATTTCCCTTTCCAGGAACCAATTAGATTATTAAAAGAAAATGCAAGGGAAGTCCAGGAGGTTGGATGGGGAAAGAGGGACTGGTAAGGGGTGGGATGGAGCTGGGTGGGTGGTTTTATTTGGAAGAAAGGCTCTTTGTTTTCCTGAACTTCATGTCAGACATTCCACTAGTGGTGTACGGCTGTCGGAATGAGCGCTTTGGAGGCTGCGGTTCAGTGCTGAATGTTCCCGCTGATAATTTACAGCGCACTGGAGCACCCTTCCAGGTAAACCTATTACAATGATCTGCATGCAACGTCTTTGCATTATAACGAGTTCCAACTAGTGCCCTGGAGGCGCATTGGGACCGTGGATCATAAGACAGGGGAGCAGAATTAGGCCATTCAGCCCACTGAGTCTGTTCCACCATTCCATCATGGCTGATTTATTATCCCTCTCAACCCCATTCTCCTGCCTTCTTCCTGTAAACTTCGACACCCTTGCTGATCAAGAACCTATTAACCTTTGCTTTAAATATATCCACTGACCTTGGCTTCCCGTAGGGAGGAATTTTGTTAGCCAGTGGAATTCATTACTACAGACGGCTGTGGAGGCCAAGGCCGAGACCCTTCAGCAGGACTAGAGAAAAAAACGATGAGAAGTCAGGTACGAAGGTGTGGGGAGAGGAGGAAGAAGTACAAGGTGATAGATGAAACTGGGAGAGGGAGTGGGGTGAAGTAAAGAGCTGGGAAGTCGATTGACGAAAGAGATAAACGGCTGGAGATGGGGGAATCCGATAGAGGACAGAAGGTCATGGAAGAAAGGGAAGGGGGAGGAGCACCAGAGGGGCAGGTAAGGTGAGAGAGGGAAATGGGAATGGGGAATGGTGAAGGAGAGGGGGTTGGCATTACTTGAGAAATTGAGTTCATGCCATCAGGTTGGAGGCTACCCAGACGGAAAGTGTTGCTCCTCCAATCTGAGTGTGGCCTCATCATAGCAGTAGAGGAGGCCTTGGACTGACATGTCGGAATGGGAATGGGAAGTAGAGTTAAAATGGGTGACCACTGGGAGATCCCGCTTTTTCTGGTGGGTGCTTAGCGAAGCAATCTCCCAATCTACATCAGGTCTCACCAATGTACAGGAAGCCACACCGGGAGCACCAGACACAGTATATGACCCCAACAGACTCACAGGTGAACTGCTGCCTCACCTGGAAGGACTGTTTGGGACCCTGAATGGCAGTGAGGGAGCAGGTATACGGGCAGATGTAGCACTTGTTCCACTTGCAAGGGTAAGTGCCAGGAGGGAGATCAGTGGGGAGGGACAAATGGACAAGGGAGTCACATAAGGAGTGATCCCTGCGGAAAACAGGAAGTGGGGGGTGGGGAGGAAAGATGTGCTTGGTTGTGGGGTTATTCCGCCATTTCCAACAGGATCCCACCAACAAGCGCATCTTCCCCGCCCCCCCCCCCCCCACTTTCTGCTTTTTGCGGGATTGCTCCCTACACAACTCCTTTGTCCATTCGTCCCTCCACAATGACCTCTCTCTTTGCACTTATCCTTGCAAGCGGAACAAGTGCGACACCTTCTCCCTCACTGCCATTCAGGGCCCCTGACTGTCCTTACAGGTGAGGCAACACTTCACCTGTGAACCTTTTGGGTCAATCACTGTATCTGGTGCTCCCGGTGTGGCCTCCTGTATATCAGTGAGACCTAACATAGATTAGGAGACTGCTTTGCCAAGACAATAGACCACCCCAAAATGCTGGAGGAACTCAGCCGGCCAGGCAGCATCTATGGAAAAGAGCAAACAGTTGACGTTTTAGGCTGAGACCCTTCATCAGGACTGGAGAAAAAAGACGAGAAGGCAGTGTAAAGGGGAGGGGAGGAAGAAGTACAAGGAAGTAGGTGATAGGTGAATCCGGGAGAGGGGCAGGGGTGAAGTAAAGAGCTGGGAAGTCATTTTGTGAAAGGAGTGAACCCTGCAGAAAGCAGAAAGTGGAGGGGGGGGAGGGAAAGATGTGATTTGTGGTGGGATCCTGTTGGAGGTGGCTGAAGTTACAGAGAGTTATGTGGTGGGTGCAGAGGCTGGTGGGTGGTAGTTGAGGACAATAGGAACCCTATCCCTGGTGGGGTGGCAGGTGGTTGGGGTTAAGGCATCCCTTTCTCCTATCGTCAACTCTCCTCTCCTATCAGACTCCTTCTTCTCCATCACTTTACCTTTCATATTTGCCTGGTTTCACCTATCACCTCACTGTCCTCTTTCCCTCCCACCATCTTTGTATTCCTTTCCTTTCCTGAAGAAGAGTTTCCATCTGAAACATCAACTGTTACTTAATTTCCACAGATGCTGCCTGACCTGCGGAGTTCCTCCAGCATTTTGTGTGTGTTGCTTTGGATTTGCAGCACCTGCAGAATTCCGTGTGTTTATTAAAAGCAAAGCAATGCCCTTTCCTCCTTCCCATCCACCCACACACACAGACAGTCGTCCCATCACAGGCCAGACCTCCTATTACACGATAGGCCTCCTATCAGAGGCCTGGCTTTCAATCACAGGGCAGGCCTCCAGTTTCCAGACTTTGGCTATCGGGCTTTGACGTCTCAATTTCTGAGTAACCTGCAAGCACTGATTGTTCATTCGTTTGGTTATTCTATGCCGTGTCATATGACATGGGAGATCATGGCCTTTCCATGACCATGATTGTTCTCGGTAAATTTTTCTACAGAAGTGGTTTGTCATTGCCTTCTTCCGGCTAGTGTCCTTACAAGCCGGGTGACCCCAGCCATTATCAGTACTTCTCAGAGATTGTCTGCCTGGCGTCAGTGGTCGCATAACCAGGACTTGTGATCTGCACCAGCTGTTCAGACGACCATCCACCACCTGCTCCCATGGCTTCACATGACCCTGATTGGGGGGCTAAGCAAGTACTACACCTTGCCCAAGGGTGACCTGCAGGCTAGCGGAGGGAAGGAATGTTTTACACCTACTTTAGTAAAGACGTATCTCCACCTTGCCATCTAACTGGTTGTGATAAAACACACAAAGTACTGGAGTAACTCAGCAGGTCAGGCAGCAGCTATGGAGAGGAATAAGCAGTTAATGTTTTGGGCCAACACATCTTTGCCAAGATGAGAAAGGAAGGAGAAAGTGGGTGAGTGGTTGAGGGGGCATGACACAAGAAGCTGGGTGGGAATAGGTGGAAAATATAAAGGGCTGTAGAAGAAGGAATCTGACAGGAGAGGCTCTGATCTTTGGTATCAACCCCTGGACTAGCTGATGGTGGGAGCCCAAACTCCAGGTTCAAAAGATCCCGGAGTGTGTTGCATCTGCAGGATCTCTTGTGTTTATTAGTTTAAAAGGATGCCTGGAAGTCATCAATGTCTTGGAAGGCCATAGGGTCTGTATCCATGCCCTATGACTCCATAACTCCTGGGAAAAATCCTGGAAAGAGTAGCTTCATGAGTAAAGATTGTTTATGTCATTGTCCAATACAAGAGTGTAAAGGAAAGCTAAATGACTGATACTCTGAATCCGATGCAGCATAAAAACACAATAAGCATAAAGAACGCAATATAAATATACAATAAATATAAAAACAATCCTATAAAACAGAATGTAAAAGTAACTTCGAGTATGGCTGTATATACAGTAATTGGCCACATTACCAGGTACCTACTGTATCATATACCTCAGACACTGCATAATGCTACTCCGCATAGCACTGTTTCATTGAAATTTTTAAAAATAACAAAAGTTAATTCTAAACAACACTTAAAACTTCTCAAGAGCGGCCGCCATTACAGTAAACATTCAATCAGCCAATGAGAGTGGATTACATACACTCTGAGCCACTCATAGCCAATCACGTATTAGTGCATGCTCTGCCTCCCCCGCGTGTGTAAAAGTCCTTGCCCCCTCGCCAATTTATTTCACCTTTTTTCACCCATAATGTCTGGAAAATGGCCTGTAGCTTCCAGTGAGGTTAGTACATCTGAGGTGTCTAGGAAAAGCACGAGCATGGATGCGAAACTGCAAGTGGTACGTTTGAAAGCTGGTGATCATCAGGTTGATGTTGGCGCCTCTTTGAAATTGGCTACATCGACGATCAAAACAATAATACAAAAATTCAGACAAGATAAAAGCTTCTGCAACAATGACCTCAAAGTTATCATCAATGAAGGTGACTCATTCAAGGAGCCATTTGCTTGAAGAAATGGAATATAGACTAAATTATATAATTTATCCAGCTGATAATAATGGAAAAGGCAAGAAGCATCTTCAGTCATATTCAAGCAGAGGAAGAAGATATGTCAGTAACATTCACAGCCAGCAGAAGTTGATTTGGTAGATTTAAACAGTGTAGTAACCTCCATAGCATACGCATCTCTGGTGAAGTGGCTGGCACAGCAAGGCAGCTTGTGATTTTCCTGCAGCTCTGAAGGGTATAATCGAAAAGGGTTATTATCCTCCCGAGCTTGTCTTCAATTTTGGAAAAGAATGCCTTGTACTTTCATTTCCCAAGAAGAGAAGCATGCATCTGGGTTCAAGACTGCAAAGGACCGGTTAACTCACTTGCTAGGAGGCAATGCTACAGGAGTCTTTTAAGTTAAAGCCTATTATTGTGTATCACTCTGAAACGCCACGAACAATGAAAGGCATTTTAAAGTCAAGTCTACCAGTGATTTGGAAATCAAACAAGAAAGCCTGAGTGACGATTGATGTTTTCTAAAGTTGGTTTGTTTCACATTTTTGTGCAGCAGTGAAGCGGTATTGTGAAGAGCTTGACCTTCAACCTAAAGCCTGTCGGTGCTTGATAATGCCCCAGGCCACCCTGAGAATCTTGACGTGCTTTGGACCTGCATTCCTGTAGAAGTGGTTTACCTTCCACCCAACACCACTCATTTACTCCAACCAATGGATCAAAGAGTAATATTGAATTTTAAAGCCTGCTACCTTCGTCACACAGTCAGGCAACTTGTAGAGGAAACAAAAGGTCAAGACAAACAATCCATGCGGCAATTTTGGAAAAACGACAACATCGTGAACGCTGTAGACAATATCAGAGCAGCCTGGGATGAAGTAATTTAAAAATGGATGTACAGAGTGTGGAAGAAGCTATGGATGGAGCATGCAATGGCATCCTAGGATTTCAGGCAGAACCAGTCATCCAAAACATCGTTGAACTGGCCAGTGAAACAGGGTTAGAGGATGTTAATGATGGCAGTCTTGAAGAGTTGCTACATTCTCATGGTGAGAGCCTTAATAACGAAGAGCTTCGAGATTTGGCAGAATTACGCACCCTGGGTGAATCTGAGGACACCGATGGAGAAGAGGAAACATCAGCAAGGAACTCACCACAAAATTCCTCAGCACTAGCGTCACCACAATCACACAAATCATGGACCAGTTCATCGATAGTGACCCAGCAAAGCAATAAGGCAAAGAGACGTGTTCTCGGCATGATTTCCTGCTACCAAGAGCTGCTTCATGAGAGGAAACTTAACAAAAAGGCTGTCAAATCTCGAGGCCTACTTGAGGAAGAAGCCATAATTAGAAGAGGACTCAAAGCCTGGTCCCTCCTCTACGATGTAACCACCACCCGCTCCCCTTTGCTGCTCCGCTGATGTACAATTTAGGCCTATTTGCGTGTTTGTTACTCCACAAATTATTGTCTATACATAAAATAATATCTCATATATGTCAGGTTTGATTTTCTTTTAATCAGGCACACGTGTCCATTTACATAATGTTATAATGACCCTGCATAGCGTGATTTTCATAGCACTCCACTTCAAAGGAACGCATCCTCAGCATTAAGAGGGGTCCGAGTGTGAAGTGGCCACTCAGTACCTATTCATGGTTAGCTGCTGCTGTGGCCCATCCACTTCAAGGTTTAGTGTGTTGTGAGCTTGACAATGCTCTTCTGCAAACCACTTGTAACACACGGTTATTTGAGTTCCAGTCACCTTTCTGCCAGCTTGAGCCAGTCTGGGCAGTCTCTTCTGACCTCTCTCATTAACAAGGTGTTTTCATCCACAGAACTGCCACTCTCTGGACGATTTTTGTTTTTCACACCATTCTCTAGAGATTGTTCTGCATGAAAATCCCAGGAGCTCAGCAGTCTCTGAGATCCTCAAACCACCCTGTTTGGCAGCCAACAATCATTCCATAGTCAAGTCACTTAGATCACATTTCTTCCCCATTCTGAAGTTTGGGCTGAACAACGATGGAACCTCTTGACCATGTCTGCATGCTTTTATGCATTGAGTTGCTGCCACATGATTGGCCAATTAGAAATTTGCATTACGAGCAGGTGTATAGATGTAGCAAATAAAGTGGCCACTGAGTGTAGACAGATTGCATGTACATAAAGTGACACTAGGTGCAGGAGTACCTGAACATAAGGTGACCTCATTGTCACCATCATTGAAACTAGATTGTCATTCCAGATTTAGTTATCAAATGAATTTAAATTCTCCAGATGCCGAGTTGGAATTTAAGTGTGAGTCTTTAAGTTGCTAATTCCTGCCTCATTACTTGCACGGTAATATAAACACTGTGTTGACACAGTGCTGGTTTCTGTGATCAAAGGAAACGTGTTGCTCCATTTGATCTGAGCCATAAGACTGAGATGCAATAGCAGAAAAAGCTGGTATTCTGTAGCTGACACAAAATACTACGAGTGCAATCATGCTTCTTGTGAATAGGAAGGTCCTGATGATACTGAATGCACACAGTGCCACAGCTGGTAGAGTCACTGCCTCACAGCGCCTGGGTCCCAGGTTCAGTCCTTACCTCGGGCACTAATCGTATGGAGTCCAGACCTTCTCCAGAGTGTTACCCTAGAATGCTCCAGCTTCCTCCCACACGCCAAGACATGACAATTAGCAGGTTAAATCACTGTAAATTGTGCGAGTGAGTTCATGTACGGAGATCCAGTGAAAAACCTGCCTTGAATACTGCTCATACGGATTAATTCATTACACAGTTTACTAAGGTCACGCAAGGCAAAGCAATAACAATGAAGGGGCACAATGTTAGGGAGCGGTTAGCTTGACGTTATCACAGCTTGGTGTGTCGATTCTGGCGTTCCTCTGAAAGTACATCTGTATGCTTCTCTTGTGCGTGTGGGTTTCCTCCCACAGTCCAAAGGCAGATCACTTCGAAAGTTCATTGGTCATTGGAAATTGTCCCGTGATTAGGCTAGGGTTAAATCAACGGCGTGCTAGACGGCATAGATCGAAGGACTGGAAGGGCCTGTTCTGCACTGTATCTCTAAATAAATAAATAAAGTGTAATAGCTATAGAAAGAGTGCAGTGTAGATAATAATGTGCAAGTTCATAACGAGGTAGATGTGAGGTCAGAGAGATTGGTTTCGTAATTATACGAGTGAAAGAAACAGAAAAGTTTTTTAGGCAGAGAGTACTGAGTATGTGGAATGGGCAGCCGACAACGGTGGTGCAGACAGAGACAATAGGGTCTTTTAAGAGACTCCTGGATGGATACATGGAGCTCAGAAAAATAGAGAGCTATGGGTAACCCTAGATAATTTCTAAGGTAAGGACATGTGCGACACAGCTTTGTGGGCTGAAGGGTCTTTATTGTGCTGTAGGTTTTCTATGTTTCTAGAAAAAGGCTTATAAATTAATGGAGAGAATTTAAGGGGTTAGCTCCTAGAAGCTTATAGCAGTCACCAAAAGTGAAAATGGAGGGTGTTGGAGTAGACGAAATCACAAATAATTGTTGTGACGGTCGTAAGTGTTGTACGGACTGGATATCACAGAGAAGGGAAGGGAGGTTGTGTGAGTTAGGACAAGTAAGAGAGTCTGGAACTGGGTAAGGCTCAATTTTCAACACACATGCAAAATAGTGGAGGAACTCGGCAAGTCAGACAGCATCTTAATAGGCATCTGTTAGTCTAGTGAGACCTAGTCTAGTCTAGTGGATTTGCACCTTGGAAGGTTTTCAGGGCGCAGGCCTGGGCAGGTTTGTATGGGAGACCGGCAGTTGCCCAAGCTGCAATGTTGTCCACACCACCAATGTTGTCCAAGGGAAGGGCACTGGGACCCAAGCAGCTTGGCACCGGTGTCGTCGCAGAGCAATGTGTTGTTAAGTGCCTTGCTCAAGGACGCAGCACGCTGCCTCAGCTGAGGCTCGAACCAGTGACCTTCAGATCACTAGACTGATGCCTTATCCACTAGGCCACAACAGCAACTCTGGAGGATAAATAAATAGTTGACATTTCAGCAGTCGAAATATCAGCTGTCCATTTCCCTCCATAGATGTTGCCTGACCCACTGAGTTCCTTCAGCATTCTGTATCTGTTGCTCAAGATTTCCCGTATCTGTAGTTCCTTGTGTTTTTGACTTTTGTAGTCATGTTTGCTTTTGTCGTGTTGTCTTCCCTCCCCTTAATCTATAGTGAAAGACGAGGGGAAAACATCTCATCTACAGACGTGGTCTTCGATGCATTTTACTAAGAGGGAAATACCTTCCACAGTAGTGCACTGTGTGCATTGGCCTTCAGAATCTTTGGACTGCTTCGATGCATTCACTATCAGGAAGGTTCATGTTAGCCCAGGGTGGCCTTGGATTAGATTGCACCTCATTCAGTTTGGCTCTGGAGAGTTTATCATAGGTGGGTATTGACATGGTGGGCAGAAGCCTGCTCTTGTGCAGTATGACTCTCTAACTCCAGGATATCTCGCCCTGTTAAATTCCCTTTCATCTCAATCTCTTAAATATTTGAAAGTTTGAGAGGAGACCTTTTCTTAAACCTTTCTTGTAACTGTGTCTTGTGATTGATCCGGAACCCCAGGACTATCCAGGAGGGTTGGTGACCTCCATGTACTGAGGTGGAATTGAGTAGATTTGGGGATGAAGGGCTACAGCCAAGTTGTAGGTGACTACCAGTGCTGGAACACTTGGTTTTTAGTACAAAGATTAGCTTTATTTGTCACTTGTACATCAAAACATCGAAACATACAGTCCAAACACAAGGGAATCTGCAGATGCTGGAAATTCAAACAACAACACACACAGAATGCTGGTAGAACACAGCAGGCCAGGCAGCATCTATAGGGAGAAGCACTGTCGACGTTTCAGGCCGAGACCCTTCGTCAGGACTAACCGAAAGGAAAGATAGTAAGAGATTTGAAAGTAGTGGGGGGAGGGGGAAATGCGAAATGATAGGACAAGACCGGAGGGGGTGGCATGAAGCTAAGAGCTGGAAAGGTGATTGGCGAAAGTGATACAGAGCTGGAGAAGGGAAAGGATCATGGGACGGGAGGCCTCAGGAGAAAGAAAGGAGTGGGGGGGGGGCAGCACCAGAGGGAGATGGAGAACAGGCAAACAACTAAATATGTTGAATGGGGTAAGAAGGGGAGGAGAGGCATTAACGGAAGTTAGAGAAGTCAATGTTCATGCCATCAGGTTGGAGGCTACCCAGCCGGTATATAAGGTGTTGTTCCTCCAACCTGAGTTTAGATTCATTTTGACAATAGAGGAGGCCATGGATAGACATATCAGAATGGGAATGGGACGTGGAATTAAAATGTGTGGCCACTGGGAGATCCTGCTTTCTCTGGTGGACCGAGCATAGGTGTTCCGCGAAACGGTCTCCCAGTCTGTGTCGGGTCTCACCAATATATAAAAGGCCACACCGGGAGCACCGGACGCAGTATACCACACCAGCCGACTCACAGGTGAAGTGTCGCCTCACTTGGAAGGACTGTCTGGGGCCCTGAATGGTGGTGAGGGAGGAAGTGTAAGGGCAGGTGTAGCTCTTGTTCCATTTACAAGGATAAGTGCCAGGAGGGAGATCGGTGGGAAGGGATGGGGGGGACGAGTGGACAAGGGAGTCGCGTAGGGAGCGATCCCTGCGAAAAGCAGAAGGGAGGGAGGGAAAAATGTGTTTGGTAGTGGGAAACATACAGTCAACAGGTTTGTTCTACAACACAGCCCGAGGATGTGCTCGGTCAACCCAAAAGCATTGCCATGCATCTTGAGCCAACGTGATATGCCCACAAATGACTAACCCTAATCCATACAGCTTTGTGTAAAAAAAAAAAATTGGAGTACCCAGAAGCAACACATGTAGACACTGGGAGAATGTACGAATTCCTTACGAACAGCAATGGGATTTGAACATTGATCTTCTGAACACTTGCACTGTAAAACATTATGCTCACCACTATACAACAGTGTGAAGTGTGAAGGAGATCCTCTCAGGTACAAATAAAAATAAAAAAACAATAGGCATCAGCCCAAGGTCTCTGATTTGCTGCAGAAAAACTCCCTATTGATTCAGATTTATTTATCATGTGTGTTCAAAACATAGACTAAAATGCGTCATTTGCATTAACAACCAACCCAATCTAATGATATGCTGGGGGCAACCCATCAACATTGCTTACTCACAATGTTCAGCAGAACAATTCAAGCAGCAGCAACAAAGATTATCTTTCTTTAAAGATTAGCTTTATTTGTCTGTGACTCTGTTGTCCATTCATCCCTCCCCACTGATCTCCCTCCTGACACTTATTCCTCAAAGTGAGGCAAGTGTTACTCCTGCACATTCACCTCCTTCCTCCCACCATTTAGTACTTCCGGGTGAGGTAACACTTTCACCTGAAGGTCTGTCAGGATCATCTGTATCTGGTGTTCCTGGTGTGACCTCCCCTACATTGGTGAGACCTAATGTAGATTGAGGACACCATTCTGTCTGCCACAGCAGGTGGGATTTCCCATTAGCCACCCATTTTAATTCAACTTCCCATTCCCATTCTCACATGTCAGGCCATTGTCTCCTCTACTGCCACAATGAGACTACTCATTCCAAGTAAGAACTGGAATTTGATTGTAAACAAGGTAGGACAGCTGAAGCCTGATTGGTTGAGGACTAAGCATCATCCCTGATGAAGATGGCAGAGCTTGTCATCGAAACATCGGTTAAAATTGACATCTGTACCCGAATGGAAGCCCGAGAAGAGCTTATTCAACACCACGTTCTGTCTGAGTAGCCTCCTACCTGATGGCATGAACATCAATTTTGCTAATTTCCCCTCCCCTTCTTTCTTTATCCGTTGCCCATTCTGGCTCCACTTTTACTCCTTCCCCTCAACTCCCTATCACCTCCTTTAGGTTTCCCTCCTCTTCCCCTTTCTCCTATGGTTCACTCTCCTCTCCTATCAGATTCCTTCTTCAGCCCTTTACCTTATCCACTTACCACCTCCCAGCTTCTCAATTCATCCCCTCTCCCCAACCCACCTGGTCTCACCTATCATCTGCCAGTATGTATTCCTTCCTCTCCCCCTATCTTCATATTCTGGCTTTTTCCTCTTCCTTTTACAGTCAGTCCTGATGAAGGGTTTCAGCCCGAAACAGCGACTGTTTATTCCGCTCCATAGAGTTCCTCCAGCATTTTGTGTGTGTGTGTATGTGTTACTCTAGATTGAGCTGAAGGGCAGGAAGGTTGAGGGGAGGGTGTAAATTGGTATATTACTGTCATACACTGAGGCACAGTTGAAAACCACTGTATTTTGCATGTCATCCATACAGACCGTTGCATAAAATCAGGACATCAAGATAGTACATCATCATCATCAGGTGCCGTGCCCAGTTTGAGCTTTGACTGCCATGGCCCACACACTTCTGTTTCAGGTCAAGTGGATCAACTCATTGGTATTCATTGCCAGTTCTCTGGCTGCTGTCTCCATCATCATTTGTCTTTGCCTTCCTCTTGCTTTCTTCCCTTCAATCTTTCCCATAATTACCGTGCATTCTGACTCGTCTTTCCTAATCACATGTCCGATGAAGTTACATTGCCTTTTCATGATCTCATACATCATTTCTCTTTTTGTGCTTGCTCCGTTCATGACATTCTCGTTGGATATTCGTTTCGTCCATGATATTCTTTGCATCCTCCTCAAAAACCACATCTCTGCTGCTTCAATTCGTTTCCTCATGTTACTAGATGTTGTCCAACATTCTGAGCCATATAACATAACTGGATAAACATAACATTTCAGTTCTCTTAGGCGGGTTGTCATGCCTAGTTTAATATTGGTCAGTATACTCTTCATTCTTGTAAAGGTGTCTTTTGCCATCCCTATTCTTCTTTTGATGTCTATGTCACACCTGCCATCTGATGTCACCCAGCTTCCTAAGTAGCAAAAGTTCAGTACTTGTTTATGTCTTCCTCGTTTATTCTCAGCCTGCAGATAGGATTCTCCTTCTTTTTGGATAGCACCTTACATTGTCTTTTTGTAATTGATAGATAGACCCATTTTTGCACTTTCGTCAACAACTGTATCTTATTTTTTGTAATATTGTTTCACTGTACACATTAAACAAATCGGGAGAAAAAACACCCATGTCTAACGCCTCTTGATTTTCGTAAACTGACTCACTTCTCCAGTGGCAGTTTGTTCCCAGTACAGATTTCCGATTAGGCAGAGGTTTTTCGAATCTAGATGTAGAGTTTCCTGTAATACTTCAAATAACTCATTGTGCTTCACTTTATCAAATGCTTTTGTGTAGTCGATAAAATAAACAAACAAATCTTTTTGCACTTGAATAGCTCATTCTGATAGTAGCCTTAACATCAATATCGCATTTCTTGTACCTTTGTCTTTCACAAAACCACTTTGTTCTTTACTTATTTCAGCTTGTATCTTACTTTTAGCTCTTGTCATCAAAATTCTTAGAAGTATCTTGGTGATATGGCTCATTAAACTTATGGTCCTATGTAATTCACATTCTATCGCTCCAGGTTTCTTAGGAAGAGTGATAAATACTGATTTTTTTCATCTCTTCTGGTATTATTCCAGTCTCATCAATGTCATTGATTAAATCAGTAAGTTTTTCAATTCCATAAACTTCAAGGGCGATAATTTGTTCTATTACTAATTCATCAAGACCTGCTGCCTTTCCTTTCTTCATCTTATTTATTGCATTACGAACTTCAGATTTTAAAATTCTGGGACCTTCAATGGTCTTCTTAATTTCTGGTTTTAAACCTAAATAACTGAAGAATAACTAGTGTTGGCGTGTGGCCTAGTGGATAAGGCATCGGTCTAATGATCTGAAGGTCACTGGTTTGAGCCTCAGCTGAGGCAGTGCGTTGTGTCCTTGAGCAAGTCACTTAACAACACATTGCTCTGCGATGACACCGGTGCCAAGCTGCTTGGGTCCTAGTGCCCTTCCCTTGGACAACATCGGTGGCGTGGAGAGGGGAAGGCTTGCAGCTTGGGCAACTGCCGGTCTCCCATACAACCCTGCCCAGGCACAAATCCATGGTGTCACGAGACTAATGAATGCCTATTTATTTTAACTAAAGAAGCAAAAACCTGAACAATCCCCTTGACTACTCGCAATTAATTAAAGAAGAAAACTTTTTGAGACAAAAATTTACAATTGAAGTAAGGAATAGATTTCAAAGTCTAGAAATTGAATTTGTTGAAAATGATAGCAAACATGTAGAAATGAAGTAAAAGATGCCTTGGTAGAATCAGCAAAGTCAGTGATTCCTAAAAAAAAAGGCACAAAGATAAATGGATGACAGATAAAATCGACAATCTAATGGAAGAAAGCAAATCCTTTAGAATGTAAGTCCTTAAATAAAAAAGTTAAAAGCTTATGTCAAAAAGCCAATGAAGAATGGTTAAACCAGGAATGTGAGCAACGAGAAAGAATCCCTATTACTGATCCAAAAAGGTTACATCAACAGATCAAGAATATCACTAGTAAAAAGATCCTCTTCTTCAGGTGGATGTTTGAAAGCAAAGGACGGTACCATTATCATGGAAAAAGATGAGATTATGAACAGATGGACTGAGTATGTTCAGGAATTGTTTGAAGACGATCGAGGTGAAAAACCAGAAATTAAGAAGAACATTGAAGGTCCATGATAGTACAAGGGAAAATAATAACAGAATGCAGAATAATGTGTTACAATTACATAGAAAGTGGAGTGCAGGCAGACAGTACTGTCCAAGACAACAAGGTAGATTGTGAGGGCAAGAGTCCTAATTGTATAAGAGAACCATTCAGCAGTCTTATAACAACAGGATAGAAGCTGTCACTGAACCTGGTGATATGAGCTTTCAGAGGATTTCTAAGGTGAGTTACTGCGGTGTGGGGAGCATAAGGGAAGTCAGATTCCGACTTGTTTATTTACCATATGTACATTGAACTATTCAGTGAATTGCATCATTTGTGTTAACAACCAACACAACTAAGGACATGCTGGGGACAGCCCACAACCATTCTGGCGCCAACATGGTACATTAACAACTTTCAGCAGAACAACATAGAACACAACAAGCAACAAAACAACAACAACAAAAAAAAACACTTTTCAACACAGCCACCCACGTATTTATGGAATCCTCCAACCCTAGGACAGCCCTTCTTCAGCCTCCTGTGGACACAGAGATTCGCAGACATTGAGCTTCAACTTGGCCAGCTCAAGACCTAAGATCTAGGCTTCTGCAGATTTCCGGATTTCTGATCGGCCTTCCGGCTTTGATCTTCGACATTGATGCCAGGGCTCGCCAATGACAATGAATGAGGACCTTGAACAGTAGACCTCAAACTGCAGTCTCACTGAGTAGTGTACCAATCGGGGTCACCGGCCCTGGTGCTTGCTATCGCCATAGAACTCTGATTCCAGAGCTGAGGTCCACTCGGTGACAGGGGGAGGCCTCCAGCCCGCGTCTTCACAGGTCCGACCACTGATGTCCTTTATTGCTGACCTTCAAGCATGGAGCAGAGACAGAGGCCTATACTAACACATGTAAAATGCGGAGGAACTCAGCAGGTCAAGCAGGAAAGGAATAAAGAGGTGATGTTTCTGGCCATGGCACCCCCTCCCCCACACTGCCTGAACTGCTGAGTTGCTCCAGCATTTTGTGTGTGTTACTCTGGATTTCTGACATATGAAGGATCTCTTGCGTTTGTGAGAGGCCTAGACTCTTATCTGACCCCTAATTCCTTCACATTTACTTATTTAGATAGAGAGCACAGAATACATCCTTCAAGCTGCGCTGCCCAGCAACCCCTGGTTTAACCCTAGCCTAATCATGGGGCAATTTACAATGACTAATTAACCTCCTTGCCGGTACGTCTTTGGACTGTGTGAGGAAACTAGAGCACCAGTAGAAAACCCATGCATTATATGGGGAGGAAGTACAAACTCCTTACAGAGATTGAGCTCCGAACTCTGATGCCCCGAATTGTAATATCTGTCCCTAAACCCTATCCATCCCCTATCTCCACTCCCTGTACCCAAAACCATCCCTACAGTCTGCAGTGAGGCCAATGCTTGTGACTCTTCGGGTGATACACCTTGTCGTGCCTCACTAACAGGTGAATGACTGAGGATCTGGAAGTGTCGCAGTCCATCATTGCTTGCCCCCAACTCTCATCCCACTCCATTGACCTGCTTCATGTTGTGAGCTAACTTAATTAATCTTGGGTTGACAACTTTGATGACCCTTGGGGGGGGGGCGGGGGAAAATACTTCTACTATCTAATGGTGCTTTAACCAGAAATTGTGTCAGAACAGAGATATTTAATTCTGTTTATTTATTTCGTGACTTACTTTTCAGTAGCATACACTTATTGAGCTTGTAGTTAAAAGTTGGCAGGGTAAAGTTAAACAATCACTAAAACACAGGTGGGCGAGAGGAGATAAGATCGAGGTGCATGGAATTTGAAGAGGGTGAGGTAGAATGAATGAGGATTTATTTTCCACAACACAGGTGCTTAAATCTAAAACTATTAGTGCAAAAGTAGGTAAGTTATAATTACTTACTTATGATGGAGGTGTATACAAAATGATAAGAGGATAGATCGTGTGGACAGCCAGAGACTTATTTCCCAGGATGCAAATGGCTTATACAAGAAGGCAAAGTTCTGAGGTGATTGGAGGAAAGTACAGGCAGCTGTCAGCGGTAGGTTTCTTTGACAGAGGGTGGTGGGTGCGTGGTACATCCTGCCAGGGGTAGTGGTAGAGGCAGATACATTAAGGGGCATTTAAGAAATTCGTAGATAGCCATATAGTTAATAGAAAAATGGAAAGTTGTGTAGGAGGGAAGAGTTAGATTGATCTTGGAGTAGGTTAACAGCTCCTGGGCCAAAGAACCTAAACTGTGCTGTAGTGTTCTATATTCTGTGTTCAATGACACACTAGCCTTCATCATTCAGGGCATTGACTATAGGAGTTGGGATGTTGTGTGAGGCTGCACCTGGATTTTGGATACCGTGGTATAGGAAAAGCTTATTAAACTAGAAAGAGTGCAAATGTTGCCAGGACTCGAGGGCTGAGGTTGGACAGGCAAGGACTTGGAGCACAGGGGGACTGGGGGGGGGGGGGGGGGGGGGGTGGCGATCTTAAAGAGGCTTATAAAATCATGAGGAGCATAGATAAAAGAAAGAAAGAAAAGATAAATTAGTTTTAATTGTCACAAGTACATCAAAACATACAGTTTTGTGTCAAATCAAATCAGTGAGGATTGTGCTGGGCAGTCTGCAAGTGTTCCGGCTCCAGCATAGCATGCCCACAATTCACTAACTACATCTTTGGAAAGTGGGAGAGACCGGTATTGGTCCATGGCATAAAAAGTGGTTGGGGAAAAAAGTATAGAGGGATATGGGTCAAATGCTGGCAAATACCAAGCTAGGCTCTTATCTTTGGAGCAAAGAGGCACCTTGATAGTAGTGTGCAAGATGATAAGAGGCACAGATAGAGTGGACAGAGACTTTTCCCAAGATGGAAATGGCTAATTTTAAGGTGATTGGAGGGTAGTATAGTGGGGAATGTCAGAGGTAGGTGTCTGACACAGAGTGCTAAGTTTGCACAGCCATGTGTAGTGGCAGAGGCAGATACATTAGGAACATTCATGAGAATCTTAGATAGGGACATGGATGAAAGGAAAAAATGGAGAGTTCTGTGCGATGGAAGGGTTATATTGATCTGGGAGTAGGTGAGGTGGTCAGCACAACATTGTGGCCGAAGGGTCTGAACTGTGCTTACTGTTGTATGTTCTGAATGGGACGAGCTTTATGGTATTTTCAGTCGGTATGGATGATTTGAACCGAAGGGCCTTCTTCCTTGTATTAGCAAGGAAACAGCGTGGAGAAGACAGTTTAATCTCCAACAGAGGAGGGGGATCAGAGTAGTTGTTTAGGTCAAGTGTGTAATTAGTGGGAGGAGAAACAGTCTGGCAGAGAGAGGAAGTGAGAATTTTATTTATTTCATTACTGAGGTACAGCATGGAATAGGCCCTTCTGGCCCTCAGACCACGCTGCCCAGCAATCCCCTAATTTAATCCTAGCCAAATTTACAATGACCAATTAGCCTACCAATCAGTACGTCTTTGGACTGTGGGAGAAAACCAGAGCACCCAGAGGAAACCCACACAGTCACAGGGAGAACTTACACATTCCTTACGGGCAGCAGTGGGAATTGAACCCTGGTCGCCTGTACTGTAAAGTGCTGTGCTAACCACTGCACTACTGTGCATGATGGTGAAGGTGGGGGCTACACAGGGCCAGCATCCATTGTGCAAATTAGATTTTTCTTCCCCCAGTAAGTGAAGATTGAGTGAATTCAAAGCTGCGTCTATTTTAATGCAAAGTGTGTAACAAGTAAAGTAGATGTACTCAAAGTTGATGTTTCCAATTGTAGGGGAGTCTAGGACCAGAGGACACAGACTCAGAATAGAGGGACATCCATTTAGAGCAGAGATGAAGAGTAAGTACTTTAGCCAGAGGGTGGTGTGGCTGTAGAATTCATTGTCTGTGGAGGCCAAATTGTTGGGTATTTTTAAAGCAGAGGTTCATAGTCAGGACATTAAATGTTACAGGGAGAAGGCAGGAGAATGGGGTTGAGAAGGATAATAAATCAGCCAGGATGGAATGGTGAATGCTCAATAAGCTGAATGCCCTAATTCTCCAATGTCTTGTTTTATGGTCTAAAGCTTTAATGGAGATGAGGAGCTGCTATACTGTTGCTATCACTGGAACATGGCTGAGAGTCGGACAGGACTAGCAACCCAATATCTCAGGGTATGGGGTTTCCAGAGGAGACGGCTCATGTAAGTGGAGAGGAAGTATTGCACTGCACGTTAGAGACTAAAGCAAGATATCCTAAAAAGGTCCTCAAACAAGACCACATGGGTAGAGATTACAAACAAAAAGAGTGTTGTCTCTTTTCCGGTGTGTATTACAGACCTCCCAACAGTCAACAGGAGATAGAGGGACAGTAATCAGATATCAGGGTTGTCGTACAAGGGGACTTTGTTTACCTAAATTTTAATTGGCATTGCCTTATTAATAAAGGCTCTAAGGTTGGCATTTTTGAGGTATGTCCAGGAGACCCTTATGACAGTGTATAGATCAAGGATCAACTTTATTCGTCATGTATATTTACATGTATTCAGAATTTGCTGTGGTGTGTTGGTCAGGATGTGACATGCAGCGAAAAACAACATTCAACATTCAAAATAAATGTACTATCAAAGTACATATATGTCACTATATAAAATCCTAAGATTTACTTTCTTGCGTGCGTTCTCAATAAATCTATAGAATAATAGCCATAACAGAATCAATGAAGGATCGCACCGACTTAGGCACACCATCTGAGGCTGTGTTTTCTGGTCTTAGACTCATTCACCGTAGGAAACATCCTCTCCATATCCACCAGTTCTCAAGGCCTTTTATCACTCAATAGGTTTCAATGAGGTCACCCCTCATTCTTCTGAATTCCAATGAATACAGGCCCTGAGCCATCAAACGCTCTCCATATGAAAAGCCATTCAATCCAGAAATAATTTTTGTGAACCTCTTTTGAATCTTCTCCAATTTCAGTACATGCTTTCTAAGATAAAGAACCCAAAACTGCTCATAATACTCCAAGTGAGACCTCATGAGTCCCTTATAAAGCCTCAGCATTACATCCTTAATTTTATATTCTAGTCTTCTTGAAATGATTGCTAACATTGCATTTGCCTTCCTCACCGCCAACTCAACCTGCCAATTAACCTTTAGGGAATCCTGCACAAGGACTTCCAAGTCAATCTGTGCCTCAGCTTTTTTGAATTTTCTCTCCATTTAGAAAAGTCTATCCTTTTATTTCTTCAAGTGCATGGCAATACACTTCCCTACACTGTATTCCATCTGCCACTTCTTTGCCCATTCTCCTAGTCTGTCTAAGTTCTTCTGTAGCCTCTCTACTTCCTCAAAACTTCCTGCCCTCCACAAATCTTCATATCAGAAGCAAACTTTGCAACATCCATCATCCAAATCATTGACATATAACTTAAAAAGAAGCAGTCCTAACACAGATCCCTGTGGAGCACCACTGGTCACTGACAGAAAAATCTCCCTTTATTCTCACTCTTTGCCTCCTGCCAATCAGCCACTGCTTTATCCATGCTAGAATCTTTCTTGTAATACCATGGGCTCATAGCTTGTTAAGCAGCCTCGTGTAGCACCTTGTCAAAGGCCTTCTGAAAATCAATGTAAACAACATCAATCGATTCTCCTTTAGAGATCCCCCACCACCCAGGACATGCTCCCTTCTCAATGATACTATCAGGAAGAAGATGCAGGAGACTCCAGACTAACACCACCAGGTTCAGAAACAGTTACTACCCCTCAACCATCAGGCTCTTGAGTCAAAGAGGCCATTCTTTTAAGTCTGCCGGTGTTTCGAGAGGTTTGGCTGATGTGGCTCTGGCGAGATCAGGCTTGGGCAAGGGGACGTTTCTCTCTTTTTGTTCTGACTGGTTTATTCCTCCTCTGTTAGGGCATAGTAGTGTAGTGAGAATGGCTCCAGGGGCAGTGTTTTGTACTCTGGGATGTGGGAAGTCAGGGAGACCTCCAGTCTCCTGGATAAACCCATCTGCACCAGGTGCACTAGCTTGTCTACTTCCTGGTTGTTCTTGCATTCATGATCTTTGGTGATTAGGCCTGTTTCCGAGTCTGCTGGCCCTGGCATGGATGCTGTGTAGCCTTCTCCCTGATGAGAGTGGGACCGACAGTGGGACCGACATCATTCATGATGTTACTGGCACCTGTCTGTATAAATGTCCTTGATGGTGGGTAGGCTGGTGCCAGTGTTGTGTTAGGCAGTTACTGCTGCTGCTTCTGTTCTGCTGAGCATTGTGGGCATGCTATGTCGGAATGCATGGTGATACTTGCGAGCCGCCCTCAGCGCTTAAAGTTATAGGGCACTGTAGCACTAAAACAATCCTCTTGGCCCATCCAGTCCATGCCAAACTATTGCTCTGCCTAGTCCCATCAACCCACTCCAGTCCATAGCCCTCCATACCCCTCCCATCCATGTACCTACCCAAACTTCTCTTAAATGTTGAAGTTGAACCCACATCCACCACTTCCACTGTCAGCTCGTTCCACACTCTCACCACCCTCTGAGTGAAGAAATTCCCCCTCCTGTTCCCTTAAACATTTCATCTTTCACTCCTGACCCATGACCTTTTGTTCTAGTCTCACCCACCCTCAGTGGAAAAAGCCTGCTTACATTTACCCTATCTACACACCTCATAATTTTGTATACTTCTACCAAATCTCTCCCCATTTTCTTATGCTGTTGTGGTTGTGTTGGTTGTCAACGCAAGCGACGCATTTCACTGTATGTTTTGATGTACATAAATAAATAAATCTCAATCTGATTCTGAAAGCCATGCAGGAACATGACTCGAAGTGTGATGTAGTGATACCTCTCAACCCACTAAGATCCCTTAGGAGATGTGTGCAGCTCCAGATTCCAGCGTCTGCAGTCACTTATGGCTCCATTCTCAACTTGTCAGAGTGTTCCAGGTGTACGTTTCCTCCTCCATTCCTTTATCTTTCAATCTTCTCTCCGTATCCCACTGAAAGGCCAAGTGGATTACGATGTACTTAGACTTTCTGTGAATCTGGCTGCATTCCTTTATCAGAGTGCATGAACTGCTTTATTCAAGAGTGCTTAGTGTCACTTTTCAGAACACAAGTGTAAAGAAGAACAAAATGATTTTTACTCTGGATCTAGTGCAGCATAAAAAACATACTAAGCATAAAAGGAAACAATAAAAAACACAAAAATACACAATAAATAAAAATATGAAAGCAATTATATAAAACGCAATGTGCAAGTAACTGTTATCTACTTAAAATCAGTCTATACATAGACTAATTGTATGTATGTACACAAAGTGATGCTAGGTGGTGTGTATTTAGTGGTGCAGGGGTGAGTTTGTGGGTGGACGTGTTGATTAACCTGACGGCTTGGGGGAAGTAACTGTTTTTCAGTCTGCAGGTTCTGGCATGGATGCTGCTCAGCCTCTTCCCTAATGGGAGTGGGACAAACAGTCCATGAGCAGGGTGGGTAGGATCTGTCCTGATATTGCTGCCCTTTTTTCCACCTTTCTCTATATGTGCTTGATGGCGGGTGGGGTCACTTCTCTGGGAGGGATTCGGTAATCCAGGAGCCCTGGGGTTATATCAGTGCCTATGTTCTCAGAATCCCTGTCTGCATTGAGAAAATTAGCCGTCAGCTTTACTGCCTGAGGTCCGTTCCAGAGACAAAAATACAATGTTGGAACAGACATCCTGAACACATATGGAGATGTCATTTGGTCTGTGTGCACACTGCAGTACTTGAAGTCAGCACTAGAGGGTAGTCATTGTATTCTTGGAGCTGTTCAAAGCAGCCCGTGGACTGGCCGGCCTGGCGCTCTGTCCAATGGGATGAGCTGTTTCTTGCCTGGCCCTTTCCAGCCAGGAGCACAGAAAACCCTGCCTAGCTGATTGTTATCCGGCTGGATTGCGGTCTGAAGGGCCAAACCAGTGCACACAGCACTTTCAAAGTTCAAAGTAAATTTATTAACAATGTAATTTAATCAAAGCAACTCAATTTTTTTTTGTATTGGAACAGTTTGTCTTCTTTTGCACATTGGTTGTTCGTTGGTTGTTGTGTGTAGTTGTATTTCTTTAGTCCTCAGGAGGGATCTCGGCCTGAAACATCGACTGTTTATTCTTTTCCATGGATGCTGTCTGACCTGCTGAGTTCCTCCAGCATTTTGTGTGCATTCCTCTAGATTTCCAGCATCTGCAGATTTTCTTGTGTTTATATTTTTTGTATCCAACGTGAATGCCCGCAAGAAGGTGAATCTCAGGGAAGTGTATGGTGTCATATACATATTTCAATAATAAATTTATTTTGAACATTGAAGTATATATATGTCACCTTGAGACACATTTTATTGCAGGCATTTACAGTAGAACAAAGAAATGCAATAGAATCAATGATAAACCACATTGTTATCCACATTGCTTCAGGATCTTGATGGTTGACACATAATAGCTGTTCCTGAACCTGGTGCTATAGGACCTGAGGCTCCTGTACCTCCTTCCCGATTTCAGCAGTGAGAAGAGAGCATGGCCTAGGATGGTAGGGGTCTTTGACGTTGGATGCTGCTTTCCTGAAGCAGCACACCTTGTATATGTGCACAATGGTGGGGAATGCTTTTCCTGTGATGGACTGAGCTGTGTCCATTACTTTTTGTAGGCTTGTAGTTGGTCAATGGCTTATCTTAACTCTCTAATTAGTGTCCTGAAAACCAACAGCCAGCCACTTAAAGCAGCCTTATATCTCTGAATCACAGCCTCTGCAACAAGCTCAATCCCAGCGCTGTCATTTCCTCTATGTAATAAATCAGCCATGATTGAATGACAGAGCAGACTTGATGGGCTGAATGGCCTAATTCTGCTCATATGTCTGACAGTCTTATAGATACTGGATGATGGGGTGTGGTGGGGAAATCACCCCACAAATCTGTTAACTCTGTTGTGGACACCACTTAGCACATCATGGGAGGTAGCACCTCCTCTATGGACTCTGTTTATATTTCTTGCTACCTCAGTAAAGCAGATGGCATAATCAGGCACCCCAGACATTCTGTCTTCTCCCCTCTCTCACTGGGCAGAAAGCACGTACGACCAGGTTAAAGGGCAACTTCTATCCCCTGTTATCACACTGTTAGTGCGACGAGATGGACTCTTGACCTCACAGTCCACCTCGTTCTGATCTTGCACTTTGCTGCTTACCTGCACTTTCTCGGTAGCTATTACCCTTTATTCTGCATTGTTATTGTTTTACCTTGTCTGCCTGCATTGTGTGATGATCTGATCTGTATGAACAGTATGCAATATGAGCTTTTCACTGCATCTCGGTACATGTGACAATAATAAACCAATTCCATTGCCAATGCTGGATTAGTCACCTAGGTTTCTTGGCAGTGTTGAGGCACTTCTAGTGAAGTGTTGACTGCTGTTTGTGTCGATGTTGTTAGAACAGCTTTAGTGGGAAGCACTCTTGTCTTCATGACATTAGGTGGTGGTTCCACTGTAGTGCAGAAAATCTGGGCTATCTTCCTCCTGCAGCACTGCTGAAGGCAGGATTTTTCCGACCAGGTGGGTAAGCACTGTTTGATTACCTAACAGATCATAGAACAGTACAGCACAGGCCTTTGGGCCCATCTGCTCTGTGTTGACCTGCTCCTCTGCCTAGTCTCATTATAAGACCATAAGACATCGGGGCAGAATTATGTCATTCAGCCGTGCCATTCCATCATGGCTGATTTACTATCCCTCTCAACCCCGTTCTCCTGCCTTCTCCCTGTAACCTTTGACATCTTGATTGATCAAGAATCTATCAACCTCTGCCTTGAATAAATGAATTGGACTGCACAGCTGTCTGTGGCAATGAATTCCACAGACTCACTACCTGCTGGCTAAAGAACTATTTACTTATCTTTGTTCTAAATGGATGACTTTCTATTCTGAGGTTGTTCTCTCTGGTCCTAGACTCCCCCACCATAGGAAACATCCTCTCCACATCTTTCAATATTGGAGAACTATCATTTCCCTCCCATCCATATACCTATCCAAATGTCTCTTAGATGGTGAAGTGTCGAAAAATGGTTCCATCGTGGAAGAATTGAGAGCCATTCAGCCTCTGCAGTCTGTTTCACCCGTTTACGCTTGGATTGTACACATGTAGTACAGCACAGAAAAAAAAACCTTCAGCCCACAGTGTTGTGACAAACGAGTTTTGCTAATGACTCCTAATCCTTTCTGCCTGCACAAGATCACATATCCACCCATTCTCTGCATATCCATGTGCTTAATGTATTGTGAATAAAGTCACCAGCGACACTGAAGCTAGTGGATTTAGTAGTGTATTATTCAACAAAAATGAGCAACAGGCATCATATTCGAGAATCTCTTGGAAGAAGGGGCCTGCCCGACCCAATATTACCTGGCATGTTTATTTGCTAAATCAAAGATAACAGCAGGATAATTTTATAGTTACAATATCTCTACAGTGCTTCCTTTAAATTACATATAGTTTTCATACACCTCCTTCTTCACACCCACACTCTAGACAACCAAAATGAATGTTAATCCCCTCTGCGTATGCAGGGTTCGAAGGTTGAAGTAGAGTGTTTCGTTGTTTGCAATTGACCCCAGTCTGCAGCTTCAGGAAACCCATAGTTCTGAGCTGTGTTTTAAACTTCATCTGCAATCCACGTTCAAATCTGAAGAGTGGCTGCTGTTGAAATTAATATTTGCTATGTACCCAAACTCCGGAATGTACCCTAACACCCAAGAGCCTGTTAAACATCTTTATTGCATGTGCCCTCACCACCACAGCTAGCGGCACATTCCAGACATGTACCACTCTGTAAAAATAACCCTACCCTGCACAGCTTTGATAACTCCTGTCACTTTCTAGCTATCTTCCTTCCCCTACCCCCACTTTTTTATTCTGCCATCCCCCCCAGTCCTGAAAAAGGGTCACAGCCCGAAATGCCACAATTTCCGCATGTAGCCTCCGTGCCCCCATTTTACCCCCATTCACCTAGGGTCAACCGCCGTCGCCCCGCCAAAAGTGTAATACTTTGGTGTAAATACAGTGTGATACCCCCCCAGTACACGCTCGCAACACAAATACCAGACAATACACCAAAGGCGAGTAAATAATTGCAACTTTATAGTTATTTCCTGGTGATGGGTTAGTAGAAACAGATAACCTAAAGACGCCAAATCAATAAGTTTATCAGTTTGTGCACATAATATTTTAATACATTGGAGCTCACGCCTCTGGTTCCATCCACAATGACCTTCCGAGCCTTCGGCCACCGTCCGAACCGCCGACATCCAGTATCCGCCGCCCTAGAACCGCTGTCCGCTCCTCACACGTCCGTCCTCCTCGCTCTCCTCCCGAAAAAGACTGCAAACTCCCGCTCAGCTCACACGTACAAGATAGCATAACAATTCTCCATTGGTTAGTTCCCCCCTTATCTGCAGTTATAACCCAAATATTCCAGACACAGAAACCCATTACAGCATTAAATAACAATACAGAGAAGCCATTTTGTTAGCCTGAACAGTTAACACCACAGTTACTGGTACTGAGAGTCCTACACACAGATCATGCTTGACCTGCCAAGTTCCTCCAGCATTTTGTGTGTGTGCCTTGGTTATTATTCTTACACATACCAATTGAAAAGCTTGTTTTGCATGCTGCTCCTATAGATCAAATCAATACACAGTGCACTGAGATAGAATATCTCTAGAAAATTGGGGTTCCCAACCTTTTTTGTCATCAACCCTTACCATTAACTAAGGGGTCTGTGGAACCCAGGTTGGGAATCTCTGCTCTAAACCTTTCTATCCATGTACCTGCCCGTATGTCTTTTAAATATTGTAATTGTACCTGCCTCAACCACTTCATCTGGCTGCTTGTTCCATGTACCCACGCCTTCTAGGTGAAGAAGTTGCCCCTCAGGTCCCCTTTAAATCTTTCCCCTCTCACCTTAAACCTCTACACTCTTGTTTTTAGATTCTGCAGTCCAGAGGAAAGCAACAGTTTGAGCTTATCTCCGCCCGTTGAACTAGAATATTCCCAGAAAATTGCCTCACACCTGCCTACCATTATCTAAGGGGTCCATGAAGCCCAGGGTAGGAACCCCTGCTCTAAGCCTTTTCTATCAATGTCTTTTAAGTGGTGTAATAGCACCAGCCTCAGTCACTCCTTCTGGCAGCTCGTTCCACATGGTCCCCATTCCCTGTGTGGAAAAAATGCACCTCAAGTCCCTTTTCAGTCTTTGCCCTGTCACTGTAAACCTACGCCCTTAGTTTTAGACTCCACTACCATGGGGAAAAGAGCTATCAAATCTGCAGGTGTTCTGGTAAATATTTATCTGTAACTATGGCTACATCATTATGTGGTTGTCGACATATGTGGGAGCTTGTTGGATATAAGTGTGACTGTCACATTTCCTACACTGGAACTACAATGTTGGGAGAAAGGCAGGACTGGCAGCCGTGCTGTAGGTCTAAATAAAAAAATACTGAACTGAACAGTTGAAGGAAATTAGCTGTTCTTGAACCCCGGGAAGTGGGATTTCAGGCTTCTATACAAAATACAAGCATGAATAGAAGATTGGCTGACTGGCAGTAGGTAAAGAGTTGGAATAAAGAGTGGGAAGCCATTTCTGGTTGACAGCTGGTGGCTAGTGGTGTTCCACTGAGGTCTGTGTTCAGATCACTTATTTTCACATTACAGGCCACTGATTTGGATGACAGAATTGTTGAGTTTGCAGACAATACAAAGATCGGTAGAGGGGCAGGTAGTGTTGAGGAAGCAGGGAATTTGCAAAAAGACTTGGATTATAGTGCTACTGTAGCATAGTGGCTAGCAAGATGCTATTACAGCTCAAAGCACTGTAGTTCAGAGTTCAATCCTAGCATCCTCTGTAAGGAGCTGGTATGTCCTCCCCTTGGACTGCATGTCATCTTGGACAATGTCTCCCATCCACTCCATAATGTACTGGTTAGGCACAGGAGTACATTCAGCCAGAGACTCATTCCACCAAGATGCAACACTGAGCGTCATAGGAAGTCATTCCTACCTGTGGCCATTAAACATTACAACTCCTCCCTCGGAGTGTCAGACACCCTGAGCCAATAGGCTGGTCCTAGACTTATTTCCACTTGTCATAATTTACTTAGTATTATTATTATGTATGGTTTTATATTGCTAAATCTCTACACTATTCTTAGTTGGTGCAATTAACAAAACCCATTTTTCCCTCGGGATCAATAAAGTATGTCTGTCTGTCTGTTTACATAGGATTTCTCCATGTGTTCCAGTTTCCCCCCACAGTCCAAAGACGTACTGTTTAGTTGGTGACAGTAAATTGTCTCATAATTAGTCTAGGTTTAAATCTAGGGTTGCTGGCAGAAAGTATGAAAGGGCCAGAAGGGTCTATTACACTCTGTCTCAAAATAAATAAATAAATGGGTTGGAGGAATGGGCAAAGTACTGACAGGTGGAATATAATATAGGGAAGTGCATGGTCATGCACTTTGATAGAAGGAATAAATTCAGAAGTGCAAAGGAACTTGAGAGTCCTTGTGCAGGATTCCCTAAAGGTTAACTTGAAGGTTGAGTTGGTGGTAAGGAAGACAAATAAAATGCTAGCATTTATTTTGAGAGAGCTAGAATATAAAAGCAAGGAAGTACTGCTGAGCCTTTACAAGGCATTGGTCAGACCAGACTTTATACCAGAGTATCGTGAACAGTTTCGGGCCCCCTATCTGAGAAAAGATGTGATGGCATTGGAGAGTTTCACGAGAATGGTTCCGGAAATGAAAGGGTTAACGTATGCTGATGGTTCTGGGCCTATACTCACTGGTGTTTAGAAGAATGGGGGTGGGGGATTGCATTGTAACTTATCAAATATTGAAAGGCTTAGATAGAGTGGAAGTAAAAAGGATGTTTCCTATAGTGGAGGAGTCTAGGACCAGAGGACACAGCCTCAGAATAGAGGGACGTCTGTTTAGAACAGAGATGAGGAGGAATTACTTTAGCTAGAGGGTGGTGAATCTGTGGAATTCATTGCAACAGACAGCAGTGGAGGCCAAATCACTGGATATATTTAAAGCATGAAGGAGGTGTGGGATGGGATGAAGATCATCACCGGATGCGGTGCAAAGCGGAGGGCGAACATAAGTGGAGATGTGGAGAAAGCGAACCAGCTGAACAACTTCTTCAACAGGTTCGACAGCTCAATCTCATCCTCACCGCAGAAATCCACACCAGGCTTACTTCCCTCACAGGAAAATAGCCACTCACAGGAGACCTTGCCCACGCCCAGGATTACGGCTGCACAAGTGGAAGGTCAACTGAGGAAGATCTGTACCAGCAAGGCGGCTGGACTGGATGGAGTTTCCCCACGATTACTGAGGGCCTGTGCGACTGAGCTGGGAGAACCACTACAGCGCATCTTCAACATGAGCCTGGAGCAGAGAAGAGTACCCAGACAGTGGAAAACATCCTGTATTGTCCCAGTACCGAAGAAACCACAACCAAAGGAGTTGAATGACTTCAGACCTGTTGCCTTGACGTCGCACGTGATGAAGACCATGGAGCGGCTGATAATACAGAATCTGAGGCCACAAACCAGGCACGCCCAGGATCCTCTTCAGTTTGCGTATAAGGAGAAGGTGGGAGTGGAGGATGCTATCACGTATTTGCTGCACAAATCACTCTCTCACCTAGAGGGGGTCAGTTGTGCTGTGAGGATTACATTCCTTGACTTCTCTAGTGCCTTTAACACCATCCAGCCCAAGATCTTAAGGCACAAACTAACGGAGATGGGAGTAGACTCTCACATGGTGGATTGGATAGTGGACTACTTGACAGATAGACCTCAGTATGTGCGGTTGGGAGACTGTAGGTCTGACACGGTGGTCAGCAGCACAGGGGCGCCGCAGGGAACCGTACTCTCTCCGGTCCTGTTCACCTGTACACATCAGACTTCCAATATAACTCAGAGTCCTGCCATGTGCAGAAGTTCGCTGATGACACGGCCATAGTGGGGTGTGTCAGGAATGGACAGGAGGAGGAGTATAGGAAACTGATACAGGACTTTGTGATATGGTGCAACTCAAACTACCTGCGTCTCAATATCACCAAGACCAAGGAGATGGTGGTGGACTTTAGGAGATCTAGGCCTCATATGGAGCCAGTGATCATTAATGGAGAATGTGTGGAGCAGGTTAAGACCTACAAGTATCTGGGAGTACAGTTAGATGAGAAGCTAGACTGGACTGCCAACACAGATGCCTTGTGCAGGAAGGCACAGAGTCGAATGTACTTCCTAAGAAGGTTGGCGTCATTCAATGTCTGTAGTGAGATGCTGAAGATGTTCTATAGGTCAGTTGTGGAGAGCGCCCTCTTCTTTGTGGTGGCGTGTTGGGGAGGAAGCATTAAGAAGAGGGACGCCTCACGTCTTAATAAGCTGGTAAGGAATGCGGGCTCTGTCGTGGGCAAAGTACTGGAGAGTTTAACATCGGTAGCTGAGCGAAGGGCGCTGAGTAGGCTATGGTCAATTATGGATAACTCTGAACATCCTCTACATAGCACCATCCAGAGACAGAGAAGCAGTTTCAGCGACAGGTTACTATCGATGCAATGCTCCTCAGACAGGATGAAGAGTTCAATACTCCCCAATGCCATTAGGCTTTACAATTCTACCGCCAGGACTTAAGAACTTTTTAAAGCTATTATTAATGCTTTTTGAGATGGTGATTTAGATGCATATCATATTTTTTTTTTACTGAGTTAAGTATTGTATGTAATGGGACATTGGAAAAAAGTTGAATTTCCCCATGGGGATGAATAAAGTATCTATCTATCTATCTATCAGAGGTTGATGGGCGAAATGGCCTCATTCAGCTCCTAGGTCTTAAGGTCTAAAAGTCGGAAAAGTCATGTCGCAGTTGTAAAAACGTTTGGTGTACTGTGTGTAATATTGGTCACCACATTACAAGGAGGATGTGGAAGCTTTGGACAGACATAGATCGGTAGCTAGCATCTTTTTCCCAGGTGGAAATGTCAAATTCTGGAGGGCATTGTTTTAAGCAGAGAGGAGGAAAGTTTAAAGGACATAGCTTTCAAGTGAACTGAGAAAAATATAGGGCAGATGTCAAAGGTACATTCTTTACACACAGAGAGTGGAACACCCTGCCAGGGTTGGTGGTGGGGACAGATATATTAGGGAAATTTAAGACACTCTTAGATAGGCACATGGATAATAGAACAATGGATCTTAGAGTAGGTTAAAAGGTTCTGCACCTGAACCGGATGTGGGGTAAAGATATGTCACTGCCAAAGGAATGGCGCTCTTACCCTCTGCTCACCTGCAGGTCACCCTTGCATCCTTGGGCTAAGCACCCCTCGCCCCCCAACTCCAATCAGGGTCACATGATGCCATGGGCACATGAGCAGCCGGTGCATATCACAAGTCCTGGTTATATGACCAATGAGGCCATGCAGACAGACAATCTAAATGATAATGGCTGGAGTCACCCATCTTGTAAAGACACGGCCCAGAAGGCAATGGCAAACCACTTCTGCAGAAAAATTTGCCAAGAGCAATCATGGTTACGGAGACCATGATCCCCCATATTATGTGATGAGGCATGTAGCACTGATGATGATAAACTGTTTACATTTCTACAAGGTGTCAGCACAGAGTGTGGCTGGCTGGTGTCTGGAATGTAGGTGAGGTGGGGAAAGTTGACACATTAGCAGTGTTTAGGTAGGTGCATGAACAGGCAGGAAATGGAGGGATATGGACTATGTGCAGGCGGCTGGGATTAGTATACATTTCCATCATGGTACGAATAGGTCTAGAGGGCTGAAGGGCCTGTTACTCGGCGATACTATTCTACTTTCTATTGCAGCAGTGACTAAATACAAGACCACACAATGCTTTGGGATGCCCCGTGTTTAATACAGATCAGTAATGCAGATTAATGCAATCCATCTCCCTTTCCTGTTGCAGTGTATCGGTGGATACCGAGCTGAGGAGGCTGTGGAGCTGTTAAAGACTTTCTACAAAGCTGAAAACCCCAATGGTTTGTATTTCCTAATTAGATTACATAAAGATAAGTTTTATTTGTTACATGTACATCACCACACTTCCGACATCAACATAGCATGCCCACAATTCTCTAGCCCTAGCCCTAATCAGAATGTGGGAGGAAACCGGAGCACTCAGTGGAAACCCGTGCGGTGATAGCCGGTTGGTCAAACTCTTTGCAGACAGTGGTGGGAACTGAGCGCTGACACTGACCGCTGCTCATTCCCGCGGCCCACCGTTTATGCGTCATCCTCCGTGCAATGTTTAGATGCTTGAATAAAACCAGCTGTGCTTTAATTTTTAAAAATTTCTTTCTCCAATATACAGCACCAAAATCAAAAGTACGGAAGAAGATATAATGCCTGCCTCATCAACCCCACATTTATAGAGCACGTGGCACAGCGCTCGGTGGGTTGAGAGACAATCGCGGTGTTTAACGTGAACTTACTGGATGGAAGAAGTGCGTGGCATTCGACTGAGTCAAGACAGAATAAGAGCAATAACAGCAATTATAGGCAGCATCAGAATATCTCGGAGCCTGTTTCCCTGTCTGGTTAGCAGCCTCGCCCTTCCAGTCAGCCCGCCCATTCTGACAGTTTAACGGGATCTCCTTCCTGTGACACTCCTGCGGAATTCAATACCTACCCTCTGCCTTCTGGTCGGGAATGAGAATCTAAACGTCTGCGGGGGTGTAGGGGTGCCAGGTATGAACATGTTCCCCACCACTTTGATTTGGGTGTATCACAGCTCCCAAATCATCCAAATGTAAACATTATTTCTTCAGTATCATTCATAAATTACAATGTTCATCAAAATAGCCTTCCTAAATGAAAGTATTGAGTACAGGAAATGGGATGTTAGGTTAAAGTTGTGTCAGACTTTGGTGAGGCCTAATTTGGAGAGTTATGTGCAGTTTTGGATACCTTCCTACAGGAAAGATGTAAATACGTTTGAAAGAATGGAGAGGATATTTACAAGGACGTTGCTGTGTGTGGAGGACCTAGTTATAAGGTAAGATTGAATAGGTCAGGACTTTATTCCTTGGAAAATGGAGATTGAGGGGAGATTTGAAAGAGGTATTCAAAATTATGAGGGGTATAGATAGGTCAAATGCAAGCAGGCTTTTTTTTACTGAGTTTGAGTGAGACTACAACTATGTATCATGGGTTAAGGGTGAAAGGTGAAATGTTTAAGAGGAACATGAGGGGAAGCTTCTTCACTAGGAAAGGGGAGAAAACGTGGAATGACCTGTCAGCATAAGTGTGAGCTCAATTTCATTGTTTAAGCGCATTTTAGATTGGTACATGGAAGGGTGAGGTATGGAGGGCTATGGTCCGGGTGTATGTTGATGGAACTAGGCAGTTTTAGTAGTTCAGCATGGCCCGAAGGACCTGTTTTTTTGCTGTACTTTTCTGTCACTGTATAACTCTATGGCAAGTGAACAAAACATTTCCCTAAGTGTATCATATTGTGCGTAGGCCACCTAAACAAAATATATCACAAACACAAGGGTAGATGGTCACAATTAGGCCCTTTTGTAGGGCGTACACTACACTCTAACTTAATAGATTGCAGCTCCTCATGGACACGAGATTTTGCAGATGCTGGAAATCTTGATCAACACACATAAAATGCTGGGGGATCTCAGCAGGTCAGGCAGCATCTATGAAGGAAAATGAACAGTCGACGTTTCGTCCTGAAACTCTCATCAGGATTGGATAAAAACATACCACTTTGGATAAAGAAGGAAGACGTACTAATTCATAATGTGATAATTTATCATAACAGCAGTGGCTTAGACAACCAGGCACTGAGCCTTGAGGAATTTGGCTCGTTCACCCACTGAGTATTCCTCCACTTTTGGCCTCTTGGTATTCCCTTCTTTTAATCCCTCAACCACTGGCAAGGCCTTACATATGGAATTCCTTTCTCTCTCTCTCATTCCTCTTTGAGAGGATTCTTTAAGCTTCATCCTAATCAAGCTTTTAGGTCCTCTACTCTAATCCACTCTTGCAGTTTGATTACCAATCCTGCTCAAATACACTCCTTGTGATATATTGCTCACGTACGTTGAGCGTGCATAATAAGTGCAAGTGACTGTTGCTTTGTGGGTGCAAGGGAAGGTAGGGAGGAGTGCAAAGTACAAAGTAAATTTATTATCGAAGTATGTTTATGTTAGCATCTTCGACCCTGAGATTCATTTCATTGTAGACATTTGCGGGAGGAAAAAGAAATATAATTAAATTTACAAAAAAAATACATGTACAGACAGAGACTGACAAACAACCAATGTGTAAAGAAGACAAACTGTGCAAATAAAAAAATACTGAGAACTTGAGTTGTGAAGAATCCTTGAAAGTGTCAGAATCTGTTCAGAGTTGTGGTGAGTGAAGGTATCCACACCGGTTTAGGAACCTGATGGCTGAAGGGTAATAACTGTTCCTGAATCTGGTGGTGTGGGACCTAAGGCTCTTGTAGCTCCTGCCCTGATGGTCCCAGCGAGAAGGGAGCATTGCCTGGATGGTTGGGGTCTTTGATGGTGGATGCTGCTTTCTTGTGTCAGAGCTCCTTTTAGGTGTGTTCATTAGTGAGGAGGGCTCTGCCCAGGATGCAAGTTACACATGTAGTCTTGGACCTGAGATTGGCCAGGGTGGGCACACTGCAGAGGAATGGTGCATAGAAGACCCACCAGGATGTTGTCTAAGATGAAGTATTTCAGTCACGAGGGGTTGCTTTCCTTGAAGTAGATGAGGCTGAGAAATATGATAGAGGTTTAGAAAGTTATGAGATGTGGATAGGATAGACGGTAAGAAACATTCAGGAAGGCAAAGTCTAGGAACCACAGACCAGTCCTCATTGAGGGATCAGCGATGGAAAGGGTGAGCAGTTTTAAAGTTCCTGGGTGTCAGCATCCCTCCTGGGTCCAACATATTGATGTAATCAGAAGACAACAGCTATATTTCATTAGGAGTTTGAGGAGATTTGGTATGTCACCAAAGACACTCGTAAATGTCTACAGATGTAATGTGGAGAGCAGTCTAACTGGTAGTATCACTGCCTGGAGTGGCACCGCGCAGGATCAGAAAAAGCTGCAGGATGTTGTAAACTCAGCCAGTTTCATCGTGGGCACTAGCCTCCCCAGCATCGAGGAAATCTTCAAAAGGCAATTCATTAAAAAGGCAGCATCCATCATTAAAGCTGCCCTTTTCTGATTGCTACCATCAAGGAGGAGGTACCTGAGCCTGAAAACATACAGTCAGGAACAGCTTCCCCTCTGCCATCAGATTTCGGAATGGACAATGAACCCATGAATTCGACTCACTAATTTTTTATTTGCTCTCTTTTTTGCACTACTTACTTAATTTAATGTATATATATACACATTTCTTTTTGTAATGTATATTTTTCTATATTGCAATATTCTGCTGCCACAAAACAACACATTTCACAACATACGCCGGTGATATTAAACCTGATTCTTATTCTGAACATTGTGCCATAGCAGTGGTGTATAAAACTGGAGGGTATTGGCTTAAGGTAAAAGCCAAGTGATCTGAAAGAACTTTCTCATCCAGAGTGTGGTTGGAGTTTGGACAGCTCCATCTGAGTGCGTGAAGGAGGCTGAGATTTTTGTACCTAGACTGAGCCTTCATATGACCAATTCACATAACATAAGGCTAGGAATCAAATGCTGGTGCTGGTGAAGTTTGAGGAGATTTGGTGTGTCATCAAAGACTTGAAAATTTCATGGATCATTCTCATTGCCAATTCATAAATCCAGTGGCGGAGGGGAAGAATCGCTGAGTATTTCTCCACTAAGTCTCGCAAGGCACAATTACAACACTGAGTAGATCTTTATCAGGCATCCTTATTACTTGCAAGGGGAAAATTCACCTCTACTCCCACTAGGGATGGTAGACTTTCAACACACCATTAACGAAGGGTTCTTTTTATATGTAATGCTCCGATAGGGGGTTCACTGCTAACGTAGGGTATTTCAAGTAGTGGTCTTTCTGTAGAAGCAGAATTTGGGTTATTGTTTGAGATATTGGGTGCTTCAGAATGTGAGCCATCCAATCAGGAGAGAAGGATGGGGAGCGGGTTTTGTTGTGCCTGACGTCGACCGGTGTGAGCTTTTGGTCTTTGTTTGATGGGAGATGAACAGAGAAGACGCTGGAGAGAACCAGTCATAGGATTCGATCCTATGGTGGACAGTGATTCGAAGGAGCATGGTGCAGGAGTCTACTGAGGATCAGTGAATATGACTTCTGGAAGAGTTGAGCTCCAACCTGTGCACTGATTCTGATTGTTAAATATTATAATGGGCCTTTTTTGTTTCTTTTTCTTTACCTTAACCTTTAGTTAAGTTAATATTCTGAAATATACTTCCTTTAGTTATATGCAGTCTGTTATTTCCTAGTAACGAGTTGCAACAGGGCAGCAAATCACACAGAATGCACACAAACGGGTTTGGGTGGGAGAGAAGTCCCAATCTCACGGATTTTATCGGGACCGGAGTGTGTATTTCCTAGAGGTATGCAGCTGAAGAACAGTGGGTCTTTCTGCGCTGTTGGGAGGTTGCAAGGGAAGGGTAATGAGTCATTTTCCTGAGATGCCAGAGAAGAAAGGGGGCTCATATACATAAGAACAAGACAAAGTTACTATTTCCAGCAAGCTTTGTCCTTTGTTGTGATTTGCCATCTGCAGTTGACTGGTCTCTGCTACTTCCTTACTTTTGCACAATGTTCAGTACATTACGTGCTTGAAGTCACCTATTCCCTTAGTAAGAACATTTCTTGTAGTTTCTTCTTGTTACTTTAGTCATGTACATATATTGCGACATGTTTGCTCAGCACTTTGGGATTGTCTATTCCATTTTGTTACATCAAATGTTCATAAAAAGTACAAAATTCAATACATATATCTACATTCCTTTTATGGTCTCTTCTGGCAATCCCCCACCTTGCTATTTACCTCAGGTATTGGGCCTCAATCCCCTCGTTTAGTTTCCAATCGTTCCCAGGTTCCACTAACTACACACACCTGCTTTCCACCAGAAGATGCAGGATAAAGACCCTGTGATCACAACAAGGAGCTGCCAGTTCGTTGGTCGACTCCGGTGTGAGTAACCTCGTTTCATGGTTCTTAGGACTGCCAGTTCTAAGTCTAGCATTGCTCCTGGATACCGATTCCACGCTCGCTACGTCAATAACACCTCCCGACTCTGTCTCCGCGCCCGCGTTCTGCACTTGGGTTTGTCCACCATCACGCTTGCATAACAGAACGAGCTGACCATAATGAACCCGGTGGACATGGATTCTATACGACAGGCCCTCGCCAGCCAGGGCTACCTACTGGGCACCCACGACTTGGCTTGGGCAACCACGATATGGGATAACCAACCAGAGGTTTGTTCCTCCTTCCCCTCCTCTGTTGCTGAAATGAGGAAGGTCTTCAAACAACCCATTCATGGTAAGATAGCCAAATGGAGCTCATCTTGCCACGTCAACTGTCTGCGGTCAGCCCCATCTCCCAGGGAAACTACCATGACTCCGCCTGTCCCAGAACCACTTGATTTGTCTCGAGTCCCCACTGAATACCATGACCTGGGACCGGTATTCAGTAAACAACGGGCCCTTTCCCTGCCTCCGCACCGCCCATATGATTGTGCCATCGACCTTCTCCCCAGGCCCCACTACCCACCAGTCACCTTTTTAATCTATCCCGACCAGAGAGAGAGGCCATGGAGGTGTACATCAGCGAGGCCCTCGCGGTGGTCATTATCAGACCTTCATCTTCCCCGGCAGGCACCAATTTCTGCTTAGTAGAAAAGAAGGATGGGTGGCTTCATCCTTGTATTGATTACAGAGACCTGAGACCAGAGACCAGAGACTACCCTTTACCCCTCATTAGTTCGGCTTTTGAACCACTGCATGGAGCCACCATTTTCTCAAAGCTGGACCTTCATAACCCCTACCATCTAGTCAGGGTGAGGGAGGGGGACGAGTGGAAGACGGCCTTTATTACACCTCTGTGCCACTTCGAATATTTGGTCATGCCGTTTGGCCTCAGCAATGCTCCCACCATTTTTCAAGCCCTCATTAGTGACGTATGAATTGGTTCGTATTAGTTTACCTCGATGATATCCTGATATTTTCTAGCACCCCCCCCCCCCCAAGAACACGTTCACCATGTCCGTCAAGTCCTCCAGAGACTGTAGGAAAACCAATTATTTGTGAAGGTGGAGAAATGTGAGTTCCACGTTCCTTCAGTCAGCTTCCTAGGTTATATCGTTGAGAGCAGACCCCGATAAGATCCGGGAATGGCCTAGGCCCACTACCCGCAAGCAACTTCAACGATTCCTGGGTTTTGCCAACTTCTACTGCCAATTTATCAGAGACTACAGTCGAGTGGCAGCCCCCCCCCCTTACCCAGCTTACCTCGCCTACTACCCCCTTCTGTTGGGACTCCAAAGCTGACTCGGCGTTCACCGACCTGAAGAGGCGTTTCACCACCACTTCCATCCTGATCCGTCCGGACCCAGCCCGTCAATTCATTGTCGAGGTGGACGCCTCTGACTCCGGGATAGGAGCAGTCCTCTCCCAGTGATCAAGTTCGGATGAAAAACTTCACACCTACACCTTCTATTCTCGCCGACTGTCCCCCGCTGAGCAGAATTACGACATGGGGGATCAGGAAGTCCTGGCAGTCAAACTGGCATTGGAAGAATGGAGGCACTGGCTGGAGGGGGCAGAACAACCGTTTGTGGTATGGACTGATCATAAAAACCTGGGGTATATTCAGACCGCAAACGTTTGAACTCCTGCCAGGCCCGTTGGGCGTAATTTTTTGGACAGTTCTAGGTTTCCCTCACGCACCATCCAGGGTCCAAGAACAGGAAGCCGGATGCACTCTCCCTCCAATGTGACTCCAAGGAGGAAACTTCCAGCCCAGGGACTATCCTCCCACCATCCTACGTGGTTGCCACCATCCCTTGGGAGATCGAGTCCAAAGTAAAAGAAGCCCAATGAGATTACCCCGACCCCAGCAATGGACCCAGCGATCACCTGTATGTGCCTGTTTCCATCAGGTCTCAGATTCTGCAAAGGGGGCACACTTCTTGGTTCGCCTGTCACCCGTGGAGTGATCGGACCCTAGCGCTCCCGAACAAACAATTTTGGTAGCTGTCCATGGAGGTGGATACCCATTCCTGTGTCTCGGCATGTTCCAGCTGTGCCCGGGGAAAAGCCTCTCATCAGCCACCTGCGGGTTTACTTTGTCCTCTATCTGTCTCTGGTCGCCCCTGGTCACACATCACCCTAGACTTTGTCACCAGTCTACCCCCTTCACATGGGAACACCACCGTACTCACCATGGTAGACCGGTTCTCCAAGGCTGTGCACTTTGTAGCCCTCCCTAAACTCCCTTCCTCTCAAGAAACCGCAGATCTTCTCATCCGCTACGTCTTCTGTCTCCACGGAATCCCCACAGACATCATCTCCCATCGAGGTTCCCAGTTTGTCTCACAGATATGGAAGGCCTTCTGTCAAGCCTTAGGTGCATCGGTCAGCCTGTCATCCAGCTTCCACCGCCAGGCGGAACAGGTCAACCAAGACCTGGAGGCGACGCTATGTTGTGATACAGCAAGCAACCCGTCGACCTGGAGCGACCACCTCCCGTGGGTTGAGTACGCCCACAACTCTCTGGTGAGCTCTGCCATTGGAAGATCTCCATTCGAGTGTTCTCTGGGGTACCAACCCCGTGCCCCGCTTAAGAAGAGGAGATTGCGGTACTGTTGGTTCAGGACCATAGCGATCGGAGCCTGAAGTTTTGGGAGGAGACATGCACGGCCCTACTCAGATCAGCAAAATGCAATAAGAAGATGGCCGATCAACACCGGGTTCTGGTGCCTGAGTACCAACCGGGGCAGATGGTGTGGCTTGCATCCAAGGACATCCCTCTCAAGAACGAGCACAGGAAACTCACCCCTCGCTACCTGGGACCATTCAAGGTTGAAAGTGTTATCAATCCCACAGCGGTCCGCCTAAAACTGCCAAGATCTATACGCATCCACCCGCCTTTTCATGTTTCCCAGTTAAAGCCAGTTTCCATCAGCCCCATGAATCCCCCGGCTGAGACTCCCCCACCTGCCTGTATCATCGACAACCATCCGGCATACACCATCTGAAAACTACTGGATGTGCACCGTAGGGGCAGGGGTTTCCAATACCTGGTAGATTAAGAAGGGTACGGTCCAGAAGAGCGTTCCTGGGTTCCCCGCTCCTTCACTGGGACCATCCAGACAGACCTGGAGGATCGCCTGGAGTCTCCCGTTGAAGGAAAGGTACTGTCATGGTCCCTTCTGGCAATCCTCCACCTTGCTATTTACCTCAGGAATTTGGCCTCAATCCCCTCGTTTAGTTTCCAATCATTTCCAGGTTCCACTAACTACACACATCTGCTTTCCATCAGAAAATGCAGGATAAAGACCCTGTGATCTCAACAAGGAGCTGCCAGTTCGTTGGTCGACTCTGGTGTGAGTAAACTCATTTCGTGGTTCTTAGGACTGCCAGTTCTAAGTCTAGCATTGCTCCTGGATACTGATTCCATGCTCACTACATCAATAATGCCTCCCAACTCTCTTCGCACCCATGTTCTGAACTTGGGTTTGTCCACCATCACACTTGTGTAACAATTCCCCCCTTTTTGTCATCCCATAACAACATACATACAGTATTATCAGGATTTACAAAGTGAATTTTGTCTTTAAGGGTATAATGATTCAGCTCTCAGAACTTTCTTTTACCTTTTATCCCATCCATTACTAATGAGTACCCAAACCCTAACTTCCCTTCCTTTTCAGGTCCACTACTGAGCACAAGAATAGTAATAGGATGCTTGCCATTATTATCATGCCAATGGTTATTCCATAATGTCAAACAGTAGTCCACCATCCTCCCAGCATCCCAAATGGCCACCAGCTTTCTAACGTGTTATAATTGTGGAACTGCTCTCCCACTTATCTGATTCTATCTGCTGCCTCTTGGATATAATCTGTGAGATGACTTACATTTTCAGCTTTGTCTGGTATGTAGGTGAAACATTCCTGCCCAATTAAAGCACACACGTCCTCTTTTTCAGCTAATACAAAGTCCAGGGCCATCGAGCTTTGCAGAACTACAGCTCATACTGCCACTAACTCGGCCAATATTTCAGAAATTGCCTGTTGTGCCTCATCAAGGGAGTCAGCTGTGTCATTTGCCAATTTCTCAAGTGTGGAAGCCATGTTAATTAAATTCTGAGCAGCTTTTCCAGTCCCATATTGAGGGAACACTACCATCCAGAACCTTTCAGCTTCAGTAATGTGCCATTTTCTCCTTTTTATATGATGCTGTTCATGTCCTAAATCATACGTATGATGCATGAGGGTACCACATATCCCAAATACAAGCAGTCCTTCCAACTCCAAGGGAGCCATGGATAAGCTCGGTCACCACATATCCAGTATGTGTTATTTAATGCCCAAAATACTTTTACCAGTCATCCATTAAGTACTTTCGTTGTCACACATACTCGGGCCCATGAACTGACTCCTATTTTCCCTCTTACACCAGCACTGATCACCTGGCTATGGGATAACATGCAATGTACGTGGTCTTAATTTGGTCAAATTATATTTGGGAACCACTAATCCCACATAAAGTAAGGCCAACCAATATTATTCATATTTCCCTTCATTAAGTTCCCTTCATTACTTAGTAAATAGCCTGGGGCCATCTGAACAATAACACTGCTAGGGTTAAGTTGTTTTCCAAATACCCAGGAACTGAAAAAATGACAGCATAAGTTCATCATTGCTAATTTATTATGCATCTCAACCAGGGTTTCCCAGCCTGGGATCTATAGACTCCCTTGGTAATGTTAGGGAACCATCGCATAAAAAGTTTAGAAACTCCTGCGCCCTATTTTTTCTCCCTTCTCCCCTTAAGTTTTGACACCTGTCTACTAATTTTGTACCTAATATCTCCAGTTTAAATATACCCAATGGCTTGGCATCCACAGCTGTCTGTGGCAATGAACTCCACAGATTCACCACCCTCCATAAAGCTAGATGCACTGCTAGAGAAAAAGAATCATCTTTTCAGTCTTTGATTAATCAACTTCTTTTGCCAATAGTTTTATTAGTTTCTACATTGAAGAATACAGAGTACAAGAAAGTGTATATAAAAGGTCAAAAAAGATTTTTAAAAACTACCAATTACATTATATCAATTCATAATAACAATCTCATACCCCGTATTCATGTAAGTAAATCAGTAGTCATATTGAAATATACTAATTTATTACAAAAAAAATCTAACCCTTACCAAGACCAAAACTGTTTATTAAGGAGAAAATAAGGTAAAATACCTTCTCATATAATAAAGACTAATAATAGTCAGCATCTGAGTTTAAACAACTAATTGAAGGTATTGAAAATAATTCAGAAAAGGTCCCCACAATGTTTGAAAGTCTTGACGAGATTCAGAAATTGAACAACGAATCTTCTCTAAATCTAAACATAATGTCACATAACCATTGAGCTTGAGTAGGAGGAAAAACATCTTTCCATTTAGACAAAAGCTAAATCTCTCCTAGCTATAAGAGAGCTAAAGGCCAAAATATGTAGATCAGATGCCTTCAACTTAATATCTTGTCTTGCAACAATACCGAATAGGGCCGTCAGAAGGTTAGGCTTAAAGTTGACTTTAAAAAGTAAGGAAAAAGTTTGAAAACTTCCTTCCAATATTTTTCAAGATTCGGACAAGTCCAAAACATATGAATTAATGAAGCTTCTCCATTATTACATCTGTCACAGTAGGGAGATATGTCCAAATAAAAATGAGATAGCTTATCCTTAGACATATGAGCTCTATGTAACATCTTAAATAGTACAAGGGAATGATGAGCACATAGCAATGAAGTATTAACCAGTTTAAAAATTTCATTCCAAGTTTCCTCAGACATTGATGTCTGTACATCCTGTTCCCAGTGATTCTTAATTTTGTCTAAAGGAACATTCCTCATCTCCAGTAACATACCATAAATATTAGATATTGAACCATTATGAAAAGGTGTCAAGTTAAAAATTACATCCAGTAAGTTCTTATCTGAGCTTATAGGAAATGTGCATAATTGAGATCTTAAAAAGTCTTTGATTTGTAAGTATCTAAAAAAGTGAGTTTGGGGTAAACTATATTTAGCTGACAATTGCTCAAATGAAAAAGGGTTTCCTCCAACAAACAGATCCCAAAAACATTTAATACCCAACCTGTCCCAGCAAGGGGTTCTAAAGCTAGATCAAAGAGCAAAGGGCCCAATGGACAGCCTTGTCTAGTTCCACGATGAAGTTTAAATGGTTTGGAATTTTGAAAATTAGTAAGAACCCGAGCAGAAGGAGATAGATAAAGTAATTTAATCCATGGAATAAAATCTGGTCCAAAATTAACTTTTTCTAAGGTTTTAAATAAATAATTCCATTCAACCTGATCGAAGACCTTCTCAGCATCTAAGGATATCACACATTCTGATATCTCCAGGGAGGGTGAGTAAATAGCCTTTAATACATGGCGTATATTAAAAATGGAATGTTGGTTTTTAATAAATCCAGTCTGATCATCAGAAATAATAGAAGGCAGAATATTTTCAATCCTACGAGCCAGAACTTTAGGAAGGATTTTAGTATCAACATTGAGTAATGAAATTGGCCTATATGAAGGGCATTCAGCTGGGTCCTTGTTCTTCTTTAGGATAAGTGAAAAGATTGAGGCAAGCTACCCAATTTGAAAGAATCCAAAAAGACTAAGTGTAACTGCAGTATAATTAATGAAGAAAAAGCCTTATAAAATTCTCCAGAAGATCCATCTGGACCCGGAGCCTTCCTCAAGTGTAATGAACGTATAGCCTCGGCAATTTCCTCATAAGAAATGGATTGATCCATCTGTTTACAATTATCTGCAGAAAGTGCAGGGATATTTAATTGATCTAGAAAATTATTCATTACAGCATTATTTTTAGGGGGATCAGAACTATAAAGTTTAGAATAGAATTCTCTAAAGGTATCATTTATTTCAGAGTGATCAGTTGTCCTATCGCTATTAGTTTCGCAAATTACTTTAATTTGTTGTTTAACTACAAAGTTTTTAATTGGTTGGCCAATACTTTGTTTGATTTATCTCCGTGAATGTGAAATTGAGTTTTATCTTTAAGAAGTTGGGTTTCAATTGGATATGTTAACAGAAGATCACACTTAGTTTTAACTTCAACATGTCTTTTATATAAAACAGGATCTGGAGCTATAGCATATTTTTGATCTAATTGTTTCAATTGATTGGCTAATCCAATTCTTTATTAGCTTTATTCTTAACACTCGCATTATAAGAAATAATTTCTCCTCTAATATAGGCCTTGAAAGTATCCCATACAAGAAGATTAGAAGTCTCTTCCTTTTTATTCTCTTCAAAAAACAAAATATTATGCCTCTCTAGAAATTTTTAAAATTCCTTATCAGATAACAAAGTTGTATTAAAATGCCAAAATCTGTTTGTTTGAGGAAGACCAGGGAGATTTAAAGATAGAAATACAGCAGCATGATCTGAAACAGCAATCTCTTTATATTAATACGAATGAACTGATGAAATCATTTGACTATCAATAAAAAAAAATCAATCCTAGAATATGTATGATGAACATGGGGAAAAAAACGAGTACTAAAGGATGCCAGATATCAACAATACCACATTTCAATAAAAAAGATTTAATAAAGCTGATTTATTAAGAGACACTGGTTTAGAAGATGATCGGTCTAAAATTGGGTCTAGTCAGCAGTTAAAAACTCCTTCCATCACCAAAAAATAAAGAATCAGATCTGGTAAAGACAGAAAAAAAAACGCTCAAAGAATCCTGGATCATCTACATTTGGGACATACACATTGGCAAATACTATTAATTTATTATCTCATTTTCCTGAAACTATAACAAAATGTCCATTAGTATCAGACACTACTTTATGTTGGACCAAGGAAAGTGTATTAACCATAAGAATGGAAACTCCTCTAGATTTGGCCTGAAAAGATGAATGAAAACCAAGTCCGTTCCAACGGCTAAAAAAATGTAGATTATCACATTTGCATATGTGAGTTTCTTGTAAAAAAAATAATAGGGACCTTAGATTTCTTAATATAAGCAAAATTCTTATTACATTTAACAGGGTGATTTAACCTTTTCACGTTAAAACTGAGTAAGTTAATAGTTTGGTCCATTTTTAATATTATTTAAAGGAAGGGTTAAAATGTAAGTTAAAACCAATCCATAAGCCTTGAGGAATGGTAACCAAGCAACAAGTTGGCTAAAAAAAATTCAGAAACAGCTTCTGAAAAAAACCATACCCCCACCCACCTCCCAAAGAAAGAAGACGGACCAATAGAAAGCCAGCATCTACAACTATGGACAACCCCCCATAAAACCTGGTGGTCACTCCAATTAGTTTCAAGGTTATTTATATTCCAACCTAGACTAAACAATATCCAATTAAGAAATTCAATTTTCGCATATCAAAAATACAGTATTAAAAATACAAAAGGAAATTAGTTACAAAAGTTTACCAAAAGTAAATGATACTATTATTCATACAGAAAGACATTAAACATTTAATCTTATATCTTCATGGAAAAAAACAGGCTAAGCAGTTAGCTTTCAAATTTAAAAAACCTTTAAGCTTCAGCATTCAAATGAAACCATTCGAAGGATCCATCTTTAATGAGATTCTCAGTCAAACTGGGTAGTCAAGGGACAAGTTAAAACCCTTGTTAAAAAAAATTCCAACAAAGCTTGTGTAAACTTAGCACATTCCTGCATAACCTCAAGTGAATAGTCTTCGAGAATCTTAATATTCCACCATATAACCAATCATGCCCCTTCGAAAGGATTTGTGAATTTAAAGTTGCTCATTTAATCTTGTGTCTTCATGTAAGGAGAAACTAAATAGCTAGCCTTCGGATTTTAAAAACCTTTATGCTTCAGCAGTCGAATGAAACCATTCAAAAGATCCATTTGAGTCGAGCTGGGTAGCGAAGGGAGAGCTTGAAAACCTTGTTAAAAAACTCGGACATAACTTCTTTGAATTTAGCACATTCCTGCATAACCTCAGGCAAGTAATCTTCAACAATTCTAATCTTGCAACAATGATAGTCAATCATGCCTCTTTGACGAGATTCACATATTAACAGTTCCTTTGTTTTAACTTCATGAAAACAAATTATTAATGATCTTGGTCTATCTCTGTTAGGAGGTCTAAACATGGGAGATCTGTAAACTCAATCAATCGTAGGCAGACGCCAACATTTCTGGAAATAATTCTTGTAGAAAGTTTGCAAAAAGTTCCATAGGATGATTACCTTCGGTTAATTCTTCGAGACCCAGAACCCATAGGTTGTTCCTTCTACTTCTATTTTCTATGTTGATAATCTTCTGTCTTAACTTTTTGTTGGACTTGGATTGCTTTTCACAAAGCTTTTGCAATTTATCCACTTCCGTTTCCAGAGACGACAAAATTGCTTCATTATTTTTGATACATTTATCGTGTTCATTAAGAGTTTACTGAATAGAATACAATTTACCATCTATTTGTTTAAATTCAGAGCTGAATTGTTGAAACTTCTCAGAGGCTTCTCGTGTATGACCTTGCAGCAAATCAATAATAGAATCCAGAGAAGCAGGGGGATCATCATTTTTAGTACCTCTGCCACTCCTTAATGTAGCCATACTGAAAAAATATCACACTTAAAAAAGAAGTTTCAAGACAGGTTGGAAATAGTAAGATAATTAGAGTTGGAGCAATGGCAGATTGCTGTTACTCAATCAGCCACCACCAGGAAATCCTGATTAATCAACTAAATGATCAATTAATCCCATGCTGAATAAAAGATCATGAGTAACTGCCTGGTCATTTGGCTCACAGTGCTCTCCCCCTTGAGTGTTAGCATTTCACTGTGGAAATTGGATATTCTGCCCAGGTACAAAGGTCTGGGCCAGCAGAAAATGTGAAAGGCTGTGATTAACTGAGGTAGGTGGAGAGGTGTGGAAGTTTTAAGTGAGAGCATGGGGCTGAAGCAACCAGCGGCCAACGAAGATGTTCTCAGGAGGAGAGGAGAAAGATTCAAGATTGCTTAATGTCATTTCCTGTGTATAACTGTAAAGAGGAATGAAATAATCATTATTCTGGATCTGTTGCAGTATTAAAAAAAACACAGAAAATAACCACAGTAGTGTAGTGTTTGTGCAATGCCCCCATGGTGGTTGAGTGTTAATGCTATTCCCTTGGGTAGCATGGTGGTTAGCATGATGCTATAACTGCTCAGGACTTAAGAGTTCATTCCCAGTGGTCCTCTGTAAGGAGCATACATACAGTATTTTCCCCATTGAGAATGTGGGTTTCCTCCACATGCTCTGGTTTACTTCCAATAGTCAAAGATGTATTGGTTAGTCGGTTAATTGGTCATTGAAAATTTTACTGTGATTAGTTTAGGGTTAACTCGAGGGTTCCTGGCAGCACAGCTCGAAGGTCCAGAAGGGGTAGTTCCGCTCTGTATCTCTAAGCAAAAAATAAAATTTTACAGCTTGGGCTGTTGGAGTTCAGTTCTGGACAATGTCCTTTGTAAGGAGTCTGTATGTGATTCTTGTGGAATGTCTGGGTTTTCCCCAGGCGCTTATTTAGTTAAGGGAGGGAAGTTTAGGGGAGACATCAGGGGTAAGTTTTTTACACTGTGGGTTGTGGGTGCCTGGAATGACTTGCCAGGGATGGTGGTGGAGGCTAAATCGTCAGGGGTATTTAAGAGCCTCTTGGACAGGCACATAGATGAAAGAAAAATAGAAGGTTACGGGGTAGTGTGGGTTTAGTACTATTTCTAAAGGAATATATGGGTCTGCACAACATCGAGGGCTGAAGGGCCTGTACTGTGCTGTAGTATTCTAGTGTCTAGTGGCCTCCCACTGATGACCCAGTTAGTAGGTTAATTGTTTTTTGTAAATTGTCCCATGATGAGGTTAAGGTTAAATCTGTGTCGTTGGAGTTGCTGGGGCGGCAGCTGCCGTTTGAACGACCTATTCCACACTGCCTCTCTAAATATCATCATCATTATATGTGCCGTATCGTATGACATGGGCGATTATGGTCCCATGACCTTGATTGTTCTTGGCAAATTTTTATACAGAAGTGATTTGCCATTGCCTTCTTTGGACAGTATCTTTACACGACCGGTGATGCCAGCAATTATCAGTACTCTTCAGAGATTGCCTGCCAGGCGTCAGTGATCACATAGTCAGGACGTGTGATATTCACCAGTTGCTTGTATGACTATCCACCACCTGCTTCCATGGCTTGATGTGAACCTGATCAGGTGCACAACTTTGCCCAACGGTGACCTACATGCTAGTGCAGGCAAGGAGCACCTGACACCTCCTTTGGTAGAGATGTATCTCCACCCCACCACCCACTTTATTATTATTGTGTTCTTTATCTCATTGTGTTTTTTATTTGTGCTGCATCAGATCTGGAGTCTCAATTATTTTGTTCTCCTTTGTAAATGGCAGATGGTGTATTGGGCAGCTTTGACCACTCATTGTAGGGCCTTACTATAAGCTGCAGTACAGTTTTTGTACCAAGTGGGGTGTCACGCTGCATCTAGATAACAATTTTACCTCCTTTACCATAGCATTGGAGAGGGATAGGAACAGACAAGTTAAGAAAATGTTTAATTGGAGAAAGGAGAAATATGAGGCTATCAGGCAGGAACTTGGAAGCATAAATTGGGAACAGATGTTCTCAGGGAAATGTACAGAGGAAACATGGCAAATGTCCAGAGGATGTTTGCATGGAGTTCTGCATAGGTATGCTCCAATGAGACAGGGAAAGGATGGTAGGGTACAGGAACCATGGTGTACAAAGGCTGTTGTAAATCTAGTCGAGAAGAAAAGAGCTTTGGAAAGGTTCGAAAAACTAGGTATTGATAGAGATCTAGAAGATTATAAGGCTAGAAGGAAGGAGCTTAAGAAAGAAAGTAGGAGAGCCAGAAGGGGCCATGAGAAGGCCTTGGCTGACAGGATTAAGGAAAACCCCAAGACATTCTACAGGTATGTGAAGAGCAAGAGCATAAAACATGAGAGAATAGGACCAGTCAAGTGTGACAGTGGGAAAGTGTGTATGGAACTGGAGGAAATAGCTGAGGTACTTTATGAATACTTTGCTTCGGTATTTACTACAGAAAATGACCTTGGCGATTGTAGGGATGCCTTACAGCAGACAGAAAAGCTTGAGCATGTAGATATTAAGAAAGAGGATGTGCAGGAGCTTTTGGAAAGCATCAAGCTGGATAAGTCACCGGGACTGGACGAGATGTACCCCAGGCTACTGTAGGTGTCAAGGGAGGAGATTGCTGAGCCTCTGGCAATGATCTTTGCATCATCAATGGGGATGGAAGCGGTTCCAGAGGACTGGAGGGTTGCAGATGTCGTTCTATTATTCAAAAAAAGGGAGTAAAGATAGCCCAGGATAATAAACCTGATTCCGATTCTGCACAATTTGTTGTCTTTTACACACTGGTTGTGATCTTTCGTTGATTCCGTTATGGTTATTACTCGATTATGGATTTATTCAGTTTGCCCACAAGAAGTTGAATTTCAGGGTTGTATATGGTGACGTATATGTACCTTGATAATAAATTTACTCCGAACTTTGAACTCTAATCCAGGTAGCATCCTTGTAAAGCTTCACTGCAAAATAACCATTAACAGTCATCTCTGTGCATTTGTAAAAGATCTGACTGATCAATTGTATGAGGGCTATGGAAGAAATCAGCAGTGGCTGATGGCAGGAGGCAAAGAGTGGGAATAAAGGGAGCTTTTTCTGACTGGCTGCTGGAGACTAGTGATGTTCCACAGGGATCTGTGTTGGGATCACTTCTTTTTGCGTTGTATGTTAATGATTTGGATGATGGAATTGAAAGCTTTGTTGCAATGTTTCAGAGGATATGAAGATAGGTGGAGGGGCAGATAGTTTAGAGGAAGTAGAGAGGCAATGGAAGGACTTAGACAGGTGAGGAGAATGGGCAAAGAAATGACAGATGAAATAGAGTGTTAGGAAATGTATGGTCTTGCACTTTGGTAGAAGAAATGAAAGGGTTGACTATTTTCTAAATGGAAAGAAACTACAAAAAACTGAGAAACAAAGGGACTTGGGCATCTTTATGCAGGATTCCCTAAAGGTTAATTTGCAGGTTGAGTCTTTGGTGAAAAATGTAATTGCAATGTTAGCACTCATTTCAAGAGGACTAGAACATAACAGCAAGGATGTAAAGTTGAGACTTTATAAACTCCAGTCCTTGGAGTACTGTGAGCAGGTCTGGGCTCCTTATCTTAGAAAGGATGTGCTGAAACTGGAGAGGGTTCAAAGGAGATCCACGAAAATGATTCCAGTATTGAATGGTTTGTCACATGAAGAGCGTTTGATGGCTCTGGGCCTGCATTCACTGGAATTCAGAAGAATGAGGCATGACCTCATTGAAACCTATCGAATAGTGAAAGGCCTTGATAGAGTAGATGTGGAGAGAATGTTTCCTATGGTGAGAGAATCTAAGACAAGAGGACACAGCCTCAGAATAGAGGGGTGTCCTTTTAGAATGGAGATGTGGAGTAATTTCTTTAGCCAGAGAGTGGTGAATCTTTGCCACAGGCAGCTGTGGAGGCAAAGTCTTTATGTATTTTTAAAGCAGAGGTTGATAGACTATTGATTGGTCAGGGCAAGAAGGGATACAGGGAGAAGATAGGAAATTGGGGCTGAGAGGGAAATTAAATTAGATCGGTCATGATGAAATTAAGCAGACTCAATGGGCAAATGGCCTAATTCTTCTCCAATATCTTACGGTCTTTTTGAACTTTCTCATTAGAGTCCTGTTGCTCTTCCTAGCCTAGACAGAATAGACGTGGAGAGGAAGTTTCCTATAGTGGGAGAACATAGAACCTTACAGCCCTTTGGCCTATGATGTTGTGCTGACCTTTTAACTTATTCTAAGATCTATCAACCACGTATGCAATAGAGGTTTGTCTCTCTCTTAGAGTGCCGTCCAGCTACATTCCTCTGCTCTTTCCTTACAACTGTACCCCTCCACCTTGCTCAGTATTTATCTAAAAACCTTGAATGCTCCTTTTGAAGTTGCAGACACCTTGAAATCACTGCTACTGCCTGGGTTACAAAGATTCAAACTTCAAGGTAAATTTATTATCAAATTACATATATGAAACCATATACTATCTTGAGATTCAATTTCTTGCAGGCACTTACTGGGGAAAAAAGAATTACAATAGAATTTTAGGAAAAAACTATATACATAAAAACCTGAAAACAACCAATTTGCAAAAGAAGACAGAGTGCAAATAAAAATAATAATGAGAATAGGAGTTGCAAAGAATTATTGGAAGTGAGTGTATAGTTCCTAGAATCAGTACTATGAATTACTATGTTCAGGAACAGTTATTACCCCTCAAGCATTAGGCTCTTGAAACGGATGGGATACCTTCATTCAACTTCTCTCATCTCAACAGTGAACTGTTCCCACAACCTATGGACTCGCTTTCTAGGATTCTTCATCCCATGTTCTTGATATTTTAGTTCTAGATATATCATGAATCATATATCATAAAGTAATGATCTTTCAAAAATCTCTAGATTCTGGAATGGTCCCGGAAGACTAGAAAATTGCAAATGTCACTTTATTCTTCAAGAAGGGAGAGAAGCAGAAGAAAGGAAACTATAGGCCAGTGAGTCTGACCTCAATGGTTGGGAAGATGTTGGAGTTGATTTTTAAGGATAAAGTCTCAGAGTACTTGAAAGCACATAATAAAATAGGCCGTAGTCAGCATGGTTTCCTCAAGGGAAAATCTTGCCTGACAAATCTGCTGTAATTATTTGAAGAAATAACAAGTAGGATAGACAAAGGAGAATTGGTTGATGTTGTGTACTTGGATTTTCAGAAGGCCTTTGACAAGGTGCCACACATGAGGTTGCTTAACAAGCTATGAGCCCATAGTATTGCAGGAAATATTCTAGCTTGGATAAAGCAGTGGCTGATTGGCAGGAGGCAAAGAGTGGAAATAAATGGAGCCTTATCTGACTAGCTGCCATTGACTAGTGGTGTTCCATAGGGGTCTGCGTTGGAACAAATAATTTTACATTATACGTCAATGATTTGGGTGATGGAATTGATGAGGTGGAGGGGCAGGTAGTTTTGTGGAAATAGGGAGGACTTAGACAGATTAGGAGAATGGGCAAAGAAATGACAGATGGAATATATACGTTAGGAAATGTATGGTCATGCACTTTGGTAGAAGAAACAAAGGGGTTGACAATTTTCTAAATGGGGAGAAAATACAAAAAAACTGAGACACAAAGGGACTTGGGTGGCCTTGTGCAGGATTCCCTAAAGGTTAATTTGCAGGTTGAGTCTTTGGTGAAAAATGCAAATGCAATGTTAGCATCCATTTCAAGAGGACTAGAATATAAAAACAAGGATGTAACATTGCAACTTTATAAAGCACTGGTGAGGCCTTGCTTGGGGTATTGTGAGCAGGTTTGGGCCCCTTATCTCAGAAAGAATGTGCTACAGCTGGAGAAAGTTCAAAAGAGGCTCATGAAAATTATACCAGGATTGAATGGCTCTTTTGAAGATTGGATATTGGGAGAAGGTAGGTGTTTGGGGCTGAGAGGAAAATTGGATCAGCCTTGATAAACTTTGAAGTTTGAAGTTTGTAGAGTACTGTTTATACTGTTTATTTCATATTGAACCCCTGCGGTACAATATCTTATGAAGAAAGGTTGAGCAAGTTGGGGCTTTTCTCTTTGGAGAGAAGGGGTATGAGAGTTGACTTAATAGAGATGTATAAGATTATGAGAGGCATCAGTAGAGTGGACAGCCAGCACTTTTTTCCAACGTGGCAATGGCCAATACCAGAGGAAATCCATTTGCCAACACCAAGGGATATCCATTTAAAGTGACAGGAAAAAAGTTTATTGTGGATGTTAGAGGTGGGATTTTTATTCAGAGTGATGGGTGCCTGGAACACACTGCCGGGGGTGATGATGTCAGACCTGCCACCACTGACACCTCCCACCCTGCACATGCAAGCACCTCCCCATCTCCATCCAGGCACATAGGATTCACCTGCCACTCACTCTGGACTCATCACCTGCAGCCTATTTAACCCCGGTTCTCACCCACAGTCCTTGTTCACTCATCAGACCAGCTGGCGTCAATTAGTTACTCCAGCTTTCACTCTGTCTGCCTAAGCTTTACCATGTTGCTTGTTTACTTTCTGTTCTCAGTTGGTTTGTGGCCCCTCATGGCATGTTATTTTGTGGCCTATTATTAAAGTTATTGTTTACCGCTGAATCATCTCTGCTGCTCTGTTTATAGGTCAAGTCTCCTCTACATTTCCTGACATACAACAGGGACATTTAAAAGAGTCCAAGGCACATGGATTGTGATGGGCTGTGCAAGAGGAAAGGGTTAGGTTGAGCATTGAGCAGTGTTATATAGGGCAACGCAAGATCATGGTGTGAAGGGCTGTGCTGTTCTGTTCAATATTGTATGTGCAGAAGCTAAGAGTGGTTGATGGGGTAACATAAAGGCAAAAGGTAACTAATATTTGCTGCATGTAACCTGGGCTGTCTGTTGTATCCGACAAAGACAGTTCAGAATCAGAACCATAATCAGGTTTCATATCACTGGCATATGTCATGAAATTTGTGGCAGCAGTGCATTGCAATACATAATCAAAAGAACTATAAATTACAGTAAGTATATATATTGAAAAAATGAATTAAATAAGTGGTGCAAAAAGAGAGCAACAAAAAGAAAAATATTGAGGTAATGTTTATGGGTGCACTGTCCATTTAGAAATCTGATGGCAGAAGGTAAGAAACTGTTCCTGAAAAGTTGAGTGTGGGACTTCAGGCTCCTGTACCTCCCCCATGTTGGTAGCAGTGAGAAGAAGACGTGTCCTGAGTCCTGATCATCAGGGTCCTTAATGATGGATGCCTTTTGAAGGTGTCCTCAGTGCTGGGGAGGCTGGTGTCTATGATGGAGTTTGCTGAGTTTACAATTTTCTGCAGCATTTTCATATCCTGTACACTGTCAGCTCCAAACCAGATGGTGATGCAATGAGTTAGAATTCTCTCCATGGTACATCTGTCGAAATTCGTGAGCATCATTCACGACATACCAACTCCCCTCAAACTCCTAATGGAATATAGTGGCTGTGGTGCCTTCTTGGTAATTGCAACAATATTTTGGGCCCAGAATAGATCTTCAGAGTTGTTGGCACCCAGGAACTTGAAACTGCTCAGCTTTTCCACTGCTAGTCCCTTGATAAGGATTGCTGTGTTCCTTTGACCTCCCCTTCCTGAAATCCACAATTTGTGCAGGCCTTCTGTTATGTGTTTCAAGGTGGCTGTTGAGTCCAAGTTGTGACACGTAAACTGTCCTGGATCTGGTATAGGAGCCAGTGCTATAGCTTTAGATGATGTGAACTGCACAAAGGTACCTGTGTTGAAGAGATTTTAAAGTGGAAAGGCCATTGTATTGGGGCAGTTCCACTCTCCCAATCTCAGAAGTCTGGGGCAAGAAACGTGAATAGTCATCACATCTTAGTTGCAGTGGATGACTGTGCCTCGTTCTGCGCCTTGTCATGCCCTTTGCTCTCCACAAAGCATTGCAGAAACACCTTTCTATCCATTGGATCTCACTGTTGATCTCAACCGAAAGAGCACGAGACCATAAAACATAGGACATAAGACGAGCTTCCAGTGGAAGTGGTAAGAGGCAGGTTCGGTATTGTCATTTAAAGTACAAACGTTTGTAAAATTGGATAGGTATATGGACAGGAAAGCAATGGAGGGCTATGGGCTGAGTGCAGGTCAGTGGGACTCGGTGAGGGTAAGTGTTCGGCACGGACTAAAAGGGCTGATATGGCCTGTTTCTGTGCTGTAATTGTTATATGGTTATATAGGAGCAGAATTAGGCTATTTGGCCTATCGACTCTGCCATTCAATCTTGGCTGATCCTTTTTCCCTTCTCAGCCCCACTCCCCAGTCTCTCCCCATAACATTTGATGCCATTGCCAATTAAAACCTTAAATACCTCCACCTTAAATACACCCAACGACCTTGTCTCCACAGCTGCCTGTGTAACAATTTCCATAAATGCAGACCCATCTAGCTGAAGAGATTTCTCTGCATCTGTTTTAAATGTATACCCCTCTATCTTGAGGCTGTACCCCCTCGTCCTAGACTCCTACACCATGGCAAACATCCTTTCCACATCTACTCTGTCTTGGCCTTTTAAAATTCGAAAGGTTTCAATGAGATCCTCCCCGTATCTTTCTAAATTCCATTGAGTACAGGCCCAGAGCCATCAAACATTCCTCGTATAATAATTCCTGGAATCATCCTTGTGAACCTCCTCTGGACCCTCTCCAATGCCAGCACATCTCTTCTAAATGAGGGGCCCAAAACTTTTCACAAGACACAAAGCGAGGCCTCAAAAATGCCTTATAAAGCCCAGCATCACATGACCTCTTGAAATGAATGCCAACATGGCATTTTTCTTCTTCACCACCAACTCAACCTGCAAGTTAACCTTCAGGGTGTTCTGCACAAGGATTCCCAAGTTCCTCGGCATCTCAGATTCCTGAATTTTCTCCCCATTTAGAAAATAGTCCACGTATTTATTTCTACCACCAAAGTGCATGACCACATTACATTTTACAACATTGTATTTCATTTGCCATTTTTTTGCCTATTCTCCTAATTTGTCTAAGCCCTTCTGCATCCTGCCTGATTCCTCAACACTACCTGCCCCTCCACCAATCTTTGTATCATCTACAAATTTGGCAACAAAACCATCTATTCCATCATCTGAATTATTTATATACAACATAAAAAGAAGTGGTCCCAACACCAACCCCTCCGGAACATCACTAGTCACTGGCAGCTAACCAGAAAAGGCTCCTTTTATTTCCATTTGCTGCCTTCTACCAATCGGCCAATGCTCTAGCCATGTTAGTAACTTTCCTATAATACCATGGGCTCTTAACCTGGTAAGCAGCTTTATGCATGACTCCTTGTCAAAGACCTTCTGAAAGTCCAAATATACAACTTCGACTGCATCCCCTTTATCTATCCTACTTGTGATATCCTCAAAGAATTCCAACAGGTTCGTCAGGCAAGATTTTCCCTGAAGGAAACTATGCTGACTTTATACTATCTTGTCCTGTGTCACCAAGTACTCCATCACCTCATCCTTAACAATTGATTCCAACATCTTCCCAACCACTGAGGTCAGGCTAACTGGTCTATAATTTTCTTTTTGCTGCCTTCCTCCTTTTTTAAAGAATGGAGTAACATTTGCAATTTTCCAGTCCTCTGGCACCATGCCAGAGTCCAATGATTTTTGAAAGATCATTTCTAATGCCACCACAATCTCTAACACTGCCTCTTCCAGAACCCTAGGGTGCAGTTCCTCTGGTCCAGGTGACTTGTGTACCTTTAGGTTTTCCAGCTTTTTGAGCACCTGCTCTCTTGTAACAGTAACTGCACCCACTTCTCTTCCTTCACACTGTACAACATCAGGCACACTGCTAGTGTATTCCACAGTGAAGACCAATGCAAAATACATTTGTTTCATCAGTCATCTCCTCATCCCCCATTATTATTTCTCCTGCCTCATTTTATAGCGGTCCTATATCCACTCTCATTTCTCTTTTATTTTTAACATACTTGAAAAACTTTTACTCTCCACTTTGATATTATTTGCTTGCTTTCATATTTCATCTTTTCCATTCTAATGATTTTTTTTAGTTGCTCTCTGTTGGTTTTTAAAAACTTTCCAATCCCCTATCTTCCCGCTAATTTTTGTTTTGTTGTATGCCCTTTCTTTCACTTTTACAATTGCTTTGACTTCCCTTGTCAGCCATAATTGTACGATTTTACCATTTGAGTATTTCTTCATTTTCGGAATACGCATGTCCTGCACCTTCCTCAATTTTCCCAGACACACACGCCATTGCTGCTCTGCTGACATCCCTGCCAGCAGCTCCTTCCAATTTACTTTGGCCAGCTCCTCTCTCATACCACTGTAATTTCCCTTACTCCATTGAAATACTGCTACATCAAACTTTACTTTCTCCTTATCACATTTCAAGTTGAACTCAATCATATTGTGATCACTGGTTCCTAAGGGTTCTTTTACCTTGAGCTCCCTAACCACCTCTGGTTCAATACATAATACCCAATCCAGTATTGCTGATTCCCTAGAAGGGTCAATGACAAACTGCTCTAGAAAGCCATCTCTTAGGCATTCAACAAACTCACTCGTTTGAGATACATTACCAACCTGATTTTCCCAATCGACCTGCATGTTAAAATCTCCCATGACTACTATAACATTGCCCTTTTGACTCGCCTTTCCTATTTCCTGGTGTAACCTGTGGTCCACCTCCCAGCCACTGTTGGGAGACCTGTATATAACTGCCATCCACATCCTTTTATCCTTGCAGTTTCTTAACTCAACCCACAAGGATTCAACATCTTCCGATCCTATGTCACATCTTTCTACTGATCTGATACCATTCTTTACCAGTAGATCCACACCTACCTTCTGCCTACCTTCCTATCCCTCCGATATAACGTGTAACCTTGGACATTCAGCTCCCAACTGCAACCATCCTTCAACCACGATTCAGTGATGGCCGCAACATTATACTTGCTATCCTTTCTGATTCTGCATCCCTAATGATTTAATACTCAGCCTATTGGCTGCAACCAAGTCCCATCACCTACCTGCCCTTCCTGACAATTTGACTGCACGCTATCTTTGCTTTTTTACCGTCCGTCCTTCCCTGAGTCCCTTCACTCCAGTTCCCACCCCTCTGCCAAGTTAGGTTTAAACCCTCCCCAACAGCTCTAATAAACCTGCCCGCAAGAATATTGGTCAGGTACAACCCGTCACTTTTGACCAGGTCATACCTCTCCCAGAAGAGATACCAGTTATCCAAGAACTTGAAGCTCTGCCCCCACACCAGCTTCTCAGCCAGGCATTTATCTGCCAAATCATCCTGTTTCTACCTTCACTGGTGCATGGCACAGGTAGCAATCCAGAAATTACTACCCAGGAGGTCCTGCTTCTCAGCTTTCTACCTAGCTCTCTAAATTCTCTTTTCAGGACCTCAATGCTTTTCCTTCCTATTTCATCAGTACCAATATGTACCAAGATATCCGGCTGCTCCCCACCCCCTTCCAAAATGTTGTGGATGCAATCTGAGACATCCCTGAACCTGGCACCTGGGAGGAAACATAACATCTGGGTGTCCCATTCACATCCACAGAATCTCCTGTCTGTTCTCCTCACTATTGAGACCCCTATCACTACCGCTCCCTTCTTCTCTCTCTTTCCCTTCTGCACCATGTACCCATGCTCAGTGCCTATAACCCAGTTACCGTAGCATTCTCCCAGGAGATCATCCCCCACAAAAGTATCTTGAGGGGAATGACCACAGAGGTGCTTTGCTCTAACTGTCTATTTCCATTTCTCCTGATGGTCACCCAGCTCCTCGCCTCCTACAACTTTGGGGTGACCACCTCCCTGTAACTTTGATCAATTTTATCCTTGCTCTCCCATACAAGCCGAAGGTCATACAGTTGCTGCTCCAGATCCGTAACAGGGTCTTCAAGGAGCTGCAGCTAGATGCTCTTCACGCAGATTTAGTTCCCTGGGGGATTCTGGGCTTTCGGTTCTCCAACTTCTGGCACGAAGAGCATACCACAGCCATTTAAATGGTACAGTAAGGGGGGGGGGGGAACAAAAAAAGGAAATGTTAACAGATGCTTTACAAAGAGAGCCAAAGCCTGTCACTTCTACTCTCGCCACTGGCCGAGTTCTTCGGCTTCTCCCTTCTGGACTTTTATTGAGTTCATAGAGCTCTGTTGACGCTGCTGATAGATCCAAGCACCATGGACAAACGCTCTCGAAGCTCCCTTTTTAAATAACTGCCGCCGACCTGTGAGAAATCCCTCTTGGTAGAGTTATGTTGACACCTCTGATAGGCCATGTTTTTCAGACAGACAGACACATACTTTATTGATCCCGAGGGAAATTGGGTTTCGTTACAGCCGCACCAACCAAGAATAGTGTAGAAATATAGCAATATAAAACCATAAATAATAATAAGTTAATTATGCCAAGTGGAAATAAGTCCAGGACCAGCCTATTGGCTCAGGGTGTCTGACACTGCAAGGGAGGAGTTGTAAAGTTTGATGTCCACAGGCAGGAATGACTTCCTCTGACGCTCAGTGTTACATCTCAATGGAATGAGTCTCTGGCTGAATGTACTCCTGTGCCTAACCAGTACATTATGGAGTGGATGGGAGTCATTGTCCAAGATGGCATGCAACTTGGACAGCATCCTCTTTTCAGACACCACCGTCAGAGAGTCCAGTTCCACCCCCACAACATCACTGGCCTTACGAATGAGTTTGTTGATTCTGTTGGTGTCTGCTGCCCCAGCACACAACAGCAAACATGATAGCACTAACTACCACAGACTCATAGAACATCCTCAGCATCGTCCAGCAGATGTTAAAGGACCTCAGTCTCCTCAGAAAATAGAGACGGCTCTGACCCTTCTTGTAAACGGCCTCAGTGTTCTTCAACCAGTCCAGTTTGTCCTCCACCATGTCCACATTGACCCCTTGGATGGAATCATTGATTCTGTTGTGTTTCTTTGTATTTACTGCAAATGTCCACAAGAAAATGAACTTCAGGGTTGTATCTGGTGACATATAAGTAACTTTGATAATAAATTTACTTTGAAATTTGAACTTTGAGAACACATTTTGTTCCTCAACAGGACTGTAAGATGAACCCTAAAAGGAAAAGTTAAAAGAAACACGCTTTTGCCAGCTAACTATTTGATCGTTTGCTATATTGTCTCTCAGTGGGACATTCGGTTTGATGTAAAAATAGGAACGCAGAGAGAGTTTCAACAAAGATATTTTGATCTGTGACTTAGATACAATAGCTGTCTTGGACTCAACCCACCAGACTGTAGTGTTGCTACTCCTAAATACTACTTGCAATGATAAGTAACAATTTGCATTGCAATTAAAGATTATGCTTTGTTAAAGCAGCTAGAGGGGAAGAGACCAATCAGAAATGTTTTTTCAAAGACCATCCAGACTTCCAAAGGGCTGAATGGCCTCTTGTCTAAGATTCTGTGTTGATCTCTTTTACTGCTTCATTTTAATGATTATGGAGCAGTTTGAAGATGATCCTATCATAGTCATACAGAATGTAAACAGGCCCTTCAGCCCATCTGGTCCATGCTAACCAAGATTCCCTTCTAAAGTAGTCCCATTTGTCTCTGTTTGGCATCCTCTACCTTTTTATGCCATGGACCCCTATCATTAACTGAGGGGTCCACGGACCCCAGGTGGGGAATATTTACTCTAAACCTTTCCTATCCATATACTTGTCCATCTGCCTTTTAGATATTAATGTACCTGCTTCAGCCACTTCCTCAGGCAGGCTTCCTCAGGTCCATATACTGACCATACTAAGCATAAGAAGATTTCCCCTCATGCACCTATTAAATCTTTCCATTCTCACCTGAAATCCAACACCATTTAAGTTCTTGATCCCTCAACCCTGTAAAAAAGACTGTGTGTTCACCCTATCTAAGACCCCATGATTGTATACCCCTCTATCAGATCAAACCTCATTGTCTAATGCCCAAACAAATAAAGTGCCAGTCTACTCAACCTCTCTCTACAACCCAGTCCCTCGAGTGCCGGCAACATCTTGTAAGTGAGGGGGTGGCACTGTAGTGTAACGATATCACAGTGCCTGTGATCTGAGTTCAATACCCACCGCTGTCTGTAAGGAGTTAATACATTCTCCACATGACTGTGTATGTTTCCTCCGGGTGCTCTGGTTTCTTCCCACATTCCAAAGACGTAGGGAAGTTGGTCACATGGGTGCAATTGGGCAATGCAGGCTCGTTGGGCTGGAAGGGTTTGTCATCCTGGAGTATTTCAAAATACATTTATTATCAAAGTACATATGCAGTGTACAACCCTGAGATTTGTCTTCCCACAGACAGCCACAAAACAAAGAAAACTATGGAGCCCATTCAAAGAAAAACATCAAACACCACCTCCCAATCCAACATTAAAAAACAAATTGTGCAATAAAAATATAAATAAATCTTCATTGCACTCTTTCAAGCAGTCAGGGACGGACAACACACAAACACTGCTCAATGCGTCCCCGTCCCATGAAATAATAGGTTTAAAATTGGAAATGGGTTATTTTTGTCACATGTACTGAGATACAGTGACAAGCTTGTCTTGCATACTGTTCATACAGATCAGATTGTTACACAGTGCATTGAGGGAGAACAAGGTAAAGCAATAATAGAATGCAAAATAAAGCGACTGAGAGGCTGCGGTTAAAAGAAAGCCCACCCCTAACCCTCATCAAAGTACTAGTCTTCCAAAGTAAGAGGTCACCAACAAAACTTTTCACCAGTGTAAAACTCTTAGTGTGGAACAGCATGCCAAGACGCTACACAGTTTTTTTTTAAGTGTGTCGCACCAGACAGCCATTCTTGTCTGGTGCGTGGTGTCAGAATTGGTCTCCTTTCCGATTAACCGGGTCATGATATGAACGTTCCTGGCTCGGCCCTTGTATTTTTTACAAGGCCGAGTGGCTAGCTCGATGCTCAACCCAGCAAGGATGGAAAGCGCGCTCAGGCGTGGCCTGACTTGGATTCGAACTCGGGAGCCTTCGCTCCGGAGTCCGGCGCTGATGCCATTGTGCCACCAGCCGGTCACACAGTAGTGTTAACATATAGAAATAGGCACCCAAAATCAAGGTGGATGAATGGATAGATCGATCACCTGAGAACATGAGTTGTAGATTCCTTGAAAGCGAGTCCATAGGTTGTAAAAGCAGTTGAGTGTTGAGGTGAGTGAAGTTATCCATACTGGTTCAAGAGCCTGATGGTTGAACAGTAATAACTGTTCTTGAACTTGGTAGTGTGGGACCTAAGGCTCCTGTACCTCCTTCCTGATGGTAGTAGTGAGAAGAGAGCATGGCCTGGATGGTGGGGGTCTTTGACGATGGGTGCCGCTTTCCTGTGGCAATGCTTCTTGTAGATGATGGCTGGGGATGCATGGGAAAGCTCGAGCTGGGCTGTGATTCTCTCTGCTCTCTCACTATTTGCTTGATAAGCTGAGGGCAGGTACTAATTATCAGTGGCTGAGGAAGCAGTGAACTAGACTGCACTGTCTGAAACTCTCTTCAGTATTCCCAAATAGCAGCTCGAGGGAGGAATAAACGCCAATAAACATACCCTTCATCGAGCACCTCCTCACCCTCCACCACAAGAGTGACTTCCCAGTGGCCAGACATTTTAATTCCCATTCCCACTCTAATGTATCAATCCATGGCTTCCTCCTCTGCCAAGCTGAGGTTACACTTAGGGTGGAAGAGCAACACCTTATATTCCAATTGGGAACCCTCCAACCTGATGGTATGAATATCGATATCACCTTCTGGTAACAAATTCCACCCCCCCCCCCCACTCCCCTCTCTGACCTGTCACTTCTTCTCACCTGCCTATGACTTCTTCCTAGGTCCCCTCCTCCTTCCCTTTCTCCTATTTTTTCCTTTTTTTTAAATTTATTTTTCTTTTCACGTGGGAGGAGGGCCTTAGCGACTTCCATGGTCTTTCTGTCTGTCTGGAAGAAGACGAATCTCAAAGTTGTATTCTGCATACATACTTTGATTATAAAATGAGCCTTTGAACCTTTGTCCTCTCCTATCAGATTCTTTCTTTTCCAGCTCTTGATCTTTCTTACTCACCTGGCTTCACTAATCACCTTCCAATTGGCCTCTTTCCCCTCCCCTCACACCTTTTTATTCTGGCCTCTTCCCCTTCCTTCTCCGTCCTGAGAAGGGTCTCAGCCCGAAATGTCGACTGTTTACTCTTGTATGTAGATGCTGCCTGACCTGCAGAGTTCCTCCAGTGTTCTGTGTGTGTTCCTTTCAATAAACATGGGATGCTTTTTTAACCCTTTAATGGTACACCGAATGAGCTCCATATTGATGTGCACCACCTTTCTTACTCAAAATAGTCGTTCATGGGGATTTTTTTTACATTCATTCATGGGATGTGAAATCAGACTGGCCTGCATTTATAAAGACAAGCAATTCTGTAGATGCTGGAAATCCAGAGTAACACATACAAAATGCTGAAGGAACTCAGATGGTCAGGCAGCATCTGTAGAGGGGAATAAACAGTCGGCATTCTCGGCCGAGACACTTCATCTGGACTGGAAAGGGAGGGGGAAGAAGCCGGAATAAGAAGGTGGGGGGGGGGGGTGGGAAGGGGGCAGGTGCTAGGCCTTTCCTTTCCAGTCCTGTTGAAGGTCTTGGCCCTCTACAGGTTCCTAAGCTGCTGAGTTCCTCCCACATTGTGTGTGTGTTACTCAGTGCTTTTATTGTCATAGAGCAATGCAAATACAGCACCAATCTTTTCAGCTCAACCAGTCCATGCCTATCATTGTGCCCACCCGACTTGTCCCAATTTCCTGCTTTTGCCCTGTATCCCTGTAAGCCCCTCCACTCCACCTACCTATCCGAGTGCTTCTTAAATAATAATTTTGTACCTGCCTCAACCACTTCCACTGGCAACCTCTTCCATGTACTCAGCACCTTCTGAGGGAAGAAGTTGTCCCTCAGGTCCCTTTCAAATCTTCCCCCCCCCTCACCCTTAACCTATGCTCCATATTTTGGACTCCCCCACCTTGGGGGAAAAGACCGTTCTCTCCACCTTATCTATGCTTCTCATCATTTTAAACACTTTAGTTAAGGTTTTCAAAGAAAGATCTGCTTTATTTGTCATGTATGTATGTATGTATCGAACCATACAGTAAAATGTATCATTTACGTCGATGGCCAGCACAATCCAAGGATGTGCTGGGGGCAGCCCGCAAGTGTCACCATGCTTCCGCTGCCAACGTGGCATGCTCACCGTGGAAACCGGAGCATTCGGAGGTCATGGGAGAATGCAGAAACTCCTTACAGACAGCCTTGGAGTTAGTTCAAGAGTTAGATGGCCTGGGTGTGGAATATGGGAGAGAGAAGAGAGAATGCCCACGGTAGGTGGGGTCTTTGGTTATGCTGGTTGCTTTACCGAGGCAGTAAGAAGACCTTAGAGGGAGGCTATATGAAACATATGAAATGTTCCATTTACATCAAATCAAATAAGTGAGGATTGTGTTGGGGCAGCTCGCAAATATTGCCAAACTTCTAGTTGCAACACAGCACGCCCACAATTCACTAACTCTAGCACTAACAACTTTGGACTGTGGGAGGAAACCGCAGCATTTGGAGGATGGCACACCAGCACAGCGGTTAGTGTAAAGCTATAACAGCATTGGCGACCTGGGTTCAATTCTTGCTGCTTTCTGCAAGGAGTTTGTACGTTCTCCCTGAGGCTGCATTGGTTTGCTCCGGGTGCTCTGATTTCCTCCCATATCCCAAAGATGTAAGGACTTTGTAGGTTAACTCATCACGTGGGTATGATTGGGCAGCACAGACACCTGCAGCACCTGTTAATGTGCTGTATCTCCAAATTAAATGGAAGAAAAGAAACACACACACAGTCATATGCAAATTCCTTACAAGCAGTGCCGGGAATTGAACTCTGATCGTGATTTGCTGATGCTGTGAAGCATTGTGCTAACCATACTCTGACATGCCGCCCATCTCTGCCTCTTGTTCTCCTGTGTTCCAAGGAATAACGACCCAGCCTAGTCAGATTGTCCCTGTAATTCAGGCCTATTAGCTGCAACAACATCCTCATAACCCCTCAATGGCCCTCAATCTCTTTGAGAAGGTGATAAAAATCTGCTACATTGAAGAACTGAAATGGGGGCACAAGAGAGATGGCAGACACTGGAATCCGGAGCAATAAATGAGCTGCTGGAGGCAAAGAGATATTCGATGTTTCAGGTCAAGCCGCCCGCTTCAGTCCTGATGGAGACAGCAGATGTTTGAATCTGGAGCAACAAACAATCAGCTTGCTGGAGGGCATGGGCTAAAAGTGAGAAGTAAGAGAATATTTGAGGAAGATATTTTATCACCCTGAGGGTAGTTGTATCTGGAACACACTGCCTGAGGGAATGACCATAAGACATAGGAGCAGAATTAGATGATAATGTACATTGAGTCTGATCTGCTATTCTATCATGGCTGATTTATTATCCCTCTCATCACCATTCTCCTGCCTTCTCACCGTAACCTTTGATGCCCTTATTAATCAAGAACCCCTCAACCTAATGACTTGGCCTTCACAGCCGTCTGTGCCAATGACTTACACAGATTCACTACACTCAGGTTAAAAAAGATTTTCCTCATCCCTGTCATAAATGGATGTCCCTCCCTTCTGAGGTTGTGGCCTCTGAACCTAGACTCCCCCACCATAGGAAACATCTGCTCCACCTTCACTCTATTTCGGCCTTTCAATATTCCTTTGGTTTCAGTGAGATTCCCACCCCCACCCCCCCCCCCACACACATTCTTCTAAGCTCCAGTGAGAACATGCCCAGAGCCATCAAACATTCCTCATATGTGTGGTGGAAGCACGCATCTTCAAAGAAGCATCCTGAAACAGGGTTTTGATCCAAAACATCAACAATTCCTTTTCTCTGACAGAGATTGCCTAGTTCCTTGCTCTTGGACCCAGTCCCTGCCACCTCGAATCATCTCCATGTCCACACAATGGCCAAACCTTATCTTGTGCCCCACTCTCGGACCTGGGCCCCGCTGCCTCGATTCAGCGCATACATACCATGTCGCAACTGTCCTGCACTTTCAGGACTTACATTCACGCCGCAAAAATATCAGGTCGTACAGGCAATTGAAAAGCTCATTTCTGAAAGGGTAGGTACAGACTATTGATTGCAGACATCGTTTTCCAGAAAATGTGTGATTAATAAAGTAGTTGTTTGCTGTCAGATAGTCATTGCTGTGCTTCACCACCGCTATCTTAATCAGGATAGCCACCTTAAAACTATGCAAACTACTAAAAAAGTAAAGGTTGTGTACATGCCATCAACGCTTACCTGCTGGTCCCAGGACGGATTCTCTGATCTGCCGCCTCAATATCCTCAGGTCCTTTGTGTGCTGTACTCGATTTCCTGTATCAGCAACCTCTTGCGTTTCCATTGTGCGATATCTTTCTCTTAGAGTCAATTCTGAGCTGCTTCTTCTAACGGACAGCAGATTGAGAAACTTGTTGGATTAGACAGTTTAATTTTTTTTGCAGGTTAATATCTTCTTCTGGTATTTTTGTGTAACTACTTATCTACATGGAACTCTTTAGTATGTTCCCTAGTGGTCACAGTATGTACAGTATGTGCGGTTGATCAGAGTGCCTCCATATGGTTACTGTTCTTCATATTCTGGAAAGCTCTGGACGCTTCTTTGGTGTTGCATTATTTGAATCTGACTGGTAAACTCTAATCTGCAGATTTGAATGGAGTGTTTCATATCTATGGAGTATAAAAAGAGCCGACCAAACAACGGCTCCATCTTCTTTCTGTTTCCTTCTCCCTTTCTCTTAGTCGACCTTCATCACTGCCTGGTTTCAAATTCTCTTTGTTCTATTTATGCTTAATAAAACTATCGTAAATTCTGTGCCTCTTTCTCGACTTCCAAATGAACCTTGATTAAAAACATCAGAATCTAACAAACTCAACTGGCAAATCATTTCCTGATCTAAGACTTCTAAGATTAACAGGAGGTGCAAGTATAAAAGTTAGATAATTATAAATAAAGTAGAACTTTTTTCTCCTAGCAGGGACAGAGATTAGTGAAGATTGTGAATAACTTCCCTGGGCAATTACATGTTACTGAAGAGCATTACTGCCAAAAGCAATAATTAGTTAATAATTTATTGATATTTGCACCCTTGTTTGATGTCTGGGAAGTGAAAATTATTCCCCTTCCCTGTGAATAGAACATAGAACACGATAGATTCTGCAGATGCTGGAAATCCAAAGCAACACACAAAAAATGCTGGAGGAACTCAGCAAGTCAGACAGCATCTATGGAAATGAATAAATAGTCAAAATTTCAGAACGAGACCCTTCTGGATTGGAAAGGAAGGGGGAAGATGCCAGAACAAAATAGTGGAGGAATGAGGGGGAAGAGGATAGTTAGAAGGTGATAGGTGAAGCCAGCTGGGTGGAAAAAGTAAAGGGCTGAAGAGGGAGGAATCTGATAGGAGAGTGGACTATAGGAAAAAGAGAAGGAGGAGGAAAACAAGCAGAGGTGATAGGCAGGTGAGAAGAGGTAAGGGACCAGAGTGGGGAAGAGAAGAAGAGGGGAGGGGGAGCGAAAAGATTTTCTTACTGGAAGGTGAAATTAATATTCATGCCATCAGGGAGGATACCCCAACAGAATATAAGGTGATAGTCCTCCACCCTGAGGCTGGCCTCATCATGGCACAAGAGAAGGTCATGGATCGACATGTCAGGATGGGAACTGGAATCGGAATGAAAATGTTTTGCCACCAGGAAGTTTTGCTTTTTGCGGATGGAGCGGAGGTGCCCGATGAAGCAGTCTCCCAATTTATAACGGGTCTCCATAACGTAGAGGAGGCTGCACTGGGTGCACCATTTACAGTAGACAATCCCAGCAGATTTGCAGGTGAAGTGTTACCTCACCTGGAAGGGCTTTTTGGTCCCCTGAATGGAGGTGAAGGAGGAGGTATATGGGCAGGTGTAGCACTTTGTCTGCTTGCTGGCATAAGTGCTGTGAGGGAGATTAGTGGGAAGTGAAGAACATGGAACATAGAACAATACAGCACAGTACAGGCCCTTCAGCCCAAGATGTTATACTGACACTTTAAACTACCCCAAGAACCATCTAACACTTCCTTGTCACATATCCCTCCATTTTTCTTGCATCCATATGCTTAAGAGTCTCTTAAATTTTCCTAATACATTCTGCCTCTACCACCACCCCTGGCAGGGCATTCCATGCAGTTGCCACTCTCTGTGTGAAAAAAATCTACCTCTGACACCTCCACCCTATACTTTCCTTCAATCACCTTCAAAGGTGACCTGATAGACGTGTGCAAGATGGTGAAGGGCGTGGATCAAGTGGACAGCCAGAGACCTTTTTCTGGGGGCAGAAATGGCTAACATGAGGGGAAACAATTTTAAGATGATTGGAAGAAAGTAGAGGGGCGACGTTAGATGAGAGTGGTGGGTATGTGGAATGTGCTGGCAACAGTGATGGTAGAGGCAGGTACATTAGGGACAATAAAGAGACTGTTAGGTGCATGGGTGAAAGAAAAATGGAGGGCTATGTAGGAGGTAAGGGTTAGACTTGTCTTAGAGTAGTTTAAAGGGTCGGCACAACATTGTGGGATGAAGGGCCTGTATTGTGCTGTACTTTTCTATTGTAATAAATCAGTTACCAATGCAAAAAAAACTTGGTGTTCTTGGGAACGGAGTAGAACTGTCTCCTCCATGCAGCTGAGATCTGTCAGTTCATAGAACATAAGACCATAAGATGTAGGAGCAGAATGAGGCCACTTGGCCCATCAAGACTGTTCCGCAATTTTCCATCATGGATGATTTGTTATCCTTCTCAATCTTAGCCTCCTGCCTTCTGCCCATAACCTTTCACACCCTTACTAATCAACGATCTGACTTAGAGCACTACAAGTGGGAAGTCTGCAGGTCTCAGGGGAACAGCAGCTACAGTGAACGGGGGCTAGGAGCCCACCCGCTCGCGATGTGCTCGTCAATCAAGGCGATTGAGAAGAATGCAGCCCTTGGATTTCATTCACAAATGCACGATGGAAACGGAAGAAATAACAACCCTGTGCCATAAGAGATGTAATCTCGTGTAAAAAAAAACACTCCACTGGGCACAATTTGTGTAAGACAAAGCATTTTATTTTTCCACTGAATTGGCTGTCTGGGATTCGAGCCATGTTTGTTCTACAGAGACTCATTATCTTCCCGTGACGCAAAACATATTTGAGCGCTGGACAAATGCATTAGGTAAAGATACAAAACAGTAACACTTAAAATGGCTGTGTAGTTTCAGAGAGCTTTATCCTTGAAACTCACTGTAATTTTAAGTCAATTTTATTGCCATTTAACTACATACATATCTGCTGTCAAACAGGACATTTCTCTGAACCAGGGTGTAAAGCACAGTCGTACATGTAACACACAACAGCTTAGGAAACTAAGAATTAAATCTGCAAGTTCATTACGCATAAACAAACAAAGTAAAGTGCATAAGTTCAATATTGTTGGGTACAGTACAAATTATCCAGTGACACTTCAAAAGCAATACGGCAGGGAGTTCAGAACCCTCATAGCCTGAGGGGAAAACTGTTTACTATCCTGACTGTTCTTGTTTTTATGCATCCGAGTCTCCTCTCAAAGAGGATGCTGGATAGATGGGTGGGATCCTTGGTAATGCTAAGGGCCCTGTGTGTGCAGCGGTGTCTGATGGATGGTAGGGAGACCCTTTTCATCTCCTCACCGATTCTCGCGGACCTTTGCAGGGACTTATGGTCCGATGCTCGGCGGCTCCCATACCAGATAGAGATGTAACTTGGCAGGATGCCCCCAGTAGTGCTCCTGTAAAATGCAGTTAAGCTGGGTGGAGGGAGGGGGGAGCCTCGCTTGCCTCAATCTCCTCAGGAAGTGCTATACCTTCTTATTCAGGGCAGTGATTGTGAGGGACCAGGTGAGGTCATCCATGATGTGATCTCCTAGGAACAAGATGGTGAAGAACCCAGGGACTCATTTTAAGGCACAGTCTTGATTATAGAAAGGTGACCGACAGATACTTGTCCCATTTGCCCATAATTGGCCCACATCCATCTTAAACTCTCCTATTCCTCCGGAGTTCAGAGAAGAATGTGGGGGAGGGTCCAAAGGAGGTGCATGAGCAAGATTCTGGGAATGAAAGGGTTAATGTATGAGGAGCATTTAATGGCTTTGGATCCGTACTTACTGGGGTCTAGCAGAGTTGGAGGGGATCTCATTGAAACCTATCGAATATTGAAAGGCCCAGACAGTGTGGATGTAGGGAGGATTTTTCATATAGTGGAGGAGTCACAGTCCTGAATAGAAAGACATCTCTTTAGAACAGAGACGAGGAGGAATTTCTTCAGCCAGAGGGTGGTGAATCTGTAGGAGTCTGTATGTTCCCCCGTGATTGCGTGTGTTTCCTCAAGGTGCTCTGATTTACTCCCACAGTCCAAAGGTGTACGGGTTAGTAGGTTCATTGGTCACATGGCTGTGATTGGCAGCATGAATTTGTTGGGCCAGAAGGGTTTGTTACTGTGCTGTATCTCTAAATAAATCAGGGACATTACTGCATGATGGGACGTTCATGGCCATTAGACACAGAAGCAGAATCAAGCAATTTGACCCATTGAGTCTGCCCCATTATTCTATCACCGCTGATTTATTATCCATCTCAACCCCATTCTTCTGCCTTTTCCCCATAACCTTTGACACCCTGATTAATCAAGAACTTATCAACATCCACTTCAAAATATACTTATTCACTTGGCCTCCACAGCCATCTGTGGACCCCCGGCGAAAAAAATTCCTCCTCGTCACCATCCTAAATGGAAGCCCCTCTATTCTGAAGCTATTCCTTCTGATCTTAGACTCCACCACTATTGAAATATCCTCTCTGCATTCAGTCCAACTAGGTCTTTCAATACTCAAGAGGTTAAAATGAGACCCCCTCATCCTTCTAACCTTCTGTGAGTAAAGGCTGAGAGCCAGCAAATGCTCCTCATGCACTAACCCTTTCACTCCTGGGATCATTGTTGTGAACCTCCTCTGGACCCTCTCCACTGAGGTTCAGGCAGACGTAAGTGGCAGGCTCCAGTGATCCTGAAAGAGAGGAGGAGGAGTGCAAAAGGGTGCAGGCAATGAATCATTTTGTGTGAATGGTGAACACTGGGTGGGGAAGGATTATTTGTAAACGATTTAACATTAGACCATAAGATCTTATGATATAGGAGCAGAATTAGGCCACTTGGCCCATTGAGTCTGCCCTGCCATTTCATCATGGCTGATCCAATTTTCCTCTCAGCCCCAATCTCCTGCCTTCTCCATATCTCCCTTCATGCCCTGATCAATCAAGAATCTGCCTTAAATATACATAAAGACTTGGCCTCCACAGCTGCCTGGGGCAACGAATTCCACAGATTCACCACTTTCTGGCAAAAGAAATTCCTCGTCATCTCCGTTCTAAAAGGACGCCCCTCTATTCTGAGGCTGTGTTCTTTGGTCTTAGACTCTCCCACCATAGGAAACGTCCTCTCCACACCCATTCTATCGAGGCCTTTCACCATTCGATAGGTTTCAATGAGGCCACCCCTCATTCTTCTAAATTCCAGTGAATGCTGGCCCAGAGCCATCAAATGCTCTTCACACGACAAGCCATTCAATCCTGGAATCATTTTCATGAACCTCCTTTGAGCCCTCTCCAGTTTTAGCACGATAAATATAAATACATAAGATAGCTAGATTGTATGTTCATAAAGTGATGCTAGTCACAAGAGTGTCTGTACAGGAAAAGATAAAATAGTGGTGGTTGGGGATGTGGTGGGGTGAGTTAGTGTCTGTAGGTCTTGATCAGCCTTACTTCTTGGGGAGAGTAGCTGACTTTTGGAGTGGACGTTATGTAGACTCTTCCCTGATGAGAGTGGGATAATCAGACCACAGCAGGGTAGGTGTCTTTTTCACATCTTACAAGGATTGGAAGATCGCCCATCTACAGACCACAGAACCTACTGCCTCCATTGCTGGCTGGCCTGGACATCTACAGACCCTAATATCTGCTGCTGACCTCAATGGCTCTAACGATCTAGAGCAGATTCAAAATCTGGATTCCACAACCTTCAAAGCAGGTTCCAATGACCTCAAACACAGATTTCACAACCTCCAACTCTGACTCCAGCCCAGACCTCCAGGCTGAGTCTTCAAACACTGCTGCTGGAACCCCCGTCTCCCCTTCTCCCACCACCAGCTCTTAGGCTTTCGGAGACTCCATCTTCCTCTCACCCTACCATTCCTGATCTCCCTTCTCCTCAGACACAACCGACCCTCTTCCCTCCTCCATTCCCAGCTCTCAGCCATGCTGGGTTTTCACTATTCCCTCTGACCCTCCCCTCTTTGAGGCAGAACGTTCCGTCCTCAGTAAGGGCCTCACACTCCCCCCGCCCCATGCCCATACCTCGGTGTGTTCCGCACCTGCCACAATGCTGAGCCCTTCTTCCGCCACCTCCGTCTCTGAGCCTATTTCTTTGGCAAGGACTCCCCCACCCCGCACCGATGACCCCTTTCCCCATCTTCAACCCTCCTCTTCTTCCTTGATACCCTGCCCTGGTCTTCTGCCTGCTCTGGACCTTTTCATTGCCATCTGCCGACGGGACATCAACCATCCAGACTTCAACACTCCTCTCTTCAATTTTAACCTCACTCTTTGAACGGTCTGCTCTCCACTCCCTCCGCACCAGTCCTAACCTTACCATCAAACCCACAGATAACGGGGGTGCTGTTGTAGTCTGGTGTACTGACCTCTACCTTGCTGAGGTCCAACGCCAACTCTCAGACATCTCCTCTTACTTACCCATCTAACAGAATCCCACTAAGGAACACCAGGCCATTATCTCCCACGCCATCACCAACCTTATTGACTCTGAGGATCTCACATACACCAATCCCAGCCTCATAGTTCCCACACCTTGCACCTCTTGTTTCTACTGCCTAATCAAGATCCACAAATCCCCTTGTCCATGTAGACCCATTGTTTCAGCTTGTTCCCACCCCACTGAACTCTTATTGGCATGCATCGACTCTGCTTTATCTCCCCAGTTCAGTCCCTTCCCACCTACATCTGTGACACCTCACACTCTCTTGATCTTTTCGACAATTTCAGGTTCCCTGTATCTCATCATGTTATTTTTACTATGTATATCCAGTCCCTATACACCTCCATCCCCCACCAAGAAGGCCTTAAAGCTCTCCGTTTCTTTCTGGACATCAGACTCAATCGGTTCCCCACCACCACCTCTCCTCCACCTAATGGAACTTGTCCTCACTCTAAATAGTTTCTCCTTTGGCTCCTCCCACTTCCTTCAAACAAAAGACCTAGCCATGAGCACTGGCATGGGTCCCAGCTAATCCTGCCTATTTGTCAGCTACGTGGAACAGTCTATGTTCTAAGCCTACACTGGTGACTGTCTCCCACTTTTCCTACGTTACATCAATGACTGCACTGGTGCTGCTTCCTGCACCTGTGCTGAACTCATTGACTTCACCTGGTTTGCCCCCAACTTCCACCCTACCCTTAAATTCACTTCCCCTTTCTCAATCTCACTGTCTCTATCTCAGGAGACAGCTTATCCACCGATGTCTATGACAAACCCAAGGACTCTCACAGCTACCTAGACTACAGTTTGTTCCACCCTACTAATGTAAAAACACCGTCCCTTTTTCTCAATCTCTCCGTCTCCCCCACATCTGCTCACAGGGCGAGGCTTTTCATTCTAGAATGAAGGGAATGTCCTACTTTTTCAAAGAAAGGGGCTTCCCTTCCTCTACCATCAATGCTGCCCTCAACCGCATCTCTTCCATTTCACGCACGTCTGCTCTTACCCCATCCTCCCGTCACCCTACCAGGGATAAGGTTCCTCTTCTCCTCACCTACCACCCCACCCGCCTCCGTGTCCAACACATAATTCTCCGAAACTTCCGCCACCTCCAACAGGATCCCACCACCAAGCACATCTTTCCCTCCCCCCAACTTTCTGCTTTCCGCAGGGATGGCTCCCTATGCCACTCCCTTGTGCATTCATCCCTCCCCACTGATCCCCCTCCTGGCACTTATCCTTGCAAGTGGAACAAGTGCTACATCTGCCCCTACACCTTCTCCCTCAATACCATTCAGGGCCCTAAAACGTCCTTCCAGGTGAGACGACTCTTCACCTATGAGTCTGTTGGGGGTAATTTACTGTGTCTGGTGCTCCCGGTGTGACCTCCAATATATCGGAGTGACCCGACATAGTTGGGAGACTGCTGTGCGAAGCACCTATGCTCCATCCAGTAGAAAAGGCTGGATATCCCAGTGGCCACCCATTTTAATTCGATTCCGATATGTCCGTCCATGGCCTCCTCCACTGTTGTGATAAGGCCACACTTAGGTTGGAGGAACAACACCTTATATTCTGTCTGGGTAGCCTCCAACCTGATAGCATGAACATTGATTTCTCAAACTTTGGTAATGCCTCCCCCACTCTCCTCTCCTTCACCATTTGCCATCCCCTTTTCCTTCTCTTGCCTATCTCCTTGCACACCCATTGCCTCCCTCTGGTGCTCCTCCCCCCATTTCCCTTCTTCCATGGTCTTCTGTCTTGATCACTAATCATCTACCCAGCTCTTTACCTCATCCCTCCCCTCCAGGTTTCACCTATCATCTGGTGCTTCTCTCTGTCCTCCTCCCACCTTTTAAATCTACTCCTTAGCTTTAGATGGGAACAGTCAGCAGAGGGGCATGTCCAGACAGGTATACATAGTTTACAACACCTACCGAAGGGTCTCGGCCCGAAAGGCCGAATGTACTCTTTTCCATAAATGTGTTCCTCCAACATTTTGTGTGTGTTGCTGGGATCATTCACAATGTTTTCTGGCACCTTTCTGTATGCACGTCCTGGATGGAAGTAGGTGAGTGTCGGTGACACATTGGGTAGTTTAGATGACCCTTTGCAGAGGGTTGTAGAGCCATGGTTGTTAAACAACAGGACATGTTGTTTGGGCTGAGCTTTATGAATTTCCAAGATCTCATTCCCTTAAAACACTCAAATCCAGGCTCATTCCTGAGGTTTGACTCAAACATTGGCAGGTTTGCTGACGTCTCATTACCAGATGCTGCATTTAGCAAAGCATAGGTAAGGGAATTGTCAAGAAGAATCAGTAACCCTTTGAATGTACAAGCTATTGTTAATCACGCTAAAATTTCTGTCAACAGCATTGCGCAGGAATGTTGAGGTATTTTGTTTAATGCCAGGTGAGGAAGATATTTTGCTCAAGACAATTACAGAGACGAGGAGGAATTCCTTTAGCCAGGGGGTGGTGAATCTGTGGAATTCATTGCCACAGACGGCTGTGGAGGCCAAGTCATTGGGTATATTTAAAGCAGAGGTTGATAGGTTCTTGATTAGTCAGGAATCAACTTAGATATAAATCAACTATGATGGAATGGTAGAGCAGACTCAATGGGCCGAATGGACTAATTTTACTCCAGTGTCTTAGAGCTCCAAGTTGAATAATATGTCAATTGCTTCTGATTGTTAGTCACTTAAAAACATCAAGTTTTAATTAAATTCACTTTAAGTGGGACCCAGTCGATAATATTGACCTTCCAATGACGTTCTGTATGGCTTTCTTCACCACTGTTATTAGTTCATTCAAACCTAAAGTGGGAGTCAGGTGGAGGTGGCAATAGAAACAGAACACAGTCATGGTTAGCTTGTGTGAAAGGGGCTGCACTGAAGAATTCATAGCCACAGACGGCTGTAAAGTCGCAGTCATCAGGTACATTTGAAGCGGAGGTTGACGGGTTCCTCAATAGTCAGGGTATCAAAGGTTGTGGGGAGAAGCTAGGAGAATGGAGTTGAGAAGGGTAATAAATCAGCCTTGATAGAATTATAAAGCAGATTTGATGGACTGAATGGCCCAATTCTGCTCATATATAATCTCTTTTGGACTATAAGTACATGATTCATAGATTTGTATGGGGCGCCACAGTAGCATGGTGGTTAGCACGACGATATTGCAGCTCGGGGTGTCAGAGTTCGGAGTTCAATTCCAATGGAGCAGACTGAATGAACCAAATGATCTAATTTGCTCCTATATCTTATGGTCACCTATAAGGAGTTTGTATGTCTTCTTTGTGGAATGCATGTATTTTTCCCCCTCAATCTTCAGGTTTCCTCCCACTGTCCAAAGACGTACCAGTTAGTAGGTTAATTGTTTATAGAGTGATTAGATTAAGGTGAAGTTAGGGAATATATATATGAACGCAGAGAACATAACATTATAACACAGTACAGGCCCTTCAGCCCACAATGTTTTGCCAGCCTTTTAACTTACTCTAAGATCAATCTAACCTTTCCCTCCTACATAGCCCTCCATTTTCCTAACTACCATGTGTCTATCTGCTAGTCTTTTACAAGTCTCTAGCAGGAAGTTCAGCCTAAAACTCTATAAAACATTATTTAGATGTCAGATTAATTACAGTGTGCAGTTCTTTCTATTCAGAGATACAACACGATAACAGGCCCTTCTGACCTTATGAGTCCACCATGCCCAATTACATCCATGTGACCAATTAACTTCCATGTCCGCATGCCTCTGGAGCATTGGAGGAAACCATAGCATTGAGAGGGGCAACAGGAACTGAACCCAGGTGGCTGTTGCTGTAGCAGTAAGAGATTATTTTCAGGGATTGAGTTCAAGAGCCATGAGGTAATGTTGCCGCTGTATAAAACCCTGGTGAGAATGCTTTTTGAGTATTGTGTTCAGCTCTAGGTGCCTCATTATAGGAAGGATGTGGAAGCTTTAGGGAGGGTACAGAGGAGATTTACCAGAATGCTGCCTAGATTAGAGTATGTTTCAAGGGAATGGTTAAATGACCTAGAACCTTTCTCTTTGGAGCAAACGGGGATGACAGTTGACTTGATAGAGGTGTCCTAGATGATGAGAGACACAGACTGAGTGGAGAGCTGGAGACTTTTAACCAGGGTAGAAATGGCAGCTACAAGGGGGCATAATTTTAAGATGACTGGAGGTAAGTATAGAGGGGACGTCAGAGGTAGGTTTTTTCACTCAGAGAGTGGTGCCTTGCCAGGGGTGCTGGTTGAGACATACATTAGGGATATTGAACAGGCACATGGATGAAGGAAAAGTGGAATGTATATATGAGGCAATGGTTAGATCTTGGAGTAGATTAAAAAGTCTGCACAACATTGTGGGCTGAGAGCCTGCACTGTGCTGTATTATTCTGTGTTTAATGTTTATCGTGCAGTACAACATGGAAACAGGCCTTTCGGTCTGTCTATTCCATACCATCTGATCTTTCACCATTAATTCCAGAGATTGGGGGGGTGGGGGGGGGGGGTTAGCCTGTGAGGAGAGATTAGGTCACCTTGGGACAATCTTTGGTGGAATTCAGAAGATGAGAGAGATTTTATAGAAACATATGGTATAAAGTGTTGAGAGGGATGGGTAAGATTGAGGCAGGAAAGTTGTTTGCACTGGTGAGTGAGACTAGAACTACAACAAATAGCCTCAAGATTCAGGAGAGTAGACTTAGGATGGTTAAGAGGAAATGCTTTTCCCAGAGATTAGTGAATCTTTGGAATTCTTTGCCCAGAAAAGCTGTAGAGGTTACCTTGTTAAATATATTTGAGACACTGTTAGATAAGTTTTTGCATAACAGGGGAGCTAAAGGTTATGAGGAAAAGGAGGTAGGTGGAACTGAGTCCACAACCACATCAGCCATAACTTTATTGAATGACAGAATAGGCTTGATGGGCCAGATGGCCAACTCCTGCTCCTTGTTCTTATGGTCTTATGTGATTGATTTTTAAACTCAAGTTGTTGTTTAGCCAGTGGAAGAGGACAAGAACAGCACTGCTGTGAATTAGGCCATGGATTTCCAAATGGCAACCAACAGAACATAAAACATAGAATAGTACATCACATTACAGGCTTTTAAACCTACAATGTTCTGTCAACCCATATAAACATACTCCAAGATCAATCTAACCCTTTGCTCCTGCATAACCCTCCATTTTTCTTTCATCCACATGCCTATCTAAGAGTCTTTTAAATGTCCCCATTGTTATCAAGGAAGAAAGATCTATGACTCCATGACTCTATTCTATCTGCCTGAAAGGTCAATCTGGCCTTCCTCACCTTCCCATCATCCCTGGCAGTGTGTTCCAGGCACCTACCACACTGTGTGTATATTAAAAAAAATCTACCTCTGATGTTTCCCCTGTACTTTTGTCCACTCATGTTACATTTTCCTCTAAGAAAGTATCTCTGGCTGTCCATTCTGTCTATGTCTGTCATACTGTACATCTCTATCAAGTCTCCTCTTATTCAACTTCCACCCTGCCCTCAAATTTTTATCCACTATGCCCTCAGCTTTCACTCTGCACTCAAATTTCCAACTTCCACCTTGCCCTCTATTTCCAGAGAAAACTTATCCAACGGCATCTATTACAAACCCATGGATTCTCACAGATACCTAGACTACATCTCATAAAAACACCTCCCCTTTTCTCAATTTCTCCATCTCCATCGCATCTGCTCTCAGGATGAGGAATTTCATTCTAGAACAAAGGAGATGTCTTCCTTCTTCAAAGAAAGGGGCTTCCCTTCCTCCATCATCAATGCTGTCCTCAACTGCATCTCTTTCCTTTCACACATGTCTGCTCTTACCCCATCCTCCCACCACCCCACCAGGGATAAGGTTCCTCTTGTGTTCACCTACCACCCCACCCGCCTCCGTGTCCAGCACATAATTCTCCGAAACTTCCACCACCTCCAACAGGATCCCTCTTTCCAGATGTCACACAAGCACATCTTTCCCTCCCCCTGCTTCTGCTTTCCAGAGGGATCACTCCCTATGTGACTCCCTTGTCCATTCATCCCTCCCCACTGATCTCTCTCCTGGCACTTAACCTTGCAAGCAGAGCAAGTGCTACACCTGCTCCTAAACCACCTCCCTCACTACCATCCAGGGCTTTGAACAGTCCTTCCAGGTGAGGCAGCACTTCATCTATGAGTCTGTTGGCGTCATTTACTGTGTTCAATGCTCCCGGAGTGGCCTCATGTACGTGGGTGAGACCCGATGTAGATTGGGAGACCACTTTGTCGAGCATCTATGCTCCATCTGCCAGAACAAGCGGGATCTCACAGTGGCCACCCATTTTAATTCCACTTCCCATTCCCATTCCGATCCTCCACTGTCGTGATGAGGCCACACTTAGGTTGGAGGAACAACACCTTATATTCCGTTTGGGTAGCCTCCAACCTGATGGCATAAACATTGATTTCTCAACTTCTGGTAATGACCCCCATCCCCCACCCTCCATTTCCCATCCCTTTTTCCTTCTTTCACCTCATGTCACCAATCAACTTCCCAGCTCTTTACTTCATCCCTCCCCCTCGAGGTTTCACCTATCATCTGGTGGTTCTTTCTCCCCTCCCCCCACCTTTTAAATCTACTCCTCAGCATTTTTTCTCCAGTCCTGCTGAAGGGTTTTGCCCCAAAATGTCGACTGTACTTTTTTCTATAGATGCTGCCTGGCCTGCTGAGTTCCTCCTGTATTCTGTGTGCGTTGCTCCTCTTTACCTCCTTCATTCCAAAGAGAAAAGTTCTAGCTCACTCAATCTTCCGATACCCCTGGAATGCCTTAGTGTGTGCCTCTGGCTGCAAGAATCAATATCAGGTTTACTATCACTGGCGTATGTCATAAAACTTGTTCTTTTACAGCAGCAGTACATTGCAATACATAATAACCTATAAATTTCAAAGTAATATATATTAAATATAAATAAAATAAGTAGTGTAAAAAGAGAGAAAAATAGTGATGTAGTGTTCATGGATTCAATGTCCTTTCAGAAATCGGATGGTGGTGAGGAGGAAGCTGTTTCTGAAACATTGAGCGTGAGTCTTCAGGCTCCTGTACCTCCTCCTTAATGGCAGCAATGAGAGAACGACTTGTCTTGGGTTATAGCATCCTTAATAATGGATGCCACTTTTTGAAGGTGTCTTTGATGCTGGGGAGGCTAGTGCCCATGAGTTTACAACTTGCTGCAGCTTTTTCAAATCGTGAGCAGTTGCCCTCTATTTCCAATACTGTGCAGTGGCCCCTATGTACCAGATTCTGATGCAACCCGCCATCAATGAGGAGACAATGTGACCCCATCACAAGCCCTGAACTCCCTACCTGAAGGGGCCAGACTAGGTGCCCAGCTGGGATCAGCAAAAGGACCAGATACCGAAACCCGACTCTGCCCTGAATAGTACTACTTCATAGTCGGGCTTGGCATTGTCCTGCTGAGTTGTCAGGACAAGGCATCAAAAAAGTGCAGCTAAATACTTTTCAACCGAGGCAGTGGAAATTAAGGATCCTGGAATGTCCTTTGGCTAATATTGTGGCATTTTAATCCTTCAAAATAACAAGTTAAACTTGGAAGGAACAATAGTTTCCACCAGTTTGGTTTGTGGCAAATCTCCTCCTTCCCGTTTAATTACAAAAGAGAATTCTCTGTGTAATCTTAATGGAGTGCGTGTGCATGCGATGGGTGGTGCGTAAATCAAAACAGGTCCATTGGGGAATAACATCCCCCCCCTCCGTTCCATCTCCTTTCAATCCCTTCTCTGGCTTCCTTCTTACATCTTCTTTTCTCCTCATCTGGTGCCCCTCTTCCTTCCCCTTCTCCCATGGTCCTTTCCCCTTCTCCTGTCAGAATCCTTCTTCTTCGTCCCTTTACCTGTTCCACCTATCACCTACCAGTTTCTTACTTCACTCCCCTCCCCCACCCACCTGGCTTCACCTATCACCTTCCAGCTTGTAGTCCTTCCCATTCGCCTACCTCACATCTTCCCCCCTTTCCTTTCCAGTCCTGATGAAGTGCCTTGACCCGAAATATCAACTGTTTGTTCCGCTCCATAGGTGCTGCCTGTCCTGCAGAGCTCCTCCAGCATTTACTGGGTGTTACTCTAGATTTCCACCATCTGCAGAATCTCCTGTGTTTATCCCTCTTCTCGACTCTGCCGAAACATGTGTTTGCATCTTGTGTTAGGTTGCTAGCTTGCAGAATGACCTCTCCCTGCCAGATGTTACAGGCCTGAAGCAAACTTGGCCCTAATTCCCAGCAGAGAGGGCTGAGCAACAGGGGGAAAAAAAAGAGGAAGGCAGCGCACGAATCACCAGTAACCGCAGCTGGAGATTCCGCAGGGTGGTAGGAGTGGAAAATGGAAGGAATGCCAGCAATGATCCACCCATTTGCTAAAGGGTGGGCAACACTTAAAGCTGGAACTGGACTCAGCTGGAATGTTGTTGATTATCGGGCACTGTAGGCAGTGAAATGTGGCTTCTTATCAACCATAGACATCATCTCACCATCAAAGGGAGAGTGGCTGAGGAGCACAGTACTGATGAAATCAATAGCAAAACCACATCATATTGTATGGTCAGTACTGTGAACATTCATTTCAAGAGGACGAGAATATAAAAGCAAAGATGGAATGTTGAGAGTTCGTAAAGAACTGGCGAAGCCTGACTTGGAGGATTGTGAGCAGGTTTGCTCCCCTTATCTTAGAAAGGATGTGCTGAAACTGGAGAGGGTTCAAAGGAGGTTCACAAAAAAGATTCCAGGATTGAATGGCTTGTCATATGAAGAATGTGTCTTATGTCTTATGTCATATGTCTCTGCTCCTGTATTCACTGGAATTCAGAAGAATGAAACTTATCGAATGGTAAAAGGCCTGGACAGAGTGGGTATGGAACAGATGTTTCCTATGATGGGAGAGTCTAAGACCAGAAGGCATTGCCCTGAGACGTCCTCTTAGAATGGAGATGAGGAGGAATTTCTTTAGCCAGAGAGTGGCGAATCTGTGGAATTCTTTGCATAATGACCAAGTCTTTATGTACGTTTGTATATTTAAGGCAGAGGTTGTTACATACTTGATAGGTCAGGGTATGAAGAGATACGGAGAGAAGGCAGGAGATTGGGGCTAAGAGGAAAATTGGATCAGCCATGAAGAAATGATGGGGCAGAGTCGATGGGCCAAATGGCCTAATTCTGTTCCTATATATCTTATGGTAAGGAGTTTGTACATTCTCCCTGTGACTGCCTGGCTTTCCTCCAGGTGCTCTGGTTTCTTCCCACATTCTCGAGACATAAAGGTTAGTAGGTTAATTGGTCACATGGGTGTAATGGCTGCTTAGGCTCATTGGCCAACAATTGTTTGCTACTGCGGTGTATCTCTAAAGAAAAATATTTTAAAAATAAAAATCAGAATCACATTTCATATAACTGGCATATGTTGTGAAATTTGTTGTTATGCATCAGAAGTACATTGCAATATTTAATACTAAAAGCTAAATTACAGTAAGGAATCTCTCTCTATATATACACACACGCACGCACACACGTACGCACGCACACACACACACACACACACACACACATATTTGTGGCCTAAGGTAGAAGGAGTCAATTTTAGAATACCTAGCACATTTATTTTTCAACATAGTCGCCTCCTACATTTACACACTTAGTCCAGCAGTCGTGGAGCCTAGGGATCCCTTCTTTGTAGAAGTGGTCTGCAGCAGGGGTGATTGATAAGTTTGTGGCCTAAGGTAGAAGGAGATGAGTTATACAGCTCTCGTTACATGCACATGCAGGTCAACTCTTTGAGTGACTATGCAGAAAGTTTGAAGTTAATAACTCCTCTCCGTATACCCTGGGCCACGAACTTATCAATCACCCCATGCTGTGGACCACTTCTGGAGGTCCAAGACGCCGACTTCTACAAAGAAGGGAACCATGTGCTCCATGGCCGCTGGACTAAGTGTGTAAATGTAGGAAAAATAAATGTGCTAGGTTTTCTAAAATTGACTCCTACCTTAAGCCACAAACTTATCAATCACCCCTCATATAATATTTAAAAAGTTAAATTAATTAAGTTGTGCAAAATGAGAAAAGAAAGTAATGAGGTAGTGTTCATGGGTTCACGGTCCATCCAAAAATCAGATGGCAGAGGGGAAGAAGCTGTTCCTGAATTGTTGAGTGTGTACCTTCAAGCTTCTGTACCTTCTTCCTGATGGTAACGATGAGAAGAGGGCATATCCTGGGTGATTGGGGTCCTTAAAGATTGATGCCACCTTTTTGAGGCTTTGCTTCTTGAAGATGTCACGAAAATGCTACCAGGTCTGGAAGGGTTTGATCTATAAGAGGAGGCTGGATAGGCTTGGACTGTTTTATGTGGAGCCAAGGATTCTTATAGACAGGGGTTTGAGAGAAATAATAAATAAGTGTATCAGTGCCAGCAATCTCTGATCAGGGTTCAGTTCCTGCCACAGTCTCTAAGGAGTTCTTATGATTCCCCCATGACTGGGTGAGTTTCCTCTAGGTGCTCTGGTTTCATCCCACATTCCAAAGACACATGGGCTAGGGTTAGTGAGTTGTGGGCATGCTATGTTGATGCTGGAACTTTGGCAATGCTTGCGGGCTGCCTCCAGCACAATCCTTGCTGATTTGATTTGATGCAAAATCTACGCATTTCACTGCATGTTTCAACGTGCATGTGACAACGAAAGTGAGGATCTTGGCCTGAAACGTCGATTGTACTTTTTTCCATTGATGCTGACTGACCTGCTGGGTTCCTCCAGCATTTTGTGTGTGTTGCTTGGATTTCCAGCATCTGCAGATTTTCTCTTGTTTGTGTCTAGAAGTAGAGAGAAAAGCCCAGACAGAATGGATCTGAAGAGGATGTTTCCTGTAATGTGTGAGTCTAGGACCAGAGGGCAGAGACCAGAGACACAGAATACAATGACATCCTTTAGAACAGAGATGTTGATGAATTTCTTTAGCCGGGGGGGGGGGGGGGGGTGTCATGTGAACACTAGCCATGTTACTGGGGGCTGCATTGCTGAGTCTGACTCGATTGCCTGCTGACATACACACTTTAAAACTTCAGAGGGCATGAGGAATAATGTCTCCCAAACTAAAATAAATACTCTTAATCAGTCATGTTATAGATCTATTTATTGCTTGAATTTGAAGTGAATTTCAACACAACAGGGAACGTAAGATGGAGATGGTTTCCATTTCCTTTATGCACACGTGATGATTGAACATAGAGTCATGGAGTCACAGAGCACTACAGCACAGAAAAAGGCCATTCGGCTCATCTGCTCCATGCTGCCCTATTTTCTGCCTAATCCCATCTAACCGTATCCGGACTAAAGCCTTCTATACCCCTCCTGTCCATGTACTTGTTCAAACCTTTCTTAAATGTTGCAAACAAATCTGAATCCAACACTACCTCTGGTAGCTCGCTCCACACTCGGGCCATCAACTGAGTGAAGTTCCACCTTGCATATTTCACCCTCCATGCCACCCTCTGTCACCAACCCTCTATGACTTCTAGTTCTAGTGTCACCCAACCTCAGTGGAAAAAAACCTGCTTGCACTTACCCTATCTATACCCTTCATAATTTTGTATACCTCTATCAAATCTCTCCTCATTCAAATAACACTATTCTCTTTCACTCTCTCTCCCCTCTCTTTCTCTGTCCTTTTCTTTCTTGTTCCTACTCTCTCACTTTCTCTTTCTGTCCCTCTCTTCCTCTCTTTGTCACTTTCTTTCTGTCTCTCACTTTGTCTCTCTCTTTATCTCTCTCACTTTCTTCTGCACTCTCTTGCCCTCTCTGTCACCCCTTTTCTCTCCCTTTCTGTTTCTTTTTCTCTCCCCCCCCACCCCCTTCCTTTCTCCTCCTCTCAGCTTAACCTATTCATCCTTTGCCTAAACCCAGGTCCTCAAATCCCAGCAACATAGGCAGAGTCACAGAGCTAAGTGTCCCAACAATAGCCACATGTCAATTGTCACCAATAACCATTATCCGTGATGGGCATCATAAAATCTGATTCATATGTTCTTTTGTATATTGGATTCTGCAAATGATTGGCTTTGATTGCAACTAATAACATGGTGGGCATGTTGGCGAAAATCTACAGGTGCTGAGTATTTGGACAGGATTTCCAAGCAGTTAAGTTTGAACCATTTCTACAGAGAGACACAGCCCAATGCTAGATCAGAGGGAGAAAGTCCAAAACATACAAACCACAAGGTATGAGGCTTAGTCAGAGTGGATAGACAGCTCCTCTTTCCAAGTGCGGGCATTGGCCAAGACCAGAGGACATCCATTAAAGATAAGTAGAGAAAAGCAGAGGAACTTCTTCCCCTCTGTATCAGATTTCTGAACAGTCCATGAACCAATGAACACTAACTCACGATTCTTCTTTTACACTATTATTATAACTTAGTTATTTTTTATTTCTCCCTCAGAAAAAAGAGACTGGCTGCTACTCGGTGCTTTTCATAATTTTGTAAACTTCTCAGCCTCCAATGCTCCGGACAAAAGAACCTAAGTTTGTCCAACCTCTTCTCATAACACATACACTCCAATGAAGGCAGCATCCTTGTGAACCATCTCTGCACCCTCTTTAAAGCCCATCATGAGACTGTAATTATCGAATGCAAGGGTATACACCGACCAAATTCACACCGCTTTAGAGCAAAAGGTCCATTATAGAGTTGATGCTCCATATGAGTCATAAAGTCATAAAGGCTTACAGGCCCTTCAGCCCCACCAGTGCATGCTGTTATGGTGCTCACATGTCTAGTCCCAATGTCCTGCATTTGGCCCATATTCCTCTAAACCTCACCCCTCCAAGTACCTATCCAAGTGCTTCTTCAATGATACTATTGTAACTGCGTCAATCACTTCCTCTGACAGCTTGTCCATGTACTACCCTTTATATTGACCACTGATATTATCTAGTACATTAACTGGCCGCATCACAGCCTGGTATGGGAACACTAATGGCCAGTACATCATGAGTAAAACCCTCCTCAACCAGTGAGCACATCTACATGAAATGCTGTTGTAGGAAAGCAGCATCCACCATCAGCGATCCCCAGCACCCAGCTCGAGCTCTTTTCCTACTGTTGCCATTAGGTAGTAGATACAAGAGCCTCAGGACTCACACCACCAGGTTCAAGAACAATTATTACCCCTTAACCATCAGACTCTTGAATAAAAGAGGTTAACTACACTCAACTTCACTTGCCCCATGATTGAAATGTTCCCCAAACTATCTCACTTTCAAAAACTCTTCAGCTCATTATCTAATGTTCTCTTTATTTATTGCTATTTATTTATAACTGTATTTGCACTGTTTGTTGTCTTCTGCACTCTGGTTGATCTTTCATCGATTCTGTTATTGTTACTATTCTATAGATTTGCTGAGTATGCCCACAAGAAAATGAATCTCAGAGTTGTATATGGTGACATATTCTATATGTACTTCAATAATAAAATTTACTATGAACTTTGAAAACTTTGACCCCCATCAGGGCCCTTTTAAATCTTTCACCTCTTACCCTAAAACTAGTTTTAGACTCGCCTACTTTGGGGAGATGACCGTCACTGTCCACCTTATCTATGGCTTTTGATTTTATAAATCTCTGTAAGGTCACCCCTCATTTTCCTGTATTCCAGAGAATAAAGACCTAGCTGAGCCAATCTCTCAGGCCTTTGTTTCCTAGCAACATCCTCATAAATCTTCCCTGCACTTGTTCCAGTTAAACTATGTCCTCCTTATAAGAGGGCGACCAAACTGTACAGAGAACTCCAAGTACTGCCTCACCAATGACTTGTACAACTGCGCCAGTTCCTGTTATCAATGTCCTGACAGACAAAGGTCACCAACCTATCTGTCTGTAAGATCGTTTTCAATGAATTATGCACGTGTGCTCCTAGGTTCTCCGTTCCATTACACTCCCTACTGCCCTACCATTCCTAATGTATGAATCCACTGTATTCATATAATATGAATTCTCCTCAGTTGTAGGGGCCAAGTCCTTGTGCATATTTAAAGTGAGGGTTGTCAGGGCATCAAAGGTTATGGGGAGAAGGCAGGAGAAAGGGGTTGAGAGGAATGATTAATCAGCCATAATGGAATGGCAGGGCAGATTTGATGGGCTGAATGGCTTAATTCAAGTCAAAGAGTCATAGCAAAGTACAGCACAGAAACAGGCCCTTCAGCTTATCTAGTCCATGCCAAAACAAATTAAACTGCCTACTCCCATCAACCTGCACACGGACAATAGCCCTCCATACCCTACCATCCATTTACCTCTCAAAACTTTTCTTAAACATTGAAATCAAGCTTGTATGAACCACTTGTGCTGGCAGGTCATTCACACTCTCATGATCCTCTCAGTGAAGAAATTTCCCCTCATGTTCCCCTTAAACTTTTTACCTTTCACCCTTAGCCCATGACCTCTAGTTGAAGTCCACCCAACCTCAGTGGAAAACCTGTTTGTATTTACCCTATCCATAACGCCTCATAATTTTGTATTTCTATCAAATCTCCCCTCAGTCTTCTACATTCCATGGAATAAAGTCTTAACCTATTCAATCTTTCTTAATAACGCAGGTTCTCCAGTCTTAGTAACATCCTTGTAAGTTTTCTTTGTACTTTTTCAACCTTATTTACATCTCTCCTATGAGTAGATGACCAATTCTGCTCCTATGTCTTACAAGTTCTAAGCTGGTTTGACTTTCCACTGAGTCTCCATCCACTGACATTATTTTCATCCTGTGCATACCTGCTTCCTCTTAAAGACATCTATGCAATGTGCCTCAGCGGTTAGTACTCAGGATGGAAGTACGTTGAGAACTATGGCAAAGGGAGTCATTTGCAAAAAGGCAATGGCCATCTTCAGCACAATGAATAAATAACTTGAAATTGTAAATTATGTGTATTCATCACTTACAAGATGGTAAATGAGGACAAATCATGCACATATTTTCCTCAGCCTCTTGTGGTTCTTTATTTCCTCACAGAGATGACATTTAATGTTGTTTTTTAATGATTACGGAGGGACTGGTAGAATAGCTTTGAATCCAATTATTCATCGCGACCAAGACTTTAGGAGACTGGAGCTGACATTAATGGTGTGATTCAATGGAAGGTTTCTTTTGGCGGTAGCTATATGATACACAGAGATTACTTTCACTAACATTACGTCAGCATTTTCTTTCTGCATCTTACCCAGAGTCAGTGCAGAACAAGAAAATTTACCTTCTTCTTCTTAAACACACCACCCCTCCTGGGGCAAAGGCTGACAACAGCAGTTCACCAGAATCCTCTATCATGGTTGTCCTTGGGTGTAGCCCATCTTCAGAGATCCCTTCTCACCCAGGGCTGAGGTCTTTAGACTTATGAGATGGGGTTGCTAGCCCCATGTCCATGGTGGAGCTAACTCTACTATGGACAATCCCAAGCCTGGTTCCCATAAACCATGGGAACTTTAGCTTCCCTGATGATTTCCAGCAAAATACAAGGTTCTACAGTCGTTTAGGGTAGTTTTAAACATATTGCGGTGAGTTAATGAATTCATCACACTGCCTGGGTTTACACTATTGGAGGAAGATTGAAAATCTGGTTGAGTGGTGCCACAACAACAGCCTCTCAGCAAAACCAAACAGCAAATTATCGAGTACTGGAGGGGGAAACCGAGGTTCATGAGCCAGTTCTCATTAGGGGAGCAGAAAGACAGAAAAGCACCCCTCCACCACCAACCATCTTGCGAACAGCTTTATGTGTTTGAGGAGATTTGGTATGTCACTGAAGATTCTAACAAATTTCTACAGATGTAAGGTGGAGAGCATTCAGATAGGTTGCATCACCATCTGGAATGGAGACTCCAATGCACAGGATTGGAAAATACTGCAGAGGGTTGCAAACTCAACCAGTTCCATCATGGGCATTAGCCTCCCGACCGTTGAGGATTTCTTCAAAAGGTGATGCCTCAAAAAGGCAGCGTCCATCATGAAGGACTGTCAATACCCAGCAAATGCCCTCTTCTCAATGCTACCATCAGGGAGGAGATATAGGAGTCTGAAGGTACATACTCAATGTTTTAAGAACAGCTTCTTCTCCTCCACCATCAGATTTCCCATGGGCACTACGTCATTATTTTGTTCTCTTTTTGCACTATATTTTTAATATATTCTTATTGAATTTACTGTATTTTTTATGCATTGCATTGTACTGCAATGAATTTCATGATTTCATGACATATAGCATTTCAGTCATATTAAACCTGATTCTGATTCTTCTCTGACTTAAGCCAATTTTGTATCAAATTTAACATTCACCATGGATCCTATATGTTTTATTCTTCAAGACCAGACTGCCATGAGAGACCTCAAATGATTTACTAAAGTCCACGTAGACAACATCTACTGTGCTACCCTCATCCACTATCCTCAAGAGACTCAATCAAATTTGTGTAGCGCATAGAAAGTCAATACTGACCATTCCTGGTAAGTCGATGTTTTCTCAGAAGCAGATAAATCCTGACCCTATGAATCTTCTCAGATAATTTCCTTTCACTGATGTTAGGCTCACTAGTTTATAGTTTCCCCCCATTACCCTTCTTAAACAAAGGAACAGCCTTGGATATTCTCCAGTCTTTCAGAACTCCACCTGTAGCTAATGACGACACAGAGATCTCTGTCAGGACCCCATCAATTCCTCCCTGTATCCCTCAGTATCCTGGGAGAAATCCCATCAAGCTGTGAACATCCACTGATTTTCAAGACAGTATCTCTTCCATCTTACTGTAATATTGACATGCTTCTGAATATCAACATGGTCCTCTTTGTTTCCCATAAGACAAGTAAGTGGAATTAGGCCCTTCAGCTCATTGAATCTACTCCGCCATTCCATCATGGCTGATTTATTATCCCTCTCAGCACCATTCTCCTGCCTTCTCCCTGTAGCTTTTGATGCCTTGACTAATCAAGAACCTATCAACTTTTGGATTAAATATACCCAATGACTTGGCCTCCACAGCTGTCTGTGGCAATGGATTCCACAGATACACTGTCCTCTGGCTAAGGAATGAATGATAAGTAAAATGGAGGGCAATGTGGGAGGGAAGGATTAGAGTAAGTTAGAAGGTTGGTACAACATTGTGGGCTGAGAGCTTGTACTGCACTGTAATGTTCTATGTCTAACACTGCAAAGCAGGTAACCAATACTGCCTTTCACAATTAGAATGGCACTTCAGTTTCCCTGGGACAGATGCCGCTAAGGAGGAGTGAGTGAATGGACCTCAACTGCTGCTTGACCCAGTTTCACAGGAAGGACCCACTTCAAAGGCAGATGTGATGTAATGCTCTATGCTCATGTTGTATGTACAGTACTATACAAAAGACTTAGTGACTTGTAAAAAAACACAATTCTGTAAAGTGACGATGCTTTCCAAAACAGTGAAATGAAAAATTTCTAACACTTATTCTGAAGAGTGGTAAAAAGTAAAAAAAAACTAAATCAAATCAATACCTAGCATGCCTTTAAAACTGCATCAGTTCACTAAGGTACACTGTTTTGCAGTTTTATAAGAAAATCAGCTGGTGGGTTGCTCCAAGCATCTTAGGGAACTCGCCACAGTTCTTCTGCAGACTTTGACTGTCGCGCTTGCTTTTGTCTTTCCAGGTGATCCCAGGCAGCCTGAATGGTGTTGGGGTCAGGGCTCTGTGGAGGCCGTACCATCCAAAACCATATAAAAAATCTAGTATGCCTATGACTTTTGCATAATAAGAACAAGAAGGTAGCTGGGGGAACTAGAGCAGATCATAAAATGAGAACCCTGCATCAGTGTTCACCAAGGAGAAGGATGTATGTTAAGGGTTAATGTATGAGGGGCGTTTGATCGCTCTGGGTCTGTATTTGCTGGAATTTAGAAGAATGAAGGGGGATCTCATCAAAATGTATCAAATATTGAAAGGTATATAAAGTAGATATGGAGAGGATGTTTCTGATAATGGGGGAGTTATAACTAGAGAGCACAGCCTCAAAATAGAAGAAGGATGCCCCTTTAGAACAGAGTTGAAGGAATTGAATTTGTGGAATACATTGACAGATGGCTCTGAGGCCAAGTTAGTGGGTATACTTAAAGCAGAGGTTGATTGGTTAGTGAAGGTGCCAGAGGAAGAGGGCAGGAAAGTAGGATGGAGTGGGACAATAAATCAGCCTTGATGGAATGGCAGAGAAGATTTGATTGGCCGAATGATCTAATCCTGCTCCTATGTCTTACGGTCTTATAATTTTTATAAACTTCTATCAGGTCTTGCCTCACCCTCTGGTGACACAACAGAGACTGCCAATGCTGGAAATCCCGATCACACAAAATGCAGGAAGAAGTCAACTCATCAAGCAGCATCTCTGGAGGAAAAAGAGCAGCCAGTGTTGTATTTTCCTTCATGGGAACATCCCAATGAAGAGTCAAGGCTTGAAACTTTGACTGTTCAATTTTCATCTATAGATGCTGCCTTGCCTGCTGAGTTCCTCCAGCTTATTGGCAAGGAAAGCAAATTCCATGTTATTCATTTCAAAGACTAGAATATAAGAGCAAGGATGTAATGCTGAGGCTTTATAAAGCATTGGTCAGGCTGAACTTGGAGCATTGTGAGCAGTTTTGGGCCCCTTGTCTCAGAAAGGATGCACTGGTATCGGAGAGGTTCTAGAGGAGGTTAATGAAAATGGTTCTGGGAATTAAACAGCTAATGTGTGAGGAATGTTTGATGACTCTCAGTCTGTATTCACTGGGTTTTAGAAAAATGAGATGTGATCTCATTGAAACCTAGCCAATTTTGAAGGGCCTAGATAGAGTGGATTTGGAGAGGATGTATCCTATAGAGGGGGAGTCTAAGAGCAGAGGACGTATCCTCAGAATATAGGGATGTCTTTTCAGAACCAAAAAGAAAAGGCATTATTTAGCTAGTCGTGGTGAATCTGTGGAATTCATTGCCATGGTGGCTGTGAAGGCCAAGTTGTTGAGGATATTTAAAGTAGTGGTTGATAGATTCTTGGTTGGTCAGGGTGTGAAAGCGTATGGGGTTAAGGCAAGAAAAAGGGGTTGAGAGGGATAATAAGTCAGCCATGGTGGAATAGTGGAGGAGACTTGATTCAATGATTGGCCTAATTCTGATCTTACATCTTCTGGTCTTATGGTCTTATAACTGGTGGACAGAGATTTGATTCATAGAGCAGTACAGCACATAAAGAGGCCTTCAGACAATCTGGTCCCTTTTGAACTATTGTTCTGTCTCTTCCATTTAACTTGCACCTGAACCATACCCTTCTTTCCATTTGTTAATTGAAGCACAGGCTTTGAGGAAGGATTTTTTTCCACCTGATCTGAGCACCAGGAGCTTACGGTGTAAAATGGGGTGGGGGAGGGGAGGGTGTGTGGAGAGACAGAAACAGACAGCCTCATCATTTGAAAAGAATCAGGAAATAACTATGAGAAGCTATAAGGATCTTGGCCTGAAACATTGACTATTTACTCCCCTCCGTAGATGCTGTCTGATCTGCTGAGTTCCTCCAACATTGTGTGTGTGTGCTACTGAAAATTTCCAGCATCTGCAGAATCTCTTGCATCTATAAGGAGCTGTAACCTGTTCAGTTAGTGTGTAGTGTATGCCCCACAAAAGGGCCAAATCATGACCATCTGTTGCGTAGCACCATCTACACTTAACATACAATGATATCTTCATCTTCCAGTTCCCCACCATCAATGCACCAACTTTCAACATTCATCAAAAACTCAACCAAACAATCAAACCAACACAAAGGCCACAAAGACAGGTCTGAAGCTGAGTTATAGGTAGCAGGTAACTTAACCCCCAACACCACAAATGTACAAGGTACAAATCGAGAGGGTAATCGAATATTCTTAGTTTTGCCTGAATGTGGATTTTGATGGATTCTAGATCATGGTCTCTTTGGGGGCTTTCCTGTTGCTTGTATGCTGGGTGGTGGGTGGCTAATGCTTTGTGCTGGAACAAGTGGGGAGAGGGGGAGTGTTGATGTTTTGTTGCTGCTTCTGCATGGGGGGGAGGGGAGGCTTTGGTGTTCTAACGTTTTTTCTGTCATTCACTCTTTGGGGTGTTTCTTCTGTTTCATGGGTGTCCGAGAAGAGAAGAATTTCAGCTCGTATGCTGTATACATTCTGTGATGTTAAATGGAGCCATTGAACTGAATAAGCCTGTCAACATACAGGACAAGACAGGCTATGGGATCATCTTCCTATTCACCACCCTAAGTCACTCATGTTCTTCACTGTCCAGCCCACTGATGCTGCAGTGTTCGCCTTCTATAAAATACATATCAGTTATTTACTTAGGCTAACCTGTGACCAAGAAGTCAATGGCAACAGAATAAGCACCACCAAGAGAAGATCGACAGATGCTGGAAATCAAAGTCACACACACAAAATGATGCAGGAACTCAGTGGGTCAGGCAGCATCTGTGGAAAAGAGTGAGCAGTTGTTGTTTCAGGCCGGGCTCTTCATCAGGACTGGAAAGAAAGATGAGAAGTCAGAGTTAGAACGTAGGGGAAGGGAGGAAGGGGTACAAGGGGCAGGTGACAGGTGAAACCAGGAGAGGGGGAATGGTGAAGTAAAGAGCTAGGAATTTGATTGGTGAAAGGGAAAAAGGGATGTAGAAGGAGGAATCTGAGAGGAAAGGGTAGAAGACTATGGAAGAAAGGGAAGGGAAAGGGAGATGATGGGCAGGTAAAGAGATGAAGTGAAAGAGGGAAATGGGAATAGGGAATGGTGAAATGGGGCGGGCGATTACCAGGTTTGAGAATTTGACGTTCATCCCAACAGGTTGGAAGCCACCCAGATGGAATATAGGGTGTTGCTTCTCCAATCTGAGTGTGGCCTTATTCACAGCAGTAGAGGAAGCCATAGACTGACATGTCTAAACACCATGTTCTTTTCCATCAAAAACATCTTCACTTGAAAATAAGATCTTTGTCGTCATTATGTGCCATGTCGTATGACGTGAGCAATCATTGTCTTCCCATGACCATGATTTTCTTAGCAATTCTTTCTATAGTAGTGGTATGCCAATGCCACCTTCTGGACAGTGACTTTACAAGACAGGTGACCTCAGCCATTATCAATACTTTGCCTGGAAGCAGTGGTTGCATAACCAGGACTTGTGATACGCTTCAGATGCTCTTACGACCTGCCCCCATGGCTTCACATGAGCCTGATTGGGGACTAAGAGTGACCTGCAGGCTAGCAGAGGAAAGCAGCACCTTACACCTCCTTTGTTAGAGTTGTATCTCCACCCCACCACCCAAGACGGTCACCGTGTCTAAACCCCAGAACTATGCTCATTTAAAACATAGAATTTAGTACACTACGGCGCGGTACAAGCCCTTTGACATACGGTGTTGTGCTGACTTTTTAACTGAATCCAAGATCAATCTAACCCTTCCAGCTTACATAGCATTCCAAATTCTCTGTTATCCATGTGCCTCAGAGTCTCTTAAGGTCCCTAGTGTATCAATGTCTACCACCACCCTGCCAGGGTATTCCAGTCTCTGTAAAAACCTATCTCTGACATCCCTCCTATACTTTCACCTTAAAATTATGCCCCCTTGCATTATCCATTTAGCGTCATAGAATACCACCATTCTTCAGCCCATCTAGTCCTTGCCAAACTATTATTCTACCTAGTCCCATTGACCTGCTCTGGGACCATAGGTCTCCATTCATCTCTGATCCATGTAGCTATACAAACCTCTCTTAAGTGTTGAAATTGGATCCAATTGGCTCTTCTCACTCCCTGCTGCTAAAATATACCAGGCCTTGCATTATTGAATTTGTAAAGCAAATGCGAGGAAATCTGCAGATGCTGGAAATTCAAGCAACACACACAAAATGCTGGTGGAACGCAGCAGGCCAGGCAGCATCTATAGGAAGAAGCACTGTCGACGTTTTGGGCCGAGACCCTTCATCAGGACTAAGGGTCTCGGCCCAAAACATCGACAGTGCTTCTTCCTATAGATGCTGCCTGGCCTGCTGTGTTCCACCAGCATTTTGTGTGTCAGGCCTTGCATCTCTGCATTTGCCGTAGGGTTGGAGGTTTCTTAGAGAAATGTTAACACAGCAGCTCTGCATAACAAAGTGGCCGGATGTATAAGACTGACAGAGAAAGTCTGAGCAGGTGCAGAACATGTATGTTACTCAGTAATCATAGTAATTGGTCAGCATCTTATGTACCTAACAAAGAGACCATTGTATGTATATTTGTAGTCATCTGCGATTGTAGCCCATCTACCTCAAGGTTCAACATGTTTCGTGTTCGGAATTACACTTCTGCTCACGTGTTACAAGAGTTCAAAGTTCAAAGTTTTTTAAATCAAAGCACATATATGTTACCATTTACTAACAAAGGTAAAGTAAATTTATTTTGAACTTTGAACTGTTGGGTTATTTGAGTTACCGTTGCCTTCCTGTCAGCTTGAACCAGTCTGGTCATTCTCCTCTGACCTCTCTCATTAACAAGGCATCTTTGCCCACAGAACTTCCACTCACTGGAGGCTTTTGTTTTTCACACCATTCTCTGTAAACTCTAGAAAATGATGTGTGTCAAAATCCCAGGAGATCAGCTGTGTCTGAGATACTCAAGATACTCAAGTCTGGCAGCAACAGTCATTCCATGATCAAAGTCACTCAGGTCACATTTCTTCCCCATTCTGATGTTTGGCCTGAACAACAACTGAACCTCTTGACAAAGTCTGCATGTTATTATGCATTGAGTTGCTGCCACATGATTGACTGATTAGATATTTGCATTAACGAGCAGGTGTCCAAGTGTCCCTAATAAAGTGACCACGGAGTGTAGAAGACTGACAGAGAAACTGTGTGAGGAGGAACAGATTAGGTATGTTTGTCAAACCCAATGAAGTTCGGAACCAGTTTGCTTGATTACATTGACCGAAAGCCACCATTGATCCTAGAAAACCTGTGTTCTCACCAGTGTTCAAGGAACACAGTTGTCTCTAAGACATTGCATACCTAAACTGAACTTCTGTACTTCACAAGTAAGATTACTACTAATTACGAATTAATAACTAGTTTTGATGGCATGATTTGGTTAGTCTGATGATGTGGGTTCGGGTGATTAATGGTGTAAACATCGGATCCATTTTGATGATGAGGCAGAATTTATGTCTCCATCCATCCATCTGGTCCTCGAACGACCTTGTCTGGCTTGTGTCAGTCGATCTTGTTCTTATCATTGAGTTTTTCTTCTATATCTAGGAAGGACAAAACAGGTTAAATTTGTGTGCTTTGTGAAACCTGCTCCATTTCACCTCAAAACGCAAAATACTGCAGCGGTCAGAGATCTGAATTTTTTTTTTTTAAAAACAAGAAACAGCACCGTACATTCTGCCTGGACGGTGCACAGCCCGTCGGTATAAACACTGAATTCTCCAATTTCAGGTAATCTTCTCTCCTTCTGTCCCTTTTCCCTCTCCTCCTGATCTACCCAGTTCCTCCTACACCCACATAGCACACCCAACACTCTCTTTCCTTCCCCTGCTTCACCCATTTCATTTGCCCATCACTTACACATCCCTCTCCCTACTGCTCTCATCAGCCCTCCAGTCGTGCTGAACCCATCAGCAGGACCACCTTTTTACACTGACTATCTCCACTCTTCCTTTCCAGTCTCAGTGAAGGGTTTTGACCCAAGACATTGACTGTTCATTCCCCTACACAGATGCTGTCTGACCCGTTAAGTTCCTCCCCTTTGTGTGTTGTTCCAGATTTCCAGCACCTGAAGAATCTCTTGTGTCATCTGGAACAAAGTTCGCTGTGGGTAAAGAATAAAGGAAATATTTAAAGAGGAAAACAAAATTGCAGACTGACTGGAGAAAATAATCAAGTGATTGATTGGATCGTTCCTTAAAGAACTAAAACTGGCCCAATGGCCCAAATAAACTCCTCCTAGTGTTGTATTATACCACAAAACCAATTTTTAGTAAAGTAATTTATTTATTCATAAGGAGAGGTAAGGTGATTTGGCCATTCCCCTCAGCAACAAGTATACCCCTTTGGATACCACTGGGGAGGATGACCCATCAGATTATGCAGCAGCTGCCAGGCTGGTGGTACTCTGCCATCTCTGAGGCTCGACAGGGCAGGGGCAAGTCAGGCAGCGCAGTTGTTACAGGAGACTCGATAGTTGGGGGGGTGGGTAGGAAGGAAATTCTGTGGCTGCAAAAGAGACACCAGAATGGTATGTTGCTTCCCAGGTGCAGGATTTTCTCAAGGGAGGATGACCAGCCAGAGGTTGTGGTGCATATTGGCACCAATGGCATAGGCAGAATGGAGGAAGAGGTCCTACACAGTGAGCATATGGATTTAGGAAAGTGGCTGAAGAGAAAGACCTCCAAGGTAGCCATCTCTGGAATACTCCCAGTGCTATGGGCTAGTGCAAGAAGGAAAGGGGCAATAGCACAGATGGATGAGTGACTGCAGAGATGGTGCAGGAGAGAGGGTTTCAAGTTCTTGGATCTTTTCTGATGACGATGGGTTGGGTTGCACCTGAGCTGGAGGGGACCCAACATCCTGGCCGCGTGGTTTGCTGATGCTACTCAGAGAGCTGAAGTTCATTTGGCAAGGGGCTTGGAACCAAAACCCTATGTAAGTATGGGAAGGATCAGACTGGAAGGGAGATATCAGGGAAAGTATTGAAAGGCAAAATCAAAATCACAGGCATGGTGGGTCAGGTAGTTTGAAGTGTGTATATTGTAATGCTAGGAGTATTATGGGTAAGAGTAATGAACTTAGAGCACGGATCAGTAAAGGGAACAATGATGCTGTAGTCATTTCTGCAACTTGGTTGAGAGAGGGGCAGGAACAGGTGATTAATGTACCATGTTTTTGAAGCTTTAGAGAAGATAGAGGAGGAGGTGAAAGAGGGGGGGCGGAGTTGCACTACCAATAAGGGACAATATCTCAGCTGCAATCAGGGGAGACAAATATGGAGGGTTCAGACACTAAGTCCATTTGGGTGGAACTCAGGAATAGGAAGAGTGCAATCACACTGTTGGGATTGTACTAGAGACCTCTTAATAGCCACTAGGATACTGAGGAATCAGATTAAGGAAATATGTAGAAATAACAGGGATTTTTCATTGGGAATTTCAGTTTCCCTAATAAACTGGGACCTTCTTGGTGCAAGATGTTTAGATGGGGCAGAATTTTTTAAGTGTATCCAGGAAGGTACCTTAAATCAATATGTGGACTGTTCAGTGAAAGGAGGGGCTGTACTGGACTGGTGCTGAGTAATGAGCCTGAAGGTGATGGATTTAGTCGAGAAGGAAAAGCTTCAGAAGTAAGGATCATTTGAAGAACATGAGTACAAAGAAGCAAGAAAAGAACTAAAGAAGGGAGTTCGGAAATTCAGGAGGAGCCATGAAAAGTCCTTGGTGAGTAGGATTAAGGTGAATCCCAAGTCATTCTATACATACATCAAGAGTAAGAGGATAACCAGGGGCAGGGTGGATCCACTAAAGGATAAATTGGGGAGGGGGAGCACTTTTGTTTGGGTGTGGAGGTGTGAGTGAGGGTACTTAATGAGTACTTTGCTTCAGTATTTACCAAGAAAATGGATATGGAGGACCAGGAGATCAGTGCTGAGCGTATAAATACATTAGGTCATTTAGAGGTCAAGGAAGAGGGAGTATTGGGCCTCCTGATGAGTATTAAAATGAATAATTCCCCAGGGCCTGATAGGATTTATCCCAGTTTATTGAAGGAGGCAAGAAATGAGACTGCTGAGCCCTTGACCAGTCTCTTTGTGTCCTCTCTAGCCACAGGCATGGTCCCGGAGGACTGGCGAGTGGTTAATGTTGTACCACTATTTAAGAAAGGAACAAGGGGAAATCCTGGAAACTATAGACCAGAGAGTTTGGCATCTGTTGTAGGGAAATTCCTTGAGAAAATTGTTAGAACAGGATTTATGAGCATTTGGAAACCCATGGCCTAATTAGGGAGAGCCAGCATAGATTTTTGTGAGGCAGGTCATGTCTTCCAACTTGATTGAGTTTTTTAACAAGGTGATTAGTTAGATTGATGAGGGTAGCACAATGGAAGTTAACTACATGGATTTTAGTAAGGTGTTTGATGAAGTCCTTCATGGGAGGCTAATCTAGAAGATTATGATACATGGGTCCCACGGCAAATTAGCTGTATGGATTGAGAATTAGTTTGCGCTGAGAAGACAGAGGGTAGTTGTTGAAGGTACTTACTCGAGCTGGAGGTCTGTAATTAGTGGAGTTCCGTGGGGGTCTGTGCTGGGATTTATGTCATTTGTGTTGTATATAAAATACCTGAATGAAAATGTAGATGGGTGGGTTCGTAAGTTTGCAGATGATACCAAGGTTGGTAGAGTGGTGAATAGTATAGAAGAATGGCAAAGAATACAATGTGATATAGATCAGTTGCAGATATGGACAGAGAAATGGAAGATGGAGCTTAACCCAGATAACTGTGAGCTGTTCCACCTTAGTAGTGCAAAAGCAAGGAAACAATGCACTGTTAAGGGCAAAATCATTAACAATTTTGCAGTAGAAGTGTTCCTGCGCAGGTCTGGTGATAAGCTTTAAAAGGTGGGAAGGTTTTTTCAATGGGAGTTGTTGATTGGAGTGTTGTGCAGATGAAGTGGAAGCATTCCCGTGCAAATCCAGCGAAGAGCTTTAAAAACCCAGTCTCCATAAAAGAGGAGTACCATCTAGCAGAGCGGTCATCATGGGAATGGTCATCATTGGAGTGGTCAGAGACAGAGTGGTAAGGCTTTGGCTCAACAGAGCCTTGATGAGAATGGGCAGAGTCAAGGTAAGTAGGTAAGTTATTTCCTTATTTCTTATTTAACTCTGGAGAAAATAGGGGGTAAGTCTATGGGGCCAATGGTCTGTTCTGGGTGTCAGATGTGGGATTCCCAGGAGACTACCAGCCTCACCGATGGCCACATCTGCACCAGGTGCATTGAGACGCAGCTCCTTAGAGACCATGTTAAGGAACTGGACCTGCAGCTTGATGACCTTTGGCTTGTTAGGGAAAGTGAAGAGATGATAAAAAGGTGTACAGGGAAGTAGTTACCCCAAGGCTACTGGAGACAGATAAACGGGTGACTGTCAGGAGAGAGGAGGAAGAAACCTACCAAATATTGGTAGGACCAGATAGGAGAGAGGAGGAAGAAACCTACCAAATATTGGTAGGACCAGATAGGGTGGATATAGAGAGGATGTTTCCTATGGTGGGGTATCCAGAACTAAAGGGCATGGCCTCAGAATTGAAGGGCACCCTTTGGAACAGAGGTAAGGGGGAATCTTTTTAAACCAGGGAGTAATGAATCTGTGGAATGCTCTGCCACAGACTGTGGTGGAGGCGAAGTCAGTGGGCATATTGATGATGAAAGTTGATAGTTTCCTGTTTGGTCAGTGCTCAGAGGATGTGGCAAGAGGGCTGGTGTATGGTTGAGTGGGATCCGGGATCAGCCATGATGGAATGGCGGAGCAGATTCGATGGCCTATTTCTGTTCCTACGTCTTATGGTCTAACATTATAAAACTCTGGTTAGGCCACAACTGGATTATTTAGGAAGGATGTTGAGGCATTGGAGAGGATGCAGAAGAGTTTTACCAAGATGCTCCACAAACAAGAGAAAATCTGCAGATGCTGGAAATTCAAAGCAACCCACACAAAATGCGGGAGGAACTCAACAGCTCAGGCAGCATCTGTGGAAAAAAGCGAACAGTTGACATTTTGAGCCAAGACCATTCATCAGGTCATGATTACTGCTGGATTTGCATCTACATTTGTTAATTGTCTGAACGAGAGTTGTTAAACCCTGGTGTTGTCTGTTTAACCTTGTCAAGTTAATTGTGACTGACATGTGTGTTTCGCATTCCAAAATGGTTTAAGCTGACTCAATTAACGCTCATTGCTGTGTGTGTGTGGGCGCGCACGTGCATGGGTACATGTTGTTGCACGGTCAAGCCACCAAAGTTCAGTTGGAGTTCCGATAGCCTAATCACAGGACAATTTACAATGCCAATTAACCTATCTATTGGTATGCCTTGGGAATGTGGGAGGAAACTGCAGCAGTGGGAGGAAACCCATGCAGTTCATGGGGAGAACGTTCAAACTCTTTACAGACGGTGCTGGAATTAAACTCCAAACCCCAGTTTGGCCCTTGCTGTAATAGCGTCACATTAACCACAACACTACCATGTTGCCCAACATCTGAGAGCTATGTGACTATTCTTTGGGAAATAAAAGTGTGTGGCATGCTAGTGTATTGGTTAGTGTAGCATTTTACATCTCCAGCAACCCAGGTTTAATTCCTGCCACCATCTGTAAGAAGCTTGTATGCTCTCCCCGTGACTGCCTGAAATAGATTCCTCTTTATGCTAATATTAGAACAAGCATCTTGATTAATCAGAATTCCATAAAACAGTTATAACCTGTGTTGAATAATATTGGCCATTGGCTGATATACCAATGGCTGTTATTGGGCAGCACAATAATGTAGTCGCTAGCATAATGTTCTTGCAGCACCAGTGAGCGGGTTCAATTCTGCCCCTGTTTGTAATGAGTATGTATGTTCTCCCCATGATGTACGGGTTTCCTCCAGGTGATTCGGTTTCCTCCCACAGTCCATAGACTGTACAGGTGAAGTTTAGAGAGCTGTGGACATAGTACATTGGCACCAGGAGCATGGCAACTCTCGCAAGCAGTCCCCAGCATGTCGTCGGACTATGTTGTTCATTGACATGAATGTTCGATTTCACTTCATGTTTCAATGTTTTGATGTAAATGTGACAAATAAAGCTTATGTAAAAATCTAAGTCTAACATAAAATAATATTTTCATTGCCAAAATCCTGGTAACAAGCTCTTTCAGCTCAAAGGTTAGAATGATCAGGTTGTTGTTTGCCTCCTTGAAGAAGTCATGGCGAACTCTGAAAGTTGACCATGACATGTTTAGAGAGATGGACAGAAGAAATCAATCCCCATTAGCTAATTGAGGACTGTGTATAATTTAGTTACTTTTTCCTTTTTTTGTGAAAGGTGATTTTCGGGTGCTATGAGTCTGTGATTCTGCTGCAGATAAGTTTTTCATTGCGCCTGTGCATGCATGTACTTGTGCATCTGACAATAAACTGAACTTGACTGGGGACATGGATTTGAAAATTAAGGGAAAATATATAATGACAATGTGAAGGTAAATATTTTTATTTTATTTGTGATTTTATTGAGATACAGTGCCTTTGAGCCATACTGCCCAGCAACCTCTGATTGAACCATAGTGTAACCATGGGACAATTTACAAGTACCAATTAACCTACCAACTGATTCATCTTTGGACTTTGGGAGAACATGGGGGAAACTGAGGGGTCACAGAGAAAATGTACAAGCTCCTTACAGATAGTGGTGGGAATTGAACCGGGATTACTGGTACTGTAAACCATTGTGCTAACCGCTATGCTACTGTGCCACACCACTTTTGTAGAGTAGTTATGGGACGACAGAAACAGCATCATTCAGGCCATTCAAATAGGAGTTGGATGGGCACTTAAGACAGGATAATTTACAGGGCTGTGTGGAAACGAGGCTTATAGCATCAACTCAATGGGATAAGTGGTCTCCATTTGTGCTGTGACAGGTTTGAGGTATCCAGGAAGAGGATGAGTAAAATCAAAACATTTAAATGGAAATTAAATTTTAACTAGAATGATTGATGTGCTTACTTTAATAAGATTGCATTGCTAACCCAAGCAAGGTGTTTATAAAGCAGTTTCATGACCTTCATAAATCAGAGCATTGAGTACAGGAGCTGGGATGTTATGTTGACATTGTCTAAGACATTGGTAAGGTTGATTCAGAGCATTGTGTGTAATTCTGGTCACTTACCTACAGGAAAGTTATCAATAAGGTTGAGAGAAAATCTACCAGGATATTGCCAGAACTTGAGGACCTGAGTTACAGAGAAAGTTTAAGTAGGTGAGGACTTTATTCAGTAAAGTGTAGGAAAATGAGGAGAGATTTGATTGAGCTATAAAAATTATGAGGGTTATAGGGTGAATGCATATAGTCTTTTTCCTCTCAGGTTGGGTGAGACTAGAACTAGAGGTCATAGGTTAAGAGTGAAAGGTGAAATATTTAGGAGAAACCTAGGGGAAACTTCTTCACTCAAAGAGCTGTGCAAATGTGGAATGAGCTGCCAGCAGGAATGGTGGATGCAGATTCAATTGTAGCATTTAGAAAAGTTCAGGTAGGTTCAAGGAAAAGGGGGGAAGGACAGCTATATGGTCCAGGTGCAGGTAGATGGGACTAGGCAGAAATTTAGGTTGGCATGGACTGGATAGAGGGTCTGATATAATGTTCTGTGACTTTGTAACCTTTGAGTGGCTTTTTTATGCCCATGAAATTGCTGCATGGGTAGCAGGGTGGAGATACGTCCCTACCAAAAGAGACATAAAAGCTCCTTCCCTCCGCAAGACTGTAGGTCAGTCTTGGGCAAGGTGTGGCACCTGCTTATGGTCATATGAAGCCATGGGAGCAGGTGGTGGATGGTCGTATGTGCATCTGGTGCATATCACAAGTCCATAGTTATGTGAACACTGACACCAGAAGAGAATTGATAATGGCTGCGGTCACCCATCTTGTAAAGACATTGTTCAGAAAAAGGCAATGGCAAAGCACTTCTGTAGATAAATTTGCCAAGAACCATCATGGTCAAAGATTGCCTACATCATGAAACGACACATAATGATGATGATGATGATATTGGTGTCTGACAACCAGACAGAACAGGAGGCTCCCTGTGTTTGTAGGGTTGACAAGAAAGGGCTTGCTTGAGAAGCAGCACAAATGACAGGCAAGAGCTCTAATTCAGTCCTGAAATTCAGAGTTCAATTCCATTGCTACAGTGTAAGGAATCTCTGTACGTCCTCCTCGTGGAATGTGTGGGTTTTCTCTGTGTCCTACAGTTTCCTCCCACAGTCCAACAACATTCCAGGTAGGTTAAGTGGTCATTGTAAATTGTCCCGTAATTAAGTTAGGGTTAATCGGGTTTGTTGGAGATTGCTGGGGCAGCATGGCTCGAAGGGCCTGCCCCACAGTATCACTGAGTAAATAAGCAAATAAATAAATAAATAGATCAAGTGAAATCTTTAGATCTTTCATTTGTCTGTTTCAATGGTATAAATAAGAATCTAAGCAATGTTGGTACTTACATCTTGACTTGTCCCAAATGTAACTATTTAGTGTTTCACCCATCAGGTACATTACATTGATGACACCCACCGATGAGACGAAGACAACCAGCTTCGGAAAGCTGGGTAGGTGGTCGAGGAGTGGATAGACCCACATTCCCGTCACGTGATGGACCCAACAAATCCTGGAGGAGTGAGGGGTGAAACAAAGAAATAGAAAGGATGAATGCTCCCTCCATGAAAATGATGTGCCCCTTGCAACCACATTCCCTGGGTTGTATTTGCCTGGAACAATCCTCACCTGTCCTCCAACCAGCCACAGACCCATCACTCTGTCCGCCACAATAGGTGGCATTTCCCAGTGCCCTCCCATTACAGGACTTGTGACTTGTCAGGCTCTTGAACCAGATGGGATAACTTCACTCACCACAACATTGAATTGTTCCCATAACTTACTGGCTCACTTTCAAGAACTCTTCATCACATGTTCTCAATATTTATTGCTTATTTATTTATTATTATTATTTTGGTCTTTTTTTTCTTTTTTTGTTTGCAGTTTATTGTCTTTTGCCAATTGGTTGTTAATTCATCTTGTTGTGTGCTGCCTTTCATTGATTCTATTTTGTTTCTTTGTATTTACTGTGAATGCCCACAAGAAAGTGAACCTTGGAGAAGTATTCAGTAACGCATATCATATTAAAAATGAACCAAACTATTAATCTACTCAGTTTTAACATGAAAGGGTTAAATCAATCTGTTAAACATAGTAAGATTTTTGCTTATATTAGGAAATTTAAGGTCCCTATTATTTTTTACAAGAAACTCACATATGCAAATGTGATAATCTACGTTTTTTTTAGCTGTTGGAATGGACTTTGTTTCCATTCGTCTTTTCAAGCCAAATCTAGAGGAGTTTCGATTCTACTAGATAATACACTTTCCTTTGTCCAACATAAAGTAGTGTCTGATATTAATGGACGTTTTGTTATAGTTTCAGGAAAACTAGATAATAAATTAATAGTATTTACCAATGTGTATGCCCCAAATGTAGATGATCTAGGATTTCTAGAGCATTTTTTTTTCTCGTTTTTACCAGATCTGACTCTTTATTCTTTGGTGATGGGAGGAGATTTTAACTGCTGGCTAGACCCAATTTTAGACCGATCATCTTCTAAAACAGTGTCTCTTAATAAATCAGCTTTGTTTATTCAATCTTTTTTTTATTGAAATGTGGTATTGTTGATATTTGGTGTTTCTTATAACCTTTAGATAGGGAGTACTTATTTTTTCCCATGTTCATCATACATATTCCAGGATTGATTATTTTTTATTGATAGTCAAATGATTTCATTAGTTCGTTCATATGAATATAAAGAGATTGCTGTTTCAGATCATGCTCCTGTATTTCTATCTTTAAATCTCCCTGGTCTTCCTCAAACAAACAGATTTTAGTGTTTTAATACAACTTTGTTATCTGTAAGGAATTTTTAAAATTTCTAGAGAGGCATATTATTTTGTTTTTTGAAGGGAATAAAAAGGAAGAAACTTCTAAACTTATTTTATGGATACTTTCAAGTCCTATATTAGAGGGCAAATTATTTCTTATCCTGTGCGTGTTAAGTATAAAGCTAATAAAGAATTGAATTAGCCAATCAATTGAAACAATTAGATCAAAAACATGCTATAGCTCCAGATCCTGTTTTATATAAAAGACGTGTTGAAATTAAAACTAAATATGATCTTCTGTTAACATATCCAATTGAAACTCAACTTCTTAAAGATAAAACTCAGTTTTACATTCACGGAGATAAATCAGGTAAAGTGTTTGCCAACCAATTAAAACTTCTGTAGTTAATTAAAGACAAATTAAAGAAATTGGCAAAACTAATGGTGATAGGACAACTGATAATTCAGAAATAAATGATACCTTTAGAGATTCCTATTCTAAACTTTATAGTTCTGATTCCCCTAAAGATAATACTGTAATGAATAATTTTCTAGATAACTAAATATCCCTGAATTTTCTGAAGATAATTGTAAACAGATGGATCAACTGATTTCTTATGAGGAAATTGCCGAGGCTATACGTTCATTATACTCGGGGAAGGCTCTGGGTCCAGATGGATTTTCTGGAGAATTTTATAAGGTTTTTTCTTCATTAATTATACCGCTGTTACTCTTAGTCTTTTTGGATTCTTTCAAATTGGGTATCTTGCCTCAATCTTTCTATGAAGCCTATATTTTGCTTATCCTAAAGAAGGACAAGCACCCAACTGAATGTTCTTCATATAGGCCAAATTCATTACTCAATGTTGATACTAACATCCATTCTAAAATTCTGGCTCGTAGGATTGAAAATATTCTACCTTCTATTATTTCTGATGATCAGAATGGATTTATTAAAAACCGACATTCCCATTTTAATATACGCCATGTATTAAATGTTATTTACTCACCCTCCCAGGAGATATTGGAATGTGTGATATCCTTAGATGCTGAGAAGGCCTTTGATCGGGTTGAATGGAATTATTTATTTAAAAACTTAGAAAAAGTTAATTTTGGACCAGATTTTATTCAATGGATTAAATTACTTTATCTATTTCCTTCTGCTCTGGTTCTTACTAATTTTCAAAATTCCAAACCATTTAAACTTCATCGCGAACTAGACAAGGCTGTCCATTGAGCCCTTTGCTCTTTGATCTAGCTTTAGAACCCCTTGCCATTGCTTTTTGAGAATCTAATGATATCTGTGGTATTTTAAGGAGTGGTATTACTCACAAAATTTTGCTTTATGCTGATGATATATTGCTGTTTATCTCTAATGCTGAGACCTCGCTACCTTGTGTACTTTCTTTACTCTCCCGTTTTAGCCAGTTTTCAGGATATAAATTGAACCTACATAAGAGTGAATTGAATTATTTCCTTTAAATAATTTGGTATCAATTAATACTAATCTCCCTTTTAAAGTTGTAAAGAATCAACTTACTTATTTAGGTTTAACAGTCACTAAGAATTACAAACACCTGTTTAAAGAAAACTTTCTTACTCTATTGAATCTTGTAAAAAAGATATTATTAAATTGGTCACCACTTTCAATATCATTGATTGGACGAATTAATTCTATGAAAATGAATATTCTACCTAAATTTATAAAATCTTTTTCAGGCTTTACCCGTTTTTATTCCTAAATCCCCTTTTGACTCTCTTGATTCCATTTTATCCTCCTATATATGGAAAAATAAACACCCTCGTTTAAATAAAGTTCATCTTCAAAAATCTAAAAAGTCTGGAGGTTTAGCCTTACCTAATTTTAGGTTTTATTACTGGGCAGTTAATATACAATATCTTATGTTTTGGCTATACTAAATTAATCGTGTAGACTGTCCGGTGTGTGTCTCTTTAGAAGCTAACTCTGTTAATAAATTTTCTATTATTTCTCTTCTTGGATCCTCACTTCCTTTATTTGTAGGTAAACTAACTGATAATTTAATAGTTAAACATACTCAGAGGATCTGGATACAATTTAGAAAACGCTTTGGTTTATTGAGATTTTCCCTTTGAAGTCCCATTTATTCTAATTTTTTTAAACCCTCAATGACTGATTTAGTTTTTAAAGAATGGGGCAGGTTGGGTATTAAATATTTTTGGGATCTGTTTGTTGGAGGAAACCTTTTTTCATTTGAGCAATTGTTAGCTAAATATAGCTTACCCTAAACTCACTTTTTTAGATATTTACAATTCAGAGACGTTTTAAGATCTCAATTATGCACATTTCCTATAAGCTCAGATAAGAACTTACTAGACGTAATTTTCAGTTTGACACCTTTTCATAATGGTTCAATATCTAATATTTATGGTATGCTACTGTAGACAAGGAACGTTCCTTTAGACAAAATTAAGAATCACCGGGAACAAGACATACAGACATCAATATCTGAGGAAACTTGGAATGAAATTTTTAAACCGGTTAATACTTCATCGCTATGTACTCGTCATTCCCTCATGCAAATTAAGGTGGTACATAGAGCTCATATGACTAAGGATAAGCTATCTCATTTTTATTTGGATATATCTCCCCACTGTGACAGATGTAATAATGGAGAAGCTTCATTAATTCATATGTTTTGGACTTGTCCGAATCTTGAAAAATATTAGAAGGAAGTTTTACAAACTTTTTCCTTACTTTTTAAAGTCAACTTTAAGCCTAACCTTCTGACGGCCCTATTCGGTATTGTTACAGGACAAGATATTAAGCTGAAGGCATCTGATTTACATACTTTGGCCTTTAGCTCTCTTATAGCTAGGAGGACACTTTTATTTAAATGGAAAGATGTTTTTCCTCCTACTCATGCTCAATGGTTATGTGACGTTATGTTTAGATTTCGAGAAGATTCATTGTTCAATTTCTGAATCTCGTCAAGACTTTCAAACATTGTGGGGACTTTTTCTGAATTATTTTCAATACCTTCAATTCGTTGTTTAGACTCAAATGTTGGCTATTATTAATTTTTATTATATGAGAAGGTATTTTACCTTTTCTACTTAATAAACAGCTTTGGTCTTGGTAGGTGTTAGATTCCTTTTTGTAATAAATTGGCATATTTCAATATAACTATTGATTAACTTATATGAATACAGGGTAATGGGTTTGTTATTATGAACAGATATAATGAAATTGGTAATTTGTTGACCTTTTATTTACACTTCCTTGTACTCTGTATTCTTCTATGTAGAAACTAATAAAAATATTGGAAAAAAAGGAAAAGAAAAGTAATGCATATGTACTTTGTGAATACATTTATTTTGAACTTTGAACTGCTCTTCATCCACCATTGTGGGGCCGCATGGGTAGAATAACACTTCTACAGCACCAGTGACCTGGGTTCAATTTCTGTTACAATTTGTAACAAGTTTATACTTTCTCCCTGTGACCGCGTGGGTTTCCTCCGTGCATACAGGTCAGTAGGTTAATTAGGAGTACAGGCTCGTTGGGCTGGAAGGGCCTGTTACTGGGCTGTATCTCTAAATAACAAAAACAAATTATTGAGTCATTGCTGTAGCACAGAATAGAAACGGGACTTTCATCACATCTGTGCTGACCATCAGTCCTCTCTGTATCTTCCCGCTTGCCTGAATTTATTCCACTTCCTTCTCTGTTTTGACTATCCTGTCTTGATACCCCTTAAATGAAGCTTTCCATCAAGAAACCCAAGATCCAGCCACAGAGAGGGGTGTCAATTCTGAACGAGTACAGTTTATCCATTATCCTTTTACTGTTTATTGCTCCTGCCTCCACTCCTTCCTCTGGAATCTCGTTCCCTTTCCAGTTTGCCTTCTGCTCATGATGCCATAGTCTTGGCCCTCCACTCTGTCCTGTTCCACCTAGAAAACAATGCGTCATACTTCAGGATATTGTTCATCAACTTCAGCTCAGTGTTTAACATGACCATCTTTCTGAGACTGATGGGTAAACTGTGCTCGTTGGGACTCAACACTCCTCTCTGTAGCTGGATCATGGACTTCTTGATGGAAAGACCCCAGTCAGTCCGAGTTGGCAGCAGCATCACAAAATCCATCACGATGAGCACTATTGCCCCCCCAGGGCTGCGTGATCAGCCTGCTGCTGTTCACGTTTCTGACTCATGCCTGCTCTGCCAAATTCAGCTCAAACTGCATCATCAAGTTCGCTGATGATATGAGAATGGTTGGTCTCCTCAACAACAATGATATAGAGAGAAGGCAGAGTGCCTTGTCAAATGGTGTGAGAACAACATCCCGAGTCTCCATATGGACAAGACAAAAACATTATCGTGGGCCACAGGAAGGCGCAGGATGACCACTCTTCCTTGCACGTCAATGGCTCTGCCGTGTACAGAATGAACAGCACGATATTCCTTGATGTGCATATAATGGACAATCTAACCTGGATCCACACCACCTTCTCATTAGTCATGAAGGCACCTATACTTTCCACGGAGACTGAGACATGGAAAGCTCCCACCTCCATTCTAACAACCTCCTACAGGAACGCTATTGAGGTGTTCTGTCTGGCTGCATCATTGTGCAGTACAGAAGCTGAAAGGCATTGGACCACAAGACTTTATTTTAGTAGGCAGCCGTTGATCCCAGGAGATCATGGGTTTGTGCCTCTAGTGGACTGTGTCCTCTCCAGGGCACATGGTTGGGTGAGAAGATTTGAAGAACCGGCTGTTGCCCTCTCTATGTCACTGATGTAGTCCAAGAGAAGGGCAAGCGCCAGTACAGTTTGGCACCAGTATCGTCGCAGAGGTTGCCAGAGTGAAGTTGTGAACAACATCAAACTCCCTTAGGGACTCCAGCTCCAGATTTCTGCCTTGGGGTTTACTCCTGAAGCCTTTCCCATGGGTGGGTGCGGCCACAAGGCAGCAGAGATTTAAAATCAGAGTTTTCCTTCTCTTAGGTGGGCTTCTGTCCAAGGCTGTTGAGCCCCACTGCCCGAAGCAACTGGTTTTGAGGCACCAGTGGTCTGCCTTTGCCCTTTCTCTTGTCCATAGAAACAGTTCCACCGGGCCTAGTAGCTGAGCCACACATGAAGGCCAAGAGCTGGACTTGGTTGTCAGAGGCTGTTGGAGACACATGCCATTTGGAGCACATTATAGGTAGTAGGAACTTATCCCCACTACCACCCCCGGCTACAAGACTTTACAGAGGACAGTAAAAATCACCAAGATGATCATTGCAATATCCCTCCTCATTATTTGTGACATTTACTTGGAGCATTGAAGATGAAGGCTTTGTTGAGGATCGCACAATCTCTTTGACCCATTGACATCAGGAAGGAGGTACAGGAGCATCAGGACTGGGACTGCCAGACTGGGTAACAGCTTCTTCCCACAGGCTGTGAGACTAATGAATACCCTGTCACCACCAGGGTCTCGTCACTAGGACAGCGAGCTGTTTACTGTTTACTGTACTGTTTACTGTTTACATCCTTTTCGGAAGCCAGATACAGTGCAAGACCTCACAGAAATGTTGCCAGACGGGGCACTGTTTGACAGACGGAAGTGGTGCACTCTCAACACAGTGAGAGCGGGAGTTTGTAGGACGGGAGACAATATGGTGAAGTGGGGTTTAAAGACCAGTGAATCCTGTGAGTGTGGTGAAAGGGTGAAGAACATTGAACACGTTCTGCGCAACTGCCCACTCTCACCTGATTGAGCTGACACTGACCTGCTCAACATCAACCAAACAACACTAGAGTGGCTGGCTGTCTGGTGTGACAAGCTATGATGATGACCATTTACATATGCTGCGTATTACTATATGCATCTTGAATTAATTTATTTATAGTATTATATTTTGGTTTTTGTATTGTGTATAATATATGTTGTGTGGGTGAACTTGGTCTGCAGGAATGTTGTTTCATTTGATTGTATATATGTATTGTCAGATGACAATAAACTTGATAGCAATTATTCTATGAGTGAAAAATGTACCCCTCAAAGATATCCCTCCAAGGATTGAAACCTCCTCACTCTTGCTTTAAATCTCTGTCCTTTTGGTACTCCTCCCCTATGCAAGTCTCTGATTTTAAAAAAGGCAGATTTCCAGGTGTCCATCCATTTCAATTTGATTTACCATTCGCTTTCCAACATGGCCTCCTCTACTGCCAAAATGAGGCCACACTCACTCTGGAGGAGCAAGACTTTATATTCTGTCTGGGTAGCCTCTGACCTAATGGCATGAACATCGCTTTCCCTAACTTCTGCTTGTTTCTCACCCCTCCCTCCTTCTCACTTCTTCCTTCCCTAATCTGCTTCCCCTTTCACCCCTTCTATTCCCCTCACCTGCTTATCATCTTCTTCTGGTTCCCTTCCTCCTTCCCTTTCTCCCAAGGTCCACTCTCCTCCCTCATCTTCGGACCTTTACCTCTTATACCTATCGCGCCAAGCTTTGTACCTTCCTCAGACACTCACCTTCCCCGTCGCCTGGTCTCACTAACCAGAGATGTCAAGAAGGCGTATCATGTGTTGACTTTCATTAGTCAAGAGCAGGGAGAATTGAGTTCAAGGGCTGCAAGATAGTGTTTATAAAACCTGGTCAGACCACACTTTGACTATAGTGTTCAGGTCTGGTCACATCATTATAGGATGGATGTAGAAGATTTAGAAAGGACGTAGAGGAGATTTACTGGGATGCTGCCTGGATTAGAGAGCATATCTTATAAAATAGGTTGTGCAAGCTAGAACTTTTCTCGTTGGAATGAAGCAGAATGAGAGGCAATAACATAGAGATGATATCAGACATAAATCAAGTGGACAGCCAGTGATTTTTTCCCCAGGGCAAAAGTGGCTAAGACAAGATGGCATGATTTTAAGGTGATTGGAGGAAAATATCAGGGGATGTCAGAAGTGTATTTTTTTACACAGTGAGTGGTAAGTGCGTGCAATGCCCTGCCAGAGATTGTGGTAGAGGCAGATACATCAGGGGCATCTAAGAAATTCTTAGATAGGCACATGGATCAAAGAAAAAATAGAGCTGTGTAGGGGTATGGTTAGATTGATCTTAGAGTAGATTAAAGGATCAGGACAGTATCATGTGCCGTAGGACTTGTACTGTGTTGTACAGCTCTATGTTCTATATTGTATGTTCTATTTTCTATGTTATAGAGTCAGGGAGTTATAGAAAAATACAACACAGAAACAGGCTCTTTGGCCCATCTAGTCCATGCTGAACTGCCTTGTCCCATCAACCTGCACTCAGACCACAGCCCTCCATACCCATCCATGTACCTATCCAAACTTCTCTTGAATGTTGAAATTGAAATCAATCCACAACTTCCACTGGCAGCACTTCTCACACTCTCACCACATGACCCTGATCAGGGACTAAGCAGATGTTACACCTTCTCAAGGGTGACCTGCAGGTTAGCCTATCATCTCCTTTGGTAGAGACGTACCTCCACCCTGCCACCTGATCTATACCCCTCATCATTTTGAATCGCTCTATCAAATCTCCAATGTTTTATGTTCTATGTACAATACTCCCGACTCTCCCTATAATTCATCATGGTAGCGTAGCAGTTAACGCAACACTATTACAGCTCAAGGCATCGGAGTCCAGAGTTCAATCCTGGCATTCTCCCCGTGGAATCCATGGGATTTCTCTGGGTGCTCCAGTTTCCTCTCACTGTGCAAAAATGTACCAGATAGTAGGTTAATTGGTCATTGTAAATTGCCCTCGGTTTAAATCAGGTGTTGTTGGGCAGCACGGCTCGAAAGGGTGGAAGGGCCTACTTTGTACTCTATCTCTAGATAAAAAACTTTAAAATTTGGGCTTTCGAGTCCTTTCAATACTCTTGTTAATCTTTCTACTCTCTGCAGCTTAATGACGCTTTTCCTATAACTGGGCAACCAAAGAGGGAACCACAAATTGCAATTTACCTTGACAAAAAGAAGTCAGAAAGTCTCCCAGATAGCAATTGCACCTGAAAGCATTGGCACAACACAAGACTGGCAAATCCACTCTGAAGTGGCTGCCAAGATGGAGGAACAGACTGGACTTGCCCTGACTGACCTGAATAAAATGCATTTTATCCACAGTTGTACATTAATGATGGCAATCTCCCTGACATTGCTTTAGAGACCCCAGAAAATAAAGATTTATTTCTGGAGATTAATTATTATTAACCCATGAGAAGTATCCCATTGAAGTTGAAAGAATTCTTGAACATACACTCATTGGCCACTTTATTAGTTGCCTCCTGTTCCTAATAAAATAGCCACAGAGCATATGTTTGTGGTCTTTTGCTGCTGTAGCCCATCCACTTCAAGGTTCGATGTGTTGTGCATTGAGAAATGCTCTTCTTCACATCCCTGTTGTAATGCATGGTTATTTGAGTTACTGTTACATGCCTGTTGGCATGAACCAGTCTGGCAATTCTCCTCTAGCCTCCCTCATTAACAAGGCGTTCCACTCACAGCAATGCCACTCACCAGATATAGCTTGTTTTTTTTTTTTTGCATCATTCTCTGTGAACTCTAGAGACTGTTGTGTGTAAAAATCGCAGGAGGTCAGCCATTTCTGAGATACTCAAACCACCCCATCTGACACCAACAATCATTCCATGATCGAAATCACTTAGATCGCATTGCTGTCCCATTCTAATGAACAACTGAACCTCTTGACCATATCTGCATGTTTTACGCATTGAGTTGCTGCCACACGATTGGCTGATTCAATACTTCACAAGATCACAAGACAAAGGAGCAGAAGTAGGCCATTCAGCCCATCAAGTCTGCTTTGCCACTCCACCATGAGCTAAACTATTCTCCTGTCTAGATCCAATTTCCGGCTTTTTTCCCATATCCCTTGATACCCTGACTAATTAGATACCTGTCAATCTCCTCCTTAAAAACCCTCAATGATTGGGCCTATACAGCTGTATGTGGCAACGAATTCCATAAATCCATGACCCTCTGGCTAAAAAACTTTCTCCTCATCTGTTTTAAATGGGTACCCTCTAATTCTAAGACTGTGGCCTCTTGTCCTGGACTCACCCACCAAGGGAAACAGCCTTTCCACATCTACTCTGTGCAACCCTTTCAACATTTGAAATGTTTCTATGAGATCCCCTCTCATTCTTCTATACTCTAATGAATACTATGGAGACTATGGAGCCATGAGGGAGGAGCTGGCCAAAGTTAACTGGACGGATATCCTAGCAGAAAAGACAGTGGAACAGCAATGGCAGGTATTCTTGGGAATAATGCACAAGGTGCAAAATCAGTTCATCCCCCCTGAGAAGGAAGGATTCAAAGAGGGGAAAGGGGCCACAGTGGTTGACAAAGGAAGTCAGAGATTGCATAGCATTAAAAAAAAGGAAGTATGACAGAGCTAAGGTGAGTGGGAGGACAGATGATTGGGAAATTTTTAAGGAACAACAGAACTTAACTAAAAAGGCAATACGGGGAGAAAAAATGAGGTACGATCGCAAGCTAGCCAGAAATATAAAGGAGGATAGCAAAAGCTTTTTTAGGTATGTGAAGAGTAAGAGGATAGTTAAGAACAATGATGGGCCCTTGAAGAATGAATTGGGTGAAATTGTTATGGGAAACAGAGAAATGGCAGAAGAATTTAATAAGTACTTTAGATCTGTCTTCACTAAGGAAGACACAAGCAATCTCCCAGATGTATGGATGGGCCAAGGACATAGGGTAATAGAGGAAATGAAACAGATTGACATTAGGAAGGAAATGGTGATGAGTAGACTGATGGGACTGAAGGCTGACAAATCCCCAGGTCCAGATGGTCTGCATCCTAGGGTACTAAAGGAGGTGGCCCTGGAAATTGCGGATGCATTGGTAATCATTTTCCAATGTTCCTTAGATTCAGGATCAGTTCCTGAGGATTGGAGAATGGCTAATGTTATCCCACTTTTTAAGAAAGGAGGGAGGGAGAAAACAGAGAACTATCGACCTGTCAGCCTAACATCAGTAGTGGGGAAAATGCTAGAGTCCATTATTAAAGATGAAATAGTGGCATATCTAGATAGCAGTGATAGGATTGGGCCGAGCCAGCATGGATTTACCAAGGGTAAATCATGCTTGACTAATCTATTGGAGTTTTTCGAGGATGTAACCAGGAAGTTAGACAAGGGAGGTCCAGTGGATGTAATGTACCTCGATTTTCAGAAGGCATTTGATAAGGTCCCACATAGGAGATTGGTGGGTAAAATCAAAGCTCATGGCATTGGGGGGAAGACATTGACATGGATAGAAAACTGGTTGGCAGATAGAAAGCAAAGGGTAGCGGTGAAAGGGTGTTTCTCGGAATGGCAGGTGGTGACTAGTGGGGCGCCACAGGGCTCGGTATTGGGACCACAGCTGTTTACGATTTACGTCAGCAATTTAGATGATGGCATTGAGAATAACATCAGCAAGTTTGCTGATGATACTAAGCTGGGTGGCAGTGTGACATGTGATGAGGATGTTAGGAGAATTCAGGGTGATTTGGATAGGCTGGGTGAGTGGGCATATACTTGGCAGATGATGTTTAATGTGAATAAGTGTGAGGTTATCCACTTTGGGAGTAAGAACAGGAAGGCAGATTATTATCTGAGCGGTGTAGAGTTAGGTAAGGGAGAAATACAAAGAGATCTAGGAGTCCTTGTTCATCAGTCACTGAAGGTGAATGAGCAAGTGCAGCAGGCAGTGAAGAAGGCTAATGGAATGTTGGCCTTTATTACAAAGGGAATTGAGTACAAGAGCAAGAAAATCCTCTTGCATTTGTACAGAGCCCTGGTGAGACCACACCTGGAGTATTGTGTACAGTTTTGGTCTCCAGGGTTAAGGAAGGACATCCTGGCTGAAGAGGAGGTGCAGCGTAGATTCACAAGGTTAATTCCTGGGATGTCAGGACTGTCTTACGCAGAGAGGTTAGAGAGACTGGGCTTGTACACGCTGGAATTAAGGAGATTGAGAGGGGGATCTGATTGCAACATATAAGATTATTAAGGGATTGGACAAGATAGAGGCAGGAAATATGTTCCAGATGCTGGGAGAGTCCAGTACCAGAGGGCATGGTTTGAGAATAAGGGGTAGGTCATTTAGAACAGAGTTAAGGAAAAACTTCTTCTCCCAGAGAGTTGTGGGGGTCTGGAATGCACTGCCTCAGAAGGCAGTGGAGGTCAATTCTTTGGATGCTTTCAAGAAGGAGCTAGATAGGTATCTTATGGATAGGGAAATCAAGGGATATGGAGACAAGGCAGGAACCGGGTATTGATAGTAGATGATCAGCCATGATCTCAAAATGGCGGTGCAGGCTCGAAGGGCCAAATGGTCTACCTCTGCACCTATTGTCTATTGTCTATTGAATACAATCCAAGAGCCAACAAACGCTCCTCATATGTTAGTCCCTGCATTCCATGAATCATCCTCGTGAGTCTTCTCTGAACTCTCTCCAACATCAGCACATCCTTTCTAAGATAGGGGCCCCAAAACTGCACACAGTATTCCAAATGGGGTCTCACCAGTTCCCCGTAGAGCCTCATCAACACCTCCTTACTCTTATACACTATTCCTCTTGAAATGAATGCCAACATAGCATTCTCTTTCCTTACTGCCGATCCAACCTGATGGTTAACCTTTAGGGTATCCTGCACTTGGACCCCCAAGTCCCTTTGCACTTCCGATTTTTGAATTTTCTCCCCATCTAAATAATAATCTGCCCGATTGTTTCTTCTTCCAAAATGTACAACCGTACATTTCTCAACGTTGTATCTCATCTGCCATTTCTTTGCCCACTCTCCTAAACTGACCAAGTCTCTCTACAACCTTTCCATTTCTTCAACACTTCCTGCTCCTTCACCTATCTTGGTATCATCTGCAAACTTAGCCACAAAACTATTTAATCCATAATCTAAATCATCGATATACAGTGTAAAAAGAAGCGGCCCCAACACTGACCCCTGCAGAACACCACTAGTAACCGGCAACCATCTAGAATAGGATCCCTGTATTCCCACTCCTTGCTTTCTGCCTATCAGCCAATGCTCCACCCATTCCAATATCCTTCCTGTAATTCCATAGGCCCTCACCTTATTAAGCAGCCTCTTATGCGGCACCTTATCAAAGGCTTTTTGAAAATCCAAATACACAACATCCATAGCCTCTCCCTTGTCAATCTTATTCGAGATTACCTCAAAAAATTCCAATAGGTTGGTGAGGCAGGATCTTCCCTTTATGAAACCATGTTGGCTTGGGCCTATTTTGTCATGCACCTCAAGGTATTTCAAAATCTCATCCTTGAGGATCGACTCCAATATTTTCCAACTACCAATGTCAGACTAATAGGTCTGTAATTTTCTTTTTGCTGCCTCCCCCCTTTCTTAAACAACGGAACTACATTTGTGACCTTCCAGTCTTCCGGAACTGTGCCAGAGTCTACTGATTCCTGAAAGATTATTTCCAATGCCTCCACAATCTCCAAAGCCACCTCCTTCAGAACCTGTGGATGCACTTCATCCGGTCCGGGAGACTTATCTATCCTTAGTCCATTTAGCTTCTCAAACACTTTCTCTTGCATTAACAATCAGGTATACAGGTGTACCTAATAAAGTGGCCACTGAGTGTATGCTCTGAAAATATTGTTGAATTGAAGCTGAGAGGTAGGAAAATTGAAAGAAAGAACCTTAGGAGTCCTGTTAGTAGGCAAATTCTTTTTAGTTCCTTTATCTTATCAATAGTCTCCCCATCCCTGATCAACATCACTGCCTTGCACATCATTCCAACGTTAGTCCCCTACAAAGTTCTGAATATCTATGCCATACCTGGTCTACCTCTGTACAAGGAAGTACTCAGTCCTCCCATCACAGTGCCCTCTGTGCGTTAGTCTACCTGGCCAGAATACATACACCCAAGGAACTAGTACCAAGAGCATACTCTTGTGGTCATTGCTTCTAATTTCTAGTGTTTAATTTCCATCATAGAGTCTATAAGTCTATGACATCACTAATTGCCCCTAAGCTGGTTATTTAAGTAGGTAGTTAGGGGTCACCCATATTGCTGACAGACTGGTTGGATATGTACAACCAGTGTTTCGTGTCATGACCAAGAAAGCACACCAGCACCTCTACTTCCTCAGGACTCTGAAGAAATTGAACATGGTCCTTCTGACACTCATCAGGTTTTATTGATGCACCATAGAGTGCATCCTAGCTGGATGCATCACAGCTTGGTGTGGTAACTGCTCTTGCCCTTGTCGACGAGAAACTGCAACGGTTTGTGGATACAGCTGAGCATATCATGGAAAACAGCTTCTCCTCCATGGACTTTGTCTACACTTCTCGCTGACTTAATAAATCAGACAGCATAATCAAAATTATGCTGGACCGTCTCTCTTCTTCGCTCTCACATCGGGCAGAAGATACAAAAATCTTTAAAGCACGTTCCATCAGGCTCAACGACAGCTTTGCCCCACTGTTGTAGGATTATTTAATGATTCCCTAGTCTGATAAGTTGGACTCCCTACCTTACTATCTAACTTGTTATCACCTTATACTTTACTGTCTGCCTGCACGGTGTTTTCTCTGCAGCTGTCACACTTTATTCTGCATTCTGGTTTTGTTTTCCCTTGTTCTACCTCAATGCACTGCGTAGTGAATTGATTTGCATGAGTAGTATGCACGACAAGTTTTTCACTACACCTCAGTATGTGACAATAATAAGCCAATTTACCAGTTTGATTTGGCTTACAGTGAAAAATTTCAGACAGATGTGGACATCACAGAAACCAGCCTCCTCTCCATGGACTCTGCACTTTTTGCTACCATAGTAACGAAGCCAGCATAATCAGAAATCACTCCTATCCTGGACATTCTCTACCATTGGGTAGAACATACAAAAGCTTGAGCCCATGTACCACCAGGCTCAAGAACAGTTCTTATCGCACTGTTATCAGACTCCTGAACAGACCTACTGTACAATAAGCTGGACTGCTGGCCTCACCATCTACCTTGCAATAATCTTGCACGTTAACATTTACTTCCACTGCACTTTTTTCTTTAAGTTTTGCACTTTATTCAAAGTTCAAAGTAAATTTATTATCAAAGTACGTATATGACACCATATACTACCCTGGGAATCTTTTTTTTTTGCAGACATTTGTAGTAGAAAAAAGAAATACAATAGAATCAATGAAAAGTTGCACACAAAGATTGACACGTAACCAATGTGCAGAAGACAAATTGTGCAAATACAAATGATAATAATAAATAAGCAAATACTGAGAACATGAGCTGCAGTCTTTAAAGTGACTCAGCATTATTATTCAATTATAATAACTTGTTATTATTATAATAACTTGATATTATTCAGCATTTTATTGTTTTAGCTTGTTCTACCTCAATGCACTGTGTAATGATCTGATCTGTATGAACAGAATGCAAGGCAAGATTTGCACTGTAACTCAGTACACGTGACAATAATAAACCAATATCAATAAACCAGTATTGTTCTGTGCTTTAGAACAGAGATGAGGAGGAATTTCTTTAGCCAGAGGGTGTCCATTGCCACAGATGGCTGTGGAGTCCAAATCATTGGGTATGTTTAAAATGGAGGTTGTTAGGTTCTTGATTAGCCAAGGCATCAAAAGTTATGGGGAGAAGGCAGGAGAATGGGGTTGAGAGGGATAATAAATCAGCCATGATGGAACGGCGGAGCAGACTCGATAGACTGAATGGTCAAATTCTGTTCTTGTGTCTTATGGGTCCAATGTTCTAATTCTCTTCACTGTACGCTGACAGACAAATCAGCTAATACCCCTGTGTGCAGTTGTACGCTCATCACTGCAGTCTCCCACAATAATAATATTACAGAAAGTGACTCAACCTCATTAGAGAGTGATATTTGTTGAAGGTGCGTAAGAGCGGTGGTGGGTTCTGCGCGAGATCTCATCGCCATTTGATTGATTTGTCCCTGATGCTGTAGGTGTGTGCTAAGCCACTGCTCACTCTGACGTCCCTGAGGCGTTGGTTTATAAAAACAAAGATATCATTTTGCCTTTCTGTACACAGAGGTGCATTTTCCTCCCACGATCCACAGATTTGCTTTTGGCCTTTAGTTATAGCAGTAACAGTGATGTGAATTAATAGAGAGCACTGTGGAGAGTAGCAACACAGACCGTTGGAACATTTTGGCAACTGCAGAGGCAGAGGGGTTAGACCATAAGATATAGGAGCAGAAATAGGCCATTCAGTCCATCAAATCTGTTGCACCATTCTGTTATGCATGGCTGACTTATTGTCTCTCTCAACCCCATTCTCCTGCCTTCTCTCCATGACCTTTGATACCTTTACTAATCAAGAACCTATCAACCTCTTCTTTAAATACCCTCAATGACTTCACTTCCACAGTCATCTGTGGCAACAAGTTCAACAGATTCAGCACACTTCACCTCTGTTCAAAATGGATGTCCCTCTCTCCTAAAGCTGTGCCCTCTGGTTCCAGATTCCCCCACTACAGGAAACATTCTCCCCACATCCACTCTATCCAGACCTTACAATATTCAATAGTTTTCAATGAGGTTGATGTCAAAGTCAAAATAAAATTTATTATTAAAGTACATATATGTTACAATATACCACCTTGAGATTTGTTTTCTTGCAAGAATTTACAGGGAGATGAAGAAATGCAATATTTTCAGATTTCAGGGCCAGACCCTGCATCAGGTCCGAGAGTGAGGAGGGGCAATTGATGGTCGAAAAAGTAGAGAGAGAGGAGGCGAGACAAGGGCTGGCAGGCAATAGGTGGAACCATGTGGGGTGGGGGATGATGGGCAGATGGAGTTGGATGGAGGGGAAGGGGTACAGAGGTTGGGAGAAAGTGATTGGTGGATGGTAGGTCAAAACAGATAAGAAGTGTTATAGAGTCAGGGAGCTATACAGCATGGATACAGGCCCTTCAGCCCAACTGGTCCATGCCGACCATGGTGTCCACCCAGCTAGTCCCAATATCCTGCGTATGTCCCTTTAAGCCCTACCCCTGCATGTACCTAACCAAGTCCCTCTTAACTGATACTATTGCACCAGCTTCAGCCCCTTCCTCTGGCAGTCTCATTCCATTCACTCACCACCATCATCAGTGTGTAACAGCTGGCTGTCAGGTCCCTTTTAAAATGTTAAGCTTAAGGGATTCTGCGGAAGCTGGAAATCATAAGCAACACACACAAAATGCCCGAGGAGCTCAGCAGTTGGCAATATCTATGTGGGGAATAAACAGGCTGCAACCCTTCATCAGAACTAGAAAGAAGAATGAAGAAGCTAGAATAGGAAGGTGGGGTAATGTAAGCTGACAGGTGATAAGTGAAACCACATGAGATTTAATTTGTTAAATCTTTCTCTTCCCACTCTAAATCTACAACCCTTAGTTTTAACACCATAAGGCCATAAGATATAAGAGAAGCCTATATCTCCAGTCTCCTGCCTTCCTGCCTTCTCCCCGTATTGCTTCATGCCCTGACCAGTCCAGAATCTATCAACCTCTGCCTTCTATATATATATATATATATATATAAAGACTTGGCCTCGATGGCTGCCTGTGACAAATAATTCTACAGATTCACCACTCTCTGGTGAAAGAAATTTCTTTTCATCTCCATTCTAAAAGGTTGCCCCTCTATTCTGAGGCTGTGTCCTCTGGTCTTAGACTCTCCCATCATAGGAAACATCCTCTCCACATCCACTCTATCAAGGCCTTTCACCATTTGATTGGTTTCAATGAGGTCACTGCTCATACTTCTGAATTCTACTTAATACAAATCCAGAACCATCAAACACTCTTCATATGATATTCAATCCTGGAATCATTTTCATCAACCACTTCTGAATCCTCTCCAGTTTCAGCACATCCTTTCTAAGATAAGGGGCCCAAACCTGCACACAATAATCCAAGTAAGGCCTCACCAGCGCTTTATAAAGTTTCAATGTCACTTGCTTTTATATTCTTGTCCTCTTGAAATGAATGCTAACATCACATTTGCCTTCCTTACCACAGACTCAACTTGCAAATCAACTTTCAGAGGATCCTGCACAAGGACTCCCAAGTCCACTTGCACTTCAGTTTTTTAAAATATTTTCTCTCCGTTTAGAAAATAGTCAACACCTTCATTTCCTCTACCAAAGTGTATGACCATACATTTCCTAATGCTGTATTCCATCCACTATTTCTTTGCCCATCCTCCTAATCTGTCTAAGTCCTTCTGTAGCCTCTTTACTTCCTCATAACTACCTACCCTCCAGCTATCTTCATATTGTCTCCAAACTTTTCAACAAACCATCAATTCCATCATTCAAATAACATAAAATGAATTGGTCCCAATAGGGATCCCTTTGGAACGCCACTAGTCACCAGCGCCCAGGCAGAAAAGGTTCCCTTTATTTCCACACTTTACCTCCTGCCAATCGGTCTCTGCTTTATCCATGCTAGAACCTTTCCTGTAATACCATGGTCTCATAGCTTGTTAGGTAGCCTCATGTATGACACCTTGGCAAAGGCCTTCTGAAAATTGAAGTACACAACATCCACCTGTTCTCCTTTGTCTATCCTGCTTGTTATTTCTTCAAAGAATTCCAACGGATTTGTCAGGCAAGATTATACCTTGAGGAAACCATGCTGACTATAGCCTATTTTATCATGTACTCCAAGTGCCCTGAGACCTCATCCTTAATAACCGACTCCGACATCTTCCAAACCACTGAGGTAGACTGTGAGGCCAAAGGTTCATCTTCTTGCACAAGATGAAGAGTCCAATAACAGTGGGAGAGAAGCTATCCTTGACACTGGTGATTCCATAAGTGCATTGAGGTAGTACAAGGCAAGACAATAATAGACCATAGAAAAAAGTGCTACAGAGAAAATGCAGCATGGGCAAACAATAAGGTGCAAGAGCATAATGACGTAGATGGTTAGGCCAAGGAGCCATATTATCATAGTCGGGCAGGGGTTCCATGGACCAATCCCATTAAATAAGGGATCCGTGGACCACGGTTTGGGAATGCCTGTACCAGAGAATTATTCAATATTCTTATAACAAAGAAACTGTCAGAACTAGAATCAGAATCTGGTTTAATATCATTGGCATATGTTGTGAAATATATATTTCTTATTGTAATTTATAGTATTTTATATATTTTCTATATACTGTATATATACAATACTGTACAAAAGTCTTAGGTACATACGTATACTTGCTGGAAAGTTTAAGATGGTACTGTAGTAATTCTATCTATTGCACTGTGCTGCTGCTGCAAAAAAACAAAATTATGACATATGTGAGTAACAATAAACCTGATTCTGATATGGTTCTCTATTGTGGACTGAGAAAGGGGCAGGGAAAGGGGAATTATGGTTTGGAAGTGGGGAAAGGAGAGAGGAGGGAGTGGGAAGCTCCAGAGAGACATTCTGTAATGATCAATAAACCAATTGTTTGGAATCAAATGACCTTGCTTGGTGTCTCAGCCGGGTGTGTCTGCTCCTGCGTCACCTCCTGCCCCTGGCACATCTTCTCTGCCACTTGTCCCACACCCCTCCTGCGGCGCTCCACCATCACCATTTCCAACATCCTTTGCTCCCACCAGATTTACAAACTCACTCTCTGCTCCATGTTGACAAGTACAATATTGTGCAAAGGTCTTAGGCACCCTAGTTATATATATGTTCTTGAGACTTTTGTACAGTACTGCTCAGGTTTTAAATGATGGATACATGGATGCTTTGTCAGGCATGCGGGTCCAAGAGCTGGGCAGTACCTGTTAGGGTTTTGTATCTTCTGCCCAAAGGAAGGGGAGAAGAGAGAGAAAATGCTTGACGTGGGTACCAGGTTGGAAGTCTGAACAGTGTGTGGTCCCTAATCTAGAGAACTTGTCCCAGCATGCCACAGATATTTGACACTTCCTCTGATAACTGTTGTCTCAGCAGATTCTCCTTTTCACAATCCTCACGAAAAGGTGGAGATACGAATGTTTTACTACATCACAATGGTACTCTGGAAGAATTTCTTCATTCATGGGATCGAAGAATGTGAAGGTAGGTTAGATTCATATTGGAATAGGTTAAAAGGTCAGCACAAATTTATGGACCGAAGGGTCTGTACTGTGTGGTACAGTTCTATGTTCTACACTCAGTGGCCACTTTATTAGGTACACCTGTTCACCTGCTCGCTAATGCAGATATCTAATCAGCCAATTATGTGTCAGCAACTCAATGCATCAAAGCATGCAGACATGTTCAAAAGGTTCAGTTGTTATCCAGATTAAGCATCAAAATGGGGAAATCTGATTGAAATGACCTTGACCATGCAATGAGTATGGTGCCAGACAGGGTGGTTTGAGTATCTCAGAAACTGCTGATCTCTTGGGACTTTCATGATAACAGTTTCTAGAGTTTACAGAGAATGGTGGAAGAAACCCCAAAAAAAACCTGTGAGCAGCAGTTCTGTGGCCAAAAAATGCCTTGCTAATGAGAGGGATCAGAGGACAATGGTCAGACTGGTTCAAACTGACAAGAAGGTGTCAGTAGCTCAAATAACCATAGATCATGACTGCAGTGTGCAGAAGAGCATCTCTGAATTCACAACATGTTGATCCTTGAAGTGAATGGGCTACAGCAGCAGAAAACCATGAACATACACCCAGTGTCCTCTTTATTAGGTACAGGATGCATCTAATACAGTGGCTACTGAGTGTACATTCTCTGTCCATTTAACGTCAAGACTTAGCCTAAAACTAAACATGGTCTCAACTGCAATCCACTGTGTCTCTGTGTGAAATAGTAATGAGCACAAAGTGTGAAGCCAGTGGTGCAGAAACATCCTCACAGGTGGATGATTGACTATGGCACAAAAGTCTGTCTGACTGAAAGGCGCCCTGTACAGTATGTTCAGGAGATCATCAACAGCCAGGTTTCTTTGTCTCCCAATTTCATCTCTTTAGTGCTGTTGTGGTCCAACATGAGCTACGTGCTGTGACTCCTTTGGCTTCTCACCCTCCGTCAGAGACACAAATGTAATAAGTGTTTTGTGGCAACTCTGTTCGGTTGTCTTTTTGTACAGCTCGGATGAGTGCAAATGTGAGGGGAGTTTCGCCCTGTAATATGTTGTATTTAAAGAAACATTCTACGTGGTAAAATCAGCATCACCTTTATTATCACAGAGATAAGTCGTAAAATTCGCTATTTTGTGAAAACAGTACCATGCAAGACATAAAACTAATTACTACAAGTTGTAATAAGAGATATTAAAACAATACAGTACATGTATCGACTGTACTTCCTTAGAAGGTTGGCGTCATTCAATGTCTGCAGTGAGATGCTGATGATGTTCTATAGGTCAGTTGTTGAGAGCGCCCTCTTCTTTGTGGTGGCGTGTTGGGAAGGAAGCATTAAGAAGAAGGACGCCTCACGTCTTAATAAGCTGATAAGGAAGGCGGGCTCTGTCGTGGGCAAAGTACTGGAGAGTTTAACATCGGTAGCTGAGCGAAGGGCGCTGAGTAGGCTACGGTCAATTATGGAAAACCCTGAACATCCTCTACATAGCACCATCCAGAGACAGAGAAGCAGTTTCAGCGACAGGTTACTGTCGATGCAATGCTCCTCAGACAGGATGAAGAGGTCAATACTCCCCAATGCCATTAGGCTTTACAATTCAACTGCCAGGACTTAAGAACTTTTTTTTTTTAAAGCTATTATTAATGCTTTTTGAGTTAGTGATTTAGATGCATATCATATTATTACTGAGTTAAGTATTGTATGTAAGGAGTTTTTGCTACAACAAGTGTATGGGACATTGGAAAAAATGTTGAATTTCCCCATGGGGATGAATAAAGTATCTATCTATCTATCTATCTATCTATAACAAATTACTATTAGTGACAATAAACATAAATAAAATAATAGTCCAAAAAAGGAAAATATACTGAGGCAGTGTTCATGGATTCATTGTCCATTCAGAAATCTGATAGCGGAGGTGAAGAAGCTGTTTCTAAAATGTTGAGTGTGTATCTTCCGGGTCCTGTACCTCATCCCTGATGGTAGTAAAGAGAAGAGGGCTTATCCTGGGTGGTATCGTCCTTCATGGTGGATGCTACCTTCTTGAGGCATCACCTTTTGAAGATGATCCTGATGGTTGAGAGGCTTTTGATTGTAATGGAACTGACTGAGTCTACAACCCTTCATTATTGTTGAATATACTGAGAAACTGCATATGCAACCTCTGACACCAGGTAGACAATCTCTGAAGGGTACTGATAATGGTTGGGATCACCTGTCTTGTAAAGACACTGCCCAGGGGAAGGCAATGGCAAACCACTTCTGTAGAAAAATTTGCCAAGAACAATCATGGTCATGCAACCAGGATCAACTATGTCATACGACATGGCACATAATGATAATGATGACTGAAATAGAGGTTCCTTTAGGTTGTCATAGCCGGGGTGGTGAGGGGGAGAGTAGTGGATAAGATCCCACTACCTATTAAATGCTCCCAAAGATGTTCATCTCAAATAGCCTATGACAACCACGTCCAGCTCTTGGCCTTCATGTGTGGCTTAGCTACTAAGCCAAGCGGAACATTTCTACTGACAAGAGAAGAGTCAAAGATGGGCTGCTGGCACCTTAAAATTCTGTATTGGATGCAACATCCACGGTTGTCCCCAGCCAATGGAAGCTTCAGAAACTCAGACAGATCGAAATGTTTTTGCTTTGCATGCAATCCATACCAGTCATACCAAACATATTTACACAGAGACAGTAAAAGGAACACAGAATGTACTGTAAGTCCATAAGACATTGGAGCAGAATTAGGCCATTCAGCCCATCGAGTCTGCTCTGTCACTTGGTTTATTTTGTGTAGGGCAAGTCATTGGGTGTATCTAAAGTGGAGGTTGATCGGTTCTTGATTAGTAAAAGTGTCAAAGGTTATGGTGAGAAGACAGACGGATGACACTGAGAGAGATAATAAATCATTCATGGTGGAGCAGACTTGATGGGCTGAATGGCCTTATCCTGCTCCTATGCCTTATAGCCATTAGCTTGCACTGTTAGTCATCACTTACTCAAATCAATTTGTTTTATTATTTTCACCTGTACCAAAGTGCAGAGGAAAAAATTGTCTTTTGTACCATCCTGACAGGTTAATGCATCACATCTGAGAGAGTACAAGGAAAAACAATAACAGAATGTAGAGTAAAGTATTACAGTTACAGAGGAAGTGCAGTTTAGGCAGACAATGAAGTTCAAGGTCATGAAAAGGTAGATTGTTACATCAAGAGCATGAAAAAGTCTGGAGGTGCTGGAAATCCCAAGCAACGCACACAAAATGCTGGACGAACTCAGCAGGTCAGGCAGCACCTATGGAAATGGGCAAACAGTTCACGTTTCAGGATGAGATCCTTTTTCGGGAGTGGGAAGGAAGGGGTAGATGCCAGAATAAAGAAGTTGGGGGTGCAAGAAGGCTAGCTGGAAGGTGATAGGTGAAGCCAAGTGAATGGGAAAGGTAGCGGCTGGAGAAGAAGGAATCTAATAGGAGAGAAGAGTGGACCATGGGAGAAAGGGACCCAGTAGGAGGTAATAGACAGTTGAGAAGAGGTAAAAGGTCAGAGTGGGGAATAGAGGAAGGGTGTGGGGAGAATGTGTTTACTGGAAGGAGAAATCGGTGTTTATGACATCAGGTAAAGAGTCCAACTTATTGCACAAGGGAACCATTCAATAATTTTACAACAGCAGGGTAGAAACAGTCCTTGAGCCTGGTGGTACATGCTTTCAGACTTTTATATCTTCTACCCAATGGGAGGCAGAGATGAGAGAACGTCTTGGATGGGCACGGTCCTGGCATAGGAGAGCATGATTCACTTAATACCTGGAAAGGTGATTCACTTTAAGAATGATGGAATCATTCTTCACTCTGAATACACCCAATCACTTGGTGTCCACTGCCTTTGGTGACAATGAATTCCATAGATTTACCACCCCTTGGCTGAAGAAATTCCTCCTCATCTCTGTTCTAAAAGGACATTTCAATGCCAGGGAAATGTCAATGTCAGTGTTCTGGAATATATTTTATTCTTTGTTAATTTATGTGTGGTAATACTGCTTTATGTGTTGTGTGTGAGTTATATGTACTGTGTTGTGCACCTTAGTCTGGAAAAAAGTTGTTTTGTTTGGCAATATACATGTTGAATGACAATAAACTTGAATTTGAACTTGAGAAAAATAAACTGAATGGGATTTGATGAAGTGCAGCTCATTCTAACTATGGGCCAGCAATACACTTGCAAACCAATCCACTGTGAGACTCACTAATGAATTTCCGTTCTGCAAGGAATTGGTTTATGTATCTGGAGGTGGTGATTTTCATTGTGGTTCTTTGCGTGTTCCTATGAAAGGGGATGACGTGTTTCTGGAGAGGAACATCCAGTGGGAGTTGGGAGGTGTGAAACTGCCAGGATGGGTGCCAAGGTTCTGAGAAGTGCTGCTAGATGATTGTCATGGAAACGGAGCACAGGAAATTTCTAAGTGGATTAGTTGGGAAAAATGAAGGGAAATTGTTAAAAAGCAGTCTCCAGTACCTCAGTGCAAGGTGATGTTCAATGATCTTACAAGGAAAGCCACGAGAGATGTGATTTCTACGAATGATAAGGTTTTGCTTGACTTCTACCTTTCCTGTATTCTTTGTTTCACTGATATAGATATGACACCTTTGGCAGGATAATAACTTATTGTCCATCTCAAATGTTTCAGTAAATTTAAGACCATAAGACGTAGGAGCAGAATTAGACCCTTTGACCCATTGAGCCTGCTCTGTCAATCAATCATGGCTGAATTATTATCCCCTCAACCCCATTCTGTTGCTCCCTTCCGTAATCTTTTACTCACTGACTAATCAAGAACCTCCATTTTAAATATACCTGATAACTTGGCCTCCAAAGCCATCTGTGACAGCAAATTCCACAGATTCACCACCGGAAAAGAGAGGAAGAGGAATTTCTTTAGCCAAAGGGACATCCTTCTATTCTGAAGCTGTGACCCCTGGTCCTAGACTCTCCCACTATTAGAAGCATCCTCTCCATCCTCTGTCTAGGTTAGCAGTAAGGCTCGAACGAGAAAGCTCAATATGGTCTGAATCCTTCCACAACCATCGTACAATCGATTTGTCAGACTTCTACAAACCCACGTAAACTTCTGTGAATGGTTGCTTTGCAGAGGAGATTTACCAGGATGCTTGCTGGGGAGAGCATATCTTATGACGTTAGGTTAAGCAAGCTAGGACTTTTCTCTTTGGAACAAAGGAGTGTGAAAGTTTACTCGATAAAGTCATATAAGATGTTAAGAGGCATACATTGAATGGATAGCCGGGGACATTTTCTCACAGCAGAAATGGGTAATAAGGAGCATAATTTTAAAGTAATTAAACCTCACTTCTTTCCCTTACCTTGGCCCTTGCTTTGTGTCTAATAACATAAACAGACTTAAATTTCTGAAGGAAGTCCAAACAAGCCCTATTTGCATTTTTAATTTGGTGCTAAAGTCTGCAAGCAACTGTCACAGCGAACTTGTGCTCAGCAGAAAGTCACATTGATAGAGTTGACAGCCAGCACTATTTTCCCAAGGCAGCACCAGAGAAGTCCTTTTTAGGTGATGGGAGGGAAGTATAAGGGATGTATCAGAGGTAAAATTTTTACACCAAGAGTGGAGGGTGCATGCAATGCCCTGCCAGAAGTGGTGGTAGAATCAGATACATTAGGGACATTTAATAATCTCTTAGGTAGGCACATGAGGTCCTTTAACATCTGCCAGATGACGCTGAGGATGTTCTACGAGTCTGTGGTGGCCAGTGCTATCATGTTTGCTGTTGTGTGCTGGGGCAGCAGGCTGAGGGTAGCAGACACCAACAGAATCAACAAACTCATTCATAAGGCCAGTGATGTTGTGGGGGTGGAACTGGACTCTCTGATGGTGGTGTTTGAAAAGAGGATGCTGTCCAAGTTGCATGCCATCTTGGACAATGTCTCCCATCCACTCCATAATGTACAGGTTAGGCACAGGAGTACATTCAGCCAGAGACTCATTCCATCGAGATGCAACAAACACTGAGCGTCATGGGAAGTCATTCCTGTCTGTGGCCATCAAACTTTACAACTCCTCCCTCAGAGTGTCAGACACCCTGAGCCAATAGGCTGGTCCTGGACTTATTTCCACTTGGTTGAATTTACCTATTATTATTTAATTATTTATGGTTTTATATTGCTATTTCTACACTATTCTTGGTTGGTGCGACTGTAACGAAACCCAATTTCCCTCGGGATCAATAAAGTATGTCTGTCTGTCTGGATGATAGAAAAATGAAGGCTATGTGGGAGGGGGGAGGATTAGATTGATCTTAGAGTAGGTTAAAATATCGACACAACATAGAACATAGAACAATACAGCATTGTACAGGCCCTTCGGCCCACAATGCTGTGCCAACCCTTAAACTCTGCCTCCCATATAACCCTCCACCTTAAATTCCTCCATATACCTGTCTAGTAGTCTCTTAAATTTCACTAGTGTATCTGCCTCCACCACTGACTCAGGCAGTGCATTCCACACACCAACCACTCTCTGAGTGAAAAACCTTCCTCTAATATCCCCCTTGAACTTTCCACCCTTTACCTTAAAGCCATGTCCTCTTGTACTGAGCAGTGGTGCCCTGGGGAAGAGGCACTGGCTGTCCACTCTATCTATTCCTCTTAATATCTTGTATACCTCTATCATGTCTCCTCTCATCCTCCTTCTCTCCAGAGAGTAAAGTCCTAGCTCCCTTAATCTCTGATCATAATCCATACACTCTAAACCAGACAGCATCCTGGTAAATCTCCTCTGTACCCTTTCCAATGCTTCCACATCCTTCCTATAGTGAGGTGACCAGAACTGGACACAGTACTCCAAGTGTGGCCTAACCAGAGTTTTATAGAGCTGCATCATTATCCCACGACTCTTAAACTCTATCCCTCGACTTATGAAGGCTAACATTCCATAAGCTTTCTTAACTAACTGTGAGGCAACTTTCAGGGATCTGTGGACATGTACCCCCAGATCCCTCTGCTCCTCCACACTTCCAAGTATCCTGCCACATCGAAGTAACATCGTGGGCCAAAGGGCCTGTACTGTGTGCTGTACTATGTTCTAAGTTTCCACTGAGCCCCACGAGTACAACAGACTGAAGGCAAATATGCCAGCAGAACTTTTTATCCTCAGCACAAGAGATTCTGCTGATGCTAGAAATCTAGAACAAAACACCCAAAATGCTGGAGGAAGTCAGGCAGCATCTCTGGAGGGGAATAAATAGTTGACATTTTGGGTGAAGGCCCTTCATTAGCTGTTTATTCTCCTCCATAGATGGTGCCTGACCTTCTGAGTTCCTCCAGCATTTTGTGTGTGTGTTCCACATCCTGCTTTGTTCTCTCAGTTTCCGGGTAATTCAGACAATCAGGAACTTTCTTGTCCTCTTGGCATCTCAAGCACTTCACAGCACAAACCTGAGTTAGTCACTCATTAATGGTTGTCCACTTTAAACTTGTGAGTTAGACAATAAGGTGCAAGGCCATAATGAGGTAGACTGTGCGGTCAAGAGCCTATCTTATTGTATTAGGGCACTGGTAGTAGTCTTATAATAACTGGATAGATGCTGTCCTTGAGCCTACTTGTACATGCTTTAAGGCTTTTGTATCTTCTGCCCGATGAGAGACGACAGAAGAAGAATGCCCAGGACTGTGATATATTCAATTAAGTTGGGCAGCCATGACAATGTAACAGTTACCACAATGCTTTCTATTACTAGAGATCACTGACTGACGTTCAATTCCCATTGGAATCTGTCAGGAATTTGTACATTCTCCTTGTGGACCTGTGGGTTTCCTCCCACATTCCAAAGACATCGGAGTAAGTTGTGGGCAGGCTTAGTAGGCACTGGAAGCATTGCGACCATTGTGGGCTGACATTAGCACATCCTCAAAGTGTGCTGGTGGTTGACGCAAATGACCCATTTCACTAACTGTTTCGATGTACGAGTGACAAATAAAACTCATCCTTACCTTTACCTTATAGTAATCCAGTATAATTGCGTGCTTGATTGTCGGCATGGACTCGATGGGCTGAAGGACCTGCTGCCATACAAAGGGTCTTGCAGGTATATCTCGCTTACAGGTTCGGGGGAGGGAGCTACTGCACAGAATCGAAACAAGCTGCAGAGTGTTGTAAACTTAGCCATCTCCATTGTGGGCACTAAGACTCCATTGTATCGATGACACCATCATTAGGACCCCCGTTACCTAGGTCATGCCCCCTTCTCATTGCTACCATCTGCGGAAGGTACAGGAGTCTGAAGACCCACAATAATTCAGGAGGAGCTTCTTCCCATCTACCATCTGATTTCTGAATGGACATTGAACCCATGAACTCTCCTTTACTGCTTATTTTTATTTCTTTTTTTTTGCACTAATTTAATTTAACTACTATATATACACTTACTGCAATTCAGGTTTTTTCTCTATCATTGTGTATTGCAATGTACTGCTGCTGCATAACAACAAATTTCACAACAGATGCCAATGATATTAAACCCGGTTCTGATGTTTATCAACTCCGTATGGTGTCGCCCTTCCCAAATAGTCGGATTGCCTTTTTGTTGACTGGATGTCTTGAGATCTTTTTTAAATTCCACCTCAAAGGCAGACAAACTTCATAAGACTATACGGCCATAAGACATAGGAGCAGAGTTCGGCCATTCAGCCCATTGAATTGACTTCAGCTTCCCATCATGGCTGATTTATTATCCCTCTCAATTTCATTCTCCTGCTTTCTCCATGTAACTTTTGATAACCTAACTAATCAAGAACCTATTAAACTCCACCTTTAATATACCCAATGACGGTCTCCACAGCTGTATGTAGCAATGAATCCACAGATTCATTACCCTCTGGCTGAAGAAATTCCTCCTCATCTCTGTTCTAAATGGACATCTCTCTATTCTGAAACTGTGCCCCCGGTCCTAGTCTCATTCACTATAGAAAACATCCTCCCGAAATCCACTTAATTCAGACCTTTCAATATTTGTTAGATTTCAATGAGGTTCACCCTCATTCTTCTAAACTCCAGTGAGTACAGACCCAAAGCCATCAAATGTTAACCCTTTCATTCTCGAAATCATGTTTTTTTAGACAAGGGGCCAAATCAGCTCACAATGCTACAAGCCTGGTCTGATGAATGCCTTATAACACCATAGCATTACATCCCCGCTCTTATATTCTAGTCCTCTCAAAATGAATGCTAACAATGCATTTGCCTTCCTCATCAAGGACTCAACGTGCAAGTTAACCTTTAGAGAATCCTACACGAGGACTCCAAAGTCCTTTTGCATCACTAATTTGTGAATTTTCTCTTCTTTTAGATTATAGTCTACATCTTTATTCCTTCCACCAAAGTGCACAGCCATACAGTTCCATACACTACATTTAATCTGCCACTTACTTGCCCATTCTCCCAACCCATCTTTGTGCTTCTGCAGACTTCCTTCTTCCTCTACACTTCCTGCTCCTCCACCTATCTTCGTATTGTCCACAAAGCTATGAATTCCATCATCCAAATCATGGACATGTAACGTGAAAAGAAGTGGTCCCAACACCAACCCCTGCAGAACAGAGCTAGTCATCAGCAGCCGTCCAGCAAAGGACACCTTTATTCCTACTCTTTGCTTCCCGCCAGTCAGCCAATCTTCTATCCATACCAGTATATTTCTTGTAATACCATGGGCTCTCATCTTGTTAAGCAGCTTTATGTGCGGTACCTTGTCAAAAGCCTTCAGGAAATTCAAGTACACAACATCAATAAATTCTGCTTGTTATTTCCTCAAAGCGTTCTAATAAATTTGTCAGGCAAGATATCCTCCTTGAGGAAACCATGTTGACTTTGGTCTATTTTATCATGTGCCTCTAGGTATACCAAAACCTCATCCTTAGTAATAGACTCCAACATCTGAAGTCAGGCTAACTGTACTATCCTTTCTTCCACCTCCCCCCCTTCTTAAAGAGCTCAAAGAAGCTTACAACACAGTAGGTGTGGGGTGTTGCTTGATGATCTGACCATTGCAATGCATTATTTATTGGTCAGTTGCTGGTTAAATGGCTTTGCTAATGCTCAACCTGTATGTCATTAAGAAGGTGACGGTGACCATGTTCTTGAACCACTTCAGTCCTTTCTAGGAAACTACTCAATACAATGAGGCTGTATAGTCTGTAAGGCCATTTCGCAGGGCATGTAGGAATTAACTTACTGTGATTATGAAGTTCCACATACATATTATCATTTATATTTATTTATTTATTTATTTATTTAGAGACAGAGCACGGAAGAGGCCACTCTAGCCCAACGATCTGCTCTGCCCAACAGCCCGCCTATTTAACCCTAGCTTAACCATAGGAAGATTTGTAATGAGCAATTAACCTACCAACTAGTACGTCCTTGGACCATGGGAGGAAACTGGAACATCCAGTGGAATGCACATGGTCACAGGAAGGATGTACAAACTTCTGATAGAGGACACCAGCATTGGGTATAAACTCCAAACTCCAACACCCAAACTGGCAATGAATCGCGTTCACCGCTACATTACCATGGCATCCCATCAATAGTCTAAGTAACAATGCTCAGGGCATAATTAGTAATTTTGAAGATGACACTGAAAAAAAAAACAACCTTTGGACTCACTTTCAAGGACTCTGCAACTCACGTTCTTGGTATTTATTTATGCATCTATCTAATCATTTATTTATTTATTTGCACGTTTATCTTCTTTTGCACATTTGTTATTTGTCACTCTTTGTTTATGTGTAGTTTTTCAATGATACACTTGTAGGAACATTCTATTCTTTGTTCTACTGTGAATGCCCATGAGAAAGTGCATTCCAGGCTTGTATATGGTGACATATACGTACTTTGATAATAAATTTACTTTGAACTTTGAAAAAAAGATGGTGTGGTAAACAATGAAGAAGGTTATTGAAAATTACAGAGGGGCATTGATCAGGTGAGGAAGTGGGCCAAGGAATGGCAAGTGGAGTTTAAGTTGGATAAGTGCAAAGTGTTGCACTTTGGAAAGTTAATTCCAGGTCCGACTTTCATAGTGGACGGCATGGCCCTGGAGGATATTGTAGAACAGGTGGACCTTGGAGTGCCAGCACATGGGCCCCTGGCAGTGTTGTCAGACAGGGAGGTAAAGGAAGCTTTACGCATGCTGGCCTTCATCGATCAGGGCGCTGAGTATCGAAGTCTGAATGTTATGTTACAGTTATATGTGACACTGGCAAAGCCACACTTGGAGTATTATGTTCAGTCAGTTCCTTTCTTTTCTGAGCCACAGAGCCAGACTCAGTGCCAGAGACTTGGTTGCTGTGGCTTTTCCTTGATATATGTGATCCCCCCCAAAAATATTCAGAACGGTATACTTATTATTGAGAGAAGCCCATTCATTTCCTTTCCCTCTGCTGACAGTCACTCAGCTACCTACCTCTTACAGCTTAGGGGTGACTACCTCCCTGTAGCTTCTAACTCTCACCTCTTCATTCCCCCTTTTGAGCCGAGGTGATCCAGGTCTAGCTCCTGTTCACTAACACGGTCTGTAACGAGTTGTATCCGGAATGCAGTTCTTGCAGATGTAGCAATCAGGGAGACTGGAGCCACATCTTCAATAAGGAGTGCATCACTGACCTGGGGTCCACTCTCACTGCTCTAGTTGGGCACTCATAAAGAAATAAAGAGAAACTTGACAAAAAACCTTAACCTAGTCTCCCTCTCTCCTTGCCAAAGCCTCAGTTCCCAACTCTAATTTTGTCCCACTCCAACACGCTGGCCACCCCCGCAATGGCCGCCCCACTTCCATTTAACTTCTTTATTTTGGCCCTTGCTAAGTGTCTGATAACCCAAATAATTTTAAGTTTCTGCAGAAATACCCAACAGGTCCGGTTTGCCTTTTGAATTTGGTGTAAACTCTGCAAGCAACAGCCCCAGCGATCTCATGCTTCGCAGACTGCCAGACTGTTATAGCTGACAGACAGTACCGTTTTCTCAAGGCAGCAATGGCGAACACCAGAGGATATCCTTTTGCATACGGTGGTGGGGTGGACAGACAGCTCTATCAATGGAGGTGCAAGGCACTTCTTCCCTCTGCTAACCTGTAGGCCATCCTTGGGCAAGGTGTAGCACCTGCTTATCCCTCCTGATCGGGGTGACATGAAGCCATGGGAACAGGCGGTGGATGGTCGTATGAGCCACCAGTGCATATCACAAGTCCTGGCTATGCGACCACTGATGCCAGGCAGACAGTCTCTGAATAGTATTGGGGTCATCTGCCCTGTAAAGACACTGCCCAGAAGAAGGCAATGACAAACCACTTCTGTAGAAAAAATTGCCAAGAACAATCAAGGGCTAGACCATGATCACCCACATCATACGACATGGCACATAATGATGATGATGATCCTTTTATGGTAATTTGAGAGAATTATAATGGAGATGTCAAAGATAAGTTTTTTACATAGAGCGTGGCTGGTGCATACAGTGCCCTGCCAGGGGTAGTGATAGAGGCTGATATGATAGGGACACTTGAAAGACTCTTAGATAGGCACATGAATGATAGAAAAATGGAGGGCTGTGTGGGAGGGAACCATTAGATTGACTTTGGAGCAAGTTAAAATGTCATCACAAAATGGAGGAGTATGGGCTGTCTAGGAGGGTGGGGTTAGATTGATCGCTGAGTAGGGTTATGACGGTTGGCACAGCATCAAAGTTCAAAGTTTAAAGCTCAAAGTAAATTTATTATCAAAGTACATGTACGTCAGCATATACAACCATGAGGTTCATTTTCTTCTGGGCATTTACAGTAGAACAAAGAAGAACACACACAAAGAAATAAATGAAAGACAACACATATCAAGATGGACAAGCCGATGTGCAAAAGACAACAAACTGTACAAATACAAAAAGAAACAATTATAATAAATAAACAATAAATATCAAGAACATGAGATGAAGAGTCCTTGAAGAGGACCAAAAGGCTTGCACTGTGCTGAACTGTGCAATGTTCTGAGCTACAATGTTCTGCATCGCTGCTCCAAGTGACCCTACTCTGGCAGTGTAGATCGGCACAACATTGTGGGCCGAAGGGCCTGTATTGTGTGGTAATGTTCTATCTGTTGAATTGATTCAGAATTTGGTTGACTGATTGGTATTGGTCATGTTGAAAGGCTCTCTCTGTTGATCTACTCTTGACCACGCTTTCAGAATAAATCACTGTAAAAACAAGGAACAGAGTACGGTTCAGAACAATTTTAAAGGTGCCATGGTGGCATAGTGGTCAGCGCGGCACTATTAGAGCTTGGGGTGTCGGAGTTCACAGTTAAATTCCAGCACTGTCTATAAGTAACTTATATGTCCTTCTCATGAACGACGAGTCAGCTTACAGAGAGGAGGTGCAGCGGCTAACGGACTGGTGCAGAGCCAACAACCTGTCTCTGAATGTGAACAAAACAAAAGAGATGATCATTGACTTCAGGAGGGCACAGAGCGACCACTCCCCACTGAACATCAATGGCTCCTCGGTAGAGATCGATAAGAGCACCAGATTTCTTGGTGTTCACCTGGCAGAGAATCTCACCTGGTCCCTCAACACCAGCTCCATAGCAAAGAAAGCCCAGCAGCATCTCTATTTTCTGCGAAGGCTGAGGAAAGTCCATCTCCCACACGCCCCCCCCCCCTATCCTCATCACATTCTACAGGGGTTGTATTGAGAGCTTCCTGAGCAGCTGCATCACTGCCTGGTTTGGAAATTGCACCATCTCAGATCGCAAGACCCTGCAGCGGATAGTGAGATCAGCTGAGAAGATCATTGGGGTCTCTCTTCCCGCCATCATGGACATTTACACTACACGCTGCATCTGCAAAGCAAGCTGCATTTTGAAGGACCGCACGTACCCCTCATACAATCTCTTCTCTCTCCTGCTGTCTGGCAAAAGGCACCGAAGCATTCAGGCTCTCATGACCAGACTATGTAACAGTTTCTTCCCCCAAGCTATCAGACTCCTCAATACCCAGAGCCTGGACTGACACCTTACTGCCCTATTGTCTTGTTTATTATTTATTGTAATGCCTGCACTGTTTTTGTGCACTTTATGCAGTCCTGGGTAGGTCTGTAGTCTAGTGTAGTTGTTTTTTTTCTCTGTGTTGTTTTTTACGTAGTTCAGTCTAGTTTTTGTACTGTGTCATGTAACACCATGGTCCTGAAAAAGTCTCATTTTTACGATGTACTGTACATAGCAGTTATGGTCGAAATGACAATAAAAGTGACTTGACTTGACTTGACTAGACTTGACTTGACTTGATGAACCTGTGGTTTTCTCCAGGTGTTCCGGTTTCCTCCCACAGTCCAAAGACTGTGAATTGGCCATTGAAGTTAGTGGCCATTGTAAATTGTCCTGTCATTAGGCTAGTGTTAAATAGGGGGGAACCGGAGTGGTGCAGGCTCATTGAACTGGAAGGGCCTGTTCCATGTTGTATCTCTAAATAAATAACTGAATGCAGACCTTTTGGCCCTCAAAGTTGTGCTTACACTATTACCTATTCCTAACCAGTCTAACCCTTCCCGCCCACCTAACCCTCCATGGCCAACCATTTCAATTCAATTTCCTATTTTCATTCCAACATGGTCTCCTCCACTGCCACAATGAGGCCAAACTCAGGTCAGAGTAGCACCAACTCATATTCCATCTGGGTAGCCATAAGACTATAAAACATAGGACCAGAATTAGGCACTTATAATATTGTATTTGCCTTCCTCACCACCAACTCAACCTGCAAGTTAACTTGCACGAGAACTCCCAAAGTTCCTGTGAACCTTTGATTTTTGAACCTTCTCCCTGTTCAGAAAATAGTCTATGCCTTTATTCCTTCTACCAAAGTGCACAACCAGCTACTTCCCTACACTGTATTCCATCTGCCACTTTTTGCCCATACTCCAGATTGCTTTATGTATACACAATCTATGTAAATAAGCTATCTTATCTATTTATCGTCTTTTTAAAAATTCTGTTCTTTATCTCTTGCCTTTGTTTTTGCGTAGCCTTGGATCCGGAGTAACAATTATTTTGGTTTCCTTTATACTAGAGTACCGGAAATAACATTTAAAAATCTTGAATCCTTGTGATTGTCTAAATCCTCCTGTAGACTCCTTTCTTCCTCAACACTACCTGCTCCTCCACTTATCTTTGTATAGTCCATAAAGCTATCTATTCTGTCATCCACCTGATGGGTTAGCATCTTCTGGAGGGGCAAAAAGGAATGTGGAAAAAAGGATGCCGTCACCTTTTCGAAGCCTCGACACCAAAAATGCACAAAAGCGGGTCTGACTCATTTGTAACTGCTACACCTTGATGACAGCCTGCGGAGTTAATTATTATTCAGAGTGTTTAAAATAATTCGCTGCCTATCAGCCTTCGCCAGAGCTCCTGTCTATACCACTTCAGAGCTCTGCGTGGGATGTGTGCTGGAGCGATAGCTCCTGATTTAGGTCCTTTATTGTCACTTCAGCAGCCTCCAGTTGTTGAAGAGAAGTCGTTATTAATTAAAACATTGCTGCGGTTCCTCTCTGAATAACAGAGGGCTTGTAAATCTAGGATCTGCTTTCGTGTCAGAAGGGAGACATCAGCAGAGCAGGGCTACGGTTAAATTACAGTGTGATGGTGAGGTTTACTGGTCTGTTGAAGACCCCTGGCTCAATGGATGGCCTTGAACCCTCCATAATGTTCAAGGTCACACACTGTGGCCCGTTAACTTCTGGCCATATGGACTGACATCTCATTGGTTCTATAAAAATTGTCCCATTCAAATATGTGAACCCATGAACACTAACTTGCTGTTTTTCTGTCTTTTTAAACCACTTACTTCTTCACATATACACTCAATGGCCACTGTATTAAGTATACCAGTACATCTGTTCATTAATGCAAATATTAAATTAGCCAGTTATGTGCAGCAATTCTATGTATTAAAGCATACAGACATGGTTAAAAGGATCTGACAAAACTTCAGAATAGGAAGGAAATGTGATCTAAGTGACTTTGAGCATGGAATGATTGTTGGTGCCAGACGGAGTGGTTTGAGTATTTCAGAAATTGCTGATCTCCTGGGATTTCTACACACAACAGTCTCTGGACTTTACAGAGAACGATATGAAAAACAAAAACATCCAGTGAGAGGCACCTCTGATGGCAAGAATGCCTAGTTCATGAGAGAGGTCAGAGAGAAAGGCCAGACTGGTTCAAGCTGACAGGAAGGTGACAGTAACTCAAATAACCACACATTACAACAATAGTTTACAGAAGAGCATCTCTGAATGCACAACACACCGAACCTTGAAGTGGATGGACTACGGCAGCAGAAGATCATGAACATACCCACGGTGGCCACTTCATTATGTGCAGGAAGTACCTAGTAATGTGGCTATAGTGTGTACTTATTGCAACTTATGGTATATTTTATGTATTGTTTACTGTGCCACAAAACAACAAAATTCACATGTTTTAGCGATAATAAACCACCCTCTGATTCTGGTTCAGTGAAGGAATATAATTACAATGCATTTGGGAATGTATTTTGATAGTGAAATTGCTATCGGATTTTGTTAGTCAATGGTGCCACGGTCCAGATCTGGCTGAGCATTGTGTAGCAGTGAGCCTAACTCTTTACAGCATCAGCAATCTGGGTTCAATTCCTGCCGCTGTCAGTAAGGAGCTTGTACGTTCTCCCCATGACTGTTTGGGTTTCCTCTGGGTGTTCTGGGTTCCTCCCACATTCCAAAGCCATTTTGGTTAATAATTTGTGGGCATGCTATGTTGGTACCAGAAGTATGGCAACAATTGGCGTCTGTCCCCAGCACATAGAACGTAGAATATAGAAGACGACAGCACAGTAGAGGCTCTTTAGCTCACAATGATGTGCCAACATTTTAATCCACTCTAAGATCAACCTAACTTTCCTTTTTACATAGCCCTCAAATTTTTCATGTGCCTACCTAAGAGATTACTTAATGTCCCTAATGTATCTGCCTCTATCACCACCTCTGGCAGAGTGTCCGTACAGCCACCACTCTTTGTGTAAAGAACCTATCTCCGACATCCTCCTTGTACTTTTCTCCAATCATCTTAAAGTTATGTCTTGTTATATTAACTATTTCCACAGTGGGAATAGGACACTGGCTGTCCACTCGATCTATGCCTCTTATCATCTTGTACACCTCCATCAAGTCACTTCTCATCCTCATTTTCTCCAAAGAGACAAGCCTGAGCTCACTCAATCATTGCTCGTGTTGGTTGTTCGATAAATTTGCTGTGTCCCATTCAGTACATCTGAATGCTTACATTGCATTTGGGGACACTATTCAATGGTCCTGTTGTTATCAGATATAGTTAGCCATCAGGTCACAGTTCAGATTTCACAAAAACACTCATGATAAGAGAAGTTTGGATAGGTATATGGATGAGAGAGTGTTGATCCAGAACGTTGACCGTTTATTCCCCTCCATAGATGCTGCCTGACCTACTGAGCTCCTCCAGCATCTTGTGTGTGTTGATCTGGATTTCCAGCATCTGCAGAATCTCTTGTGTTTACAGTGATGGACAATTCCACCTGACCATTTTAACTTGCTTAAGTAGAGTGCAACTTGATTTCTTTGAGTCTCTGTGGTACCTTTGAATGCACGGTCAGCATTCTCACACCTCAGTAAAATGGTGCCCCTCTAAAGACATGAACACAAAGATCTGAGTTACTCCACTGTCTATACTGAGGACACATGAGCAATGCACAACTCCTGGGTGGACACAAAAGTTCCTATCGAAGGACTGTAGAGGTATTGTGTCACAGGTAAAGGCCTTCCCAATGCTTAGCGCATTTACATGAAGCGCTGCCACAAGAAAGCAGTATCTACCATCAAAGACCCTCACCATCAGGAAGGAGGTACAACAGCACAGGTTCAGGAACAGTTATTGTCAAAAAACCATCAGGTTTCTGAACCAGTGTGGATAACTTCACTCACCTCAACGCTGAATGATTCCACAGCCTATAAACCCACTGTTAAGAACTCTACAATACATGCTCTCCATATTATTTATTTACTGTGTTTATTTTTCAACATTTTGTCTTCTTTTGCACTTGGGTTATTTGTCAGTCTTAGTTAATGTATAGGTTTTCATAAATTCCATTGTTTTTCTTTATTTTCCTGTAAATGCCTGCATGGTGACATATACATTGATAAAAATTTACTGTGAACTTTGAACGTTGACCACTATACCTATGTCTCAACTGACAATACTGGAAGTTTGCTATAAACAAATTGGAAGCAAATTTTCTAATCTTAAAAAAGTATCCACAAATAAAATGATATTCCACTGACCATAAAAGCATTTTTGAGAGATAGTATCCTTCTAATAGATTCCTCCTTCTTCAGCCCTTTACCTCTTCCACCTCTCCCCTCCCAGCTTCTTACTTCATCCCTCTCCCCCACCCATCCACCTTCCCCATTATCTGGTCTCACCTATCACCTGCCAGCAAGCTACCTCTCCCTCAGCCTACCTTCTGCCCCCAGTTCTTAAAATGGCCAACATACCTTAATCCATTTCACCCCCAATACTTTCAGTCACTAATACAGAAAGCTAGAGAAAGAGTGAGATGGAGAGAGAGAGAGAGAGAGCGAGAGAGAGCGAGAGAGAGAGAGAGAGAGAGAGAGAGAGAGAGAGAGAGAGAGAGAGAGAGAGAGAGAGAGAGAGAGAGAGAGAGAGAGAAAGGGAAGGAGAGAGAAGGGGAAGAGAGAGGGGAGGAGGGAGAGGGCGAGGAAGAGGAAGCGAGAAAGAGAGAGAGAGGGAGAGAGAGGGAGATTGGGAGAGAGGCAAAATGTTTCCCTTGTTTCAATGCATGCTTTGATGTGCACTTAAAACCACCAACACCAGTCAAGTACGTGATAATTAATGGTTAATACCAAGGTTCTTCAGGACAGTCTTGAGGGTTAAGCAAAAAATTTTTGCTGGTGTACAGTCATCAAGCACTAAAGCACAGAAACAGGCCCTTTGGCCCATCTAGTCCATGCCAAACTCTTAAAATGTTTCATTCCATTGATCTGTACCTGGACTATAGCCCTCCATACTCCTCCCATCCATGTACCTATCTAAATTTCTCTTAAATGTTGAAGTCTAACCCACATCCTCCACTTCCACTGGCAGCTCATTCCACACGCACCACCTTCTGACAGAAGATGTTTCCCCTCCTGTTTCCCTTAATCATTTAACCCCTTAGCCCAGAAACTCTAGTTCTAGTCTTACCCAAACTCAGTGGAAAAAGCCTGCTTTCATTTACCCTCTCATAATATTGTATACATCTATCAAATGTCTCCTCATTCTCCTACACTCCAGAGAATGAAGTCCTAACCTATTCAGCCTTTCCCTATAGCTCAAGTCCTCAAGACCTGGCAACATTCTTGCAAATTTTCTATGCACTCTCTTAACTTATTGATATCTTTCTTATAGGTAGGTGACAAAACAGCATACAATATTCCAAAGTAGGCCTCACCAATGTCTTATAAAACTTCAACATAATATCTCAATTCCTGTACCCAATACCTTGATTTATAAAGGCCAATGTGCCAAAAACTTTCCTTATGACCCTATCAACCTGCGATGATACTTTCAACGAATTATGAAACTGCATCCCTCAATCCCTTTGTTCTAGCACACTCAATACGCCAATTTAGGCCTCATCATCATCTTGTACAACTTCAACATAACATCCCAACTCCTGTACTCAACACTTCGATTTATGAAATAGATCACATTTGGAAAGCTAAAGATAGTTATGTGTTGACAGTTGCTTCTTGATTTCTGCAGCAGTTTACAATAGCGCTCTTAAGGCTGAAAATGCATCAGTAATTGAGATTTCAGCTTGACTGAGTGGGAATTGGTGATGACTGCGTCCATTATGTCCAAATATAGCAGTGGGTGACTCAACCATGGTGCCGTTAAGTGGAGCCACTTACCATAGAATATATCCAGTGGAAAAGAAGCTAACGGCAGCCTGGCCTGTCGTTCTGTTTGGGTAATGATGATGAGTTGTCCTCATTTCAATCAGAATGAAGGGAAGGACTGTGGTATGCTGCAAGAGGAAATAACAAAATAAAGATGTATCATGCTGGGACTGAGAAGTAATAAATATACCTATTAGCAATTCAAATTGGACACCTTGAATAATTGAAGAAAAGGAGGGGGCTGCAACATTGCAATAAGGCGGTTTTCGAATCTGTCTCGTTTGGAAACTTCACGCCCCCTTTTGCATTGTCAGCTCATTACTGTGATCCCACACCTCAAGGGTCCTCTCTTCAGGCAGTCAGAGGACTGAGACCAGCTCTAACATTTCCTGCATTTCTTAACCAGATGCGGCACCCGTCTTATGTGTGGAGAGGATGTTTCTTAGAGTGGGAGACTCTAAGACCAGAGGGTACAGACTCAGAATACAAGGACGTCCCTGTGGAATAGCGATGAAGTGGAATTTCTTTTGCCAAAGGGTGATGAATGTATGGAATTCATTGCCACAGACGGCTGTGGAGGCCAACTCTTGAATATTTGAAGCAGAGTTTGATTAATTCTTCATTAGTAGTCAATGTCAAAGGATATAGGGAGAAGGCAGAAAAATGGGGTTGAGGGAGATTATAAATTAGCCATGGCAGAAGGAAATTAATGGGCTGAATGGCCTAATTTGCTCCAATGTCTTATGGTCTTACAAGGTTGAGTGAACTAGACTTTTCCTCTTTGGAACGAAGGAGGATGAGAGGTGACTGGTTAGGTGTGTATAAGGTTAAGAGACATAGATTGAGCAGAGAGCCAGAGAATATTTGTCAGTGTGGAAATGGTTAATACCAGGGTGCAATTTTAAAGGGATTGGAGGAACATATAAGAGAGATGTCAGAGGTAAGGTCTTTACATAGAGCAGATGTACCAGGATGCTGCCTGGATTAGAGAGCAATCCTCATGAGGATAGGTAGAGTGAGCTAGGGCTTCTCTCTTTGGAGTTAAAGAAGACGAAAGGTGAATTGATAGAGATAAACAAGCTGATAAGAAGCATGGATCAAGAGGAAAGCCAAAGACTTTATCCCAGGGTGGAAATAGTTAATACCAGGAGGATATTTTTAAGGTGATTTGGGGAGAATATAAGGGGGAGTTTCAGAGCTATGTTCTTTCTACAGAGAGGGATGAGCGTGTGGAATGCCCTGCCAATGGTGGTGGCAGAGGCAGATGCATTAGGAACATATAAAAAATTCTTAGATAGGCACATAGATGACAGAAAAATGGAGGGATACGTAGGAGGGAAGGGTTAAATTGATCTTAGAGTAGGTTAAAAGGTCAGCAGAACATTGTGGGCCATAGGGCCTGTGCTGTGCCGTGATGTTCTGTGTTCAGACAGCTTTGGAGGGAAGAGGTAAACTTCCGTCCTCAGTGAACAAACCGGCAAAGTTTCTCATTTCCCAGTGCATGCTGAGTGATTTTGAAAAGGTAGTAATTACGCCACATTCGCAGAGCTGGCTGACACTAATGGTGACAGCAGGCAATTAAAGCATTTTTAGCGGAGTGGAGTGAAGTCAGAGTAAAAACGCTAATGCTAAAAAAGGAAGCAGTAAGCTCTGGAAATTCAGTCAGCCATTCCAGCCCATATTTTCAGCTTTCACAAAATTTCCTGTCAACCAACAAATATGCAGGTTTTATTTTTCCATCTTCAAAGTTTAAAGTTCAAACTAAATTTATTACCAAAATACATCTATGTCACCATATACAATAGACAGCAGGTGCAGGAGTAGGCCATTTGGCCCTTCTAGCCAGCACTGTGATCATGGCTGATCATACACAATCAGTACCCCGTTCCTGCCCTCTCCCCATATCCTTTGACCCCGCTATCTATAAGAGCTCTATCTAACTCTCTCTTGAATGCATCCAGAGACTTGGCCTCCACTGCCTTCTGGGGCAGAGCATTCCACATATCCACCACTCTCTGGGTGAAAAAGTTTTTCCGCATCTCTGTTCTAAATGGCCTACCCCTTATTCTTAAACTGTGGCCTCTAGTTCAGGACTCACCCATCAGCGGGAACATGCTTCCTGCCTCCAGTGTGTCCAATCCCTTAATAATCTTATATGTTTCAATCAGATCCCCTCTCATCCTTCTAAATTCCAGTGTATACAAGCCCAGTCGCTGCAATCTTTCAACATATGACAGTCCCGCCATTCCGGGAATTAACCTTGTGAACCTATGCTGCACTCCCTCAATAGCAAGAATGTCTTTCCTCAAACTTGGAGACCAAAACTGCACACAATACTCCAGGTGGGGTCTCACCAGGGCCCTGTACAGCTGCAGAAGGACCTCTTTACTCCTATACTCAATTCCTCTTGTTATAAAGGCCAGCATGCCATTAGCTTTCTTCACTGCCTGCTGCACCTGCATGCTTGCTTTCATTGACTGATGTACAAGAACACCTAGATCTTGTTGTACTTCCCCTTTTCCTAACTTGACTCCATTTAGATAGTAATCTGCCTTCCTGTTCTTGCCACCAAAATGGATAACCTCACATTTATCCACATTAAACTGCATCTGCCATACATTTGCCCACTCACCCAACCTGTCCAAGTCACCCTGCATTCTCATAACATCCTCCTGACATTTCACACAGCCACCCAGCTTTGTGTCATTGGCAAATTTGCTAATGTTACTTTTAATCCCTTCATCTAAATCATTAATGTATATTGTAAACAGCTGCAGTCCCAGCACCGAACCTTGCGGTACCCCACTGGTCACAGTCTGCCATTCTGAAAGGGACCCGTTAATCGCTACTCTTTGTTTCCTGTCAGCCAGCCAATTTTCAATCCATGTCAGTACTCTGCCCCTAATACCATGTGCCCTAATTTTGCCCACTAATCTCCTATGTGGTACTTTATCAAAAGTTTTCTGGAAGTCCAGGTACACTACATCCACTGGCTCTCCCTTGTCCATTTTCATAGTTACAACCCTGAGACTCTTCTTTTGCAGGCATACTCAATAAATTGGTAACCATAACAGAATCAATGAAAAACTGCACCACAGGGTGACTAACCATGTGCAAAACAAAATAAACTGTGCAAATACAAAAAGCAAACAAAATAAAAATAAATACAAGAGCAATAAATATTCAGAACATGAGATGAAGAATCTTTGAAAGTGAGTCCATAGATTGTGGGAACATTTCAGTGATGGAGAGAGTGAAGTTGAGTGAAGTTATCCCCTCTGATTCTAGAGCCCGATGGTTGAGGGGTAAAAGTTGTTCCTGAACCTGGCGATATGAACCCTGAGGGTGAGTCTCCCACAAGTTCTCCAATTAATATTCAGTAGTCTATTCTCTAATCAGCCATTAACTTTGTTACCAAATACTCTCCTCACCTGTTGTAGTGTCAATCTGCTCATTGAGAGCTGCTCCACTGTGCTAGCTAGGAAGTGGTGTGTTTAAGGAACATTGGCTGCCATTCAGTTCCACGATAATGGCACCAACAGAGTTTAAATCTATTGTGCTAAATGCACCTGGTCTTTTTTTTAACTGTTTTTGATTCATGTGACAGGATTGCGATTGGTTCTGTGGGAACAAAGGTAGAGTACTGCGGGAGAGAGTACCCGAACGTATACTTTACATAAGTATTTGTAATGGGCTGTAACTTGAAGGATTTACTGAATGCTTAGTGTCTATCTTGTCCTGCAAATAAAGAGATAACTTTGTTAGTGGTAATCAGTGTCTACAATCCCCATTTAAACCTGATTTCACACAACACCACCCCACTTCATTCAAACCTGATTTTACACACCACCCCACTTCACTCAAACCTGATTTCACACACCACCCCACTTCACTCAAACCTGATTTCAGACAACACCACCCCACTTCACTCAAACCTGATTTCACACACCACCCCACTTCACTCAAACCTGATTTCACATTACACCACCCCACTTCACTCAAACCTGATTTCACACACCACCTCACTTCACTCAAACCTGATTTCACGCAACACCACCCCACTTCACTCAAACCTGATTTCACACACCACCCCACTTCACTCAAACCTGATTTCACACAACACCACCCCACTTCATTCAAACCTGATTTTACACACCACCCCACTTCACTCAAACCTGATTTCACGCAACACCACCCCACTTCACTCAAACCTGATTTCACACACCACCCCACTTCACTCAAACCTGATTTCACACAACACCACCCCACTTCATTCAAACCTGATTTCACACACCACCCCACTTCACTCAAACCTGATTTCACGCAACACCACCCCACTTCACTCAAACCTGATTTCACACACCACCCCACTTCACTCAAACCTGATTTCACACAACACCACCCCACTTCATTCAAACCTGATTTTACACACCACCCCACTTCACTCAAACCTGATTTCACACACCACCCCACTTCACTCAAACCTGATTTCAGACAACACCACCCCACTTCACTCAAACCTGATTTCACACACCACCCCACTTCACTCAAACCTGATTTCACATTACACCACCCCACTTCACTCAAACCTGATTTCACACACCACCTCACTTCACTCAAACCTGATTTCACGCAACACCACCCCACTTCACTCAAACCTGATTTCACACACCACCCCACTTCACTCAAACCTGATTTCACACAACACCACCCCACTTCACTCAAACCTGATTTCACACACCACCCCACTTCACTCAAACCTGATTTCACACAACACCACCCCACTTCACTCAAACCTGATTTCAGACACCACCCCACTTCACTCAAACCTGATTTCACACACCACCTCACTTCACTCAAACCTGATTTCACATAACACCACCCCACTTCACTCAAACCTGATTTCACACACCACCCCACTTCACTCAAACCTGATTTCACACACCACCCACTTCACTCAAACCTGATTTCACACACCTCCACCCCACTTCACTCAAACCTGATTTCAGACAACACCACCCCACTTCACTCAAACCTGATTTCACACACCACCTCACTTCACTCAAACCTAATTTCACACAACACCACCCCACTTCATTCAAACCTGATTTCACACAACACCACCCACTTCACTCAAACCTGATTTCACACACCACCCCACTTCACTCAAAACTGATTTCACACACCACCCCACTTCACTCAAACCTGATTTCACATTACACCACCCCACTTCACTCAATCCTGATTTCACACACCACTCCATTTCACTCAAACCTGATTTCACATAACACCACCCCACTTCACTAAAACCTGATTTCACACACCACTCCACTTCACTCAAACCTGATTTCACACACCACCCCACTTCACTCAAACCTGATTTCACACAACACCACTCCACTTCACTCAAACCTGATTTCAAACACCACCCCACTTCATTTAAACCTGATTTCACACACCACCTCACTTCACTCAAACCTGATTTCACACAACACCACCCCACTTCACTCAAACCTGATTTCACACACCACCCCACTTCACTCAAACCTGATTTCACACACCACCCCATTTCACTCAAACCTGATTTCACACACCTCCACCCCACTTCACTCAAACCTGATTTCACACACCACCCCACTTCACTCAAACCTGATTTCAGACAACACCACCCCACTTCACTCAAACCTGATTTCACACACCACCTCACTTCACTCAAACCTGATTTCACATAACACCACTCCACTTCACTCAAACCTGATTTCACATAACACCACCCCACTTCACTCAAACCTGATTTCACACAACACCCCACTTCACTCAAACCTGATTTCAGACACCACCCCACTTCACTCAAACCTGATTTCACACACCACCACCCCACTTCACTCAATCCTGATTTCACACACCACCCCACTTCACTCAAACCTGATTTCAGACAACACCACCCCACTTCACTCAAACCTGATTTCACACACCACCCCACTTCACTCAATCCTGATTTCACACACCACCCCACTTCACTCAAACCTGATTTCACACACCACCTCACTTCACTCAAACCTAATTTCACACAACACCACCCCACTTCACTCATACCTGATTTCACACAACACCACCCCACTTCACTCATACCTGATTTCACACACCACCCCACTTCACTCAAACCTGATTTCACACACCACCTCACTTCACTCAAACCTAATTTCACACAACACCACCCCACTTCACTCATACCTGATTTCACACAACACCACCCCACTTCACTCATACCTGATTTCACACACCACCACCCCACTTCACTCAAACCTGATTTCACACACCACCTCACTTCACTCAAACCTAATTTCACACAACACCACCCCACTTCACTCATACCTGATTTCACACAACACCACCCCACTTCACTCATACCTGATTTCACACACCACCCCACTTCACTCAAACCTGATTTCACACACCACCTCACTTCACTCAAACCTAATTTCACACAACACCACCCCACTTCACTCAAACCTGATTTCACACAACACCACCCCACTTCACTCATACCTGATTTCACACAACACCACCCCACTTCACTCAAACCTGATTTCACACACCACCCCACTTCACTCAAACCTGATTTCACACAACACCACTCCACTTCACTCAAACCTGATTTCACACACCTCCACCCCACTTCACTCAAACCTGATTTCATACAACACTATTCACTTTACACCTTCCTTCTTTTTTGCAGAATCAGAGTCAGTGACATCCTGTATGTTGTGAAATTTGTTCTTTTGTTATAGCTGTGCAGTGGAAGATAGGGTGCTAAGTTTGTGTTGCAGTTTGCACAACACTACTACAGTCCAGGGTGTTCTGGAGTTCAGAGTTTAATTCTGGCACTGTCTGCAAGGAGTTTGTACATTGCCATGTGGATTTCCTCTGGCCGTGTCAGTTTCCTCCCACAGTCCAAAGACATTTCTGTTTGCAGATGAATGGAACCCCAACACCAAACACATCCTTACCATGCCCCCCACTCTCTGCTTTCCACAGGGATCATTCCCTTTGTGATTCCCCTGTCCATTCATCGTTCCCTACTAAAACCCCTCCCGGCATTCATCCTTGCAAGCAGCCTATGTGCTACACCTGCCCATTCACCTCCACTCTCACATTCATTCAGGGCCCCAAGGAGTCCTTCCAGGTGAGGCAACACTTCACCTGCGAATCTGCTGGGGTCATCTATTGTGTCCCGTGCTCCCGATATGACCTCCTCTACATTAGTGAGACCCATCCTAAATTAGGCTCCAACGACCGAAAGCAGAATTTCCTGTTGGCCAATCAGTTTAATTTGTATTCCCATTCCAGTTCCGCTGTGTCGGTCCATGGCCTCCTCATTTGCCATGATGAGGCCAATCTCAGGGTGGAGGAGCAACATCTTGTATTTCAGTGGATAGTCTCCCACCTGCTGGCATGAAAATCGACTTCTCCTTCCAGTAATTTTTTTTCCTCCCTCTCCCCTCTTCTTCAATTCCCCACTCTGGCCTCTTACCAATTCTCATCTCCCTATCACCTCCCCTGGCACTCCTCCTCCTCCTTCCCTTTCTCCAATGGTTCTCTCTCCTCTCCTCTCCGATTCCTTCTTCTCCAGTCCTTTACCTTTCCCACCCCCACCTGGCTTCACCAATCATCTTCCAGCTTTCAGCTGTTCTCCTTCCCCTTCCCCCACTTTTTTATTCTGTCATCTTCCCCCTTTGTTTCCAGTCCTGAAGAAAGGTCTTACCTCAAATTGTCGATTGTTTATCCATTTCCAAAGATGCTGCCTGACTTGCTGAGTTCCTCCAGTTTTTTTGTGTGTGTTACTTTAGATAGGTAGATAGATAGATGGAGATGATAGACAAATAGATTTAAGACTTTATTCCCTGGAGCATAGGAGAATGAGGGGAGATTTGATAGAGGTATAAAAAATTATGAGGGGTATAGATAGGCTTCCCTAATGTTGTTATAGCTGGGGGTGGTAGTGTGGATAATATCCCACTACCTATAAAATGCTCCCAAGGGCATACATTTCAAATAGCCTCTGACAACCAAGTCCAGCTCCTGGCCTTCACATATGGCTTGGCTACAAATCCGGCTCTAGTATCAGAAGAGGAAAGGGCAGGTTATTGGCACCATAAAACCAGATGTTTTGGGCAGTTGGCCTCATCAGCCATGGGTGGCAGCTCATCTATGAGAAGGAAATTTCTGATCTCAAACCTTCGCTGACTTGAGGCTACACCCATTCATGGGGAAGGCTTTGGGAATAAATGCTGAGGAAAAATCTGGACCTGGCATTTCCAAGACAGTCCTATGTCGAGTTCAACGCTGACAGGCAATTCCTGTGAAGCCACTGGTGTCAAACTGCATCGGTCTCTATCATTCCTTCAGATTCATCAGCTCCATGGAGAAAGGAAGACTGCTACATGGCCGGCAGCTTGCTCTTCACACGGCATCTTACTGCCCAGGCTTGCAAACTGACTTGTGTAGCAACTGACGAAGCTGCACTGATCATGTAGACAGCTAGGATGCAACATCCACGGTTGACCCTGACCAACAGATGGCCTCAAGATAGGGTTAAAGTGGATGGATGAGAATAGAACTAGAAGTCATAGGTTAAGGGTGAAAGTTGATATATTTAAGGGAACCATGAGAGCAAACATCTTCACTCACAGGTCGGTGAGAGCTGCTGACGGAAGTGATGGATGCGGGGTCGATTTCAACATTTAAGAGAATTTGGACAGGTACTTTGATGGGAGGACAATGGAGAGCTATGATGCAGGTCAAAGTGACTATCCTCAGACTAGGTGGACCCTAGGGCCTGTTTCTGTGATGTAATGCTCCGTGACACTATGCTCTGACTCCCACTAGATAGATAGATAGATAGATAGATAGATAGATAGATAGATAGATAGATAGATAGATAGATAGATAGATAGATAGATAGTTAGGTATAGATAGCTAGGTAGATAGATCGATAGATATTTATTTATGGGTAGGTAGATAGATAGAGCTAAACATGAATTGTAATGTAGTGTTCATTGGCCATTCAGAAATCTGATGGTGGAAGGGGTGAAGCTCTTCTTAAGGTGGTAAGTATGTGTCTTCGGGCTCCTGTATCTCCTTCCTGATGGCAGCAATGAGAAGAGAGCATGTCCCATGTAGTGATGTTCCTTGATGTTGGATGGTGCCTTCATAAGGTACCACCTTTTGAAGATGTCCTCGATGAGATTGAGCTGGCAGAAGCTCTGTGCCTGCTCCTACTTTAATTGTTATTGGATTTATGATTTTTATGTATACTGAGATATGGAGAAAAGCCTCATTTTGCTTGCCAGCCAAACCATGCCACCAGGTTCAAGGACAACATCTACTCCACTGTTAGAAGGCTATTGAGTGTTCCCCTAGTATGCCGGTTTGGTCCTTTAGACCTCACAACATACTTTGTTATCACCTTGCGTCTTATTGTTTACTTGCGCTGCACTTTTGCACTAACATTTTATTCTCTATTCTGTTGTTGCTTTTCTATTTACTACTCCAATGCACTGATGTGACAAAGTGATCTGTTTGCAAATCAAGTTTCTCACTGTACCTTGGTACATTTGACAACAATAAACTACATTGTGTTTATTGCTTCAAAGCAGAACTACTTCAAGGTAGTGCAAAGGGAAGGGCGATAGAAAAACACAGCACAGGTAGAGATATAAAATGTAAGGTATCATCAGTAAATTTGAAAGTTGGTTTATTATTGTCACATGTACAAAAATACAGTGAAAAACAGTTCACACCCTGACCCTTCAAGTCTTTCCCCTCCACGTACCAATCCAAATGCCACACAATGCTGTCTGTTATGCTGCTGGCTTTTAGGGCAGCAATGAAGGTCCTCCATTTCTGATGGGGTTCAGGGCTTCCTTCATCATGTCAGTAGCTTCATCTTGGTTTTCATTTCTGTCAGTCATGCAAGTTCCATGTGGAGATTCAGGAATACCATCGCACTCAGATGTCGAAGGGTTCTTCATTACTGTTTCCATAACAATTCTGTTTTACCAGTCAGGGTTGTTAGCTGAGTCCCTGAACCTGGACCACTCTTAGTCTGACCTCTACTCTTTGACCTGCTTGGCAAGGGTGACCTTATCAAGTGTCAAAGCACAAGGCCCTGAGTCCAGCCAGCATAGCTCTCCAGGTCATTGAGATACACAAGCCTACAAATCATGACAACCCTGTGGTTCACTTGGGGGAAACGCCACACAGGTACAATGAAAAAGCAAGTTCTCCTTGTTCAGCCCATGACTCTCCTTCCCTTCCCCGTACCTATCCAAATTTGGCAAGTGCACAATATTAGAGAATAACTTCATTTCTGTGAGGTACGAAGCTCATAGTGTTGCAGTGCCAAGTTCACTGACATATGGAAGCGAATGTTGAACAATATCAAAGCAAAATGAGGGAAGACTCAAAGCTGCAGAAATGTGGTTTCGGAGAAAAATGATGAAAATATCATGGATAACAGGGTAACAAATGAAGAAGTGTTGCTAAAAGCAGGAATAAGATGAGCTGATATCATCAATCAGGGAGCGGCAGCTGGAATTTCTGGGTCATGTACTGAGGAAAGAGAATCTCAAACAGCTTGCATGGACAGGAAAAACTGATGGAAGAAAAAGTTGCGGAAGACAGTGCATGATATTCATGAGTTACATTAAGGGATGGACAGGCAAAAGTTTTGACAAGCTTATTAGAACTTCACAGATTAAAGACAGATGGAAAACAATGATTACCCATGCCATATGACATGGCACGTAATAATAATGATGATGATGATGATGACCCACCTCCACCACTTCCTCTGGCAGCACATTACAGATACTCAGTAACCTCTGTGTAATGGGGTTGCTATAGGACCATAAGACATAGCAGCAGAATTAGGCTATTCAGTCCATTGAGTCTGCTCCACCATTTGATAATCTAACCCATGCATATTGGAATGTGGGAGGAAACCGGAGCACCTGGTGGTCGTGGTGAGGACAGACAGCAGTGGAATTGAACCTGGGTCGTTGGCACTGTAATAGCATCATGATAACCACAACGATACCATGCTGTCCTGCTGACACTATAGAGGGATGTGTAAGCACTGGGGAGCAAGCAAGGCCATGAGACCATAAGACATAGAAGCAGAATTGGCCCATTTGGCCTATTGAGTTTTCTCCATCATTCTATCTGATTTATTAACCCTCTCAACCACATTCTCCTGTCTTCTTCCCATAACTTTTCATGCCCTGACTAATCAAGCAGCTATCAACCTCTGTTTTAAATAGACTCAGTGACTTGATCTGCACAGTTATATTCACCACCTTCTGACTGAAGAAATTCCTCATCTCTGTTCCAAATGGACATCTCTCTCAGTTCTCTTTTAAATCTCTCCCCTCTTATCTTTTATCTGTGCCCTTCAGCTTTGGATTCCCTGGCTATCCATCTCATGGTTGTCCATCTCAGCCATACCCCTCATGATTTTATAAATTACTGTGAAGTCATTACTGATTCTCCAATGTTTGATGCCCCGGCATCCCCAGTCCAGGCCAGATCCTCATAAATCTCCTCTGAACCCTCTCTAGATTGACAATATCTTTCCTGTAACAGAGAGATCGAAACTGTACACAATAAAACATAGAACTTTATAGGCTATTTGGCCCACAATGTTGTGCTGACTGTTTATCCTACCCTAAGATTACTTTAACCATAAGATCATAAGATACAGGAGCAAAATTAGGCCATTTGGCTCATCAAGTCTGCTTTGCCATTTCATCATGGGGATCCAATTTTCTTCTCAGCTCCAATCTCCTGCCTCCATCCCGTATCCCTACATGCCCTGACCAATCAAGAATCTATCAACCTCTTCCTTAAATATATATAAAGATTTGTCCTCCACAGCTACCTCTGGCAAAGAATTCCGCAGATTCATCACTCTCTGACTAAAGAAATTCCTCCTTCAATCCTACATAGCCCTCCATTTTCTATCATCCATGTGCCTATCTAAGAGACTCTTAATTGCCCTTAATGAATTTGCTGCTACCACCACCTCTTGCAGGGAAGTTCACATACATATCACTCTCTGTGTAAAAATCTTATCTCTAACATCCCACCCTTATGCTTTCTATAAATAATTTTTAAATTATTCCTCCTGGCATTAGCCATTTTCACTGTGGGAAAAGGTCCCTGGCTTTCCACTTGATTAATGCATCTTGTCATCTTGTACACCTCTACCAAGTCACCTCTCCCTATCCTGGTCAGACATACTCTCTAGTCCAGGAGGTATCCTGGTAAGTCTCCTCTGCACCCTCTCTAAAGCTTCCACATTCTTCTTTTCATGAAGCAACCTGAACTTCAAAATCACAGTGTCAATGTAAAATGACCTCCTCCAAGATCATTCTAACTCTTCCCTAGCGCATAGCCCTCCATGTGTCTTTCATTCGTGTGCATGTCTCGTAAATCTCCATAATGCAGCCAACTCTGCCACTGCACTTGGCAGTACGTTCCGCAATACTCAAAGTTCTAAATCGTTTCTGTGTTATTTTATCGAAGATGTTCTGAAAGTCCACCCAAGACACATCAGTTGGCTCAGTCTGATTTATTCCACATTTTCAACCTCAAAGAATTCCAGTGGATTTACTGAAGATGATTTTCCTTTCATACGTTCATGTTGACTCTGCCCTATTCTTTTATTATTTTATGCGTGGCCACTCACCACTTCCTTAATAATAGTTCCTGCACTTTCTGTGCTGTTGTTAACAGACAATGAGGTCTATTTTCTCTCTTCTTTACTTTCAAGGTTCAAGATTCAGGATTGTTGAATGTAATTTCCAGGATACAAGTGTGAAAGAGAACAAAATAATTGTTACTTTGGATCAGATGCAGCATAAAAAAAGCCCACAATAAGATAAAGAACACAAAAATTAAAAAAAAAACATGAACTACATAAGTTAGCTTGTACAGATAGATTGAAGTAATGCTAAGCACAGGAGTGCCTGTATATAAGATGATTTTGACAGGAAATGATAAAGTAGTGGTGGTTGGGGGTGTGGAGGGGTGGGTTAGTGGGTGGGGGTGTTGATCAGCCTGACTGCTTGGGGAAAGTAACTGTTTTTGAGTCTGGTGGTCCTGCCGTGGATGCTATGTAGCCTCCTCCCTGATGGGAGTGAGACAAACAGTCCATGAGTAGGGTGGGTGGTATCCTTTATGATGTTACTGGACCTTTTTCAGCACCTTTCTGTATATATTGTCCTTGATGGTGGGTAGGCTGGTGTTGGTGATGTATTGGGAAGTTTTGACTACCAGTTGTAGAACTTTCCTGCTCACCGCATTGCAGTTTCCGTATTCAGCAATAATGCAGCTTGTTAGGATGCTCTGTACTCCACATCTGTAGAAGGCTGTGTGTATAGATGTGCATTGTCCAGCTGTCTCCAGCCTCCACAGAAAGGAGAGGCTTTTTCTTAAATAGTAGAGTTACGTTTAATCACTTTCATTCAGTGACAAACCTTTTAGAATTTTAATGGTTGGGAAATGACAACCATGTATTAGGGTTAGAGTTTGAGTCCAGTATCTCCATCAAATCCCTGGCACAGGTGATCAAATCTTGGGAATTTATCAATTAGCCTGCAGTGAGGAAGGAGCTTTCTCCACTAGAAAATATTAACTGTGTTGGATGGGAGAAAATTGGTAATAGTTTTATTACTGTCACATGTACCAGGATACAGTGAAAATATTTAGATTGGCTGCTACCCAGACAGATCATTCCATACATCAAGGTATGAAAGGCAAAAAACACTAAATGTAGTGTGTAGTTATTACAGTTACAGAGAAAGGGGAGCGCAGGTAGACAAATAAAGTGCAAGAGCAGTGATTACAGGCACAGGGCCAGAGAGAGACAGACAGAGAAATTAATAGTAATAATAATAATAATAATAATGCCAATCAGTTATTACAGATAGGACAATCCATAATAACCATCCAGATATAATAATACAGGATTCACAAGCAAGAACAGCTTATGAAGTAGGTATAGCCATTCCAAACACAGGTAATGTACAGAAATCAATGTGAAAAACACTAGAAATACATTGAATTAAAAGAGGAAATTGAAAGTCTATGGAACATGAACAGGATATACATTGTCCTGATGGTAATATCTACAACTGGTATCATCCCAAAGTCACCATACAATGGTATTACACAATTAGGCCTAAACAGTGATATCTGTGTAAATCTCCATAAAGCCACAATACAAGACATGACCAGTATAGTCTGAAAGTTCCTAGCAATTGAGAAATGAGTGTACTTAGTTATGCCCATAACACAGGATTTACCAGCTTGAGCTGAGAAAAAAATATTAAATACGGTAATAACTTATTTATAGAGCACTTTTCATACAGACAATATAATTCAAAGTGCTTTACAATGGGATAAAGTGCAAACATGAAAATAGACAATAAAAAGATGTTTATTAAAAACAAGGTGAAATAACTAGGTTTTGAGCTGGTGTTTAAAAGTTGAGTCTGTCTCCCTTATATTTTTAGGTATTGAATTTCGCAATTTAGGAGCGTAGTTCAAAAATGCCAATTATCTTTTGAGGGAGATTGTTTAAATTTAAGAGACCAGCAGAAAAAAAAAACCCGAGAGCTTGAGCAGGATTATAAAACAAGAATACTTCTGTGATGTACTCCAGCCACAGATTTTAAGAGCTTTAAAAACAAGTAAGAGAACTTTAATATCAATTCTAAAAGAAACAGAAAGCCAATGCAGAATAGCAAGGGTGGGAATGATGTGTTCCTTCATCCTGGTTTTGGTTAAAAGTCTAGCAGTGGCATTCTGAATGAGTTGAAGTTTGTCAATAGATTGCTTTAAAAGGCCAGTACAAAGTGTATTGCAGTAATCTAGTCTATTCAATACAAAGGCTTGAATTAGCTCTTCAGTATCATTGTGTGACAGAAATGGACTTACCTTTGCAAAGTTTCTTAAGTGCAGCAATGCTGCTCTAGAATAAGCTGAGGCTGTTGTTCAACACAGCCCTATATTCACGAAGTCTATGCCGACCATCAAACCTATTTATACTAATTCCACTTGCCTGTATTAATTTCATATCCCTCTATACCCTACTAATTGAACAACCCATCCAGATACTTGTTACAGTTCCTGTATCCATATCCTCCTCTGGCAGCTCATTCCAGATGCCAACCACAATTATGTGAAGGTTCATCCCACAGACCCTCTCTAAACCTTAGACCCACACCTTCTAGCTTTCGAGTAGCAGGCTTTGACCAGCTCATCTCCAGCACATCCCTCCCCACCTTCGGTCATATCTACAGGAGACATTCCCTCAAGAAGCTGCCCACTGTCTGTAAGGAGTTTTATGTTCTCCCTGTGACTGTGTGAGTTTGCTTCCACATTACAAAGATGTACAGGTAGTAGGTCAATTGGTCACATGGTTGTGATGGTGTAGGCTTGCTGGGCAGAAGGGCCTGTGAGCATGTCATATCTCTAAAATAAAAGAAAGCCAGTTCATCATCAAAGATTCTCACCATCCGGTCCATGCAAGGTTCTTGCAGTTGCCATCAGATAGGAGGCACTGAAACCTTTAGTACCAAGCAACACATATGAAATGCTGGAGGAACTCATGAGGTCAGGCAGCATCTATGGAAGTGAATAAACAGTTGACATTTGGGGCCAAGTCTCTTCTTCAGGACAGGGTTGTGTTCAAGCCTCGTGTTTATGGCTTGAAGTCCCTTACCATCAGGTTCAAGGACATCTATTTCCCTTCCATCACTTGGTTCTGGAAGCAACCGACACAATCCTGATCAGTACATTAGTATAGCAAACCTATAGTACTTTGATCACTTTGCACTAAAATGGACATTTGCTTTTTTCTTTCTTGTAAAAATCATGTTCACTTTCTGTTTTATTTTCGATATGGCCCTGTCCTTCACAAGTAGATGTCCTCACCATCTACATGAACCATTGTCGTAGGAAAGCAGCATCCATTATTAGGGACCCCCACCACCCAGGACATCCTCTCTTCTCACTGCTACCATATGGGAGGACTTACAGGAGCCTCAGGACTCACACCACCCTGTTCAGGAACAGTTCAACCATTAGACTGTTGCACCAGAGGGGATAGCTTCACTGCCCCATCACTGAAATGATCCCACACTCAATGGACTCATTTTCAAGGACTCGTCATCTCATGTTCTCGATACTCTTGTTTACTTGATTATTATTATTATTATTATTATTAGTTATTTTCAGGTTCAGGAACAGTTATTATCCCTCAGCTATCAAGTTCTTGAACCAGAGTGGATAACTTTACTCAATTTCACTCACCCCAACACTGAACTGTTCCCACAATCCACAGATTCGCTTTCAAGGACTCTTCATCTAGTGTTCTCGATACTTATTGCTTTAAATTTTTCTTCTTCCTTCTTTTTGTATTTGCACAGTTTGTTGTCTTTTGCACACAGGTTGGGTACAGTCTTTCATTGATTCTATGATGGTTATTGGATTTATTGAGTATGCCTGCAAAAAGATGAATCTCAGGGTTTTATATGATGACATATGTATGTACTTTGATAATAAATGTACTTTGAACTTTGAGGTCCAACACCACCAAGTTCAAGAGCAGCTACTTCACTTCAACCACCTGGCTCTGGTATCAACCAGCACAACTCTAATCGATACATCAGTGTAGCAACACTGTGGCACTTTGATCACCTTGCATTACCATCGACATATGCTTTTTTTGTTCTAATTATGTGCTTTCTTGTAAAAATTGTATTCAATTTCTGTTTTCCTGTGAATGCTCTGATGCTCTGTGTCTGTGATGTTGCTGTAGGTAAGTTTTTCATTGCACCTGTGCATACATGGACTTGCGCAGATGACAATAAACTTGGATTTGACTTTGATTTTAAACAACCCTATCTTGGTAGCAGTCACTGGCTCTGTATCCACTCTAGATACGCCTCTGTTAATTTTATATAGTTCTATCATTGTCACCTCTCAGCCTCCTTCACTCCAAGGAAAACTATTCCATCCATTCCACCTCTCTTTACCACTCCAGCCCTCCAGTCCAGGTAATATCCTTGCAAATATTTTCTGATTAATGCACACAAAATGGTGCAGGAACCCAGCAAATCAGGCAGTATCTAAGGAGAGGAACAAACAGTCAATGTTTCGGACCAAGGCCCTTCATCAGAACTAGAAAGGAAGGGGGAAGAAGACAGAATAGAGCCTGGGGTGGGGGAGGGGTTGGAATTAGCCAGCTGAAACCAGGTGAGAGGGAGTGGGGTTGAAGTGAGATGCTGGAAGGTGAAAGGGATGTAAATCTCTCACCCGGCTCATATCCAAACTTGGCTCATTAGCTAGGGCTGCTGACAGCCACATGACTCAGCAGTGCGAAGGCCACCTTTCATAAATAATGTACGTCTAGGGTCAGTATGACTTGGGGTTCAACCAAAAGGGAACGTTGTGATGTCACAATTAAAGGATGCTGTGTAAATGCTGCCCATACAGAATTGTCAGTAGGCCAGGAGTAACGGATCATACACCACATACAGTTATAAAGAAAGTATATTTACTAATTTCAGCTTTATCAAACAGTTAATAGGAAAAAGAAAATAAAAATAAGAAAAGGGCCCATTACAGTTAAACCAGTATAATGTGCGCAAGACCATTGGAGCTCACACTGGTGTGGTCTTATACTCACACGCTGGACTCACGGTCTGCTTGACATTCTGAACCTCCCTTGAAGTCCAACTTGACCAAACTATTTCTCCCTCAGGAGTATTGAGCCTTCCCCCTTGGAGCTATTCAGATGCAGATTTGCAAGTGAAGTGCGGCCTCTCCTGGAAAGACTATTTGAGACCCTGAATGGTGGTGAGGGAGGAAGTGTAACACGGTAAGTGCAAGGAGGGAGATTAGTGAGGACGGAGGAGTGGATAAGGGAGTCACAGAGAGTGATTTATTTCCTAGGTTAATCACACCCTTCCTGCACAACTGCTCAAGCGCTGTCAGCTCAACTTGTTAATCCACTTCAGAGAACACGTAAGTGACAAACAAATCGATCTAGATCAGGAATTAAACTCCTTCTACCTTAGACCATGAACTTATCAATCACCCCTCGTATTATGAGTTTTATATTTCTCAGTAATTTAGATCACTGTTGAAATCTGTTTTCACTCTGACACGAAAAAATCTTGTTCTGCGCTCAGTGTCAAAAAAGCCAAATTAAATTCATTGTGATTTAATGTTGTTAAACAACAAAATATAAACATTTCCAAGGGAGCACCCTCTTTTTTCTGTTGGTATTGTAAAACAGAACACTACAGCATAGTACAGGCCCTTTGGCCAACAATGTCCTGCCAACATTTTAACCTACTCCAAGGTCAATCTAACCCTTCCTTCTGACATAGTCCTCAATTCTTCTTTCATCCATGTGCCTATCTAAGAGTTTCTTAAATGTCCCTAATGTACCTATATCTGCCACCATCCCTGGCAGTGCTTTCCATGTACTTACTGCTCTCTGTGCAAAAAAAACTTACCTTTGACACCGTCCTATACTTTCCTCCAATCACCATAAAATTATGTCCCCTCGTACTAGCTATTGAAATATCTCATCCTCCTTTGCTCAACAGAGAAAAGCCCTAGCTCTCTCAACCTACCCTCATAAGACATGCTCTCCTAGCCAGGCAGCATCCTGGTAAATCTCACTTGCATCCTCTCTAAAGCTTCCACATCCTTGCTAATATGAGGTGACCAGAACTCACCTTGAATCACTTCCTTTGGCAGATCATTCAAAGTACTCACTACCCTTTCTCATGGATGGTCTCAAGCCTGGCTGTGAAAGGAGGAGGGTTGGTCATTGGGCTAGCAATCCCATCCTGTAAAAACCTAGAGCTACAGAAACATCAATAGGAGCTCCAAAAACCTCAACCCTGGGAGAGGAAGGATCTTTAAAGATGGGCTAGACGTGAGGACAAATTGAAAGACTGGCCCAGGACAGAAGACTCTAGTGATCTGCTGTCGGCATCCTGTGCCCCAGTAAGGGTGATTGGCCTAAGTAAGCAACTATTCTCTATGTAAAGATGTTATCTCTCAGATCTTTAAATTTCTTTTATCTTATTTTGTAGGTGTTCCATAGGTTTGTACTCCCCAAGCCTGGTGCCACTGCTGTGCTAAAAGGCCTGAGAGGTGGTCAAGGATAAATTGGTAATCAACCTTATATTCCATCTAGTAGCCTCCAACCTAATGGCATGAAGATCAATTTCTCAAACTTCTGGTAATTTCCCCCCTTCCGCTCCTTTACCATTCCTCATTCCCTTTTTCCTCTCTCACATGATCTCCTTACCTGCTCATCATCTCCCCCAGGTGCTCCTCCTCCTTTCCTTTCTTCCATTATTTCTATCCTCCTCTATCAGATTGCCCCTTCTCCAGCCCTTTATCTTTTTCACAAGTCGACTTGCCAGCTTTTCACTTCATCTCCTCCCTCTCTTCCTGTTTCACTTATCACCTACCAACTTGTAATTCTTCCTTTCCTCCATCCACCTTCTTATCCTAACTTCTCCCCTTCCTTTCCAGTCCTGATGAATGGTCTCAGCCCAAAATGTCAACTGTTTGTTCTTCTCCATAGATGCTGCCTGGCCTGCTGAGTTCCTCCAGTGTTTTGCGTGTATTACAGCAATAAATTGCTAAATTGGTTCATTATCGTCATATGCAATAAGGTGGAGAAAATGACTGCTTTGCGTGCCACCCTTATGAATTATTTCATTACAACGTACATTGGGGTAGTACAAGGGAGAAACAACAAAATATTGGAGAATAAAGTGTTGTCGTTACAGAGAAAGTAACTGTAAACAATAAGGCGCTTGCATAACAATGTAGATTGTGAGGTCGAGAGTTCACCAGGGGACCATTAAATCATCATGTAACCGTGGGGCAGTAGCCGCCCTTGAGCCCGGTGATAATTGCTATCAGGTTTTGGTATCTTCTGCCTGAAGGGAGAAAGGAGAAGTGAGAATGTCCAGGGTGGATGGGTGGGGTCTTTGATTATGATGGCTTATTTACTGAGGCAGCGAGAAGCATAGGCAGAGTCCATGGAAGACTGGTTTTTATGACGTGCTGAGCTGCGTCCACAACTCTCTTCAGTTTCTTTGGGGTGCAGGCAGAGCAGTTGTACCAAGCTGTGATGCATCTGGATTGAATACTTTCTAAGGTGCATCAATAAAAACTAGTGAGGCTTGAAGCAGACATACAGAATTCGTTTAGATTCCTGAGGAAGTAGAGGCACTGGAGCACTTCACTACCTGTGTCATTTACATGAACAAGCTATTGGTGATGTTCACACCTAGAGAACTCAAAGCTGCCAACCCTCTTAACCTCAGTACTGTTGATGTAAACAGGTCTATGTGCAACCTCCTACTTGCTGAAGTCTCTTTTGTTTTGCTGATATTGATGGACAGGTTGTTGCCATGGCAATAGGTCAGTAGGCTCTCAATCTCCTCCCTGCACTCTGACTCATTGTTATTTGAGATTCGGCCCACTACGGAGGTGTCTTCTGCAAACTTGTAGTCTGAGAGAAACCATAATCTAGTCATACAGCCATGAGTTTACAGGGAGTAGAATAGAGTAGGGGGACTAGAGAATGGTTACCATGAATATGATGGGCTGAATGACCTGCTTCTTTACGGCACACTTAGCGACCATTTTATTTGGTACCCCTGGTCGATAATGCAAGTATCTAATCACCCAATCATGGCAGCAACTCGATGCATAAAAGCATACAGAGGTCAAGAGATTCAGTTGCTGTTCAGCCCAAACATCAGAAAGGGAAAGAAATGTGATCTAAGTGACTTTGACCATGGAATGTCTGTTGGTGCCCGATGGGATGGTGTGAGTACCTCTGAAACTGCTGATCTCCTGGGATTTACATGCACAACTGTCTCTTTAGAGGTTACAGAGAATGGTGCAAAAAAATGCAAAAGCAACCAGTGAGTGGCATTTCTGTGGCAAAAACGCTTCATTGATGAGAGAGGTCAGAGGAGAATGGCCAGAATAGTTCAAGCTGACAGGAAGGCGACTGTAACTCAAATAGCCACGTGTTACAACAGTGGTATGCGGAAGAGTGTCTCTGAAGGTACCTTGAAATGGATGGGCTTCACAAGCAGAAGATCAGAAACACATACTCAGTGGTCACATTATTAGGTATGGGAGGTATCAAATAAAGTGGGCATTGAGTATCTATGGGTGATTATATAAAAATACAAGCAAGCTTAAGAAAGTTAAATTACAAGTTAAATAACAATTGTACAGCCCAATCCAACACCATAGATACAGTAAGTTGAAGTTTCTGTCTCTTTTCAGTGTGTCGCTGTGATTCTGGGGTTTGTAAAGGCCACAGCATGTGGGCTATCTCAAATAAGCAGTAATTACACCGCAGAAGCAGTGTGTGCAGACACATTTGTCGAGGACAAGTAATTAAACCACCATAACTGTGGAGTAAAATCAAAAGTAAGAATTGTAAACGTTAAAAATCCAAAATAGAAACAGATGGAGTTGGAAAACCACAGTGGGTTAGTCAGTATCAGGAACCAACACTTTTCCCTTTGGCATAGCATCATCAAAAAGTAAAAACACCCCAAAGTTGTTTACAGAAGTGTTACCGAGGAACACTTGATACTGAATCTTGTACTAGTCTTTGATGATACATGTTACATTCTTTTGGCAGCGCTCCATGTGAATATACTCACTGGTGGGGAGGGCTCCATCAAGAACTTGCACTATCAAGGCCATGTTCTCTTCTCGCTACTACCACTGAGCAGGAGGTACCTTAGGTCCCACATCACCAGGTTCAGGCTACAACCATCAGGCTCTTGAACCAGTTGGGATAACTTCACTTACTTCAGCATTGAACTGATCCCACAACCTGTGGTCTCATGTTCAAGGTCTCCACAGCTCATGTTGTCAATATTATTTTTTATATTCATAGTTTGTCGTCTTTTATACATTGTTTGTTTGTCAGTCTTTATTTATGTATAGTTTTTCATAAGTTCTATTGTATTTCTTTATTCTTCCTGTAAATGCCTGCAAGAAAATAAATCTTAAGATAGTATATTGTAACATATGGGCAATGTGGCAGTGTAGCGGTTTGCACAGTTGTTTTAAAAAACACCAGCGACCACCACTTGAGGTTGGATTCTCGACGTTGTTGGTAAAGAGTTTGTTCGTTCTCCCTGTGACTGCCGGAGTTTCCTCCAGGTGCTTTGGCTTCCTCAAAGACGTACGTGTTAGGGTTAGTAACTGTAAGCATGGTATGTTGGCACTGGAATTGTGGGAACAATTACGGGCTGCTCCCAACACAATCCTCACTGATCTGATTTGACACAAACAACACATTTTACGGTATGCTTTCATGTTTCAATGTATATGTGACAATTGAAGCTAATCTCTTCTTTCTCTCTAGATTTGATAATAAATTTACTTTGAAGTTTGGCCTTTGGACTCTGATTAATGCTGATGATTTAAGAGGAACGTTAAAAGAGTGAAGGGTGAAAATGATTTACAAGGTCAAAATCAGAATCAGGTTTAATATTACTGTATACGCCATGAAATTTGTAGCTTTGCGGCAGCTGTACAATGCAATACATAATAATAAACAGTACAAATTACATTTAAGATGTGTATGTGCAAAACGAGGGTGAAAATAAAAGTGAGGAATTGTACATGGGTGCAGTGTCCATTCAGAAATCTGGTGGCCGAGGGGAAGAAGCTGTTATTGATAAGTTGAGTATGTGTCTTCAGGCTCTTGAACTACTTCCTTGATGGCAGCAATGAGAAGAGGGTATGTCCTGGGTGATTATGATGGATGCTGGCTTTTTGAAGCATCGCGTTTTGAAGATTTCCTCAATGTCGGGGAGACTAATGCCCATGATGGAGCTGGGTGAGTTTACAACTTCCTGCAGCTTTTGTCCTGCAGTGACCTCTCCATACCAAAGGGTGATGCAACCAGTTAGAATGCTCTCCATGTGATGATGTACCTATTCTCAAATCCCTAATGAAATATAGCTTTTGTTGTGCCTTCTTTGTAATTGCAGCAATGTGTTGGGCCGAGGATAAATCCTCAGAGGTGTTAACCACCAGGAATTTGAACCTGTTCAACTCGTAGGCCAAATCAAAGGTGGTGACAAATCAGCACCTAGGAGGGAGATTAAAAATCTAGCTGAGTGGTGCCACAACAACATCCTCTCACTCAATGTAAGCAAAACAAGGAGCTGATTTTTGACTAGGAGGAGGAAACCAGAGGTCCATGAACTAGTTCTCATTGGAGGATCAGTGGTGGAGAGAGTCAGGAAATTTAAATTCCCTGGTGTTACCATTTGAGAGGACCATTGCTGTGCCCAGGACTTAAGTGCAATTATGAAGAAAGCATGGAAGTGCCTCTAGTTCCTTAGGAGTTTGCGAAGATTCTGCATGACATCTAAAACTTTGACAAACTTCTATAGATGTGTGGTGGAGATTATATTGACTGGCTGCATCATAGCCCGGTATGGAAACACCAATTCTCTTGAATGGAAAATCCTACAAAAAGTAAGGGATATGGCCCTGTCCATCTCGGGTACAGCCCTCCCTACCACTGAGCACATCTACATGAAGTGTTGTCGTAGAAAAGCCCTATCCATCACTGATGACCCCACCACCCAGTACATGCTCTCTTCTCGCTGCTGCCATCAGGAAGAAGGTACAAGAGCCTCAGGACCCACATCACCAGGTTCAGGAACAGTTATTACCCCTCAACCCAAGGAGAGAACTGTTGAACCAAAGGGGATAACTTCATTCAACTTCACTTGCCCCATTTTTGAAATGTTCCCTCAGCCTTTGGACTCACTTTCAAGGACTTTTCATTTATGTTCTTGATATTCACTATTTATTTATTTATTTATTTATTTATCTATCTATCTATTTATTTATTTATTTATTTATTTATTATTACTTTCTTTTTGCATTTGCACACTTTGTTGTCTTTTGCACATTCATTGAATATCCAAGTTGGTGTTGTCTTTCATTAATTCTATTATGGTTACTATTCCGGTATGGATTTATAAAGAATGCACACAAGAAAATGAATCTCAGGGCTGTATATGGAGACATATACGTATGTACTTTGAACTTAGACTCTGAAGGTATATTTGGGTTGGTTGGTAGACTGGTGGCTGAAGGAACAGTCAGCCTGCGTGGAGACATCAAAGACAGGGGTGAGCAAGACCAGAGTTAGAGGAACAGAGTGACATGGACTAACTGGATGAGTCACAGTTGCAGGAAAATCTGAGCAACATACACAAAATTCTGTAGAAACTCAGTAGATCAGGCAGCACCTAAGGAGAGGAATAAACAGTCAACATTTTGGGCTGAGACCTTTCATCATGACTGGAAAGGAAGGGGGAAGAAACTGGTATAGAAGTTGGGGTGAGTGGATGGAGTACAAGCTGGCAGGTGATAGGTGAAGCCAGGTGAGGGGGAAGGTAGGTGACTGGGGTAGGGGGAATAAAATGAGAAACTGGGAGGTGATAGGTAGAAGAGGAAAAGATCTGGAGAAGAAGGAATCTGATAGGAGAGGAAGGTGGGCCATGGGAGAAATGGAAGGAGGAAATCACCAGAAGGAGGCAATAGGCAACTGAGAAGTGGGGAGATTGAAACCAGAATGGAGTAAAGAAAAAAAAGAGAGAAGGGAGAGGCAGAAGGGGGAGAGAATTTACCGGAAGTTATGGAAGCAATGTTCATGCCATCAGGTTGGAAGCTACCCAAACCGATGTAACACTCTGGGAAAGATTTCACTGCTAGTGTAGTGGTCTTTCTGTAACAGCTGTGTTTGGGTTATGGTTAGAGATAACGGGTGCTTTGGAATGTGAGACATCCAATGAGGGGAGAATGTTTTCATGCTATGTGCCTGACACCAAAGTGATCTTTCATTTGGCAGAAGATGGAGAGAGAAAATACCAGAAAGGAGAGGACTTGGAGTGGGGCTGGGAGTTGATGAAGCCCAGGGAAATTGATGGAGGGTCGGCAAAAGGGACACAGTGAGCTCCAACTTGTGTACATTAGACTGTGTCATTAAAATGGGCCCTTGTGGGGACCCACTTTCTGCGCAGGCGAACCGGCTCACAAATAGTCAGCGCGCAGGGAGAGACTTTGGTAATGCTCCTCTGATGTCATTTCCACCCGGAGAGGGCAGGTGCTAAGGATTAAATGCCAGCGCCGCGAAGTTTGAATAAACTAGTCTCAAAACGACTTACCAATTGCGTGTCGTTATTTCAGCGCTGTGTGTAGCACATCGCTACACCCTTTTATTTTAGTTTTTCTTTACTAACTCTTTAGTCAATTTAAGAATTATAAAGCTAAATCATTTAATTGCATATGGTGTACTGTCTGTTATTTCGTGGTACTGATTTGTAACGGGGAGCAAATTACGCAGCATCCATACAAACAGGTTTAGCAACCCAATTCCACACATTTGGCGGGGCCAGAGATTGTCTTCCCTAGATTTACACAGCTGACAGAACCTAAGGGTTACATGGAATTATGAGGTGTTGCTCCTTCAACCTGAGTTTGACTTTATTGCGACAATAGAGTTGGCCATGGACAGACATGTTGGAATGAGATAGGAAGAGGAATTGAAATGAGTGGCCACCAGGAGATGATGCCTTTTGCTGTGGACAGAGTGAAGTTGCTTTACAAAACAGTCCCCATTCGGCATTGGGTCTCACTGATACCTTGTTATTCCTTTTGTTTATCAGGATTTATTTATTCCTGTAATTTATAAGAAGGTTCTGTCTTAGCGTTGTACAGCTGCCACTAAACAACAAATTTCACATCATCTCAGTCAGTGATAATAAATCGGAGTCTGACTGGAACATCTCCAGGTCCACTGTATCCTGGCCTTTCAGAATCCAGCAGGTTTCAATGAGCCTCACCCCCGATATGAGAATAAACATAGCAGCAGTGGTTGAAAGACAGTCGAGATCTGGCAGCGAACTATGTGAGAGTTCTTCAACCATCTTCTGCATTATTACACAATCTATCTATTTTTTGTTTATATATCTATCTCTAAAGCCGAGGCTTTATAAAGCATTAGTCAGACCGCACTTGGAACTTTGTGAACAGCTTTGGGACGTCTGTTTTGAACAAGATGAGGAGGAATTTCTTTGGCCACAAGACAATGAGTCTGTGGAATTCATTGCCACAGATGGTTGTGGAGGCCAAGTCACTGAGTTTATTTAAAGTGGAGCTTGATAGGTTCTTGATTAGTCAGGGTGTCAAAGGTTATGGGGAGAAAGCAGGAAAATGAGGTTAAGAGGGATAATAAATCAGCCATGATGGAAAGATGGAGAAGACTCAATGGGCCAAATGGCCTAATTCTGCTCTGATGCCTTAAGGTCTAATGACGATATAAATAGATAGATAACTAGACAATAAGGCCAAAAGATATAGGACCTCCACTTTAAATATACCCTTTATCTTGGCCTTCACAGTCATCTGTGGCAATGAATTCCACAGATTCACCACCTTGTGGCAAAGTAAGTTCCTCCTCATCTCTATTCTAAAGGGACATCCATCTATTCTGAGGCTGTCCCCTTTGGTATTAGACTCTCCCACTATAGGTAGCATCCTCTCCACATCCACCTGGACCTTTCAATATTTGTTATGTTTCAGTAGGATCCTCCCTCATTCTTTTCTTTTAAATTTCAGTGAGTACAAGCTTAGTGCCACCAAGCACTTCTCATTCAAAAACCATTTCATTCCTGGGATCATTCTCATGTACCTTCTCTGATCCTTCTTCAATGCCAGCACATCCTTTCTTAGATATCAGAACATTTATTTATTTATCTATATATTTAGTTAGAGGTAAAGCATGGTTGTAGGCCCTTCCGGTGCCACAAGCCTGCGCCTCCAATTGCTTTAGATGAAATTGTTAGCCAACTGGAAGAGAAAAGTCATGAGTCATTAGTTTCCATAAATTGCCTCTGTCTCTAGAGAACTTTCCACAGAGCCAGCTGGGAAGCATCAGACTCCTTTCCTTAAGATTTTCTTCAGTTTTCACACGAGTGTCTAGAGGCAGCAGAGAAGGCACCAATCCTGAACCTTATTGGAGGTCGCAGCTCACGTTTAGTTGATTTTTCATAGTTACTTTTCAGGTTGTTGCGGATGGTTTTGGGAACACAGAGGGGAGACAGGTCAGATTAAGGTTTAGGAACAGAGTTATGGGGGAGTTGGAGGTCAGTTTAGATTCTAAGTCTCTGCTCCACTCCACTTTTGAAGGCCAGCGACTCAGATGTGGGACGTCTGAGGGCCTGGCCAAGATCTCCTGCCAGATGTCAGGCCAGCAGACCAACTTGGATGAGGGCAGGTGCCCCGGTCCAGGATTATAAGTTGTGGGCAGGTTCTGGAGGTGGAGTTCTGTGCACGCAGGAGGAATAAGTTCGAATGACTACCTAGGTTCACAGAGCAGTGAGATTTGAGTTCAAGGTCTAGTGTTGGAGATCGCTAGTTCCTGAGGTCAGTACCAAGGATTAAGGCCCAAGAGTTGAACCAGAAGTCTGGAAGTCAAAGCCCATTGTCTGGAGCAAGTGCGTTGGGGAAGTCAAAGCCCAATCTCTATGAGCCTGAGTCTGAGTTCAAGTCCACTAGAAGCTGGAGTCTGAAGAGTCTGGGACAGACAGGTGATTGTGTGGATGCAGGAAAGAAGCACGGATGGTAGTTTGCCTCCCAGGTGCCAGGGTCCAGGATGTTTCTGATCATGTCCACAATATCCTGAAGCGGGAAGGAGAACAGCCAGAGGTCGCGGTACATATTGGTACCAACGATACAGGCAGGAAAAGGGAGGAGGTCCTGAAAGCAGACTACAGGGAGTTAGGAAGGAAGTTGAGAAGCAAGACCACAAAGGTAGTCATCTCAGGATTACTGCTTGTGCCATGAGACAGTGAGTATAGGAATAGAGTGAGGTGAAGAATACATGTGTGGCTGAGGGATTGGAGCAGGGGGCAAGGATTCAGATTTCTGGATCATGCGGACTTCTTTTGGGGCAGGAGTGACCTGTACAAAAAAGGATGGGCTGCACTTGAATCCCAAGGGGACCAATATCCTGGTGGGGAGGTTTGCTATGGCTGTTGGGGAGAGTTTAAACTAGGATTACTGCGGGGTGCGAACCAAACTGAAGAGACAGAGGAAGAGGCGGTTGGCTCACAAATAGAGAAACCTTGGAGACAGTGCAAGAGGTAGGATAGGCAGGTGATCGAAAAGGGACACACTCAGACCAATGGTTTGCAATGTGTCTATTTCAATGCAAGGGGTATTATGAACAAAGCGGATGAGTTTAGAGCATGGATCAGTACTTTGAGCTATGATGTTGTGGCCATTACAGATAATTGGATGTCTCAGGGACAGGAATGGTTACTTTGAGTGCCAGGCTTTAGATGTTTCAGAAAGGACAGGGAGGGAGGCAAAAGAGGGGGGTGGGTGTGGCACTGTTGATCAGAGATAGTGTCATGGCTGCAGAAAAGGAGGAAGACATGGAGGGAATGTCTATGGAGTCTCTGTGGGTGGAAGTTAGGGATAGGAAGGGGTCAATAACTCTACTGGGTGTTTTTTATAGACCACCCAATAGTAACAGGGACATCAAGGAGCAGATAGGGAGATAGATTCTGGAAAGGTGTAATAATAACAGGTTTGTGTGGTGGGAGATTTTAATTTCCCAAATATCGATTGGCATGTCTCTGGAGCAAGAGGTTTAGATGGGGTAAAGTTTGTTAAGTGTGTTCAAGAAGGTTTCTTGACACAATATGTAGATAAGCCTACAAGAGGAGAGGCTGTACTTGATCTGGTATTGGGAAATACCTGGTCAGGTGTCAGGTCTCTCAGTGGGAAACATTTTGGAGATAGTGATCACAACACTATCTCCTTTACCATAGCATTGGAGAGGGACAGGAACAGACAAGTTAGGAAAGCATTTAATTTTACTTGCATGGAGTTCTGCATAGGTACATTCCAATAAGACAGGGAAAGGATGGTAGGGTACAGGAACCGTGGTGTACAAAGGCTGTTGTAAATCTACTCAAGAAGAAAAGAAGAGCTTACGAGAGATGAACCTAAAAAGTTAGGTAATGATAGAGATCTAAAAAGTTATAAGGCTAGCAGGAAGGATGTCAATAAAGAAATTAGGAGAGCCAGAAGGACCCGTGAGAAGGCCTTGGCGGGCAGGATTAAGGAAAACCTCAAGGCATTCTACAAGTCTGTGAAGAGCAACAGGATAAGATATGAGAGTATAAAACCAATCAAGTGTGACAGTGGAAGAGTGTGTATGGAACCAGAGGAGATAGCAGAGGCATTTAATGAATACTTTGCTTCAGTATTCATTATGGAAAAGGACCTTGGCAATTGTAGGGATGACTTACAGTGTCTGAAAAGCTTCAGCATGTAGATATTAAGAAGAGGATGTGGAGGAAGTTGGATAAGTCACCGGGACCAGATGTACCCCAGGCTACAGTGGGAGATGCGGGAGGAGATTGCTGAGCCTCTGGTGATGATCTTTGCAGCATCAATGGGGATGGGGGAGGCTCCGGAGGATTGGAGGGCTGTGAATGTTGTTCCATTATTCAAGAAAGGAAGTAGAGATAGCCCAGGAGATTATAGACCAGTAAGTCTTACTTCAGTGGTTGGTAAGCTGATGGAGAAGATCCTGAGAGGCAGGATTTATGAATATTTGGAGAAGCATAATATGATTAAGAATAGTCAGCATGGCTTTGTAAAGGGCAGTTCATGCCTTACGAGCCTGATTGAATTTTTTGAGGATGTGACTGAACACATTGATGAAGGTAGAGCAGTAGATGTAGTGTATATGGATTTCACAAGGCATTCGACAAGGTACCCCATGCAAGGATTATTGAGAATGAAAGGAGGCATGGGATCCAAGCAGGCATTCCTTTGTGGATCCAGAACTGGCTTACCCACAGAAGGCAAAGAGTGGTTGTAGACAGGTCATAATCTTCATGGAGGTTGGTCACCAGTGGTATGCCTCAGGGATCTGTTCTGGGACCCCTACTCTTCGTGAGTTTTATAAATGACCTGGATGAGGAAATCGTGGGATGATTTAGTAAATATGCTGATGACGCATAGGTTGGAGGTGTTGTGGAGGGCTGTCAGAAGTTACAGCCAGACATTGATAGGATGCATAACTGGGCTGAGAAGTGGCAGATGGAGTTCAACCCAGATTTGTGTGAGGTGGCTCATTTTGGTAAGTCAAATATGATGACAGAATATTGCATTAATGGTGAGACTCTTGGCAGTGTGGAGAATCAGAGGGATCTTGGGGCCTGAGTCCATAGGACACTCAAAGCTGCTGCGGTGCATTGGCTTTCATCAATTGTGGAATTGAGTTTAATAACCGAGAGGTAATGTTGTAGCTATATAGGACCCTGGTCAGACCCCACTTGGAGTACTGTGCTCAGTTCTGGTCACGTCACTATAGGAAGGGTGTGGAAACCATAGAAAGTGTGCAGAGGAGATTTACAAGGATTTTGCCTGAATTGGGGAGTGTGCCTTATGAGAATAGGTTGAGTGAACTTGGCCTTTTCTCCTTGGAGCGACGGAGGATGAGAGGTGATTTGATAGAGGTGTATAAGATGATGAGAGGCATTGATCATGTGGATAGTCAGAGGCTTTTTCCTAGGACTGAAATGGCTAGCACGAGAGGGCACAATTTTAAGGAACTTCGAAGTAGGTACAGAGGAGATAACAGGGGTAAGTTTTTTACGCAGAGAGTGGTGAGTGCGTGGAATGGGCTGCCAGTGTTGGTGGTGGAAGCGGATACAATAGGATTTTTTAAGAGACTCCTAGACAGGAACGTGGAGCTTAGAAAAATAGAGGGCTTTGGGTAACCCGAGGTAATTTCTAAGCTAGGGACATGTTCGGCACAGCTTTGTGGGCCGAAGGGTCTGTATTGTGCTATAGGTTTTCTATGTTTCTATGTCTATGTTTCTAAGACGGTCTGTCCTGGGGTTAAAGGTTTGTGAATGTATGTGGGAGGGAGAACGCTAGGGACTTACTCTGCTGTTGTTGTTTTGTTCCTTTTTTGTGTTCTACCTTCTTCTGCCAAGAATTATGGACATGCTATGTTGGTGCCGAAATGTGTGGTGACACTTGTGGGCTAACCCCCAGCATACCCTCGGGTGTATTGGTTGTTCACACAAATGAAGCATTTCACTCTATGTTTCAAAGTACATGTGATAAATAAACTTGAATCTTGAACCTCGTACTTGAAACATCAGGCTGCAGAGGGTTCAAAGGAGGTTCACAAAAATGATTCCAAGATTGAAAGGCTTGTCATATGAAGAGCATTTGATGGCTGTGGGCCAGTACTCACTGGAATTCAGAAGAATGAAGGGTGACCTCATTGAAACCTATCAGATGGTGAAAGGTCTTGATAGAGTGGATGTGGATAGGATATTTCCTTTGGTGGGAAACTCTAAGAGCAGAGGACACAGCCTTAGAATAGAGGGGAGTTAGAACATAGACTATTACAGTGCAGAAACAGGCCTTTTGGCCCTTCTTGGCTGTGCTGAACCATTTTTCTGCCTAGTCCCACTGGCCTGAACCTGGACCATATCCCTCCAAACCCCTCTCATCCATTCTCTGTTCTTTTAGAACAGAGAAGAGGAGGAATTTCTTTTGATAGGGAATGGCGAATCTGTGGAATTATTGCCACAGGCTGCTATGGAGACCAAGTCCTTAAGGCAGAGGTTGATAGATTCTTCATTAGATTCTTGTTCGTGAAGGGATACGGGAAGAAGGAAGGAAATTGGGGCTGAGAAGTAAATTGGATCAGCCATGATGAAATGGTGGAGCAGAGTCGATAGACCAAATAGCCTAATTCTACTCCAATATCTTTTGATCTTATGGTCCCTTGCAACAAAGTCACAGCCCAAAGTTCTTCAGATTGTTGAGTGTCATAACATAGGAATTCCATACCTGACAAGCATTTTAAAAGAATGAAGGAGTTTGCAAATGGAACTATCCGTATGATCGAATGTCTAGGATCATTCAATCTGTTTACCAGACTTGTCCTCCACTTCCCAAGTATGTTGGTGGTTAGGTTCAGAAACACTTCTGTGTAAATAAGTTGCACACAGATTTCAGAAATTTTACACCATAAAATGCAAGTTACAAATTGAGTTTGTTGCAGATAGAGTTGGGATGGGAGAGGTAAAGGTGATTGATGCTAGATTTTATTTTATGGATGCAAAGAAGCAAACCTGAGACTGCAGTCATGGTACAACCCAGGTCTTTTCCAGATTCCCATAAATATTTCAGATTTCTGAATGGACGATGACCCCATGCAAACTACCTCACTATTTTTCTTTGTATTTTTTTGCTCTCTTTTTGCATATTTACTTCATTTAATTTTATATACGTCACACCATTCATTCATTATATGCCATGACGTGGGCAGTCATGGTCTTTCCATGGCCATGATTGTTCTCAGCAAATATTTTTGCAGAAGTGGCTTGCCATTGTCTTCTTCTGGGCAGTGTCTTTACAAGATGGGTGACCCCAATCATTATCAATATTCTTCAGAGCTTGTCTGCCTGGAATTGGTGGTCACATAACCAGGTCTTGTGATATGTACCGGCTGCTCATACGACCATCCACCACCTGCTCCCATGGCTTCACATGTCCCTGATCAGGTGCTACACCTTGCCCAAGGGTGAGCTGCAGTCTTGTGGAGGGAAGGAGCACCTTGCATCTCCTTTGGTAGTAATATCTGTCCACACCACTTCACATACAGCGTCTATTTATTTATTTCATATTGTATTATGTTTTTTAAAAAATTATGCTGCAGCTGCAAAATAACATATTTCATGACATTTGCCAGTGATATTAAACCTGATTCTGATTCTGAAATTTCTGGTGAACCTTGTCACTCACCAGCTAAGCAGGGGGGATTCAGCATGAACATTAAACCAAAGCTTAGTAAGAACTAAGTCAGGAAACATGACATAAACGTAAGTGCCTCTGCAGATGCTGAAAATCCAGAGCCACACAACACCAAATGCTGGAGGAACTCAGAAGGTCCTGATGATTGGTCTCTGCCCGCACTTTTGGCTCTTTATTCCCCTCCTTCGATGCTGCCAGACCTGCAGATTTCTTCCAGCATTTTGCATGTGTTATTCAGGAAGCTCTGCTCCATGCCAAAGGTAACCAAAGTTTGGAACTTGCTCCGACAAGTGCCAATTGCATACGTGGGATTCAGATTCAGATTATTTATTGTCATATACACCAGGGTGCAATGAAATTCCTTATTTGTGTGAAGCTCGCAGAGTAAACTGTATCTGAATCACATTCATTATCATAGACATACTGTGTGTTGTGAAATTTGTTGTTTTGTGGCAGCAGTGCAGTGCAAAGACATAAAAAATTACTATAAATTAAAATAAATTGGGCAGAAAAAGATCGGAATAAAGAGAAAGCATTTATGGGTTTAGATATCTGTTGGCAGGGAGAAAGAAGCAGTTTCTGAATTATTGAGTTTGGGTCTTCAGACTCCCTGAAGGTAGTAATGAGTAGGGGGCATTTCCTGTGTGATGTGGGTCCCTAGTGATCAATCTGAGCTAGTTCCATTTGCCTGCATTTGACCCATATCCCTCTAAACAGCTTCCAGTTACGTATCCGAGAAAATATATTTTGCACACTGTAATCCCCTCTACCACTAACCCTGGCAGCTCATTTCATATACTTCCCAATTACTGCCTGAAAAAATTACCCCTCAATTGCCCTTTAAATCTTTTCCCTCTCATTTTTAACTTATCCCCTCTATCTGTGGTTAGCAGGGTGGAAGCACGCCTCTACCGAAGGGAGTGTAATAGTATTTCTTATGTATTGCATTGTGCTGCTGCCTACATAACAACAAATTTCATTCTATTTATCAGAGATAATAAACCTGATTCTGATTGTTTGACAATGTTGGTAATCTTCCTGAAACAATGCACCATGAAGTTGGACTGGATTAAGTAAAAGATGGTGCAGAAAAGATTCACAGGGTTGCTACAGGGTCTGGAAAGCTTGAGTAAAAAAGAAGCACTGGAGAGGATGGGGCTTGAGTGCCGGAGGATGAAGAGAGACCTGACTGGGCTTTATAAAATCATAACCTTGTGGAGGTTTATAGAGTCACAGTGTCGTAAAGGGAAACAGTTCCTCAAGTATTCTCTGTTTGTTGTTGTGGATTAGTTGATTGCGATATTCACCAGGGTCCAATGAAATTCCTTGTCTGCATGAAGATTGTAGGGTAAACAGTTTCATAAATACGGCAATAAATACCGCAACAAGTGCAAAACATCAGAATAAAACAGATTGGAGTGCTGCCTGAAGTAATGCAAGAGGAAATGCGAACATTGACAATAACAGAAGAAGTTTCAGTTCAGACTGCACCCCTGCGGAGGGGATGCAAGAGAGGTGACTAGTTCGCAAATCAGACAGCAGTGGGGAAGATTCAGGATTGTTTAATGTCATTTCCGGTACACAGAGAACAAAATAATTGTTACTGTGGATCTGATGCAGCACAAAAAAAAACCCCACAATGAGATAAAGAACACAGTAATAATAAAACGGGTGGCGGGGTTGGAGATACACCTCTACCAAAGGAGGTTTAAAGGCTCCTGCACTCTGATAGCCTGCAGGCAAGGTGTAGCACCTGCTTAACCCCCAGATCAGCATCACAGGAAACCATGGGACCAGGTGGTGGATGGTTGTATGAACAGTTTGTATCAACAACCAAGTGGTGGAGATGTAGCTACAGCTATCAAAATGGATTTCAGTAAGTCGGTAAAATGGAAAGAATTTTCAGGGCCTTAGGCAGAGGGCAGGGGACTGGGTCTGACTGGATTATTCTCACCTTGATCTGGTTACAACAGGATGGGCCAAATAGCCTCTTACTCAAATTCAAATAGCTCCTGCCTTCTCCGTTTGTATCAGAACCGGTCAGTTCTGCTTCAGCCATCCCTCTGCAATACTCATGCAGTCTCCCTCACTCCCTGGTCACCACCAGCATCAATGGTCCTTTCACAGCTTATATGGTTATTTTATTCATTGTCTCTCCTTCTCCCTCCCTCCATCCCCTTTAATCTCATTAACTCTCCTCTCTGCCTCTCTCTCCATCATCTTCTCTCTCCCGTCTGCTATCATTGAATCATAGAGTCATAAAGAAGTACAGCACAGAAGCAGGCCCTTGGCCCACCTAGTCCATGCCAAGGCCATTTAAACTGCCTACTCACATTGGGACCATAGCCTCCATACCCCTACTATCCATGTATATATCTAGACTTCTCTTAAATGTTGAAATTGAGTTCGCATGCATCACTTGCGCTGGCAGCTCATCCTACACTCTCACGACCCTCTGACTGAAGAGGTTTCCCCTCACGCTCCCCTTAAACTTCTCACCTTTCACCCTTAACCAATGACCTCTGGTTATAGCTTCACCCGTTCCCCCACCACAGCCTTGGTAGGAAAAGCCTGCTTGCATTAACCGTCATTATATTTTATACCAGAATCAGAACTGGGTTTATTGCCACCAGCATGTGGTGTGAAATTTGCAGCAGTTCAATGCAATACGTAACATAGAAGAGAGAAAAATAAATAGGTAAATTGCAGTATACATATATTGAATAGATTAAAAATCATGCAAAACACACAAATAATATATATTAAAAAAAGTTCAAGGGTTCAATGTCCATTTAGGAATCAGATGGCAGAACGGAAGAAGCTTTTCCTGAATCACTGTGTGTATGCCTTCAGGCTTCTGTATCTCCTACCTGATAGTAACAGAGAAAAGGAAATGCCCTACCGGTTACTGTGTAAAATCCACCCTGGTTGGTCCTACTGAAGTGCAAAACCTTGCACTTGTCTGCGTTAAGTTCCATCTGCCATTTTTCATCTGATGCAGATCCCTCTGCAAGACATGATAGCCTTCCTCGCTGTCCACTACACCCTCAATCTTGGTGTCATCTGAAAATTTGCTGATCCAGTTAACCACATTATCATCCAGATCATTGATATAGATGACAAACTACAAAGGACCCAGCACCGATCCGTGCAGCACACCACTAGTTACAGGTCTCCAGTCAAAGACAACCCCCTACTACCACTCTTTGGCTTCTCCCACAAAGCCAGTATCTAATCCAATTTTACTTCCTCATCCTGAATACCAGCAACTGAAACTTCTTGACCAGTTTCCCATGCAGGATCTTGTCAGATGCCTTATTAAAGTCCATGCAGCCAACATCCACTGCCTTGCGTTCATCTACTTTCCTGGTGACTTCAACAAAAAAAAATCTATATAAGATTGGTTAGACCTCTCCTACCACGCATGAAGCCATGCTGACTCCTCTTTATCAGTTCGTTTCCATCCAAATACTTATCTATCTGCTCTCTGAGAATACCTGCCAATAACTTTCCCACAATTGATGCCAGACTCACTGGCCTATAATTTCCTGGTTTCTCTTTGGAGCCATTTTTAAACAGTGGAACAACGTTGGTTAATCCTCTGGTACCTCTGCTGTCGCAAAGGATGTTTTAAATATCTCTGCTAGGGCCCTGGCAATTTCTACACTTGCCTCCTGTAGGGTCCAAGGGAACAGCTTGCCAGGCCCATGAGATTTATCCATCCTGATTTACCTCAGGGCAGCAAACACCTCCTCCTTTGTAATCTGTGCAGGGTCCATAAAGTTCATGCTGTTCTGCCTCACTTCTATAGATTCTGTATCCATCTTCAGATTAAATGCAGGTGTAAAGAATGCATTAAGATCTCCCCATCGGTTTTTGCTCCACACATGGATTACCTTTCTGGTCTTCTTGGGGACCAATGTTTCCCCTAGCAATCCTTTTGCTCTTAACACCTCTGTAGACTCCCTTAGGGTTCTACCTTCACCTTGTCTGCTAAGACAAGTTCATGCCTTCTTTTAGCCTTCCTTTTATCTTCCTTAAGTGTTCTCTTACATTTCTTAAGACCACAAGACCATAAGACATAGGAGAAGAATTAGGCTAGTCTGCCCATCAAATCGGCTCTGCCATTCCATCATGGCTGATCCCGGATCCCAGTCAACTCCATACACCTGCGCTCTTGCAAAATCCTTTAATGCCCTGACTGATCAGAAAGGATCAACTTCTGCTTTAAATATACTCACTGCAGTCTGTGGCAGAGCATTCCACAGATTCAATACTCTCTGGCAGAAAAAAACATCTCCTTAACTCTGTTCTAAAAGGTCAGAGGCTTTGCCCTCTAGCTCTGGAATCCCCCATCACAGGAAACATTTGCTCCACATCCACCTATTTAGTCCTTTAAGCATTCGGTAGGTTTCAAAGAGACCCCTATGGACTCATCTAAATTCTGGTGATTACAGGCCAAATGCTCCTCATATGTTTGCCCTTCATTCCCAGAAAGATCATCATGAATCCCCTCTGGACTCTCTGCAATGGCAACACATCCTTTCTGAGATACGGGGCCCAAAACTGTTGACAATACTCCAAGTGCAGCTTGACCAATATCTTATAATGTCTGTATTCCATCTACTACTTTTTTGCCCATTCTTCCAATTTGTCTAAGTCCTGCTGTAAACACGTTGCTTCCTCAGCATTGTTCATGCTTCCACCTATCTTTGTATCATCCACAAACTTTGCCAGCCACAGAGCCATCAATTCTATTATCCAAATCATTGACAAACTGCTAAATCATCTGCTAAACAAGATAAGAGCCCATGGAATTACGGGAAAGTTACATACATAGATTGAGCGTTGGCTGATTGGTAGGAAACAGAGAGTGGGAATATAGGGATCCCATTCTGGTTGGCTGCCAGTTACCAGTGGTGTTCCACAGGGGTCCGTGTTGGGGCGGCTTCTTTTTACATTGTATATCAATTATTTGGATTATGGAATAGGTGGCTTTGTGGCTAAGTTTGCTAATGATACAAAGATAGGTGGAGGGGCTGGTAGTGCTGATGAACCAGAGAGTCTACAGAGAGACTTGGATAGATTGGGGGAATGGGCAAAGAAGTGGCAAATGAATTACAATGTCGGAAAGTGTACGGTCATACACTTTGGTAGAAGAAATAAACGGGAAGACTATTACTTAAATGGGAAGAGAATTCAAAGTTCTGAGATGCATCGGGACTTGGGAGTCCTTGTGCAGGATACCCTTACTGTTAACCTCCAGGTTGAGTCGGTGGTGAAGAAGGCAAATGCAATGTTGGCATTCATTTCTAGAGGAATAGAGTATAGGAGCAGGGATGTGATGTTGAGGCTCTATGAGGCACTGGTAAGACCTCACTTGGAATACTGTGTGCAGTTCTGGGCTCCTTATTTAAGAAGGGATGTGCTGACATTGGAGAGGGTTCAGAGAAGATTCACCAGAATGATTCTGGAAATGAGAGGGTTAATGTGTGAGGAATGTTTGACCGCTCTTGGACTGTACTCCTTGGAGTTTAGAAGAATGAGGGGGGACCTCACAGAAACATTTTGAATGCTGAAAGGCATGGACAGAGTGGATGTGGCAAAGTTGTTTCCCATGGTGGGGGAGTCTAGTATGAGAGGACATGACTTGAGGATTGCAGGGTGCCCATTCAGAACAGAGATGCAAAAAATTTTTTTTAGCCAGAGGGTGGTGAATCTATGGAATTTGTTGCCTCGGGCGGCAGTGGAGACCAAGTCATTGTGTGTATTTAAGGCAGAGATTGATAGGTATCTGAGTAGTCAGGGCATCAAAGGTTATGGTGAGAAGGTGGGGGAATGGGACTAAAGGGGAGATTGGATCAGCTCATGATGAAATAGCAGAGCAGACTCAATGGGCCGAAAGGCCGACTTCTGCTCCTTTGTCTTATGGTCTTACGGTCTCAAACAATGTGAAAGGTAGTGGTTCCAATACTGCCCCCTGAGGAAAACCACTAATCACTGACAGCAAACCAGAAAAGGCCCCTTTTATTCCCATTCATTGCTTCCTGCCTGTCAGCCATTCCGCTATCCATGCCATTATCTTTCTTGTAATGCCATAGGTTTTTATCTTGTTAAATAGCCTGATGTGTGGCACCTTATCAAATGCCTTCTGAAAATCCAAATAACTGACATCCACTGCCTCTCCTGTTTGTTACTTCCTCAAGGAATTTTAACAAATTTGTCAGGCAAGATTTCTCTTTATAAAAACCTTACTGACTTTGACTTATTTTATCATTAGTCTCCAAGTACCCCAAAACCTCATCCTTAATAATAGACACCAACACTTTCCCAACCACTAAGGTTAGGTTAACTGGCCTATAATTTCCTTTCTTTTGGCTTCGTCCCTTCTTAAAGAGTGGGGTGACACTTGCAATTTGCCAGTCATTTGAGACCATGCCAGAATCAAGTGATTCTTGAAAAGTCATGACCAATGCATCCATTACCTCTTCAGCAACCTCTCTCAGGACTCTGGGATGTAGTCCATCTGGTATAGGTGACTTATCCACCTTAAAAGCTTTGAGTTATCCTTGCAATTTTTCTTTTGTAATAGCAATGGCACTCACTCCTGCTCCCTGACACTCACAGACCTCTGGCACACTGCTAGTGTCTTCCAGAGTGAAGGCTGATGCAAGGTACCAGTTAGGTTCTTCTGCTATTTCTTTATCCCCCATTACTACCTCACCAGAATCATTTTCTTGTGGTCCAATATCAATGCTCTCCTCCCTTTTACTCTTCAATATATCTGAAAAACTTCTGGTCTCCTGCTTTATATTACTGGCTAGTTTGACCCATATTTCATCTTTTCCCTTCTTAGAGCTTTTTTAGTTGCCCTTTGTTGGATTTTGAAAGCTTCCCAGTCATCCAACTTCCCACTCACTTTTGCTACCTTATTTGTCCTTTCCTGGGCTTTTATGAAGTCCTTAACTTCCCATGTTAACCATGTTTGCCTACCCCTGCCATTTTAAACCTTTTCTTCCGTGAGAACTTCTCCTTGTACTCCATAAGCACCTCATTTGTTCCTACCTGCCTATACCTGCTATACATCTTTTTTGTTTATTTACCAGGGCCTCAATAGCTCTTGAAAACCAAGGTTCCATACTCTTGTTATTGTAACCTTTTATTCTTGCAAGTACATATGAGTTTTGTACTCTCAAAGCTTCATTTTTGAAGGCCACCCACTTTCCCAGTACACCTTTTCCAGAAAACAGCCAGTCCCAAACACTTGCCAGATAACTTCTGATACCATCAAAATTGGTCCTTCTCCAATTTAGAATCTCAAACCGCAGAACTGACCTGAATATTTGCATACTTACTTTGAAACTCTTTCCCTTTTTGCACTATTTTTAAATACAAACATAGAAACATAGAAAACCTACAGCACAATACAGGCCCTTCAGCCCACAAAGCTGTGCCAAACATTTCCTTACATTAGAAATTTGCTAGGGTTACCCATAGCCCTCTATTTTTCTGAGCTCTATCTATCTATCCAGAAGTCTCTTGAAAAACGAAAAAACCCTATCGTATCCGGCTCCGTCGCCGGCAACCCATTCCATTCACTCATTACTCTCTGTGTAAAAAGACTTACCCCTGACATCTCCTCTGTACCTACTTCCAAGCACCTTAAAACTGTGCCCTCTTGTGCTAGTCATTTCAGCCCTGGGAAAAAGCCTGTGAATATCCACACAATCAATGCCTCTCATCATCTTATACACCTCTATCAGGTCACTTCTCATCCTCTGTCGCTCCAAGGAAAAAATGCAGTGTTCACTCAGCCTATTCTCATAAGGCATGCTCCCCAATCCAGGAAACATCCTTGTAAATTTCCTCTGCAACCTTTCTATGGTTTCCACACCCTTCCTATAGTGAGGTGACCAGAACTGAGCAAAGTACTCCAAGTGGGGTCTGACCAGGGTCCTATATAGCTGCAACGTTACCTCTCGGCTCCTAAGACCAATCCCACAATTGATTAAGGCCAATACATAGTATGCTTTCTTAACCACAGAGTCAACCTGCGTAGCAGCTTTGAGTGTCCTATGGACTAGGACCCCAAGATCCCTCTGATCTTCCACACTGTCAAGAGTCTTACTATTAATACAATATTCTGTCATCATATTTGACCTACCAAAATGAACTACCTCATACTTATCTGAGTTGAACTCCATCTGCTACTTCTCAGCCCAGTTGTGCATCCTATCAATGTCCCGCTGTAACCTTTGACAGCCCTCCACGCTATCCACAACACCTCCAACCTTTGTGTCATCAGCAAACTTACTAACCCATCCCTCCACTTCCTCATCCAGGTTATTTATAAACATCACAAAGAGTAGGGGTCCCAGAAACCAGGCACACCACTGGGCACTGACCTCCATACAGAATATGACCTGTCAACAACCACTCTTTGCCTTCTGTGGGCAAGCCAGTTCTGGAATGACCCCTTGGATCTCATGCCTCCTTTCATTCTTAATAATCCTTGCATGAGGTACCTTGTCAAAGGCCTTGTGAAATCCACACAGACTACATCTACTGCTCTACCTTCATCAATGTGTTCAGTCGCATCCTCAAAAAATTCAATCAGGCTCGTAAGGCATGAACTGCCCTTTTCAAAGCCATGCTGACTATTCCCAATCATATTATGCCTCTCCAAATGTTCATAAATCCTGCCTCTCAGGATCTTCTCCATCAGCTTACCAACCACCGAAGGAAGACTCACTGGTCTATAATTTCCTGTGCTATCTTTACTCCCTTTTTTTGAATAATGGAACCACATCTGCAACCCTCCAGTCCTCTGGAACCTCTCCCATCCCCATTGATGATGCAAAGATCATTGCTGAGCTCTTGCAATCTCCTCCCTCACCTCCCACAGAAGCCTGGGTTACATCTTGTCTGGTCCCGGAGGCTTATCAAACTCGATGCATTCCAAAAGCTCCAGCACATCCTTTCCCTTAATATCAACATGCTCAAGCTTTTCAGTCCACTGTAAGCTATCCCTACAATTGCCAGGATCCTCTTTCACAGTGAATACTGAAGCAAAGTACACATTAAGTACCTCTGCTATCTCCTCCGGTTCCATACACACTTTTCCACTGTCACACTTCATTGGTCCTATTCTCTTATGTCTTATCCTCTTGCTCTTCACATACTTGTAGAATCACTTGGGGTTTTCCTTAATCCCGTCCGCCAAGGCCTTCTCATGGCCCCTTCTGGCTCTCCTTCTTTCTTTCTTAAGCTCCTTCCTTCTAGCTTTATAATCTTCTGGATCTCTATCATTACCTAGCTTTTTGAACCTTTCGTAAGCTCTTCTTTTCTTCTTGACTAAATTTACAACAGCCTTTGTACACCACATTCCTGTACCCTACCATCCTTTCCCTGTCTCATTGGAATGTACCTATGCAGAACTCCACACAAATATCCCCTGAATATTTGCCACATTTCTTCTGTACATTTCCCTGAGAAGATCTGTTCCCAATTTATGCTTCCAAGTTCTTGCCTGACAGCCTCATATTTCCCCATACTCCAATTAAACACTTTACTGACTTATCTGTTTCTATCCCTCTCAAATGCTATGGTAAAGGAGATAAGATTGTGATCACTATCTCAAAAATGCTCTCCCACAGAGAGGTCTGACACCTGACCTGGTTCATTTCCCAATACTAGATCAAGTACAGCCTCTCCTCTTGTAGGCTTATCTACATACTGTGTCAAGAAAACTTCCTGAACACACCTGACAAACTCCACCCCATCTAAACCCTTTGCTCTAGGGACATGCCAGTTGATATTTAGGAAGTTAAAATCTCCCACCACAACAACCCTGTTATTATTACACCTTTCCTGGCTCTGTCTCTGTATCTGCTTCTTGACGTCCCTGTTACTATTGAGCGGTCTATAAAAAACACACGTAGAGTTGTTGACCCCTACCTGTTCCTAACTTCCACCCACAAAGACTCCATAGACAAATCCCTCTATGTCTTCCTCCTTTTCTACGGCCGTGAAACTATCTCTGATCAATAGTGCCACTCCCCAACCTCTTTTGCCTCCCTCCCTGTCCCTTCTGAAACATCTAAAGTCTGGTACTCAATGTAACCATTTCTGTCCCTGAACCATCCAAATCCCTGTATGGCCACAACATCATAGCTCCAAGTACTGATTCACGCTCTAAGCTTGTCCGCTTTATTCATAATATTCTTTGCATTAAAATAGACACATCTCAAACCATCAGTCTGAGTTGTCCCTTCTCTATCACCACCCTATCCTCCCTCTTGCACTGTCTCCAAGCTTTCTCTATTTGTGAGCCAATTGCCTCTTTCTCCGTCTCTTCAGTTTGGTTCACACCCCCCAGCAATCCTAGTTTAAACTCTCCCCAGTAATCTTAGCAAACCTCCCCACCAGGATATTGGCCCCCTGGGATTCAAGTGCAACCTATACTTTTTGTACAGGTCACTCCTCCCCCAAAATAGGTCCCCATGATCCAGGAATAAATAAATAAATAGATAGATAGATAGATAGATAGATAGATAGATAAATAAATAAATAAATATAGTTTTTGCTTTGCTTATTTTTTCTCTATAATAATGTTTTGCATTGTACAACTGCTGCTTTCTAAGTTAAGAAATTTCACGACATATGCCAGTGATATTAATCCTGATGCAGAAACTAATGGGATTGTGATCACCGAATGCGAAGTGTTCCCCTACACAAATTTTTGTCACCTGCCCTGTCTCATTCCCTAAGAGCAGATCCAGTATTGCATGCTCTCTCATTGTGACTTCTACATACTGGTAAAGGAAACTTTCCTGAACACATTTGACAAACTCTATCCCATCTAGTCCTTTTACAGTATGGAATCCCTGTCAATATGCAGAATGTTAAAATCACCTACTATAACAACCTTGTTTCTTGCAACAGTCTGCGACTTCTTTACAAATTTGTTTCTCTAAATCCTTCAGACTGTTGCATGGTCTGTAACATTGCCCTATTAATGTGGTCATACCTTTCTTATTCCTCGGTTCCACCCATAATACCTCACTAGACAAACTCTTCAGTCTGTCCTGTTGAGCACTGCCATGACATTTTCCCTGACTAGTAATGCCATCCCTCCTCCTTTTATCACTCCTGTTCTGTCCTGTCTAAAGCAATGGAACCCCGAAATATTCTACTGCCAGTGTTGCCCCTCCTGCAACCAAGTTTCACTAATGGCTACAACGTCATAATTCCAGGTGTTGGGTCATTCCCCCCTCATCCAAGACAGTACTGATATACTATTGTTGAGGGGGATGGCCACAGGGGTACTCTGCATTGGCTTCTTAACCCCTTTCTCCTTCCTGACTGTCACCCAGTTCCCTGTGTCCTACACCATGGGTGTAACTATCTCTCTATATGTTCTTTCTGTCCCAAATGATCCAGAGTTCATCCAGTTCCAGCTCCAACTCTTCAAAGTGGTTTGGTAGAAGCTGCAGCTGGATGCACTTCTCACAGTTATAGTTGTCAGGGACACTGGAGGTCTCCCTGCCTATCCACATTCCACAAGCAGAACATTCAACTATCCTGCCTGGCAGCTCTACTGTCCTAGCTGAGCAGATATAAAGAAGGGAAGGAAAAAACTCTTAACCTAGAGCTTTTCTTTGTTTTCTCTGACTGAAGCCTCGAAGAGCTAAAGCCTCAAGGTCACCACTCTGACTCTGCCCACTCTGACTCTGTCTATTCTGATGATGGCCATTGTGCTTGCCCCTGCGTTCTTTTAATTTACTCTTGCTAATCAATTCCAAATGCTGACTGGTCGCTGGTCAAAGCCCAGTTACACTGCCGTGACTCACTGCTGCCTTTTTCTACTCAGACTGCGGACCTAAGTGAACTCCCTTCCTCTAAAACTTCTGATGTCTAGATTGGTCTCTGATCAAAGCTCAAATCCTTCTTCTGTTTTCCTCTTTTCCCCTTCTTTCCCTCTTCCTATTTCTTCAGCTCTTTGTCTGTCTCTCTGTATCTCAATCTCTCTCTCTCTCTTTCTCTCACTCTTTTTCTCTCTCTCTGTCTCTCTCTGTCCCTCTCACCGTCTCTCTCTCTCTGCCACTTGGTGACAGTGTGTCTCCATGTCTCCATCTCTCTATCTCCGTCTCTGTGCCCTCACTAACCCATCAACCAGATGACTTCATTCACAGCTTCACACGATAGCAACCCTGATCCCTCACTCACTGCAGTTTAAGACTCACTTTTTCTTGCTCTTTCTCCATTCTGGTGAACATCTGAAACATGGACTCTGGTTTCTCTCTCAGCAGATGCTACTGCCCTGTCGAACATTTCCAGCATTTCCTGCTTCTCTTTCAGATCTCCAGCACCCAAGGCTACTTCCACACCTGAGACTTAGTGAGGTTGTGTTGAGAAGATTATAATCAGTTACAGCCTGGTTGTGTTCTCTCCCTGACAATGATTCAGACTCAGCTCCTGCTAGTTAAGAATTCTGCTAGTTAAATTCACATATCATCAAACAGCTAGCAGGAGACCCTGGCATACTAATTCACTTAAACATGGTAACACAAAACAAAGGGAATAAGAGATTCAAGATTCAGAATTGTTTAATGTCATTTCCAACACAGAAGTGTAAAGAAGAACAAAATAATTGTTACTCCTGATCTGAAGCAGCACAAAAAAACTCACAATAAGATAGAGAACATAATAATTAAAAAAAAATACAATAAATATAAATACGTAAGTTAACTTCTATACACAGATTGATTATATGTCCATTGAGTGATACGAGGCACGGGAGTGTCTGTACATAAAGAGACTGACAGGTAATGATAAAGTAGTGGTTGATGGGAGTGTGGAGAGGTGGGTTAGTGGCTGGAGGTGTTCAAGTCTGGTGGTCCTGGTGTAGGTGCTATGTAGCCTCTGCCCTGAAGGGAGTGGGACAAACGGTCCAGGAGAAGGGTAAGTGTAATCCTTTATGATGTTACTGGCTCTTTTCTGGTAACTTTCTGTATATAAGTTCTTGATGGTGGGTAGGCTAGTGCTGGTGATACGTTGGACAATTTTGACTGCCAGTTCTAGAGCCGTTCTTCCCCCACAGTGCAGCTTCTGTGATGCAACGTGTTTGGATGCTCTCTACTGCACATCTAGAGAATGGTGGGAGTATGGATGTCTATAATCCAGCTCTCTTCAGCCTCCTCATAACCATAGTCATAGGAGACTACAACAGGGGGCACGGTGGCGTCATGGTTAGCACCAGCAACCCAGGTTCAATTCCCACTACTGCCTGTAAAGAGTTTGCACGTTCTCCCCATCTCCACACTGGTTTCCTCCCCGCTTTCCAAAGACGTCTGTATGTTCATGTTAATATGTTAATTAGTCAGATGGGTGTAATTGGGTAGTGCAGACTCGTTGGGCCAGAAAGACTTGTTACCGTGCTGTAGCCCTAAATTAAAAACTAAATTAAATTAAAATTACAACACAGAAATAGGCCATTCGGCCCATTTACTATGTGCTGAACTACTATGCTGCCTAGTCCCATCAACTTGCACCCATACGATACCCGTCCCATCCACGTACCAATCCAAATTTCTCTTAAGTGTTGAAGTTGAAATTTCTGCTGACACCAAGTTCCACTGTCCAAGTGAATTATGCCAGGTTTGCCCTAGTAGGTGACCTTCTACTGGGGCAAGTTGAAGTACAAAGTAAATTTGCTATCAAAGTATGTATATGTCACCATGTACTACCCTGAGATTCACTTTCTTGACAGCATTCACGGTAGAACAAAGAAATACAATGGAATCATTGAAAAACTGCACACAAAAACTGACAAACAACCAATGTGCAAGAGAAGACAAACTGAGCAAATACAAAATAAAATAATAATAAATAAATAATACAGAGAACATCAGTTGTTAGGGCAGTATGGTAGCATGGTGGTTAGCACAACACTTTACAGTACAGATGACCAAAGTTTCAATTCCCACCATTTCCTGTAAGGAGTTTGTGCATTCTCCCTGTGACCGCATGGGCTTTCCCGCGTGCTCCGATTCCCCCCCCCCCCCCACCCCCACAGTCCAAGGACATTCTGATTGGTAGGTTAATAGGTCATTGTAAATTGTCCCATCATCTGACTGGCGTTAAATCAGGGGTTGTTGGGCAGCACGGCTCGAAGGGCCAGTCATCAAAACTGCCCAATGCTGTATCTCAGTAAATAAATAAAGTTCTTGAAAGTGAGTCCATAGGTTGTGGAATCCGTTCAGAATTGAGGTGAGGGTAGTTATCCACGTTGGTTCAGGAACCTGATGATTGTAGGGTAATAACTTTTCCTGAACCTGGTGTTGTGGGACCTAAGGCTCCAGTACCTTCTAAGTCAGTGCCTATCCAGTTTGACAGCTGCCACCAGCAGCGTGACTACCATGGATGAAGAATTATGACTATGGCTTTCCAATGAGTGAAACATTTTTCTGGAGAAGTTTATAGAATTATTAAGGGCCCAGAGAAGGTGGCCAGCAGGTACCTATTTCCCAAGGGTTGAAATGTCCAGTACCAGAGAAAAATGCACTTAAGGAGAGAGGGAGTAAATTAAATGCGTAAACACGAGGAAATCTGCAGATGCTGGAAATTCAAGCAACACACACAAAATGCTGGTGGAACGCAGCAGGCCAGGCAGCATCTATAAGGAGAAGCACTGTCGACGTTTCGGGCCGAGACCCTTCATCAGGGTTAAATTAAATGAATGACAATTTTTGCTTTTACACAGAGTGGTAGTGGACACAGATATGATAGAGGCTCTTAGATAGGGACCTGAATGTGCCAGGAATGGAGGGATGTGGGCATTGTGCAGCAGAAGGGATTAGGTTATTTAGGCATTTAATAACAATTTAAATTATTTCAGCACAATGTTGTGGGCTGAAGAGCCTGTTCCTGTTCTATACTGTTCTATGACCTTTTTAAACAGTTTTTAGAGGACTGCAAAGCGTGATTTGCAAGCACTCCAAAGTATGATTATTGTAAATGGCTAGCATCTACTGTGGGCTGAAGGGCCTTAGTTCTGGGCCTGATCCGTTCTCCCATATGCATGTATCCACCTTCTCCTTAAATATTCAGATTCTGGTTTAAATTTCTTTAATTATCAAATAATACAGTGAAATGTGACATTTTTGTTAACAACCAACACCAGCTAAAGATGTGCTGGGGACAGCCCACAAGCGTTGCCACACATTCGGAAGCAAACATCGCATGTCCTCAGCAGACAACTTTGAGGCACAAAGGGCCTTGGGAGTTCTAGTGCAGGATTCCCTGAAGGTTAATTTGCAGGTTGAGTCTGTGGTGAGGAAGGCAAATGCAATGCTAGCATTCATTTCAAGAAGACTAGAATATAAAAGCAAGGATGTAATGTTGAATCTTTATAAAGCACTGGAGAGGCCTCACTTGGAGTTTTGTGAGCAGTTTTGGGCCCCTTATCTAAGAAGGGATGTGCTGGCATTGGAGAACATTCAAATGAGGTTCATGAAAATGATTCTGGATTGAGTGGCTTGTCATATGAATAGTATTTAATGGCTCTGGCCTGTACTCACTGGAATTCAGAAGATTGAGGGGTGGCCTCATTGAAACCTATTGAATGGTGAAAGGCCTCAATAGAGTGGATGTGGAGAGGTTGTTTCCTATGGTGGAAGAGTCTAAGGTCAGAGGACACAGCTTCAGAATAGAGAGGCATCCTTTTAGAATTGAGGTGATGAGGAATTTCTTTAGCCAGAGAGTGGTGAATCTGAGAAATTCATTGTCACAGGCAGCTGTGGAGGCCAGGTCATTGGGTATATTTAAGGCAGAGGATGATAGATTCTTGACTGGTCAGGACATGTAGGGGTTCAGGGAGAAGGCAGGAGATTGGGGCTGAGAGGGAAATAGATCAGCCATAATGAAATGGCAGAGCAGACTCCATGGGCCAAATGGCCTAATTCAGCTCCTATATCTTATGGTTTTAACAAAAACAACAGAACAACAGCAACATAGCAACAGCAGCAAAACAAGCCCCTTTCTTCCTTCACACACACAGAGGCCTCTAACCCCAAGATAGGCCTCTTCAAGTGGACTCACAGTATGTCTATATCATTCACTTCCACCATTCCCTGTGGGAATAGTCTTGCAGAAAGTCCTCAACTCTCTCACATTTCTCCTGAATTCCTTATTAACAGCTGCCCGACCTTTCTCACCCAGCTGTTGTTTTAGAGTGCTGCAAGGCCTCAGACAGAGCTGAAGGATTCTAGGAACTGAGTTATGACGAGAAGTTGGTAAGGCTAGGAATCTATTCCATGGAATGGGGAAGACTGAGCGACGGCCTTATAATAGTGTATAAAATCATGATAGACATAGATAAAACATAGAACAGCATAGTACATTCCCTTCAGCCCACGATGTTGACCTTTTAACCTACTCTAAAATCAGCCTAACACTTCCCTACCACATAGCTCTCCATCTCTCTTTCATCTATGTGTATGGTCATGCGCTTGGAAAGAAGGAAGAAAAGCATTGACTATTTTTCAAACAGGATGCAAATTCAGAAATCAGTGGTGCTAAGTGACTTGGGAGTCCTGAAGGTTAACTTGCAAGCTGAGCCTGTGGTGAGGAAGGCAGATGCAATGTGAGCATTCACTTCAAGAGAACTAAAATATAAAAGTTAACAATGTAATGTTGAGGCTTTAAGGGGCATCAGTCAGACCTCATTTGGAGTACAGTCAGCCCTCCTTATCTGCAGGTTCCACATGCGCGGATTCAACCAACCGCAGATCGGGAAAACCCGGAAGTACTCTCTCCAGCGCTCGTTGTTTGAGCAGTGTTCGCCTCGCGTCTCGTGTACAGACTTTTTTTTCTTTATCATTATTCCCTAAACAATAAAGTGTAACAACTATTTACATAGCATTTACATTGTATTAGGTATTATAAGTAATCTAGAGATGATTTAAAGTATACGGGAGGATGTGCGTAGGTTATATGCAAATACTATGCTATTTATATAAGGGACTTGAGCATCTGTGTTTTTTGGTATCCGTGGGGGGACCCGGAACCAATCCCCTGTGGTTAGGGAGGGCCGACTGTATTGTGAGCACTTTTGGACCCCTTATCTAAGAAAAGATGTGCTGGCATTGGAGAGGGTCCCGAGGAGGTTCATGAGAATAATTCCAGGAATGAAAAGATTAATGTATGAGGAGCATTTAATGGCTCTGGGCCAGTACTTGCTACAGTTTAGAAGAATGAGCAGGAGATTGCATTGAAAGCTATCAGATATTGAAAGGCTGTGATGGAGTGTACAGGGAGAGAATGTCTCATATAGTGGGGGAGTCTAGGACCAGAGACAACAGCTTCAGAATTGAAGGCGTCCCTGTAGAACAAAGACGAGGAGTAACTTATTCAGCCAGAGGGTGGTGAATCTGTGGAATTCGTTGCCACAGGCGGCTGTAGAGGCCAAGTTATTGGGCATATTTAAAAAGGAGGTTGATAGATTCTTCATTAGTCATGGTGTCAAAGGTTGCAGGTTGGAAGAAGGACAATGAGGTTGAGAGGGATAATAAATCAACTATGATGGAATGGAGGAGCAGACTCGATGGGCTGAATGGCCTAATTCAGATCCTATATCTTATGGTTTTATGAGTCTTAAATGTCACTGACATGTTGCTTCTACCACTATCCTTGGCAGGGCGTTCCATATACCCACCACTCTCTGTATTTAAGAGTTTAAGAGTCAAGAACTAGAGGGAATAGATTGAAGTGTGAGGGGAGAGATTTAATTGGAAACAGATTTAATTTCAACTAGAAGATAGTGGGTACATGGAATGAGCTGCTAGAGTTAGTGGTTGAGGATGGTAAATTAACAATATTTAAAAGCCATTTGGGCAGATTGTCAGATTCCAATTTAATTATCATGCGTACATCGAAACAGTCAAAAGTGTTGTTTGCATTAACATCCAACACTCCCAAGCTGAGGTGGGGGCAGCCTTGATTTACAAATACAGGAAAGATTTAGGGGAGGATATAGGGAAAACACAAGCAAATTGGAATCGCTTGGGTGCAAAACATGGTAGGCAAAGGTTAAGAGAGAAGGTTGGAAAATGGGGTTGAACAGGATAATAAATCAGCCACAGTGAAATGGCAGAGCAGGTTTGATGGGCTGAATGGCCTAATTCTGCTCCTATGTCTCAAGGTCTTACAAACTGTTTAGGTTGATGGGCCTGTTTGTATGCTCTGTGACTCTACAACTTGAAGTTGGCAAAAAGGGGACAAAAATAATTATTTAAAAGAAAAAAAATGCACTCAGTGGCCCACTTTATTAGGTACACTTGTGCGTTATTGTAAATATCTAATCAACAATCATGTGGCAGCAACACAATGCACCAAAGCATGCAGACATGGTCAAGAGGTTCAGTTGTTGTTCAGACCAAACATCAGAATGTGGAAGAAATGTGATCTAAGTGACTTTGACTGTGGAATGATTGTTGGTGCCAGACGGGGTGGTTTGAGTATCTCAGAAACTATGGATCTGCTGGGATTTTCACACACAACAGTCTCTAGAGTTTGCAGAGAATGGTGTGAAAAACAAAAAAAAATGAAACTTCCAGTGAGTGACAATTCTGTGGGCAAAAACACGTCGTTATTGAGAGACGTCAGAGGAGAATTGAATGTCTACACTGACTCAAGCTGACAGGAAGGTGACAGTAGCTTAAATAACCATGCATTACAACAGTGGTGTGTAGAAGAGCATCTCTGAATCCACAACACGTCGAACCCTGAAGCGGCAAGATTACAGCAGCAGAAGACTACACTGGATTCCACTCCTGTACCTAATAAAGTAGTCACTGAGTGTAGCTCTGCCAGAGAGACTCTTACAGGAATTCCATTCTAAGAGACTCAGAGCTATTACTTCCTTCTGCTTTCAGATTTCTGCTCTGATATCACACCACTCACAGTGTACACATCTGCTCTCTGGCACTCAGAGCCTTTTTGCAGAATTTCCTGATGCCTTCAGATAACCGTGCAATCTGATTATGATCTGCAAGGGTTATTTGCTGTACAAGAGAATTCGTTCAGAAAGAGAGTTCACCCTCGGTGTGTTTGTTTGGTGTCTCTCTCCAGCACGGAAATCCCTGCGGCTTCTAGCAGTCTGCTGTGCTGTTAAGAAAGTGCAGAAGAATGCAGCCAAATATAGGCATGTGTGAATACACTCTGCAACACTGCACTTGTTCTCTGATGCCCCTGCACATGTCAGTTAATTTACAAGTGATGGAAGAAAATGAAATTTACTGCGTTACCACAAAACCCTGTTTCCTTTCGTCTTTGGGAGCCTACAGCCCTGTCTGAACCACACTGGTGCCAGCCAATGGGTGGAAACCCTGCTGCAATTTCACTGACATTACCCATGTTCTTGTGGTCAGAGTCTACTCCGATAAGGGCAGGCACAACTGCAAGCATGCACTCGGGTGGCGGGTAATGGAAATTCGTGCAGAAAAGAAAACCGAGGTATTATCAGGAAGATTAAAAGACCTCATTTTGGCCTAATCTATCTGACAGGTGTGATGGGTGATTTTGTTTCCTGACCAACTATCCATATGAATGCAGGCCCTTCAGTCCACGACGTCTGGGCCTCACATGAAAACAAATTTAAATAATCCCATCTACCTACACACAGAACATAGAATAGTACAGGACAGGACAGGCCCTCTGGCCCACGATGTTGTGCCAGCCTTTAACCTCTTTCAAAATCAATCTAACCCTTTCCATTTTTTTTTAATCCACGTGCCTATCGAAAGAGTCTCATCAATGTCCCTAATATATCTGCCTCTACCACTATGCCTGTAAGTGTTCCACAAAATCATCACTCTCTGTCTAAATTACCTACTTCTGACATCCCCCCCTCCCATACTTCCCTCCAATCATGTTAAAATGATGCCCTCTCATATTTGCCATTTCCACCCTGGTAGGAAGGTGCTGACTGCCCACTTCATTTATCACTCTAATTCTCTTATACACTTCTATCAAGTCACCTCTCGACTTGACTGTAATGTATAGGAGCAGATTTGGGTCATTTGGTCCATCCACTTCACCATTCTATCATGGCTGATTTATTATCCCTCTCCACCTCAGTATGTGCGGTTGGGAGACTGTAGGTCTGACACGGTGGTCAGCAGCACAGGAGCGCCGCAGGGAACCGTACTCTCTCCGGTCCTGTTCGCCCTGTACACATCAGACTTCCAATATAACTCGGAGTCCTGTCATGTGCAGAAGTTTGCTGATGACACGGCCATAGTGGGGTGTGTCAGGAATGGATAGGAGGAGGAGTATAGGAAACTGATACAGGACTTTGTGATATGGTGCAACTCAAACTACCTGCGTCTCAATATCACCAAGACCAAGGAGATGGTGGTGGACTTTAGGAGATCTAGGCCTCATATGGAGCCAGTGATCATTAATGGAGAATGTGTGGAGCAGGTTAAGACCTACAAGTATCTGGGAGTACAGTTAGACGAGAAGCTAGACTGGACTGCCAACACAGATGCCTTGTGCAGGAAGGCACAGAGTCAACTGTACTTCCTTAGAAGGTTGGCGTCATTCAATGTCTGTAGTGAGATGCTGAAGATGTTCTATAGGTCAGTTGTGGAGAGTGCCCTCTTCTTTGTGGTGGCGTGTTGGGGAGGAAGCATTAAGAAGAGGGACGCCTCACGTCTTAATAAGCTGGTAAGGAAGGCGGGCTCTGTCGTGGGCAAAGTACTGGAGAGTTTAACATCGGTAGCTGAGCGAAGGGCGCTGAGTAGGCTACGGTCAATTATGGAAAACTCTGAACATCCTCTACATAGCACCATCCAGAGACAGAGAAGCAGTTTCAGCGACAGGTTACTATCGATGCAATGCTCCTCAGACAGGATGAAGAGGTCAATACTCCCCAATGCCATTAGGCTTTACAACTCAACCGCCAGGACTTAAGAACTTTTTTAAAAGCTATTATTAATGCTTTTTGAGATAGTGATTTAGATGCATATCATATTTTTTACTGAGTTAAGTATTGTATGTAATTAGTTTTGCTACAACAAGTGTATGGGACATTGGAAAAAAGTTGAATTTCCCCATGGGGATGAATAAAGTATCTATCTATCTATCTATCGATACACAGTACAGAGCAGGCCCCTCCAGCCCTTTGAGTTGCATCGTCTAGTAATCCCCCAATTTAATCCTGGCTTAATCATGGGACAATTTACAATGACTAATTAATCTACCAGTGTACATCTTTGGACTATGAGAAGAAAGCAGAGCACCCGGAGGAAATACAAACAGTCATGGGGATAACGTACAAACTCTTTACAGGCAGCAGTGGGAATTGAACCCTGGTCACTCGTACTAAGGTGCTGTGCCAACCACTGCACTACTGTGCTGTCTATTCTCCTGACTCCTCCCCATAACCTTTGATGCCTTGACTAATCAAGAACCTATCAACCTTCACTTTAAATATACCCAATGACTTGGCCTCTACAGCTATCTGTGACAATGATTTACCCAGATTCATCACCCTCTGGCTAAAGCAATTCCTTCTTGTCTCTGTTCTAAATGGATGGCCCTCTATTCTGAGGTTGTGCCCTCTGCTCCTACACTCATCCACCATACGAGACATCCTCTCCACATCCACTCTCTCTAGCCCTTTCAATATTCAATGTGTTTCAATGAGGTGCCCTGCTCATTCTTCTAAACTCCTGTGAGTACTTGCCCATAACCATCAAGCGCTGCTCAAACATTAACCCTTTCATTACTGGAATCAATCTCATGAACCTCCTCTTCACCTTCTCCAATGCAACACATCATTTCTAACATAAGAGCCCAAAACTGCTCACAATATTCTAAGTGCCATCGGACCAAAGCTTTATAAAGCCTAGACGTTACACTCTTACTTTTGTATTCTAGTCCTCAAAATGAATGCAAACATTGCATTTCCGTTCCTCACCATGGGCTCAACCTCCAAATTAATCTTTAAGGAATCCTGCACAAGTCCTTTTGCATCTCAGATTTTTCAACTTTCTCTCGAAATGAATTCTACCTTTGCAGTTGCTTTCCTTACCACCGACTCAACCAAACATGTCCCGACACAAAATTCCCTTCCATTTCTTTACTATTCTCCTAATCTGTCGAAGTCCCTCTGCAGACACCCTGCTTCTTAAGACCAAAAGATGTAGAAGCAGAATTAGGACATTCAAGTCCATCAAGTCTGCTCCGCCATTCCATCATGGCTGATCCCGGATCCCACTCAACCCCATACGCTTGTCTTCTCACAATATTCTTTAATTCCCTGACCAATCAGGAAACTTCTACTTTAAATATACCCATTAGCTTGTCCTCCACTGCAGTCTGTGGCAGAGCATTCCACAGATTCACTACTCTCTGGCTAAAAAAAATTCCCCTCACCCGTGTTTTAAAAGGTCGCCCCTCAATTTTGAGGTTGTGCCCCCACCATAGGAAACATGCTTTCTACATCCACCTTATCCAGTCCGATCAACATTCGGTAGGTTACAAAGAGTTCTCCCTGCATTCAGCAATTTGGGGGATTCCAATGAATATAGGCCTAAAGTTGCCAAAACGCTCCTCATATGTTAACTACTTCATTCCCAGAATCATTCTCGTGAATCTGCCCCTCCACCTTTCTTCATAACGTCCACAAACTAGACCATAAAGCCATCAATTCTGTCATCAAAATCATTGACATGACATGCAAAGAAACAATCTCAACGCTGAACCCTGAGATACACCACTGGTCACTGGCAGCAAAACAGAAAAGTCTCCTTTTATTTCCACTCTGTGCCTCCTGCCAGTCAGGCAATTTCACTCCATTCCAGTGTCTTTCCTGTAATACCATGGACTCTTAGCTTGTTAAGTAGGCTCATGTGCGACATCTTCTCAAAGGTCTTCTGAAAATCCAAGTGAATAACATCTATAGATTCTCCTTTGTCGATCCTGCCTGTTATTTCATCAAAGACTTCCAATAGACATGGCAGGCATGATTTCCCCTTAAGACAGGGTTTCCCAACCTGGGGTCTACGGACCCCTTGCAGTGGATGGGATTCAAGATGATAGAACTGAGGATGAGCCTGCAGGTTTAGAAACATAGAAAACCTACAGCACAATACAGGCCCTTCGGCCCACAGTGCTGTGCCGAACATGCGCTTACTTTAGAAATTATCAAGGGTTACCCACTGCCATCTATTTTTCTAAGCTCCATGTACCTATACCCAAGTCTCTTAAAAGACCCTAGTGCATTTGCCTCCACTACTGTTGCTGGCAGCCCATTCCACGCACTCACCACTCTCTGCGTAAAAAAAATTAACCCTGATATCTCCTCTGTTCCTACTTCCAAGCACCTTAAAACTGTGCCCTCTCATGCTAGCCATTTCAGCCCTGAGAAAAAGCTTCTGATTATCCACACAATCAATGCCTCTCATCATCTTATATACCTCTATCAGGTCACCTCTCATCCTCCGTTGCTCCAAGGAAAAAAGGCCGAGTTCACTCAACCTATTCTCATAAGGCATGCTCCCTAATCCAAGCAACATCCTTGTAAATCTCCTCTGCACCCTTTCTACAGTTTCCACATCCTTCCTGTAGTGAGGTGACCAGAACTGACCACAGTACTCCAAGTGGGGTCTGACTAGGGTCCTATATACTGTAGCTGTAATATTACCTCTCGGCTCTTGAACTCAATCCCACAGTTGATGAAGACCAATACACCATGTGCCTTCTTAACCAGTCAACATGCGCAGCAGCTTTGACTGTCCAAAGGACTCAGACCTCAAGGTCCCTCTGATCCTCCACACTATCAGGTTTACAAGTAGATGATGGATGTAACATTAATTTAAGGAAGGACAAGCCAATGATTGGATACAAATGCAGACAGAGTGAAGAGTTAATTTGTACCACAGAGGCAAAATTCAAAAGGGCGAAGAATGCGGGACTGAAGGTGCTGTATTGAAATATGTGCAGCATTCAGAATAAGGTGGACAACATGGTGCTATTAGTGATTGGTTGGTATGATGAGGGCATCACTGAGTCGTGGTTGAAAGAACAGCATAGTTGGGAGCTTAACATCAAAGGATATATCTTGTATCAAAAGAACAGGCAGGAATGCATAGGCAGTGGTGTGGCTCTGCTGGTAAGAGCTGCAATTACGTCTTTAGAAAGAGGTGACAGTCCCTCTGCAGACACCCTGCTTCTTAAGACCAAAAGACGTAGAAGCAGAATTAGGACATTCAAGTCCATCAAGTCTGCTCCGCCATTCCATCATGGCTGATCCCGGATCCCACTCAACCCCATACGCTTGTCTTCTCACAATATTCTTTAATTCCCTGATCAATCAGGAAACTTCTGCTTTAAATATACCCATTAGCTTGTCCTCCATTGCAGTCTGTGGCAGAGCATTCCACAGATTCACTACTCTCTGGCTAAAAAAATTTCCCCTCACCCATTCAGAGAATTCAGAGAATGCTGAATCTATGTGGGTTAAGTTAAGAAACTGCAATGGTAAACAAACCATCATGGGAATCATATATAGGCTTCCAAATCATAGCCAAGATGTGAGGTTGAGTTTGCAAAGGGGAGCTGAAAAAGGGATGTAATAAGGGTAATGTCACAGCTGTAATGGAGGACTTCAATATGTAAAGGGATTGGGAAAATTAGGTTGCATTTCGGAAGAGGGGGAATTTGTTGAATGCGACAAGATGGCTTTTTAGAGCACCTAGTCCTTGAATCTACTAGAGGAAAGGCTATCTTAGATTAAGTGCTGTGTTATAATCAGGATCTTATTAAGGAGCTTAATGTAAGGGAACCCTCAGGAGGCTGTGGTCATAATATGTTTGAAATCATACTTCAATTTGAGAGGGCAAAAGACACATGTATCAGTATCACAATGGAATAAAGGGAATTGCAGAGCCATGAGAGAGTTTTCCCAGCTGGATTGGAGGGAATACTGGTGGGGATGATGGCAGAGCAAAGGTGGCTGAAGTTTCAGGGAATAGTTCACAAGGCGCAGGTAGATATGTTACAAAGAAGAAAGCATCTTCGAATGACAGGTGTGGGCAACTGTGATTGACAAGTGAAGTTATGGACTGTATAAAAGCCTAGGAAAGAGCATATAAAATGAGTGGAAAGTTGGATGATTGGGTAAGTTAAAATCCAACAAATGGCCACTATAAAGCTAAAGAAGGGAAAAGATGAAATATGAAGGTAAACTAGCCAGTAATATGAAGCAGGATATTAAAAGATTTTCAGTTATATAAAGAGTAAAAGGGAGGTGAGAGTTGATATTGGAGCTCTGGAAAATGATGCTCGTGAGGTCGTAATGGGGGACAAAGAAATGGAAAATGAACTTACTGAGTACTTTGCATCAGTCTCTAGCTGTGTGCCAGAGGTCCGTGAGTGTCAGGCAGCAGGAGTGAGTGCCATTGTTATTACAAAGGAAAAAGTGATAAGCAAACTTAAAAGTCTTAAAGTGGATAAGTCAACTGGACCAGATGGACTACATCCCAGAACCCTGAGAGAGGTCGCTGAAAATATATTAGATGCATTGGTCATGATCTTTCAAGAATCATTGGATCTTGGCATGGTCATGGAGGACTGGAAAATTGCAAATCTCACTCCACTCTTTAAGAAGGGAGGAAGACAAAAGAAAGGAATCATAGGCCAGTTAGCCTAACCTCAGTGGTTGGGAAAGTGTTGGGGAAATTATTAAGAATGAGGTTTCCGGTTACTTGGAGACTAATGATAAAATAAGTCAAAGTCATTGTGGTTTCTGTAAAGGCAAATCTTGCCTGACAAATCTGTTAGAGTTCTTTGAGGAAGTAACCGGCAAGGTGGATGTCACTTCGATTTTCAGAAGACATTTGTTTAACAAGATAAAATCCTATGACATTACAGGAAAGATACCGGCATGGATAGCGGAATGGCTAACTAGCAGGAGGCAGCAAGTGGGAATAAAGTGGGCCTTTTCTGGTTGGCTATCAGTGTCTAGTGGTGTTCCTTGGGGGTCAGTACTGGGATTGCTACTTTTCACATTGGTTGTCAATAATTTAGATAATGGAATTGATGGCTTTGTAGCAGAATTTGCAGATGATACGAAGATAGGTGGTGGAGGGGTAGGTAGTGCTGAGGAAGTAATGCGATTGCAGCAAGACTTGGACAAATTGGAAGAATGGGCAAAAAAGTAGCAGATGGAACACAGTTTTGGGAAATGTATGATCATTCATCTTGGAACAATAGTGCGGCCCATTATCTAAGTGGGGAAAAAATCAAAATCAGGGAGGCAGAAGGACTTAGGAGTCTTCAAGCAAGGCTCCCAGAAGGTTAATTTACAGGTTGAGCCTGTGGTAAAGAAGGTAAACACAATGTTGACTTTTATTTCAAGGGAAAAGAATACAAAAGCAAGGAGATAATGCTGAGCCATTATAAGATACTAGTCAGGCCACACTTGGAGTATTGTGAACAGTTTTGGGCCCCATATCTCAGAGAGAATGTGTTGTCATTGGAGACAGTCCAGAGGAAGTTCACAAGGATGATTCCAGGAAAGAAGGGGCTAACATATGAAGAGCACATGGCAGCTTTGGGCCTGTGTTGACTAGAATTTAGAAGATTATGTGGGGATCTCATTGAAACCTATAGATTGTTGAAGGGTCTAGTTAAGGTCGATGTGGAGACGATGTTTCCTATCGTGGGGGTATTCAGAACTAGAGGAAACAGCTTCAAAATTGAGAGGAAACCTTTTAGAACAGAGGTAAGGAGGAATATCTTTAGCCAGAAAGTGGTGAATGTGTGGAATGCTCTGCCACAGAATGTGATGGAGGGCAAGTCCATGAATATATTTTAAGCAGAAGCTGAAAATTTCCTGATCTGTTAGGCCGACTAAGGTAATGGCAAGAAGGCAGGTGTATGGGGTTGAGTGGAATCTGGGATCAACCACGATGGAGCAGACTCGATGGACTGAATGGCCTAGTTCTGCTCCTTTGTCTTATGATCTTAATGGTATTGGTCCATGGTATAAAAAAGATTGGAAACCCCTGCCTTAAAAAACCATGCTGACTTTGGCCGATTTTAGCATGTGCCTCCAAGTACCCCAAAACCTCACCCTTTATAATGAACTCCTAACCACTAAAGTCAGGCTAACTGGCCTTTTAAGTTCCTTTTCCCTGCATCCCTCCCTTCTTAAATCATTGAGTGATGTTTGCAATTTTCCAGTCCTCTGAAATCATTCCAGGATATAGTGATTCTTGAAAGATTATTACTAATGCCTCCATAATCTCTTCAGCCACCTCTTTCAGATCTCCGCAGTATTGCCCATCTGGTCCAGGTGATATATCTATCTTCATACCTTTCAAATTCCCAAGCACCTTCTCCTCAGTAATTGTCAAGATATGTAGAGGAGGCTTGACCTATCTCAGAGCGGCAGAGACAATTTAGTGGTTAGTGATAACTTTAATAGTAAACTGCTAAACAACAGGCCATGAGGGAGTACAAGACAAGAGAGAACAGATACTTAACATGACAAGGCAACAAGGTGACTGAAGCAAAACACGGAAATGAACTTCCTAACTGAAGGCTAGCAGAAAGTGGTTGAGGCTAGCTGGGTCGATGGGTGAACAAGGTCTCTGGATAAGAACTGGGTTTAAATAGGTTGCAGGTGACAAGCTACAAATGAGTGGCAGGTGACTCCTGTTAGCAGGATGGAGACTGGGAAGCGGTGTATGGGGTTGAGTGGGTTCCGGGATCAGCCATGATAGAATTAATGTCAACTAATCTCACTTCTGTCCTGTAACTCTTTACCTTTGCTCTAAAGAGAAGAGCCCTATCTTACACAACCTATTCTCATAAATCATACTCTTTCATCCAGGCAGTATCAACCACACCTACTAAAGTCAGTAGAAGTTCGCAGATTTATGAGTCGTGTGGAGGTCTCACATGTATAAAATCATGAGGGATGTAGAAAGTTTGAATGTACTCAATCTTTATCCCAGGATCACAGAATCAAAAACTATAGGCCATAGTGGGAGGGGAAAGATCAAAAAGGAATGTAGGGTCGAAACCTCTTCAAACAGAGAGTGGTACGTACATGGAACACGCTGGTTATGGCAGGTATATTAACAATATTTAAAAGACACTTTGACGCATATGTGGATAGGAAAAGTTTGGAGGGATATAAGCCAAATGCAGGCAAATGGGATTGGCTTATTTGGGAATCTTGGTCAGCACGGAATGGTTGGGCCAAAGGCCTGTTTCCATACAAAGCTTATTATTAGCAAGGAGAGATTGGCAAGGTTTTGTGGAAAGTACAGGGGAGAGAGCCGATCAGGTTGTTCTCAGAAAAAGAACAACGATTGTCACGCTGGCCCAAAGGGCCCTTTCACTGAGCTGCACCACCACCTGCTTCAATGTGATGCTCCCTTAATGGCCTTCCTTTGGAGTGACCATAAGACATAGGAGCAGAATTAGGCTATTTGGTCCATCGAGTCTGCTCCACCATTCCAGTATGGCTGATTTATTTTCCTTCTCGACCCCATTCTCCTGCCTTCTCCCTGTAACCTTTGACACTATTACTATTGAAGAACTATATCAACTTCCACTTAAAATATACCCAATAACCTGGCCCCCACAGCCGTCTGGATTCACCACCCTCTAGCTAAAGAAATTCCTCTTTATCTCTGTTCTAAAGGGGCATTCTTGTGTTCTAAAGCTGTGCCCTCTGGTTTTGACTCCCTGCTATAGGAAACATCCTCTCCATGTCCACTCTATACTGGCCCTCAATAGGTCGCAATGAGACCTCCTCCCCCCCCCCCCCACCCCCCACCATGCTTTTTCCTCGGTGCCATGAAATGGAAAACAGAGGGCTGCCTTGAACTCTTCTGTAGCTGGGCGGGATTCATTTCGTTCAGTGTTCTGTGACCCTGGAGGCTTGGCTGTTTGGAACCACCTTGGAATGTCTAGCACGAAGCGTTCCCTGCAAGCTAACTTCGGGAAACCTCAGAATGATCTCAGCTCTGGCCAGGAAGAGGGCTCCCAACAGCCGGCACTGATTCTGAAGTCAGAACTTGGCATGGATGAATATTTTTTTTTGTGAATAAACAAGAAACGGAGTTTAAACTCACCAGAACAAAAATAAATCCCAGCAAGCTGGGGTCAGGGATTGTCTCAAAGAATGTCTGTAGATAAGTTAATGGCTGCACATCAGAAACAATTAATAGCAGTGAAAGGAATTTTATTGCAAGGAGGTCTCTCAGGAAGGCTTTGTTAGAGTCAAAGAGTCATAGTCTATCCGGCCCTTCAGTCTATCACTTCAAACACCCTTTGGTTGTTCTGCACTAATCTCATTTACTACACTTAGATTGTATCATTCTCTGCCTTACCTAGTTAAGTCAGTCAAAGTAAATTTATTATCAAAGTACATATATCTCACCACATACTACCTTAAGATTCATTTTTGTTGTGATCGCAAGATCCTGTTGGACATTGCCAATGTAGAATACTGCAGGTCTGATGCACCGTTTCACTGACAAGACCGATAGTTGGGTGGGGGAGTCAGCTGCGTCACCTCAGTTGTGGCGCGGACCAGGCTTTCATTCATGCCTCGGGGTCAAGTGCTATAGCCGCCGAGAAGGGAAACGCTGGAGCTGGTTGTGTGCCGCTAGATTCTGCATTGGGTTAGAGGACTGCCCTCTAAATAAATAAATAATACAGAGCACATGGGTGGTAGAGTCCTTGAAAGTGAGTCTATAGGCTGTGGAATTAGTTCAGTGTTGAGATGAGTAAAACTATTCAGAGTGGTTTCAGGAGTCTGATTGCTTAAGGGTAATAACTGTTCCTGAACCTGTTGGTGTGGGACCTCTTTCCCGATGGTAGCAATGAGAAGAGAGCATGGCCTGGTCGGTGGAGGTCCTTGATCAGGGAAGCTGCTTTCTTGTGGCTGCGCTCGATGCAAATGTGCTCAATTGTGGAGAGGGCTTTTCCTGTGATGGACTTTTTGTCGTCTGCCTAAATGCCCCTTTAATGTCGTGACTGAATCAGATTCCACCACCTTCTCTGTCAATGTGTTCTAGATTTCAACTACCTTTTCTGTACATAAACTTATCTCTAACATTCCCTTTGAAATCTCCCACTCTGAATGTGGCCTAACCAATATTTTATAAACACAAAAAGTTCTGCAGATAACACATACAAAATGCTGGTGGAACACAACAGGCCAGGCAGCATCTATAAGGAGACATTTCGGGTCGAGTCAGGATGAAGGGTCTCGGCCCGAAACGTCGACAGTGCTTCTCCTTATAGATGCTGTCTGGCCTGCTGTGTTCCACCAGCATTTTGTGTGAGTTGCTTGAATTTCCAGCATCTGCAGATTTCCTTGTGTTTACTTTTGAAATTCTGCAGATGTTGGAAATCTTGAGTAACACACATAAAATGCTGGAGGAATTGAGCAGCATCAATGGAGAGGAAATAACAGTCAACATTTCGGGCCAAAACCCTGCATCAGGGCTATTTTTTAAAAATTCAAATGCTGCTGTGGCTGTTTTGTATGGTGGACAGTGTGACGTAAGTAGCCTTAGGCTTTTGCGAGGGTCTCTCAAGCTGAACTGAAAATGAGAAAATGATATGTGCAATTTAAGTTTAGGTTAATTTATGTTTGTCGTGCTGTATTGTACTGTGCTGAAGTGGGTGCATAGAACACAGAACAGAACATCACAAGAGCAGGCCCTTCTGCCCACTATGTTGTGCCAAACCAATTAAATTCATAATCAGATGGCTAACTAATCTCTTCTGCCTACACAATGTCAATATCCCTCTATTTCCTCATTCATGAATCTATCTCAGAGCCTCTTGAATGCCCCTTATGAATCTGCCTCCACCACCACCCCTGGCCGCACATTCCAGGTATCCTCCCCTCTCTGCGTAAAAACTAGCCCTGCACATCTCCTTTGAACTTACCCCCTCTCACCTTAAATGCATGCCCCCTGATATTAGACTTTTCAACCTTGGGGAAAAGGATACCAACTGTTTACTCTATCTATGCCTCTCATAATCTTAGAAACATCCATCAGATCTCCCCTCAGTCTCTACACCTCCAACCCAAGTTTGCTTAATCTCTCCTTATAGTTCATGCCCTCAAATCCAGCCAGCATCCTAATAAACCTTTTCTGCACCTTCTCCAAAGTCTCCACATCCTTCTTATAATGGGAACTAACCTCCCCTCCATGGACACTGTCTACACTTGCTGCCTCGGCAAATCAGTCAGCGTAATCAAAGACCCCCAACCACCCTGGACATAGTTCCTTCTCCTCTCTCATTAGGGCAAAAGATAAAAAGATATAGCTCAAGGACAGCTTCGATCTTACCAATATCCATGAGCTGGACCTTTGACTTCACTGTCTACCTCAACATGGTCTTGCACCTTATTGCCTACCTGCATTACAGTTTCTCTATAGCTTATTATTCTGAGTTCTGTTATTCACTGAATCTCGGTGCATGTGACAAGAATAACCCGAACCCCTGCCAAAGTCAACATACACTCTGAATGCAAGCATAGGCAGAGCAGATATTGTAAGGGAGTGTTCCGTTAAGTGGGAACTGAGCCAACAAAGGAACTAGCAATTTCCTGAGCCCAAATGCTCACTTTCCACCAGGGCATGCAGCGATGCCAAGTAGTCATTTCCATATTAATGTAAGCAGTTGAGAAACTGCGTGCAGACTGAGGTTAAAAACACATCAACCTTGAAACTGGCTGGTTGCTGATCACTCAAAATTCAGAGGCATTAGAAGCCATAAAGAGTTCAAAGTAAATTAATTATCGAAGTATGTATATGTCACCTCAAACAACCCCTGAGATTCATTTTCTTGTGGGCATTCACAGTAGAACAAAGAAATACAAAGAATCGATGAAAAACTGCACACAAACAAAGAAAGAGAAACAACTAATGAGCAAAAGAAGAGGAACTATACAAATACAAAATGAAAAAAACCAACCAAATAAATAAATAATAAACAAATAATACTGCAAACATGAGTTGTAGAGTCTTGGAAAGTGAATCGATCGGTTGTGGATTAAGTTTAGAGTCGAGGGATAGATTTATCTTTGCCCCATTCTAGGCTGTGGTGTTTAGCATTTATAATTAACAAATGCAAAGAGAATGCCTTCAATTTGGTTTAACCAAACGGCCTGTATACACCAGCCAAGGAGGTGGGAATGACAGTTAGCTCATCACATCTGCCTCTAGAGCTTGTCCTTCCTGTGAACTGGGGTCAGGCTGCAGCTGGCTGGAAATTGGCAGCTGAGACCCATTCACTCACCTCCTCCTTAACAACGACTGTCATGGGAAAACTAATGCGACATTCTGACTGTGAAAGGCTGTCTGAGTTATCCACTTTGCTGTGTTAGAGCATGGGACATAGAACATAACTTAGGTCTTTCAGCCCAGAATATTGTGCTGACTTTTCAACCAACTCTAAGATCAATATAACCATTCCCTCTGACACAACACTTCATTTTCCTTTCATCAATGTGCCTATCTAAGAGTCTCTTCAATGACCTTAATATAGCTGCCTCTCGCACCACCTAGCAGCATGTTCCACACACCCACAACTCTCTCTGTAAAAACTTACCTCTGACATACTTCCGGCCCCCATGCTTTCCCCCAATCTCCATAAAATTATGCCCTCTTGAGTTAGCCATTTTGGTCCTGGGAAAAATCTCTGGCTGTCCACTTAATCTGTGTCTTTTATCATCATGTTCATCTCCATCAAGTCACCTCTCATCCTCCTTTGCTCCGAAGAGAAAAGCCCGAGCTCACTCAGACTTTCCTCGTAAGTCATGCTGTCTGATCCAGGTAGCACCCTGATAATGACATGGTCCTGACTGAACAGCAGCAGGCATCCCAGTTTCTGCACTCCAATTCCCTGTCTGGTTAGCTGCCGCTGTTCTTCAAGACTCAGACTGCTGGTTATTGTCTGCTCATTCCTTTCATGGAAAGTCTGTATTTAAAGACCTCATGCTGACCACTCTGTGCTCAATCGTAGGAGTTTTATTTCTAGTGCTATGGCTAGTGATCTTGCCTTTGGACTTTGTTTGTGTCACCTTGTTTATTTCAACTCTGAGACTAAGTGTATGCTAGACCTTACTCTGCACCTGGGTTCACCAGCATCTATAGCTCTCTTGTTCCAGGTAAATCTCTTCTGCACCCTCTCGACAGCTTCCACAGCCTTCCTATAACAAGGTGACCAGAACTGAACACAATATTCCAAATCTGGTGTAACCAGAGTTTTATGGAGCTGCAATATTACCTCATGGCTTTTGAACTCAACCGCCTAATAATGAAGGTCTGCACACCCTGTGCCTACTAAGTTGTGCATCAACTTTGAGGGATCAATGGTCGTGGAGCCCAAGATCCCTTAGTTCCTTGGATGAGGACGTCCCAGGAACACTCCGCTCTACACTCGAGCCCGCTATGCTGGGGCGTCACCTGCCCTCCTGCAGACTGTGTGTGTGCCAAGAGGTTTCAGAAAAGGATGCAGTGATCTATTGCCAAGGTTATTCTGGAATAACACAGAACTTTGTGTTCTATTGGCTGTTCCGTAGAACACGTGCCGAGGTGAGCATTGAGGAGACAGCAACTAAATGAAAGATACACTCCGATACAGCAGGAATGCAGAGCCATTCAGCACAGAATCTGTACTTCACTGGAATTCAGAGGAATGAGGGGGATCTCACTGAAACTTATTGAATATTGAGAGGTCTGAATAGAGTGGATGTGGAGAGGATGTTTCCTTTACTGGTCTAGAAGCAGAGGGCAAAGCCTCAGAATTGAGGGATGTCCATATAGAACAGGGATGAGGAGGAATTTCTATTTATTGAAACAGATGGCTGTGGCAGCCTTCATTGGGAATATTTGAAGCGGAGGTTGATAGGTTCAGAACTAGTCAGGGTGTCAAAGGTCACAAGCAGAAGGCAGAAGAGTGGGTTTGAGAGAAATAGTAAATCAGCCATGATGGAATGGTGGCACAGACTCAATGGGCCAAATGGCTTAATTCCGTTTCTTTATCTTATAGTCTATAGAAACAGGTCAAGTAGTCCATGTTGACCAAGGATCCCCATCTGAGTAGGTCCCATTTGCCTACTTATCCTAAACAGATGGACAACACCAGGACAGACTGAAAAGATCAGGATGTTGGGGGCTGGAGGCAAGCAATGGGCTGGTGTATACTCATCTCTGCACTGAACAGAGGCTGTGGCCTACAAATAGAGGGCTCCTGGATCGGCTGCAGTGATGACCTAACTTCACGGCTGTGAACTCAACTTTGTGAACTCCAGTTGTTTCTCTTGCTATTGTTGTTTGCACGATTTGTTTTTTTCCCTGCACATTGGGTGTTTGATGTTCTTTTTTTATGGGTTCTATTGTGTTTAGTGGCTGCCTGTAAGAAGGCAATTCTGAAGCTTGTATATAGTATACGTACTTTGATAATAAATGTATTTGAACTTTGAATCTTTCCTATCTATGTACTTAACAAAATGTGTCTGAACTGTTGCTATTGTACTAGCCTCAACTACTTTCTCTGGCAGATCATTGCATTTATTTTCCACCTTTTGTGTAAAAAACAATGCCCTTGAAGTTCCAACTAAACACAGTCAAAGAGTTGTGGGAAAGTACAGCACAGAAACAGGCCCTTCAACACACCTAGTCCATGCTTAAACCATCTAAACCCATAGCCCGCCATTCCCCTACCATCCATGTACCTATCCAAATCTTGCTTAAACATTGAAATCAAGCTCGCATGTACCAGTTGTGCGGGCAGCTCATTCCACACTGTCACAACCCTCTGATTGAAGAAATTTCCCCTCATGTTCCCCTTAAACTTTTCACCTTTCACCCTTAACCCATGACCTCTGGTTGTGGTCCTACCCAACCTTAGGGAAAAAAATCTGCTTGCATTTCCCATATCTATACTTCTTATAATTTTGTATACCTCTATCAAATCTCCTCTCAATCTTCTACGTTCTAAGGAATAAACTTCTAACCTCGTCAATCTTTCCTTATAACTCAGGTCCTCCAGACCTGGCAATATCCTTGTAAATTTTCTCTGTATTTTTTTGACCTTTTTTTACATTTTTCCTGTAGGCAAGTGACCAAAACTGCACACAATACTCCAAATTAGGCCTCACCAATGTCTTATACAACTTCAACATAACATCCCATCTCCTGTACTCAGTATTTTGATTTATGAAGGCAATGTGCCAGAAGCTTTCTTCATGACCCTGTCTACCTGTGGTGTCACTTTCAACAGATTAGGGGTCTGTATTCCCAGATCCCTTTGTTCTACCACGCTCTTCAGTGCCCTACTGTTCACTCTGTATGTCCTACCCTGGTTGATTCTACCAAACAGCAACATTTCAAACTTGTCTGCATTAAATTCCAGCTGCCGTTTTTCAGCCCATTTTTACAGCTGGTCCAGATCCTGCTGCAAGCCATACTTACCATCACTGACTTAAATGCACAATTCCCCTCATTTTCACTAGGGGAAGCATCCTCTTTGTGCCCCCTCTGTCAAACCTTTCATGTTTCCTGTGCCTCTGGGCAGAACTGAGACGCAGATAGAATTGCTTCACAGCGCAGAGACCCGGGTGCATTCCGTGTTGTGTGGAGTCTGGCGTGTTTTCCCGTGGCCAGATGGGTTTAATCTGGGACATGCTGTTTCTTCCCCCCATCGCAAAGGTATGTAGGTTGTTGTGTTACTTGGCCCCCGTAACTTGTCTCTGGTGTGCTGACCAAGATGATATTAAGAAATGTGGAGGGCCAAGCTGTGCAGCAGAGGCGAAGAGTCTACAGAAGGACTGGGTCAGGCTGGGAGACTGGACGAAGAAGTGACAGATGGAAAGGTGAATCTGTGGAATTCATTGCTGCAGGAGGCTGTGAATGCCTACTCATTGGGTATATTTAAGGCAGATGTTGATAGATTCTTGATTAGCCAGGGCATGAAGGGTTATGAGCAAAAGGCAGCAGACTGGAGCTAAAAGGAAAAATGGATCAGCCACAATGAAATGGTGGAACAGACTCAGTGGGCCAAATGGCTAATTCTGCTTCCGTATCTCATGGTCTTATGGAATACAGTGTAGGGAAGTATGGGGACTTTGGTCAGAAGAATAAAGGTATAGACTATTGGGGAGAGAATTCAAAAATTAGAGTGCTCTCTTCAGGATAACTTGTAAAAGCAAGGATAGACTGTTAAGGTTTTATCAGGCATTGGTCAGGCTATTGTGAGCAACTTTGGCCCCATATCTAAGAAAGGATGTGCTGGCCTGGGAGAGAGTCCAGAGGTGGTTCAGAAAAAATTATCCCAGGAATGAAAGGGTTAACATATGATGTCGCAAAATCAACTGTTTATTTCCTTCCACAGATGCTGCCTGAACTGTTGAGTTCCTACAGCATTTTGTGTATAAGACCTCAGCTATGCCAGCCTTTTCATTAGCTGCATAGGGAAGTCCATGCTCCAAGCCTTCCTTGGTAATGCTACCCAACTCTTCCTATGATACATCAACAACTGCACTAGTGCTACTTCATACACCCATGCTGAGCTCGTCAATTCCACCAACTTTGCCTCCAGCTTCCACCCTGTCCTTAAGTACACTTGGTCCATTTCTAACACATCCTTCCCCTTTCTCAATCTCTCTGTCTCCATCTCTGGAGACAAACTGTCAACTGACATCTTTTATAGACCTATTGATTCCCAAGGCAACCTTAACTATACCTCTTCTGGTCAAGATGGCACCAGCAAATGTTTCTGAAATAGTCCAAGCCTGCAATTTAATGTTTGGAGATCGACTGAGTGATCTAGCACTCTGCTGTCTGTCTCCCAGAACATTCCAGGAGACGAGTACAGATCTCCTAGCAAAGCTTAGAGATTGGGCATGAGCCCATGATCAATTCCGTTTAGCCAAATAAAGCATCCATTAATTACTGGTTAAAGCACCAAAGAGGATTGAAACATCAGGGTGAGAGCAAGGGTTCAGGGCAGACTTGCTGCCTCTCGCCGTGCTGTGATGGATCTTCGCTGGATAAGGTGTCTGTGTGCGATTGCCTATCACTCACTGTTGTTGGATAAGGTGTTTGTGAGTGACCACTAATCTCCCTTGCTGTTCTGCCTCTGTGTTTGAGTGACTTCCCTCTCCCTTGAAGATGTCAGAGGATATTACTGAAGTTTTGCAATTTATACACTGGACTAAATCCTTTTTTTGGTTTTATGTCTTTTATATTTTTTTCTTGTTACCACCTGAGCAATTTAATTTTGGAGGTGGGGTGGTTGGGGTTTGATGTTCTTGCAGTTTTTGTTTTTCACCAGATTTGTTTTTCTGTGTAATGGGGGTGATTTAAATTTGGGGTGATTTGTAAGTTTTTTTTGTGTGAGGGTGTGGGGGGGCTGATGTTTTTCTTTGAATGACTCCATGACTTTCTTTGTTTCGTGGCTATCTGGAGAAGATGAATCTCAGAGTTGTATACTGCATACATACTTCGATAATAAATGAACCTTTGAACTTCTGAACCTTCTTTTTCTCTGCTGTCTCCTGTCAAGACGCTATTCCCTTTTGTCAGTACTTTCATTTCCACTGCACTTGTTGAATCAACAGTAAGAAAAGCAAATGCAAAGTTAGCATTCATTTCAAGAGGACTGGAATGTAAGAGCAACTATATAATGCTGAGACTTTAAAAGGCATTGGTCAGACTGCACTTGGAGTACTGTGAGCACTTTTGGACCCATTATCTAAGAAAAGATGTGCTGGCATTGGAGAGGGTCCAGAGAAGATTCACAAGAATTGTTCCAGGAATGAAAGGGTTAACATATGATGTTGATGTCAACTGGTTATCAACTGTTTATTTCCCTTCATAGATGCTGCCTGACCTGTTGAGTTCCTCCAGCACTGTGTGTGTGTGTGTGTGTGTGTGTGTGTGTGTGTGTGTGTGTGTGTGTGTGTGTGTGTGTGTGTGTGTGTGTGTGTGTGTGTGTGTGTGTGTTGTTGCTCAAGACTTCCAGCATCTGCAGGATCTCTTGTTGTCAGTGAACAATCCCTACATCAGTCCTTGCACCTTTCTAGTACTCACCATGCCATGGTTAATCCACTGTGGTATAAAGTTGTCCAATATTTTCGGGTAAACCAGTTCTCGATCATACAGGTACAGAGCCCAGAACATCGTCACAACCAACTGCAGCAAAACAAGAAAAAAGAACAAAATAACGTATTGCCAACAAGTCACTGTTTCACCCTTGTTGCAATTACAATGGGAAACATAAGCTGGCATTCAAAGTTCAAAGTAAATTTGTTATCAAAGTACACATATGTCACCATATACTATCCTGAGACTGATTTCTTTGTGGCCATTCACAGTAAATACAAGACGCACACTGGAATTGATGAAAGACCGCACACAACAAGACAGACAAACACCAATGTGCAAAAGATGTGCATATCTTAGAAAGGATGTATTGCCATTGGAGAGAGTCCAGAGGAAGTTCACAAGGATGATTCCAGGAATGAAGGGATTAATATATGACAACACGAGTGAATCTGCAGATGCTGGAAATAAATTTAAAAAACACAGAAAGCTGATGAAGGAGTCCTGATGAAGGGTTTCGGCCTGAAACGTCATCACTACCTCCTCCCATAGATGCTGTCTGCCTGCTAAGTTCTGCCAGCTTTTTGTGTTTTTTTTAAATTTTTGGATTAATATATGAGGAGTGATTGGAAATTTGGGTCCGTGCCCTCTGGAATTTAAAAGAATGTGTGGGGATATCATTGAAGCCTACTGAATGTTGAAAGGGCTAGATTGGGGGATGTGGAGAGGATGTTTCCTATGGCGGGGGTATCCAGAACTAGAGGTCACAGCCTCAAAACTGAGGGGTGGTCCTTTAGGACAGAGGTAAGGAGGAATATTTTTAGCCAGAGAGTAGTGAACCTGTGGAATGTTCTGCCACAGACTGTGGTGGAGGTGAAGTCCGTGCATACCTTTAAGGCAGAAGTTGATCATTTCCTGATCGGTCAGGGCATCAAAGGATATGGCATGAAGCCAGATGTATGGGGTTGAATGGGATTCAGGATCAGCCATGATGGAATGGCGGAGCAGACTCGATGAGCTGAATGGTCAAATTCTGTCCTTCGTCTTATGGTCTAGGACAGAACTTTGAAGAAACATACCGTTACTGAGGCAGCTGACTTTACGCACTTAAGCACCTGGGTGTCAACATCTCTGAGGATCTATCCTGGGCCCAACATTTTGATGCAATTACAAAGAGTTTGAAGAGATTTGATTGTGTGGCTAGCCACAGCTCAATTATCATCTATAAATTTGCCAATGATACAACTATTGTTGGTAGAATTTCAGGTGGTGATGAGGAGGTATATCGAAGTCTGATAGATCTGCTGGATGAGTGCTGTTGCATCAACCTTGCACTCAATGTCAGTACGAGCAAGGAATTGATGGTGGACTTCAGGAAACGGAAGTCGAGGAAACACACGCCAGTCCTCACTGAGGGATCAGCAGTGAAAGGGGAGAACAGTTTCAAATCCCTGTGTGTCAACATATCTGGGAGCAACATATTAATGCAATTCAAAGAAGGCACACCAGTCTTCCATTCTCCTAATGAAACTTCTATTTCATAGGAGTTTGTGGAGATTTGATACATTACCAAAGATGAGCAAATTTCTACAGATGTACCAGAGAGAACATTCCTCCAGGTTGCACCATCATCTGCTAAGCATACTGCACAGTTCGAGAAAAAGCTGCAGAAAGGTTTCTTAGCCAGCTCCAACATGGGCACCAACTAGCATCGGGACACGTTCAAAAGACCATGCCTCAAAAAGACAGCATCCATCATTAACGACTCTCAACAAACAATTTTGTAAATATATCTTTCTTATTATAATTTGTAGTACATTGTATGTACTGCACTGTACTGCTGCCATAGAATAACAAGATTTGAGACATATATAATACTGTGCAAATGTCTTAGACATATAGCTAGGGCAGCTAAGACTTTTGCATTTTAGTATATTTGTCAACATGGAGCAGAGAGCGAGTTTGTAAATCTGGTGGGAGCAAAGAAAGTTGGGAATGTTGAGGGTGGAACCCCATGGGAGGGGTGTGGGACAAGTGGCAGAGAAGGCATGCCATGGACAAGGAGGTGGTGTGAGTGCAGATATGCCCAGCCCTAAGACACCAGGCAAGGTCATTTGATTCCAAACAATTGGTTTATTGATCATTACAGAATGATCAATGGTGCTTCTGGCTTCCTACCCCCACCCTTCCCCTTTTCCCAACCATGAATCCCCCCCCCCCCCCCACCAACGCCCTTCCCGCTCTCAGTCCGCAATAGAGACTCATATCAGTATCAGATCTATCATCACTCACATGGAAGTGATTTTTTGCAGCAATGTACAGTGCAATGCATAAAATTACTGCACGGCTGTACAAAAGTCTCAGGAACCCTAGAAATACAGCATGTGCTTAAGACATTTGCACAGTTCTGTATCATTGATAATAAACCTGATTCTGATTTTGACTATAAAGTATTTGAATTAATAATAAAACCATAAAATAACTTCTGATCCCTTTCAGGCTGATACCCACCCCCTTCTCTGCTTCCCCACCCTTACACATTCTTCCAAAGCCGTCTTTTGGTGGTAATGATGACCTACCCTCATTTCATTCCTACCATGAGGGAGGAGGTACAGAAGCTAAAGACACACATGGAACTTCCTGGGAACAACTTTTTCCCCTCTGCTGTCAGATTTCTGAATATTCAATGAATCCATAAACACAACCTCATACATATATATAACTAATAAAGTGGCCACATATAGAGTGTATGTCCATGATCCTATGTTGCTGTAGCCCATCCACTTCAAAGTTTGATGTATTGTACATTCAGAGATGCTCTTCTGCACACCACTGTTGTAACGTGTGGTTATTTGAGTTACTGTCACCTTCCTGTCAGCTTGAACCAGTCTAGTCATATTCCAATGACCCCTCTAATTAACAAGGCTCTTTCACCTACAAAACTGCTGCTAACAGAATGTTTCCTGTACTTCACACTGTTCTCTGTACTCTGGAGATTGTTGTGCATGAAAATCCCAGGAGATCAGCAGTTTCTGAGTTACTCAAACCACCCCATCTGGCACCAACAATCATTCCACAGTCAAAGTTATTTAGATCACATTTCTTCCCCATTCTGATGTTTGGTCTGAACAATAGCTGAACCTCTTGACCATGTCTGCTCTTTTATGCATTGAATTGCTGTCACATGACCAGCTGATTGCATATTTGCATTAACAAGCAGGTGTGTATGTGTGTGTGTGTGTGTGTGTGTGTGTGTGTATATATAGATAGATAGATAGATAGATAGATTGATACATAGCTCTTTGAAATTTATAGATTTTTGCAACCTTATTGCATTGTACTGCTGCCACAAATGAAGTTTGAATAGATTAGGGTTTTTTTCCCTGGAGTGTAGGAGAATGTGGGGAGATTTGACAGAGGTATACAAAATTATGGGGGTATAGATAGGATAAATGCAAGCAGGCTTTTTCCACTGAGGTTGGGTAAGACTTGAACTAGAAGTCATGGGTTAAGGGTGAAAAGTGAAATGTTTAAGAGGAACTTCCTGGGGAGCTTCTTCACTCAGAGAGTGGTCCGACTGTGGAATGAGCTGCCAGCTGAAGTGATGGATGGAGGCTTGATTTCAACATTTAAGAAATGTTTAGATAAGTACGTGGATGGGAGGGATATGGAGGGCTGGGGTCAATGGGAGTAGGCAAAATATTAGTTCTGAACTGATGAGTTGAGACAAAGAGCCTGTTTCCGTTCTTTAGCTCCCTGTGATTCTCTGCTGAATATTCTGTTACTAAGTTAATGACATGGCACAACATATTGAGGTAATATCAACTCCATTAAACTTAATAGCTTCATGCGGCAGTTAGCATTCATGAGCCGCCAATGAGTGCAGACACACCACAATACTCTCCCGCAAGATATTGCTTCACCACCCACTCCCAAAGGAGCATTAATGTCCTGATGCAGTCATCTAATATAAGCTGCGTTGTAGAGTTTTGCAGACAATCAGAAATAAAGAGGATTTCTGTGGTTTCCATAAGGAGCCAAGGGAAGAAGCAAAGAGGAACGTAACAGGGGAAACAGCCCTTCAACCCATTGAGTCCATTGTAATCCTATCCCAATCTATGCTAGCAGATTGCCATTAATTCCCTGTGTAGCTGAGTGTAGGTTGGTGTGGGAAGTGGGAGTTGATGGAAATAAAGTCATTCAGCATAGAATTAGTAAAAATGGGTGGTCATTGGTCAGCATGGGCTTGATGGGATGAATGGCCTGTTTCTGATCTCTAGATCTCTCAGAATCACAGGAGTATATCGGACTGAAACAGGCCATTTGGCTAAATCGGTCTATTCTGACCTGGATACCCTATCCAAGCTGAACCCATTTGTCAGTGTTTGGCTGGAAACCTTCTAATCATTTTCAATCCATGTACTTGCCCAACTGCCTTGTAAAAATTGTTATTGTACCTGCCTTGACCACTTCCTCTGGATGCTCATTCCACATATGTAGATACCTCCTTTTGTTTAAAAGAAAGGTGGCCCTCAACTTCCTCTTAAATCTCCCTCTTCTCACCTGAAACCTCTAGTTCCATCTCTGAACTGTTCCCATAATCTATGGACTCAATTTTAAGGACTCTTCATCTCATGTTCATGATAGTTATTGCCTATTTATTATTGATTTTTTCTCTTTCTTTTTGTATTTGCAGTTTGCTGGTTTTTTTTGTATATTGGTTGTTTATCCGTCATATTGGGTGTGGTCTTTCATTGATTGCTTTGTGTTTTTCATATTTACTGTGAATGCCTGCAAGAAAGTGAATCCCAGGGTTGCATATATGTACATGATAATATATTTACTTTGAACTTTGATCCTCAAGACCTGGGAAGAAGACTCTCTCTATCAAAAATTGAAGAAGCATACAGAGAAATGTGTTGCTTGTCACCATGTTTCTGTAATGCTGAATATTCTACCAGCCACCTACCCTAGAGTCAATTTACAGTGGCCAATTAACCCACCGACCACTACATTTTTGCGATGCGGAAGGAGGTAGGAACAACTGGAGCAAGCCCGCACACACACACACACAGCAAGAACACGCAAACTCCACACAGACAGTACCCAAGATGCAGGTCACTAAAGCTATAAGGCAGAGGCTGTTCCACTGTGCCACTGCATCAGGCTTGAGACACAGGAGACCACCTGCTCTACTTGCTGAGTTCCTCCAGCAGATTGATAGTCACTCCAGATTCCAAGTGTGGTCTAAACAAAGTTCAAAAGTTTGAAGTAAATTTATTATCAAAGAACATATATGTCACCGTATACTACTCTGAGATTCATTTTTTGCAGGCATTCACAGTAAACACAAAGAAACACAATTGAATCAATGAAAAACTGCTCATGGCAAAGATGGAGAAACAAAGTCACTTACATCACAGTTCTGAAGTTTGGCCTGAACAACAACTGAACTCCTTGACCATGTCTGCATGCTTTGGGTTGCTGCCACATGATTGACTGATCAGATATTTGCTATAATGAGCAGGTGTACAGGTGTACCTAATAAAGTTGCCATTGAGTGTATGTGTTCATTCAATGATCTTGGAGCCAAGACATTAGTGTTTATAACAGGCAACATCAAGGGTATTAAATCAAAACATTCACCAGTCGGTACTTCAGTGACGTGCACCCCTAATTGCACGTGTTACTTTTCGTAACTTCAAAACATTAAACTAATTCAAAGGAAGACACAGGAGTCTAAAATGTGAGACTAACTTTGTGTTTACTTCAAGCGAGGCATGCACATATCATATGGTAGCATGATGGTGTATGTAATTCACACATTTTTGCATAAAACCATAATGAATTATTTAAACAAACCAAGAATGCTTAATCTAACAATATGTATACAAAATTATTCAAATATTTCTAAAATATTAAATACACAACATTCCTCCCCACATAGCTATAAGCTACACTCAATAGAATGATTAATAAGAGAATATTCCAGTGAACTAAATACATCTTCCCAAGATCAGAGTGCACATCCTCTAAAAAAGGAAAAGAAAAAGAAAGGCAAGAAGTTGCAAAGGACAAAAAGTGTCCAGTGCTGTCTGAATGACTTCCTGCAGAGGAAGGCCCCAGAAGCTGTAACTGAATTGAATTAAATTGAATTGACTTTACTTCCTTCTTACACAAGGAGTAAAAATCTTTACGTTACGTCTCCATCTAAATGTGCAATGTGCAATTTATAGTAATTTATAATAAATAGTGTATGCACAACAATATAACATAGAAATACAGTTGTGTCAGCATGAATTAATCATTCTGATGGCCTGGTGGAAGGAGCTGTCCTGGAGCCTGTTGGTCCTGGCTTTTATGCTGTGGTGCCGTTTCCCGGACGGTAGCAGCTGGAACAGTTTGTGGTTAGGGTGACTCAGGTCCCCAATGATCCTTTGGACCTTTTTTGCACGCCTGTGTTTGTAAACGTTCTGAATAGTGGGAAGTTCACATCTATAGATATGCTGAGCTGTCTGCACCACTCTCTGCAGAGTCCTGTGATTGAGGGAAGTACTGTTCCCATACCAGGCAGTGATGTAGCCAGTCAGGATGCTCTCAATTGTGCCTCTGTAGAAACCTCTTAGGATTTGAGGGCCCACACCAAACCTCTTCAATCGTCTGAAGTGCAAGAGGCACTGTTGTGCTTTTTTCACCACACAGCCGTTACGTACAGACCATGTGAGATCCTCGGTGGTGTTTATGCCAAGGAACTTAAAGCTGTTCACCCTCTCAATCCCAGATCCATTGATGTCAAAAGAGGTTAGCCTGTCTCCATTCCTCCTGTAGTCCACAACCAGCTCCTTTGTTTTTGCGACATTGAGGGAGAGATTGTTTTCTTGACGTCACTTTGCTTTCACCCATAAGTCTCACCTGCCAAGCAGAGTGATTTCCCTTACCACTGTTATGTTTTGTAACATCAAAACATTAAACTAATTCAACAGAAGACACAGGAGTCCGAAATGTGAGTCTAACTTCAGGTTTGACTTTAAGTGAAGCATGCACATATCACACAGTAGTGTCACGACAAGTACAATTTATGCATTTTTCATATAACCACAATGAATTATCTAAGCAACAAAGAATGCTTAATCAACCAATATATATACAAGATAACTCAAATCTCACTGGAACATTAAATACTCATCAGACCAGAGTCTTATCTTTATCTATCAGAAAATTCTTTTCTCTTTCCAACATTACAAAGTATTTACAGAAATATGCTTCACATGGTGCTTCTTTATCTCATCCATCAGCATCTTCTATTCCATTCCATCTTTTGTGTATATTCCTTGAAGACAAGTCATCTCCCAAGCTCCGCACTTTAACAATTCTCTGAGTTACTGATTGGACTTGAGCTGATCTTATATTCATGGGTCTTTTATGACTCTTTGTTCTGATCTTGACCACAAGTAGAAACATCTTTCTATTTTCTATGTTAAACTTACCAAATCATTTCATAATCATAAAGGCCTGGCCACATGCAATACGCTAGCAGCTGTACTTCAAAAGAGGTAACTTCATTGTTAAGAGTTTTGGCCAAATATGAGCTCATTTTCTTTATCTTCAATAGTACAGACCATAAGACCACAAGGTATAGGAGTAGAATTAGACTAATTGGCCCATCGAGCCTGCTCTGCCATTTCATCATGGCTCTCAGCCCCAATCTCCGACCTTCTACTATTTCCCTCTCAGCCCCAGCCTCCTACCTTCTCTGCATAATCCTTTATGCCCTGACCAATCAAGAATCTATCAACCTCTGCTTTAAATATAGCCAATGACTTGGCTTCCACATCCACCTATGGCAATGAATTACACAGATTCACCACTCAGTGGTAAAAAAGTTTCTCCTCATCTCTGTTCTAAATGGATGCCTCTCTATTCTGAGGCTGTGTCCTCTGTTCTTAGACCTATGGAAGAGAGTTTAAATCCAACGTTAATCTGTTCATTGGACCACTGAAACTTAGGTTGCAATGTTCATTGAGATCCTATGCGATCTGAACAAAGTATTGATTCTCTGTGATTGTCCACCCAGGCCAGATTTTAAATGCAGTATTGAAAATGTGGCGTGTGTGGACAATTATAGAGAGTCATTGAGCACTACAGCACAGGAATATACCCTTTGGCCCATCTAATACATGCTGGAATGTTATTCTGCCTGGACCCATCAATGCACAACTGGTCCATAGCTCCCTATACTCCTCCCGTCCATGCACTTATCCAAACTTCCCTTAAATGTTGAAGTCAAATCTGTATCCACAACTTCCACTGGAAGCTCGTTCTACATTTATACCACCCTTTGAATGAAGAAGTTCCCTTTATGTTCTCTCATGTTAACCTATGACTTTTAGTTCTAGACTCATCCAAGCTCAGTAGAAAAATCTTGCTTGTATTACCCTATCTATACTCTTCATCAGGCCTGCTATGGAAACACCAATGCCCAAGAACTGAAAAGCCTGAAAAGTAATGGATACAGCCCAGTCCATCATAGGAAAAGTCCTCCACCCCCATTCCCATCAAGCACATTTACAATAAGCGCTGCCACAAGAAAGCAGCATTCATCATCAAGTACCCCAACCATCCATGCCAAGCTGTCTTCTCTCTGCTGCCATCGGGAAGAAGGTACAGGGGCCTAATTGGGTCCACACCACCACATTCAAGAACAGTGATTATCCTTCAACTATCAGGCTCCCGAAACAGCACGGGCAACTTCACTCACCTCAGTTCTGAAGTGATCACTGACCACAACTTATGGACTCACTTTCAAGGACTTTACGTCTCATGCTGTCTGTAACACTTATTTACTTATTTATTATTACTTTGTATTTGCAGCTTGTCTTCTTTTGCATATAGGTTGCTTGTCAGTCTTTGCTTGTGTGTAGTTTTTATTGATGCCATTGTGTTTCTTTGTTCTACTGCAAATACTTCTAGAAAATGAATCTCAGGGTAGTATACGGTGACTTTGATAATAAACTTATTTCAAACTTTGAACTTATTGCTACCATACTCCAGGGAAGAAAGTCCTAATATATTCAACCAGTCCATATAACTCAGATTCTTATGTCCTTGTAATATATGATATGTAATATATGAGTTTAGTCAGCTGCCTCAACAAAGACACGCTTCTTCGATGTCCTGCGCACAATACTCCAAATCTGGTCTCACAAATGCCTTATGCAACTTCAGCATAATACCTCAACACCTGTACATAATACTCTGTTTTATGAAAGCCAGTTTTCCAAAACCTCTTTTTATTACCCTATTTACCGGTGACACCACTTTCAAGGAGTTATAGATCTGTATTCCCAGATCCCTCTGTTCCACTTCATTCCTCAGTACTCAACCATTCATTGTATATATCTAAACAACACCACACAAAATGCTGGTAGAACACAGCAGGCTAGGCCTAGCCTGCTGTGTTCTACCAGCATTTTGTGTGCTGTTGTTTGAATTTCCAGCATCTGCAGATTTCCTCGTGTTTGCATTGTATATATCTACCCTGCATGGCCATCCCAAAGTGCAACATCTCGCATTCGTCTGCATTAAATTCCATCTGCCATTTGTTAGCCCATTTTTCCAGCTGGTCAAGTTTCTGCTGCAAACTCTGATAGTCTTTCTCGTTGTGTAATACATCCCCAAACTTGGTGTTGTCTGCAAATGTGCTGATCCATTTTTCAGCATTATAATCCAGATAACCGATATCGACCACTTACCACACCAACAGGAAATGCCAGGACAGCCATGAGCCAATCCCGAAGGGAGATCAACTTCCTCAGTTGTCTCTGTTGTTCTTGGTCATCAGAGCCTTGGGTCAGGAGGCTGGACAGATCCGTTAGGACGCTGATCCCAAAGAATACAGTTTGGATAACCTGTTCAACAAAGCACAAAGAGGATCAAACTCTTAGAACATTTACTCCTTTATATTAGGGCTTGGTATCGACAATATTGGATTCTTCAATAAAGCTAATGTTCTAAATGTAGAAAACAATGCTGGAGAGATAGTAACGGAGGACTTGGAACAGAATAAATACTTTGCATTCGTCTTGACTGTAGCAGACATTAGCAGTATGGTGGAAGTCCCAGGTGTCGGGGCATGAAGTGTGTGAAGTTACCATTACTAGAGAGAAGGTTCTTCAGAAACTGAAAGGTTTAAAGTTAGGTAAGTCACCTGAACCAGATGATGTATACCCCAGGGTTCTGGAAGAGGTGGCTGAAGAGACTGTGGAGGCATTCTCAGAGAAGACATTGTGATCTGTCAAGCTTTAATGCTGGAGTGGATCATGGAGACTGAAAAACTGCAAATGTCACTCAATTCTTCAAGAAGGGAGAGAGGCAGAAGAAAGTAAACTAAAGGCCAGATATTCTGATCTCAGTGTTGAGAAGATGCTGGAGTTGATTATCAAGTATGAGGTGTCTGGCTATTTGGAGGCCTTGTAAATTCTCTCTGTACTCTTTCAATCTTATTTACATCTTTCCTGTAGGTAGGTGACCAAAACTGCACATAAAACTCCATATGACGCCTCGTGAATACAACTTCAAATGTCCATTAGACCCTGAGACATAGAGCAGAACTGGGCTATTAGGCCTATCAAGTCTAGTCCACCATTGTATCATGGCTGATTTATTATCCCACCCAATCTCACTCTTCTGCCTTCTACGTATAAGTATTGATGCCCTGACTAGTCAAAGTCAATTTAACATTAAATTATGCATATGTCACCATATATTAACCTGAGATTGATGTTCTTGCAGGCATTTACAGCAAAATAAAGAAATGCATTAGAACTTATGAAAACTATATGTAAAGAAAAACTGATAAACAACCAATGTGTACAGGAAGACAAATTGTGCAAATAAAAAAATGAAAAATGATACTGAGAACATAAGTTGTAGAGTCCTTGAAAGTGAGTCTGTAGATTGTGGAATCAGCTGAGTTAAGATGTGTGAAGTTATCCACACTGGTTCAGGAGACTGATGGTTGTAGGGTAAGAGCTGTTCCTGAATCTGGTGGTGTAGGACTTAAGGTTCCTGTGCTTCTTAACTGATGGTAGCATCTGCTTAGCCCCCCTCCATCTCCAATCCGGGTCACATGAAGCCATGAGAGCAGCTGGTGAATGTCACAAGTCCTGGTTATGTAACCACTGATGCCAGGCAGCCAATCTCTGAAGAGTATTGATAATGGTTGGGGTTACCCATCTTGTAAAGGTATTGTTCTGAAGAAGGCAATAGCAAACTACTTCTGTAGAAAAAGCTGCCAAGAGCATTTATAGTCATGGAAAGACCATGATCACCTACATCATACAACACGGCACATGATAAATGATGAATGATTGCATTCGATTGAAAAATAAGCAAAGGTAACTCTCCAAAAAGGGAAGGCAACGGAAAGCAGGAAACTATGGGCTAGTCATTGGAAAAAAGCTAGAAGCTGTTACTAAGAATGTCATTTCCGAACATCATTGAAGTAATCAGGAAAAGTCAATGTGGCTTTCTGAATTGGGAAGTCATGCTTGACCTGTTTATTGAAATTCTTTGAAGAAGTCACATCTGCTACGGATAAAGGGGGGCTGGTGTATTACTATTCTTAGATCCACAGAGGACATTCAGTTCAGTGTGGCATCAAAAATGATTGCAGAATGGAAAACCTCATAATATCATACAAGATATTAAGCCTGATTCTGATACAACATCTTGGTGTAGTTAGTTATTGACTGATTAACCGGAAATATAGTGGGCATGAATGAGTCTTTTCCTAGTTATAACAAGTGGGGCCCCAGAGTGTTTGAAGGGAAAGTAGGGAACAGATCTCTGGTGAACCATAAGAATGTCCAAACACTAAGATTGAAAGACTATTACTGGATGTATGGTAAGTTCTTCAGCTCATCTTCTCCCCAAATCTGTTCAAATACATATTTTATCAATAATAAAAATAAGAAACTATCAAAGCCAATAGTTCTTCTCCACATTTTTTGATGAATGAAAATACACATTACATTCTCCAACTTAACTACCAAAACAATCAGTGAGTAAACATAATAAGTATACATTCATAGCTTATAAGAATGTCAAATGCTCACCTAGTATGATAAGATGGACTCTTGACTTCACAATCTACCTTGTTCTGACCTTGCACCTCATTGTCTAGCTGCACTGCACTTTTTCTGTAACTGTAACACTTCAATTAGCATTCAAGGTTCAAGATTCAAAGTATTTTTATTATCAAATAATGTATAAATTATACAGCCTTGAGATCTGTCTGCTTATAGGTAGACACAAAACAAGAAACCCAAAAGAACTCAGTTAAAAAATGAAAGACCATAACCACTGCACTGAGAAAGAGGGGAAAAAACGCACACGTAAACCAGATTTGAGTCCTTAGATCCACTCCTGGATCTAAGCCCAAGACTTAGATTTCCTTGGAAATCTAAGGATTTCCTTGGATTGCCTTGGATTGCGTTGCCTTGGATTTCCAGCATCTGCAGATTTTCTCTGATTTGTCCCACAATGTTGTGCCAACCTTGATGCCAAGTAATACTAAATGCCCTCACAAGACAAAGAAGAGGGTTATTGAGAAGTTATACCGTTCACACCCTCCTTTATACTGCTGGTACAGCAGTGGAAACTGCAAGCAGTTTCAAACTCCTGACTTTCCACATCATACACATCCTGTCATGGTCCTAGAACACATCCACCACAATCAAGACCAGAACTTTCTGAGGAGGCTGAAGAGAGCTGGACTTTGCACTTTCATACTCAGGACATCCACCAGATGAGAAGTAGAGGGCATCCTAACAAACTGTATCACTGAGACTAGAAAATCTACAGATGCTGGAAATCTAATCAACACACACAAAATGCTGGAGGAACTCAGCAGGCCAGGAAGCATCTATGGAAAAGAGTAAACTGTCGATGTTTCAAGCCGAGACCCTCTTCAGGGATGGAAAAAGGGATGAGATTTTTTTCCAGTCCTGATGAAGGTCTGGGCCTGAAACATTGACTGTTTAGTCTTTTCCATAGATGTTTCCTGGCCTGCTGAGTTCCTCCAGCATTTTGTGTGTGTTACTTAAACTGTGTCACTGCTTGGTATGGAAATTGCACTGTGGCAGACAGGAAGGCTCTGTAAAGGGTAGTCAACAGAACCCAACTCATCACTGACACCAGACTACCCTCTATCAAAGACCTATATGCAGAAATGTGCAAGAAAAGGGCTGGTAATATCATGAAGGATCCTATCCTTCTGGGAGGAGGCTACATAGCATCCATGTCAGAACCACCAGACTTACCTCACACATACATCACTACGTTATTATTTCCTGACAGTCTCCTTATGTACACTCTAGCATCAGTTTATGGGCAAACAATCAATCTATGCATGTACTGTATATAAGCTATCTTATGTATTTATATTTATTGTGTGCATGTGTTTTAGTATTATTATTGTGTTCTTTAACTTTTTTGTTATTTCATTGTCCTTACACCTATGTACAGGGAATTACATTAAACATATTCCTCCATTCCTTCTTATTCATGTGTCTATCTGAAACTCCACCACAAGTGAAAAGGATCTTGATCAGGATGAGGTTGAAATAGAGTGGGCCTGTGTGCTGGACAGTGTGGAGATTAAGGAAGAAGAAGTGCTGGATCTTCTTAAAAACATTAAGATTGCTAAATCCCCAGGGCCAGATATGCTACACCCCAGATTGTTGTGGGAATCGAGAGAAGAGATCGCAGGAGCATTAGCTATTATCTTTGAATCCTCTTTGGCTGCAGTGGAAGTGCCGGAGGACTGGAGAATGGCAAATGCAGTTCCCTTGTTTAAAAAAAGGAAATAGGGTGAAACCTGGGAACTATAGACCAGTGAGTCTTACGTCGGTGGTCTGCAAACTACTGGAAAGGATTCTTAAGGATAGGATCTACCAGTCTTTAGAGAAGTACAGTGTACTTATGGATAGTCAACAATGGCTTTGTGAAGGGAAGATCGTGCCTCACGAGCCTGATTGAGTTTTTTGAAGAGGTAACAAAAGAAATTGATGAGGGTAGGGCAGTGGATGTGGTCTACATGGGCTTTAGCAAAGCATTTGACAAGGTCCTTTATGAGAGACTTATCCAGAAAGTCATGAGGCATGGGATAAATGGAACCTTGGCTGTTTGGATAAAAAATTGGCTTAAAGGAAGAAAGCAGAGGGTAGTTGTAGAAGGAAAGTATTCTGCCTGGAGGTCAGTGACTAGTGGTGTGCCGCAGGGATCTGTCCTGGGACCCCTGCTATTTGTGATTTTTATAAATGACCTGGATGTAGAGGCGGAAAGATGGGTGAGTAAGTTTGTGGATGACACAAAGATTGGAGGAGTTGTGGATGGAGCTGTAGGTTGTCGAAGGTTACAAGAGGATATAGACAGGCTGCAGAGTTGGGCAGAAAAATGGCAGATGGAGTTCAATCCGGACAAGTGTGAGGTGATGCATTTTGAAATGACAAACCAGAAGACTGAGTACAGGATTAATGGTCAGTTACTTAAGAGTTTGGATGAACAAAGGGACTTTGGGGTTCAAATCCATACATCCCTCAAGGTCGCTGCGCAGGTTGATAGGGTAGTTAAGAAGGCCTATGGGATGCTAGGCTTCATAAACAGGGGGATTGAGTTCAAGAGCAGAGAGGTCATATTGCAACTCTACAAATCTCTGATGAGGCTGCACTTAGAGTATTGTGTTCAGTTCTGGTCACCTCATTATAGGAAGGATGTGGAAGCTATGGAGGGGGTGCAGAGGAGATTTACCAGGATGTTGCCTGGTTTGGAGAACAAATCATATGAAGTAAGGTTAGCAGAGCTGGGACTTTTCTCTTTGGAGCATAGAAGAATGAGAGGGGACTTGATAGAGGTGTACAAGATAATGAGAGGCATAGATAGGGTGGATAGTCAGTACCTGTTTCCCAGGGCACCAATAGCAAACACCAGAGGGCATATGTACAAAATTAAGGGAAGGAAGTTTAGGGGAGATATCAGGGGTAAGTTTTTTACACAGAGGATTGTGAGTGACTGGAATGACTTGCCAGGGATGGTGGTGGAGGCTAAAACATTAGGGGTATTTAAGAGCCTCTTGGACAGGCTCATGGATGAAAGAAAATTGGAGGGTTATGGGGTAGTGTGGGTTTAGTACTTTTTTTTAAGGATTATATGGGTCGGCACAACATGGAGGGCTGAAGGGCCTGTACTGTGCTGTAATGTTCTATGGTTCTATGGTTCACACTGTCTTCTTCCTCTCCTACCCCAAGTAACCCATACCAGACACATATCTCTCTCTGCTAAGCTCCACCACACTACCTTCTTTTCTCCCCTGGGGAAAGATACTGTCTATCCTATCTCATAAATTTAAAATGTCTATGCATTTTCAACTCTGCCACAGATGGTCCCAAGCCCAGTTGCGAAATGAGGAGGGTTGGGCATGGGGCTAGCAACTTCATTCAATAAAAGCCCAGAGCTACAGAAATGCCAACAGAAGTTCTAAAGACCTCATCCCTGTGAGAGGAAAAACACATCAAGAAGATGGGCTAAATGTAGGGACAACATGAAAGACTGGCCCAGGATGGAGGACTCTGTTGGCAGCCTATGCCCATTTGGGGTGATAGGCTTAAAACGAAGAAGAATGAGGTTTCCCCTCAGTCTCTGATGCTCCAGGGAGACAAACTTCCCAGATAGCTCATTCCCACTAATCCTTGCAGCATCCTGGTGGACCTCAATGCACAGGATCAGAAAGAGCTGTAGAGTGTTGTAAACTCAGCCGGCTCCATCATAGGCACTAGTCTCCCCACCATTGAAGACATCCTCAACAGACAATTTCTCAAAAAGGTGACATTCATCATGAGTGACTCCCATCATCCAGGACATGCCCTCTTCTTATTGCTACCATCACAGTTGAGGTATAGACCATAAGACCATAAAACATAGGAGCAGAATTAAGCCATTCAGTCTATCATGTCCGCTCCCCCATTCCATCATGGCTGATTCCAGATCCCATTCAACCTCATACACCTGCCCTTTTACCATATCCCTTGATGCCCCGACCAATCAGGAATCTATCAAATTCCGCTTTAAATATACCCACGAACTTGGACTCCATCGCAGTTTGCGGCAGAGTATTCCACAAATTCACCACTTTTTGCTTAAAAATAATTCCTCGTTACTTCTGTTCTAAAAGGTTGCCCCTTAATTTTGAGGCTGTGCCCTCTAATTCTGGATACCCCCCAGAGGAAACATTCTCTCCTGATCCAACTTACCTCGTCCTTTCAACATTCGGTAGGTTTCAATGTGATCCCCACGCATTGTTTTGAATTCCCGTGAGTACAGACCCAAAGCTGTCAAACCGTTTTGTTCCTGGAATCATCTTTGTGAACCTCATCTGGAGTCTCTCCAATGGCAATACATTCTTTCTGAGATAAGTGACCCAAAACTTTTGACAATATTCCAAGTGCGGCCAGACTAGTGTCTTATTAAGCTTCAGCATTATCTCCTTGTTTTTATATTCTATTTCCCTTGAAGTAAATGTCAACATGGCATTTGCCTTCTTTACCCCAGACTCAATCTGTGAATTAATCTTCTGGGAGTCTTGCATGTGGATTCCTAAGTCTTTCTGTACCTCTGATGTTTGAACCTTCTCTGCATTTATATAATAGTCTGCACTGTTGTTCCTTTTACCAAAATAAATTATCATAGATTTACCAACATCTGCCACTTTTGCACATTCTTCCAATTTGTCTAAATCCTGCTGTAATCAATTTCCTTCCTTGGCACTACCTATCTTAGTTTTATCCATAAACTTTGCCACAAAGCTATCAATTCCATTATCTAAATCACTGACGAACAATGTGTAAAGTAGCGGTCCCAATACTGACCCCTGAGGAACACCACTAGTCACCAGCAGCCAACCAGAAAAGGCCTCCTTTATTCCCACTTGCTGCCTCCTACCTGTCAGCCATTCCTCTAACCATGCCAGTATCTTTCCTGAAACACTATAGGATTTTATCTTGTTAAGCAGCCTCATGTGAGACACCTTATCCAATGCCTTCTGAAAATCTAAATAAATAACATCCGCTGCCTCTCCTTTGTCCACCCTATTTGTTACTTCCTTAAAGAATTCTAACAAATTTGTCAAGCAAGATTTCACTTTCCAGCAACCCTGCTGACTAACTTAATTTATCATCAGTCTCTAAGTACCTTGAAATTTCATCCTTAATCATGGACTTCAACACCTCCCCAACACTGAGATTAGGGTAACTGGTCTATAACGTCCTCTCTTTTGTCTTCCTCCCTTCTTAAAGAGTTGAGTAACATTTGCAATTCTCCAGTCCTCTGGGATCACAGATCATAAAATATAGGAGCAGAAGTAGGCCATTTGGCCTATTGAGTCTGCTCCACCATTTAATCATGGGCTGATCCAATTCTTCCAGTCATCCCCACTCCACTACCTTCTCCCCATGCCCTTTGATGCCCTATCTAATCAAGAACCTATCTATCTCTGACCATGCCAGAATCAAGAGATTCTTGAATGATCATCAGTTAGCTCTTCAGCAACCTCTTTCAGGACTCTGGGATGTAGTCCATCTGGTCCAGGTGACTTATCCATCTTAAGACCTTTGAGTTTGCCTAGCACTTTTTCCCTTGTAATAGCAAACTCAAAGGTCACTCATTCCTACTCCCTGACACTCATGGACCTCTGGCATACAGCTAGTGTCTTCCACAGTAAAGACTGAATCAAAGTACTTATTAAGTTCATCTGCCAATTTTTTGTCCACCATTACAACCACACCATTTTCTAGTGGTCCATTATCCCTTTTACCCTTTATATAACTGAAAAAACTTATAGTATCCTGCTTTATATTATTGGCTAGTTTGACCGCATATTTCATCTTTTCCATTCTTACATCTTTTTTAGTTGCCTTTTGTTGGATTTTAAAAGCTTCCCAATCATCCAACTTCCCACTCACTTTTGCTTCTTTATATGCCCTTTCCTTGGCTTTCATGCATTCCTTAACTTCCCTTGTCAGCCATGGTTGCCGAGCCCTGCTATTTGGGAACTTTTTCAGTGAGATATTTCTATCCTGTACTTTGTGAATTGTTCCTATAAAATTCAGCCACCTCTGCTCTGCTGTCAGTCCCGCCAGTATCCTCCTCCAATCCATCTGGGCAAGCTCCTCTCTCATGTCTCTGTAATACCTTTTATTCCATTGCGATACTGATACACGTGACTTATGCTTCTCTCTCTCAAGTCTCGGAGCCTAAAGACATGCACTCAACATTTTAAGATTCTAAAGGGAAAATGAACTGACATACACTGCCTCACTTTTGCACTACATATTCTTTTTTTTATATCTCTTGTTGTAAATTATAGGAATTCTTATGTTTTTCACTGTACTGCTGCCATAAAACAACCAATTTCACAACTTACGTCAGTGATAATAGACCTGATTCTGATTCTAATTCTGAACCTCTTAGAGTCATAGAACACAGCAGCACAGAAACTGGCCCTTTGGCTGTCATATCCATGCTGACCTGTTAATTCTCCCAATGATCTGCCACCCATGTACCCTATCCAAGCTTTTCTTAAATATTGATATTGAACTCTCGTCCACCCTTCCACTATTGCTTGTTTCGCACTCTTGTGACCCTCTGAGTGAAGGAGTTTCCCCTATAAATATTTCACCTTTCAAACCTAACCCATGACCACTAGCTCTAATCTCACCCAACCTCAATGGGATTAGCTTGCTTGCATTTACCCTATCTATACCCCTCTTAATTTTGTAAACCTCTAACAGATCTCCCTTCATTCTCCTTCACCTCAGGAAATGAAGTCCTAACCTATTCAACCTTTCTCTGGAATTCTTCTGCAATTTCCACATCATTAAGATACTAAAACATCCTGGAAACATTATGAGAGAAAAAAGCTTTGAAACCGGGTTTCATTATCCATTAAAAGATCAGAATTACGCAGTATGAATATCACTTGTTCACATGATGACTCATGATTAAGAGTGGCCAGAGATCCAGGCAGGGATTCCTGTGGATGGGGCTCAGCCAAATGAGTAAAGGGCCACTGGGAGAGGGAGGAGAGAAGGGGAGGGTGGGGATGTTTGAGTCTCCTTCAGATGGTGGCCAAAATTACAGTGATTGCCAAGTGCATTTTAGGCCATGGAGCCTTAGGAGCCTCAGGTCCCACACCATCAGGTTCAGGAACAGTTATTACCCTTCAACCATCAGGATCCTGGACCAATGTAGATAACTTCATTCACCTCAACACTGAACTGATTCCACAACTTACACACTCACTTTCAAGAACTCTATGACTCATGTTCTGAGTATCATTTTTTTATTTTTATTTGTTTCTCTTTTTGTATTTGCACAGTTTGTCTTCTTTTTCACGTTAGTTACTTGTCTGTCTTTGTTTGTGTTTGCTTTTCATTGTTTCTCTTGTATTTCTTTGTTGTACGTGGCTAGGCACAGCACAAGTACCATCTGTAAATTTGTTTATGATACAACCACTGTTGGTAGAATCTCAGATGGAGACAAGAGGGCATACAGGAGCAAGATATGCCAACTTGCTGCGAGTGGTGTCGCAGCAACAAACTGGCACTCAACTTAAGAGCTGATTGTGGACTTCAGGAAGGGTAGGATGAAGGAACACATACCAATCCTCACAGAGAGATCAGAAGTGGAGAAAGTGAGCAGTTTCAAGTTCCTGGGTGTCAAGATCTCTGAGGACCCAACCTGGTCCCAACATATCAATGCAGTAAAAAAGAAGGCAAGACAGCAGCTGTACTTCATTAGGAGTTTGAAGAGATTTGGTATGTCAACAAATACACTCAAAAGCTTCCATAGATGTACCATGGAGAGTATTCCATCTGGTATGGGGTGGGGGGGGGGGGCTTCTGCACAAAACTGAAAGAAGCTGCAGAGGGTTGTAAATTTAGTTGCCTCCATCTTGGGTACTAGGCTACAAAGTACCCAGGACATCTTCAAGGAGCAGAGTCTCAGAAAGGCAGTGTCCATTATTAAAGACCCCCAGCACCCAGGGCATGCCCTTTTCTCACTGTTACCATCAGGTAGGAGATACAGAAGCCTGAAGGCACACACTCAGTGATTCAGGAACAGCTTCTTCCCCTCTGCCACCCGATTCACAAATGGACATTGAACCCATGAACACTACCTCACTTCTTTAATATATATTATTTATGTTTTTTGCAGGATTTTTAATCTATTCAATATATGTATACTGTAATTGATTTACTTACTATTATTAGTTTTTTTATTTTATTTATTATTTTTTTCTCTTCTATGTTATGTATTGTATTGAACTGCTGCTGCTAAGTTAACAAATTTCACGACACATTCCGGTGATAATAAACCTGATTCTGATTCTACTGCAAATGCCCGCAAGAAAATGAATCACAGGGTAGTATATGGTGACAGATATGAACTTTGATAATAAACTTACTTTGAACTTTGAACATTGGAGTTTGAAATGGGTATAATTAAAACCCCAGGCATGGGTCCCCTTACAATTTCAGCTTTGCAGTATGTTTTAAGAAGAATATTTATTCAAGAGATGTGCGCTACACAGGTTGAGCCTCTGCTTAGTTGCCCTAGAGAAGGTGATGGGCTGCCTTCTTGATCTGCTGAGTCCTTGAGTTGTGGGTTTACTCAATATTACAAGTCATGTCATTCATACTGATGTGCCTTAACATAATTTACAATTTTTACTAGTCTAAAGATGATTGTTGACAGAACACAGTAGCTCAACCTTATTGTTGCCTTTTTGAAGCATGTGGGAACTTCTGCCCATAGCAGTGAGAAGTTGAAAATGTCCTTGAATACTCCTGCTAGTTGGTTGGCACAGGTTTTCAGAGCCTTACCAGGTACTCCATCGGGACCTTCTGCCTTGTGAGGGTTCACTCTCTTTAAAGACAGATGCAGAAATTCGTGAGGCAGTCTTGGTGCCAGACAGGCGACCACTACAACTTGTCCCTAGTAGGTCGTCCCCATCAACAGTATCCAAAACGGTATACTTATTGTTGATGGGAGATTTTAATTTCCCAAATATAGATTGGCATCACCCTAGAGCAAGGGGTTTAGATGGGGTGGAGTTTGTTATGTGTGCTCAGGAAGGTTTCTTGACACAATATGTAGATAAGCCTACAAGAGGAGAGGCTGTACTTGATCTGGTATTGGGAAATGAGCCTGGTCAGGGGTCAGATCTCTCAGTGGGAGAGCATTTTGGAGATAGTGATCATAATTCTATTTCCTTCACAATAGCATTGGAGAGAGATAGGAACAGACAAGTTAGAAAAGTGTTTAATTGGAGTAAGGGAAATTATGAGGCTATCAGGCAGGAAACTGGAAGCTTAAATTGTAAACAGATGTTCTCAAGGAAAAGTACAGAAGAAATTTGGCAAATGTTCAGAGAATATTTGTGTGAAGTTCTGCATAGGTACGTTGCAATGAGACAAGGAAGTTATGGTAGGGTGCAGGAACTGTGGTGTACAAAGGCTGTAATAAATTATTTCCAAGATGGCGGCGCGAGGCAGCTTGCAGCGGCCACTCCAGAGCTGATTATCTGTTATTTGTGAAGTGGAGTGCCATGCGCAATCATAATCGATTGAAAACGGATGAGGGAGCACGGAGGAACATCGGGAAATCTCCAGGAAGACCTTCTTTGTTGCTGCTGCTGCTGTGAGGTCCGGGACTCTGCTGAGAAGAACAGGCCCCCAGTCCTCGGGGTTGTGTTGCTGATGGCCGTTGGCGAGGCCGGCTTAATATGCTCGGCAGAGGATGGTGCTCAGAGAAGCTGTGCCGGAGGGGATGGTCGTCGGCTCGGAGGTTCGACAGACTCGGAGTCCGCTGCAGTCAGGTCACTTTCGGTGTGTGCTGCGTCTGCGAGGCTGAGTCGGGCGGCACCGTGGAAGTCCAAAGCGGGGGTATTCCCTTCTGCTATCGGCGTGGGATGGCAAGTCTGTCAGGACCCTGAGGACTTGTGGAAACTGTGGTTTCTTTCGAACTTATAGTCTTTTAACATCTTTGGACTATTTTTACTGTGCCCATAGTCTGTTTTTTTTTATCAATTATGCTATTGTTTGCACTGTTGTAAATATATGTTGTAACTATGTGGTTTTGTGCAGGTCTTGTAGCTTTAGTTTTTTGGTCTTGTTTGTCTGGTGGATTTGGAGCTCCTTTCCGGGGAACGCACTAAGACGGTAGCACGATATTAATACGCAGCAGCCTCTCTGGACTCTGGATTGGAGATTGCCAAACGTTATGTGGATTTTCTAGTGTAGTCTGTTTTGTCATATGCTTTTGTGATATCAGTCTGGAGGAACGTTGTCTCATTTTTTAACTGCATTGCATTTGTGGTTTCTAAATGACAATAAACTGTATCTGAATCTTAAGAAGAAAAGAAAAGCTTACAAAAGGTTCAGAGAGCTAGATAATGTTAGAGCTCTAGAAGATTATAAAGCTAACAGGAAGGAGCATAAGAAGGAAATTAGGAGAGCCAGAAGGGGCCATAAGAAGGCCTTGGTGGGCAGGATCAAGAAAAACCCCAAGGCATTCTACAACTATGTGAAGAGCAGGAGGATAAGACGTGAAAGGATTGGACCTATCAAATGTGCCAGTGGGAAAGTGTGTGTGGAACCGGAGGAAATAGCAGAGGTACTTAATGAATACTTTACTTCAGTATTCACTATGGAAAAGGCTCTTGGTGATAATACTGATGACTTGCAGCAGTGTGAAAAGCTTGAGCATGTAGAGATTAAGAAAGAGGATGTGCTGGAGCTTTTTGGAAAGCATCAAGTTGGATAAATCGCTGGGCCCGGATGAGATGTACCCCAGGCTACTGTGGGAGGCAATGATCTTTGCATCATCAGTAGTGACGGGAGAGGCTCCAGAGGATTGGAGGGGTGCAAATATTGTTCTTTTATTCAAGAAAGGGTGTAGCGATAGACCGGGATATTATAGACCAGTGAGTCATACCTCAATGGTTGGTAAGTTGATGGAGAAGATCCTGAGAGGCAGGATTTATGAACATTTGGAGAGGTATAATATGATTAGGAATAGTCAGCACGGCTTTGTCAAGGGCAGGTCATGTCTTACAAGCCTGATTGAATTTTTTGAGGATGTGACTGAACACATTGATGAAGGAAAAGCAGTAGATGTAGTGTATATGGATTTCAGCAAGGCATTTGATAAGGTACCCCATGTAAGGCTTACTGAGAAAGTAAGGAGGCATGGGATCCAAGGGGACATTGCTTTGTGGATCCAGAACTGGCTTGCCCACAGAAGACAAAGAGTGGTTATAGATGGGTCATATTCTGCATGGAGGTCGGTGACCAGTGGTGTGCCTCAGGGATCTGTTCTGGGACCCCTACTGTTTGTGATTTTTATAAATGACCCGGATGAGGAAGTGGAGGGATGGGTTAGTAAGTTTGCTGATGACACAAAGGTTGGGTGTGATGTGGATAGTGTGGAGGGCTGTCAGATGTTACAGCGGGACATTAATAGAATGCAAAACTGGGCTAAGAAGTGGCAGATGGATTTCAACCCAAATAAGTGTGAAATGGTTCATTTTGGTAGGTCAAATATGATGGCAGAATATAGTATTAATGGTAAGACTCTTGGCAGTGTGGAGGATCAGAGGAATCTTGGGGTCCGAGTCCATAGGACACTCAAAGAAGCTGCGTAGGTTGACTCAGTGGTTAAGAGGGCGCACAGTGTATTGGCCTTCATCAACCATGGGATTGAGTTCAAGAGCCGAGAGGTAATGTTGCAGCTGTAAAGGACCCTGGTCAGACCCCACTTGGAGTGCTATGCTCAGTTCTGATCGCCTCACTACAGGAAGGATGTGGAAGCCATAGAAAGGGTGCAGAGGAGATTTACAAGGTTGTTGCCTGGATTGGGGAGAATGTCTTATGAAGATAGGTTGAGAGAACTCGGCCTTTTCTCCTTGGAGCGACGGAGGATGAGATGTGACCTGATAGAGGTGTATAAGATGATGAGAGGCGTTGATCATGTGGATAGTCAGAGGCTTTTTCCAGGGCTGAAATGGTTGCCACAAGAGGACACAGGTTTAAGGTGCTGGGGAGTAGGTACAGAGGAGATGTCAGGAGTAAGTTTTTTACTCAGAAAATGGTGAGTGCGTGGAATGGGCTGCCAGCAGCGGTGGTGGAAGTGGATATGATAGGGTCTTTTAAGAGACTTTTGGATAGGTAGGTGGAGCTTAGAAAAATAGAGGGCTATAGGTAAGCCTAGTAATTTCTAGGGTAGGGACACGTTTGGCACAACCTTGTGGGCCAAAGGGCCTGTATTATGTTGTAGATTTTCTATGTTTCTATGTAACACCGGCTTCTGAGATGGAGATCGTAGAGTCCTCCGGTGCAGTGGGGATCTTCACAGCTGTAGTTGTGTTCTCCCTTTCAAAGTGTGCATAGAAGGCATTGAGTTCATCTGGTGGTAGAATCTCAGATGGTGACAAGTGGACATACATTTGCCAACTAGAGGAATTGAGCCACAGCAACAACCTAGCACTCAACGTCAGTAAGACAAATTTGCTGATTGTGGACTTCAGGAAGGATAAGACAAAGGAACACATACCAATCCTCACAGAGGGATCAGAAGTGAAGAGAGTGAGCAGCTTCAAGTTCCTCGGTGTCAAGGTCTCTGAGGACCCAACTTGGCTCCAACATATTGATGTAGTTATAAAGAAGGCAAGACAGCAGCTATACTTTATTAGGAGTATGAAGCGATTTGACATGTCAACAAATACACTCAAAAACTTCTATAGTTTACCGTGGAGAGCATTCTGAAAGGCTGCATCACTGTCTGGTATGGAGGGCTACTGTATAGGACCAAAACAAGCTGCAGAAGGTTGTTGATCGAGTCAGCTCCATCTTGGGCACTAGCCTACAAAGTAACCAGGACATCTTTAGGGAGCGGTGCCTCAGAAAGGCAGTGTCCATCATTAAGGACCTCCAGCACCCAGGACATGCCCTTTTCTCACTGCTACCATCAGGTAAGAGATACAGAAACCTGAAGGCACACATTCAGCGATTCAGGAACAGCTTCTTTCCCTCTGTCATCCGGTTCCAAAATGGACATTGAAGCTTTAGACACTACCTCACTTTTTTAATATACAGTATTTCTGTTTTCTCACATTTTAAAAAATCTATTCAATATATGTAATTGATTTACTTGTTTATTCGTTATTATGTTTTATTGTTTTCTCTCTCTCTACCAGATTATGTATTGCATTTAACTGCTGCTGCTAAGTTAACAAATTTCACATCACATGCCGGTGACAATAAACCCTGTTCTGATTCTGAACTTGCTTAAAAGTGCCTATAATTACCTAACCATGGCATAAGCTTATGAATACTTTGAATCATATACACTGTACCCTTTGATATTTCATAATGAGGGTATAGATAGGGTAAATGCTAGCAGGCTTTTTCTACTTGGGTGGGACTACAACCAGGGGTCATGGGTTAAGGGAGAAAGATGAAAAATTTAAGGGGAACATGAGGGAAAATGTCTTCACTCAGAGGGTTGTGAGAGGGTGGAACAAGCTGTCAGCCCAAGTGGTGCATGCAGCACAATTTTAACATTTATGAAAAGTTTGGATAGGCACGTGAATGGTAGGGGTATGGAGTAGGCAGTTTAAATGCTTTCAGCATGGATTATATGGGTCAAAGGGTATGTTTCTGTGCTGTACTTTTCTACGACTTTATGACTCTAACCCAAGTATACATACTGAAAATACCACATATTTTTTTCTGCCTCTGAACTGTCAAAAGTAATAATTCTAGACGTGTGATTTAGAATCGGGGTTGGGGGGAATAGATTGTTGGATGTGACTGTTTCATTGTCATTTTCTAGAATTAACATTTTAATTATCTGCTTGCATTTTAAGTAGCCATATAACATGGGTGGTGGGGTAGAGATACATCTCTACCAAAGGAGGTATCCATCCCCCTGCTAGCCTGCAGGTCACCCTTGGACAAGGTGTAGCATCTGCTTAACCTCCCCCCGCCCCCAATCAGGGTCATGTGAAGCAGGTGGTAGATGGTTTTATGAGCGGCTGGTGCATATCACAAGTCTTGGCTATGCAGCCACTGACACCAAGCAGACAATCTCTGAAGAGTATTGATAATGGCTGGGATCACCTGTCTTGTAAAGACACTGCCCAGAAGAAGGCAATGGCAAACCACTTCTGTCAAAAAATTTACCAAGAACAATAATGGTCATGGAAAGAGCATGGTTGTCAGCTTCGTAGGTGCAGCATATAACAAACGAAATGCTTAACAGTTTAATATGCCTCATGGTTATACAAAATATAATTCTAGAAGCTTCTTTGTTCATTAAATGAATAAGTGTTTTCTTATTGATTATTTTTTGCTGCTGTATTGAATAATTATTTTCTAATTGATTTATTATTATTTACACATTTGAATGGAATTTTTCTTATCTCTGGGTATAAAATAACTGTTTTGTACTAGGTGCCATATTCTTTAATGTTAGCTTTCCCGATCACTGCCTCAAACAAGAGAAAATCTGCAGATGCTGGAAATCCAAGCAACACACACAAAATGCTGGAGGAACTCAGCACGCCAGACAGCATCTATAAAAAGGAGTACAGTTGAGACCCTTCAGCTGGACTGTCTGTTTAGTTTCATATGTTTTATCAACTCTTAATAAAATGATCATGAAGCAACAAGTTTTGTGCCTCTTTCCTGACTTCTGAAAGAACCTTGGATTTAAACACCAAAATCCATCGGCTGTTAGGGAGGGAGTTTCAGAATTTTGACCTAGCATCTGTGAGGGGGTGATTTATTTCCAAGTCATGATGGCACGTGGCTCAGAAAGCCACTTCCAAGAGTGCTGTTCCCTGTGTTTTTACTGCCCTTGTCATTCCAGCTGGTAAAGGTGGTAGGTTTGGAAAATGCTGTCTAAGGAGTGAAAATGCTTCTGCAGTGCAAGTGAGTGGTGGGCTCAACCTACTGCCCTGAGATGCACTGGTGCTATGGTGAATGTGGATATTGGTGCCAGTGAAAGTGACTGGGACCCTTCAGCCCACAATGTTGTGGAGACCTTTTTACCTACTCTAGGATGAATCTAACCCTTTCCTCCTAGATTAGCTTCCATTTTTAAGGATTAAGATTAAGGTGCACGGAGTCTGCGGTTATTTGGCTATTTGGATTCAGAACTGGCTTGCTGGAGGTCTGTAATATGTGGTGTTCTGCAGGGATCTGTGCTGGGACCTCTGATATAACATATAACAATCAATCACAGCACGGAAACAGGCCATTCCGGCCCTCCTAGTCCGTGCCGAACTCTTAATCTCACCTAGTCCCACCTACCCGCACTCAGCCCATAACCCTCCACTCCTTTCCTATCCATATACCTATCCAATTTTACCTTAAATGACACAACTGATCTGGCCTCTACTACTTCTACAGGAAGCTCATTCCACACAGCTATCACTCTCTGAGTAAAGAAATACCCCCTCGTGTTTCCCTTAAACTTTTGCCCCCTAACTCTCAAATCATGTCCTCTCGTTTGAATCTCCCCTACTCTCAATGGAAACAGCCTATTCACGTCAACTCTATCTATCCCTCTCAACATTTTAAATACCTCGATCAAATCCCCCCTCAACCTTCTACGCTCCAATGAATAGAGACCTAACTTGTTCAACCTTTCTCTGTAACTTAAGTGCTGAAACCCTGGTAACATCCTAGTAAATCGTCTCTGCACTCTCTCTAATTTATTGATATCTTTCCTATAATTCGGTGACCAGAACTGTACACAATATTCCAAATTTGGCCTTACCAATGCCTTGTACAATTTTAACATTACATCCCAACTTCTGTACTCAATGCTCTGATTTATAAAGGCCAGCGTTCCAAAAGCCTTCTTCACCACCCTATCTACATGAGACTCCACCTTCAGGGAACTATGCACTGTTATTCCTAGATCTCTCTGTTCCACTGCATTCCTCAATGCCCTACCATTTACCCTGTATGTTCTATTTGGATTATTCCTGCCAAAATGTAGAACCTCACACTTCTCAGCATTAAACTCCATCTGCCAACGTTCAGCCCATTCTTCTAACCGGCATAAATCTCCCTGCAAGCTTTGAAAACCCACCTCATTATCCACAACACCTCCTACCTTAGTATCATCAGCATACTTACTAATCCAATTTACCACCCCATCATCCAGATCATTTATGTATATTACAAACAACATTGGGCCCAAAACAGATCCCTGAGGCACCCCGCTAGTCACCGGCCTCCATCCCGATAAACAATTATCCACCACTACTCTCTGGCATCTCCCATCTAGCCACTGTTGAATCCATTTTATTACTCCAGCACTAATACCTAACGACTGAACCTTCTTAACTAACCTTCCATGTGGAACTTTGTCAAAGGCCTTGCTGAAGTCCATATAGACTACATCCACTGCCTTACCCTCGTCAACATTCCTCGTAACTACTTCAAAAAATTCAATAAGGTTTGTCAAACATGACCTTCCACGCACAAATCCATGCTGGCTACTCCTAATCAGATCCTGTCTATCCAGATAATTATAAATACTATCTCTAAGAATACTTTCCATTAATTTACCCACCACTGATGTCAAACTGACAGGTCTATAATTGCCAGGCTTACTTCTAGAACCCTTTTTAAACAATGGAACCACATGAGCAATACGCCAATCCTCCGGCACAATCCCTGTTTCTAATGACATCTGAAAGATCTCCGTCAGAGCTCCTGCTATCTCTACACAAACTTCCCTCAAGGTCCTGGGGAATATCCGGTCAGGACCCGGAGATTTATCCACTTTTAAATTTCTTAAAAGCGCCAGTACTTCCACCTCTTTAATTGTCATAGGTTCCATAACTTCCTTACTTGTTTCCCACACCTTACACCATTCGATATCCTTCTCCTTAGTGAATACCGAAGAGAAGAAATCGTTCAAAATCTCTCCCATCTCCCTCGGCTCCACACATAGCTGACCACCCTGATTCTCTAAGGGACCAATTTTATCCCTCACTATCCTCTTGCTTTTAATATAACTGTAGAAGCCTTTCGGATTTACTTCCACCTTATTTGCCAAACCAAACTCGTAACTTCTTTTAGCTTTTCTAATCTCTTTCTTAAGTTTCCTTTTACATTCTTTATATTCCTCGAGCAATTCCTTTACTCCATGCTGCCTATATCTATTGTAGACATCCCTCTTTTTTCGAACCAAGTTTCTAATATCCCTTGAAAACCATGGCGCTTTCAAACCTTTAATCTTTCCTTTCAACCGAACAGGAACATAAAGATTCTGTACCCTCATAATTTCACCCTTAAATGACCTCCATTTCTCTATTACATCCTTCCCATAAAACAACTTGACCCATTCCACTCTCTCTAAATCCCTGCGCATCTCCTCAAAGTTAGCCTTTCTCCAATCAAAAATCTCAACTCTAGGTCCAGTCCTGTCCTTCTCCATAATTATATTGAAGCTAATGCTATTGTGATCACTGGACCCGAAGTGCTCCCCAACACATACATCTGTCAGCTGACCTATCGCATTCCCTAACAGGAGATCCAACACTGCCCCATCTCTAGTCGGTACTTCTATGTATTGTTGCAAAAAGCTATCCTGCACACATTTCACAAACTCTAAACCATCCAGCCCTTTTACAGAATGAGCTTCCCAATCTATGTGTGGAAAATTAAAATCTCCCACAATCACCACCTTGTGTTTACTACAAATATCTGCTATCTCCTTACACATTTGCTCTTCCAACTCACGCTCCCCATTAGGTGGCCTATAATACACTCCTATCAGTGTTACTACACCTTTCCCATTCCTCAATTCCACCCAAATAGCCTCCCTAGAGGAGCTCTGTAATCTATCCTTCCAAAGCACCGCCATAAGATTTTCTCGGACAAGCAATGCAACACCTCCTCCTCTGGCCCCTCCTACTCTATCACACCTGAAGCAACTAAATCCAGGAATATTTAGTTGCCAATCACACCCTTCCTGCAACCATGTTTCACTAATAGCTACAACATCATAATTCCATGTATCAATCCACACTTTAAGCTCATCCACCTTTCTTACAATGCTCCTAGCATTAAAATAGATACATTTAAGATACTCTCCACCTCCTCCTCTCTTTTCATCCCTAGCAATGCATTCAAATTTATTATCCTTTTCTTTCTTCTCCCCTACAACTTCGGGCTGAGCGCATCCCTCCTCCATCACCTGCCTGTCCTCCCTCACACACGGTCTACTTACTTGCTCTACTGGTGAACTATCCTCCTCTCCCATAGTTTCCTCAAATTGATTTCCGCCCCCCCATTTTACTAGTTTAAAGTCTGCCCCGTAGCCCTAGCAAACCTCCCCGCTAGGATATTGGTCCCCCCAGGATTCAAGTGTAACCCGTCCTTCTTGAACAGGTCACGCCTGCCCCAGAAGAGGTCCCAATGATCCAGAAACTTGAATCCCTGCCCCCTGCTCCAATCCCTCAACCACGCATTCATCCTCCACCTAATTCCATTCCTACTCTCACTGTCGCGTGGTACAGGCAGTAATCCCGAGATTACTACCTTTGCGGTCCTTCTTCTTAACTGCCTTCCTAACTCCCTATACTCTCGTTTCAGGACCTCTTCCCCTTTCCTACCTATGTCATTGGTACCTACATGTACCACGACCTCTGGCTCCTCACCCTCCCACTTCAGGATATCTTGGACGCGATCAGAAACGTCCCGGACCCTGGCACCAGGGAGGCAAACAACCATCCGGGACTCCCGATCACCTCCACAGAACCGCCTGTCTGAACCCCTGACTATCGAGTCCCCTATTACTATGGTCCTCTTTCTTCTATCCCTACCCTTCTGAGCTACAGGGCCGTCCTCTGTGCCGGAGGCCCGGCCACTGTCACTTCCTCCAGGTAGGCTGTCCCCCCCAACAGTACTCAAACATGAGTACTTATTGTCAAGGGGTACAGCCACTGGGGTACTCTCTAGTACCTGCCCCTTCCCCTTCCTGATCGTGACCCACCTATCTGCCTCCCGTGGCCCCGGAGTGACCACCTGCCTGTAACTCCTCTCTATCACCTCCTCACTCTCCCTGACCAGGCGAAGGTCATCGAGCTGCAGCTCCAGTTCCCTAATTCGGTCCCTCAGGAGCTGCAGTTCGGCGCACCTGGCGCAGATGTGGACGTCCGGGAGGCTCGGAGACTCCAGGATCTCCCACATCCGACACCGAGAACAACAAGCTGCCCTCACACTCATACCTCCCGAATAACTGAAAATAACAAGAACTAAAAGATAAGCCTACTGTGCCCTCTTCCGCCTAAGCCCTCTGAGCCCAAGCCCTACACTCTGCTCCCGGCTCACTCCGCTGCCCGCAAACGAAGCTGCCCGCTGCTTAAGGCTGCGTTCTTTTTATATCTTCCCTCCTTCCCAGGCCTCCTTCACGCGCCTGCGCAGTCCCGCCTCTCAGAACTCCGATCTGAGAAGCAATTTGAAAATGGTCGCCGCCGCACTTCTTCTCAGCCTCGCTGTCCTCTTCCAAAAGAGAACTGCCTCACTCCTTCTCTCCTTTTTATATCTTCCCTCCTTCCCAGGCCTCCTTCACGCGCCTGCGCAGTCCCGCCTCTCAGAACTCCGATCTGAGAAGCAATTTGAAAATGGCCGCCGCCGCACTTCTTCTCAGCCTCGCTGTCCTCTTCCAAAAGAGAACTGCCTCACTCCTTCTCTCCTTTTTATATCTTCCCTCCTTCCCAGGCCTCCTTCACGCGCCTGCGCAGTCCCGCCTCTCAGAACTCCGATCTGAGAAGCAATTTGAAAATGCCGCCGCCGCCGTATATGTATATAAATGACCTGGATGAAAATGTAGATTGGTGGATAAGTAAATCTGTGATGATACCAAGAAGGGTGGAGTTGTGGATAGTGTAAAAGACTGACAAAGAATACAGCACGATATAGATCAGTTGCAGATGTGGGCAGAGAAATGGCAGATGGAGTTTAACTCAGATAAATGTGAGGTGTTGCACCTTGGTAGGGAAAATACAAAGAGACAGCACACTTTTAAGGCAAGATCTTTAACAGTGTTGCTGAGCAGAGGGATCTTGGGATTCAAATCCATAGCTCCTTGAAAGTGGCTGCACTGTTCGATAAGGTGGTTAAGAAGGTTTAGGGAATGCTTGCTTTTATTAGTCAAGGCATTGAGTTCAAAAATCGAGAGGTTTTGTTTCAAGTTTATAAAACTCTAATTCAGCCACGTCTGGAGTATTGCATACAGTTCTGGTCACCCCATTACAGGAAGGATGTTGAAGCACTAGAGGGGTGCAGAAGAGGTTTACCATGGTGTTGACTGGTTCAGAGGGCACCTGCTATCATGAGAGGCTGGATAAACTTGGGTTGCTTTCTCTGGAACAGCAGAGGCTGAGGGGAGATCAGATAGAGGTTTATAAGATTATGAGAGGCACAGACAGAGTTGACAGAGACCATTCATTTCCCGGTTTGAAATGTCCAATACCAGAGAGCATGCACTGAAGGTGAGAGGTGTAGGTTAAAAGGGGATGTGAGGGGTAAGTTTTTTACTCAGAGAGTGGTGGATGCTGGAATACACTGCCTAGTATGGTGGTAGAGGCAAATATATTGAAGGCTTTTAAGAGACATTTGGGTAGGAATATGGATAAGAGGAAGATAGAGGGAATGGCTATCATGTAGATAGGAGGGATTCAGTGCTTTGATTTGCTTTATAGATGATTCAGCACATTCTGGGATGAATGGCCTGTTCCTGTGTTGTACTGTTCTATGTATGTTCTATTTTTCCATGTATTTCCGTGGGCCTAAGAGTCTCTTAAACATCCCTAATGTCCCTAGCTACCAACATCCTTGGCAGTGCATGCCTCAGACCTCCCATTCACAGTATAACAAGCCTTCCTCTGAATCCCCCTTATACTTTCCTCCAATCACCTAAAATGATGCCCATTGCATTAGCCATTTCCGAACTAGAAATAGTCTTTGGTTATCCAACTATCAACTTGTACACTGTCTTGCTCTATCAAGTCACCGCGCATCCTCCCTAGCTCGCTCAGCCTATCCTCTCGTTAGATAGCATTCTGGCAAATCTCTCTGTAGGATTCTTTGTCTCTTTCCTGTTCTAAGGACCACGTTGTGTACATGGCTATCATGATAAAATGGTGGAGTAGACTCAATGGGCCAAATGGCCTAATTCTGCTTTTATATCTTATCGTTTTATGGTCTTAATAACTCAAATAACCACACAATACAACAGTGGTATGCAGAAGAGCATCTCTGAACATGGAACACATTGAGCCTTGAAGTGGGTGGGCTACAACTGCAAAAGACCATCAACATACACTGAGTGGCTTCTTTATTAGGTACAGGAGGTAACTAATAAAGTGACATTTTAATAATATTTTAACTTTGACTTTCAGTCCAGTCCTGATGAAGGGTCTCAGCCTGGAATGTTGACTGTTCTTTCCCCTCCATAATTGCAGCTTGCCTATTCCCAGACTCGCTGCACTTTCTCACTGGATTGCCTTGTCAATTCTTAATGTTGCGAAGGACAGCAAGTGAGATTTTAAATAATCGTACTGAAATTCTGCAAGGCCATGGGAGAACATTTTTCAGGTGCCAACATACGGCATCGTGGGGCTCAGGGGGAAAATCAGAGACGCTGCTCAGTTCATGCAGAGACCCGTTTAATATTTACAGAAATGTTGCTTTTAATTGGCGGAGAAACAGCAGGTCCTTGAGGGAGAGCCACTGTGTTTTCACATCCATTTCAATGCAATGTTTCACACTCTAATTGAATAGCTGATGCAGCCTTCACATTGAAAACTAATGAGTAACAAGCAAGCCTTAACTCTCACTGTGCTGAGGACAACAGCCACAAGATTCAATCTGAAGTGCATTGCAACAAAGTAGGCAAAATCTATAGAGAAAAATACGCAGTTGATGCTCTGAGTCGAGACCCTTCATCAGGACTTGATATAGGGTACTAGCTGGAAACATCTTCTCTTTAAAATTCAAAGTTCAAAGTTCAAAGTAAATGGTTTAATTAAAGTATGTATTTGTCACCACTTACTACCCTGAGATTCATTTTCTTGCAGGAATTCGCAGTAAATACTAAGAAACACAATAGTGTCACGATATGCACTGGCAATATTGGAACCCAAGTGCGGAGAACAGACAGACTTCATTGTAGAGCTGGTGATGGGAAATTATTCATAATGATTCTAAAAGGGCATCAGTGGCTCAGTTGAGGAATACCGTGGGAAGTAACAATCTCAAAGCCAAGACCTGCAATTAGCGCTAATCAGGCATCCGCTTAAATAATACGAGCAACACAAAATCCCCGAGTTTATCAAAGTAAACTTAACGAGCTTAAACAGAAAGCACCAGGAGACCGCATTACAAAGAACAAGTAGCTTGAGAAAAAGACAAGCAACTCAATGATTAACGACTCTCTTTAAACAACAATTAGCCAATCCAGGAGTTCAACATCCAATGCTCTCTAGCACCCCACACAGGTCTGTAGAGCTCATTACAAATAGAATCAATGAAAAACTGCACACAACAAATACGGACAAACAACCAATGTGCAAAAGTCAATAATGGTGCAAATATAGAAAAGATAAAACAAAATAATAAATAAATAAATATTGAGAACATGAGTTGTAGAGTTCTTGAAAGTGAGTCCATAGGTTGTGGAATCAGTTCTTTAATGGGGTGAGTGCAGTTATCCTCTCTGGTTTAGGAGCCTGACGGCTGATGGATAATAATTATCATTTAAAAAATAATTGGATGGGTTAATGGACAGGAAAGGAATGGAGGGTTATGAGCTGAGTGCAAGTCGGTGGGACTAGGTGAGAGTAAGCGTTCAGCACGGACTAGAAGGGCTGAGATGGCCTGTTTCCCAGCTGTAATTGTTATATGGTTATATTGGTTTCTGAACCTGGTGGTGTTGGACCTAAGGCTCCTGTGCCTCCTTCCTAATGGCAGCTGTGAGCAGAGAGCATGGCGTGGATGGTGGGTGTCCTTGATGATGGATGCTTCTTTCCTGCGACAGAGCATCATGAAGAGGTGTTCAAAGGTGGTGGAGCTTTACCTGTGATGGTTGGGCCATCTCCATAACATTCTCCATAAATTCCATTATACCATTCAGGGCCCCAGACAGGCCTTCCAGGTGAGGCGACACTTCACCTGTGAGTCGGCTGGTGTGGTATACTGCGTCCGGTGCTCCCGGTGTGCCCTTTTATTTATTGGTGAGACCCGACACAGACTGGGAGACCATTTCGCTGAACACCTACGCTCTGTGGCCAGAGAAAGCAGGATCTCCCAGTGGCCACACATTTTAACTCCACATCCCATTCCCATTCTGATATATCTATCCATGGCCTCCTCTACTGTCAAGACGAAGCCACACTCAAGTTGAAAGAACAACACCATATACACCGGCTGGGTAGCCGCCAACCTGATGGCATGAACATTGACTTCTCTAACTTCCATTAATGCCCCTCCTCCCCTCCTTACCCCATCCCTGATATATTTAGTTTCCCCCCCTCCTTTTTTCTCTCTCTTTCTGCCCATCACTCTGCCTGTTCTCCATCTCCCTCTGCCTTTCTTTCTCCCTAGGCCTCCCGTCCCATGATCTTTTCCCTTCTCCAGCTCTGTATCCCTTTTGCCAATCACCTTCCCGGCTCTCAGCTCCACCCCACCCCCTCCGGTCTTCTCCGATCACTTCACATTCCCCCCCCCCCCACTTTCAAATCTCTTACTATCTTTCCTTTCAGTTAGCCCTGACGAAGGGTCTCGGCCCGAAATGTCGACAGTGCTTCTTCCTATAGATGCTGCCTGGCCTGCTGCATTCCACCAGCATTTTGTGTGTGAAACAAATAAATCATGCCAAAGTGTAATAGCGAGGGTTCATGGACTGTTCAAAAACCTGCTGGCAGGTGGGAGGAAACTGCTTCTAAAGTGGTGAGTGTGCATCTTCAGGCTCCTGTACCTCCTCCCTGATGGTAGCAATGAGAAGAGAGCACATCCCAGGAGGTGAGGGTCCTTAGTGATGGATGCCGATTTTTGATTCAGATTCAAAGTACATTTATTATTGAAGTTCATAATACAGAATACAATGTGGAGATTTGTCCTCCTACAGGTGACAATAAAACAAAGAAACACCATGGAATCACTCCCAAAGGCATGTCCCTCAAATAGCCTCTGACAAATAAGTCCAACTCTTGGCTTTCATATGTGCCTTAGCTACTAAGCCTGGCAGAACCATTTCTACTGAGAGATGAAAGGGCAAAGACGGTTTCCTGAACCTTATGACCCATTGCTTTGGGTAGATGGGGTTCATCAGTCATCGTTGGCAGCTCATCTCAGAGAAGGAAAACTCCGATCTCAAACCTCTGCTGCCTTGTGGCATTCATGGAGAAGGCTGCGGGAGTAAACCCCGAGGAAAATTCCAGAGCTGGAGTTCAACGCTGACTGGCAACTCCTGTGATGCTGCTGGTGCCAAACTGTATTGGTCTCTGCCATTCCTTTGGGTTCATCAGATCTGTGTAGAAGGGCAGCCCGCTGCACGGGCAACAACTTGCTCTCCATATCATTCAGCCCTGCTTTAAGTATCACGTAGAGAGCAGCGACATAGCATCCGTGGTCGATCCTGACTGACAGCGGCCTCAGTACCAATACGAATAACATCCTGTGAGTAAATCAGTGCTGTCCCAAGTTTAGGGAAACAAACTCTAGCAAAGAGTTCACTGGCCAAGACAATTCCATACAACCAAAGCGGGTCAGACACAGTGAGCTATTGACTGTTTCAAAACATTTGCTTGATGTTAGGAATTTAAGACTCGTGGTTACAAGAGAACAAGAGATTTAAATTCATCCCGGTCACTGAGCATACAGACTCATCACCACATTATGTTCTGTCTCCATAATTCTGCTGACTTGAAAGAAAAAAACATCTGGAACTCTGCAAAATGTCTTTTTTTTTACTCAGTAGAAAAGCAGCTGTATGTAATAGCAGTGAAATGAGAGATAAGATCATATTTTGCATTGCTTATAGTACAGATAAGTACTTGATGGCTGGCACAGACAGAGAGGTTTCAATAGTTTCTTTTAGTATGGTACCGTTTTTCACCCAAGTCAAAGTAAGTAGAGTAAGTAAGTTCATTGCTACACACCTAAAGTGCTGGAGGAAATCAGCAGGTCAGGCAGCATCTACAGAAAGCATTAAAGAGTTGCTATTTCAGTCTCAGACCTTTCATCAGCACTCAGCCCGAAATATCGTCTCTTTATTCCCCTCCATAGATGCTGTCTGGCCTACCATGTTCCTCCAGCATTTTGTGTGTGTTTCTCTGGATTTCCAATAACTGCAGAATCACTTGCCTTTAAGTAAATTTATTATCAAAGTTTGCCATACGCTACCTTGAGATTCACTTTTGTGCAGGCATTTACAGAGGAAAGGAGAAACAACAGAATTTATGAAAAAACTGAACATAAACAGACATGGAGTAACAAAAAGCAAGATGCAAAAGAAAACACTGTAAATTTAAAAAAAAACAATATTGAGGACACGAGTTGTAGAGTCCTTGAGAGTGAGTCAATAGATCATAGAATCAATTCAGAGTTGGCGAGAGTGTTCGGGAGCCTAATGGCTATTGAGTAATAATTGTTCCTGAGCCTGGTGGTGTAGGACCAGAGGCCTCTATACCCCCTGCCCGATGGCCATAGTGGGCAGAGGGCACGGCCTGAATGGTGGCAGTCTTTGATGATGGGTGCTGCTTTCTTATGGCAGTGCTCCATGTACACGTATGTCACATACATACAGAAAAGTAACAAAGCTTAAAGTTATTAATTGCCACAGGCGGCTGTGGAGGCCAGGCCACTGGATGCAGTTAAGGCAGAGGTTGATAGGTTCTTGATTAGTCAGGGCATGAAAAGTTACGGGGAGAAGGTAGGAGATTGGGGTTGAGAGGGAAATGGATCAGCCAGGGTGGAATAGCAGAGCAGAGAATATGCTGAATGGCCTAATGATACTTCTATGTCTTATGGTTTTATGATCAATTTGGGATAAAACTGGTCTGGTTCTTCTTATTGCTTTTGAATTTATTTGTTTATATATTTGTTTAGAGATACAGCATGGAACAGGCTTCTTTGGCCTTAGCTGAACTTCATTGCACAGTAACCTACCAATTTAATCCTAGCCTAATCACGGGACAACTTACAATGACCAATTAGCCTACTAACCAGAACAAGACACACAAAATGCTGGTGGAACACAGCAGGCCAGGCAGCATCTATAAGGAGAAGCACTGTCGACGTTTCGGGCCAAGACCCTTCATCAGGACAGTGCTTCTCCCTATAGGTGCTGCCTGGCCTGCTGTGTTCCACCAGCATTTTGTGTGTGTTGTTTGAATTTCCAGCATCTGCAGATTTCCTTGAGCCTACTAACTAGTATAGCTTTGGGCTGTGGGAGGAAACCAGAGCACTCAGAGAAGAAACATACAGACTTGCTTACAGAGGACACTGGAACTGAACCCTGAAGGTAATAGCGTCATGCTAACTGCTACACTGCTGTGAGGCCCCACTCAGAAGAATGAAGGAATCTATGTCTCAAAAGTGTTCCCAATTTTATAAAGTACCTTTTGTACATAAGAGACCCTTAGAATGTTTTGAAACTTAATGATTGCTTCCAGGCCAAGTAGCAATGACCAGGATATTTGCCAGGGCACGTGTGGGCATGATTTGCCATAAGATGTCCGGCACTTGTACTGCAATATCATTACATGGGCAATGGCCAACTTTGTTTTTCCTGGCAGAAACTGGTTATCAAAAATAAAATGATGTTAGATTGGAGTTTTACATCAATAAACTCGTCAGATTTAAATTAGAATGGCCCTGCATAAGCACAACAGATTCTGCTGGAGATCTTGAGCCACGCACACAAAATGCTGAAGGAACTCCTCAGATCTGCCAGCATCTATGGAAGGGAATAAACAGTTGATGTTTTGATCCAAGACCCTTCATTCCTTCTTCTTCAGCACTTTGGCCAGATGTTAGTGAGTCTGTGGAACTTGTCACAGAGAGCTGTAGAGGTCAAGTCATTGGATATATTTAAAGCAGAGTTTGATAGGCCTGTGGTGTCAAAGGTTACGGGGAGAAGGCGGAGAATAGGTTTGAAAGGGAAAACAATTCAACCATGATGGAATGGCAGGGTAGATGATGGGCCGAATGGCTTAATTCTGCTCCTGTCTAATGCTGTTTACCCCTTCCTCTTATCCCTACCCAGCTTCTTACTTAACCCCATTCCCGTACCTACCGCTTCCCCCTCATCTGGTCTCACCTATCACCTGCCAGCTTGTATTACTTCCCCTCCCTCCACCTCCTTATTCTGGTTCTTGCCCTCTTCCTTTCCAGTCCTGATAAAGGGTCTCAGCCTGAAACGTTGACTGCTTATTCCATAGGTGCTGCCTGACCCACTGACTCTCTCCAGCATTTTGCATGTATTGCTCTGCAGTCTCTTGTGCCTTCACTGAATCCTAGCTGGATGGCATCAGACAGCAGGTACTGGGGAAACGGCCAAAGAAATCAATTTGCTAAAAGACCTTCAATGAAGAAAGACCTGGAGGCTTGGAGAGAAAATTACAGAACACACCAGCTTGGCAGCTGGTCAGACCAATGGTGGTCTAACTAAAAATGATCATGGTCAAGGGGCCAGAACTGAGGTCAGGACAGAGGTAGTGAAAGACTGTATTCCTGTAAATGAGAAAATAAGAAAAAGATTTATTTGTCACGTGTACAATGTCACATATTTGTCACACGACACAGCTTCAGAATAGAGAGGCGTCCTCTTAGAACAGAGATGAGGAGGAATTTCTTTAGCCAGAGAGTGGTGAATCTGTGGAAAAGATATGGGGAGAAGGCAGAAGTTTGGGGCTGAGAGGGAAATGGATCAGCCATGATGAAATGGCAGAGCAGACTCGATGGGCCAAATGCTTCTGCTTCTATGTCTTACAGTCTTATTCTACATCATAACATCGGAACTTGCAGTGAAATGCGTGATTTGTATCAATGACCAACAAAGTCTGAAGATGTGCTGTGGACAGAGGATGAGTGCCAGACGCTTTCAGCGCCAACGTAGCATGCCCACAACTTACTAACCCTGAGCTGTACACCTTTGGAATGCAGGAGGAAACCAGAGCACCCGGAGGAAATCCACACAGTCACGGGGAGAACGTACAGACTCCTTACTGACATCGGTTGGGAATTGAAACCCAATTGTTGGTGCTGATAAATATTTTTCTCACCACTCTGCTATTGTACCAGCAAATCCTTATACTTAGTCAAACCACCGGTGGTGGCTGTGCCTTACAGCTCCCAAGGCACAGTGCTTTGGAATTTCCTCCAGATTTCCCTTTGCCGTTCCTTCTTCCTTGAAGGTATTTTTGCAAATTGATCTCTTTGGCCATTTCCCCAGTATCTGTTATCTGCTGCGACTGAATCATGTACAAGAGAGTACAGATGCTGAAATCTAGAGCAAAAAGTCAAGAGGAGCTGCTTTTAGTGACCAGTTACTCGGAGAGGTAAAAGATAAAGAGTAATGGGCTTTATTTGTCGTGAGTACGTCAAAGCATCAAAACGTACAGTGAAATGCGTTGATTACATCAACAACCATTGCAGTCCAACAAAGCACTGTGGGTGGTCCCCAAGTGTCACCATACTTCCAGCACCAACTCAGCATGCCCACAACTTACTGAGCTGTCGTGAATATGAAAGGAACCAACAGCACCCAGATGAAATCCATGGGGAGAACATACAGACTCCTTACAGGAAACAGTGGGAATCGAACCCTGATCGGTGCTCACTGGTGCTGTAAAGGGTTACGCTAACCGCTACCACTAACACAAAACTCAAACCACTGATAATGTCAGATATAAAGGAATAATTTGTAAGAAATTGTCACCAGGAGAAGTGGCCTTCTCCTTTAGGTATGTAACCTTTCCGCAGAAGAGCTCTGATCGAAGGTGATTGAGTTAAGTGCTTCATTAACTCTGTTTCTCTGTCTCCAAAGATGTGTTAAGTGTTTCCAGCAGTAACAGCTTACACTCGATAAAGTCGCCTGCCTTTTGACTTTGAATTTCCCAAGGCAATGGAAAAAAATAAACGAAAGAATGTTTCAAGAGCAACACAACCTTTGCTTTTTAAAAGGAAGACCAAAGGTTACCACAGCCACGGACACCAGCCCCTTGTTGAGCCCCTTCCTCCATTACCTTCTCACTAACAGCTAGACAATGTGCTTGATTTAATGCTTCTTGTTTTCCTATGGTTTGACCAACCATAGGTTTCTCACCACTAGCCAATTTACTGCAGTCTGTGGTTTTGGAAATGGCCCACAACGTCCGGAAATGCCTCGTCAAAGCGAAGAATACTACCACCACATTCTTTCACTCTTTATCCACATGCACGAAGACGCTGGAAAACAAGCTCCAATACCCAAAGGCGATGAGCTAGAGGTACTAAAGTTGTGGAAAACACATACAAAGCTTGATTAACTCAACTGGCTCTGAAGTGGTTTCTAAGGTTGTTATACCGGGGGAGGGGGTTTTAGTGAGGATAAGCTCCCACTACCCATTAAATGCTTCCAATGATGTGCATCTCTAAAAGCCTCTGGTAACTAAGTCCAGCTTCTGGCTTCACGCGTGGTTTAGCTACTAAGCCCAGTGGAACTGTTTCCACTGACAGGAGAAGGAGCAATGGTGGGTTACTGGCGCCTTAAAAACAGTCGCTTCAAGCCAATGGCGCTCATCAGCTGTGGTTGGCAGCTCATCGAAGAGAAGGAAAACTCTGATCTCAAACCTCCGCTGCTTTGCAGCTATACCCACTCATAGGGAAGGTTTCAGGAGTAAATCCCGAGGAAAAATCCAAAGCTGGAGTTCCTGAGGTCGCCCCGTGTTCAAGGCTGACTGGCAACTCCTGTGATGCTGCTGGTGCCAAACCAAACTCTGTTCCTTTGGGTTCATCAGCTGTGTGGAAAGGGTAGCTTGCTACATGGGCAACAGTTTGCTCTCCGGATAGTACTGTCCAGGCTATAGGACACAACATCTATGGTCAACCTCAACTAATGGAGGGCTTGGAAGAGAAGAAGAGGTTTGAAAGAGAAAACAGTGAAAATCCAAAATGCTCTTACCAACAGAATAAAGGGATTTATTGGAGGGAAGTAGGGTTACTGTATACAGTATCAGATTATTAGAACACCGAATTTCTCTCCCGAGGAGTAAATCAGAATTACAATCAGAATCAGGTTTATTGTCATTGACGTAAGTCGTGAAATGTGTTGTTTCATGGCAGCAGTACTGTGCATGTGTAACAAATTACTGTAAAGATTGGCACCATTAGCTTTATCTGTCAAATTGTAATGCTGAGAAACATCCTAGGATGTGCTGCGACACATCATCGGTGTTGTAACCTGGGGTCATGGAGTGACTCAGGTCTTTCAACATCAGACACTCTCACCCAGGTGACCCAGCCAGGGTTGATCAGGCGCTGGCTGTGTCCCAGCAGCACCAGTCCACGGGTCACACCTCTTGATCCATGGCCATCTGGAGACGTGCTCAGCAGCCTCTGTGATAGTGCTGATGTCTCTTTCCTTTGCAGTCCCCGTAATGCCAAGGAGAGTGCAGCTTCTGCTGAGCGAGCAGCCAGCAAAACCTCTGCGCCCCACATCACAGGCACAGTACTGTGAAAATGTCTTAGGCACATATACTGTATATGGCTAAGATGCCTGAGACTTTTGCACAGTACTGTGGAAATTTTATATATTGCACTGTAATGCTAATTTCATGATTTTCATGACTGTATATAAGTGATGATAAACCTGATTCTGATATGCATCTCTACTGTGGACTGAAAGTGAGAAGGGAGCAGGGAGAGAGGAATAATAATTGAGCAAAGGGGAAGGGTTAGGGTTAGGGAGCAGGAAGCACCAGAGACATTTTATCATAAACAATAAACCAATTGCTTGGAATCAAATATCCTTGCCTGGTGTCTCAGAGCTGGGTGTGTCTGCACTCGTACCACCCCCTGCCCCAGGCACTGCTTCTCTGCCACCAGTCCCACACCATTCCCAATATCCTTTGCTCCCGCCAGATTTACAAACTCGCTCTCCACTCCACATTGACAAATACAGACTGTGCAGAAGTCTTAGGCACCCTAGCGAGATATATATATATATATGTGCCTAAGACTTTTGCACAGTACTGTATATGTTTTTTTTTTGATTTATCGCATAGTACTATTGTGGCAAAACAACAAATTTCATGACATATGTCAGTGATAATAAACCGGATACTGACTCTGACCCTATGAGTCCACCAGCTCACCATGAATTTTATAAATACATATATATTAGTCGTTTGAATGCTAATAAATTTAGCTGGCTAAGCATTCTAGAGGAAGTACTGGTGCTTCGTGATATCAAGCTGAGGGGATTGGCTTATAAAAATGTATGGGAACCTTGGGCAATGTAAATAATTCGGAAGTGCCCAAAGCAGAGTTTTAACAGCAGAGAGATTTCTCAGGAGGAGGATGACAGCTCGTCACATAACAGTCATTGGGAATAACAACATTGTTACAAGGCTGCTTAGAGATAAAGTGGAGTTGGAATGTTTCCCTTTCATCCAGCAATTCACATGCAGCCTCTGACAGGATACTGTTATACAGCTGTGTTGTTAGTGATGGCTTTCGTTAGAAGTTTCCTCCTGGCTTGTGGGCATAACTGACAAAGTAAGTATTCACTCCTAACCCCACCTGATCTTGAGAAGCATTGAAGGGGCTTGCTGTCATTCCGTGTGGCGATGGTGCTCTCGCTACACTGGGAGAGTTTGACTGCCAGTCATGAGCTGCTCTGTCAGAATTATCGAATTCAAAGTAAGAAAAAAATTATTATAAATGCATACAAGAGATCACCCTGATGAAGGGTCTCAACCTATAACACTCACTGGCCAAATTTCAAAGTAAATTTATTATCAAAATACATATATGTCACCATAATCATCTACCTTGAGATTCATTTTCTTCAAAATTCAGAAGTTAAAAGTAAATTTGTTTCCTAAGTACATATATGTCACCATATACAACCATGAAATTCATTTTCTTGTGGGTATACACAGTAAATCTATAGAATAGTAACTATAGAAGAATCAATGAAAGACTGCCCAACTTGAGCGTTCAACTAGTTGCAGAAAACAATAAACTGAACAAGTAAAAAAAGAAAAAATGATAAACAATTATCAAGAACATGAGATAAAGAGTCCTTGAAAGTGAGTCCATTGGTTGTGGGAGCATTTATAAAGAAACACAATAGAATCAATGAGAAACCACACATAATAACTACTGTGCAAAATACAACAAATTGTGCACCAGCTTATATACTGTACCTTTGATTTTTTTCATAACCAAGTAGCTTTTTGATTATTTTATACATAATGTAAATACCACAAATTTTTCTGCCTGTGAATTTCAGATTCTAAATCTGTGATTTAGAATCAAAGGGCTGATTGTTGGATCTGACTGTTTAATTGTCATTTGTAGTTTAACAATTAATTATCTGCTTGCATTTTAAGTAGTCTTTATATACATAACATTGGTTGGAGGGGGTGGGTGGTTGAGATATGTCAATACCAAAGGAGATATAAGGAGCTCCTTCCGTCCGCTAGCCTGCAGGTCACTCTTGGTCAAGGGGTCAAACCTGCTTACCCTCCTCCCCCCCAACCTCCCCAGTCAGAGTCATGTGAAGCCATGGGAGCAGGTGGTGATTGGTCATATGAGCAACTGGTGTACATCACAAGCAGTCCTGGTTATGCGACCACTGACATCAGCCCGACATTCTCTGAAGAAGATTGAGAATGGCTGGGGTCACCCATCTTGTAAAGACACTCCCAAAAGAAGAAGGCAATGGCAAGCCACCTCTGCAGAGTAGCTCCCACCACCATACCAGATGGTAATGCAGCCGGTTAGAATGTACTTGTGCGTACATGGACTTGTGCGTAGGACAATAAGCTCTGCGATCACTTTGGTGGAAGGCATGTCATTGATTATGAGTTCAATGGTTAGATAAGTCGCTGGGACCGGATGAGCTATAACCCAGGCTACTATGCGAAGTGAGGGAGGAGACTGCTGAGCCTCTGGTAATGATCTTTGCATCATCAATAAAGAAGGGGAAAGTACTGGAGAGTTGGAAGGCAGTAAATGTTGTTCCTTGTTCAAGAAAGGGAGTAGTGATAACCCAGGAAATTATAGATCAGTGAGTCTTACTTCAATGGTGGGCAAGTTGTTGGAGAAGATCCTTAGAGGCAGCACTTATGAGGATTTGGAGAGACATAATCTGATTAGGGATAGTCAGCATGGTTTTGTCAAGGGCAGGTCATGCCTTACGAACATGATTGAATTCTTTAGGATGTAACAAAACACATTGATGAAGGTAGAGCAGTGGATGTAATGTATATGGATTTCAGTAAGGCATATGATAAGGTTCCCCATGCGAGGCTCATTCAGAAAACAAGGAGGCATGGAGACGTTGCTTTGTGAATCCAGCATTGGCTTGCCTACAGAAGGTAAAGGGGCGTTGTAGATGGTTCATATTCTGCATGGAGGCTGGTGACCAGTGGTGATCTGCAGGGATCTGTTTTGGGACCCATACTCTTTGTGAATTTTATAAATGACCTGGATGAAGAAGTGAAGGGATGGGTTTGTAAATGTGCTAATCACACAAAGGTTGGAGGTGTTGTGGATAGTGCAGAGGGCTGTCAGAGGATACAGAAGGACATTGATAGGATGCAAAACTGGGCTGAGAAGTGGCAGATGGAGTTCAACCCAAATAAATGTGAAGTGGTTCATTTTGGCAGGCCAAGTTTGAAGATAGAATATAATATTAATGGTAAGACTCTTGGCAGTGTGGAAGATCAGAGGGATCTTGGGGTTCATGTCCATAAGACACTCAAAGCTGCTGCGCAGGTTGACAGTGTGGTTAAGAAAGCATATGGTGTGTTGACCTTCATCAACTGTGACACTGAGTTCAAGAGCCGTGAGGTAATGTTAAAGCTATATTTGTCTTTAGTTAGACCCCATTTGGTGTACTGTGTTCAGTTCTGATCATCTCACTACAGGAAGGATGTGGATACTATAGAGAAAATGCAGAGGAGATTTACAAGGATGTTGCCTGGATTGGAGAGCTTGCCTTATGAGAATAGGTTGAGTGAACTCGGCCTTTTCTCCTTGGAGTGGTGGAAGATGAGAGGTGACCTGATAGAGGTGTATAAGATGTGAGAGGCATTGATTGTGTGGATAGTCAGAGGCTTTTCCCCAGGGCTGAAATGGCTAACACAAGGGGGCATGTTTTAAGGTGCTTGGAAGAAGGTACAAGGGGGATGTCAGAGGTAAGTTTTTCACACAGAGTGGTGGGTGTTTGACGTTGGTAGATACAGATACAATAGGGTCTTTTAAGAGGCTCTTAGATAGGTACAATGAGCTTAGAAAAATACAGGGCTATGAGGTAGGGAAATTCTGGCAGTTTCTAGAGTAGGTTACATGGTTGGCATCACATTGTGCTATGTTCTATGCTCCTGTTCTTCTGACTGGTATGGAAACACAAATGCCCTTGAATGGAAAAGCCTGCAATTAGTAATGGATGCAACCTAGCCCATCCATCACAGGTAAACTCCTCCCCATCAAAAGTTCAAAGGTTCAAAGGTACAATTTAATGTCAGAGAAATGTATTCAATATACATCCTGAGATGCTTTTTCTTCACAACCATCCATGAAAACAGAGGAGTGCCCCAAAGAATAAGTGACAGTTAAATGTTAGAACCCCAAAGAACCCCCCCACCCAGCTCCTCTCTCTCCTATGCGTGAGCGGCAACAAACACGATCCCCCCCCCCCCCACTGGCAAAAAAAGCATCGGCACCTGCCACCTAGCACTCAAGTGTGAACAAAACAACAGCAAAGACACAGACTTGCAGTTACCCCAAAGACTTCGCGTTTCTCCTGGTATATGATATACCACAGGTTCTCTCTCTCCCTAATAGGGGATAAAGAGATGTCTCCGTTTCACAGCGAGCGGGGAGACATAACAAGCAACTCGCTGGTTTATGATGTTAAAAGTCTGTTACATCACTTTTTTTTCCAAGCTCTGTCCCCAAAAATCTGGGCCTTAGATATCCCAACTCCCCTGACGACACACGGGTCTCCTGCCACGACATCGCCCCTTGATCTGCCCATCTCCTGAGCCCCAAGATCCTAGGCTTCCAAATCCGAGCTGGACTCTTAGGCCGAGCTCTCGGTGTGCTGAACAACAATGGCCAGTTATGAAACCCCGAGAGTGCGTCCCAGTCTCGTAAAGAACTGTAGTTAGCATGTGACTCCAGGTCAGGGTCTTCAAAAGGACCCAAAAAGGGAAAAATAAAAATATTAAAGATGGAAATAGAGCTGTTTCGGAAGATACAAGCAAAGGACCATTTAGCACCATCATTATTCTGCTCCACCTCCAAAGAGCAGATCTGGAGGGAATGCTGCCACAAGAAAGCAGCTTCTTCATCAAGGGCCTCCACCATCTAAGCCATGCTCTCTTCTTGTTGCTGCCATCAGGAAGGAGGTCCCACACCACCAGGTCAGGAGCAGTTAATTCCCCTCGACCATCAAGGTCCTGAATGTTTTCGGGTGAGTAGACTAATTGATGATCACATGGGTGTAATTGGGTGGTGCTGGCTTGTTGGGCCTGTAACAGTGCTTTATTTCAAAAATAAAAGAATTCAGATCATTGCAGACCACTGGATCTTGTTGATAAGAAACAGAAAGTATCTAGACTTCAGATGATTCATGCATTCCTGAGGTTTTATTTCCTGGAGTCTTCATGGCTTCATACAATAGGAGTGCAAAACATTCCTTCTTGCAAAATATTAAATATCCCCCCCATTACTCAACCAAAGTTATTTAAGTTATTTCATTATTTTCATTATTTTATTATTACTAGTCACTTTCCTAAAGGAAAAATATCAATAACATTGAAAGAACTCAGAGAAAGTGAGGATTTGAACTATAGGGAAAAATTGAATAGGTTAGGATGGAGCAGAATTGATGGGCTGAAAGGCCTTACTCTACTCCTGTATCAAAATATTCTGTTGATCACACCCTAGCCCCACATCACTGTTTCCTTTCCCTCATCCACCCATTCCATCTGACTATCACTCACATTGTCCTCCCCTTGTTTCCCTCACCACTGTTTGCATCTACTCTCCCCACATCCTTCATTTGATTCCATTTTCCAGCTGGGTTTTCTCTCACATCCCACCATCCACAGCCCTTTGCCACCTCTAACCTCTCAGCACCTCTGCAGAACCCTCCTCATCCATCTGCCTATCATCCTCTCTTCAGCTGGAGCCACTGTTCCAGCTCTAAATCCACACCTTCCCATCATACTTATCTTCCCTCAATCTTTCAGTCCAGATGAAGGCTCTTGACCCAAAATGTTGACTATCCATTTCTGTCTGCTGCAGAGGGGAACAACCCGATAATGAAACATTGAGTGAGTGTTTTTAGGTTTCTGTATCTCCTCCGCAATGGAGCAGTGAAAAGAGTGCATGTCCTGGATGGTTGGGGTCCTTAATGATGAATGTTGCTTTCTTGAGGCATTGCCTTTTGAAGATGTCCTTTATGGTGGGGAGGGTTGTTCCTGTGATGGAGCCAGCTGAGTGTACAACCCTTGGCAGCCTCTTTTAATCCCGTACCTAGGAGCCTCCATAACAGTCAGGAGCTGATGCAACCAGTCAAAATGTTCTCTAATCTGCAGAAATTTGCTAGTCCTTGGTGACATACCAAACCTCCTCAAACTTCTAATGAAGTATAGTCACTGGTGTGCCTTCTTCATGATTGCGTCAATATGTTGGGACTAGGCAGACCCTTGGAGATGTTGACAATCATCTAAGCTAATCCCATTTGTCTGCAATTGGACCATATCCCGCCCATCCATTTCTAATCCTTGTTTTTGAGACTGTGACCTCTAGTTATAAATTCCTCAGTCTGGGCAAAGTTTTCCTCATATCTATTCTGAGATGTGTTAATTGAACTCTGTAAGATCCCCTGTTAATGTATGTAGAGAAGAATCATTTCCAGATTTCTCACATTTTTCAGCTAATTCTTGATATCACTCTATGCCAAGCTTGAGCCATAGAGTCATATTCCTCTGCAGGCAATATATCATTCTCACAACTGGCTTTACCAGCCAACAACACCATTTTGCTTTTGGCCTCTAGAGAATACTACACTTCTGCATCCACTCACTGAGTGTATGTTTGTGGTCTTCTGTTCCTGTAGCCCATCCACTTCATGTTTTGACATGCTGTGCATTCAGAGATGCCTCTCTGCACACCACTGTTGTAACACGTGGTTAGTTTTCTGTCACCTTCCTGTCAACTCGATGCGGTCTGGCCATTCTCCTCTGACCTGAGAGTCAGAATCGGATTTAATGTCACTGGCATATGTCATGAAATGTGTTGTTATATGGCAGCAGTACATTATAGATGGAGTCGCAGAACATATGTCAAGTCAGTACACTGAGCAGATCTCTCAGCACATCTGCTGGGAAAGTACAGGAAGTTAGCTCCTATTGCTGAACTGTAATTGTACTACTATAAACCGCAATTTACAGTAAAAAGCATACATAAAAAGTTAAATTAGTGCAAAAAGAGAAAATAATGTCATGGGGTAGTGTTCATGGGTTCAATGTCCATTCAAATATCATACGACAGAGGGGAAGAAGCTGCAGTTCCTGAATCATTGAATGTGTGCCTTCAGACTCCTGCACTTCCTCCCTGATGGTCGCAATGAGAAGGGGGCATGTTCTGTGTGATGGGGCTCCTTCATGATGGATGCCGTCTTTCTGATGCATCACTCCTTGAAGATGTCTTTCATTACCAAAGCATTTTGGCCTACAGAACTGCCACTGACTGCATGTTTTTTTTTGTTCATCACAACATTTTCTGTAAGCTTGAGAGACCACTATGCATGAAAATCCCAAGAGATACTCAAACCACTTTTTGGCACCAACAATCATTCCACGGTCAAAGTCACTTAGATCACATTTCTTCCCCATTCTGATGTTTGGTCTGAATAACAATTGAACCTCTTGATCAGGTCTGCATGCTTTTGTGCATTGAGTTGCTACCACACGATTGGCTGATTAGATAGTTGCAGTAATGTGCAGGCGTACCTAATGAAGTAGACACTGAGTGTGTGCTTGTTTGCAAGTACATGCATTTGAGTTCATTAATAATAGTTCTCAGAATCAGAATAAGGTTTATTATTACTGACATATTTCATGATATTTGTTGTTTTGGTGACAGCAGCACAGTGCAAGATATAAAAAGCCCTACAAATGTCAATAATAAATGAAATAAGTGCAAAGGACAACTGGTGAGATACTGTTCATGGACCATTCAGAAATCTGATGGCAGAGTGGTTCCTAAAACTTGCCCCAGAAGCTGCCCTTCTATTGAAATGGATGGAATCACGGAACATGTATTCAGTCAGTCCACTGAGCAGATTCCCAGCACATCTGCTAGGAAAGTGCAGGAAGTTAGCTTCATACTGCTAAGCTCCATCAGTGGAAAAAAAAATGGCTTGAGCTAAGCCAGAAATGAAAGCTGTGAGGATCCTTTAGGAAAGTCAAATGGCCTTCAGAAGTGACTTGGGTCTCTGCGTCATGATGCATGATGTTGAGGTGTGTAATAGACAGTAGACATTAGACAATAGACAGTAGGTGCAGGAGTAGGCCATTCAGCCCTTTTAGCCAGCACCGCCATTCTCTGTGATCATGGCTGATCATACACAGTCAGTACCCCGTTCCTGACCTCTCCCCATATCCCTTGACCCCGCTATCTATAAGAGCTCTATCTAACTCTCTCTTGAATGCATCCAGAGACTTGGCCTCCACTGCCTTCTGGGGTAGAGCATTCCACATATCCACCACTCTCTGGGTGAAAAGGTTTTTCCGCATCTCTGTTCTAAATGGCCTACCCCTTATTCTTAAACTGTGGCCTCTAGTTCTGGTCTCACCCATCAGCGGGAACATGCTTCCTGCCTCCAGTGTGTCCAATCCCTTAATAATCTTATATGTTTCAATCAGATCCCCTCTCATCCTTCTAAATTCCTGTGTATACAAGCCCAGTCGCTCCAATCTTTCAACATATGACAGTCCCACCATTCTGGGAATTAACCTTGTGAACCTATGCTGCACTCTCTCAATAGCAAGAATGTCCTTCCTCAAATTTGGAGACCAAAACTGCACACCATACTCCAGGTGGGGTGTCACCAGGGCCCTGTACAGCTGCAGAAGGACCTCTTTACTCCTATACTCAATTCCTCTTGTTATAAAGGCCATCATGCCATTAGCTTTCTTCACTGCCTGTTGTACCTGCATGCTTGCTTTCATTGACTGATGTACAAGAACACCTAGATCTCGTCGTACTTCCCCTTTTCCTAACTTGACTCCATTTAGATAGTAATCTGCCTTCCTGTTCTTGCCACCAAAGTGGATAACCTCACATTTATCCACATTAAACTGCATCTGCCATATATTTGCCCACTCACCCAACCTGTCCAAGTCACCCGGCATTCTAATAACATCCTCCTGACATTTCACACTGCCACCCAGCTTTGTGTCATCGGCAAATTTGCTAATGTTACTTTTAATCCCTTCATCTAAATCATTAATGTATACTGTAAACAGCTGCGGTCCCAGCACCGAACCTTGCGGTACCCCTCTGGTCACAGCCTGCCATTCCGAAAGGGACCCATTAATCGCTACTCTTTGTTTCCTGTCAGCCAGCCAATTTTCAATCCATGTCAGTACTCTGCCCCCAATACCATGTGCCCTAATTTTGCCCACTAATCTCCTATGTGGGACTTTATCAAAAGCTTTCTGGAAGTCCAGGTACACTACATCCACTGGCTCTCCCTTGTCCATTTTCATAGTTACATCCTCAAAAAACTCCAGAAGATTAGTCAAGTATGATTTTCCCTTCATAAATCCATGCTGACTCGGACTGATCCTTCTACTGCTATCCAAATGTGTTGTAATTTCCTCTTTTATAGGAAAGAGTAGGTGAGGGCAAGACCTTCTATTAAAGTGAGCTCGATGAGGATGTTTGATAGGTACACAGGGATGAAAAAGGGCAAGAGTCCAGAGGTCTAATTCCAAGGTCAGAGGCTGTAAATTTGATGTCTGCAAGTTTGGCGACCACAGTCTGAAGGACTGGGATCTGGACGTGGTCTGACCTGGGGTTGGAAGCTTGAAAGTGTGTGTGGAGGTGGGGGGGGGGGGGTGGGGGGAGGGTGAACAGGATAGGGGTTTGTTTTTGCTGTTGTTGCTTGTTCCAATATGTACACTAGCCTCCCCACTATTAAGGGCATCTTCAAGGAGTGATGCCTCAAAAAGGAAGCATTCATCATTATGAAACTCCCGTCACCCAGGACATGCCCTGTTCTCATTGCTACCATCAAGGAGGAAGTACAACTACACCTACCCTGACGAAGTTTAAATCTTCTCTTTGATGGGAGCTCAGTGAGATCCTCTGTCAGTAGTCCCCCACTGTGATCTCTGCACCTTGTACTTCTTCCTCCCTTCCTCCACCTTCTTATTCTGACTTCCAGCCCTGATGAAGAGTCTTGGCTCGAAACCTCAGCTGCCTATTCCTCTCCATAGATACTGCCTGACCTGCTGAGTTCCACCAACACATTGCATGTATTGCACACTCAATGTTTCAGGAGCAGCTTCTTCCCCTCCGCCATCAGATTTCTGAACTGGCAATGAGCCAACCAGCCCATGAACATCATCTCACTAATTTTGCTCTCTTTTTACCCTACTTATTTAATTTATTTTAATATATATTTCTTCTTGCTATTTATATGTAGTTTTGTGTATTGGAGTATACAGCCTCTACAAAACAACATATTTTACTTGATTCTGGTTCTGAGTGTTGGCTGAATACTGAGCATTGTGGTCTTGCTATGCCAGTGCCAGAATGTGTGGCAACACTTGTGGGCTGCCCCCAGCATATCCTCGGGTGTGCTGGTTGTTAATGCAAATGATGCACTTCTCTGTATGTTTCGATGTGCACATGATTAGAAAATAAATCTAAATCTAAATCAAATCTGTTAAATCATTGCACAGTTCTGAATGTCAGAGAAAGTGTAACATTACTCATTTTCAAAATCTGCCTTTAATATATTTTGGAAATTATCCAGTTCTATTAAAAATCTGAAAGGAATTTGCATTCATGCCAAGTTTCAGTTGTACATACTGTTTGTTTGTGTTAAGCCAGTAGCAGCCTGGGCTCTTGATATTATTGGTAATGATGGCCATCTGGTAATGTTTCTTGCAGGGAGATAAAAATGATTTGATCAACATCAAGTGGCCGATTCCACCTGCTATGTCAGCGGAACTGATTTTCCTTTGGGAGGCAGTCTTCCCAACATGCTTTGAGACTTCTCTTGGTGCTGTCCAGTGTTTTGACCAACAGGATGTTGAGTCCTTGGGAAAGATAGAAGGATTACCAATGCACCATGGAAATGCATTCCATCTAGGTGGATCATGGCTTGATAAGGCAATGGCTCTGCAAGTCACAGCAAGAAACTGCAGACAGTTGTGGACACAGCTCAGCACGTCACAGAAACCAGTCACCCCTCCATGGACTTTATTTACTGCCTCAGTAAAACAGCCAGCTTAATCATAGACCCCACCCACCCTGCGCATTCTCTCTTCTCCCCATGAGGCAGAAGATACAAAAGCCTGAAAGCATGTGCCATCAGGCTCAAGGACAGCTTCTACCCCAATGTTCTCAGACCAGTAAATAGTTCCCTAGTACAAAAAATTGAACTTTTGACCTCACAATCTACTATTTTCCTCTGGGTGCCTCGGGTTCCACCCACATTCCAAAGTCATATAGATTAGTAAGGGTTAGTAAGTTGGACACCCCTCCAAAGCTTTCACATCAGCATTGGAATTTATTTATTTGCCGATTTGCTTATTGAGACACAGTATGGCACAGGCCCTTCTGGCCCTGTGAGCCACACGCCCAGCAATCCCCCAGTGTAATCCTAGCCTAATCACAATACAATTTACAATGACCAGTTAACCTACTAACCAGTACATGTTTGGACTGTGGGAGGAAACCAGAGCACTTGGAGGAAGCACACATGGTCACGAGGAGAATGTACAAACTCCTTACAGACAGTGACGGGAATTGAGCCTGGATCGTCAGTACTGTAAAGCGTTGTGCTAACCACAACACTACCATGTCACCCCGTTATTGTCATTTGTACCCAGGTTCAATGAAAAGCTTCTCTTGCATACTGTTCATACAGATCAAATCATTGCACAGTGCCCTGAGGTGGAACAAGGTTAAAACATTAACAGAATGCACAATAAAGTGCAACAGAGAAAATGCAGTACTGATGAAGGGTCTTCACCCAAAATATCCACTGTTTGTTCATTTCCATTGATGCTGTCTGACCTGCTGAGTTCCTCCAGCAATTTTTGTGTGTTTCTTTGTGTTTATGCAGAGCTGTTCTAATTAGGTAAATCTCTCCCCTCTCACCTTTAACCTATGTCCTTTAGTTCTTGATTTCCCAGCTCTAAAAGAAAGGCTGTGAGCATTCGCCTTATCTATGCCCCTCATGATTTATACTAGTACACTGTACCTCAATAAGTACCTTGTACTGGAGGGCAGCATAGTAACAGAGTGGTTAGTGTAACACTTCACAGGGCCAGTGATCTGGGTTCAGTCCTGCTGCTCTCTGTAAGGAGTTCGTACATTCTCCCCGTGACCGTGTGGGTTTCCTCTGGGTGATCTGGTTCCCTCCCACAGTCTAAAGACGTACGGTTACTGAGGGTTAGCAAAATGTGGGCATCCCTGTCAATGCCATGTGACAAATAAAGTTTAATCTTCAGGAATCTTTAAAATCACTACTTAACCTCTAAGTTTCCAGGGGAAAAAGTCCCAGCCTATCCAGTCTCTCCTTATAACATTATTACCTCCTTATTACCTCCTGTGCTGGTAACATCCTTATGAATCTTTACTTGGCACCCTGTCTACGTTAACATCATCCTTCATACATAATAAACACAAGAGATTCTGCAGATGCTGGAAATCCAGAGCAACACGTACAAAATGCTGGAGGAACTCAGCAGGTCAGGCAACATCTATAGAGGGAAATAAACAGCTGATGTTTCAGGGAGGGTTGGAAGGAAAGGGGGAAGAAGCAGAATAAGAAGGTGGGGTGGGGAGGTTGGGAGGGGAAGGAGCACAAGCTGGCAAGTGATAAGTAAATTCAGTTGAAGGGGAAAGTACGATATGTGGATGGGAGAGAGGGGAAGAAGTGAGAAGCTGGGAGATGATAGGTGGAAGAGGTCAAGGGCTGAGAAAGAAGGAATCTGATAGGAGAGGAGAGTGGAGCATGGGAGAAAGAAAAGGGGGTGATGGGCAGGTCAGGAAGGGAGAAGGAGTAAGAAGCAGCCCAAATGGAGAATGTAGAAAGACAGAATGGGAGGGGAGAGAAATTACATGAAGTTTGAAAAATCATTGTTCATTTAGTCAGGCTGAAGGCTACCCAGACAGAGCATGAGGTGTTACTCCTCCAACCTGAGAGTGGCCTCATCGTGGCAGTTGAGAAGGCCACATTTCATTCCGATGTAGTTAGGTAACCAGGGCTGCACATAGTACTCAAGTGTGGTCTCAGCAATTACTTATACAGTTGTATCATGACGTCCCGACTCACTGCTCTGACTGATGAAGGCAGATGTGCCAAATCCTGTTTTATGTACTTATTTCCCTGAGTTTCTTACCATAGCAAATCTCAAAGTAAAATTATTATCAAAGTAGGTGCAGTATTGGTCATCATATACAACCCCGACGTTCATTTTCTTGCAGGCATACTCAGTAAATCCAAGAACCATAACAGAATCGATGAAAGAGCTCATCCAACAGGACGGACAAACAACCAATGTGCAAAAATCAACAAACTGTCAAGTACAAACAAGTAAATAATAATAATGCACAAACAAGCAATAAATATCAAGAACTTGAGATGTTGGCTTTGAAAGTGAGTCCATTCGTTGTGGGAATAGTTCTCAAATCTCAATAATGCTTACAAGAGGAATTAACATATGTGATTCAGATAAAACCATGCCAGCTTTATTTTGAAGAATAACTTGGAGCTAGTTACATTGCTTAAAAATTACTTGAAAAGAATTTTTTTTCATGAATACTTACAGTGGGGACTTAACCCTTAATTTGCCTGATGTAGTAGAGGTAAGTGTCATAGAACATTGAATATAAATATAGAATAAAATATGAGGGCTGTAGATAGGGTAAATGCAGACAGGCTTTTTCCTCTGAAGTTGGGTAGGACTACAACCATGGGTTAAGGGTGAAAGGTGAAAACTTAAGCAGGATATGAGGGGAAGAGTCATGAGAGTGTGGAACGAGCTGCCAGCGTAAGTGTTGCATGTGAGCTCAATTTCAAGGTTTAAGAGAAGTTTGGATAGGTACATGGATGGTAGGGGTATGGAGGGCTATGGTCGTGGTGCAGGTCAATGGAAGTAGGCAGCAAGGTCAAGGTGGGCCAAGGGGCCTCTTTCTATGCTGTACTTTTCTATGACTCTATAAAATAGTACGAAGAACGTAGAACATGGAACACAGAACAGGACAGGCCAATGGCACAAAACTAATCCTTTCCACCTGCAGATGGTCCCTATTTTACTGTTCTCAGCATATTCATGTGGTGTTGAGTCAGGGAAAGACCAAGAAAAATCAGTGCTGATTTAATTTCCTGCAAATTCTTTGTTTATCTCATACAGGAATACCGGGTATAGAATATTCAATATAGAACAGTACAGCACTGTACAGGCCCTTCGACTCACTGCTGACACTACTCCAACTTTAATCTAACCCTTCCCTCCCACATAGCCCTCTACTTTTCTATCATGCATGTGCCATTTATTAACCTATTAATTGCAGGAGTGTTTCTGATGTTTGAACTTCGCTTAAAATCACAAAGAACTTTCACAATCAGAATCATGGATTGCCACCTTTCTGTGGCATCACCGTGTGAAGATGTTTTCTATGTTGGGGAGGCTAGTGCCCATGCTGGATCATTTTGACAGGATTTTGGGACATGGTGGGCTACCAGTCAGACAAGCTCATGAAATTTTTAATGGAAATGTAGCAAAAAAAATTGAAAAAAGCGGATTTTCCTTGACAAAACTCTGCTACTTCAAAGTTCAGAGTAAATTTTATTATCAAAGTACATGTATGCCACCATATACAACCCTGAGATTCATTTCTTGCGAGAATACTTTGTCAAAGTTTTAGATGTCATGCTGAATCTCAGCATACTCCTAAGGAAGTAGAGACACTACTGTGCTTTCTTTGCAATTGCACATACTGTATGTGCTGAGTCAAGGACAGGTCCTCTAAAATAGCAGACCCAGGAGTTTAAAGCTGCTCACCCTCTTCACCTCTGATCCTCCAATGAGGACTGGCTCATGGACCTCCGGTTTCCCTCCCCTGAAGTCTATAATCAGTTCCTTGGTCTTGCTGACATTGAGTAAGAGCTTGTAAGTATGAAACCACTCAACCAAATTTTCAGTCTCCCTCCTGAATGCTGATTCATCACCACCTTTGATACAGCTCATGACAGTGGTGTCATTAGCATCCCCCACCCCTCCAATCTCTATACAAACAAGACTGTGTGGCTAAGCACAGCTCCAATGCTATATACAAATTCACCATTGTTATTGGACAAATCACAGGTCATGCAGCTTTTCACAGTTCCCATCAGACAGGTGGCACTGACGCTTGAAGTCCCACACCACCAGGTTCAAGAATGGTTATCTCTCTTCAACCTGTTGATTCTTGAACCAACCTGCACAGCCTTAATCATTAAAAATAAAGATAAAGCTGAACTTTATCTGTCACATGTACAACAAAACATACAGTGGAATGACAGACAGACAGACAGACAGACATACTTTATTGATCCCAAGGGAAACTGAGTTTTGTTACAGTTGCACCAACCAAGAATAGTGTAGACAATATAGCAATATAAAACCATAAATAATTAAATAATAATAAGTAAATTATTCCAAGTGGAAATAAGTCCAGGACTAGCCTATTGGCTCAGGGTGTCTGACACTCCGAGGGAGGAGAGTCATTTGGTTTCAGTAACCAACACAGTCTGAGGATGTGCTGGGGGTTGTCTGCAAGTCTTGCCATGTTTCCAGCACCAACATAGCATGCCCACAGCTTACTAACCCTAAGCTGCATGTCTTTAGAATGCATGAGGAAAACGGAGAGAGCATCCAGAGGAAACCCTCATGGTCATGGGGAGAACATACAACTTCCTTACTGAGGACATGGGAATTGAACCCAGAACACTGGCACAGCCAAGCATTACACTGACCATTACACTACTGACAACACCATGACCACATATATTGTTCTGGAATAAATAGATTTTGTTCTTTTTTGTTTTATTTAGAAAATAGAACATTACAGCACAGTACAGGCCCTTCGGCCTACGATGTTGTGCTATACATTTAACCTACTCTAAGAAAATCTATCCGTTCCCACCTACAGAGCCCTCCATTTTCTGTTTCATCCATGTGCCTATCTAAGAGTCTGCTAAATGTCCCTAATGTATCTGCCTCTACCACCAACTCAGGTGGCGCGTTCCACTCACTTACCACTCTGTATATAAAAAAAGACGCTATTCTTCAAAATGATTCAAAGTACATTTCTCAGCAAAGTATGAATACAATTCTGAGATTTGTCTGCCCGTAGGCAGCCATAAAATGAAGAAACATCATGGAACCCATTCAAGAAAACACCCAATGCACAAGGAAAAAACAAATTGCACGAATGGCAAAAAGAGAGCAAACAGCACATAGAACGCAAACATTAAAGCAGGAGTTTTCAAGTCAGTGTCGTGCCACTAGCCCACTATAAGGCACAGAGACATTCTTCACTGAAACACCCCAGTGCACATCGATTACCCTGATCAAACCACTCAAAAACAGCAAAAAAAGAGTAATGAGCATCCAGAAACACACGCAACGTGAACCTAAAAGTCCTCCAAAACGAGGCTGCAACCTCAGCCATCGATCCTGGCAATGTGGTCCCAAGACCCTTGCATTTGAGACCATATAAGACCATAAGACATAGAAGTAGAATTATTCCATTCAGCCCATCGAGTCTGCTCTGCCATTCCACCAAGGCTGATCCTGATCCCACTCCCACTCAACCTCATACACCTGCCTTCTCACCATATTCTTTGATGCCCTGACAGTGCAGGAAAGATCAACTTCCACCTTAAATATATGCAATAACAACACATCCTTTCTGAGGTATGGGGCCCAAAACTGTTGCCGATGCTTCAAGAGCAGCCTGACTAAGTGCCACACATGAGGCTGCTTAACAAGATAAAATCCTATTGCGTTACTGGAAATATACTAGCATGGATAGAGGAATAGCTGACAGGCAGGAGGCAGCGATTGGGAATTAAAGGGGGATTTTCTGGTTGGCTGCCAGTTACTAATGGTGTTCCTCAGGGGTCAGTATTGGGACCACTACTTTTCATTGTTTGTTAATGATTTCGATAACAGAATTGATGGCTTTGTGGCAAAGTTTGCGGATGATACGAAGATAGGTGGAGGGTTGGTAGTGCTGAGGAAGCAATGCAGAATGACTTAGAAAATTGGAAGAATATGCAAACAAGTGTCAGATGGAATGCAGTGTTGGGAAATCTATGAGAATGCATTTTGGTAAAAGGAACAATAGTGCAGACTATTATCTAAATGGGGAGAAGGTTCAAACATCAGAGGTGCAGAGGGACTTAGGAATCCTCGTGCATGACTCCCAGAAGGTTAATTCTCAGGTTGAGTCTGTGGTAAAGAAGGCAAATACAAGTTTGGCATTTATTTCACGGGGAAATATAAAAACAAGGAGATAATGCTTTGGTTTTATAAGGCACTAGTCAGGCTGCACTTGGAGTATTGTCGACAGTTTTGGGCCCCATAAATCAGAAAGGTTGTATGGTAATTGGCGACAGTCCAGAGGAGTTTGGCGAGGATGATTCTGGGAATGAAGTGGTTAACATCTGAGGAGCCTGTTTGGCAGCTTTGAACCTGTTCTCACTGGAATTTAGAAGAATGCAGGGGGATCTCATTTAAGGCTACTGAATTTTGAAAGGACAAGATAAGGTGGATGTGGAGAGGATGTTTCCTCCGGTGGGGATTCCAGAACTAGAGGGCATAGCCTCACAATTGAGAGGTCCTTTCATAACAGAAGTAAGGAAGACTTTTTTTTAGTCAAGGAGTGGTGAATCTGTGGAATGTGCTGCTGCATACTGTGGTGGAGGCCAAGTCCGTGGGTATATTTAAAGTGGAAGTTGATAGTTTCCTGATTGGTCAGAGCATCAAGGAAGGTAGTGTGAGGGCAGGTGTATGGGTGGAATGGGATCCGGGATCAGCCATGATGGAGTGGCAGAGCAGACATGATGGGCTCAATGGCCTAATTCTGCTCCTATGTCTAATGATCTTATCACTCAATCAGCCCAAAAACACACCATCAAAATGTAAATCACAGGTTCCAGTCACACACAGCTTAGAAGTAGAATCAGATTTAAGACAAGAAGTCAAAGAAGTAGTTTTGTGAACTGTTTGCGGGATGCCACCATTGGATGCATTGCTCACTGGTGCCATCTTGAAGATATCTTTATTCCAAAACCTTAAACTTATGCTCCCTAATTGCATTACTTTTTATAGAAATTTATGTTTAGTTCATGTTTTCTTCTTGTGAATGCTGCTATCTGATACTACACACTCAATATTTTAAGAACAGCTTCTTTCCTGTGAATGGACTATGGAGCCATGTACACACCTCATTCTTTTTTTTCTTTTTTTTGTTCTCTTTTTGCACTACTTATATATATATATATATATATATATTTACTGTAATTCAGAGTTTTCATTATAATGTTCTGCTGCTTAACAAATTTCACACCATATGCTGTGATAATAAACCTGATTCTGATTCTGATTTGTGCAGTTGACTATAGATTTGACTTGTAATTTGACTGAAGTTTGAAGCTGATGCAGGAGACAGAATATATCCCCTTACCTCACCTCAGTGCCACATGGACAAATCCGTCTGAAGAGAAGCTGGGGAATAAACCCAGGATTGCATCTGCAAAGTTTCTGAATACTGTCACAGCCAAACAAAATCACATTCACAGGATTGACTTTATTCAGAGATCGGAAGATATGATGCTGATTCTGAAAGCTGGGCAGTGGCAATGCATTTCATATAATTATTTTGAACAGCAGTCAATCCAGACATTGGAAATTTGGAGAGGAGGGGACTTCAATCAGGTCCACTGCTTGAAAATAAAGGACAGCAGCAGGCCGCAGCAGTATAATAGAGCTTTGACAAGCACCCAATCCGGACATCAGAAATTTGGAGAAGAGGAGATTTCATTCAGGTCCACTGCCTGAAGATAAAAGGTAGCAAGGGGTCAAGGCAACAAAATAGAGCTTTGACCAGCACCTGATCGGCATCTGGGATTGATTAGTAAAAGCAAATTAAAGGAAGGCAGGGGCAAGCGTAGCGGCCATCGTTGGAGTGGACATAATCAGAGTGGTGACCTTGAGGCTTTTGCACTTCGAGGCTTCTGCAAAGAGATGCTTCAGTCAGAGAAAGCAAAAGAAAGAAAAGCTCAAATTTGTTTACATTTCTTCTTTGTATTTGCTCAACCAGGATAGTAGAGATATCAGGAAGTATAGTGCAATGCTGCTCATGCAGGGCATGGGAAGCTGTGAGATCTCCAGTGTCCCTGATGACTACAAGTGCGAGAAGTGCATCCAGCTGCAGCTTCTAACAAACCATATTAAGGAGTTGGAGCTGGAACTGGATGAACTCCGGTTCGTTCAGGAGGTTGAGGAGGTGATAGGTGAGACATATAGAGAGGGAGTCACACCCAAGGTGCAGGACACAGGAAACTGGGTGACAGGAAGGGGAAAGGGGTTAAGGAGCCAGTGCAAAGTACCCCTGTGACCATCCCCCTCAACAACAGGTATATCACTTCAGATACTGTTGGGGGGAATGACCTAACAGAGGAGAGTCACGGTGTTTGGGTCTCTGGTACTGAGTCTGCCTCTGTAACTCAGATGGGAAGGGGGAGAAGAGGCACACTGTGGTGATAGGGGATTCATTAGTTAGTGCAACGGACAGAAGGTTCTGTGGGGGAGAAGGAGTTTCTGGGATGGTATGTTGCCTCCTGGGTGTCAGGGTCTGGGATATCTCAGATCGAGTCCTCAGCATTCTCAAGTGAGAGGGTGAACAGCCAGAAGTCGTGGTCCATGTAGGTAGCAATAACATGGGTAGGATGAGTGACAAGGTTCTGCATAGGGAGTTCAAGGAGTTAGGTGCTAAGTTAAAGGGCAGAACCTCCAGGGTTGTGATCTCCAGAATGCTGCCCATGCATATGCAAGTGAGACCAGAACTAGGAATATTATATAGCTTAATACATGGCTAAGGACTTGGAAAGGTTAAAGATTTTTGGATCATTGGGCTCTCTTGCAGGGACGGTGGGACCCATACAAAAGGAACCTGACCTGAAGGGGGACTAACATCCTAGCAGGAAGGTTTGTGAACTAGGGTGCCAGGACAGTTAGTGGAGAGGTTGGGGAGGCTGATGTTGGTAAGACCTCAGGCAAAGTCAGGAATCCAAAGGTTGAGCATGGTGTGTTGAGCTACCTAAATTTCAACACAAGTAGTATTGTAGGAAAGGGAGATGATAGTGCTGAAGATGAGGTAGTTGGTATACAAACAGAAGCAATGTGTAGTGAGGGAAGGTGGTTGTTAGGGCAAAATTGCAGTCAATATGATGAGTTGCAATATCAAAGGTGGACAAAATCAAAAAGGGTGAATACAGAACTGAAGGTGTTGTACCTGAATACGTGCACTATATGGTATAAGGTCAATGAACTTGCAGCACAGTTACAGATTGGTAGGTATGATGTTGTAGGCATCACTGAATCATGGCTGAAAGATTATATCTGGGAGCTTAATGTTCAAGATTCTCACTGTATTGAAAGGAAGGCAGAAGGGGCAACGTTGCTCTGTTGGTTAAAAATGAAATCAAATCTTTAGAAAGAGGTGACCTAGGGTCAGAAGGTGTCGAATCTTATGGATAGAGCTAAGGAACTGCAAGAGTAAAAAGACACTGATGGGAGTTATTTCCAGATCCTCAAACAGTGGTAAAGATGTGCCCTAAAAATTACAACGGGAGACAGAAAATGCATGTCAAAAGGGCAATGTTGCAATAGTCATGGGGAACTTCCATATGCAGGTAGATTGGGAAAATCAGATCGGTGCTGGATTACAGGAGGGGGAATTTCTAGAGAGCCTACGAGATGGCTTTTTAGGCAGATCATGTTTGAGCCCACTGGAGGATGAGCTATTCTGGATTGTGTGTTGTGCAATGAACCAGAATTAATTAGAGAGCTTAAGGTAAAGGAACCCTTAGGAGTAGGTAGCCATAATATGATTGAGTTCACACTGAAATTTGAGAAGGAGAAGCTAAAGTCAGATGTATCAGGATTACAGTGAAATAAAGGGAATTACAGAGGCCTGAGAGATGAATTGGCCAAAATTGATTGGAAAAGAACATTGGCAGGGATGACGGCACAGCAGCAACGTTTGGAATTTCTGGAAGCTATTTGTAAGCCACAGGATGCATACATCCCAAAGAAGAAAAAGTATTCTAAAGGAAAGATGACACAACTGTGGCTAACAAGAGAAGTCAAAACCAACATAAAAACCAAAATGAGGGCATATAATAGAACAAAAATTAATAGGAAGTTAGAGGATTGGGAAACTTTTAAAAAGCAACAGAAGGCAACTAAAAAGTCATTAAGAAGGAAAAGATGGTACTTGAATGTAAACTAGCTGATAATATTAAAGAGGATAACAAAAGTTTCTTCAGATACATGAAGTGTAAAAGAGAGACAAGAGTCGATATCAGACTGCTGGAAAACGATACTGGAGAGGTAGTAATGGGTGACAAAGAAATGGTGGATTAACCAAATAAGTATTTTGCGTCAGTCTTCACTATGGAAGACACTAGCAGAATGGAGGAAGTTCCAGGTGTCAGGGGTCATGAAGTGTGTGAAATTACAACAACGAAGGAGAAGGTTCTTGGGAAATTGAAAGGTCTGAAGGTAGATAAGTCATGTGAACCAGACGGTGTACGTCCCAGAGTTCTGAAAGAGGTGGCTGAGGTGATCGTGGAGGTGTTAGTAATGATCATTCAAGAATCTCTGGATTCTGAGATGGTTACGAAAGACTGGAAAATTATTAACATCATTCCACTCTTCAAGAAGGGAGATAGGCAGAAGGAAGGAAACTATAGGCCAGTTAGTCTAACCTCAGTGGTTAGGAAGATGTTGAAGTCAATTATTAAGGATGAGGTCTCTGAGTACTTGGAGGCACTTGGTAAAATAGGTCATGGTCAACATGGTTTCCTCAAGGGAAAATCTTGTCTGACATATCTTTTGGAATTCTTTGAAGCATTAACAAGCAGGATAGACAAAAGTGAATCAGTTAATGTTGTGTACTTAGATCTTCGGAGAGCCTTTTACAAGGTGCAACATATGAGACTGCTTACCAAGCTACAAGTCCTTGGTATTACAAGAAAGATTCTTGCATGGATAGAACATGGCTGATTGGCAGGAGGCAAAGAATGGAAATAAAGGGAGCCTCTTCTGGCTGGTCATTCTACAAATTCTCTCTCAAGGGAAATTACAATGGCATGAGAGGGGAACTGGTCAAAGTTGCCCGGAAAAGGACATTTTCAGAAAGGACAACAGAACAGCAATGGCTGGAGTTGCTGCGAAAAATGAGGGAAGTGCAAAACAAATAAACTCCAAATAAGAAGAAATTCTCAAAGGCAAGAAGGACACTACCATGGCTGACAAGTGAAGTCAGAACTAAAGTAAAAGCAAAAGAGAGGGCATACAAGGAAGCCAGAGCTAGTGGGAAGATAGAGGATTGGGAAGCTTTTAAAAAATTGCAGAAGGAAACTAAGGAGGTCATCAGGAAGGAAAAGATGAATTATGAAAGGAAGCTGGCGACTAATATCAAAGAAGATACTAAAAGCTTTTTTAAGCATATAAAGGGTAAAAGAGAGTCGAGGGTAGATATAGAATCAATACAAAATGATGCTGGAGATACTCTAATGAGAGATGTAGAGATGGCAGAGGAACGCAATGCGTATTTTGCATCAGTCTTCACAGTGGAAGACATCTGCAGTATACCGGACATTCAAGAGTGTCAAGGAAGTGAAGTTTGTGCAGTGAAAATTAAGACTGAGAAGGTGCTCAGGAAGCTTAATGGTCTGAGGGTGGATAAATCTCCTGGTCCTGATGGAATGCATCCTTGGGTTCTGAAGGAAGTAGATGGACAGATTGCGGAGGCGTTAACAATGATCTTTCATGAATCGATAGATTCTAGCATTTTACCGGATGACTAGAAAATTGCAAATGTTACTCCGCTATTTAAGAAGGGTGGGAGGCAGCAAAAAGGAAACTATAAACCTGTTAGACTGATGTCAGTGGTTGGGAAGTTGTTGGAATTGATTGTTAGGGCTGAGGTTACAGAGTACCTGGAGACACATGACAAGGTAGGCCAAAGCCAGTATAGTTTCCTGAAAGGAAAATCCTGCCTGACAAACCTACTGTAATTCTTTAAGGAAACTACAAGAAGGGTAGACGAAGGAGATGTAGCAGATGTGATGTACTTGGATTTTCAGAAGGCCTTTGACATGGTGTCGCACATGAGGCTGCTTAACAAGATAAGAGCCCATGGAATTACAGGGGAGTTACTAACGTGGGTGGAGCATTGGCTGATCGGCAGAAAACAGAGAGTAGGAATAAAGGGATCCTATTCTGGCTGGGTGCCGGTTACCAGTGGAGTTCCACAGGGTTCGGTGTTAGGACTGCTGCTTTTTACAACGTATTTCAATCATTTGGACTACAGTGTTAATGGATTTATGGCTAAATTTGCCAATGATACAAAAGATAGGTGGAGGAACAGGTAGTGTTGAGGAAACAGAGAGCTTGCAGAGTGACTTAGATTGTTTTGGAGAATGGGCAAAGAAGTGGCAAATGAAATACAATGTTGGAAAGTGTATGGTCATGCACTTTGGTGGAAGAAATAAACGGGCAGATTATTATTTAGATGGGGAGAGAATTCAAAATGCAGAGATGCAAAAGGACTTAGGAGTCCTTGTGCAGGATACCCGAAAGGTTAACTTCCATGTTGAGTTGGTAATGAAGAAGGCAAGTGCAATGTTGGCATTAATTTCTAGAGATATAGAGTATATGAGCAGGGATTTGATGTTGAGGCTCTATAAGGCACTCGTGAGACCGCACTTCAAGTACTGTGTGCAGTTTTGGGCTCCTTATTTTAGAAAAGATATACTGACATTGGAGAGGGTTCAGAGAAGGTTCACAAGAATGATTCCAGGAATGAAAGGGTTACTGTATGAGGAACATCTGGCAGCTCCTGGGCTGTATTCCTTGGAGTTCAGGAGAATGAGGGGGGATCTCATAAAAACATTCCAAATGTTAAAAGGTCTGAACAGATTAGATATGGCAAAGTTATTTCCCATGGTAGGGGATTCTAGGACAAGAGGGTACGACTTCTGGATTGAAGGACGCCCTTTTAAACTGAGATGCAGAGAAATTACTTTAGTCAGAGGGTGGTAAATCTGTGGAATTTGTTGCCCCGAGTGGCTGTGGAGGCCAAGTCATTGGGTGTATTTAAGGCAGAGATAGGTAGATTCTTGATTAACCAGGGCATCAAAGGGTATGGGGTGAAGGCAGGGGAGTGGGGATGACTGGAAGAATTGGATCAGCCCATGATTGAATGGTGGAGCAGACTTGATGGGCTGAATAGTCTACTGCTGCTCCTATATCTTATGGCTGCTGATGACTAGTGGTGTTCCACAAGGGTCTGCGTTGGGACTGATTCTTTTTATGTTACCTATCAATGATTCGGTTGATGATTTTGTTACAAAGTTTGCAGATGATATGAGGATATGTAAGGGGCAGGTAGGTTTGAGGAAGTAGAGAGACTACAGAAAGACTTAGGCAAAGAAATGGCAGATGGAATACAGTGTTCAGAAGTGTATGGTCATGCATTTGGTAGAAGAAATAAAAGGGTTGAATATTTTCTAAGTGGAGAGAAAATACAAAAAAAAACTGAGGTGCAAAGGGACATAGGAGTCCTTGTACAGGATTCCCTAAAGGTTCATTTGCAATTTGAGTCTGTGGTGAGGAAGGCAAATGCAATGTTAGCATTCATTTCAAGAGGACGAGAATATAAAAGCAAGGATGGAATGTTACTTCAAAAGAATCCTATCAACACTTGTGTGCTGCACCAGCACAACCTTGGACTGGGTTGGTTGCTGATGCAAATAACTCATTGTCATCCAGATGAAAAACACTGATCCCATTGCCAACAAAAGCTGTTGCTTCCAATCTATTGCTCTGCCTGGCAGCCTAGTTCATTCTTTCCCATAACTTTTCTTTGCAATATGACTGTTTCTTTCTGCAAATCTTAACACATTGCGCTAAAAGCAGCAGATAATTTGCTCCTGCGGAACTTATATTTCCTTCTACAGTTCCAACTCTCCACTGTCTGTGGCTTGTTTTAAGATTCAAGATTGTTTAGTGTCATTTCCTGTGTAAGGAGAACAAAATAATTGTTACTCCCCTTCCAATGCAATACAAAAATGACACAAAAGGTAAAGAACACAATAATTATATTAATAAACACACAATAAATATGAATTCACAAAATAGTTTATATACATTCATTGTATGTCCATAGAGTGGCTGTACATAAGGTGACTGATGGGAAATAATAAAGTAGTGGTGGAGTTAGTGGGTGGAGGTGTTGATCAGCCTTACTGCTTGGGGAAAGAAACTTTTTGAGTCTGGTGGTCTTGGCAGGGATGCTAAATAGCCTCCTCCCTGAGGGGAGTGGGACAAACAGTCCATAAGCAGGGTTGGTGGGACCCTTACTGATGTTACTGGCTCTTTTCTAGCACCTTTCTGTATATATGTTTTTGATGCCACATCTCTCTCAGAAGCAGATTTTTTATTCCAGAACTAATGAGATGTCCTCCTTCTTCAAAGAAAGGGCTTTCCTTCCTCCATCATCAATGCTGCCCTCACCCACGTCTCTTCCATTTCACGCATGCCTGCCCTCACCCCTTCTCCCACCACACTGCCAGGGATTGGGTTCCTCTTGTCCTCACCTATCACCCCATCAGCTTCCATGTCAAGCACATAATTCTCCATAAATTCTGCCATCTCCAATGGAATCCCACCACCAAGCAGATCTCTCATTCCCCCCCAATTTCTGCTTTCTGCAAGGATCATTTCTTACATGACTCCCTTGTCCATTCATCCCTCCCCACTGATCTCCTTCTTGGCACTAATCCTTGCAAGCAGAACAAGTGCCACACCGGTCCCTACACCTCCTCCCTCACTACCATCAGGGTACCTGTGACTCTGTTGGGGTCATCTACTGCACCCGGTGCTCCCAGTGTGGCCTCCTGTATATCGATGAGACCCGACGTAGATTGCAAGACCGCTTCTCCGAGCACCTATGCTCCATCCGCCAGATAGAAGCGGGACGTCCCAGTGGCCACCCATGTCAATTCCACTTCCCATTCCCATTCCAACATGTCAGTTCGTGGTCTCTTCGATGAAGCCACACTCAGGTTGGAGGAGCAACGCCTTATATTTCGTCTTGGCAGCCTCCAACCTGATGGCATGGACATTGATTTCTCGAACTTTCAATAATTGCCCCCACTCTTTTGCTTCACCATTGCCCATTCTATTTTCCTCTCTCACCTTATCTCCTTACCTGCCCATCACCTCCCTGTGGTGCTCCTCCCCCTTCCCTTTCTTCCAGGGCCTCTGTCCTCTCCTATCCGATTCCCTCTTCTCCAGCCCTTTATCCCTTTCACCAATCGACTTCCCAGCTCTTTACTTCACCCCTCCCCCTCTCCCAGTTTCACCTATCACCTACTACCTTGTACATTTTCCTTTTCTCCCCCACCTTCTTTCTCTGACTTCCTTGCAGTCTCTTTTTACAATCTCTTTTCTCCAGTCCTGAAGAAGGGTCTCAGCCTGAAACGTCGACTATGCCTTTTTCCATGGATGCTGCTTGGCCTGCTGAGTTCCTCCAGCATTTTGTGTGTGATGCTTGGATTTCCAGCATCTGCAGGTTTTTCTCTTGTTTGTGGTACAGCAGGATGTAGGTCACTTGACAAGTTAGGTACAGCATTGGCAGATGGAATATAATAGCATGTGCAAGATGAAGCACTTTGGGAAGTCAAATTGGTGTAGGACAAATGTCCGAACTGGTGGGGCACTGAGGATTATTCGTGGATAGAGAGACCAAGGAATCCATCAAGAATCTATCAACCTCTGCTTTAAATATACCCAATGACTTGGCTTCCACAGCTATCTGTGGCAATGAACGCCACAGATTCACCTTCCTCTTGCTAAGGGAATTCCTCCTCATCTCTGTTATAAAGGGATATCCTTGTATTCTGAGGCTGTGCCTCTGAATTCTGTTTCTAGAATCCCACACTATAGGAACTTTCCTCTTCACATCCACTCTATCTAGGCCTTTAAGTATTCAATAGGTTTCAATGAGATCCCCCTCATTCTTCTAATCTCCAGTGATTCCAATGAGTATAGGCCCAGAGCCATTAAATACTCCTTATACATCAGCCCTTTCATTCCTGGAATCATTCTTGTGAGGCTCCTTTGAACCTTCTCCAATGACAGCACATAATTTCTTATATAAGTGGTCTAAAACTGCTCACAGTACTCCAAGTGTAGTCTGACAAATGCCTTATGAAACCTCAGCATTACATCCTTGAATAGAATGCTGTCATTGTATTTGCCTTCCTTACTATCGACTCAACCGTGCAGGAGAGAGGTGCCGGGGTTTGTGCCTCCACCAGAGTGCTGGTGGTGATGTGGACAGTATCCATGTTGGAGTCAGTGCCACCCTCCAGTGTTCACTCGGCAGAAGTCAAGATGTATTGTGTTCGACCTTAGAATGCTGCAACATTCAGTGAGTTAGGGACTTGGACTATATCCTTTTGCGTGTGTGACTGTATTTTGCGACTGTTTTATGCGTGCTGGGTATGCCATGTGCTGTGGCTGACTGTATGACAAACACTGGGACTGGTGGGCCACGAGAGAGCACTCATGAACAAAGTCAATAGGTGGGTGTGGAAAGGATGGCTGACTGTTGAAGTTGTGTCTTGCACCTTGGCCCCAGAGTAATGCTGCTTTATTTGGTGTGTTCAAGGCTATTCAAGTATGGCTGTGCAGGGTAATGTGATGGGTGAAAGATAACACATATTGTTCACATTAGAAACTGTTCTACATAATTCACAAACACCGTCATTGAGTTGATGTGTTCATTTTCAGAGATGGTGTCTGATGTAGTGACGTCAGTGTAAGGCGACTGCTGTTGGTCTGTTTGTAATGGAAGTATAGAGCTGTGGCTTTAGTTAAGCAGATAAAACAACTCTTGCATGTTATATTCACAAAATCCTATATGGTGACCCCAATGTTCTTGGATGATTTCAGAGTTACTCACTGACATGTCGACCAGTGCAGTAGCTTTGAAGCTATTGGAGTTTTGGGAACAGCACACAACCATGTGGCTTGCACAGCCAGAAGCCCAGTTCTCACTGCCACATGTCTTATTCACAAAATGCTACAGCTGGATGGCAATCATGGGCTTGAATTCGAACTAGCCTGTGGTAAGCTGTTGTCCCATTGACCAGCATCTGGACCATCACCCTGTATTCTGCTTCCAACTATCTACTAATCCAAACTTCTCTTAATTCAAAACGCCACTCACCACTTCAGTTGGCAGCTTATTCCTCCCTTGTAACACTCCCTGGATGATTCCATTCTTGGGAGAGTCTAGGATCAGAGGGCACAGTCTCAGAATACAAATATGTCCCTTTAGAACAGAGATGAGCAGGAATTTCTTCAGCCAGAGTGGTGAATGATAATTTCCTGATTAGTAAGGGCATTAAAAGTGAATAGGAGAAGACAAGAGAATGGGGTTAAGAGGGAGAATAAATCAGCCACAATGGAATCATGGAAAAGACTTGATGGACCGAATGGCCCAATTCTGCTCCTATGTCATATGGTCTTCATTCCAGCACCTGCAGAATCTCTTGCATTTGTATATTTATGCTTCTTATTTTAACTTGTAGCATTTTTCACATATTGCACTGTAATTCTGCTGTAAAACAACAAATTTCATGACATACTGTATGTATCTCAACGATAATATGTTCAAGAATAAGTTCAGTTTATTGTTATTCAACCATTCACATGTATACCACGAAATGAAACAACATTCCTCTGGACAAAGGGGCACAACACAGTACATATAACTCACACACAACACATAAAGTAATATTACCTCTAGTAAATTAACAAATAATAAGGTGTATTCACAACACAAGTTAAAAAGTAAACGGTATAACGCTACTAGTGCTTCATACATGATCACTCCTGGGTGGTTTCAGGGAGTTCACAGTCTCATGGCCTGAGGGAAGAAGCTGTTTCCGATCCAAATATTTCTTGTCCTAATTATACCTCCTACCTAACGGTAAGAGTTAAAGAGATTGTTGGACAAATAGGAGGGATCATTGACGACGCTAAAGGCCCTGTGAATGCAGCACCCCTGATAAATATCTTGATGGGTGGAAGAGAGACCCCAATGATTCCCTCAGCAGTCCTCGCAATACTTTGTAGGGACTTGCAGTCAGATTCCTTGCAATTCCCCTACCGGACAGTGATGCAGCTGGTTAGGGCACTCTCAATGGTGCACCTGTAAGAACTAGTTAGACTGGGGGGGGGGGGGGGCGCAGATGGGGGAGGGTGCTGAGGAAGTGGAGGCATTGCTGTGCTTCCTTGAGCAAAGGGCTGGTGTTGAGGGATCTGATTCTGAGAATTGAATGCAATACTCCAGTCTCAGCTTATCAGACGTTTATAAATTTGCAAAATAACCTCCTAACTCTTGATCTTAATGCTTCAACTAATAAAGGCCAGCATGCCATAAATACAAGCTAGCCAGCATCCGTCAAAATAGAAATAGAGTTCATGTTGCGGTTTGAAGAGTCTATAAAATTCTCCGGCCTGAACTTCATGTGGTTACTTGATTTTACTTTAAATAAAAGTTTATTCCCTTCTGTACCAAATCTCCACTGTGCTCATTATTAAGGAAGAATTGATAGAAATGGTCTCAGTGATCAATCAGTGGCCACTTTATTAGGTATAGAAGTGAAACCTGGTGTGGTCCCCTGTTGCTGTAGCCTGTCATTTTCAAGGTTTAACATTTGAACCTTGAAATACCTATATTTCACTATACCTATTGCAGAAGTTAATGAAAATAATGCATCCAATCAGCCAATCATGGTGCCAGAAACTCAATGCATTAAAGCATGCTGACATGGTCAAGAGGTTCAGTTGTTGTTCTGACCAAATATCAGAATGGGAAAGAAATATGACCTAAGGGACTTTGACCATGGAATGATTGTTGGTGCCGGACCAGAAAACTGCTGATCTTCTGAGATTTTCACACACAACAGTATCTAGAGTTTATCGAGAATGGTGTGAAAAACAAAAAAATATCCAGTGAGTGACAGTTCTATGGGTGAAAACACCTTGTTAATAAGAGAGGGTGGAGGAGAACGGCCAGACCGGTTCAATCTGTCAGGAATGCAACAGTAACTCAAATATCCACGCGTTACTGCAGTGGTGTACAGAAGTACAAAAGGTGTACAACTGGTGTACAATATGAGAAATAGAAGGAGGGGACACAGGGGGAGGTAATTGGCAGCTGAGAAGAAGTGAAGGATTGGAGTAGGGAGTAGACAATACAGGAAGGGAGGGAGCAGGGAAAATACGTTCACCAGAAGGAGAAATCGATATTCATGTCATCATGTTGGGTTCTTTATCTTATTTTGTGTTCTTTACGTATTTATATTTATTTAATTATTATTATTTATTTTATTATTATTATTTGTTTTCCCTTATTGTGATTTTTGTGCTGCATCGGGTCTGGAGTAACCATTATTTCATTCTCCTTTACACTTGTGTACTGGAAACAACATTAAACAATCTCGAATCTTCTGCTCTTTTCATGTTTAACAATTTTAGGCAAATACATTGCACAATTTTGAAGGGAATTTGTTTCAAGCTTTTAAACCCTCAGGCATTACAAAACAATCTCCTTTCTGTCCACCTCTCCTTGCTGCCTATGAAGCTAGAAATTTAATGCACGATACATTTCAACAGGATGATTAATAAATATTCTGAAAAACAGGGGAAACCAGAATCAGTGTCTGGAGACTCCAATGGTCACGGCTGCCAAAGGCAAAGAGGCAGTTGTTTATTTATAGATAACAAGGCTGTTTCCCATTATCCAGCTAATTCATAATCCAATTTACCACTGTACCATGGATCCCAGGAGATTTTGTTCTAAAGTCTTTAGTCATGGGCAGCAGATGTTTTCTGGAAGTCAACCACATTATTTTCATCCACTAACTACATTACGTTCTCAGAGTTTCAACATTTGGGTAAGGAGCAGCTAGCCTTTTGTAAATTCCTGGTGCAGAAGTACATCTGGGTAGCTTCATTAAAGCAGCCTCCGTTGTGACTGTCCAGATTAGCCTGAGCTTCATTTGTCACACATACATCAAAACAAACAGAGAAATGCATCGTTTTGTGTCAGTCTGAGGATGTGCTGGGGGCAGCCTGCAAGTCTCGCCATGCTTCCGGAGCTAACATAGCGTGCCCAAAACCTACCAACTCTAGCCCGGATACTTCGTCATTGGAATATGGGAGGAATCCAGAGCACCCGAAGCATATTCACGCAGTCGCAATGAGAACATACAAACACTGATTGGTGATTGCTGGCACAGTACTATAATCACCTGAGTCGGGTATGATGTTCTCCTAAGACCATAAGACATAGGAGCAGAATTTGGCCATTCAGCTCATTGAGTCTGCTCCGCCATTCCATCATGGCTGATCCCGGATCCCAACTCAACCTCATACACCTGCCATCTCACCATGTCCTTTGATGCCCCGACCAGTCAGGAAACTATTAACTTCTACTTTAAGTATATCCACGGACTTGGTCTTCACCACAGACTGTGGCAGAAAATTCCACAGATTCACTACTCTCTGGCTAAAAAAAAATTCTCCTTACCTCTGTTCTAAAAGATCGCTCCTCAGTTTTGAGGCTGTGCCCTCTAGTTCTGGACTCTCCCACCATAGGAACTATCCTTTCCACATCCACCATATCTAGTGCTTTCAGCATTCCATAGGTTCCAATCAGATCCCTTCACATCCTTCTAAATCTCAGTGAGTACAGGTTCAGAGTTTCCAAAGGCTCATCATATGTTAACCCCTTCATTCCCAGAATCATCCTCATGAACCTCCTTTGGACACTTTCCAATGATAACACATCCTTTCTGAGATTTGGGACCCAAAATTGTCGATAATACTCCAAGTGTGGCCTGGCTAGTGTCTTATAAAACCTCAGCATTATCTCCTTGCTTTTATATTCTATTCCTCTTGAAATAGTTGCCAACATTGCATTTGCTTTCTTTGCCACAGACCCAACTTGCAAATTAATCTTTTTGAAATCTTGCACAGGGACTTCTAAGTCCCTTTGCACCTCTAATGTTTGAATTTTCTCCCCATTTACGTCATAGTCTGCACTATTATTCCTTTTACCAGAATGCATTATCATACATTTACCAACACTGTATTCCATCTGCCACTTCTTTGCCCAGTCTTCCAATTTGACTAAGTCCTGCTGCAATCGCATTGCTTTCTCAGCACTACCTATCCCTCCACCCCTGTTCGTGTCATCCACAAATCTTGTCACAAAGCCATCAATTCCATTATCCAAATCACTGACAAACAATGTAAGAAGTCCCAATACTGACCCCTGAGGAACACCACTAGTCACTGGCAGGCAACCAGAAAAGGTCCCCTTTATCCCCACTCACTGCCTCCTACCTGTCAGCAATTCCTCTATCCATTCCTGTAAAACCATAGGATTTCATCTTGTTAAGCAGCCTAATGTGCAGCGCCTTATCAAATGCCTACTGAACATCCAATTAATTGACATCTACTGCCTCTCCTTTGTCCACCCTGCTTGTTACTTCCTCGAAGAGCTCTAACACATTTGTCAGGCATGTTTTCCCTTTACAGACACAATGCAGACTTTGACTTATTTTGTCATCAGTCTCCAAGTACCCTGAAACCTCATCTTAGTAATAGACTCCAACACTTTCCCAACCACTGAGGTTAGGCTAACTGGCCTATAATTTTCTCCTTTCTTCCCTTCTTAAAGAGTGGAGTGACATTTGCAATTCTCCAGTTCTCCAGGACCATGCCAGAATCAAGTGATGTTTGAAAGATCGTGACCAATGCATCCATTATCTCTTCAGCAACCTCTCTCAGGACTCCGGGATGTAGTCCATCTGGTCCGGGTGACTAATCCACGTTAGGACCATTGAGTTTGCTTAGCACTTTTTCCTTAGTAAAAGCAAAGGCACTCACTCCTGTTCCCTGACACTCACAGACCTCTGGCACACTGCTAGTGTCTTCCACAATAAAGACTGAAGCAAAGCACCCATTTCTTTGTCCCCATTACTACCTCACCAGCATCATTTTCCAGAGTTCCAATATCAATTCTCACCTCCCTTTTACTCTTAATAACTGCAAAATCTTTTTGTATCCTGCTTTATATTATTGGCTAGTTTATCCTCAATCTTCATCCTTTCCCTTCTTATAGCTTCTTTTTAGTTGCCTTTTGTTGGATCTTAAAAGCTTCCCAATCATCCTACTTTCCTTCTCACTTTTGCTAACTTATATGCCCTTTCCTTGGCTTTTATGCAGTCCTTAATCTCCCTTGTCAGCCACATTTGTCTGCCCCTGCCATTTGAGAACTTCTTCTTCTGTGAGACATATCTATCCTGCACCTTGTGAACTATTCCCAAAATCTTCAGCCATCTGTGCTCCGCCATTGTCTTTGCCAGTATCCTCTTCTAATCCACCTGGGCAACCTCCTCTCTCATGCCTCTGTAATTCCCTATATTCCATTGTTTGGCTATTAATGGGTCTTCAGATGGCTGTAAAGGGCAACCACCGTGCAGTCCTCGACAGATCAGGATCAGGGTCCAGTGGTATGGAGTGTAAGATGACTCAGGACTCTTCACCACCAGCAGCCTTCCACTGTCTTTACTGCTTTTGTGATGTGCAATCATCTGGCACCAGCTGCACTGCTTACGTCTTGGTGGGATTGTTCTTTATCTGGATGCTCTCCCTTGATCTTATCATGATGGGTAACCCTGCCAGGAATTAAGTGCCAGATGGCTAAACTCCAGACGCATTACTTTTGGGATCTCAGGAACTCATAATTATGTCATGTTGCCCTCTGTAGAGTTATAGCCATCAGTCAACCATCTGTGATATTGGTGCAGTTTGTTTTTTGGTTTAATCTCTATATTTCTTTTTCTCAACTGGGAGTGGTGGGCATGTCCATCCTGATCCACTGGGCACAACTTCCTGCTCTGTATTTTGCAACTTCTTCACCCTTCTGTCCATATTCTCACTCTCTAACTGCATCCAAACACTAATTGGCCAGATGACTCTGTTTGCTCTCATAGGATGCCAGCAGAAGTGATGGATGTGGCATTGATTGCAACATTTCAGAGAAGTTTGGATATGTATATAGAATTGCAGGGGTATAGAGGGCTATGGTCCAGGAGCAGGTTGATAGGACTAGGCAGAATAATAGTTTGGCATGAAGTAGATGGGCAGAAGGGCCTGTTTCTATGTTGTAGTGCTCTGTGACTCTATGACTTTAATGCAAGATAATTACGTAAAGGTCTGCAGAGTGCAATTTATTTTGAAGTAGAGCCATGATAGTGCAGTAGGAAATTCCATTAGTTCTCAGCAAGATAGCCTCTGGATAAATCTGCTCTGCCTGTGACAGCAGGGAAATAAATGTGCATGCCCCCTGGCCAAGCCAGGAAATCATCTTGTGGAGGATTTTGGTGAGTCCGGGCTTGCAGATGTGACGTGTCTTTAGATAATGTCAAGACAGTAGTGAACATCTATCGTTCAGCTTGGCAGAACTCCAGCTTTAGATTGTCACCTTTTGCCCTTGCATCCTGGCATCCATCTGTAAAGACAAGAGATTCTACAGATGCTGAAAATCCAGAGCAACACACACAAAATGCTGGAGGAACTCAGCAGATCAGGAAACATCTATGGAAAGGAAGAAACAGTCGACATTTCAAGCCAAGACCCTTCATCAGGACTGAAAATGAAGGGGGAAGATTGCAAAATAAAAAAGTTGGAGGGGAGAAAGTGGACAAGCTTCAAGTTAACATGCACAAAATTCTGGAGGAACTCAGCAGGCCAGGCAGCATCAATAGAAAAGAATAAACAGTCGACGTTTCGGGCCGAGACCCTTCATCAGGACTGGAAGCTAGATAATGATAGGTGAAGCCAGGTGGGTGGGAAAGGAAAGAGCTGGAGAAGAACGAATCTGCTAAGGCAGTAGGGTGGACCATGGGAGAGAGAGCAGAAGAGGGGCACCAGGGGGAGGTGATAGGCAGGTGAGGAGAAGAGGTAAGAGACCAGACTGGGGAATTGAAGAAGTGGGAAGTGGGAGGGGAAAAAGTTTCTCATTTGTTAATGCTAGTTACTCTGCACTTTCAAGGTGGAGTCCTTTATTTTTTATTATTTTTATATTAACAAAACAATATTCTGATTAATAAACTCTTTTCAGGCTTCTAGCCAGGTGCAGGTATTGACTATAACTGATGTTCCGACAACAAACTCTGCCACCTTCATCAGGGACGATCAGGGAAGATGGCAGCGTTTGTCATCTAAACATCAATTATAATCAATACCTGCACCCAGCTGGAAGCCCAGGAAGAGTTTACTCGTCATATACGCCAGGAAAGCACTGGATCTTTTTTCAATATTCTGACTCTAATGTGCGAGCTCTGAAATATTTTCTCCAACCAAGTCTGAACATAAAATGGTGAATTAGTGAGGTCCATGCCTAAAGTAGGCTGCGTGTCTGTGGAATAGCACACACAACATACTGGAGGGAAATCAGCAGGTCAGGCATCATCTAATGGAGAGGAATAAAGAGTCTGACATTTCAGGCCGAGACCCTTCATCAGGACTGGAAGAAAGAAGCTGGCTTTTGTGTGTGTTACTCTGGATTTCCAGCATCTGCAGAATCTCTTACATGTATGTGCCACTGCACAGGATTGGAAATATCTGCAGATGGTGTGAACTCAGCAAGCTCCATCACGGGCCCTAGCTGCCTCACCTTCAAGGTTATCTTCAAAAGGTGGTGCCTTAAAAAGAAGGCATCCATCATTAAAGACTCTGACCATCCAAAACATGCCCCCTTTGCATTATTGCCATCAGGGAGGAGGTACAGGAACCCAAGGATGAACCCTCAACATTTTAGGAACAGCTTCTTCCTCAGATTTTTGTTCTATGTTCTTTTATCTCTGCTTCTGATCCAAAGCCCTTCCAGCCCACTGTCATGCAGTTTCATTCCTCAACTCCACCTCTTTCCATCTGCCTATCAGCCACACACAGCCTGAGGAGTCTCCTAACTCCTTCCTCAACTGGTTACATCTCCCTATCATCCCTCCTTTATCTGGTTCCCCTTGTCATCTTCATATTTTATCAGATTCCAGCAGCTGAATCGCCTTCTGATTCCACAACATCCTCCATCCACTGTCTTCATCACCACCCTTCACTCCATCCACCTGAGTCCATCTGTTCATCATCTCCTTCCTCACATGCTTCTACCTTTCAGCCCTCTTCCTTTACCAGCTCACTCATGATGGAGGGTCTCGACTCAAAGTGTCGGCCATCTCTCTGCCTTCACAGGTGCTGCCTGATCCATCGAGTTACTCCAGCAGTTCCTTTTCATCAGTCTATCCATATATGCTTTGTCAATTATATATGGACAAGTGTTCCAAAATAGAACACAGGAACAGGCCCTTCAGGCCACACTGACAGACAGACAGACAGACAGACATACTTTATTGATACCGAGGGAAATTGGGTTTTGTTACAGTCAGTCCAACCAAGTATAGTGTAGAAATATAGCAATATAAAACTATAAATAATTAAATAATAATAAGTAAATTATGACAAGTGGAAATAAGTCCAGGACCAGCCTATTGGGTCAGGGTGCCTGACACTCCAAGGGAGGAGTTGTAAAGTTTGATGGCCACAGGCAGGAATGACTTCCTATGACACTCTGTGTTGCATCTCGGTGGAATGAGTCTCTGGCTGAATGTACTCCTGTGCCTAACCAATACATTATGGAGTGGATGGGAGGCATTGTCCAAGATGGCATGCAACTTGGACAGAATCCTCTTTTCAGACACCACCGTCAGAGAGTCCAGTTCCACCCCCACAGCATCACTGGCCTTACGAATGAGTTTGTTGATTCTGTTGGTGTCTGCTACCCTCAGCCTGCTGCCCCAGCACACAACAACAAACATGATAGCACTGGCCACCACAGACTTGTAGAACATCCTCAGCATCGTCCAGCAGATGTTAAAGGACCTCAGTCTCCTCAGGAAGTAGAAATGGCTCTGACCCTTCTTGTAGACAGCCTCAATATTCTTTGACCAGTCTGGTTTATTGTCTGTTCGTATCCCTAGGTATTTGTAATCCTCCACCATGTAAAACACTGACACCTTGAATGGAAATAGGGGTCACCGGTGCCTTAGCCCTCCTCAGGTCCACCACCAGCTCCTTGAACTAATAATTAGCATTATTAGTTCAGCTGTTGTGCTGAACTAATAACGTTAATGTCAGAACAGCATCTTCCCCTGTGCCATCAGATTTCTGAACTGACAAAGAAACCATGAACTGTTTTTGGGTTTTTTTTGCTCCACATTTAATATATGTTTTCATTGTAATTTATAATATATTTTGTATATTACAATTTGCTGCTACCACAAACAGTGAATTTCACAACGTATGTCAATTATAATGAACCTGACTTTGATTCTGATTCATCACTTCTGCCTGTACCTGGTCCATTTCCCTTCCTACCCTGCATAGCATGTGCCCATGAGCTTCAAAGATTCAAAGTACATTTATTATCAAAGTACGTATGTGGCCTACAACCCTGGGGTTCATCTTTTCATTGACAGCCGTGAAATAAAGAAATACCCTGGAGCACGGTTAAGAAAACAAACATCTAACACGCAAAAAAAATAGAACAAATCATGCAAACGGCAAAAAGCACAGGATATAAAACACCAGATCACATTGAAACAATATAGGTCGTTTCTGTTTAGTTCAGTTGAGTTCAATTTAGTGCCATGTCATTGGTTGACTGCAGGCCACAGAGCCAGTCCAACCGGATCAAAATCACACAAAACGGCAATGAAAAAAGGATTAGCCAGAAACCGGAAACACATATCACATGAACTGTAGGGTCTATTCCACAAACCGCATTGATTAAAACTTGCCCAAGTCCCAAGACGTTGGCTCTATCCTCTGGTAGCATCGGTCGAGAGGGAGAGAGAGAGAGACATAGTACCTCTATTGTATTTGCCTCCACCACCGCCCCTGGCAACACATTCCAGGCATCCACCAGCCGCTGGGTAAAATCCTGCCCTGGACTTCTTCTTGGAATATTTCCCCTCTCTCCTTACTGCAATATTGACCCTGGGAAGCTGACTCTGACTACCTACACCATATAATTTAAGTCTTCTAACAAGTTACCCTGAGTAATACACAAAACGCTGGGAGATCTCAGCAGGCTAGGCAGCATCAATGGAGAGGAATAAACAACTGGTGTTTCAGGCCGAGACACTTCATCAGGTCACAGGCGAAGGATCTGTGGTACTGCGCTGAAATGCTTTAAGAGGTTGGTTGTTATTGTAAGCTATAATAATTTTTCATGTCTTAGACTGTAATACTGCCACAAAGCAGCAAATTAAACAACTTATGTCAGTGATAATAAACCCAGTTCTGATCCCGTTTATTTTAGTTAGATATACAGCACAGATCAGACAGTACCAGCCCAATGAGCCAAACCACACCACCCAGCAACCTACCTATTTAACCCTAGCCAGCCCACAGGACAATTTACAATGACCAATTAATCTACTAACAGATACGTCTTTGGAATGTGGAAGGAAACCCATGCAATCAGACTCAAAGTTCAAAAACATTTATTATTAAAGTATGTATACTATATACAACCTTGAAATTTGTCTCCTTACAGGCAAAGAACCCAATGGAACCCAAATAGTAAGCAAGAAACAATCAGAACTGCAGTTCACGAAAGTGAGTCCACAGCCACAATTCCAGTCCACACTACAGTCTCCACATAACATAGTGGCCCCTACAGTCGACTTTAACCTTCCCCCTTTAACCTTAAATGCAGGTCCAGCTGTTGCTGTCCTGCAGGTTAAGGTACAGCCACATTGCGTTTGGACCTAGAGAACCTGGATTCTGATCCAGAGATGATAAAGGAACAGCAGATTTCCAATTCATTGATGGTGAGTGACCTGGGGGTTGGGTATCTGTCAATGGTGGTGTTCCCTTTGTCTAGGATGTTGTGGGTTTACACTGCTGCCATCAGGGAGGAAATAAAAAGTCGCAGGATCCTATAATGTGTTGGATTGTTTCTGGTTTCACTTGGCATTTTTTGCATTTATCGCCTTGAATTTGTTGATCTTTTGTTCTGTATTTTTGATCATTTTTTGTGTTAACCACCTGGTCCTGTATTGCCACAAGGTACCCCTCATTATTATTATTGTTACTATTTATGTTTTGCTTTCTCCTGTATTCGTACAGTTTGCTGTGTTTGCACGCTGGTTGTCCATCTCGCTGGTTGTGGTCTTTCATTCAATTATGGTTATTGGATTTATTGAATATGTCCACAAGAAAATGAGTCTCATTTTCATATGTTGCATATAGTGACATATGTGAACTTTGATAATAAATTTACTTTGAACTCAGTGGCCACTTTATTAGATACCTCCTGCGCTTAATAAGGTGGCCACTGAGGGCATGCTTGTCACCTTCTGCTGCTGTAACCCATCCACTTCAAATTTCAATGTGCTGCGTGTTGAAAGATTCTCTTCTGCACACAGTTATTTGAGTTACTGTCACCTTCCTGTCAGCTTGAACCAGTCTGTCCATTCTCATCTGACCTCTTACATTAACAAGGTGTTTTCACCCACAGAACTGCTGCTCACTGGATGATTTCATTGCACCATTCTCTGTATTAGAAACATAGAAAACCTACAGCACAATACAGGCCCTTCGGCCCACAAAGTTGTGCTGAACATGTCCCTACCTTAGAAATAACTAGGCTTACCCATAGTCCTCTGTTTTTCTAAGCTCCATGTACCTATCCAAAAGTCTCTTAAAAGACCCCATCGTATCTGCCCCAACCACCATTGACGGCAGCCCATTCCACACACTCGCCACTCTCTAAGTAAAAAAACTTACCCCTGACATCTCGTCTGTACCTACTCCCCAGCACCTTAAAACTATGCCCTCTCATGCTAGCTAATTCAGCCCTGGGAAAAAGCCTCTGACTATCCACACAATCAATGCCTCTCATTATCTTGTACCCCTCTATCAAATCACCTCTCATCCTCCATCGCTCCAAGAAGAAAAGGCCGAGTTCACTAAACCTATTCTCATAAGGCATGCTGTCCAATCCAGGCAACATCCTTGTAAATCTCCTCTGCACCCTTTCTATGGCTTCCACATTCTTCCTGTAGTGAGGCGACCAGAACTGAGCACAGTACTCCAAGTGGGGTCTGATCAGGGTCCTAAATAGCTGCAACATTTCCTCTCGGCTCCTAAACTCAATGCCATGATTGATGAAGGCTAATGCGCTGTATGCTTTCTTAACCACAAAGTCAATGTGCGCAGCAGCTTTCAGTGTACTATGGACTCAGACCCCAAGATCCCTCTGATCCTCCACACTGCCAAGAGTCTTAACCATTAATATTATATTCTACCATCATATTTGACCTACCAAAGTGAACCACCTCACACTTATCTGGGTTGAACTCCATCTGCCACTTCTCAGCCCAGTTTTGCATCCTATCAATGTCCCGCTGTAACCTCTGACAGCCCTCCACCCTATCCATAACACTTCCAACCTTTGTGTCATCAGCAAACTTACTAACCCATCCTTCCACTTCCTCATCCAGGTCATTTATAAAAATCACAAAGTGTAGGGGTCCCAGAACAGATCCCTGCAGCACATCACTGGTCACCAACCTCCATGCAGAGAATTACCCATCTACAACCACTCTTTGCCTTTTGTGGGCAAGCCAGTTCTGGATCCACAAAGCAATGTCCCCTTGGATCCCATGCCTCCTTACTTTCTCAATAAGCCTTGCATAGGGTACCTTATCAAATGCCTTGCTGAAGTCCATATACACTACATCTACTGCTCTACCTTCATCAATGTGTTTAGTCACATCCTCAAAAAATTCAATCAGGCTCGTAAGGCACGACCTGCCCTTGACAAAGCCATGCTGACTATTCCTAATCATATTATGCCTCTCCAAATGTTCATAACTCCTTCCTCTCAGGATCTTCTCCATCAATTTACCAACCACTGAAGTAAGACTCAGTGATCTTTTGAGACTGTTGTGAATGAAAATCCCAGAAGATACTATAACAGCTCCATCTGTTACCAACAATCATTCCATGGTCAAAGTCACTTAGATCACATTTCTTCATCATTGTGATATCTGGTCTGAACAACAGCTGAAGCTCTAGACCATGTTTCTTCTTTTCAATAGATGTTTCCTGACCTGTTGAGTTCCTGAAGTATTTTGTGTGTTGTTTTTAATCATGTCTGCATGCTTTGATGCATTGAGTTGCTGCCACATGATTGGCTGATCAGATATTTACATTAATGAGCTGATGTACAGGTGTACCTAATAAAGTGGCCACTGACTGTAGATTTTTTGTAACTAAGAGCAATGTTTACATCTTACACTGTCATGCTGACTAAAACAACAAAAGTCATGACATATTACATCAGTTAGTTGTCACAGATTCAAAGTATATTTACTATCAAAGAATATATAAATCATACACCTTGAGATTTGTTTGCTTACAGGCAGCCACAATGCAAGAAACCCGAAGAACCCAATTAAAAACAAGCCATACCATGCCCACTGCACAGAGAAAGAGGGGAGAAGCAGACACACACACACACACACACACACACACACACACACACACACACACACACACACACACACACACACACACACACACACACACACACACACACACACACACACACACACACACACACACACACACACACACACACAACAGCATTCCAAACCAGACTGAGTCCTTAGAGCCGCTCCCAGAGCAACCAGAGTAGGTCCAAGCCTCAGTCTTCGTTCATCATACTAGCCAGGCAAAAGCACCGCAAAACGTGCAGAGACTACAGCCGCTGGAGCAGTACACAGGCTCAGTGCGAGGGAGAGAGGAATGAACATTGCAGAAGAACAAGCAAAATCAGCCTGACCCTCACCTCCAATGGAACATTAAAACCTACATCAGAATGCGTCATTTGCGTCAAATTCCAACACATTCCAAGGACGTGCTGGGGACAGCAAGGACAGCCCACATGTGTTACTATACTTCCAGCACCAACATAACATGCCCGCAATTCACTACGTGCATGTCTTTGGAAAGTGTGAGAAAAATGGAGTACTTAAAGGGAAGTACCCAGTCACAGAGCAAATATACAAACTCCTTACAGACAGATGCAGAACTGAACCCCAACTGCCAGTGCTGAAAAGCATTACATCAACCTCAATGTCATTCTGATTCTGAATTTGATTCTGATTTGTATGGCCACAAATTTTTCTCAGGGTCGAGCAAGGGAGGAATGATTCGAAAGGGACCTGAGGGGAAATCTTCTCATATGGAGCGTGTAGAGTATATAAAACACAAAACATCAAACAATACAGCACAGGATACAGTTCAGTCCACAATGCTGTGCAAAAATTAATTCTAGTAATCATACTGCTTACTAAACCAAATTTTCTGCCTACACAATGTCCATTCATGTGCTCCTGAATGTTTCCATTGCAGCAACTTCGTCTACCACCCCAGGCACCTCTCAATGTGTAAAAAGCATGCCCTCACATCTCATTTCAACTTACTCTCCTCTCACTTTCAATACAAGCTCTCTGGTTTTAGGCATTTCAATCCTGGGAAAAGATACTGGCTGACTATCCTATTTAACCACTGACCTCAGTGATTGGGAAGATGTGGAGTTGATTGCTAAGAATGAGGTCTCAGGGTACTTGGAGGCACATGATAAAATAGGGCATAATCATCATGGTTTCCTCAAGGGAAAATCTTTGTTTATTTTTATTAATTGAGAGACAGTGCAGAATAGACCGTTCCAGCCTGTCAAGCCATGCCACCCAGCAATCCCCAAGTTAATCCTAGCTTTATCATGGGACAATTCATAATGACCAATTTACCTACCAACTGGTACATCTTTGGACTGTGGGAGGAAATCCACATGGTCACAGGGAGAACAGACACCGGTGGAATTTGAGCAGTTACTGTAAAGTGTTGTGCTAACCACTATACTACTGTGCCACCCAAAGTCTTGCCTGACAAACCTGTTGGAATTCTTTGAAGAAATAACAAGCAGGATAAACAAAGGAGAATCGGTGGATGCTGTTAATTTGGATTTTCAAAAGGCCTTTGACAAGGTGTCACACATGAAGATAAGAGTCCATGTCATTACAGGAAAGATACCAGTATGGATAGAGGATTGGTTGATTAGCAGGAGTAAAGAGTGGACCTTTTCTGGATGGCTGACAGTGACTAGTGGTGTTCCACAGGGGTCAGTTTTGGGACCACTTCTTTTTACGTTATATGTCAATGATTTGGATGATAGGATTAATGGTTTTAAGGCCAAGTTTGCAGACAATACAAAGATGGATAGACGGGCAGGTACTGTTGAAGAAACGGGGAGGCTACAGAAGGACTTAGACAGATTAGGAGAATGGGCAAAGAAGTGTCAGATGGAATACAGTGTTGAGAAGTGTAGGATCATGCACTTTGATAGAAGGAACAAAAGCATAGACTGTTTTCTAAGTGGACAGAAAATTCAAAAATCTGATGTACAAAGAAACTTGGGAGTTCTTATGCAGGATTCCTTAAAGGTTAATTTGCAGTTTGAGTCAGGTGGTGAGGAAGGCAAATGTGATGTTAGTATTCATTTCAAGATGACTAGAATATAAAAGCAAGGATGTAATCCTAAGGCTTTTATAGAACGCTGGTGAGACCTCACTTGGAGTACTGTAAGAACTTCTGGGCCCCTAATCTAAGAAAGGATGTGCTGACATTGGAGAGGGTTCAAAGAACGTTCACAAAAATGATTCCAGGAATGAGAGTTTTATCATATGATGACCATTTGATGGTCCTGGGCCTGTCCTCACTGTAATTCAGAAAAATGGGGGGGTGGGGATCACATTGAAACCTACCGAATGTTGAAAGGCCTAGATAGAGTGTACGTGGAGAGTATGTTTCCAACAGCAGGGGGAGTCCGAGACAAAAGGGCACAGCCTCAGAATAGAGGGACATCCATTTAGAACGGAGATGAGGAGGAATTTGTTTGGCCAGAGGGTGGTGAATCTGTGGAATTCATTGCCACTGGTGGCTGTGGAGGCCAGGTCATTGGGTGTAGTTAAGGCAGATGTTGATAGGTTCAGGGTGTGAAATGTTATGTGGAGAGGGCAGGAGAATGGGGTTGAGAGGGAAAATGGATCAGCCATGATGGAATGGCAGAGCAGACCCAATGGGCCAAATGGCCTAATTCTGCTCCTATCACATGGTCTTATGGACTGATACCTCTCATAATCTTATGCACCTCTCTCAGATCTCCCATCAGCCTCCACCACTGCAGAGAAAACAACCCAAGTTTGTCAAACCACTCATGATAGCACATGCCCTCGAATCCAGGCAGCATCCTGATAAACCTCTTCTGCACCTTCTTCAAACCTTTGATATCCTTCCTATAACCAGAACGGTACACAATACTCCAGGTTATTTCTGACTAGAGTTTTATAAAGCTGCAACATAACTTGCTAACTTTTGAACTCAATGCTTCAACTAATAAAGGGAAGCATGCCATATTACTTCTCAACCACCCTATCAACCTGGGTAGCAACTTTTAGGGAGCTATGAACATGGACCCCAAGATCCTTCTGCTCAACAACACTGTGGAGGACCTTGCCATTAACAGTCTACTGTCTCTTTGCATTTGACCTTCCAAAGTGTGACACGTTTGTAATGTGAAGTGCTACACTTTGAAATTGTGTGGTGCGAGCTGCCAGATGAAGTGGTAAAGGCAAATATAATTATGTTTAAAAGATATTTGGAAAGGTACATGGAAAGAAAAGGTTTAGAGGGATGTGGGCCAAATGCAGGAAATGGGATTAGCTTGGATAGAACACAGAACATAGAACAGTACAGCACAGGAACAGGCCCTTCGGCTGACAATGTCATGCTGATCCAATTAAATTAGTAATCAAAAGGCCAACTGAACTAATCCCCACTGCCTACACAATATCATACCCTTCCATTTCCTTCATGTTCATATGCATATCTAAACTCTTTTAAAAGTCCCTAATGTATCTGGCTCTATCACCACCTCAGCCAGCACATTCTAGGCACCCACTGCTCTCTGTGTAAAAAAAAACTTGCATTCACATCTCCTTCGAAATTATCCTCTCTCACCTTAAATACATGCCCTCTGGTATTAGACATTTGGAAAACAATATTCTCTGTTTATTCTATTTACACCTCTCATAACCCTGTAAATCTCTATCAGATCTCCCTTCAGCATCCATCACTCCAGGGCAACCCAAGTTTGTCCGACCTCTCCTTGGTCAGCATGGACGAGTTGGGCACTATTTCTGTGTCGTACGACTCTATGACTCTATGACACTGACACCATTGGTCTGTCAGGGGTAGAGGTAGTGCTATGAGTTAGCACAATCTTTTCTTATTGTTCAGAACTGGGCTTCCATCCAGCTTCTATGTTCACAGTCTGTACCAACTACAAGTCACGCAGGGCGGTGTGATATTCACCTCAGCCAAGTGAAGGTTGTCGGGAAAGGATTCCCTGCCAATGACTTCATTTGAGCCTGTTTGTCATCTGGCACACTTAAGGAGACCGGTGTTGATGGCAGGAACAAGAAAAGTTACATTTGTGCTGGGAGGTTATAGAATTTGGATCGCAATTTTAAAAAATCTTTCTTTTTTGGAACAGATTTTGAGCATTACATTTGGAAGAATATTTTAACAATATCAACTCTAATTGCAGAAGGTATTTAAATTGGGTTTTTGAAAACTCTCAAATAAAAGTAAGGGCAATGAGTTCAGCTTTTATTTGTTGAGTTCGTTTGTACATCCATCACAGCAGACATGGTTAGTGAATCATAGAGTCATGGAGCACAGCAGCACAGAAAAAGGACTTTGGCCGATCCAGTCCATTCCAAACTTTTAATCTGCCTAGTCCTATCAACCTGGTCTTGGACCATAGCCCTCCAAATCCCTCCCATCCATGTACCTGTCCAAATTTCTCTTAAATGTTGAAATCAAACCTACATCACCACTGCTGCTGGCAGCTCGTTTTACACTCTCACCACCCTCTGAGTGAAGAAGTTCCCCTTCACGTTCCCCTTAAACATTTCACCTTGTTCACTCAATCACATTTTAAATCATTCAGTGTTCCGAGTTTTGAAAATTAAACAGCATGATGTTAAAAGCAATTTATTCACTTATTTTATATACAACTAAGAACAGGTTCAGGTCCAACGAGCCATGCCAACTAACAACCCACCTATTTAGTTACCGTCTGTTATGTTGCTGGCTTTTAGGGCAGCAATGAAGGTCCTCCATCTCTGTCTGTCTTGATCTTGGCAGTGTTCAGAACTTCCTTCATCGTACCAGTAGCTTCCACTTGGCTTTCACATGCAAATCCTGGTGGGGACTCGGGAATACTGTTGCACTCCGATATAGAATATTTCATTGCTATTTCTGTAACAATTTTTTTGACCAGTCAGGGTTGTTAGCCCTGAGATGAAACCCCAATCCCACCTATTTAACCCCAGCCTAAGTTACAGGACAATTCACAATGACCAATTAATCTACCAATGGTTCTGTCTTTGCACTGTGGGAGGAAACCAGTGCACCCAGAGGAAACCCACACAATCATGGGAAAGATGTGCAAAATCCTTACAGACAGTGCTGGAAATGAACCCTGAACTCTGACGCCCTGAGCTGTAATAGTGTTGTGCTAGCTGTTATGCTACTGTGGCTATGCAGGCAAGGTCAAACCTCTGCTGTCAATTCAATGCAGATGCTAAACGCTATCCGCTATTCCAAGGAAAACATCAAACTTTTAGTTTGTCACTGATGAAGCCTATCTCGAGCAACTAGAACAAGATTTCTGATGAACTGTTACGAGTATCTCCAACTCTCCTTTCCTTATATCTATTGTGATAATTTTAACCCATTCTTTGCTTCCTCACATTTATTTACATTTTCAAGATGAAATTAGCAGGCTGAGAACATATGACAAAACAGGTGTGGGTATGAAATCTCATATGAAGCTATTATCCTTCAACCATCAGGCTGCTGAACTAGCATGGTTCATTCACCCCAACTCTGAACTGATTCCACAACCTGTGGATTCACTTTCAAGGACTCTACAAATCATGTTCTCAGTAATACACTCAGTGGTCACTTTATTAGGTACACCTGTACACCTACTCATTAATGCAACTATCTAATCAGCCAATCATGTGGCAGCAACTCAATGCATAAAAGCATGCCGACATGGTCAAGAGGTTCAGTTCGTGTTCAGACCAAAAATTGGAATGAGGAAGGAATGTGATCTAAGTGACTTTGACCATGGAATAATTGTTGGTGCCAGACAGGGTGGTTTGAGTTTCTCAGAAAATGCTAATCTGGGATTTTCATGCAGAACGGTCTCTAGAGTTTACAGAGAATGGTGGGGAAAAAACATTCAGTGAGTAGCAGTTTTGTGGAAGATACATCAGAGGAGAATGTCCGAACTGGTCCAATCTGACAGTATCTCAAATAAGCACACATTACAACAGTGGTGTGCAGAAGAGAATCTCTGAACACACAACACATCGAACCTTGAACTAGATGGGCTACAGTAGCAGAAGACCAGAAACGTACACACAATGGCCACTTTATTAGATACAGGAGTTAAGTAATAATGCAGCCACTGAACGTATATCCAATTGTCTTTTAAGAGTTTTGGCTTCTGTCCTCTTTCTTTCTGGTCCTAATGAAGGGACTTTGCATTCCTCTCCATAGATGCTGCCCAACCTCTGGAGCTCCTGCGCATTTTGTTTGTGATGTCCTGGGTTTCCAGCATTTGCAGAATCTCTTGTGTGTCTGTTTTTTAAAAGTTGTTAAGTCATCAAGCTCCTCTCTCACTCTCAATGAGAATGTAATCACAGATGATCTGACCCCAATGATCATCACCAACCCAGAGGACTTTATGAACTCCAGGGTTAAATACTGTTGCATTAAGTTCAAGTTCAAATTTAACGTCATTCAACTGTGTTAATGTATATCACCAAATGAAACAACATTCTTCCAGGACAGGGTGCACAATACAGCTCATATAACTCACACACACAACATATAAATTAACATCACCACCAAAAAATTAACAAATACTAAGGCATATTTAGAATGTAATTTCAAAAGTAAACAGTATAACGCTACTGGTGCTTCAAATGTGATGGGACTGGGGTGGTGGTAGAGAGTTTGGTAGTTTTACGGCCTGGGGGAAGAGACTGTTTCCTACCCTAACACTACCCTAATGTTATGGCACCTCCTGCCTGATGGTAGGGGGTTCAAAGAGATTGATGGATGTATGGGAAGTATCATTCACAATGCCAAAGGCGTTATGTATGCAGTGCTCTTGATAAATCTCTCGGATAAGTGGAAGACGGACTCCGATGATCCTCTCAGCTGTCCTAGCAATCATTTATAGGGACTTGTGGACAGAAGCTTTACAATTCCTGTACCAGACAGTGACGTAGCCAGTCAGATCATGCTCAATGGTGCTCATGTAAAAGTTGGTTAGAATGGGGACTTTGTCCTAATGATATGGTACCCCCTGCCTGATTTAGGTTAACAGCAACATAACTAGAATTGCAGCCAGATCCAGACTGTTCAATTTTTTTTGATAACTTTCCACGAGTACTAACTAAAAGCGCCAGTCTCTTAAGTAAATGAAAAAGGGAGTAAAAAGATAGAGTGGTGGAGGGGTATTATGCTAAAGACTTCAGTAAACTTTGAATGGGAGAGTCATCGAGTTACACAATTTGAAGCCAGGCCCTTTGGCCCAACTCATCCATGCTGACCAAGTTGTCTAACTAAGTGAGTTCTACTTGCCTGTATCCCTCTATTCCAGAGTTTACAACTTTTTTTGCCATGGACCCTCTAAACCTTCCCATCCATATACCTAAGCAAAACACTTTTAACCATTGTAACCATTTCCATACACTCACCACCATCTGTGTGGTAAAAAGTTGCCCCTCAGTTCCCTTTTAAATCTTTGCACTTTAAATCAATGCACTCCCCTACTCTAGGAAACAAACCGCTGAGGCATTTCATCTTATTATTTTATTACTCATCTTATTACTTATCTTATTACTTATGATTTTATAAGACCATAAGATATAGGAGAAGAATTAAGCCATTTGGCCCATCTAGTCTGCTCTGCCATTTCATCATGGCTGATCCATTTCTCTCTCAGCCCTAATCTCCTACCTTCTCCCCATATCCCTTCATGTCCTGACAAATCAATGAATCGCTCAACCTCTGCCTTAAATATACCCAAATGACTTGGACTCCACGGCTGCCTGTGGCATTGAATTCCACAGATTTACTACCCTCCATTCTAAAAGGGCATCCCCCTATTCTGAGGCTGTGCCCTCTGGTCATAGATCCCCCTGCTACAGGAAAGCCTCTATTTGTTCTTGTATCTGTCTCAACCATCTACTCTCACACTTCTACCAACAAAAGTATAATCCCATAAAACCTCATCACAAATTCTCTTCTCACCCTCTTTTACCTCTTCTCACCTGCCTAACACTTCCCATTTGGATCACCCTCCCTTCCCTTTTTCCTATTGTCCACTTTCTTCTCCTGTCAGATTCTGTCTTCTCCAGCCCTTTGCTTTCCCTACCCACCTAGCTTAATCTTCCAGCTATCCTCCTTCCCTTCCCCCCCTCACCTTTTTATTCTGGCATCTTCCCCCTTCTTTTCCAGTCCTGAAGAAGGGTCTTGGCCTGAGATGTTGACTGTTTATTCCCCTCCATAGATACTGCCTGACCTGCTGAGTTCCCCCAGCACTTTGTATGTGTTGCAGATGATAGGTGAGACTAGGTGAGGGGGAAGGTGGGTGGGTGGGTGTGGTGAACTACATATACCTGTCTGGACACGTCCCCCCTGCTGACTGCTCCTGTGGCTCCCCCCACTGACCGTGGCTCCTCTCACAGACCCCGGTATAAAGGCGATTGAGGCCTGAGCCCAGTCCTCAGTCTCCAGGATGTAGCATGTTGGTCAATTGCTGCTTGTTCTTTCTTCCAGTCAATAAAAGCCGATATCTCGCCTCACGTCTCGGAGAGTTATTGATGGTGCATCAGTGGGTGAGTGAGGGGGATGAAGTAAACAGCTGGGAGGTGATAGGTGGACAAGGTAAAGGGCAGCAGTAGAAACAACCTGAATGGAGAGAAGAGTGGAGCATGGGAGAAAGGGAAGGAGGAAGGGGACCAGAGGAAGGTGAGAAGAGAAGGCGTAAGGAGAGAGCCCAAGTGGGGAATGGAAAAAGAGAGAAGGGGAAGGTGGGTAAATTTACTGGGAGCTGGAGAAGTTGATATTCATACCATCAGGTTGGAGGCTACCCAGATGGAATATGAGGTGTTACTTCTCCACCCTGAGGGTGGCCTCATCATTGCAGTAGAGAAGGCCATAGAACGACATGTCGGAATGGGAATGGGAAATGGAATTAAAATAGTTGGCCACTGGAAAATCCTGCCTGTTGTGGGCGGACCGAAGGATAGGGTAACAGCAACATAATTAGAATTCCCCCCAGAAGCAGATTCCTGAAAGTTTTTGATAAATTTCCACAAGAGCACACCCCTCTGCCACCTACACTCCAGGGGAAAATAAAGTTCCAATTTATCCGGCCTCTCCTTACAACTCAAACCGTCCAATCTCAATAACACCCTCGTAAATCTTTTTTTTTAATCCTTCATAGTTAACATTGGACTCCAGAGACATATCATTTGTGTTCAGTCCAACAGAAATAAACTGGAAAGCCGAAAGAGATTGTTTAATGTTGCTGTTGAACGTAGGAGTATGAATGAAATCTGACACTATTGAAATACCTGGGTAAAATTTGCAAATCGTGTTAACAGTGGCAGACAAAACTCAACAAGAAAGTGAAAGTTGCTGGCAGAGAAATGGTGTGACCAGGTTGGAAACTGAAAACAATGTGGGAGTGATTGCAGATCCTGAGTCCCATCACCATGAAAAAGAGCAACTCAAATGCCGACTTGCATTGTGCCGACACAACAACATAATCTAAGGCTTTCACACTGAAACCACGTCTGACGTATATGGTGCTGCACCTTGAGGGGTTTTAGAAAGGCATACAGACATTGAGTACTGAGTACCATAGTGCAGATACAAGCCCTTTGGCCCATCTAAACCATACAGGTGTGGTCTTCTGCCGAGTCCCATCTTCCTTCCCTTGGACCATATTCCTCCATACCCCTCCCATCCATCTACCTATCCAAACTCCATTATCATTGAACCACTCATTCCACCACTCATTCACTCATTCGCACCACTGTCAGAATGAAGAAATTCCTTTCAGTTTCTCCTTGAATGTTTCATCTTTCACTCTAAACCCATTGCCTCTTGTTCTAGCCTCACTGAACCTGAGGGGAAAATGCCTGCTTGTGCTTACCCTCTCTATACCCCTCATAATTTTTTACACATCTACCAAATCTCCCCTTGTTCTCCTACGCTTCAGTGAATAAAATCCTAACCCATGCAATCTTTCCCTTTAACTCTAGTCCTTAAGTTCCAGCAGGACCCAGCATCTATACGATAAAGAAAAGCTCTTAAATCAGTTGACACTGTTTTCTCAGAGTACCTGATCCAAGCATGATGGGACTCAATATTTTCTGCTATCCTCAAATCCATTCAGAACATAGAACATTAAAAAATAATATTGAACATATACATAGAATATTCAATAGCACTGGAAGAGGCTCCTTGGCCTTCAAGATCTGTACCAAACATGAAAGAATTGATTTGGAGCTAGAACTGGTTTATTATTATCACATTATACTGAGATACAGTGAAAAGCTTCTCTTACATTCTGTTCATACAGATCAGATCATTACACAGTGCATTGACTCTGGGTGTTAGGGTGGAGATATGTCTCAACCAGAAGAGGTGTAAGGCGCTCCTCCCATCTGCTCGCCTGTAAGTCACCCTTGGGCAAGATGTTGCACCTGCTTAGCCCCCCCAATCAGTGTCATGTGAAGCTATGGGAGCAGGTGGTGGATGGTCATATGAGTAGCTGGTGCATTTCACAAATCCTGGCTATGGGACCACTGATGTCAGGCCGACAATCTCTGAAGAGCGTTGATAATGACTGGGGTCACCCGTCTTGTAAAGACACTGCCCAGAAGAAGGCAATGGCAAACCACATCCGTAGAAAATTTGCTAAGAACGATCATGGTCTTTCCATGACCATGATCGCCCATGTCATACAACACAGCACGTAACTAACGAATAGACCACACTTTAAGTATTGTCTTCAATCTGGTTGCTTAATTATGGAAAAGAATTAGAGAGGGTGCAGCGAAGATCTACCAGGATGCTACCGGGATTAGAGAGCATGTGTTATGAGGAAAGGCTGATTGAGCTAAGGCTTTTCTCTTTGGAGCAAAGGAGGATGAGGGGCAATTTGACAGAGGTGTGTAATGACAGGGATGGACAGAGTGGACAGTCAGCACTTTTCTCCCCAGTGTGACAGTGGTCTATACTAGAGGACATCCACTTAAGGTGAGTGGAGGAAAGTTCAGAAGAGATGTGAGAGGTAGGGTTTTTTTTGTACAGACATTGGTGGGTGCCTGGACTGCACTGCGGGGGTGGTGGTAGAGACTGATACAATAAGAACTGAGGTAAATGAATATAAGGAAAGTGGAGGGATATGGGCTGTGTGGGACAGAGATTTAGATTGATCGTAGAGTAGGTTTATCTTAGTCGGCACAACATTGTGGGCCGAAGGGCCTGTACTGCTTTATGTTCTGTCCTCTGTTTGAAAACAGGATGCAGAGTTAAGGGCAGGATTCTCAGCAGTGCAGAGGAGCGGAGGGATCTTGGGTTCCTCAGAGTAGCCACCCAAGTTGGTAAGGTGGTTAAGAATGCATATGACGTGTTGATCCTGATTATTTGGAGAACTGAGTTCTATGAGCCACGAGGTAATACTGCAGATCTATTAAGGTATCATGCTCAGTCCTGGTCTGAGAGACCATAAGATATAGGAGCACGAGTAGGCTATTTGGCCCATCGAGTCTGCTCTGTCATTCAATCATGGCTGATCCAATTCTTCTAGTCATCCCAACTCCGCTGCCTTCTCCCCGTGCCCTTTGATGCCCTGGCTAATCAAGAACCTATCTATCTCTGCCTTAAATACACCCAATGACTCGGCCTCCACAGCCGCTCGTGGCAGCAAATTCCACAGATTCACCACCCTCCGACTAAAGCAATTTCTTTACATCTCTGTTCTAAATGGACGTCCTTCAATCCTGAAGTCTTATACTAGGCTCCCCTACCATGGGAAATAACTTTGCCATATCTAATCTGTTCAGGCCTTTTAACATTTGGAATGCTTCTATGCAATTCCACCTCATGTTCCTGAACTCCAGGGAATACAGCCCAAGAGCTGCCAGACGTTCCTCATACAGTAACCCTTTCATTCCTGGAATCATTCTCGTGAATCTTCTCTGAACCCTCTCCAATGTCAGTATATCCTTTCTAAAATAAGGAGCCCAAAACCATCCACATTACTCCAAGTGTGGTCTCACGAGTGCCTTATAGAGCCTCAACATCACATCCCTGCTCTTATATTCTATACCTCTAGAAACGAATGCCATCATTGCATTCACCTTCTTCACCACCAACTCAACCTGGAGGTTAACCTTTAGGGTATCCTGCACAAGGACTCCCAAGTCTCTTTGCATCTCTGCATTTTGAATTCTCTCTCCATCTAAGTAATAGTCTGCCCGTTTATTTCTTCCACCAAAGTGCATGACCATGCACTTTCCAACATTGTATTTCATTTGCCACTTCTTTGCCCATTCCCCTAAACTATCTAAGTCACTCTGCAAGCTCTCTGTTTCCTCAACACTACCCACTCCTCCACCTATCTTTGTATCATTGGCAAATTTAGCCACAAATCCATTAATCTCATAGTCCAAATTATTGACATACATCATAAAAAGCAGCAATCCCAACTCTACTGGTAACCGGCAGCCAGCAAGAGTGGGATCCCTTTATTCCCACTCTCTGCTTTCTGCCGATCAACCAATGCTCCACCCATGCTAGTAACTTCCCTGTAATCCCATGGGCTCTTATCTTGCTAATCAGCCTCCTATGCGGCACCTTGTCAAAGGCTTCGGAAAATCCAAGCACACCACATCCACTGCACCTCCTGTGTCTACCCAGCATGTAATTTCCTCAAAATAATTGCAGTTGGTTAGTCAGACAGGATTTTCCTTTCAGGAAACCATGCTGGCTTTGGCCTATCTTGTCAAGTGCCTCTGTAATCTCATCCCTAACTATCAAATCCAACAACTTTCCAACCACTGATCTCTGGCTAACAGGTCTATAGTTTCCTTTCTGCTGTCTCCCACCCTTCTTAAATAGCAGAGTACGTTTGCAATTTTCCAGTCATCCAGTACAATGCCAGAATCTATTAATTCTTGAAAGATCATTGTTAATGCCTCCACATTCTCGTCAGCTACTTACTTCCCGGTCACTTCATTATAGGAAGGATGTGGAAGCTTTAGGGAGGGTGCAGAGGAGATTTAGCAGAATGTGGTCTGGATTTGAGAGCATGTCTTATGATAAGAGTTTGTGTAAGCTAGGGCTTTTTACTTTGGAGCAAAGGAAGATGAAAGGTAACTTGATAGAGGCATGTAACATGATAAGAGACATACATAGAACAGATAGCCACATACTTTCTCCTCAGGTAGAAATGGCCAATGCAAGGGGGCATAATTTTAAGGTAATTGGAGGAAAGTATAGCAGAGTTAAATTCTTTACACAGAGAGTGCTGGGTGAGTGGAGTGCCCTGAAGTGGGGTGGTGTAAGAGGCAGATACGGAAGTGTTGGATTGATGTTAGGGTAGGTTAAAAGCTTGGCACGATATTGTGGACTGAAGGGCCTGTACTGTGCTGTAATGTTTTACGTTCTGTGATCTATAACTTGAGGGGATTCTTTTAAATTCATTTGACTTTGAAATGAAGCTGTACCCAATCTAATGTCATGTCAGTGTCTCCTCCAGAGGGCCCTACACTACATTGATTCAGAGCTCTGAGCCCCAGATTCCTACGGCACCTTAAAGCTCAGTCGCAGCGGAACTCCTTGCTGCAGTCAGGACCGAATGCTTTGATGAATGGACTGTGTTTAGCTTAGGAGCTCTCGCTGCCTGCGACTCGTATTTCAGTGCCAATCCTGTGTAAAGCTGCTGTGGAGATGAGATGCAATGGGCTAATCCTGTCAAAGCTCAAGATTCAAATTTATTTTGCATATGTACATCAAAACATCGAGTGAACTGCTTCATTTGTGTTAACAATCAATGCACCCAGCAGTGTGCTGGGGAGCAGCCTGAGAAGTGCCACTACACGTTCCAACACCAACATAGCAAGGTTCAAATTTAAATTTATTTAGCATTTCTACATTGGCACATACAGCAAAATGCGTCATTTGCATTAACAACCAACACAACCAAGGGTGTACTAGGGGGAAGCCCACAAGTGTTATCACACATTCAGGAGTCAACATAGCATACCCACAATGCTTGGCAGAACAACACAGAGCACAACAAACAACAAAGCAATAACAGCAAATCAAGCCCCATTCCTCCTGCCCACGCACACACACAGCCCTCCAACACCAGGATAGGGTGCCTGCAGCCTCCTGTTTCAAGCCGTCTCAGATTCAGACTCACTGAGATTCGTAGGCTCAGGCTCTGACCTACAGGCCTCATTTTCCAGACTTCCATTTCAACCTTCAGGCCTCAATCATCAGCGTCGGTTCCAGGAACCACCAATCACCCAACTCTAGGCCTCAAACACTAGAATCACCGGTAATGGGACCCCGATACTAGGCCTCGAATTCCAATCTCACCAATTGGTATACCCAGCGGGAGTTGGGTGGGGTGGGGGGGGGTTCATTGGATGTTGTTCCTCCTACCAAGTCGGACTACTCCATCTGACAACTCGCTGACCCCGGAGGGGTGCCAACAGCCCCAGTCCTTGCAGGTCTGTCTGCCTGAAATCGACCTCAAATATCCCACATTTGCATTGCTGGCTTTTCAATGCAGAGCAAAGGCTTAGGCTTTAGCCTGACTTCTAATTCCCCCTACATCCCTGTCACTACACCTTAATGTGGCCCCTAACTGGCTTTTCTGTTCCCAAAACCAGCCCTAACAAACAGCTAAAAGATAACTAAATTTGAGCCGCAAACTCAATGGAGACCACATCTCAGCACCATCTTGGGGAAAAAAAAGGCAACTTCTGCTCTTTGTCACTCCCCATTGCTTTTATTCCCATTATTGTAATTAGTGCCCAGATGATTCAACTCTATTGCAACGCGAATGGACCTGGGAGTCTTAATTCAGGATTCTCTCAAGGTCAATTTGCAGGATGAGTTGGTGTAAAGACGACAAATGCAACGCGAGCATTCATTTTGTGAGGACAGGAATATGAAAGCAAGCATCAGGTTATGTCTGACCAATCTTATAGAGTTTTTCGAGGAATTTACCAGGAAGGTGGCTGAAGGAAAGACAGTGCATGGTGCCTACATGGACTTTAGTAAGGCATCTAACAATGTTCTTCATGAGAGGCTGGTCTAGAAGGTTCTGTCGATCAACATTCAGAATGAGTTAGTAAGTAGGATTAAATGTTGGCTTTGTGGGAGAAGCCAGAGAGTGGTATTAGAGGGTTGCCTCTCTGACTGGAGGTCCGTGACTTGTGGAGTACCACAGGTATAGGTGCTGGATCCTTTGTTGTTTGTCATCTATATCAATGATCTGGGTGATAATGTGGTAAACTGGATTAGCAAATTTGCAGATGAAATGAAGTTTGTGTGTCATGGACAGTGAGGAAGACCATTATGGTTTGCAGAGGGATCTGCATCAGCTGGGAACCTGGGCTGAAAAATGGCAGATGGAATTTAATGCAGACAAGTGCAAGGATTTGTATTTCTGCAGGACCAACCAGGGTGGATCTTACACTGTGAATGGTAGGGCACTGAGGAGTGTGGGAGAACAAAGGGTTGTGGGAATACAGGTCCATAATTTGTTGAAATGGGCGTCACAGGTAGATAGGGTCATAAAGCTTTTGGCACATTGGCCTTCATAGATTAATTTGAAGAGTACAGAAGATGGGATGTTACGTTGAACATGTTGGTGAGGCCTAATTTGGATTATTGTGTGCAGTTTTGGTCACCTACCTACAGGAAAGGTGTCAACTAGGTTGAAAGAGTACAGAGAAAATTTACAAGGATGTTGCTTGGTCTGATTGGAAAGATTGAATCGGTTAGGACAGTATTCTTTAATACATAAAAGATTCAGAGGAGATTTGATAGGGTATTCAAAATTGTTAGGGATATAGATAGAGTAAATACAAACAGATTTTTTCCACTGAGATTGAATGGGACTACAACCAGGTATCATGGGCTATGGGTGAAAGGTAAGAAGTTTAAGGAGAACGTGAGGGGAAACTTCTTCATTTGGAGTGATGTGAGAGTGTGGAATGAGCTGTCAGTGCAAGTGGTGCATGCAAGCTCAATTTCAATACTTAAGAGAAGTTTGGATTGGTATATGGAGGGCTATGGGCCCTGAGCAGGTAGGTTAAGCGGTTTCAGTATGGACTAGATGGGACAAAGGGCCTGTTTCTGTGCTATACTTTTCTATGACTCTGTGACTCCATACTGCTGAGGCCTAACAAGGTGATGGTCAGAACTCATTTGGAATACTGTGACCAATTTGGGATACGTATCTAAGGAAACAGGTGCTGGCCCTGGAGAGTGTCCAGAGGAAGTTCACAAGACTAACACCGGCAATGAGAGGTTTAACATATGAGGAGCATCTGGTGTCTCTAGATTTGTACTTAATGGAGCTCAGAAAGTGGGAAGGTGATCTCATTGAAACTTACTGCACACTGACAGGCCTAGATAGAGTGGTCAAGGTGAAGTTGCTTCCATTAGCAGGACAGTCTCTGTGGGTGCACAGGCTCAAAATAAAGAGAAGAGCTGCGGAGGAGTTTCGTCATCCAGAAGGTGGTGAACCTGTGGAATTCATTGCTACAGAGGGCTATAGAAATTAAGCCATTAGGTGTGCTTGAGGCAGAAATTGATAGGTTCTTGATTGCTAAAGAGGTTCAGGGTTATGAATGGTGAACCAAACTTGATGAGCCAAATTACCAAATTCTGGTCCTGCTCAACTGTTTATTTCCCTCCATAGGTGCTATCTGATTTGCTGAGTTCTTCCAGAAATTTGTGTATCTTGCTGAAGATTTCCGGCATCTGCTCTCCATCCGTGGAGACAAACTGTCTACTGTCATCTTTTATAAACCTTCCAATTCCTGGGGCTACCTCTTCCAATCCTGTCTCATGCTAAAAACAAATGCCATGTTCTTTTCTCACTTCCTACATCTCTGCCGCATCCTTTCCAGGTTGAGGCTTTCCTTTCCAGGACCATAGAGATGTCCTCCTTCTTCAGAGAACGGGGTTTCCCTTCATCCACAATAATGCTTCCCTCATCCACATCTCCTCCATTTCCCAGACATTCATGCTCACCCCATCTGTCCACTGCCTTAACAATGATAGGATTCCTCTTCTCCTCACCCACCACCCCACGAGCCTCTGCATCCAACACATGTAATTTCTGCCATCTTCTATGGGACCCTACCATCAACCAATTTGTTCAAAGTTCAAATAGATTTACTATCAAAATACATATAAGTCACCATTTACAGCTCTAAGATTAATTTTCTTGTGTGCATACTCAATAAATCCAATAGGAATAATAGAATCAATGAAAGGCCACACCAAAAGGGCACACAACCAGTGTGCAAAAGACACCAAACTGTGCAAATACAAATTGAAAGAAAAAAGTAACTCCATCTTCACTCCATGTGCAAAAAGCCTTCCCATTGGCCAAACATTTTAATTCCAGTTCCTATTCCCATTCCAACATGTTTGTTCATGGCCTCCTCTCCTGACACAACAAAGCCACTCTCAGACTGGAGGAGCAACACCTCATATTCCATATAGATTGCTGACAACCTGATGGAATGAAAATCGAATTCTCCAACATCCAGTAATATTCCCGTTCCCCTTTCCCTTTTCTTCAAATCCCCACTATGGCCCTACTCTTTACCTCTTCTCACCTGCCCATCATATCCTCTGGTATCCCCCGCCTCCTTCCTTTTCTCCCATAGTCCACTCTCTCTTCTATCATATGCCTTTTTCTCTAGCCCTTTACCTTTCATCTCCCAGCTTCTTACTTCATTCCTCCTCTCCCCACCCACCTGGCTTCACCTATCACCTCCTCGCTTATACTCCTTCACCTCCATCCACTTTCTTATACTGGCATTCTTTGTCTTCCTTCACAGTCCTGATGAAGGATCTCAGCCCAAAACATCATCTGTTTATTCCTCTCCATACATGCTGCCTGACCTGCTGAGTTTTTCCAGCATTTCCTGTCAGTTCATCGGCAGAATTGTGCCCCCCCCCCCATATTAACCATTTCCACCCTGGGAGAAAGTCTCTGGTGATCTACTCGATCTATGCCTCATAGATCTCTCATCTTCCTCTTTCCCTCCAAAAAGGCTTGCTCAACCTCTCCTCATAAAACATGATCTCTTTTCCACCCACTCTGAAGCTTTCACATCCTTCCTATAATGAGGTGACCAGAGCTGAACACAATATTCCAAGTGTGCTCTAACCAGGGTTTTATAGAATTGCAACATTATCTTGTGGCTCTTGAGCTCACTCCCCCAAAGAATGAAGGCCAACACGCCCTATACCTTCTTTACAGCCTTATCAAATTACATGGCAACTTTCAGGGACCTATTGATATGGGCCCCAAGATCCCTCCATTCATCTGAGCTGCTAAGTGCCACTGCACAGGATTTAAATAAGTTGCAGAAAATTGTGAATGCGGTCAGCTCCATCGTGGGCACTTGCCTCCCCAGCATCCAGGCCATCTTCAAGGACAATGCCTCAACAAGGCAGCATCCATCATGAAGGACCCTCACCAACCAGGACATGCCATCTTCTCATTGCTACCATCAAGGAGGAGGCACAGGAGCCTGAAGACAGACACTCAATGATTCTGGAGCAAACACGAGGAAATCTGCAGATGCTGGAAATTCAAACAACACACACAAAATGCTGGTGGAACACAGCAGGCCAGGCAGCATCTATAGGGAGAAGCACTGTCCTGACGAAGGGTCTCAGCCCAAAAAGTCGACAGTGCTTCTCCCTATAGATGCTGCCTGGCCTGCTGTGTTCCACCAGCATTTTGTGTGTGTTGTCTCAATGATTCAGGAACAGCTTCTTCTACTCTGCCATCAGATTTCTCAATGGACATTGAACCCATGAACACTACCTCACTACTTATTTTTTCTTTTTGTACTATTTATTTAGTTTAACTTATTAATATATATATTTATATTTGCTGTAATTTAAACTTCTTATTCTTGTGTATTGCATTGCACTGCTGCCGCAAAACAACAAATTTCACAGCATACGCCAGTGATATTAAACCTAATTCTAATTCTGATTCAAAGTATCCTGCCATTAACCCAGAGACCACAGATACTGGAATCTGGAGCAATAAAAAAGAACTGCTGGAAGAACTCAGTGGGTCAGCAGCATCTATGGAGGTGAAGAGATTGTTGACATTTTGGCTAGTTCAACCTTGCATCAGGACTCTTCTGATCAGGGATTCTCCTGCTACTACTGCACAACACTGGTGCACTATAGGGGTGTGTGCTTAACCCACTGCTCTACTGTCTATACCCATGACTGTGTGGCTAGGCATAGCTCAAATATCATCTATAAATTTGCGGATGATACAACCACTGTTGGTAGAGTCTCAGATGGAAACGAGAGGGCGTACAGGAGCGAGATATGCCAACTAGTGGAGTGGTGCCGCAGCAACAACCTGGCACTCAACGTCAGTAAGATGAAAGAATTGATTGTGGACTTCAGGAAGGGTAAGACGAAGGGACACGTACCAATCTTCATAGAGGGATCTGAAGTGGAGAGAGTGAGCAGTTTCAAGTTCCTGGGTATCAAGAGCTCTGAGGATCTAACCTGGTCCCAACATATCGATGTAGTTATAAAGAAGGCAAGACAGTGACTATACTTCATTAGGAGTTTGAAGAGATTTAGTATGTCAACAAATACACTCAAAAACTTCTATAGTTGTACCGTGGAGAGTATTCTGACAGGCTGCATCACTGTGTGGTATGGTGGGGGGGGGGGGAGGCTACTGCACAGGGCTGAAAGAAGCTGCAGAAAGTTGTAAATTTGGTCAGCTCCATCTTGGGCACTAGCCTACAAAGAACCCTGGATATCTTCAAGGAGCAGTGTCTCAGAAAGGCAGCGTTCATTATTAAGGACCTCCAGCACCCAGGGCATTCCCTTTTCTCACTGTTACCATCAGATACATCAGGGAGGAGGTACAGAAGCCTGAAGGCACACACTCAGTGATTCAGGAACAGCTTCTTCCCCTCTGTCATCCAATTCCTAAATGGACATTGAACCCTTGAACACTACCTCACTTTTTTAATATATATTCTGTTTTTTGCACAATTTTTTATCTATTCAATATATGTATACTGTAATTATTTACTGATTTATTTATTATTATTTTTTCCCTTCTTCTTCTATATTATGTATTGCATTGAACTGCTGCTGCTAAGTTAACAAATTTCACGACACATGCTGGTGATAATAAACCTGATTCTGTTTCTGGTTTGCAGTCCCTCAAACATCGCTAACATTGGCGAAACGTCGACAGTGCTTCTTCCTATAGATGCTGCCTGGCCTGCTGCATTCCACCAGCATTTTGTGTGTGTTACTAACATTGGCCCATTGATTTGGGGCAAACTGTCTCTGTGGCCTGCAGTCAACAATCTACACAGCACTAACTTGACTTGAACTAAACTGAACATTTCTAATGTTTCAAGGACTCTGTGGTTTGAGATGTTGTATATTCTGTGTGCTTTTCACTCATTTTTTTTGCTGTTCTTCTCTTTGTGCATTGGGTGTTTGATTTTTTTCTTGAATAGGTTCCATGCTGGATTTAGTTTCACGGCTGTTTGTGGGAAGACAAATCTCAGGGTTGTATACTGCATACATACTTTGATAATTACTGTACCTTGACTTTTGGAATTTTTGACATTGTTAAGCAAAGTATTGACTGTGGATGAGGATAATATCATCTCCCATTTGTATATTTTGGAAATGTATATTTTTGGGGAAAACATCTTATTCTGATCTTGTTATCGGTGTATTATTGGATAAGACAGACTCTTGGCTTCACAATTGTCCTCATTATGACCGTACATCTTACTGTTTACCAGCACTGCACTTTCTCTGTTACTGTTATACTTCATTCTGCAGTGTTACTGTTGTACTTTGTTCTACCTCAATGCACTGTGTAATGATCTGGTCTGTATGCAAGACAAGCTTGTCACTGCATCTCTGTACACGTGACAATAACAAACCAATACCAATACCAAGTTGTCATATATACCAAGATGCAGCGAAAAGCTTTAATTTGCTAGCATTTAAGGCAGAGTTCCTGTTCCTAATAAAGCGGCCACTAAGTGTTTGTACTCTGAATTATGAAGAGCAATGTGCCTAAAGTTCTCTTTGTGACCCTATCTACCTGTGATCTTCTGCTCAGTGTCATTTGGTGTATACAGCAACCAGTAAGAGAGGAACTGGGATTAATGGGATTGCTCAGTGAGCCAGCATTGGCTCAATGGGCTGAACAGTCTCCTTCAGTGTCCTATGTACAATAGAATCATACACTCATGGCCAGTTTATTAGCCACCACATGTACCTAATTAGGTAGCTACTGAGTGTACGTTCATGGACTTCTGTAGCCCATCCACTTCAAAGTTCAACATGCTGTGCATTCAGAGATGCTTCTCTGCAAACCATTGTTGTAACATGCGGTTTTTTTGAGTTACTGTCACCTTCCTGTCAGTTTGAACCAGTCTGGCCATTCTCATAAGACCATAATAAGATATAGAAGCAGAATTAGTCCATTGAGTCTGCTCCGCCATTTCATCATGGCTGATACAATTTTCTCTCAGCCCCAATCTTCTGCCTTGTCCCATATCCCTTCATGACCTGACCTCGTATTGATTCTCCTCTGACCTCTCATTAACAAGGAACTGGTAGTCACTGGATATTCTTTTAATTTTTTGGACCATTCTCTGCAAACCATAGACCCCTACCATTAACCAAGGGGTCCATGGACACCAGGTTGGAACCCTACTGTAAACTCTGGATGCTGTTGTGTGTGAAAAATCTCAGATTTGCAGATTCTAAGTCGCTCAAACCACCCTGTCTGGAACCAGCAATCATTCCATGATCACATTTCTTCCCCATTCTGATGTTTGGTCTGAACAACAACTGACCCTCTTGATCACATCTGCATGCATCCATGCATAAAGTTGCTGTCACACGATTGGCTGGTTGAATATTCCCAATAATGGCAGGTGTACGAGTGACCACTGGGTGTAGCAACATCAAGGTAGTAAATAGAAAACAAAATGCGGGACTTGATGGAGGGTCTCGGCCCAAAGTGTCATTGTTCATTTCCTTGCATAGATGCTGGGCCCACATCACAGATCTGCTGTGTTTCTCCAACACTTTTTGTGTGATGCTCAATTATTTTTCCAGCATCTGCAGAAGCTCTTGTGTCTTTGAGAATACAGAATTTTGCTTTGCCATTACAGACTACAGAGCAGGTAAAGGTATAAATTAGAGTGAGAATACAAGAATTCATCTTTTATGTGGGAGAGGTCTGCTCAAGAGTCTATGACACCTCTTGACAAAGCCCCAGGATCCTGAGGTACAATGATACCATTCCTGTTCTTGTTTATAGCAATACTGATTTCATAAGGGCCCCTGGGATGTATGGGTTGTCTAGGAAGAGGTAGTACCTCTGGGAAAGGGCTTGTCGTGACCATCCCCAGGCAGTTCATTCATCTTTGGGCCCCATTGGATGCTCAGCTCTCACTTGTGACTCCAAGAAGCTGTTTGCCTGCGACAGCGGCCACATCCCAGTACACCACTTCGACAGGCAGGCTAAATCAGTTGAGGGTAGCCCGGTGGCCTCATACTCCAGTGAGATAAGGACATGCCTGTCCCAGCTCATCCACTCAGCCCCGGTGGACTGGGTGGATGAGATCTAAATAAGATCAAACAGGCAAGAAGGCAGTACTGCAAAGCTCATTGAAGAGCTAAGGGTATGACAAGGCATAGAAGACATCGTGGTTATCCACAGCAACCAAGGAAGAGCCCAGCTTGTGACGTTTGTTCGTACAATTCATCTGGACTTCTGAGGTCGAAAGAGTGGAACTGCCTCAGTGTGACGGCTTTTCCACCTTAGAAATTCTCCTGCACAGGCTTCCTGTCATTGCTGGATATGATGGACAGCCACCATAGGCTCCTGCAGTCATTGAGGACATCTCCAGAAGGCAATGTCTCAAAAAGGTGGCACCCGTCATTAAGGACCCCCATGAACCAGGACCTGCCCTCTTCTCATTGCTACCGTCAGAGAGGAGGTACAGGAATCTGAAAACCTACACTCAACATTTTAGGAACAGTTTCTTCCCCACGGCCATCAAATTTCTGAATGGTCCATATACCCATGAACACTACCACACTATCTTTGCTCTCTTTTTGCACTAATTATTCAGTTCCTTAAATATATATTTCTTATCATATTTCATATTATATTTTATGTATTGCCCTTTACTGCTGCCACCAAACCACAAATTGCATAACATATCTCAGTGATATAAACTTGATTCTGATTCTCATTCTGACTATAAAGTGTTTGAATTTAAAAAAAACAATAAAATGACTTTTGATCACATTATGGCCGCTTCCCCGCCCTTATATATCCCTCCAAAGCTGTCCCTTGATGGTCTGAGGGGAGACAGGAACTCAAATGGTTAAATCAGAACAGCCACAGTACATTATATGCAGTGCAAATGATCGTAATTCCTAAAAACAGACACGCACAGGATCTGGAATAAAATTAAAACAATCTCCGTTGCTTTTTTTGTGTGAATAATGATCTGTTAAGAGAGTTGGAGAGGGGGAGGGTGGGGGGGGGGACGCCCACAGATAAATAGCATCCATTGAGGAGGGCATTGTCAGAATGTATGTGCGTGTGTTGGTGGGGGGGGGGGGGGGGAGAGTGGATTGAGAAAGAACAAAATGATCATCAATGCAACACTACAGGATTGACCATGATGGCGGCGTTCCCGGGACTCACCAGGTTAATGAACGTGAGGAACTTCCAGCTGCCTCCGTAGGTCTGGTGGGCCGGGATATCGAGAGCTCTGTAGCTGCACAGGATAGAGAGGTAGGAGAGCAGGATGGCGACCCGCAGCACCTGAGACGGGATGAGAGCCATGTTGCCGCCACCACCGCCGCTGCTGATGCTGTTCCCCTCCCCTAGCAACCAGCCACGGCAACCGAGCCCGTCGCCATGGAGACAGCCGGCCTGTGCCCAGACTGCTGGCAGTTGTAGCGTTGCACAGGCCTGGACAGCAACGAGAGCAATTTTACACTGTCAGAGATCAGTCTCTGCATGTAATATTACAGGCAGTGATATCAGGCCTGGGGAACTACCCTGCTGTTGTTCTGCCTGGGTACACAAAGAAATTGCAGGATAATTATTAATGCCTGTGAGTCTATAGGTAGAAAAATAATTAGTTATCTTGCTGCAACAATGCATCCTTTGCAACATCTAACTAATCAATCAATCTCTCTCTCTCTCTCTCTCTCTATCTCTATCTATCTATTTATCCTTCTGTCTATATATCCATCTATCTATATGAATATCTGTCCATCACTCTCTCTCTTTATCATTCTACCTATCATTTTATCTATCTATTCATCTATCAAAATGAATAGCAGTTCATGTCTATTTATCTACTGTTTATATATCGGCACTGAATGAATATCTGTTCATCTTTTTCTCTCTCTATCAACCTACCTATCTACCTGTTGACATAAATATCTGTCCATGTCTGTCTGTCCATTCACTATCAATATATCTACCCATTTCTCTCTCTCTCTCACTCTCTCTTGCCCCCTCCCTTTTCTCTTGCACTATCTATCTATCCTATGATTGTGTGGCTAAGCACAACTCCAATGCCATATTCAAGTTTGCTGAGAACACCATGACATAGGCCGAATCAAAGGTGGTGATAATAAGCATATGGTGGGGGGAGACTGAAAACCTGGCTGAGTGGTGTCAAAACAACAACTTCTCAGTCAATGTCAGTAAGACCAAGAAACTGATACAGACTTCAGGAGAAGGTCCATGAACCAGTCCTCATTGGAGGATCCGAGGTGGAAATTTTAATACCTAGCTGTTCTTATTTCAGAGGACCTGTCCAGGGCCCAACACATAAGTGCAAGTACAAAGAAAACAAGTAAGCACTTCTACTTCCTTGGGTGTTTGATTCGGCATGACATCCAAAACTTCGACAAACTTCTATAGATGTGTAGGGGAGAGTATACTGACTGGCAGCATGGCCTGGAAACACCAATAGCATTGAACAGAAAATTCAACAAAACGTAGTGGATATGGCCCAGTCCATCACAGGTAAAGCTTTCTCAACCATTAAGCGCGTCTACATGAAATACTATCACAGGAAAGCAGCATCCATCGACAGGGACCCCACCACCAAAGACATGCACTCGTCTTGTTGCTGCCATCAGGAAGGGGGTACAAGAGCTTTGGGACTTGCACCACCATGTTTAGGAACAGTTACTACCCCTCAACCATCAGGCAGTTTAACAAAGGGGATAACTTCACTCAACTTCACTTGTCCCATCATTGAAATGTTCCCACAACCGATGGACTCACTTTCAAGAACTCTTCGTCTCATGTTCTCAATATTTATTGATTATTTATTAATATTATTGTTTTTTCTTTTTGCATTTGCACAGTTTGTTGTCTTCAATATTTTGGCTGAGAGTCTTAGTTTGGCGTTTGTTCATTGATTCTGTTATAGTTACAATTCCATAGATTTGTTGAGAATGCCCACAGGAAAATGAATCCCAGGGCTGTGGATGGTGACATATATGTACTTTGATAATAACATTTACATTGAACTTTGAACTACCTATCTATATTTTTGTCTTACTGAATCTAACAGGGGTAAGATGTTTCACTTAATGGTTGGTTCTGACCAAGGTTATGAATAACTCATGCACAGACATTCATAAACCTGCAGATATTGCGACCTGCATTTCATCTGCTGCGATATATTCATGATATGCTATGTGATATCCCCAGCAATTACATTTGCAATGCATGAACCGGTGAACAGTCAGTTAGGTGCATTCAGAGAGCTAGCATCAGTGGTGGAAAATTACATGAGCGGATTCAGAGTTAGGTTCTATCTGCATTTGAAAAGGCAAGAACTGATTAGAGATAGTTGGCATGGTTTTTGGGGTGGGAAATCATGTCTTGTGAGTTTGATTGAGTTTCTTGGTGGTTGTTTAAGGCCCAGATTGAGTGGAGAGGATGTTTCCTACATTGGGGGAGTCTAGGACCAGAGGGCAGAGCCTCAGAATAGAAGAGTATCCATTTAGAACAAAGATGAAGAGGAATTATTTTAGCCAGAGTATGCTGAATCTGTGGAATTCATTGTCATGAAGAGCTGTGGAGGCCAATTAACTGGATATATTTAAAATGGAGGATGATAGGTTCATCATTAGTAAGGATGTCAAAGGTAATGCGGAGAAGGCAGGAGAACGCAGTTGAGTGGGATAATACTTCAGCCATGATGGAAAGGTGGAGCAGACACGATGGGCTGAATGGCCTAATCCTACTCCTATGTCATATGGTCTACATGCACTTTAGCCAGACCTTTGACAAGATCCCACATAGTAGACTAGTCCAGAAGGTTAGATCAAAAGAGTGAGCTAGCCAATTGGCCTGGTAGTAGGAGGCAGGTGTTGGTAGTGGAGGGCTCTGTTTCACATTGGAATCCTATAATCAGTGATGTGCTGCAGGGATCAGTGCTGGATTCCCTGTTGTTCGTCAAGAAAATGATGATTTGGATAGAGATGTAGGTGACATAGAAACATAGAAAACCGACTGCACAATACAGGCCCTTCAGCCCACAAAGCTGTGCCGAACATGTCCTTAATTTAGAAATTACCAAGGGTTACCCATAAGCCCTCTATTTTTCTGAGCTCCATACCCTATTGTATCCGTCTCCACCATTGTCACCGGCAGCCAATTTCACGCACTCACCACTCTCAGCGGAAAAAAACTTACCTCTGATATCTCCTTTGTACCTACTTCCAAACACCTTAAAACTGTGCCCTCTCGTGCTAGCCATTTCAGCCCCGGGAAAAAGCCTCTGACTATCCACATGATCAATGCCTCTCATCATCTTATACACCTCTATCAGGTCACCTCTCATCCTTCATCGCTCCAAGGAAAAAAGGTCGAGTTCACTCAATCTATTTTCATAAGGGATGCTCCCCAATCCAGGCAACGTCCTTGTAAATCGTCTCTGCACCCTTTCTATGGTTTCCACATCTTTCCTATAGTGATGCGACCAGAACTGAGCACAGTACTCCAAGTGGGGTCTGATCAGGGTCCTAAATAGCTGCAACATTTCCTCTCGGCTCCTAAACTCAATGCCATGATTGATGAAGGCTAATGCTCCGTATGCTTTCTTAACCACAAAGTCAATGTGCGCAGCAGCCTTCAGTGTACTATGGACTCAGACCCCAAGATCCCTCTGATCCTCCACACTGCCAAGAGTCTTACCATTAATACTATATTCTGTCATTATATTTGACCTACCTAAACAAACCACCTCACACATATCTGTGTTGAACTCCATCTGGCACTTCTCAGCCCATTTTTGCATCTTATCAATGTCTCGCTGTAACCTCTGACTGCCCTCCACACTACCTACAACACCTCCAACCTTTGTGTCATCAGCAAATTTACTAACTCATCCCTCCACTTCTTCATCCAGGTCATTTAGAAAAATCACAAAGAGAAGGGGTCCCAGAACAGATCACTGATGCACACCACTGGGCACCGACCTCCATGCAGAATATGGTCTGTCTACAACCACTTTTTGCCTTCTGTGGGCAAGCCAGTTCTGGATCCACAAAGCAATGTCCCCTTGAACCCCATGTTTCCTTACTGTCTCAATAAGCCTTGCATGGGGTACCTTATAAAATGCCTTGTTAAAATCCATATACACTACACCTACTGCTCTACCATCAATATGTTTAGTCACATCCTCAAAAAATTCAATCAGGCTCGTAAGGCATGAACTGATTTTCACAAAGCCTAATCATATTATGCCTCTCCAAATGTTCATAAATCCTGCCTCTCAGGATCTTCTCCATCAACTTACCAGCCAGTGAAGTAAGACTCACTGGTCTATAAATCCCTGGGATATCTCTACTCCCTTTCTTGAATAATGGAACAACATCTGCAACCCTCCAATCCTCTGGGGCCTCTCCCGTCCCCCTTGATGATGCAAAGATCATTGCAAGAGGCTCAGCAATCTCCTCCCACGTCTCCCACTGTAGCCTGGGGTATATCTCGTCCAGTTCTATCAACTTTTCCAACTTGATGCTTTCCAAAAGCTCCTGCACATCCTCCTTCTTAATAACTACATGCTCAAGCTTTTCAGTCCACTGCAAGTCAAGTCAAGTCACTTTTCATTGTCATTTCGATCATAACTGCTGGTACAGTACACAGTAAAAATGGGACAACATTTTTCAGGACCATGGTGCTACATGAACAATACAAAAACTACACTGAACTACGTAAACCAACACAAAAACTACACTAGACTACAGACCTACTCAGGACTGCATAAAGTACACAGAACAGTGCAGGCATTATAATAAATAATAAACAAGACAATAGACACAGCAGAGGGCAGTAGGTTGGTAGTCCGATGGCTTGGGGGGAAATCTGTTACATAAATAAACAGCTGAATGGCAGCGTCCAGGATTCTGTCCGTTTCTGTACTCCCGCTGAGTATTTCGTTGCCACAGATGTAGTCCAATTTAATGTCCATTGGAGAGCAGAACGGACGGGAGAGCCGGCCGGCCAGGGCTTGCTTTTTTCCTGGCACGGACTCCAGCCCACTCGCCTCGCTTCCGTTTCCTCACACACCGCTTACGCTGTCCCCACCTCCGGCCACCGGCCTCAGGCGACTCCGAGGACTGCAGGCCCGATTCCCTCAGCAAGCCGAGGTCGCGCAATCTAACCAGAAGATTTTCATGATTTTCATCCCTACAATTGCTAGGATCCTTTTCTGAATACTGAAGCAAAGTACTCATTAAGTACCTCTGCTATTTCAACCAGTTCCATACACACTTTTCCACTGTCACACTTGATTTGTCCTATTCTCTCATGTCTTATCCTCTTGCTCTTAACATACTTGTAGAATGCCTTGGGGTTTTCTTTAATCCTGTCTGCTAAGGCCTTCTCATGACCCCTTCTAGCTCTCCTAATTTCTTTCTTGAGCTCCTTCCTGCTAGCCTTATAATCTTCTAGATCTCTATCATTACCTAGCTTTTTGAACCCTTCATAAGCTCTTCCTCTCTTTTTGACTAGATTTTCAACAGCCTTTGTACACCATGGTTCCTGTACCCTACCATCCTTTCCCTGTCTCATTGGAATGTACCTATGCAGAACCCCACGCAAATATCCCCTGAACATTTGCCACATTTCTTCTGTACATTTCCCTGAGAACATCTGTTTCCAACTTATGTTTCCAAGTTCCTGCCTGATGGCTTCATATTTCTCCTTACTCCAATTAAACCTTTCCTAACTTGTCTGTTCCTGTCCCTCTCTAATGCTGTGGTAAAGGAGATAGAAATGTGATCACTACCCCAAACTGCTCTCCCACTGAGAGACCTGACACCTGACCAGGTTCATTTCCCAATACCAGATCAAGTACAGCCTCTCCTCTTGTAGGCTTAGCTACATATTGTCAAGAAACCTTCTTGAACGCAACGAACAAACTCCACCCCATCTAAACCCCTCACTCTAGGGACATGCCAATCGATATCTGGGTAATTAAAATCTCCCACCACTACAACCCTGTTATTATTACACCTTTCCAGAATCTGTCTCCCCGTCTGCTCCTCGATGTCCCTGTTACTATTGGGTGGTCCATAAAAAACACCCAGTAGAGTTATTGACCCCTTCCTGTTCCTAATTTCCACCCACAGAGACTTTGTAGACAATCCCTCCATGACTTCCTCCTTTTCTGCAGCTGTGACACTATCTCTGATCAGCAGTGCCACGCCCTCACCTCTTTTGCTCCCCTCCCTCATTATCAGTAAGTTTGCAGATGACACCAGAATCAATGGAATAGTGGACAATGAAGAAAGTTCTCTAAGTTTACAACAAGATGAAAATCAACTGGGAAAGTTATCAAGGGGGTAGCAGATGGAATTTAACCAGACAAGTGCAAAATTTATTAATGAATTTATTTAGAGATATAACATAGTACAGGCCATTTTAGTCCAACAAACATGCACCACCCAATTACACCAGTATGACCAATTAACCTACTAACCAGTTCAAATTTGGAACGTGGTAGGAAACCCACGCGACCGCAGAGAGAACGTATAAAGTTCAACAAAATTGAACCTGGGTCACTGGCACTGTAATAGCATTATGCTAACTGCTACGGTTAATCAAGTGATGCACTTCAGGAGGATAAACCAGTGCTAGGCATACACGGTGAACAACAGAGACCCAGAGAATGAAACACCACGGTGTACAAGTACGGTATATAGTTCCCTGAATGTGGCCTCTCAGGTAGTCAGGATGGTGAAGCCAACACCTTTTACTTGTATTGGGCAGGGGATTGAGTACAAGAGTTAGGATGTCACGTTACAACTGTACAAGTCATTGGTGAGACCACACTTGGATTATTATGTGCCCTTCTTGCAGAACAGAAATGGGAAGCATGTGTTGAAACTAGAGAGGGTTCAGGAGAGATTCACTAGAGTGTCACTTGGACTGCAGGACTTCAAAGTTCAATGCTACAGTAAATTTATTATCAAAGTACTGTAAACATATGTCACCCTGAGATTCGTTTAATTGCAAGCATTCACAGTAGAACAAAGAAATTCAATAGAATCAATGAAAAACTACACGCAAAGACTGATAAACAACCAATATGCAAAAGAAGACAAACTGTGCAAATATAACTCATTAACTAAACAAATAAATAAATAACTAATAGATAGGCAGATAGATAAATAAATAAATAAATAAATAAAAGAGAATATAAGTCATAGAGTCCTTGAAAGTGAGTCTGTAGTTGTAAAATCAGTTCAGTGTTGAAGTGAACGAAGTTATCCATGCCAGTTCAGGAGCCTGATGGTTGAATGGTTATAATTGATCCTGAACTTGGTGGTGTGGGACATTAGGCTCCTGTACCTTCTCCCTGATTGCAGAAGAGAGAAAAGAACATAGCCTGAGTAGTGGGCATCCTTGATGATGGATGCTGTTCCTTGCAGATGTGCTCAATGGTACAATCGGACTCTCCATTATCTACCTATAAACAGCTGTCTCTATCCCTTCATCTGCCTCCATTCCATCAACCTCTGGTTATCTTTCTATCTATTTTCTGTTAATCTGTGTGTGCTTGTGTGTTCTTGCTTGCTTACGCAGCACCTGTGTGTTTGTGAGAAAGGGAAGGTGTTGTAACAATTTTTCTAAATATATATATCTCAAGCTATTTAAATATTGCTTCTCTATGCCAATGGTTTCATACATAATTCACACTGTTCACCAAAACACATTCTGTTGCGGGACAAATAATTGGTAAATACACCAGTTTCAGGGACAATAATTAATACCTAGATGTTGTTAGTTGATAATAAAAAGCTCCCTATTGTGCAAAACCATCGTTTGAATCTGCGCAGAGCTGAGTTTATTCCTTCTGTAGATTTTATTAATTCAATTGCTCAGTGATAATGGGAAAATATTATAAATGACAACGCCATCCAAAAGCAATAAGAATAAATCTGAAGACAATCTTATCTTATGGTCACAGTGTCATGAAGAAAGCCCACTGCCTGTGGTTTCAAGAGTACGCTGAAGGCCGGAGATGGCTTGTCCTGGGGTTAGAGGGCAGTGTATGTGGGTGGGAGGAACAGGGCTCGTTTTGCTGTTGATGTTTTGTTGCTTGTTGTGCTCTGTGCTGTTCTGTTGAGCACATTATAGTGGTGCCGGAATGTGAGGCCAGACTTGGAAACCTGTGGGCCGCCCCCAGCACATCGTTGGGTGTGTTGGTTGTTTCAATGTACATGTGATGAATAAATCCAAATTTGAATCCTCAATTAGATCATCTCCCGGAATGCCCCTAAAACCATTCACTATTCATATCCCTGTTCACTCATTTCCCAGTTACCACATAATGGTCTCGAGGCTTCACATGCGCAATGCAGAGCTTTCTCACACTGAGCATTTTATTACTAAACGTAATGAGCTGTGCCAGAGATTAAATACTCCACTGATCCTCTGCTTTTCGTTTTCAAAGCAGAACATCAGCAATCTTGTCTCCATTTCACTCTTCTGCCAGTGTGCTCTAACTTTTAGAAACTAAAATGTCAGCTATTCAAAAGGAAATCTGTCATCACTTTAATGAAAATACACTCAATAGACACTTTAATAGGTACCTCCTGTACCTAATAACACAGTCACTGAGTGTATGTTCATGGTCAGGATAGATCTATAGAGTCTCTCAATAGCAGAGGGAGAGAAGTATGCCTCATGATCAACTCTTCTTGGTACATAAATATATCAGTGCTGTCCCAATTCTGCTCACCAGACCTGGAAAATCTAGCAGTAAAGTGCCGTCCTTTTCATGGGAGTTCTCTGGGGTCATTTTGATAGCAGTTTACATTCCACCTCAGGCCAATGTCAAGCAGGCTTTAGATGATCTGAGCAATGGGATCAACATGCACGAAACAGTGCACCCTAATGCATTCACCATCGTTTTGGGAGATCTTAACCAGGCCAATCTGAAAACAGTCACTAAGCAACTACCATCAACCGATCACTTGCAATACCAGAGGAAACAACACACTGGACCATTGCTACACCACCATCGAGAATGCCTACCATGCTATTCCACTCCCTCACTTCGGGAAGTCTGATCACCTGGCTGTACTTCTACTCCCTGAGTATAGGCAGAGACTGAAGACTGCAGCAGCAGCAGTGAGGACCAAGAAGGTATGGACAAGGGAAGCACAGGAGCACCTACAGGACTGCATTCATCTTTGAACCTGGATGAGTCTGCTGCAGTTGTTACCAACTTCATTAAAACCTGTGTGGATGAATGTGTGCCTACAAAGACTTACTGTACATTCCCAAACAAAAGCCGTGGATGAACCAGGAGGTATATTGTCTGCTGAAGGCTAGATCTGTGGCATTCAAGTCTGGCAACCCAGGCCTGTACCAGAAAACCAGGTATGATCTGCGGAGGGCTATCTCAAGGATGAAGAGACAACTTTGTACGAGGTTGGAGGTGACTTCGGATGCACAGCAACTCTGGCAGGGTCTGCAAGACAATTACTTCCTACAAAACGAAACCCAATAGCATGAATGGCAGTTATGCTTCACTACCAGATGAACTCAACGCCTTCTATACCCACTTTGAAAGGGAGAACACAACTACAGCTGTGAAGATCACTGCTGCACCTGATGATCGTGTGATCTCCATCTCAGAGGCTGATGTTAGGCCATCTTTAAAGAAAGAGAACCCTCACAAGGCAGATGGTCCCAATGGAATACTTGGTAAGACTCTGAAAACCTGTGCCAACCAACTAGCAGGAGTATTCAAGGACATTTTCAACCTCTGACTGCTATGGGTGGAAGTTCCCACTTGCCTCAAAAAGGCAACAATTGTACCAATGCCTAAGAAGAATAATGTGATCTGTCTTAATGACTATTGCCCGGTAGCACTCACATCGACAGTGATGAAATGCTTTGAGAAGTTGGTCATGACTAGACTGAACTCCTGCCTCAGCAAGAACCTGGACCCATTGCAATTTGCCTATCGCCACAATAGGTCAACGGCAGATGCAATCTCAGTGGCTCTTCACATGGCTTTATAGACAATAAACAGTGGGTGAAGGAGCAGGCCATTTGGCCCTTCTAGCCAGCACCGCCATTCACTGTGATCATGGCTGATCATACACAGTCAGTACCCCGTTCCTGCCCTCTCCCATATCCCTTGACCCCGCTATCTATAAGAGCTCTATCTAACTCTCTCTTGAATGCATCCAGAGACTTGGCCTCCACTGCCTTCTGGGGCAGAGCATTCCACATATCCACCACTCTCTGGGTGAAAAAGTTTTTCCGCATCTCTGTTCTAAATGGCCTACCCCTTATTCTTAAACTGTGGCCTCTAGTTCTGGACTCACCCATCAGCGGGAACATGCTTCCTGCCTCCAGCATGTCCAATCCCTTAATAATCTTATATGTTTTAATCAGATCCCCTCTCATCCTTCTAAATTCCAGTGTATACAAGCCCAGTCGCTCCAATCTTTCAACATATGACAGTCCCGCCATTCCGGGAATTAACCTTGTGAACCTACGCTGCACTCCCTCAATAGCAAGAATGTCCTTCCTCAAATTTGGAGACCAAAACTGCACACAATACTCCAGGTGGGGTCTCACCAGGGCCCTGTACAGCTGCAGTAGGACATCTTTATTCCTATACTCAATTCCTCTTGTTATAAAGGCCAGCATGCCATTAGCTTTCTTCACTGCCTGCTGTACCTGCATGCTTGCTTTCATTGACTGATGTACAAGAACACCTAGATCTTGTTGTACTTCCCCTTTTCCTAACTTGACACCATTCAGATAGTAATCTGCCTTCCTGTTCTTGCCACCAAAGTGAATAACCTCACATTTATCCACATTAAACTGCATCTGCCATACGTTTCACACAAAATGCTGGTGGAACACAGCAGGCCAGGCAGCATCTATAGGGAGAAGCGCTGTCAATGATTCGGGCCAAGACCCTTCGTTAGGTCCCGACGAAGTCCTGATGAAGGGTCTTGGCCCAAAACGTCGACAGCATTTCTCCCTATAGCTGCTGCCTGGCCTGTGTGTGTTGTTCTTTGAATTTCCAGCATCTGCAGATTTCCTAGTGTCTGCCATACATTTGCCCACTTTAGACCACCTGGACAACACAAACACCTACATCAGGATGCTGTTCATCGACTATAGCTCAGCATTTAAAACCATCATTCCCACAATCCTGATTGAGAAGTTGCAGAACCTAGGCCTCTGTACCTCCCTCTGCAATTGGATCCTCGACTTCCTAACCAGAAGACCACAATCTGTGCGGATTGGTGATAACATCTCCTCCTCGCTGATGATCAACACTGGCGCACAACAGGGGTGTGTGCTTAGCCCACTGCTCTGCTCTCTGTATACACATGACTGTGTGGCTAGGCTTAGCTCAAATACCATCTATAAATTTGCTGACGATACAACTATTGTTGGTAGAATCTCAGGTGGTGGCGAGAGGGTGCACAGGAGTGAGATATGCCAACTAGTAGAATGGTGTCACAGCAACAACCTGGCACTCAACGTCAGTAAGCCAAAGGAACAGATTGTGGACTTCAGGAAGCGTAAGATGAAGGAACACATACCAATCCTCATAGAGGGATCAGAAGTGGAGAGAGTGAGCAGTTTCAAGTACCTGGGAGTCAAGATCTCTGAGGATCCAACCTGGTCCCAACATATCGATGCAGTTATAAAGAAGGCAAGGCAGCAGTTATTCTTTATTAGGCGTGTGAAGAGATATGGCATGTCAACAAAAAAACTCAAAACTTCTATAGTTGTACCGTGGAGAGCATTCTGACAGGTTGCATCACTGGTATGGAGGGGCTACTGCACAGGACTGAAAGAAGCTGCTGAAGGTTGTAAATATAGTCATCTCCTTCTTGGGTACTAGCCTACAAAGTACCCAGGACATCTTCAAGGAGCGGTGTCTCAGAAAGACAGTGTCCATTATTAAAGACCCCCAGCACCCAGGGCGTGCCCTTTTCTCACTGTTACCATCAGGAAGGAGATACAGAAGCCTGAAGGCACACACTCAGCGATTCAGGAACAGCTTCTTCTCCTCTGCCATCCGATTCCCAAATGGACACTGAATCTTTGGACACTACCTCACTTTGTCTTTAATATACGGTATTTCTGTTTTCTGCACATTTTAAAAAATCTATTCAGTATATGTATACTGTAATTGATTTACTTGTTTATTTTTTTTCTCTCGGCTAGATTATGTATTGCATTGAACTGCTGCTGCTAAGTTAACAAATTTCACGTCACATTCCGATGATAATAAACCTGATTCTGATTCTGTCTTCTGCTGCTGTAGCCCATCCACTTCAAAGTTCAACGTGTTATATGCTCACAGATGCTCTTTGGCAAACCACTGTTGTAACATGTGGTTATTTGAGTTGCTGTCACCTTCCTGTCAGCTTAAACCAGTCTGGCCATTCTCCTACATTTCAGGTAGTAAAGGTAGTCAAGTCCCAACAATGTCCTTGTTAATTTGTTCTGTATTATTTTAATCTTATTGGTATCTTTTCTGTAGGTGACAAAAACTGCACACAATACTTCAAATTAAGCCTCACCAACCTCTAATGCAACTTCAGCATAACATCCCAACTCCTGCACTCTAAACCCATGGTATATGAAGACCAATGTACCAAAAGCTCTCTTTCCAATCCTATCTACCTGTGACATCTCTTGAAAGAATTATGGACCTGTATTCCCAGATTTCTTTGTTCCACCACACTCCTCAGTGCCCTACCGTTCACTCTGCAAGTCCTACCCTGGTTTCTCCTCTCAAAGTCCTCTCACACTTGTCTACATTAAATTCCATCTTCCATTTTGATTGCCTTTTTCGCCCCAAACTTGGTGTCATATAGTCTCAGTGTTTATAAATACTAATAGTTAGTTTTGGCAAAACATATAAAGTGCATATCAGGCAGGTGATAAGCTACAAAGACCTTAATGATGTAGATAGTGAGGTCATTTCAATCTAGAAGAGGTATGCTACAACTAGGGATCATGGGCTAATGGTAAAAGGTGAAATATTTAAGCAGAACTTAAGGGGACCTTCATTCAGAGGATCATGAGAGTGTAGAACGAGCTGCCAGCACATGTGGTGCCTGTAAGCTTGATTTCAACTTTTACGAAAAGTTTGGAGAGGTACATGGATGGTAGGGATATGGAGGGCTATGATCCCAGTGCAGGTCGATGGGAGTAGGCAGATAAACTGGTTTGGCACTGACTAGATGAGTTGAAGGGCCTGGTTCTGTGCTGTATATTTTTGATTTCTGGAACTTTCTGCTAGATTTATTGGTGGCTGCCTTACATTGATCACCACTAATTCTGCTCTTCTTCATTCTGTATGTATAGTCGTTCTCTTTCCATCCACTTCTTCCTCACCCGTTCTAGACCTTAATGAATTCGATCGGGTACTTCATTTCTCAAGAGAAAAGGCATCAGTACAGAGATGCTTTCCTGATAAGGCGCACTAGCGGCTCTACTTCATCAGGGGTTGAGGAGATTTGGCATGTCACCGAAGACTCGTTCAGATTGGATCCCATCCACTCTGCTCATGGACTGTTACTTCCGTTCCCATCAGGGAGGAGGCTATGCAACATCCACACCAGTTACTTCCCTCAAGCCACCAGGAACTCCAGCCACTAACCCACCCCATCACCACTGCTTACACATCTCCTATAATAACAATGTACAAATAATAAGTTAATGTATATCATAGTTACCGGTGCATTGTGTTTTATAAGATCACTATTATATTTATATGAATTGTTTTTTCACCTTTTTATTCTGTTCTTTATGCTTATTGTGTTTATATTGTACTGCACCAGATCCAGGGAAGCAATCATTTCATTTTCCTTTACACTTGTGTACTGAAGAATGACAATAAACAATCTTGAGATTTGAATCTTGTAATTTCTACAGCTGTACGGTGGAGAGCATCCTAACTAGTTACATCATGATCTGTTATGGAGACTCCAATGCACAAGATCAGAAAAAGCTGTAGAGGATTATAGATTCAGTCAGCTCCATCATGGGCACAGCCCTCCTCATTATCAAGGACATCTTCAAGAGGTGATGTCTCTAGAAGGATGCATCCAACAATAAGGGCTCTCACCATCTGGGTCAAGCCCTCTTGAATTGGATTCAACTTTATTGTCGTTGTGCCGAGTACAGATACAAAGCCAAATGAAATGCAGTTAGCATCTAACCAGAAATACAAAGAATAGTGTTATTTACAAAATAACTGTGAATAAAAAGTAAGTGCTACAGCACACAGATATGAAAGTACTGAGACAGTACAATATGGGTGCAATACTGCTTAGCGCTGTGATGTGAGGTTCAGCAGGGTCACAGCCACAGGGAAGAAGCTCTTCCTGAGCCTGCTGGTGTGGGAGCGGAGGCTCCTGTAGCGCCTACCGGATGGGAGGAGAGTAAAAAGTCCATGGTTAGGGTGAGATGCATCCTTGATAATGCTTTTCGCCCTGCCCAGGCAGCATTTATGGTAAAAAGCCTCAATGGTGGGCAATTAGGTGCCGATAATCTACTGGGCAGTTTTCACCACACACTTGATATGCGACAATTGCCATACCACACTGAGATGCAGTTGGTGAGTATGCTCTCAATGGTACAGTGGTAAAAGTCCGTCAGTATCCTGGGACAGAGGTGAGCTTTCCTGATGCTCCACAGGAAATAAATGTGCTGTTGCACCTTTTTGATCAGGGTGGAGGAGTTCAGGGACCAGGTGAGATCCTCGGAAGTGTGGACACCAAGGAATCTGAAGCTTGATACACGCTCCACTACAGCTCCATTGATGTAGCTGGGGATGTGAGTGTGGCTCCTAAACTTCAAGTCAAGATGGCGGCGCGACATAGCTTGCAGCGGCCACTCCGGAGCTGATATGTTACTTGTTAAGTGGGAATGCCGTGCGCAATCCTAATCTAATGAAAAATGGATGTGGGAGCACGGAGGAACATCTGGAAATCTCCAGGAAAGCCCTTTTCATTACTGCTGCTGCTGTGAGGTCCGGGTCTCTGCTGAGAAGAACAGGCCCCCAGTCCTCGGGGTTGCATTGCCGGTGGCCATTGGCGGGGGCATCTTATTACGCTCGGCAGAGGATGGTGCTCAGAGAAGCTGTGCCGGAGGGGATGGTCAGAGGCTCGAAGGTTCGATGGACTCGGAGTCCACAGCGGTCAAGTTTGCTTCATTGTGGGCTGCGTCTGCGAGGCTGAGTCGGGCGGCGTTGTGGAAGTCCATAGCGGGGGTATTCCCTTCTGCCGCCAGCATGGGATGGCGAGTCTGTCAGAACACTGAGAACTTGTGGAAACTGTGTGGTGGTTTCTTTCGAACTTATAGTCTTTTAACATCTTTGGACTATTTCTACCGTGCCCATGGTCTGTTTTTTTATCAAATTATGGTATTGTTTGCACTGTTGTAACTATATGTTGTAACTATGTGGTTTTGTGCAGGTCTTGTAGCTTTAGTTTTTGGTCTTGTTTGTCTGGTGGATTTGGAGCTCCTTTCTGGGGAACGCGCTAAGACGGTAGCGCGATATTAATACGCAGCAGCCTCTCCGGACTCTGGATTGGGGATTGCCAAACATTATGTGGATTTTCTGGTGTAGTCTATTTTGTCATGTGCTTTGTTGATATCATTCTGGAGGAACGTTGTCTCATTTTTTAACTGCATTGCATTTGTGGTTTTTAAATGACAATAAACTGAATCTGAATCTGAATCTGAATGCCTGAAGTCCACAATGATCTCCTTGGTCTTCTGGGTGTTAAGGGCCAGGTTGTTGTCGGCACACCACGCGGCCAGATGCTGCACCTCGTCCCTGTAGTCCATCTCATCATCCCCTCTGATCAGGCCAACCACTGTGGTGTCATCTGCGAACTTGGTTATGGAGTTAGAACCATGTACAGGAACGCAGTCATAGGTGACAAGGGAGTATGGAAGAGGGCTCAATACATAGCCTTGAGGCACGCCAGTGTTCAGGGTGAGAATGGAGGAGGAGAGGTCGTCTAACTTAACGGATCGGGGTCTGTTAGTCAGAAAGTCCAAGGTCCAATTGCAGAGGGATGAGCTGATACCAAGCTGGCGAAGTTTGGTGATCAGGTTGGAGGGGGTCACAGTATTGAATGCTGAACTAAAGTCAATAAACAGCATTCTGACGTAAGAGTTGGGGTTGTCCAAGTGGGTCAGGGCAGAGTGAAGTGCCGTGGAGAGGGCATCCTCTGTTGACCTGTTGGTGCGACAGGCAAATCGATGGGGGTCCAGGGTAGTGGACAGACAGGATTTCAGATGTGATAGAACCAGTGTCTCAAAGCACTGGACTCTTCTCATTGCTACCATCAGGCGGAGGAGGTACTGGAGCCTCAAGACACTCATTAAGACCATAGATATAGAAACAGAAGTAGGCCATTCAGCCCATCGAGTCTGCTCTGCCATTCAAGCATGGCTGATCCAATTCTTCCAGTCATCCCCACTCCCCTGCCTTCTCCCCATACCCTTTGATGCCCTGGCTAATCAAGAACCTATATTTTAAAGACAGCGTCTTCACCTCCCCCCCGTCCCCACCATAAACCTAGAACGTCTAGAACGTCCATAAACCCATGAAAACTACCTTAATATTTGTCCTAACACCATTTATTTATTTCAGAACTTGTAGTAAATATTGTTTTAAAGACTAGACATTGGAATATTAAAACATACATGAAAAGCATCACTTTGTGGCAACAACCAACACAGTCTGAGGATTTTGCAGAGGGCAGCCTGCAAATGTCGCCATTCTTCTGGCACCAACAAAGTGTGCTCATACATTTTCATGCCTCGCTGCCATGAAACAGCAAATTTCACAAGATAATAAACCTGATTCTGATTCTGATTCTCCTCAAATTCCTGCCGTTATTCAGTAAGGCAAAGGTATGTATCATATAACCATATAACAATTACAGCCATCTAATACAACCATTTAACAGGCCATCTCGGCCCTTCTAGTCTGTGCCAAATGCTTACTTTCACCTAGTCCCACCTGCCTGCACTCAGCCCATAACCCTCCATTCCTTTCCTGTCCATATACCTATCCAATTTTTTTTTTAATGACAAAATCGAACCTGCCTCTACCACTTCTACTGGAAGCTCATTCCACACAGCTACCACTCTCTGAGTAAAGTTCCCCCTCGTGTTACCCCTAAACTTTTGCCCCTTAACTCTTAACTCATGTCCTCTTGTTTGAATCTCCCCTACTCTCAATGGAAAAAGCCTATCCACATCAACTCTATCTATCCCCCTTGTAATTTTAAACACCTCTATCAAGTCCCCCCTCAACCTTCTATGCTCCAAAGAATAAAGGCCTAACTTGTTCAACCTTTCTCTGTAACTTAGGTGCTGAAACCCAGGTAACATTCTAGTAAATCTCCTCTGTACTCTCTCTATTTTGTTGACATCTTTCCGATAATTCGGTGACTATCCTTCCCTTGTTTGTTTTACTGATGTTTGAAAAAGATGAAATCAGGTGACTGTGACAGGAAAATAGTCAAGGAAGAATGATTGATGGCAATCATTAGGGAGAAACCCTCTGTAATGACCACTGCTAGTGGGACTTCCATAATGACCACAGAATTTGGAACCATTACTGTGATTACTTTATAAGAACATAAGAAATAAGAGCAGGAGTCGGCCACCTGGCCCGTTGAGTCTGCTCTCCCATTCAATAAGATCATGGCTGATCTGGCCATGGACTCATCTCCACCTACCTGCCTTTCCCCCGTAGCCCTTAATTCCCCTACTATGCAAAAATCTATCCAACCTTGTCTTAAATATATTTAGTGAGGTAGCCTCCTCTGTTTCATTGGGCAGAGAATTCCACAGATTCACAACTCTCTGGAAGAAGCAGTTCCTCTTCATTTCCGTCCTAAATCTACTCCCCCAAATCTTGAGGCTATGTCCCCTCGTTTTCGTCTCACCTAACCATGGAAACAACTTTCCTGCCTCTATCTGATCTATCCCTTTCATAATTGTATATGTTTCTATATAGTTAATTTGAAAGTGCAGGTACTGATTTTTCTTCTTCTCAGGCTTATCCCCTCGATTGAGGCATAGGCCGCTGACAGCAATTCGCCAGAGTCCTCTGTCCTGAGCTGAAGGTTGATTAGCCCCGTGGTTTCCTCTTCCACCACACATCTTCATTATGTTGGGTCGAGTTGTTCTGCGATCTTGGCAATTTACTTGCAAACATTCTGTCACCATGAGAGGAGACATTATCAGTACACTGCTGGTTGTGGTGTGTCCTCTGGATGCTTGGCATCTATATACTTCTCAATCAGCTGATTGGACGTCATTTCGGAATCTCAGTTGAGCTGTGGGGAGAAAATCTCGTTGCTGATTGGCTGCGTGGTGAATTTTATGCGTCGTGTTCTGGAATTTTCCCTGCATCAGCTCATAACTAGAATCGAGGTCTACGTGTTTGCTTGCAGACTTGTTCATGGAAAACCGTGCTTCTAGGAATTCTCTTGAATGCCATTTGTTCGGTTGCGTCATAACTTTTACTGATGCCCAGTGGAATTACCTCAAAAATGATACTTTCAAAATATCTCAGAAGTGTCGGCCCGACTGCTCCAAGAACTTAGAATTTCAGTCACGCACAAGCCAACAGCAACTTTGAGGAGAGTATTTTGCAGACCAAAAGAATGAACCAAGCTAATAGACAAGACCAATTGTGGTCTACAAAATCCAATACAGGGACTGCAGCAAATAGTATGTCAGACAAACTGGGAGAAAACTATCCACAAGGATCCATGAAATTCGACTGGCTGTAAACTGGCCTGACCAACTCTCCCTAGTCTCTACCCATGAAGATCAAGGGGGGCACAAATTCGACCGGGTATCAGTGAAAGTCATGACGCCAGCAAACAATGGCACGCAAGAGAGTTCCTAGAAGCACGGTTTTCCACAAACAATTCTGTGAGCAAACACGTAGACCTCAAACCTACTGATGAGCTGATATGTGCAAAATTCCAAACCACAATGCACAAAGTTCGGTACACAGACAATCAGCGACAAGACTTCCTCCCCACATCACAACTGAGTTTCAGAAATGATGTCCGGTTAGCAGATTGAAAAAATATATATAAAGGCCAAGCAATCAGAGGACACATCAGCAGCGCACTGACGATATCTCCTCACATGGTGACAAAACATTTGCAAGTAAACTGCCAAGATCAGGGAACAACTCAGCCCAAACATCAACCACCTGTGCCACACGCCTTTCGAATTATTTCCGACTTCATTTGTCTTCCAGGTGAAGACCGTTCCTCTCCCAGGGATGAGGTCTTTGGAGTTTCTGCTGCTTTTCTGTAGCACTGGTTAGGGTTGCTAGCCCCAAGCCCCACCTCCCCACTTTCACAGCCGAGCTTGGGACTGTCCATGGTGGAGTTAAAGGAGGTGATACATTAGTAAATATGGATGATGAGATCATTGTGACGGAAATTAGTAAATTGCTAAGTTGGTTTATTATTGTCACATGTACTGAGTTACAGTGAAAAGATTTGTTTCGCACACTGTTCATACAGGTCATTTCATTACAGCAGGGTATTGACGTAGTCAGTACAAGGGAAAGTACTAAAATTATTAAATCGGTAAATTGGTTTATTATTGTCACATGTACCTAGGCTCAGTGAAAAAATTATCTCTCATGCCATTCATGCATTCTGGGTGGTGGGGTGGAGATACAACTCTACCAAAGGAGGTGTAAGGTGCTCCTTCTCCCCACTAGCCTGCAGATCACCCTTGGACAAGGTGTAGCTCCTGCTTAGCCCCCTTGATCAGGGTCATGTGAAGCCACAGGAGCAGGTGGTGGATGGTCGTATGAGCAACTGGTGCATATCACAAGTTCTGGTTCTGTGACCACTAACGCCAGACAATCTCTGAAGAGTATTGATAATGGCTGGGCTCACCCGTCTTGTGAAGGCACTGCCCATAGAAAGGCAATGGCAAACCATTTCTGTAGAAAAGTTTGCGAAGAACAGTCATGGGCATGGTAAGACCACGATCACCCGCATCATATGTCATGGCACATAATGAACGAATGGACCACATCTTAAGTATTGTGTTCAATCTGGTTGCCTAATTAGTGAAAAGAATTGGAAGCTTTAGAGAGGGTGCTAGATGCTGCCTGGATTAGACAACATGTTATAGGCTGAGTGAGCTAGGACTTTTCTCTTTGGAGCGAAGGAAGATGAGTGGCAATTTGACAGAGGTGTGTAATTTTATGAGAGGCATAGGTAGAGTGAACAGTTGGCACTTTTTTCCAAAGGTGATAATGCCCAATACCAGCGGACATCTATTTAGGGTGAGAGGAGGAAAGTTTAGAGGAGATATCAGTGGTAGGATTTTTTTTTTTGCACAGAGAGCCATGTGTTGGATATGTGGGCTTTGTCCAAAGGAAAAAAAATGGCTGGAGTCACTTAGCACTTTGGTGCAAGAGTTTTTATCAGGTGGGTCAAAAAACAAACTTAGAAAAATTAGTGAAAATAGTGCAAAGAAGATTGTCAATAGTTTCATTTTGTAAGTTTGTTTTTTGACTCATTATGAGAATTTACCGGGGAAGACATTGAAGTGCACCCACTCAGCAGGACAACAGCAGAATGACAGGGCAGTGTGTGTGTGTGTGTGTGTGTGTGTGTGTGTGTACGTGTGTGTGCGTGTGTGCGTGTATTTGCGTGCGTGCGTGCGCATGTGTGTGTGCGTGTGTGCATGTATGTGTGTGTGTGTGCGTGTGTGTGCGTGTATTTGCATGTGTGTGTGTATGTGTGTGTGCGTGTGTGCATGTGTGTGTGTGTGTGCATGTGTGTGTATGTGTGTGTACGTGTGTGTGCATGTGTGCATGTGTGTGCATGTGTGCGTGTGTGTGTGCGTGTGTGTGTACGTGTGTGTGCGTGTGTGCATGTGTGTGTGTGTGCATGTGTGTGTGCGTGTATTTGCGTGTGTGTGTGCATGTGTGTGTGTGCGTGTGTGCATGTGTGTATGTGTGTGTGCGTGTGTGCATGTGTGTGTGCATGCGCGCGTGTGTGTGTATTTGTGTGCGTGTGTACATGTGTGTGTGCGTGTGTGTGTGCAGGTATTTGCGTGCATGTGTGTGTGTGTGTGTGTGTGTGTGTGTGTGCGTGTGTGTAAGGAGTAATCTCCATCACATGGTGGGCGTCTGGAATGCGAGAGTGGTGTTAGAGTCTGAAGATACTCTCAGGCACATGGATCTTCTGATTTGAAGGAGTGTGTGCTTGATGTATTCATTGGTTTCAGTGTTATCTATGCTCATTGCCATACCTTTCTCATGTAGTTTCCCAGTCTACCATTCTCTATACCTCTGAGGTTTTCTTTGTAAAGATTTAAAACCTTGACTTCAGAGTGAATTAAATCACCAAAGACTGCTTCAGATGAGAAGAGACTGGACTAGTTTCCTTTTCCTTCGAGCTGAAGATGCTCACAATCGGGTTTATTGTCACTGACGTATGTTGTAATTTTTTTTGCAACAGGAGTGCATTCATAAAGATATTACATTGCAATAAATAAATAAGGTCAAAAGAGGAGCTGTGAGGTAGTGTTCATGAGCAGCACAGTAGCACAACGCATTACAGTACAGGTGACCGGGGTTCAAATCCCACCGCTGCCTGTGAGTTTGTATGTTTGCCCCGTGACTGCATGGATTTCCTCCCACAGTCCAAAGCAGATTAGTTGGTAAATTAATGAATCATTGTAAATTGTTCTGTGATAAGGCTAGCGTTAAATTGGGTTGCAGTTTGGCGTGGCTCGAAGGGCCGCAAAGGGCCTGTTGGACGTTGTACCTCAATAAGTAAACATATCGAACCTTGTAATGGATGGGGTAGAGCAGCAGCCGATCATGGGACAGGAGGTACCTAATAAAGTGGCCACTGTGTGTTAGGAAGGAGCTGAATTTAGAAGATCATTGTCCTGCCATTCTCTTTTCAAGGGGTATGACTCTAATCAATGGGGAGTTTTGATTCCAATTAAATTAAAAAGTTCTTTAATACCATGTACAGAAAACCAGTGTGAGCGCTTTATTTATTTATTATAAATAAGTTTTATTTTCTATTTGTTTATTTTATATTGATTGGTTGATTGATTGATTTATACATTTTCACAGTTTGGTGTCTGGTTGAACACCCAAGTTGGTGCTGTCTTTCCTTGATTTTATGATGGTTATTAGGGTGTAAGCTATGCCTCCCTGGATACCCCATACATCCAGGGAGGCATAGCAACTCTGGTGAGGGGTCTTGCCGTGTCCTTTCCGGGGCAGCTCACTTACCTTTGACCCCACTCAGCTGTCACCCGTGGCTCCAAGTAGCTGTTTGCATGTGACAGTGGCCACACCCCGGTACACTGGTTCGACAGGCGGGCTGGACCAGACGAGGGTAGCCGGCAGGCCTCATACCGCAGTGAGATGGGGGCATGCCTGTCCCAGCATGCAAAGCCAGTGCCGGCAGACTGAGTGGATGAGATCAACAGCAAGATCCAGTGGCCAGGGAGGTGGTACTGCAGCGCTCCGTGGCGAGTGAAGGGCAAAGTCACAGAAGATGTCACGGTCGTCCACTGCAAACAAGGAAGGTCCCAGTTTTGGTGCAAACATGAGGAAATCTGCAGATGCTGGAAATTCAAACAACAACACACACAAAATGCTGGTGGAACACAGCAGGCCAGGCAGCATCTATAAGGAGAAGCACTGTCGATGTTTCAGGCCGAGACCCTTTGTCAGGACTAAGGGTCTCAGCCCAAAACTTTGACAGTGTTTCTCCCTATAGATGCTGCCTGGCCTGCTGTGTTCCACCAGCATTTTGTGTGTGTTGTCCCAGTTTTGGTAGTTGTTCATACCACCGGACCAGACTACTCAGGTGGAGTGGGTGGAACTGCCCGGTGCTACATCTTCTCCACTTTAAAACCCCTCCCACATAGGTTTCCTATCACCGATGGACAACCACCGTTATTATGGTTATTATTCTATTGTGGACTTCTTGAGTATGCCCTCAAAGAAATGAATTGCATGGTTGGAAATGATGACGTAATGTACTTTTATAATAAATTTACTTTGAATTTTGAAGCGGATAAATGTACCTAATAGAGTGGCCACTAAGTGTATAAGAGTCATGGCTCCAGGGTGACCAAGGATGGGAGCTCAACATCCAGGGATATTCAATATTTAGGAGGGATAGACAGGAAAGAAAAGGAGGTGGGGTAGCATTGCTGGTTAAAGAGGAGATTAACGCAATAGAAAGGAAGGACATTAGCCTGGAGGATGTGGAATCGATATGGGTAGAGCTGCATAACGCTAAGGGGCAGAAAACGCTGGTGGGAGTTGAGTACAGGCCACCTAACAGTAGTAGTGATGTTGGGGATGGCATTAAACAGGAAATTAGAAATGCATGCAATAAAGGAACAGTAGTTATAATGGGTGACTTCGATCTACATATAGATTGGGTGAACCAAATTGGTAAGGGTGCTGAGGAAGAGGATTTCTTGGAATGTAGGCGGGATGTTTTTCTGAACCAACATGTCAAGGAACCAACTAGAGAGCAGGCCATTCTAGATTGGGTACTGAGCAATGAGGAAGGGTTAGTTAGCAATCTTGTCATGCGAGGCCCCTTGGGTAAGAGTGACCATAATATAGTGGAATTCTTCATTAAGATGGAGAGTGACATAGTTAATTCAGAAACAAAGGTTCTGAACTTAAAGAAGGGTAACTTTGAAGGTATGAGACGTGAATTAGCTAAGATAGACTGGCAAATGATACTTAAAGGGTTGATGGTGGATATGCGATGACAAGCATTTAAAGATCGCATGGATGAACTACAACAATTGTTCATCCCCGTTTGGCAAAAGAATAAACCAGGGAAGGTAGTGCACCCGTGGCTGACAAGGGAAATTAGGGATAGTATCAAGTCCAAAGAAGAAACATATAAATTAGCGAAAAAAAGCAGCACACCTGAGGACTGGGAGAAATTCAGAGACCAGCAGAGGAGGACAAAGGGCTTAATTAGGAAAGGGAAAAAAGATTATGAGAGAAAGCTGGCAGGGAACATAAAAACTGACTGTAAAAGCTTTTATAGATACGTGAAAAGAAAAAGATTGGTCAAGACAAATGTAGGTCCTTTACAGTCAGAAACAGGTGAATTGATCATAGGGCACAAAGACATGGCAGACCAATTGAATAACTACTTTGGTTCTGTCTTCACTAAGGAGGACATAAATAATCTTCCGGAAATAGTAAGGGACCGAGGGTCTAGTGAGATGGAGGAACTGAGGGAAATACATGTTAGTAGGGAAGTGGTGTTAGGTAAATTGAAGGGATTAAAGGCAGATAAATCCCCAGGGCCAGATGGTCTGCATCCCAGAGTGCTTAAGGAAGTAGCCCAAGAAATAGTGGATGCATTAGTGATAATTTTTCAAAACTCCTTAGAGTCTGGATTAGTTCCTGAGGATTGGAGAGTGGCTAATGTAACCCCACTTTTTAAAAAAGGAGGGAGAAAGAAACCGGGGAATTATAGACCGGTTAGTCTGACATCGGTGGTGGGGAAAATGCTAGAGTCTGTTATCAAAGATGAGATAACAGCACATTTGGAAAGAGGTGAAATCATTGGACAAAGTCAGCATGAATTTGTGAAAGGAAAATCATGTCTGACGAATCTTATAGAATTTTTTGAAGATGTAACTAGTAGAGTGGATAGGGGAGAGCCAGTGGATGTGGTATATCTAGATTTTCAAAAGGCTTTTGACAAGGTCCCACACAGGAGATTAGTGTGCAAACTTAAAGCACACGGTATAGGGGGTATGGTATTGATGTGGATAGAGAATTGGTTGGCAGTCAGGAAGCAAAGAGTAGGAGTAAATGGGACCTTTTCAGAATGGCAGGCAGTGACTAGTGGGGTACCGCTAGGCTCAGTGCTGGGACCCCAGTTGTTTACAATATATATTAATGATTTAGACGAGGGAATTAAATGCAGCATCTCCAAGTTTGCGGATGACATGAAGCTGGGCGGCGGTGTTAGCTGTGAGGAGGATGCTAAGAGGATTCAGGGTGACTTGGATAGGTTGGGTGAGTGGGCAAATTCATGGCAGATGCAATTTAATGTGGATAAATGTGAGGTTATCCACTTTGGTTGCAAGAACAGGAAAACAGATTATTATCTGAACGGTGGCCGATTAGGAAAAGGGGAGGTGCAACGAGACCTGGGTGTCATTGTACACCAGTCATTGAAGGTGGGCATGCAGGTACAGCAGGCGGTGAAAAAGGCAAATGGTATGTTGGCATTCATAGCAAAAGGATTTGAGTATAGGAGCAGGGAGGTTCTACTGCAGTTGTACAAGGCCTTGGTGAGACCGCACCTAGAATATTGTGTGCAGTTTTGGTCCCCTAATCTGAGGAAAGACATTCTTGCTATAGAGGGAGTACAGAGAAGGTTCACCAGATTGATTCCTGGGATAGCAGGACTTTCATATGAAGAAAGACTGGATCGACTAGGCTTATACTCACTGGAATTTAGAAGATTGAGGGGGGATCTTATTGAAACGTATAAAATTCTAAAGGGATTGGACAGGCTAGATGCAGGAAGATTGTTTCCGATGTTGGGGAAGTCCAGAATGAGGGGTCACAGTTTAAGGATAAAGGGGAAGCCTTTTAGGACCGAGATGAGGAAAAACTTCTTCACACAGAGAGTGGTGAATCTGTGGAATTCTCTGCCACAGTAAACAGTTGAGGCCGGTTCATTGGCTATATTTAAGAGGAAGTTAGATATGGCCCTTGTGGCTAAAGGGATCAGGGGGTATGGAGAGAAAGCAGGTACAGGGTTTTGAGTTGGATGATCAGCCATGATCATACTGAATGGCGGTGCAGGCTCGAAGGGCCGAATAGCCTACTCCTGCACCTATTTTCTATGTTTCTATGTTTCTATGAGTCTCTTAGATAGTCCCAGGGCAAGCATATCAGGAAAGTAAGTTTTAAGGGAAAAGGGAAAAGTCAGCAGTGCCAAGGAATATTTTCCAGCCTTTGGAAATCAGACTGTGATGCTTCTGCATCCAAACTCATCTCTAAGGGAGAGAATTTTTTAATGACCTGAATATCCAGGGCAATGGGGGAAGAAATGGGGTAGTATACACACAATGGGTTGAATGGCCTTCTTTGTGGTCCAGACGATCTATGATTCCTCCTATGATCAATGCACAATTTGGAGGTGACTGCTCCCCCTAGGTCTCCTGTCCCAGACACAACGCTGACTCATGATGGTGCTGCTAGATCCAGCTCAAACCACATCATCAGGTTCACTGATGACACAACAATGGCTGGTTTCATCAACAACAATAATGAGTCGGCACACAGAGAAGAAGTAGAGAGGCCTGTCAAGCCAAATGGTGTGAAAACAACAACCTGAGTCTCCACGACGACAAGTCAAAAGGGGTGACTTCAGGAAGCCACAGGTCGACTACTCTCCATTGCACATCAAGGGCTCTGCTGTGGAGAGAGTGAAGAGCACATAGCAGATGATCGAACCTAGACCCACAACACTTTCTTGTTAGTCATGAAGGCACAGTAGTGTCTACACTTCCTGAGGAGACTGAGGCATGCAAAGCTGCCCACCCCCATTCTAACAACTCTCTACAGGAGCACCTTCGAGAGCATCCTGTCTGGCTGCATCATTGTGTGCTACAGAAGCTGCCAGGCCTCAGACAGCAAGAGCCTTCAGAGGAGAGTAAAGACTGCTGCAAGGATCACTGAGGTCTCCCCCCCCCCCCCCACTGCCATTACTTATGACATTTACCAGAAGTGTTGTAGAAGAAGGACTTGAGACACTATTGAGGATCCCCACAATCCTTCTGACCTACTACCTTCAGGAAGACGCACAGGAGCATCAGGACTGGGACTGCCAGACTGGGTAACAGCCTCTTCCCTCAGATTCTGAGACTAATGACCCAGCCACCACCGAGGTCTCGTCACTAGGACACCGAGCTGTTTATTACACTGTTTACTGATTACCTGTGCTGAGCACTACATGCATTTTTAATCATGTGTGTGTGTGTGTGTGTGTGTGTGTATGTGTCTGTGTCTGTGTTGTGTGTGTGCATGTATGTTTGTGTGTGTCTCTGTGTGTATGTGTGTAAGTATGTAAGTGTATGAGTGTGTGTAAGTGTGTGTATCTGTGTGTGTGTGTCTGTGTGTGTTTAAGTGTGCGAGTTTGTGTGTCTGTGTCTGTGTGCATGTGTGTGTGTCTGTGTGTGTTTAAGTATGTGTGTGTTTGTGTCTGTGTGTGTGTGAGTGCATGTGTATATCTGTGTGTGTGAGTGTGTGTGTATGTGTCTGTGTCTGTGTGTGTTGTGTGTGTGTGCATGTATGTTTGTGTGTGTAAGTATGTAAGTGTATGAGTGTGTGTGTAAGTGTGTGTATGTGTGTGTATCTGTGTGTGTAAGTGTGTGTGTGTGTGTGCATGTGTGTGTGTTTAAGTATGTGTGTATTTGTGTCTGTGTGTGTGTGAGTGCGTGTGTATATCTGTGTGTGTGAGTGTGTGTGTGTATATCTGTGTGTGTGTGCATGTATATTTGTGTGTGTCTGTGTGTAAGTGTGTGAGTGTGTGTGTGTGTCTGTGTGTATGCGTGTGCGTGTGTAAGTATGTAAGTATGAGTGTGTGTAACTGTGTGTATGTGTGTGTAAGTGTGCATGTATGTGTGTGACTGTGTGTGTTTAAGTGTGTGAGTGTGTGTGTTTGTGTGTCTGTGTCTGCGTGTGTGTGTCTGTGTGTGTTTGTGTCTGTGTGCGTGTGAATGCGTGTGTATATCTCTGTGTGTGTGTGAGTGTGTGTGTATATCGGTGTGTGTGTGTGTCTGTGTGTGTTTGTAAGTGTGAGTGTGTGTGCCTGTGTATGTGTGTGTAAGTATGTAAGTGTATGAGTGTGTGTGTAACTGTGTGTGTGTGTGTAAGTGTGTATGTATGTGTGTGTGCCTGTGTGTGTAAGTGTGTGTGTGTGTGTGTGTGTGTGTGTGTGTGTGTGTCTGTGTCTGTGTGTGTTGTGTGTGTGTGATTTAGTTTTTGTTGATGTTGCTGTGTTGTCATTGGGCCTCATGGTAGGTTACAGCGCCAATGCCCTGTGTTCGAATCCCGCTGTTGTCTGTAAAGAGATTGTACATTCTCCATGTAGCCAGTGGGTTTCCCCCCACCTTCTTATTCTGGTGTATCCAGCTTCCCTTCTCAGTCCTGAAGAAGGGTCTCGGCCTGAAATATCAACTGCTTATTCATTTCCATAGATGCTGCCTGGCCTGCTGAGTTCCTGCGTCATTTTGTGTGTGTTGCTCTGGATTTCCAGCATCTGCAGAATCGCTCGTATTTATGATCTCAAAATTGGCTGTGGGAATAGGGTGGGGAGTTAGGGAACGGATTAAGGTTTAGGGAGAGGGATGAGGGCAAATGAAGAGTAAAGGAAGGGAACTGGTATTCAGCGTCTAAGTCATAGTGTTCCATGCAGGCCAACGGTCAAAATGTGCTGAGTCGACTGGTTGTGAGCCCTGAGTCAGAGGTCATAACCTGTGGGAGTCACGAGGGATGGTGACACACCACCATCCCCGCCAGATCACCAGAGCTGGAAGTCAGTGGGAGTCTGGAACTCAAGGCCCAAATGTCAAACCTGAGATCAGTGAGTCCTGGGGTCAAAGTGTGAAGGTCAAACCCATGTTTGACAGGTCCTTGACATTCAGAGGTTGGCAAGTCCAGAGGACAAAGCTGAAGGTTAAAGTTCAGAGCTCAGCACACTCCAGAAATAAACACCCAAAGGGCAAATGTGTGAGTCCAGGCCGAGGACTGGACTTTGGAGGCCCGCTGGCTGAAGTTTGAGAGTCCAGGGCCAAAGGCTAAAGGCCCAGAGGCAGCCTGTCCTGTGACTGCAGGCCTGATGGTGTGTCTCAGGGGGTAGGAGAGTAGGAAAGGGGTGCTCTTTGCTGCTGCTGTACTGTATTGTTATTGCTGCCTGTGTCGTTCTGTTGTTGTTATTGCTGCACATGTTGTTCTGTTGTTATTACTGCCTGTGTCATTCTGTTGTTAGATAGATAGATAGATAAATACTTTATTCATCCCCATGGGGAAATTCAACATTTTTTCCAGTGTCCCATACACTTATTGTAGCAAAACTAATTACATACAATACTTAACTCAGTATAAATATGATATGCATCTAAAATCACCCTCTCAAAAAACATTAATAAATAGCTTTTAAAAAGTTCTTAAATAGTTTACTAAAATACATTGAATGGTAACTTAAGCTCAGTCCAAACCCCGGCACTTTAACATATCTTGCCCCTGGCGGTTGAATTGTAAAGCCAAATGGCATTGGGGAGTATTGACCTCTTCATCCTGTCTGAGGAGCATTGCATCGATAGCAACCTGTCGCTGAAACTGCTTCTCTGTCTCTGGATGGTGCTATGTAGAGGATGTTCAGGGTTTTCCATGATTGACCGTAGCCTACTCAGCGCCCTTCGCTCTGCTACCAATGTCATACTCTCCAGTTCTGTGCCCACGTATTGTTGCCTGTGTTGTTCTGTTATTATTGTTATTGTTGCTTGTGTTATTCTGTTGTTGTTATTACTGCCTGTGTTGTTCTGTTGTTGTTATTATTACTGCTTGTGTTGATTTGTTGTTGTTGTTATTGCTGCCCATGTAGTTCTGCTGTTGTTGTTATTGCTGCCTGTGTTATTGTTATTGGTGCCTGTGTTGTTGTTGTTGTTATTGCTGTCCATGCAGTTCTGCTGATGTTGTTATTGCTGCCCGTGTTATTGTTATTGGTGCCTGTGTTATTGTTGTTGTTACAGCCTGTGTTGTTCTGTTGTTATTGCTGTCCATGCAGTTCTGCTGTTGTTGTTATTGCTGCCCGTGTTGTTCTGCTGAACATGACAATAGAGACAACTAGAATTAGGCTCTATTCTCTTACTCTGCTCACGTGATTCACGATACAAGACTCGAGATTCAAGATTGTTTAATGTCATTTCCAGTACACAAGTGTAAAGGAGAGTGAAATCATTGTTACTCCGAATCTGCTGCAGCATATAAAAACGCACTAAGATAACGAACACAATAATAAAAAAACACAATAAATGTAAATACATATTATAGCTTGTGTACATATGTCCGTAAGGTGATGCTAGACACAGGAGAGTCTGTGCATAAAGCGACTGTGACAGGAAATGATAAAGCGGTGGTGGTGTGAAGGTGTGGAAGGGTGGGTTAGTGGGTGGAGGTGCCGATCAGGGTAAGTAACTGCTTCTGATGTGATCAAATCTACAGTAGTTGCTGGCTCAGCAAGGCATTCCAGCTCTTGTCAAGTTGTTGTAACACCAGATTAAAATACTGGCAACACACCTGTTGAGGGTGTCTTTGTACCTTTTGCAGGAACGGCAGTGCACTTCTCTCTGCATTCACACACGTTCTTCTGCTTTCTCTGCAAGTGTTCTCGTCTGACTGACGGTGTTACTCCACCTGCGCTTCGCATCAATATTGTTGACAGAAAAGCCCACATGTCAGAAGCCCGTAGTACAAACTGAAGATGGCTTGTCAATCCATTAAGGAAATGTGCCACGGCTTTGATGATCACGGTCTAATTTCATAAGCTCACCCAATAATGAAGCAATTCACAAACGGATTTTAAACACGAAATTCTGCAGAGGCAGGAAATCCAAAGCAATTCACGCAAGATGCTGCAGGAACTCAGCAGGTCAGGCAGCGTCTGTAGAAATGAACAGGGCCGAGATGCTTCTTCAGGACTGGATATGTAGCTTCAGACTGATTGATGAGATGAGCTCAGATTCAGATTCACTTATTTATCACACAGAGTCGTAGAACACTACAGGAGAGGGGTTGGCTCTTCGCCCTGTTCAAACTGCTATTCTGGCTTGCCCCATTGACCATCCGTGTACTTTCCAAACTTCTTTTAAATGCTGCAATCGAACCCTTATCCATCACTTCCACTCTCAGCTCATTCTACCCTCGCACCGCCCTCTGAGTGAAGTTCCCCCTCAGGTTCCCCTTCAATATTTCACCTTTCACCTTTAACCTAAAACCTCTCACCCAATCTCGGTGTAAATGTAACCACTTCTCTGGCGGTGTGTTCCAAGCACCCTATGAGAGAAAAGGTTGCTCCTCAGGTTCCTATTAAACTTCTTTCCTCTCATTTTAAACCTGTGCTATCTAGTTCCCAAAGCCCTAAAAAAAAGACTGTTCACCTTATCTATAGACTTCATGATTTTATACACCTCCATGAGTGTTGGGGTGGAGATACGTCTCTATCAAAGCAGGTGGAAGGTGCTCCTTCCCTCCACTAGCCTGTAGGTCACCCTTGGGCAAGGTGTAGCATCTGCTTAGACCCTCCCCCCCCCCAGAAAAGGGTCATGTGAAGCCATGGGAGCAGGTGGTGGATGGTCGTATGAGCAGCTGGTGCAGATCACAAGCCTTGGTTATGTGACAGTGATGTCAGGCAGACAATCTCTGAGAGTATTGATAATGCCTGGGGTCACCCGTCTTGTAAAGACACTCTCCAGAAGAAGGCAATGGCAAGCCACTACTGTAGAAAACTTTTCCAAGAACAATCATGATCAAGAGACCATGATGGCCCATGTCATATGACACATCACATAATGATGATGATGAGAATATCAACTCTCATTCTCCCCCCTTTCTCATTGGTGCATGTAGGAGATCACATGGTCTGTCATTGATGACATCGTTCTGACAACATTACTATTAAAAACCATTTCCAAGTGCCCTGGTGAATTGTGACACCTGAACACCTTTATTATTTAGCAAGTTGTAGATAACATTAGATTAACTTTGTCACATGTACTACCAAACATACAGTGAAATGCATTGATTGTGTCAAATTAAATCAGTGGTGATTGCGCTGAGGGTGGCCCGCAAGAGCTGCCAACACAACATGCCAACAACTTACCAACCTTAAGCCTCGCATCTTTGGAATGTGGGAGGAAACGGGAGCACTCTAAGGAAATCCGCATGGTCACAGGGTGAACTTACAGATAGTGGCGCTGGTACCCTAACCGTTACATTACCTTACTGACCCACGGAAATGAACATACACCAACCAAACAAGACAAAAAGTTACTTCAATTGACTGGGGTCTTGGAAATTCGCCGGCATCCAATCATGTCACAAAATAGATTCAGGCAATCACATTGCAACCAGTTTTTGAAAACAGCAGTGCCATTTTTCCGCTCTGGTATAAATCGTGCCAAAAAAGGAGGACTGAGGGAGTGTTCATTGTTCGGAAATCTGATGGCAGAAGGAAAGCAGCTTTGGGTGAACCCTTGAGTGAGGATCTTTAGGCTTCTGCATGGCTGTAGCAAGAAGTGGGCTTGTCCCAGACGGTGACAAACGCCGCCTTCTTGAGGCACTGCCTCTTGAAGATCTCCTCAGTGCAAAGAAGACCTGTGCCCGTGACAGAGATGGCTGAGTCCACAACCCTCTGCAGCCTCCGTTCACTGGGACCGTCACACCAGACGATGGTGTAAAGTACAAAGAAAATGTATTATCAAAGTGCATTCTGTATATGTCACCATATACGACCTTGACATTTATTTTCTTGTGGGCATTTGCAGTAGAACAAAGAAATACAAGAGAGTTGATGAAAACTATACAGAAATAAGGACTGACAATCAATGTGCAAAGAAGACAAACTACGCAAATAAAAAATAGTAAATAAATAACCCTGAGGACACAAGTTCCCGAAAGGGAGTCCATATATCGTGCAATCAGTCAAAATGCTCTCCACTGCACATCTGTAGAACTTTGTGAGAGTCATCAGAGACACGCAACATCTCCTCAACTTCCTGTGGGCCTCCTTCGAGATTGCATCAACATGTCGGGTCTTGGAAAGATAATCCGAGACCTTGATGCCCGGTTACTTAACACTGCTCACCCTTTCCACCGCTGACCCCTCAGGGAATCCAGTCAGGAATGATGAGGGACCCAGTATGAGAGATGCCCAGGGCACCAAAGGTTGCAGGGAGAAAGCAGGAGAATGGGGTTGAGAAGGATAATAAATCAGTCATGATGGAATGGCAGGGCAGATTCGATGGGCCGAATGGCCTAGGTCTGCTCCTACAGGGTCTTATGTCTTATGCTGGAGGAGACCGTTCAATTGCCTTGTTTCCAGCAGCCAGAGTTCACCAGGGGGAGATTCTGTCTCTGTTGGTGTGTGCTGTCAATCTGTGTCGGCCTCCCCAGCCTGGGTCCATTTCTCCACCTGTCGTGAGCCGTCATTACTCAAGGTTTCACTCTCTGCCAGCTCTGCAGCATCAGCTCTCTCGCTTGTATGAGTCTTCCGCCCCCACCCACACACAATTACAGGCACACACTTCTTAGCCAGCACTTCTTTACACACACAAACACACACAGTTCTCCTCGCTCAGTTTCATTCAACTTAATTTGCCGACTTCTTTATGAGCTACTTCCCTCTCCGCCATCTTCCTTTCCTAGGCGTTCGACGATTCAGCCAGAGGAATACAATCATAATCAGAGGCTTAGATGGATTGCACAGCCAGATACATTTCCCCAGAGCCGAAATGGCTGATAATTTTAACACGATTGATTAACATGAAGTGGTTGAACGCAGATATGCGCTCCCTACTAAAACCCTGGGATGCTGCTTTCAAGTCCAGAGATAGAACAGCTCTCAGAGAGGCCAGAAGAAACCTCATCTTAGGCACTAACAGGGCAAAGACCACCTGTGCAGAAAATATTCAGGAACACCAGTCTCAAACGATCCCGGACATATGTGACTGTGCATCAAGGGCGTGATGGACCACGCAAGGGAAAATCGCATTGACTGTACCGGTCGCCAACACGCGGAAATCTACAGACACTGTAAATTGCTAGAGGAACTCAGAGGTCAGGCAGTATCCATGGAAATAAATAAACAGTCGATGTTTCATGCCGAGACCATTCATCAGGACTGGGGGGTGGACAAGAGAAGTCAGAGTAGAAGATGGAGGGAGGGAAGGAAGAAGTGCAAGGTGGCAGGTGATTGGTGAAGCCAGGAGAGGGGAAGGAGGTGAAGTAAAGAGCTGGGAGCTGATTGATGAAAGAGATAAGGGGCTGGAGGAGGGGCAATCTGATAGGAGGGGGTAGAAGACCATGGAAGGGGCAGGAGAACCAGAGGGAGGTAATGGGCAGGTTAGAAGAGAGGAGAGAGAGGAAAATGGGAACGGGGAATGATAAAGGGGAGGGGCAATTATTGGACGTTCAAGAAATCGGTGTTCATACCATCAGCTTGAAGGCTACCCAAACGGAATATAAGGTGATGCTCCTCCAACCTGAGTGTGGCCTCATAGCGGCAGTAGAGGAGGCTATGGACTGACATGTTGGAAAGGGAATGGGAAGTGGGAATTTTATGGGTGGCTACCAGGAGATCCTGTTTTTTCTAGTGGAAGGAGCTGAGATGCACGGCAAAGCAGTCTTCCAATCTATATCGGGCATCACCAATATACAGGAGGCCACACTGGGAGCACTGGATACCATAGATGACCCCAACATAGAGAAGTGTCACCTCACCTGGAAGGATTGGTTGGGACCCTGAAAGGTAGTGAGGGAGGAGGTATGGAACTTGTTCTACTTGCAAGGAGAAGTACCAGGAGGAGGGAAGGAGAGATGTGCTTGGTGGTGGGATCCCGTTGGAGATGGTAGAAGTTATGGAGAATTATGTGCTGGATGTGGAGGCAGGTGGGGTGGTGGGTGAGGACAAGAACTCTATCCCTGGTGTGGCAGCAGGAGGATGGGGTGAGGGCAGATATACAGTCAGGTTTGTTATCATTAAGAGATATCATGAAATTTGCTTTGTTTAAATTTGGTGTTTGTTGAGTGTGAGTACGCCTGTGAGTTGAGTACGTGTGTAAGTACACGCGTTTGTTGAGTTGTGTGAGTTAGAGTTGAAAGTCTCTGCAATTCCAACTCCATAATGTATAAGATCCCACTGCAGCAAGAATGGGATCTAAATTCACAGAGGCTCATAAAGTGCTACAGCACAGAAACAGGTCTTTCTAGCCCGTGCTGACCCATCTTCTGCCTTGGCCCAGTGACCTATAACTGGACCATAGCCCTCCAAGCCTCTCCATTCCATGTATCTATCCAAACCTCTCCTAAAAGTTTCAATCGAACCCGCATCCTTCACTTCCTGTGGCAGCTCGTTCTACATTCTCACCACCCGAGTGAAGAAGATCCCCTCATGCTCCCCTTAAATATTTCACCATTGACACTTAACTTATGACCTCTAGTTCTAGTTTCAACAAACCTCAGTGGAAAAAGTCTGCTTGCTTTTACCTTATCATTTCCCCTCATAATTTTGTATACATCTACCAAATTTTCCTTCATTCTCCTACACTTCAGGGAATAAAGTCCTAACCAATTCAACCCTTCCCTGTAGTTCCAGTCTTGGTACCATCCTTGTGTATTTTGGCTGCACTCTTTCAGGTTTTTTTATATCTTTCCTGGAGGTCGGAGACTGGTATGTGTGGGTGTGCATGTGTGTACAGTACATGTAGTCATGTAGTATGTGTACATGTGTATGCATTGCATGTGCAAATGTTGTGCTGTGTGTTCGTGTGTGTGGATTTGAGTCTATGTTTGTGTGTATATGTGTCCGAGAATGTGTGCACGCATGCAGATGTGTAGGTGTCTCAAGCTGAACAAATTCACTGACAGGAATATTTGTCATTCAATCACGTCTAACCTCATTTAGGTATCTCAGCTTGTATGTTGACGATGAGTTTTAGTTCGTTTATTGTCTGCAGTCTAATTTTTTATTCAAAGTTTGATTTGACTCCAAATATTATGCAACAATGCGGCCTTGTTGAGAGTAATTTTACCTAGAAGTTTGTAAAGTAGTGGTGGGAAATGGGATTGGAGGGGTTGTGGTGAGCATTGAGGAGGGTTGTTGTCATTTTCCCGAGTGAGAAGGCATGCTTGCAGAATTTCAAAAGGTTGAAAAATTCAAAGTTCAAAGTAAATTTATTACTAAAGTACATATCAGTCACCATATACAACCCTAAGATTAATTTTCTCGTGGGCATTCACAGTAGAACAAGGGAATACAATAGAATCAAAGAAGAACACAGATAAGACAAAGAATTTTCACCAGGCCCAAACACATCTCGTAGAAATTTACAATTGTCCTAATTTCCATGTGTGTACACTTCTTTCATACTAATAGTGTAGAGCAGGGGTCCACAGACCCTTGCTAAATGATATTGGTCTCATAAAAAATGTTAGGAACCTCTGGGTAAAGGAAGCTCTCCATGAGTCAACAGCTCCTTTACCTTTACAGTGTAGAGGGAGCTTTGTTTAGTGTCAACTTTAGTTTATAATCTCATCCCATTTTGTGTCAATATAGATATTGTAGGCCTCTACCCATCTTTTATTAGCTTTTATATCCAGGACTCTATAATGTGATAACTTGTGTACAAGATGACAAGAGGCATAGAGTGTGTGGACAGCCAGAGCCTCTCGCCCAGGTGGTAAATATGAGGCAACGTCATTTTAAGGTAATTGGAGGGAAGTGTCGGGGTTGTCAGAGTTCGGTACTTTACAAAGACAATGGTGAGTGCATAGAACATGTTGCCAGGAATGGCGGTACAGGCAGAGACTTTATTTATTTATTGAGCTACAGCATGGAATAGGCCCTTCTGGCCCTTTGAACCGTGCCATCCAGCAATCCCATGTTTTAACCTGAGCCTAGTCGCAGAACAATTTACAATGGCTAACTAACCAACTGACCAGTACGTCTTTGGACTGTGGAAGGAAACCTGAGCACCCGGAGGAAATCCACGCAGTCACGGGGAGAACGTAAAGCACCTTACAGGCAGCAGCGGGAATTGAACCTGGATTGCCTGCTTTGTAAAGCATTGTGCTAACCAGTGTACTGCCGCGCTGTCCCCATAGGGACATTTAAATCTTGGATAGCCACATAGATGAAAGAAAAGTGGAGGGCTGTGTAAGAGGGAAGAGTTAGACTGAACTGAGATCAGGTTAGAAATCTGGCATGACATTATGGGCTGAGGGAGCCTGTACAGTACAATTTTCTATGATTCCATAATTCTCTCTGTGAGCCAATGCTGCTACACAAAATGCCCGTGGAAATTCCTACCCACTGCATCATTCTCTGCTAACCCCTTATCTCTGATCACGTCACTTCACTGCTGATTTGATTATATTAGATTGATCTTGGAGTAAGTTAATAGGTCAGCACAACATTATGGGATGAAGAACTTGTACTGCGCTGTAATGTTCTACATCCTATGTTCCATGCTCTAAGCTACACGTTCTATGTTCAATGTTCTATGCTCCACCTTTGAATCCTTTCCCTCTAAATATGGCCTCCCCTGCTTCCCTGGACTCCAAGAGCTGATGAAGGGTCTCAGCCCGAAATGTCAGTCCCAGAACTTAAAGTAAGTGTGTGTGTGTGTGTGTGTGTGTGTGTGTGAGAGCGAGCGAGAGAGAGAGAGAGAGAGAGAGAGAGAGAGAGAGAGAGAGAGAGAGAGAGAGAGAGAGAGAGAGAGAGAGAGAGGGGGGGGGGGGAGGGGAGTGTGTGTGTGTGTGTGTGTGCTGCTCAGGATTTCCAGCACCTGCAGAATCTCATGTCCTTGGTCTCTGGAGCTGACTTTACCTCGGCTCCATTCACACATCCTCACAAAAATGAGAACAGCTTGCAGGCAGATGGAGACCATTAGAATCAGAATCAGGTTTAGTATCGCTGGCGTATGTTGTGAAATTTGTTGTTTTGTGAACGTGGTGCATTGCAATACATAATAAAAACTGTTAATTACAGTAAGATAGATATATATATAAAAACAGTATGAATATTAAATTAAATTAAAATTATAGGAGTAGTGCAAATTGAGAGCATAAAAAAGTGAGCTAGTGGCTATGACAGTGTTCAGCGGTTCAGTGCCCATTCAAAAATCTGATGGCGGAGAGGAAGAAGCTATTCCTGAATCGTTGAGTGTGCGCCTTCAGGCTCTCGTACCTCCCCCCTGATGGTAGCAACGAGAAGAGGGCATGTCCTGGATGATGGGGGTCTTTAAAGGCATCGCCTTTTGAAGGTGTCCTCAGTGCTGGGGAGGCCAGTATACATGACAGAGCTGACCGAGTTTACAACTTGCTGCAGGTTTTTCCAGTCCTGTGCAGTGGCCCCTCCATTCCAGATAATGATGCAGCCAATGAGAATGCTGCCCACATCTGAACTGCAAACATTGTTCTCATGCAGGAAATGCAACTGTTCGTACAGAGGAAGCTCCCACGAACAGAAATGAGATGAATTAGCAGATAAGAGGATTGAACTTTGAACTTTCATTGACAGAGACTGAGACTCGTGGTCGAAACAAGTCCTTCCCACCTTTTCTCTGGATGTGTTTCAATCATCAGAAATCACGTCCACCTGTAAAAGTAGTTCGTCTGTAGTTACTTCACAGTTGTTTCGAATTCAAGTTCAAGTTTTCTGTTATGAGCATACATACCGGGGTATAAATGTCAGGAAATTTGCTTTTTGCAGTGGCAGCGCAGTGTATTACAAATTTATCTAATGTAAGTTAACCTAAACATTACTTACATGACAAATTAAACAAAAACAGTAATATTACTGGGATCACTGGAGTTGAGTATGACTTTCCCCTCAGGGGCTTCTCCCTTAATGGAGAACGCCTGTGCGTGACTCTGTTTAGAGCGGAGAGGCCACCGCACAGTCTTTGACAGATCAAGGTCAGGGTCCAGTGACATGAGATGCAAGGGACCCTTCATTGGTGCGACCTTCCCCTGCCTTCACTGCCGTTCCGATGTGTCACCATCTTCCTCCAGCTCCACCTTTGGCATTTTGTTTGGACTGCTCCTTGACTTTAACCTCCCCATTGGGCTCACCGCCACGGCTGGCCGTACCAGGAGCTCAGCGCTAGAGAGAGACGCACTCAAAGTCTTCGGAACTCATAAGCCTCGGCAGCAGGACAAAGGTGGCAATCCTCAGAAACAGCAGGAAAACAAAAATAAACATAACGATATTGGTGCCAGCCGAGGGAAATATAATCTGAGGGAGAGCTGGGAGTTTTGGGTGGCTTCAAGAACCTGATCTAAGTGGGGAAGAAGCTGTTATTGAACCCCGGGATGTGGATATTCAGGCCTCCGTACCTCCTGCTTGATGCCAGCTTTGAGAAGACGGTGGTGGGGGTTCCTGACGATGGCTGTCCCCTTTCTTTTAGATGGCGGTGATGGAACTGTCCGAGGCTTCACTTGCCTCTCAGTGAAAAGAATTACTTTGCATCTCTGTTCGGAATGGCCAGCCTTTTATTCTAAGACAGTGACCCATGGGCCGGAACAGCTGGAGAAATATTGTCCCCTTCCCCACCCCCCACCCCCCCCCACCCCTGCAAAAACCCATAACTTTTTTTTACAGGTTTTGACAGATTTACAGCATGGATAGAAGGTTGGCTGACTGGCAGAAGGCAAAGAGTGGGAATAAAGGGAACCTTTTCTGGTTGGCTGCCGGTGACTAGTGGTTTTGCACAGGGGCCGGTGTTGAGACCGATTCTTTTCACATTATATGGTCGTGCACTTTGGTATAAAGAATATAGCCATAGACTGTGTACTAAACAGGTGTAAATTGAGTTGCCAAGGATTTCCTAAAGGACAACTTGCAGGTTGAGTCGGAGATAAGGAAGGCAAATGCAATGTTATCATTCAGTTCATATTCAGTTCAGAAGTTCGCTGACGACACGGCCATAGTGGGGTGTGTCAGGAATGGACAGGAGGAGGAGTATAGGAAACTGATACAGGACTTTGTGATATGGTGCAACTCAAACTACCTGCGTCTCAATATCACCAAGACCAAGGAGATGGTGGTGGACTTTAGGAGATCTAGGCCTCATATGGAGCCAGTGATCATTAATGGAGAATGTGTGGAGCAGGTTAAGATCTACAAGTATCTGGGAGTACAGTTAGACGAGAAGCTAGACTGGACTGCCAACACAGATGCCTTGTGCAGGAAGGCACAGAGTCGACTGTACTTCCTAAGAAGGTTGGCGTCATTCAATGTCTGTAGTGAGATGCTGAAGATGTTCTATAGGTCAGTTGTGAAGAGCGCCCTCTTCTTTGTGGTGGCGTGTTGGGGAGGAAGCATTAAGAAGAGGGACGCCTCACGTCTTAATAAGCTGGTAAGGAAGGCGGGCTCTGTCGTGGGCAAAGTACTGGAGAGTTTAACATCGGTAGCTGAGCGAAGGGCGCTGAGTAGGCTACGGTCAATTATGGATAACTCTGAACATCCTCTACATAGCACCATCCAGAGACAGAGAAGCAGTTTCAGCGACAGGTTACTATCGATGCAATGCTCCTCAGACAGGATGAAGAGGTCAATACTCCCCAATGCCATTAGGCTTTAAAATTCTACCGCCAGGACTTAAGAACTTTTTAAAAACTATTATTATTGCTTTTTGAGATAGTGATTTAGATGCATATCATATTTTTTACTGAGTTAAGTATTGTATGTAATTAGTTTTGCTACAACAAGTGTATGGGACATTGGAAAAAAAAAGTTGAATTTCCCCATGGGGATGAATAAAGTATCTATCTATCTATCTATCTATCTATCTATCATATTGGGACTGCTTCTTTTCACATTATATAGCAAGAATTTGGATGAAGGAATTAATGGCTTTATGGTCAAAATTGCAGATGATATGAAGATAGGTGGAGGGGCAGGCAAATTTAAGAATGCAGGGAGGCTGCAAAAGAACTTAAACAAATTGAGAGAATGGACATAGAAGTGGCAGATTGTATATAACGTAGGGAAGTGTATGGTCAGGCACTGGAGTAGAATCAGTGGTAAGGAAGGCAAATGAAATGTTAACATTCATTTTGAGAGGGCTAGAATATAGATGCAAGGGTGTAATGCTGAGACATTATAAAGCATTAGTCAGACCGAACTGGGAGTATTGTGAGCAGTTCTGGGTCCATTATCAACAAAAGGGTATGCTAGCATTGGAGAGGAACCAGAATTATCCTAGGACTGAAAGGGTTAATGTATGAGGAATATTTGATGGTTCTGGGCCTGTACTCGCTGGAGTTTAGAAGAATGAGAGGGGATCTCATTGAAACCTATTGTATATTGAAAGGCCTAGATAGAGTGGAACATGGAGAAGATATTGTGGGGGTGTCCAAGATCAGAGCGCACAGTCTCAGAATAGATGGACATACATTTAGAACAGAGGTGAAGAGGAATTTCTTTAGCCAGAGGGCGGTGAATTTGTAAAATTCATTGCCACAGACGGCTGTGGAGGCCAAGTATTTGGGTATATTTAAACGAAGTTTGATAGTTTTGTGATTAATGATGTCATCAAAGGTTACAAGGAGAAGGCAGGAGAATGGGGGTTGATTAGAGAATTAGTCAGCCAAGATAGAATGGCAGAGCATTCTTAATGGGCTGAATGGCCTAATTCTGTTCCTATGTCTTTGGCCTTCTGATTTTTTAATGAGATCGCCACTCATCTAACTAAATTCAGACGTGAAGGCACATCATGCTTAACCCGTTCAGATACGACAACCCTTGTATCACTGTGGTGAATCTTTGCTGAACTCTCTCTATGGCAATGATATTCTTCCTCAGATAGGAAGGCAAGACCAGTAAATTAAATTTAGTAATTTTGCTCATTATTGTTACCGTTACAATACATGAGCTTTGACGGAAGAAAAAATTGCTGGAGTCGCTCAACACTTTCATGCAGGGGTGTCTATTAAGTGCGTCAAAAGTCAAACCTGTGAAAATAACAAAAAGAAAATTGCCAGTATTCACAAAAAGATATCTAGCAGAAAACAGAACAAATAGCTGCATACTATTTTTGGCCAACGTGAACTCCTGGCAGCTCAATCTCTCTCTCCCCCCCCCCCCCCCAAGGGGTGTGTGTGTGTGTGTGTGTGTGTGTGTGTGTGTGTGTGTGTGTGTGTGTGTGTGTGTGTGTGTGTGTGTGTGTGTGTGTGTGTGTGTGTGTGTGTGTGTGTGTGTGTGTGTAAATGCCCAAGTGTAAGGTATGTACTGAGCCCTCTCTGTCACACTCACATGTACCAAGGTACAGTGAAAATATTTTTCCTGCCATCCACACAGATCATTTCATTACAATTGTGTATTGAGGGAATACCAGAATAACAGGATGCAGAATACAGTGTTACAGTTGCAGAGAAAGGTCGGTGTAGGGTAAATAATTGGATGCAAGGACCATGACGAGGTAGATTTCTGAGGTCATGAGTCCAGCTTGTCATACTGGGGAAAAGTTCAGTAGGCCTAAAGCAGCGGGGTAGAAGCTGTCCTTCAACTTGTTGGTACATGGGCTCAAGCTTTTGTATTTTCTGCACGAGGGGAGGGGGGAGAAGAGACGATGTCTGAGGTGGGTGGGGTTTCTGATTATGCCGGCTGCCTTGCTGAGGCAGTGAGAAGTGTGCACAGAGTTTTCTGTGATGGGATGAGCTGAGTCCACAACTGTGTGAACTTTCTTTGCTGTAAGGTAAATTGAATTGATAAATTTGTTTATTAATGTCACATACAGTGAAGAACTTGTCTTGTATACCATTCATGTAAAATCAATTCATTGCACAGTGCCGTGAGGTAGTGCAAGGGAAAACAATAATGGAATGCAGAATAAAATGTTACAGTTACAGAGAAAGTGCAGTGCAGGTAGACAATAAGGTGGAAGGTCCTAGCAAGGTAGATTGTGAGGTTGACAAACAAGAGAAAATCTGCAGATGCTGGAAATCCGAGCTACACACACAGAATGCTGGAGAAACTCAGCAGGCCAGGCAGCATCTAGGGGAAAGAGTAGAGTCGACGTCTCGGGCCGAGACCCTTCAGCAGGAATGGAGAAAAAAAGATGAGGAGTGGATTTAAAAGGTGGGGGAGGGGAGAGAGGCACCCAAGGTGATAGGTGAAACCGGGAGGGGCAGGGGTGAAGTAAAGAGCTGGGAAGCTGATTGGTGAAAGAGATACCAGGCTGGAGAAGGGGGGATCTAACAGGAGAGGACAGAAGGCCATGGAAGAAAGAAAAGAGGAGAGGAGCACCAGAGGGAGGCGATGAGCAGGCAAGGAGATAAGGGGGAAAAGGGGGTGGGGAATGGTGAAGGGGAGGCATTACCATAAATTCGAGTAGGTGCTCAGCGAAGTGGTCTCCCAACCTACACTCTGTCCACCAGAAGAAGCAGGAACTCCCAGTGGCCACCCATTTTAATTCCTCTTCCCATTCCCATTCCGATATGTCAATCCATGGCCTCCTCTACTGTCGAGATGAGGCCATGCTCAGGTTAGAGGAACAACACCTTATATTCCATCCGGGTAGCCTCCAACCTGAGGGCATGAACATAGATTTCTCGAACTTACGGTAATGTCCCCTCCCTTTACCATTCCCCATCCCCTTTTCCCTCTCTCATCTTACCTCCCTGCCTGCCCATCACCTTCCCCTCCCGTGCTCCTCCGCCCTTTTCTTTTATCCATGGCCTTCTGTCCTCTGCTATTAGATTCCCCCTTCTCCAGCCGTGTATCTGTTTCACCACTCTACTTCCCAGCTCTCTACTTCACCCCTCCACCCCCCCCCCCGCTGCTCCCCAGTTTCACCGATCACCCTGTGTTTCTCTCTCCCCTTCCTCCACCTTTTAAATCGACTCCTCATCTCTTTTAGTCCAGTCCTGCTAAGGGGTCTCGGTCCAAACTCGACTGTTTACTCTTTTCCATAGATGCAACCTGGCCTGCTGGGTTTCAGCAGCATTTAGATTGTGAGGCCGAGATCACTTTAACACAGTGGGGAACTGTTCAACAACCTGATAACAGTGGGGTAGAAGCTGTCCTTGAGCCTGGTGGTATATGCTTTCAGGCTTGTGTATCTCCTGCCTGCCGAGAGAGGGGAGAAGAGAGAACTTCTGGGGTGGCTGGGACTTTGACTGTCCTGGCTGCTTTACCATGGCAGTAAGAAACAGTGTCCATGGTGGGCAGGCCAGTTTCAAAGATGTTCTTGACGCACGCACACAAAATGCTGAAGGAACTCAGCAGGTCAGGCAGCATCTGTGGAAATGAATAAATAGCCAATGTTTCAGACCAAGAGTCTGACATCAGGACTGCAAAGGAAGGGGGCAAAAGTCTGGATAAGAAGGTGGGGTGAGAGGGAGGAAGAACAAGCTGGCAGGTGATAAGTGAGATCAGGTGAAGTGCAAGGTGGGGAGGGAGAGGAAGTGATAAGTTGGCAGGAGATAGGTGGAAGAGTTAAAGGCTGCAGAAGATGATATCCAATAGGGGAGGACAGTGGACCATGGGAGAAAGTGAAGAGAAGGTGTGAGAGGGGAATGGAAAAAGAGAGAAAGAGCGAAGGACAATTCCCATCAGTCCCATTCCCTCTGTCTTCATTACCCAGTAATGTCAAGAGCAAAGCCAAGTTTATTGTCACATGCACAAGTACGTGTATGCAGAGGTGAAATTAATAACTCACTTGCAGCAGCGTCAGAGGCATTTATAGGCAGAATTTACATGGAAAAATAAGCTCGAGTTAAATTGTAGACAGCTTTTGAAAGAATGAACACAACTTCAAGAACACAGTTAGTGTTCCCCGTTGGATTCCTCCTTTGATTCCATTATTTGCTACTTACCTACATTTAGGGACATTTATGGGATCACACAAGGCCATGATGAGGCAGACGGTGAGGTCAGAAGTCCATCTTATCATACAGGAAGAGCACTCAATACTCTGATAACAGCGGGGTAGAAGCTGTCCTTGAGACTGGTGGAACGTGCTTTCAGACTTTTGTATCTTCTGCCCGATGGGAGGTTGGGAAAGAATCTGAATTTGAATCAGGTTTATTAGCACTGGCAATGTTGTGGCAGCAGTACAGTGCAATGCTTATAATGTACAACAAATTATAATAAGAAGTATTTATGTATAGATAAATATCAATAGTGGATTTTGGGGCACATTGCGACTAGTACAGTTTGGCCCAATTAAGTGACTTCCCAAATCAGCTAAAGTTTCATGGAAATAGTTAAAGGTATGAAAGAGACAAACTAAGTAACAAATTCTGCATTTAAATGAAATACAGAACAAGTTAAAACATTACCAATGGACGTCCAGTACTATAAAACTGTTTATTAGTTTCAAATGGTTATCAACCAGGAATTTATCCAGCGTACACAATGAACAAAATAAGCACGGCAGATAATGGACTGCTTTCATACAGTGATATCAATGATTTTATCCTCCAAATCTTCATTTTCATTCAAGCTGATTGTTGATACTCTCAAATTCTTTATAGTTCCTATCTTGTTGAAGTAGTGAAATGCTTTCATCTCCTCTCCCAGCCGTTTTTGGCACCACCAAGCCTTAATGTTCGAAATTGCAGAGAACAAAATAGTGCAGAATTACCTTACTGCTTACTTCTTGCCAACTATCAGTGAGAAACGCCACTGCTTTTTCAACACAAACACATGCAACTGACACCATTTAAAAACTGTTTGCTCAAAGTGTCCAACGGCCTCAGAAGTGCACACAGCTGATGCTAGTCAGAAAATGTTCGGCAACATTCTCTTACCTCAGTTAAGTGGCATAATGTCCCAAATAATTGAAGGGTATCAGCAGTTTTCTTGATCAGTTTTTGCTCTTTAACTGTTGTCCCAAATAAGCAGCTGCCCTGAATAATCAATGGCCCAATTAACTGGAATTCAATATATAAAATATGTATAATATCTAACTTTATATACACATATATAATGTATATCAAATATAAATACACACATATATATATTTAATTAAATAATTAGTGCAAAAAGAGAACAAAATATTGAGGAAATATTCATGTGTTCATTGTCCATCCAGAAATCTGATGGTGGTGGGGAAGAAGTTGCTCTTCAAACACTGAGTGTGTGACTTCAGGCTCCTGTACCTCCACCTTGATGGTAGAAATGGGAAGAGAGCATGGACGGTAGGGTCCTGAATGATGGAAGCCACCTTTTTGAGGCATCATCTTTTGAAGATGTCTTCGATGGTAGGGTAGCCAATGCCCATGATAGAGCTGAATGAAGAGAGAATGTCTGGGCTGTACTCAGTTGAAGAGCAGTCACACTCCCGTATCACCATGCGTTGAAGCTTGCGGGACAAAATTGCTCCACCACCATTTACACCTTGGCTGAAAAACCTTAACACTGTTTCATGCATTGGCGGAGAGAGCCGAGACTCCTGGCACCATCTTCACCCCAGCTCAGCTGGAGAATTAAACTTGACATCATCCCCGAATGAAATGCAAAGTATTTCCTCCTCGACTCAGATGCTGAAACAAAGCTGCATGCCACTAACAATACTCTTATTCATCCTCTGTGAAGTGTGGTGGAGCCAAGGGAGGCCATCTTCTCACCCCAGTAACTTCCAGAGGAGAACTTAACTTATTCACTGTTGTTTCTGGGCCATATACGAATGCGGAACTCATAGGAGCCTCCTACAGTGTAACTGGGTTTCTATTCTATATTCTTCAGTGCAGGATTTCCCAACCTGAGGCCACAGGCCTCTTACTTATTATTTTTGATGTATAGCATGAATAAGTTTGGGAACCCCTGTTTTAGTACAACCACGGACCCCACTTGGAGTACTGAGCTCAGTTCTGGTCACCTCACTACAGGAAGGACGTGGAAATTATAGAAAGAGTGCAGAGGAGATTTACAAGGATGTTGCCCAGATTGGGGAGCATGCCTTATGAGAATAGGTTGAGTGAACTCAGCCTTTTCTCCTTGGAGCGACAGAGGATGAGAGGTGTATAAGATGATGAGAGGCATTGATCGTGTGGATAGTCAGAGGCTTTTTCCCAGGGCTGAAATGGTTGCCACAAGAGGACACAGGTGTAAGGTGCTGGGGAGTAGGTACAGAGGAGATGTCGGGGGTAAGTTTTTTACTCAGAGAGTGTTGAGTGTGTGGAATGGGCTGCCGGCAACGGTGGTGGAGGCGGATACGATAGGGTCTTTTAAGACAGGTACATAGAGCTTAGTAAAATAGAGGGCTATAGGTAAGCCTAGTAATTTCTAAGGTAGGGACATGTTCAGCACAACATTGTGGGCTGAAGGGCCTGTATTGTGCTGTAGGTTTTCTGTTTCTATGTTTCACACGAGGCGAGTATGATGTCCTCCCCCCGAGGGACTGTCTATTGTTGGATCTTCAGGTGACTGCAGAGGCCACTCCAGTATCCACATGTTCTGCCAGTTACCAAAGCCAGGGGACTTCTTCCAGGATGTTAGGGTAAATTCCTGTACATGACTTTGTTTAACTTGGGGAGGCTGATGCAGGGGAAGCCACCACAGAGTCCCTGACAGATCAGGGTCAGGGTCCAGTGGCATGGAGTGCAAGACGATGGGGATCCTTCACTGCTGCAGTCCTTCCTCCGCCGTCAGTCCATTGTGATAGAGTCATAGAGTTATAGAACTCTACAGCACAGAAACAGGCCCTTCAGCCCATCTTGCCAAACTATTAATCTGCCTAGCCCCATCGACCTGCACGTGAACCATGCCCTTCCATGCCCCTCCTATCCACATACCTTTCCAAATTTCTCTAAAGTGCTGAAATGGAACCTGCATCCAGCACTTGTGCTGACAGCTCGTCCCACACTCTCACCACCCACTGAGTGAAGCAGTTCTCCCTCGTGACCCCCTTGAACATTTCACCTTCCACTCTAAACCCAAATGATGTTTTGTTGTCTTCTGTCAGCTCCACCGTCAAGGATTTAGCCGGATCGCTCTTTGTCTGGAACCTCCCCCTTGACCTGACGGCCATGGGTGACCCTACAAGGGGCTAAGCTCCAGACGGCATCGCCCTTGGGATCTCAGGAACTCACTGACCTCTCCACCACAGCAAAGAGATCATCCTTGGAGAGGTCTATGCAGTGCCGCTCATATAATAAATCACCAGGAAATCTGGAGAGGTGTTAAAAGACTCAGTTATTCCACTCCTGGAGACATTACCTCAGCCCAAAGGTGTCCACATCAACCATCAAGCACCCGTTTAGTCTCACCCCATTTTTTTATTCTCTCCTCTCTCCCACCGACTCACACTTGATTTTACCACTCACCTGCAGTAGCAACACCTCATATTCTGCCTGGGTAGCCTCCAATCTGATGACATGAACATCAATTTTTCTAACTTCCGGCAATTTCTCCCCTTCCTTTCTCTATTTTTCCATTCCCCATTCTGGTTACCCTCTCACCCCTTCTCTTCTGCTCACTTGCCCACCAGCTCCCTCTGGTTCCCCTCCTCCTTCCCTCTCCTCTCCTATCAGATTCCTTCTTCTTCAGCCCTTTACCTCTTCCACCTATCACCTCCCAGCTTCTCAATATATCTCCCCTCCCCACCCACTCACCTTCCCCCTCACCTCGTCTCACCCATCACCTGCCAGCTTGTACTCCTCCTCTGCCCGTCTTCTATCCCGGCTTCTTCCGCCTTCCTCCTAGTCCTGATGAAGTGTCTCAGCCTGAAATGTCAGCTGTTCATTTCCCTCTATAGATGCTGTGGGACTTGCAGAGCTCTTTTAGCATTAAGTGTGTGTAAATTAACCCTTCGTATCTGGGCAGCCAACTGAGGCCAATTTACACCGGGCGATTAACCTCCAGTTGCTTCAGGCAGATGGGGCTCATCAGCCGTGGTCGGAGGAAAACTGACCTCAAACCTCCAGCTATACCCACACTCGCGGGGAAGGCTTTGGGAGTAAACCCCAAGGAAGAATGCAGAGCTGAAGTCAATGCTGAGTTCAACACTGACTGGTTAATCCGGCGATGCCGATAGTGCCAAAATGTAGCAGTCTCTGCCGTTTCTTTCCATTTGCCAGCTGTGTGCAGAGGGGGTGCCTACTGGATGACGGACAGCTTGCTCTCCATATCGTACTGCTCTGGCTGCACACTGACTTCAACACAGCCAGCTCAGGCACAACGGATCCTGGCCTACAGAGGGTCTCTCTCGGGAATTTACCTCCAACTTCACGCATCTCATGGAAGTGAGAGGAAACTGGTGTGCCTAGAGGAAACCCACATAGACAGCAGCAAAGGTCAGGACTGAACCCGTATCTCACATCAAAATGCACTGCCAGGCTGAAAGAGTGCTTATATCTTGCTGCTATCAGACTCTTGAACTGATCTCTTGTACAGCAATAGAACATAAAATAGTAGAGAATTACAGCACAGTAAAGGCCCTTCGGCCCATGATGTAGTGTCGATCTTTTAACCTACTGAAAGATCAAACTAACCCTTCCCTCCTACATAGCCCTGCATTTTCTGTACTTTCTTCAAGGCCACAGAACCACTCTTTGATCTTGCCTTTTTTTACAAGAGGGAACCTTTGCCCATGAGATAAGGACTATATTATTTCACTGATTAGAGAATAAACCGCAAGATTTCAGGCAGAGAGAAGGAAAAACCCTTACAGGTGCCAAAGCTGACAGCCCGAAGACTATATTGGCAAGGTTAGTGATTAAAGAGGACACCATGTCAATGACTAAAAATAGATCGGATAGGTGCAGGGGAATAACTGGAAAGGGATCAACTTGAGTCAGTGATAAGGAAGGCAATTGCAAAGTTAGCAATCATTTCAAGATGACTGGAATAGAAAAGTAAGGATGGAATGCTGTGGTTCTATACGGTATTGGTTGGACCGTTTCTGGAGTCTGTGAACAGTACTGGGCCCCTTATCTAAGAGAGGATTGCTGGAATTGGAGAGGGTCCAGAGGAAGTTCATGAGAATGAACCCAGGAATGAAAGGGTTAATGTATGAGGAGTGTTTGATGGCTCTGGGCCTGTACTCGCTGGAATTTAGAAGAATGAGATTGGATCTCACTGACAGACTTAGATAGAGTGGGTGTGGAGAGAATGTTTCCTCTAGTGGGGAGTCTGGCACCAGAAGGCACAGCCTCAGAATACAAGGACAATCCTTTGCAACAGAGATAAAGAGGAATTTCTTTGGCTAGAGGGAGATGAATCTGTGAAATTTATTACCACAGACAGCAGTGGAGGCCAAGTCATTGGGTAATGTATATTGAAAGCGGAGGTTGATAGGTTCTTGATTAGTAAGGGCATCAAAGGTTACAAGGAGAAGGCAGGAAAAGGGGGATAATAAGTCAGGTATGATGGAAAGGTGGCGCAGTCATGATGGGCTGAATGGCCTAATTCTGCTCCTATTTCTTATGATCTTATGTGATAGAGGAATGCTGGCTGTTCCTGAGTGGTGTGATGGGACGAAGCCCGCGTCTGAAGAGAGAGGCTATAACTCTGTTGATTCTACAGAGGGCCTGCATTCTAGTGTTCGGGTCCCGTCATTGGCCAGTCCGACACCTGGTGTTCGGTTATTGGCGGCTCCTGGAGTCAATGCTGCAGTTCAAAGCCCAAGGGTTGAACTACTAGTCCAGAAGTCAAGACCTGTTGCTGGATCCCCGGCTCTGTGAATCCGCTGGGGCAGCCGCAGGCCCGGTGAACGAACGTCCAAGTCCGAACCTGAACCTGGAGACCGAAGGGGACGGACTGTGTGAGTGGGAGAAAGGGACGGGGCTTGTCTCGCTGCAGTTGTTCCGTCTGGTTCTGCTGAGCATTGTGTGCCTGTTACACTGACACTGGAATGTGTGGTGACACTTGTGGGGTGCCCCATTGGTTCGGTCGTTAATGCAAACGACACAATTCACTGCACGTTTAAATGTACATGTGTTAAATATGTCGGAATCTGAATCTGAATATGTGGCGACGCTTGTGGGCTAATCCCAAGACACCCTTGAGGATGTGTTGGTTGTTAACAGTTGACATTTTTCACGATTTGTTTCGATGTACATATGATAAATAAATTCGTCTGAATTTGCATCTGAATCTTAACGGTGCTGGACAGAGACAAGTGATGGCCTTCATACAGGAAATATAGTCATAAGGTACTGCACCACAGAAATAGGTCCTTTGTCCTATCTAATCCATGCCGATCTGGTCTTCTAGCTAGTGTCATCTACCTGCACCCCATCATCCGAACCCCTCCTTAGACTTGAGACTAGGCAAGGAAGCAAATCCCACATCAGGAGGTGTTCAGGATTCAGAATTCAGGATTATATAATTTCCAGTACACAGGTATAAAGGAGAATGAAATAATTGTTACTCCAGATCTGATGCTGCGCAAAAAAGAAATACACAGTAAGATAAAGAACGCTGTTTATAATATCTCACAAAAATACAAAATCATCCATGTTGTCAACTCCGATCCTCTTGACATATATGCAATCAAAACTGGAAAATCAAATAGGCCTGGAACAGGGTCTTATTACATCATATGAAAATATTGAATAAATGGTCTCCATATCTTTTCAAATTTAGTAGAAGTGTCAAATACACCACTTCTAATTTTTTCTAAATTTAAACATAACATAGTTTGAGAAAGCCAATGAAATACAGTAGGAGGATTAATTTCCTTCCAATTCAACAAAATAGATCTTCTAGCCGTTAGTGTAAGAAATGCAATCATTCGACTAGCGGAAGAAGATAAATGAAGTGAGTCCATCATTGGTAAACCAAAAATTGTGGTAATAGGATGGGGTTGTAAATCAATGTTCAATACCGCAGAGATAATATCAAAAATATCTTTCCAATATTTTTTCAAAAGCGGACACGACCAGAACATATGAGTTAAAGACGCTATTTCAGATTGACATCTATCACAAATAGGATTTATATAGGAATAAAAATGAGCCAATTTATCCTTGGACATATGAGCCCTGTGTACAACCTTAAACTGTATTAATGAATGTTTAGCACATATAGATGATGTATTAACTAATTGAAGAAGCCCTTTTTTTTCTCTTTTTTCTTTTTTCTTTTTCTCTTTTTTTGTTTTTTTTTTGCTCTTCTATTAGTTATTAGATTTTTAGATTAGTTTTTTGCATAATGATTTTTTTCTTTTTTTCTTTTTCTTTTTTTATTTTATATTATGATACACGTAGGTTTGCCTTGTCTATTTGTATATTGTATCATTTACGATGTGGGAATACTCATTTATACTGTAATCATTGTTCTTGTAATCCTTTATAGTTAGTTGAAATATGTATGTGTGTAATCTCATTATCTATGTATCAATTTTATTTTGTTGTTATTAATAATGATAATAAAAAGATGGAAAAAGAAAGAAAGTAAGATAAAGAATGCAATATTAATAATATATGTATAAATAAGGTAACTCACACAAAATGCTGGAGGAACTCAGCAGGCCAGGCAGCATCTGTGGAAAGAAGTAGCCAACGTTTCGGGCTGAGACCCTGCGGCAGGACCCGAAACATCGACCGTACTCTTTTCCAAAGATGCTGCCTGGCCTGCTGAGGTCCTCCAGCATTCTGTGTGCATTGCTTGGATTTCCAGCAGCTGCAGATTTTCTCTTGTTTTAAGATAAATCATGGATTGATTGTACATTCAGAAAGTGATGCCCTGTAAAGGAGTGTCTGTACATAAGGTGACTCTGACAGGAAATGACTGAGTGATGTGGAGAGGTGGGGTAGATCAGCCTTACCGCTTAGGGAAAGTAACTGTTTTTTGTGACTGGTGGTCCTGGCACGGATGTAGCCTCCTCCCTGATGGGAGTGGGACAGAAGGTCCATGAGCAGGGTGGGGGGGGGGGGCGGAATCCTTCCTGATGTTACCTATACCTTGGTCAAACTTCCAGCATGACAGAAACCAGCCCAGCTTTACTTCTAAACACGTGATTCTGCAGATGCTGCGGATCCAGCAGAAGAAAAAGCTACAGAAAGAAAATCAGGCGCACGTCTGCAGGTGAAAAAGAAACTTGAACAAACTGGAGGGACCTGATCATATCTGCTAAAAATCCACCACAAGGGTTACTAGATCTGTCACATGCATGTGCTGAGCTGATGATAGATAAGGAGAGTCATTTGTTGTTGACAAAAATACCTTTGTATGTCTCTTCGGGTCCTTGCGCCACATGTTACTCTGCTGAGCTTACAGGTTTCTAGAGAAAGAATAAACTTTACAGTAAGATTATTTTAATTGCCTAATACTGAAATAAAACACACCATCCAGCCTAGTTTGGAAGAGGTTCAAAAAGCTGAAACGCACGGCTGGAGGCGACGGAGGATTTTCTGCCAAAAACGCAATACGCTCCTGAATCGCAAGGTTGGAGCCATAAAGACATGGAGTCAGTGAGCACAGCAGCACACAAACAGGCCTCTCGGCCCTTCTGTCTAGTCCAACCCAGACTATATCCCTCCAAACACCTCCCACCCATTACCTGTCCAATCTTCTCTGAAACATTACAGTACCATGCAAAAGTATTAGGCATATATATAGCTAGGGTGGCTAAGACTTTGGCACAGTACTATATTTGAGGAGTGAAAGTTTATAAATCTGGAAGGAGCAAAGGATGTAGAGAATAGCAAGGGTGGAGTGCTGTGAGAGGGGTGTGGGACAGGTGGCAGAGAAGGAATGTCAGGGGCAGGGGAGGGGGGCTGGTCCGAGTGCAGACACCCTCAGCCCTGAGACACCACGCAAGGATATTTGATTTCAAACAATTGGTTTATTGATCATTACAGAATGTCTCTCTGCTGCTTCCCGTTCCCTCCCCTCTCTCTCCACTCTCCCTCCCCCTTTTCCCAACCATGATTCCCCATTCCCTGCCCTCTTCCCACTCTCAATCCACAGTAGAGACCCATATCAGAATCAGGTTTATCATCACTTACATACAGTGCCAAAAAAGTATTCACCCCCCCCCCCACCCGTGGAAGTTTTCATGTTTTATTGTTTTACAGCATTGAATCATAGTGTATTTAATTTGGATTTTTTGACATTGATCAGCAATAAAGACTCTCTTGTGTCAAAGTGAAAACAAATTTCTACAAATTGGTCTAAATTTATTACAGTTATTAAACACAAAATAATTGATTGCATAATTACTTACCCCCTTCAAATCAGTATTTAGTAGATGCACCTTTGGCAGCAATTACAGCCTTGAGTCTGTATGGATTGGTCTCTATCAACTTTGCACATCTGGACACTGCAATTCCTCCCCATTCTTCTTTAGAAAACTGCAAGAGCTCTGTCAGATTGCATGGGGATCGTGAGGGAACAGTCCTTTTCAATCCAGCCACAAATTCTCAGCTGGATTGAGAATTGCTTTCAGTTTTAGGATGAAAGAATCTTCTTCTGACGATCAGTGTAAAAAAAGTCCCAATAAAACATGAAAGGGGGCATGGGTGAATACTTTTTATAGGCACTGTATGTCATGAAATTTGTTTTTTGTTTGGGGCAGCAGGACAGTGCAAAATATAACATTACTGTGCAAAAGTCCTAGGCACCCTAGCTGTATAAATGAGCCTAAAACTTTTATACAGTACTGTACAATTGGACCAACATCCACCACTTCTGCTAGCAGCTTATTCCATACTCTCAGTGTCCTGTGAGTGAAGAATTGGCTGCTCAGATTCCCCTTAACTATCTCACCTTTCACCCAAAACCTATAAACACGCATTCTATTCTCACTCAACCTGAGGATGTCAAAGATAACACAGTAGGGAGAGGCTGGGCAAGGTCTTTATGCCTTGAAGCGCAGCAGACATAAGGGTTGACTTTATAGTGGAGCATAAGATCATGAGGGGTATTGACAGTTAGAATGTATAGTCTTTATCCCCAGGGAAAATGAATAAAAGAACTAAAGGACATCAACTTAAGGTGAGAAGAGAAATATTTAAAAGGAATCTGAAGGGCAACGTCTTCACACAGAGGGTGGCGTGTATGTACAATGTGCTGCCAGAGAAAATGCACGTACAATAGAAACATTTAAAAGACACTTGGACAGGCACACAGGTAGGAAGGATTTCAGAGTCTGAAGTAAGTTTATTATCAAAGTGCATGCATGTTACCATTTCCAACCCTGAGATTTGTTTTCATCCGGGCATTCACAGTAAATACACAGACAAGAAACAGCAAATAATAATTATAATAATAAATAAGCAATAAATATCATGAGATAAAGAGCTCTTGAAAATGAGTTTGTAGATTGTGGGAACAGTTTAGTGTTGGGGTGAGTGAAGTTAGCCCTTCTGGTTCAAGAGACTGATGGCTGGGGGGCAATAACTCTTCCTAAACCTGGTGGTGTGGGGCCTGAGGGTCCTGTACCATGTTCCTGATGGGAACTGTGAGACGGGAGCATGGCCAGGGTGGGGGATCCCCGATGATGGATGCTGCTTTCCTGCGGCAACACGCCAAGTAGTGTGGGGGTGGTTTTACCCAAGATGGCCCGGTGGACAGATATGGGCCAAATGTAGGCAAAAGAGACTCACGTGGTTTGGTCAGTACATGATTCTATGATTCTAATTTGTAGCTCCCTGAGATAGCTCCTCTATCTTCCTTACCATAAGACCATAATATGGGAGCAGTCTTAGAGCATTCAGCTCATCAAGTCCACTATGCCTTTCAATCATAGCTGATCTATTATTATCCTCAGTCCCATTTCTTCTTCCCATAACCATTGGTGCCCTGACTAATCAAGAACTTATCAACCTCTGCACTAAATGTATCCAATCACTTGACCTCCACAGCCGTCTGTGACAATAAATTCCACGGATAACCAACCCTCTGGCTCTAGAAATTCCTTCTCATCTCTGATGCAAAGGCAAGTTCTAAGGCTGTGCCCTCTGGTCCTGGACTCTCCCTACAGAAACACTTTTGACGCCCTTACTAGTGGAGGACCTTACAGATCACTGACTAGTTGCAGAAATTCCTTCTCATCTCTGTTCTAAAGGGATGTCTTTTCATTCTGAGGCTGTCTCTCCCACTACAGTTAATAGCGTCTCCTTATCCACTCTGTATGGTCATTACAATATTTGATATGTTTCAATGACTTCCTCCCTCATTCTTCTAAACTCCAGTGAGTACTGGCCCAGAGCCACAAAACACTGCTCATACATTAAACCTTTCATTTGCAGGATTATTCTCGTAAACCTCCTCTGGATCCTCTCCAATCCCAGCGCACAGGCCTAAAACTGTTCACAATACCCCAAGTGTGGTCTGACCAGCGCCTTATAAAGCCTTGGGCTACCAGGCCTCATTAAGACTCCAGGCCCATAACCCCAAGTGGGGTTGCCTGAATGAATTGGCCTATCAGTGCCCTCGGTTACAACTTTAAGACAAGCAGCCGGTGCATCCATATCCTGAGAGTCAAAATTCAAAAAGAACACGATGTCTTATACCTTGCACTACTGTGGATTTATGGCATGAGCTTGCTGTGGCTTGTCCGAGGCTCGTCACCTTGTCATGGTGGAGTTCCTTGTGAGTTCCTGAGATACCGAGAGCGACGCTGTCAGGAGCTTAGCTCCCATGGGATCACCCATGGTGGTAAGGTCAAGGGAAAGGTTCCAGACAAAGGGCGATCCAAACAACCCCTCAACAGTGGAGTTGTGAGAAGATGGTGACACATCACAGTGAAAGTGGAGGAAGGCTGCAGCAGTAACAGGGCCCCAGTCATCTTGTTCTCCATGCCACTGGACCCTGACCTTGATCTATCAAGGACACTGTGGTGGCTGCCCGTGCATCAGCCTCCCCACATTAAACAAAGTCGTGCACAGGCATTCTCCATTAAGGGAATCCCAGATTAAGTCATGTGGCAATCAGCAAGTGGCAAAGGTGCAGGATTGTGAGGTATGGAAGCCCCTCCTCAGAATATATGGATCCCAGGTTGGGCTTTACAGCTACCTGAGGACCCACCAATAGACAACCCCACAGGGGAAACATAGAAAACCTACAGCACAATACAGGCCCTTCAGCCCACAATGCTGTGCCGAACATGTACTTACTTTAGAAATTACCTAGGGTTACCCATAGCCCTCTAATTTTCTCAGCTCCATGTACCTATCCAGGAGTCTCTTAAAAGACCCTATCTTTCTAAGGTAAGGACACGTTCGGCACAGCTTTGTGGGCTGAATGGCCTGTATTGTGCTGTAGGTTTTCTATATTTCTGTGTTTCTATCTCTCTCATTACCTGATTTTTTTGAACTTTTTGTAAGCTTTTCTTTTCTTTTTGACTAGATTTTCCACAGCTTTTGTCCACTACGGTTCTTGTACACTATCATCCTTTCCCTGTCTCATTTGAACGTACCTATGCAGAGCACCACTCAAATATCCCCTGAACCCTGCCTGATAGCTTCATATTTCCCCTTACTCCAATTAAAGGCTTCCCTAACTTGTCTGTTCCTATTGCTCTCCAATGCTCTGGTAAAAGAGATACTTGACTAGAGTGATGTACTACTACCGTGATTGATATGAATCAGCCAGTTATAATATCCTGTATATTGGGTGGCCCACTCCCCCCAGTAGGGGACATCCTGATGATGTCAGGACTGAAATATGAGCAAGGTGTAGTAGCAATCAGTGAATCTGCCATTCACTGCCATTTGTCTTCCCTCCCTCCCCTCCCTTGTTCTCCTGAAGACTCTCCAGGATGATGTTCTGGGAACCAGATCAACGTCTTGTGATTCAATCCAAAGACCAGCATTCATCCACTACAGAGTGGAGTAAACAAGGATCCCGATGTCCGAGATGTACCCCTGTCAGTCCTGAGGTTAGCATGGGGAGAGTTAGAGATGGACAGTTAATGGCTGGGCGTACACATGAGGGGCTGTATGACTCGATGACTACGGGTTCCAGGTAATAATACAACTGAAAACCATGACAGGGGAGGAGCAGTGGGTGGAGGAGATTTCCTGCTGACACCATTAAGGGTTCGTATTGTGGACATGCGATGCTGGTACCAGAATGTGTGGCAATGCTCAAAGTTCAAAATCCAAATGAAATTTATTATCAAAGTACGGTACATCTATATCACAAATCCTAGCTTGAGGTTTATTTTCTTGCAGGGATCCACAGTAGAATGAAGAAATAAAAGAGAATCAATAAAAAACTATATGCAAAAGGCTAACAAGCAACCAATGTGCGAAACATGACAAACTGCACAAATACAAAAAAACTAATAACAATAACAACAAATATATGTAAATACATAATACTAATAATGAGTTGAATATGACGTAGGTGGAGACTGAGTCATGATGGTGCTAAATTGCGATGCCTTCACGTTCATCTACGAAACAGCTTAATTTCTACCTTTGATGTCTCTGCTTTTCCCTTTCAGGGTGGATTGAGTTCCGTGGATGACCCTTACCTGGTTTTCTGTGGTGCTGGGACCCGCTCCCAGGGGCTCACGACTGGCTGCTTTCTCAATCTCCCAAGGACGCGGCCTGGAAGACGAGCATGCCTTCGGGCTTCCAAGGCCTCGCGGCCCTGTGGAGAGGCTGATTCTAATCTGGTGGCACCAGCTGAAGCATCACGCTAGAGAACGGACCATCAGGAACAGCGAATCAGCCGTTGGAGACTGTGTACTTGGCGAGTTGTGCTCTCTCCCTCTCTCGTTGGTGACTAAAAGATTGTTGCTGAATCTCGGGTCACCGAACTTGGGAAAAAAAGCGACATGACAGGTTTTTAACACCGTAAATCAGTGACTTCTTTTGTTAGGTCTCCCCTCTCACTGTGAAACCTGGACACCTCTTTTTCCCTTTATTAGGGAGAGAGAGAGAGCGCATGTGGGTGTCAAATTGTCAAGTGAAGGATTCGATTTTGTCGTACTGCAGATCATGGCCTCTCTTAGGGGCTTTGCTCTTGTTTGCTTGGTGGGTGTGGGGTGCTGATGCTCTTTGGTAGAAGTGGGTGGGGTGGGGTAAAGTCGTCCCTTTGCTGTTGCTTGTGCGCGGGAGGGGGAAGTGGGAAGCTTTGGGGTTCTAATGGTTTAACTGTCATTCATTCTTTGGGGCACTCTTCTGATTTTACGGATGTCTGTGAAGAACAAGAATTTCTGGATGTATACTGCATACATTTCTCTAATATTAAATACAACTATTGAGATGAGGAGGAATTGCTTTAGCCTGTGAGTGGTGAATTTATGGAATTTGTTGACACAGGCAGCTGAGGAGGCCAAATCATTGGATACATTTAAGGCAGAGGTTGATAGATTCTAAATTAGACAGGGCATGAAGGGATATGGGGAGAAAGCAGGAGATTGGGGCTGAGAGAGAAAATGGATCAGCCATAATGAAATGGCAGAGCAGAATCGATGGGCCAAATGGTCTAACTCTGCTCCTTTACCTTATGGTCTTATGGTCCTATGAGTTGTAGAGAGCTTGGAAGTGAGTCCATAGGTTGTGTTCAGTGATAAGTTCAGCGTTGTGGTGAGTGAAGTTATTCATACTGGTTCGAGAGCCTGATAGTTGAGGGGGAATAACTGTTCCTGGTGTGAGTCCTGAGGCTCCTGTACCTTCTTCCCAACGGCAGCATGAGAGGAGAGCATGGCCTGGATGCTGGGAGTCCTTGATGATGGAGGCTGCTTTGTTACGGCAGCACTCCCTGCAGATCTATTCACAGGTGGGGAGGGCTTTCGCTGATGGTCTGGGCTCCCTCCAGCATTTTCTGTAGGTTTCTCCATTCTTGGGCATTGCTGTTGCTGTACCAGGCCTAGCTGCAACGGGTCAGGACACTTGCATGTGCGTTAGTTAATGAAAATACAATCCATTTCCCGCTGTGAAAATACAACCCCGTCCTGCTGAAGGGATTGGGCCCGAAACGTCGACTGTACTCTTCCATCGATGCTGCCCGGCCTGCTGAGTTCCTCCAGCATTTTGTGCGTGCTGCTCGGATTTCTGGCATCTGCAGGTTTTCTCTTGTTTGTCACTGTATGATTCAACGTACGTGCAGTAAATAAATCTTTAACAGAGTTGAGGCGAACGGAAGAAGCAGGGGTGAGAGAGAGGCGAGGCAAGAGAAGGCAAGGTGGAGTCATAGCACGATCGAGGTGAGGGCGAGGCAGAGTCGATATGAGTGGAGTCCATGCACCCCTGAGAGCAAGGAAAGATCCGAGGTTCGATCGATTTAAGCACCAGGCCAAATCAGAAAGGTCAGTACTGGCAGTGGGGTGCAGGCCCCAGAACTGTCCAAGAGTATGAAAGGACGTGATGTTTGGATGATTTAAGTGCTGGGCTAGATGGAAGAGGTCAGAGTGTTGGGAATGGAGGCACGGGACAAGCCCAGTTCTGCTTGGTTTTGCTCACAGCTCTGCGATGTTTACTCAGCTCTGCACTGAACTGAGGCAGTGGCCTGTTCCAGCTGCCGTGATGCCTGGGTTCATGTCTGTAGATTCACTTTTGCTAAACTTCAGATCCAAAAGCTATTTGCTTACTTTTATTGTTTGCACAATTTGTTTTCTTTTCTCTCTGCACACTGGGTATTTTTTAAGGGTTCTTTTGGGTTTCTTTGTTTTGAGACTGCCTGTAAGGAGACGAATCTCAAGGTTGTTTAATGTGTACATACTTTGATAATAAATGGACTTTGAACTTTGAGGAATACACATGACATTCTGGGCAGTAACAGACTGCTCGGCCCAACTAGTATGTGCTTGCAGCTAAGTACCAATTGAGCCTCTTCCCATATTTTTCTTCTCTGAATCTATCATCATGTCTTTCCTTCCCTTCTTTCTTGCACATCTGTCTAGACCCCTTAAACACTGGTCGTGGTGGGGGAGGTGTAAGTTAAGGTATTGCGATTAGTTTATTATTGCCACAGGTAAAGATGTAAAGATTAGCTTTATTTGTCACATGAACATTAAAATATTAAAGCATACACAGAATTGCATCATTTGCGTCAACAACCAGCACAGTCCAAGAATGTGCTGGGGGCAGCCTGCAAGAGTCACCACCCTTCCGGCACCAATAATGCATGTCCAGAACTTACTAACCCTAATCGGTACGTCTTTGGAATGTGGGAGGAAACCGGAGCAGCTGGAGGAAGCCCAGACGGCCACAGGGAGAATGTACAAACTCCCTACAGACAGTGGTGGGAATTGAACTCCACTCGCTAGCATTCTAAAACCACTATGATACAGTGAACAACTTGTGTACTATTCCTACAGATCAAACCTCCGCTGCCTTGCAGCTATACTCACCCATGGGGAAGGCTTCAGGAGTAAACGCGAAGAGGAAAATCCAGAGCTGGAGCCCCTAATGTAGTCTTATATTGAGTTCGACACTGATTGGTAACTCCTGCAACGTCGCTGGAGCCAAACTGCACTGGTCTCTGCCGTTCCTTTTGATACATCAGCTGCGTGGAGAGAGGAGCGTGCTGCACGGGCTACAGCTTTCTCTCCATATCGCACTGCCCTGGCCTGCTTACTAGCTCGAGTACCAATTACCAGCTGCACCAACAACGTAGACAGCTAGTACACAATGTCCATGGCCAACCCTGACCAATGGAAGCCCTCTCAGAACCTTTGGTTTGCAAAATCAGATCCACACGATTATTATGGGAAACTTATGTATCATTTATGTAGATATTAATTCACGTTTGCCTTCATCTTACAATGTACATCCAGTATTCGTCTGCTATTCACCAAGAGTGCCAATCACAGTTATTATGTTGTTATTTCTCTTTGTGCCTTGAGGCACATTGGGTGGTAACCTTGCTGTTTCCTTAGTATTCTGTCTAGTTTCTATGAGGCCAAGTTGCTTGAACTACTGCTCAATGGAAAGCATGCAAGGAGACGGCGGGATTCGAACCTGTGACCATTCACCTCGAAGTCCGGTGCGGATGCCACTACACCACTGGACAGCCCAATCATAGTACGAAGTCATGTTAACCCTTGCTGAGCCTCTGATACAGAGCAGCCCTCCCTCTCTCCAGTAAATCTAGTGACACGCTTAGAATCACTGGGAAAATCAGCTCAGAAACAGGCCCTTCAGCCCGACTCATCCTTACCAGTCAATTTGCCCACCTGTGTCAATCCCATTTGACCGTGTTTGACCCACATCCATAAGACCACAAAACATACAGTAAGAGCAGAATTAGGCCATTCAGCCCATCGAGTCTGCTCCATCATTCCATCATAGCTGATTTATTATCCATCTCAACCCCGTTCTCCTGTCTTCTTCCAGTAGCCTTTGATGCCCCGACTAATCAAAAACCTATCAACCTCCACTTTAAATAGACCCAATGACTTGGTCGCCACAGCCGTCTGTGGCAATGAATTCCACAGGTTCACCGCCCTCTGGCTAAAGAGGTTCCTCCTCGTCTCTGTTCTGTTCTGAGGCTGTGACCTCTGGAGCTAGACTCCCCAACTAGAGGAAGAATTCTCTCCACATCCATCTACCTAGGCTTTTCAATATTTAATAGGTTCAATGAGATCCCAACCCCCATTCTTCCAACCTCCAGTGAGTACAGGCCCAGAGCCATCAAATACTTCTCATACATTAACCCTTTCATTCCTGGGATCATTCTCATGAAACTCCTCTGGATCCTCTCCAATGCAAGTACATATTTTCTTAGATAAGGGGCCCAAATCTGATCACAAAAGTGTACATGCGGTCAGACAGATGCCTGATAAAGCCTTTGCATCACATCCTTGCTCTTATATTCAAGTCCTCTTGAAATATTCTCATTGTCAATGACGCATTTCACTACAAGTTTTGATGTACATGTGACAAATAAAGCTAATCTTTAAATCTTGTAACGCCTTTGCTACAGAAGTTGACTGTTGGCAGAATTTCAAGTGAGGAAACATTTTAAGCACATATCTCAAAGAAAAGCAAAGGAAATCAAATTATATGAACTGTTTAATAACACTCCATGACTGCAATCTTGGTAGCCTTGTATTTATTACCTGGAGATTGGCTGCTTAAAGACCACAACTGTTTGTGTTGGTAACTATTTCAAAGGTATTGCTACCACTCGCAGGCTCCCTGTATTTATTAACTGTTTAACCACAGCAGAGCCCTATAAAGGATTCACTGAAGATTTACTTGCAGTTTGAGCTCCTGGTGAGGAAAGCAAATGTAATGTTGGTATTCATTGTGGGAGGACTAGAATATTAAAGTAAGGGTGAAATGCCGAGGTTTTATGAGACACTGGTCACACCACATTTGGATTTTTTAGGCCTCTTACCTATGGGTGACAGGGTGGAGATACGTGAAGGTGCGAGTCCCTCCTTTCCTCCGCTAGCCTGCAGGTCACCCTTGGGCAAGGTGTAGCTCCTGCTTAGCCCCCCGATCAGGGTCATATGAAGCCGTGGCAGCAGGCGGTGGATGGTCGTAAGAGCAGCCGGTCCATATCACAAGTCCTGGTTATGCGGGACTGACGCCAGGCCGACAATCTCTGAAGATTATTGATAATGGCCGGGGTCACCCGTCTTGTCAAGACACGGCCCAGAAGAAGGCAATGACAAACCACGTCTGTGGAAAAATTTGCCAAGAACAATCACGATCGTGGAAAGCCCGTGATTACGCGCGTCATACTGATGCATAAAGTGCACAGTGACGACGATGATGATAATCTTTGAAAATAGATCTTATCTAAGAGCCTGTAAGGAGTTTGCACGTTCTCCTCGTGACTGGGTGGGTTTCCTCCGGCTTTTCCCTGCTCATTTTAAGGACGTGCAGGTGAGGGTTGTGGGTTATGGACATGCCTAGTGGCTGCCCCGTGCAGCCATGGTGGGCTTTGGAATTTGTTGGTTGTTGATGCAAACGACACATTTTTCTGAGACTGGAGGCCTGCCAGGAGTTGGAAGATTGTCCGTGTATGTGAGGGAGGAAAGCGGCTTGTTTTGCTGTTGTTGCTCTGTTGTGTCTTGCGTCGTTCTGCCGAGATTTGTGAGCGTGTCATGTTTATTTGTTCAGAGATGCCGCACAGAACAGGCCCTTCCAGCCCAACAAGCTGACCCAGGCAGCAGTCCACCTATTTAACCCTATCCTGATCGCAGGATGTTATGTTGAAGTAGTACAAGGCATTGGTGAGGCCTAATTTGGAGTATCATGTGCACTTTTGGTCACCAACCTACAGGAAAGTGTAAACAAGGTTGAAAGAGTGCAGAGAAAAACTTACAAGGCTGTTGCTGGCTCTGGAGTACCTGAGTTATAAGGAAAGATCGAATAAGTTAGGACTTTATTCCTTGGAGCTTAGAAGATTGAGGGGAGATTTGATAGAGGTGCACAGAATTATGGGGGGTATAGATAGGGTAAATGCAAGCAGGTTTTTACCACTACAACAAGAAGCCAATGGGTTAAGGGTGAAAAGTTTAAGGAGAACATGAGGGGAAGCTTTTTCACTCAGAGGGTTGTGCAAGTGTGCAACAAACGGCCAGCGCAAGTAGTGCTTACAAGCTGGATTTCAATGTTCTGGCGATGTTCAGGTAGGTACATGGATGATGGGGTGTGGATGGCTAAGCTCTGGGTGCAGGCAATTCAAATGGTTCAGTATGGACTAGATGGGCTGAACAGCCTGTTCCTGTGCTGTACTTTTTATGACTCTATGACTCTACATCTTTGGATTGAGAGAGGAATCTGGAGCACCTGGAGGAAAGCCACGCACTCACGGCGAAAACGTACGGACTCCTTACAGACGAACTCCAAACTCCAGAATGCGATGAGCTGTAATAGCGTCACACTAACCGCTATCCTACCGTGGTGCCGGAACATGTGGCCACACTTGCGGATTTCCCCCCAGCACACCTCAGGTGTGTTAGTTGTTAACACAAGCAATGCATTTCATTGTATCATTATGTGCCATGTCCCATGACACAGGCAAGTGGGGCCTCATGACCATGATTGTTTGGCAAATGTTTCTACAGAAGTGGTTTGCCTTTGACTTCTACTGGGCAGTGTCTTTACAAGACGGGTGACCCCAGCCATGATCGATACACTGCAGAGATTGTCTGCCTGGCGTCAGTGGTCACATAACCAGGACTTGTGATATGCACCAGCTGCTCATACAACCATCCACTACCTGCTCCCATGATTTCACGTAGCTCTGACTAAGGGGCTAAGCAGGTGCTACACCATACCCAAGGGTGACCTGCAGGCTAGTGGAGGGAAGGAGCACCTTACACCTCCTTTGGTGGGGTGGAGATACGTTCTCCACCCCACCACCACAGTGTGAACAAGTGTTAAGTAAATGTGAATCTGAATATGAAGTGGATGTGATCTGAAAAATTGGGTTCTTGTCCTCATAATCTACCTTGTTCTGATCTTGCACCTTACTGTTTACCTGGACTGTACTTGTTGTAGCTCAATGCACTATGTAAGGATTTGATTTGTGCACAAGAGAAGCTTCTTATTGTATCTCAGTTCATGTGGCAATAATACACGCAGTGGCCACTTTATTAGGTACACCTCCTCATTAATGCAAATATCCGATCAGCCAATCGTGTGGCAGCAACTCAATGCGTATAAAAGCATGCAGACAGGGTCAAGAGGTTCAGTTGCTGTCCAGACCAAACATCAGAATGGGGAAGAAATGTGATCTAAGTGACTTTACCATGAAATGAATGTTGGTGCCAGAGAGGGTAGTTTGAATATTATAAAAACTGTTGATCTCCAGAGAAAGGTGCAAAAAAAAAAGCATCCAGTGAGTGGCAGTTCTGTGGGTGACGATGTCTTGTTAGTGAGACACATCAGAGGAGAGTGGCCAGACCTGTTCAAGCTGACGGGAAGTTGACAGTAACTCAAATAGCCACGTTACAACAATGGGCTACAAAAAAAGTATCGCTGAATGCATAACAATTTGGAACTTGAAGTGGATGAGCTACAGCAGCAGAAGGCCGCAGACATGCACTCGATGGCCACTCTATTAGGAACACTCCTGTACCTCATACAGTGAAGGCAGAGTGGAAGGCAATCCCAAACTCCACGCAAGACAGCACCAGAGGACAGAGTCGAGCCCAGGTCTCTGAAGTTATGAGCCAGTGACCCCACCAAGTGCACCACACTGACCCCACCTGCCCCCTTCCCATCAGCCAGAAGTTTAACTGTAGCAATGATACATCCCAGCTCTTCTACAGTGTTTAATACCGTTACGTAAGTGCTAGACTGGGAGATTTCAACCTATGCCAAGTGTGTAGCCATGGCAACAGATTGTTCCCTTCTGACAGAAGCCGACCTGGCCCGTTGGAATAGTCAAGTCAGCCGTCTCCATGGTTGCGGTGTCTTAGATGGTTGGGCTTTGCCTCACGGGCAACGCAGGTACATTGACACAACAGGACATTGAATGCAATAGTTGGGATCTCACATCACAGTGGTAGACCCCACTGTATTCGGGTTGCCCAGCAACCAAAATGATGTTGTTAAACTGGAAATGATGCAGAAAGTGGACTTGAGGTCCTGAGTGATAGGGTATAGTTCAATAGGTTTGGACTTCATACCCTGGAATGTAGGAGAACAAATGGAGAATTGAAAAAGGTATACAAAATTATGAAGGGTATAGGTAGGGTAAATGCAAATAGACTTTCTCCACTGATGTTGGGTGAGACTAGAACTGGAGGTCACAAGTTAAGGGTGAAAGATGAACTGTTTAAGAGAAACATGACGGAGAGACTTCTGCACTCAGAGGGTGGTGAAAGTGTGGAATGACCTGTCAGCAGAACTGGTAAATGCAGGTTCGATTTTAATATTTTAGAGAATTTCGGATAGTTACACAGATGGGAGGTTATGGTCTGGGTGCAGTTCGATGGGCCTAGGCAGATTAATATTTGGGCACCAGTTAGGCGGGCTGAAGGACTTGTTTCTGTGCTATAGTGCTCTATGACTCTATAAAAGATTCTCAAAGATGTTACTGTATTGGTGGGGTTGAGGAATGATGGAAAAATGGAGAGCTATGTGGGAAGGAAAGGTCAGCTTGGTCTTAGAGTGGGTTAAAATGTCGGTGAAATATCATGGGCTGAAAGGCCTGTAGTGTGCTGTAAAGTTTTATTTCATATGTTCTATGATTTATAAGGAGAGACAGGATAGCCTGGGACTGTTTTCCCTGGAATGTAGGAAACTAACATAGGTGAGTCTAAAACTAGGGACCACAGGTTCTTATAACAAACAAGAGAAAATCTGCAGATGCTGGAAATCTGAGCAACGCACACAAAATGCTGAAGGAACTCAACAGGCCAGGCAGCATCTATGGAAAAAAGTACAGTCGACATTTCGGGCCAAGACCCTTCCGCGGGACTCAATAATAAGGTTCTTAATAAGTAATGGCATCAAAGTTTATGGGGGGATGGCAGGAAAATGGGGTTCAGAAGGAAAATAAATCAGCTATGATCAAAAGGCAGAGCAGAGTCGATGGGCTGATTGACTTAATTCTGCTCCGGTGCCTTATGGTTTTATGGTTTAAAATGAGAGGGGAAAGATTTACAATGGCCCCCACAGCCATCTGTGGCAATGAATTCCACTCTCTGGCTGAAGAATTTTCTGCTCATCTCTGTCTAAAAGGATGCCCTGCTATTCTGAGTCTGTGCCTGTAGGTTTTCACAAATAAGATGGTGGAGGCATTTTATGTTTAAGAAAAACCGTAGCAACTTATTGATTGAACATCAAAAACAGAATACAAAGCGTGCTAAAACTCCTTTATGCAATTAAGTTATCACGTCAGACCAGCCTCTTAAAGTGAACCCCAACCCATTTTCGGTGGTTGTGAATCATGTACGTATCCACAATTCACATTATCCGACACAGCCACCCACCTCCCAGAATTCACTAAAACGGTATTGTGATCCTGGCTGGGCCTCAGATGAGCCACCCAACTCAGATGCTATGTTCCATGGGTGGAGGAACAGAAGGTGCCACTGGCTCATCCAGACATGTGTTGACAAGCTCACGGTCATGTTGTGACGCATGGGGCACGGCAGTAGAATCCTTCAAATCTTGCTGACTTTACTTAAGCCGATCTACCGAAAAACATTCGGGTTTACCTCTCTTATCTGTGAGAAGAGTCTTTTCTCTGTGTTCTGAAATGCAGACTGGGCCATCATAAGGAGGCCTAAGGGGATGCTGGTGTGTATCATGGCGGGTGAAAACAAACGAGGCAGAAAGTAGGTCAATAGGGAGCCAAGAGTGCTATACGTCATTATGGGAGGTAGGAATAGATGCAAAGAATTGAATTTACTGAGGAGGTGGAATGCTGTTGAGAGGCCGACCGGTTGGTCACGGTGTCAGGAATAAAATCACCCAGCACTTATGATGGCTATCCACATACCAATCCAGCTGTGGATGATTGCAGGTCCTCTTTTGGAGCTGTTCTGAGCCCCAGCAGAACCCAGAGGAGATGATCAAGCCAACACTCGTTGGTCAGGAAACTCTCAGAGCAGCCTTTAGGGAGTGGTGAAACTGCTCGCCTAGGACGTTGGACTTTGGGGGATATGCCATGGTGTGAAGTAGCCTATCTCTGAGGTTCTGGGCCATCGCAGCCCAGAGAGTCTGATGTGAATTGGAGACCACGGTCAGAGGAAGTATGAGATGGGGTGCCAAACCGAGCAACCCAGGTGCTGATGAATGCCTGAGCCACATCTGCAGTCGTCATCAATGCTAGAGGGACAACCTCTGGCCACCCAGTAGTACAGTCTACCACGGTAAAGAGGTGCATGAAACCACTGGAGAGAGGGGAAAGAGGACCAGCAAGGTCCACGTTGGCATGGTCAAACCATCACTCGGGGAACTCAAAAAGTTCCAGTGGCGACTGGACATGAAGTTAATTTTTGCCCATTGACACTCCACACAAACTGCCATCAATCATGCACGTCCTTTCTAAGGCTGTGCCACCACAAACATTAATGCAACCAGTTTCTGCGAGGCCTTTCAGTTGGATGCAAATGGCCATGCATGCAGTCAAAAACAGTCCATCTTTAGTTTGAGTACACGATGGGGCAAGGGCGACCGGCTGAGACATCGCACAGGAGAGAAACCCCAGCTCCCCCAAACTTAACGTCAGCCAACCACAGGCCCGTGACTGCTGTTCAGTAAGCCTGGACCTCTGTGTCAGTAGCTTGGTTGGTTACCGTGCTGGCATAGTCAACCCCCACATGTATGGTCTCAGCGGCTGGCCGTGAGAGGCAATCAGTCACTGCATTATTTTTCCACTTGATATGCGAACTCTGAAATGTAGGCCAGTTGGCATTGCTGCCATGTCAACCAAGGATCTGATATTCTGGCCATCGTGTGCACAAGGGGTTTGAGGTCAATGAACACTGTGAAATGGTGATCCTCTAGAAGAAAATGAAAATGAAGGCGAGCCAGATAAAGATCGAGAAGCTCGTGGGTGTCTGTAATGAACAGTAGGTGTCCCTGGCAGCTGGAACTCACGGTGTTCACAGACCTCTGATGTCCCAATGCACTGACGTTGTCGAAGTTGCAAGGTGGTCAGCACTTCCTAGCATTTGTACCAATGTGAGCGTGGTAAAAACACAGACCTGGCATCGTCTGTTCGCAGCCACCAGCTTCCTTATGTTGGGCGTCTTGCTGACCGGGCTGAACGAAGTAGAGAAAAGAGGAGGAATGATGCATCACTGCCTGGCTGAGTGTAGACTATCAGCCATTATAGTCCTTCATGGGTGCATTAGCAAGGGCTATGCGAATTTGATCAGGCATTTGCTGCTTGAAGAGTTCTTTAAAAATAAAACAAGGATGATCTCCCTGGAGATTTGCCACGTGGTCCAGTAGCTCTGAAGTCTTACTATCACCAAGTCCAGGCAAGGTGAACAACTGCTTGGCACCCTCAGGACTCCAAAAGTCTGTAAAAGGTGAGGTTTTAGCAACTGGTGTGTAACATGTTCAGATGAGTATTCTAGTAGACTGACCACTCTTGCAGCTGTGGAGTTACTGAGCGATGCTACCACGAAGGAATATTTGCTGTGGCCAGCAGAGATTTCTCGCAACGTGAATTGGGCCTCGGCTTGAACAAACCAATCAACTGCATCTTGTTCCCAAAACGCCAGCAGTTTCAATACAACTGCACTGGCCGACATGTTCAATAACTCTGGGGATACCCCTAGAGCATCACAGGGTCACCAATGTAGGTTTTCACAAATAAAACAGTGTGAGGTGTTCTATGTTTAGGAAAAGCCATCCCAACTCATTTATTGAATACCCAAAAACAGAACACAAAGCATGGTAAAAGTCCTTTATATAATTACCTCATCATGTCAGACCAGCCTCTTAAAGTGAACACCAACTCAATGTCAGTGGTTATGAATTCTGTACATTTCCACCAGTTACTTTACTCTCATGGTCTCTGATCCAAGACTTCCCCATTATAGAAAACATCCTCTCCACATATACTCTATCTAGGCTTTTCGATATTCAGTAGGTTTACCCCTCATTCTTCTAAACTCCAACAAATACAATCCCAGGGTCATCAACCACTCCTCATACATTAACCCTTTCATTCCCAGGATCATTCTAGTAAACCTCCGCTGGACCCTCTCCAATGCCAGCACATCTTTTCTCGGATAAGGGGCACCAAACTGCTCACAATACTCCAAGTGAGATCTGACCATTGCCTTATGAAGCCTCAGCATTACATTATTGCTTGTAATATTCTAGTTTTCTTGAAATGACTGCTAACTTTGCATTTGCCTTCCTTTCTAGTGCCATAGCCTGCAAGTTAACCTTGTAAGTTATCCTGCACAAGGGTACTAATCTCTTAGTATCGATACCTGTGAGCACCTCAGACCCACAGAAGTGGAGTGGAAGCGAGACATCCCTGGTCACGAGGGACTGCGAAAAAGAAGTTAGTTCTGGCCCTTCGATCTACTTCTGGAAAGTGGCTGACAGGTTAATAGGCTTGTATAGAACGTTTGCCTTTATTAGTTGAGGAATTAAGTTCAAGAATTTGGAAGTTATATTTCAGCTTTATAAAACCCTGGCTTGGACCTCATTTGGAGTATTGCATTCAGTTCTGGTCATCCCATTACAGGAAGGATCTGGAGCCTTTGGAGCAGGTACAGAAGACAGGTGCTGCCTGGATTAGAGGATATGAGCGCTTAAAGAGAGGTTGGACAAAATGGGTCAGAGCTGGAAAGGGTGACCTGTCCTGGGCCCAACATATCGACGCAGTTACAAAGAAGGCATGAGAGTGGTTATATTTCATTAGGAGATTTGGCATGCCACCAAAGACATTTGCAAGTTTCTACAGAAGTACCGTAGAGAGCATTCTAACTGGATCCATCACCATTTGGTATGGAGGGGTCACTGAAGAGAACGGATATAAGCTACAGAAAGTTCGAACTCAGTCTGCTGGTCATGGGCACCGACCTTTCTAACATCGAAGACACCTTCAAGGTGCAATGCCTCAAAAAGATAGCATCCACCATCAAGGACTGGGGGTCTGATTGAAACAGATAAGATTATTAAGGGATTGGACATGCTAGAGGCAGGAAACATGTTCCTGATGTTGGGGGAGTCCAGGACCAGAGGCCACAGTTTAAGAATAAGGGGTAGGCCATTTAGAACAGAGCTGAGGAAAAATCTTTTCACCCAGAGCGTTGTGGATCTATAGAATGCTCTGCCTCAGAAGGCAGTGGAGGCCAATTCTCTGGATGCTTTCAAGAAAGAGTTAGATAGAGCTCTTAAAGATAGCGGAGTCAAGGGATATGGGGAGAAGGCAGGAACAGGGTACTGATTGTGGATGATCTGCCATGATCACACTGAATGGTGATGCTGGCTCAAAGGGCAGAATGGCCTTCTCCTGCACCTATTGTCTATTGACTCCCATGTCCTCTTCTCATTCCTACCATCAGGAAGGAGGTACAGGAGCCTAAAGGCACACACTCAACGATTCAGGAACAGTTCTTCCTCTCTGCCATCAGATTTCTGAGTGGGCACTGAACCCATGAGCACTTTCTCATTAATTTTTCTTGTACTGCTGCCACATAATAACAAATTTCACAGCATTAAACCAGATTCTGATTCTGATTCTAACTAACTTGTTTTATTTTGGGATGGCAGGGACAAAGGGAAGACTTAATGGAGGTTTATAAAATTGTGAGAGGTATGGACAGAGTAGACAACCAGGGTTGACTAATACCAGAATAATACCAGAAGGCATGTATTTAAGGTGAGAGAGGGATGTGCAGGGCAAATTGTTTTTGTCGCAGCGAGTGGTAGGTGCCTGGAATACGCTGTACCCTAAACATGATAGAGATTCTTAGAATGTGCATGAAGTGGAAGGATATGGACGTTGTGTAAGCAGAAGGGATTAGTTTAGATGGACATTTAATGATAGATTTAAGTAGTTCAGCACAATATCATGGGCCAAAGAGTCTGTTCCTGTACTCCGTGCACAGTCATTTTACATTACTGACCATGTGGCACTGCTGTCTCTCAGCAGGATTTGATCCGGACCTCCGGTGCTGTCCATGTGGAATTTTTCCATTTCCTTCAGGGGCTCTGGTTTTCTCCCACATCCCAGCGACGTACAGGTCCTCCGGTTATTTGGCCTTTGTAAGTTATTCCCCACTGAGTAAGAGATGTGGTTGAGTCTGGTTAGAGTCGATGGCTTTGCAGCTGTCGACTCACTTCTTTGGACTTCAGTTATTCGCTTATTTTTGTTGCTTGCACGATTTGTTTTTTCTGCACATTGGGTCTCTCTGGCGGTCGCTTTTAATGGGTTATACTGGGCTTCCTTGTTTTGTGCTGCCTGTAAGGAGATGAACCTCAAGGTTGCACATAGTGTACATACTTTGATAATAAATGTACTTGGAACTGTTTTGAACTTCGAATGTGGGAGAATGAAAGTCAAAGTTCAAAAGTTCAAAATTCAAAGTAAAATTTATTATCAATGTACACGCTTTGTATGTTACCTTATGCTACCTTGAGATTCATTTTCTTACGGGCAATTTCAGGAAAATAAGTTAAAAGTTCAATGCTCTTTGTAAGTTTTATTATCAAAGTATATATATATCACCATATACAGCCCTGAGATTCATTTCCTGTGGGCATACTCAATAAATGTATAGAATAGTAGCTTTAATAGTATCAATGAAAGATCAACTGTGTAAATAAAACTACAAAAAAAAGCATGAAATAACAAGAGTCTGGAAAGTGAGATCATTGGTTGTGGGAACATCTCAATGGATGGGGATATGAGTGTAGTTGTCCCCTTTGCTGAAGAGCCTGATGGTTGAGGGGAAGTAACTGTTCTTTTACCTAGTGGGGCAATTCCTGAGGAGTTTGACCCTTCTATCTGATGACAGCAGTGAGGAAAGAGCATAGTCTGGGTGGTGAGGATCTCTGATGTTGGATGCTGCTTTCCTACAACCGCATTTCATGTAGACGTGCTCCTTGGTTGGGATGGTTTTACCCATGATGTACTGGGCCAAACCATGACCTTTTGAGGGATTTTCTGTTCAAAGGCATTGGTGTTTCCTTACCAGGATGTGGTACAGCCAGTTAATATACTCTCCACTACACATCTAAAGAAGTTTGTCAAAAGTTTTAGATGTCATGCCGAATATCTGCAGACCCCTAAGGAAGTAGAGGCGCTGCCGTGCTTTCTTCACAATTGCATTGTTTTGCGCTGGATCCAGGGCAGGGCCTCTGAAATAGTAACACACAGGAATTTAAAGCTGCTCACCCTCCCCACCTTTGCTCCTCCAATGAGGACTGACTCATGGACCTCTAGTTTCCTTCTCCTAAAATATACCATCAGCTCCTTGGTCTTGCTGACATCGAGTAGGAGGTTGATATTAGAACACCACTCAATTTTCAATCTCCCTCCATTATGCTCATCCATCACCACGTCATTTTGGCTCACAACACTGGTGCCAACAACAAATAAAGAAATTCAAAAAGCTGTATGTAAACTATGATTCACATGCAGCCAATGTGCAAAAGGAGGCAAATTGTGCAAGTGAAGAAATAAATAATACTGAGAAGATGCATTGTAAAAAAGTTGAAGGGAGTCTGTAAGTTGTGGAATCAGCACAGAGTTCTGGCGATTGAAGTTATCCATGTTGGTTCAGAATCCTAGTGTAATAACTGTTCTTGAACCATGTTGTGTGGAGTCAAAGGCTTCTGGACCTCCTGCCTGATGGTAGCAGTGTGAAGAGAGCATGGCGTGGCTAGTGGGATTTGATGATGGATGCTGGTTTTGTACGGCAGCGCTCCTTGTAAATTAAATCAATAGTGGGGAGGACTGACTGAGATGTATCCACCACTTTCTGTAGTCCTTTTTGGTCCGGTGCATCGGCTTTGAAGTTAAAAGGATGCTTGATGATTGACACGGATTCGATGGACTGAACAGCCTGATTCCTCGCTGTATGTGGCCGTGACAGATTGCAGCTTGGATCTCTGCCAAATTTCCGTACCCCTGCTGGAAAGCTGGTCAAGGATATTATTCATCTACAGTCGTCAGATTTAATTTCTCTGCAGTCACAACAAAATCTAACTGCTTATCTCACTTTGGCTCGTGCGCTATCAAACTTGGCCAACTACAATGAGTCACCAAGACTATTTCTTTCCAATTTCCTTAAGTATTTTTTCACTTGATTCATTAAATAATGAGGCATTTGTAATAAGCAGCAGTAGCTCTGGGTTGTCTAATGATTTAAACTTAGATGGACAAGCAATATGAGCATCACAAAGGATACCACCCAACCCGCTCACGGACTGTTTGTCCCACTCCCATCAGGGAGGAGACTACATAGCATTCACGTCAGGACCACAAGACTCAAAAACAGTTACTTTGCCCAAGCAGCAAGTCTGATCAACACCTCTACCCACTAACTCCACCACTGCTTCATCATTTCCCCTCAGTCACCTTGGGTACAGCTTGAGCACGTACATGAGCTATTTAATATATTTATATTTATTGTGTTTATTATTATTATTATTGCGTTCTTGATCTTTTGTTTTGTTTTTGTGCCGCATCAGATCTAGAGTAACAATTACTTTGTTCTCCTTACACTTGTGTTCATGAAATGACATTAAACAAGCATGAATCTTGAATAAAAATGAAGTTGCCTGGTACAGCAAAAATTGAAATGTTGTTTGTCCATAAGACCATAAGACATAGGAGCAGAATTAGACCATTTGGCCCATCATGTCTGCTCTGGCATTTCATCATGGCTGATCCCAGATCCCATTCAAACCCATACACCTGCACTCTCACAATATCCTTTGATGCCAAGACCAATCAAAATTCCTCCTTATTTCTGTTCTAAAAGGATGCCCCTCAATTTTAAGGCTGTGCCCTCTAGCTTTGGATACCTCCACCACAGGGAACATCCTCTCCACCTTCACCTTATCTAGTCCTTTCAACATTCTGTTGCTTGCAATGAGATCCCCATGCATTCTTCTAAATTCCAGTGAGTACAGGCCCAAAAAGGTGTCAAATGCTCCTCATACGTTAAACCTGTTCATTCTTGGAATCATCCTCGTGAACCTCCTCTGGACTCTCTCCAATGACAACACACCCTTTCTGAGATGTGGGGCCCAAAACTGTTGACAATATTCCAAATATGGCCTGACTAGTGTCTTATAAAACCTCATCACTATCTCCTTGCTTTTATATGATATTTCCCTTGAAATAAATGCCAACATTGTATTTGCCTTCTTTACCACAGACTTAAATTATAAATTAACCTTCTGGGAGCCTTGCATGAGGACTCCTAAGTCCCTCTGTACCTTTGATGTTTGAACCTTCTCCCCATTTAGATAATAGTCTGCACTATTGTTTCTTTTACCAAAATGCATTATCATACATTTCTCAACACTGTATTCCATCTGCCAAATTTTTGCCTATTCTTCCAATTTGTCTAAGTCCTGCTGCAATTGCATTGCTTCCTCAGAAATACCTACACATCCAACTATCTTCATATCATCTGGAAACTTTACTTCAAAGTGTCATAAGGGGACGTGAGACTGGACCCAAATGCAGGACGCAGGCACTGAAGTACTGGGGTCAGGACGGGACAAGCTAAAGGATAGGACAAGGTGTGGAGACTGTGACGTTCAGAGAGGATCCTGGAGTTCAGAGAGGATCTTGGAGTTCAGAGATGCTCTCGAGGCTTGGCTAGAGGCAGGGGTCTCGAGGCTTGGGTCTTGAGGCGTGCTTGAGGCTGAGGTCTTGAGACTTGGCTAGAGGCTGGGGTCTAGAGGCTTGGGTCTTGAGGCGTGCTTGAGGCTGAGGTCTTGAGGCTTGGCTAGAGGCTGGGGTCTAGAGACTTGAGTCTTGAGACTTGCTTGAGGCTGGGGTCTTGAGGCTGGGGTCTTGAGGCTGGGGTCTTGAGGCTGGTGTCTTGGGACTAGGAATGCTGGGAGGATAGCCCCCTGGGCAGGCCGCAGAACTCCTGGGCTGGGCCCGGACCTCCCAGGCAGGACACAGGGGCCTGGGCAGGTCGCGGGGCACAACCCGTCGGAGGCGAGGGATAGGAAGGGGCAGAGTCTCCCGCTGGGCAACGGCAGTCCGGCCTGACTTACCCAACGGAGGCAAGGGGTATGAAGGGGCAGAGCCCTCCACCGGGCAACAGCAATCTGGCCTGGATGACCCGACGGAGACCAGGAATAGGAAGGGGCAGAGCCCTCCGCTGGGCAACAGCAATCCGGCCTGGCTTACCCAACGGAGGCAAGGGGTATGAAGGGAGCTCGGTCCAGGGTTACTTCAAGACTCACTGTGGCCTGAAGACTCAGGCGGGCTACGGAGCAGCCCAGTCCATAACTCACTCACAGAACTCGTTGTTAACAGTGGTACTCCAAGCCAGGCCAGAAAGGACGACCCCCCCAACTATACTCACTCCCAGAGCCCCTTATATTCACAGTCAACTGATAGGCATCAGGTGCGCCTCCTTGAGCCCAACCAAGCTAAGATGATCCTCAGGTGTGACTATTTGAGTTCAAGGCAAAACGAGGGGCGGGCGAAGGACCTGGAGTCCGAAGTCCACGGACTGGATCAAGAACTGGAACGTGGACTTCGGACCCGACCATAACACAAAGTCATCAATTCCACTATCTAAATCGTTGACAAACAATATGAAATGTAGCGGTCCCAATACTGACCCCTGAGGAACATCACTAGTCACTGGGAGCCAACCAGAAAAGACCCCCTTTATTCCCACTTGCTGCCTCCTGCCTGTCAGCCATTCCTCTATCCATGCCAGTATACCTCCTGTAACACCATAGGATTTTCTCTTGTTAAGCAGCCTCACTTGAGGCACCTTATAAAATGCCTTCTGAAAATCTAAGTAAATGACATCCATTACCTCTCCTTTGCCCACCCTCTCGAAGAATTCTAACAGATACGTCAGGCAAGATTTCCCTTTCCAGAAACCATACTGACTTTGACTTATTTTATCATTAGTCTCCAAGTACCTTGAAACCTTGTCCTTAATAATGGACTCCAACACTTTCCCAACCTTGAAGTTAGGCTTTCTTTTAGTCTGCCATACTCTGCCAGAGCCTCGGTGGCCACTTTTTTCAAAGTGGTTGTCTTGGAGGAAAGATTCTGTGAGTTGTCCCCTACGTCCTTCTCACAGCACAGTTTTTTTTTTACGAGGCCGAGTTGCGGGCTCGACACTCAACCTGGCACGGATGGAAGGCGTGTCTGGGAGCAACGCGACTGGAGTGAAACTCAGGAACCTTCTCTCTGGAGTCCAGTGCTTATGTCAGAAGTTAGGCTAACCAGCCTATAATTTCCTCTCTTTTGTCTTCCTCCCTTCTTAAAGAGTGGAGTGACATTTGCAATTTTCCAGTACTACAGGACCATGCCAGAACCAAATTATTTTTGAATGATCATGACCAATGCATCTGTTATCTCTTCAGCACCCTCTTTTAGGATACTGTGATATAGTCCATCTGGTCCAGGTGATTTGTCCACTTTAAGAGCTTTGAGTTTTCTTAGCACTTTTTCCTTTGTAATAGCAATGACACTCACAGACTTCTGACATACAGCTAGTGTTTTCCATAGTAAAGGCTGAATCAAAGTACTTATTAAGTTCATCTGCCATGTCTTTGTCTCTCGTTACCACCTCACCAGTATCATTTTCCAGTGGTCCAATATCAACCCTCACTTCCCTTTTACTCTTTATTTAACTGAAAATACTTTTCATATCCTGCTTTTTTATTATTGGATAGTTATCTGTTATATTTCATCTTTTCCCTTCTTATAGATTTTTAGTTGCTTTTTTTTTGGATTTTAAAAGTTTCTCAATCATCCAACTTCCCATTCACTTTTGCTACCTTATATGCCCTTTCCTTGGCTTTTATGCAGTCCTTAACTTCCCTTGTCAGCCACAGTTGTCTATCCCTGCCATTTGAGAACTTCTTCCTCTGTGGGACATATCTATCCTGCGCCTGGTGAACTATTCCCAGAAACTTCAGCCACAACTGTTCTGATGTCATCCCCACCAGTATCCTCCTCCAATCCACATGGGCAAGCTCCTCTCTCATGCCTCTTTATTCCATTGCAATACTGATACATGTGACTTGTGCTTCTCCCTCTCAAACTGCAGTATGACTGTCTCCTAAGGGTTCACTTACGTTAAGCTGACTAATAAAATTGGAGTTATTACACAACACCCAATCTAAGATAGCTTTTACTGTAGTAGGCTCGAGCACAAACTGCTCTAAAAAGCCATCTCATAGGCATTCAACAAATTCCCTCTTTCGCAATCTGTCACCAACCTGATTTTCCCATATTGAAGTTCCCCTTTACAATTGTGTCATTACCCTTATTAATTGCCTTTTCCAGCTCCCTTTGCAATCTCAACCCCACATCTTGGCTTCTATTTAGAGGCCTATATATTGATTCCCATAATGCTTTTTTTTTACCCTTGCAGTTTCTTAACTCTACCCACAAAGGTTCGACATTCTCTGATCCTCTGAACCTCTCTCTAAAAATGTAATTCCATCTCTTACCAACAGTGCCACACCACTGCCTCTGCCTTCCTGCCTGTCCTTTCGATACAAAGTCTATCCTTTGATGTCAAGCTCCCAGCTATGGCCTTCTTTTAGCCATGACTCATTGATGCCCATAACATCATACCGGACCAATCTCTGGTTGTGCCATGAGTTCATCCACATTATTCCAAATTCTACGTACATTTAAGTACAGCACATTCAGTTCTGCTTCTTTGCCCTTTCAAATTTTGCCTCTGTGGTACAACTTAACTCTTTGCTCTGTCTGCAATTGTACCCAATCATTGGCTTGTCCTTCCTTACAATCATATTACATATTACATCATCTGCTTGTAAATTGCTGGCTCAACCTCAGCTCTATCACCCTGGTTCCCAGTCCCTTGCTATATGTTGACTTAGCAAGGAGGAACAAGAATCAGGTTTTGTTCTCATTGACTTAGAAAACCTGAAATTTGTTGTTTCGGATCAGCAACTGACCCGGCATGAGATGAGGAATTGCTGCGGGCTTGTTCTTGTAGAAACGTGGCTCCAGACAACATTCCGTGCCCCATCAATGTTCAGGCCATGCCATTCAGGGACTTGTACTGATGTTATTTTGTGAGTGTGTTGTGCTTTATTGTAACTATATGTGCTCTGTGCTGTGCTCCAGAGGAACCCTGCTTCATACATAAATACATATGTATGTAGGTATTCATACATAGCTGCATACACGTGTACGGGTGAATGACAATAAGTTTGAAGTTGAGCTTAAAAGATTTCGTAAGAACTTGAGAGGAAACCTTTTCACCCTGAGGGTGGTCAGTATATGGAATGAGCTGCCCGAGGAAGAGGCTGAGGCAGATATTTACTTCTTGGATTGGTACATGGAGAGGAAAGGATCAGAGGGATATGGAGCAAACACAAGGAAATGAAACTGGCTAACTGGGATGGGAATATTGTTATGCATGGCTTGTTTCCTTTCCGTCTGACTCTATGACTCAATGGTATGATCACGTGATTGAAATAGACACTTCATTTGCAATCATGATATCTGCACACATTGTGCATATTACTCAATGGCCACTTTGTTAGGTACACGTGTAATCCTTGTTAATGCAACTATCTAATCTGCCAATCATGTGGCAGCAACTCAATACATAAAAGCATGCTGACATGGTCACGAGTTGTTGTTCAGAACAAATAACAGAATGTGAAAGAAATGAGATCTAAATGACTTTGATCAGGGAACGATTGTTGTTGCCAGATGGGGTGGTTGAGTATCTCAGAAATTGCTAATCTCCCGAGATTTTCATGCACAACGGTCTCCAGAGTTGATAGAAAATGGAGCAAGAAACAAAAAAAAAACATCCAGTGAATGGCAGTTCTTTGGGTGAAAATACCTCGTTAATGAGAAAGGTCTGAGGAGAATGGCCAGACTGGTTCAAGCCGACAGGAAGGCGACGGTAACTCAAATAACCACACATTACAACAGTGTATGCAGAAAAGCTTCTCTGAATGCACAACACATCAAACCTTCAAGCACATGGGTTACAGCAGCAGAAAGCCACAAACTTACACTCAGTGGCCACTTTATTAGGGACAAGAGCTTCTTAATAAAGTGGCTACTGAGTGTATACAGTACCAGCACCATATGTCTGTGTTGCTCAGTGTTAGATGAAGTTAAAATATCCACCCATGTTTTGAAGAATCCTGTATCCTACAACTATTAAGTTCAATGTTCAAAGTACATTTATTATCCAAGTATGTATGAGATTATACAATGTTGAGATTTGTCTCCTTACTGGCAGCCACTAAACAAAGAAACACACTAGATCCCCATTAAAAAGACCAACACAACAAAGATTCTCAAATGCCCAAAGTGTGGAAAAAGAACAAATTGTGCAAACAATAAAAATTAAACAAATAGCACACAGAACATGAACCCAGAAAGACTCCCTGAAAGTTAAGTCCAGACCTTCAGAGACGAGTTCAGCGCTGAGGTGAGTGAAACCGGTCTAGGAGCCTGAGGGCTGCAGGCCACAGCCATGGAGCCCGTACAGTGAGTGAAGCCCATTCAGGAGACCAGTGGCATTAGGCCAGCAACTGCTCCTGAACCTGGTGACGTGGGACCCAAGACTCCTGCACCAAGCAGACAGTGCTGAGCACCTGTTTGATTTCCACTCTCGTCCTCGACAACTTTAATCTTGCTTCGACACTTTAGTCAGCGTGGAGTGAGGGAGCTGACCACGAGTCAATCATCCACCATCAGGCCTCGATGCAATGTCCAGCCCCAGCAATAGCTGCCCCGGCCGTCCCTGCACTCTCGAGAGTCTAGTTTGCCAAATCCCCAGGAGACTGTAAAAGTTCCAGATCATTTAGTTGGGTCAAAAGGACATCCTTAAAAGGGAAATTATAGACTGCAACAATCACAGTTCAGAAGAAGTACATCTGGAGTATCTAGTAGTTTTGTGAGTGTTCTGCGAAACATTGCCATTGGTCGTTGATGCCATCTTACCAAGATACGTTGATACATCTACAGATAACTGTTTACAGTTTTCTGATTGGTTACATCATGGTCTGGTTCAGCAATTCAAATTCGTAGGAGCGTAAGTAGCTGCAGAGAGTAGTGGACTCTGCGCAGTATATCACGGCATATCCCTCCCCTCCATCGGCCCTGCCTCAAGAGATAAAATCCAACATCAAAGATCCCCACCATCTGGCCCATGCCTTCTTCTCATGGCTATGAGAGGAAGGAATATTAAAGGGAATCTGAGGGGGTGAGGATTTTTTTTTAACACAGGGAGTCATTGATATCTGGAATGCATTGCCAGAGGAAATATGGAAGGCAGATGTAATTATTCTGTTTGAGAGGACAGGACACATAAATAGGCAAGGTTGAGAAGAGTATGCTTTTCACCAAGTGAGGTACTTGGAACACACTTCTAAAGAGAGTGGTGAAAGAAGAGACACTGAACGTCTGGAACGTCTAGACGAGCACTTGAATCACTCACGTATGAGTGGTTACAGGTTACATGCAGAAAAATCGATCAAAGTGGCCACGGTATTGGTGACCTGTACGGATTGGGGCTGTGCTAGCTGGTTCAAGAACCAAACGGCTGAAGGGATATAACTGATTTTGAAGCTGGTGCTGTGGGACTTCAGGCTTCCGTACCTCCTGTCTGACGGTAGCTGACAGAAGGTGGCATGGTCCTGATGGTGGGGATCTGTGATGATGGGTATTTTCTCCTGGAGGCGGTGCCTCATTCTGGTTTTCCTGCACTTAGCCTGTAAATAAGTAAACTCATCCAGAATGCTGGACTTGTCCTTGGCTACAACCCAGACCCTTTCGAGTTAGCGATGGAGAAGTGGTCACTAAACAAACAATTATCCATTATGGACAGTCGGGCACATCCTCTCCATGACCTACTGAATAGGCAGCAGAACACCCTTTTGAACAGGTTCATTCAGCTCCGCTGTCACAAGGATCGTTACAGAAAACCTTTCCTACCAAATACAATAAGCATATACAACAGGTCATCTCTGTGTGACAGGAGAACGCACATCATAGTACAATAGTCTCTGTTTTATTATTTTATACATTATTATTGCATGTTATTGCACATTGGTAAATTATTATTATTCACTAACTATAAAGTCAGGATAACAATAAAGTCTACACACTGCTCAAAGTGTTTTTAAACGTTGCTGTTGTAACAAAAGAATTTCTTGGATCAATAAAGAACTTATCATTATTATTATTAACCATCCATGCCCGAGCAGCGCCATGACACTTTGCACTAAAATCTATGTTTTTGTATTAATTGTGTTTTCTTGTTAAAAAAAAGTTTAATTCACGCTTAACTTCTGTTTTTTTTCTTGTGGATGCCCTGATCTGATGCTGCTTCAAGTCAGTATTTCATTGTACTTGTGCTTGTGCTATGACAATAAACTTGACTTTGATTTTGACTCTCATCTCACGGATGCTGCCTGACCTGCTGAGTTCCTCCACCTAATTGAAATCTATCGAATGGTGAAAGGCCTTGATAGAGTGGATGTGGAGAGGATGCTTCATTTGGTGGGAGAGTCTAAGACCAAAGGACACAGCCTCAGAGTAAAGGGGCGTCCTTTTAGAATGGAGATGAAGGAATTTCTTTAGCCAGAGAGTGGTGAATCTGCAGAACCTGTGGAATTCTTTGCTACAGACATATTGTGTAGGCCAAGTCTTTATGTATATTTAAGGGAGAGGTTGACAGATTGGTCAGTGCATGAAGAGATATGTGAAGAATGCAGGAGATTAGGGCTGAGAGGAAAATTGGATCAGCCATGATGAAATGGCAGAGCAGACTCGATGGGCCAGATGGACTGATTCTGCACCTATATCTTAAGGTCTTATAGTCTTAAAATACACTCCACCACTCATCTGTAGATGTTCATCAATTTTTTAGGTATCATGCCAAATCTTCGCAATCTCCTGAGCAAGTAGAAACACTGCCTTTCTTTCTTCATAATTGCACTTAGATGCTGGCCCAGGACAGGTCCTCTGGAATAATAACACCAAGAAATTTAAATTGCTGGCCCTCTCTGCCTCTGACCCTCCGACGAGGACTGACTCATGGATCTCTGGTTTCCCCCTCCTGAAGTTAATAATCAGCCCCTTGGCCTTGTTGGCATTGAGTGAGAGGTTGTTGTTGTGGCACCACCCAGCCAGATTTTCACTCTCACTCCTATATGCTGATTCATCACCACCACTGGTTGGCCCTAACCCGTAAATCTTTGGAACGTGGGAAGAATCAGGAGCACCCAAGGGAGCCTCACACAGTCGCGGGGAGAACGTACAAGCTCCTTACAGGCAGCAGTGGGGAATCAAACCCGGGTCGTTGGTGGCAACCGCAGCACCACCTTGCTGCCCCATTTGAGAGCGTAAACTCCGCAGATCAGGCAGCATCTACAGAGAGGAATAAAAACTCAAAGCACTCAGGAGGGTTATATCAACACACACAAAATGCTGGTGGAACACAACAGGCCAAGCAGCATCTATAGGGAGAAGCGCTGTCGATGTTTCGGGCCGAGACCGTTCGTCAGGAGGGTTATATCATTGCCTTTCCCTTTGAACCAATCGTCAGCCAGCAGACACTCACTATTGGAGACTAAAATGTGAAAACACACGTGTAACATGTTAGTCGTCTTGAATGATGAAACAACTGTGAAAATGACCTACAACCTTTGGACTTACTTTCGAGTGCTCACTTCTAAGGACCCTACAATTCATGTCTCAGTATTATTTATTTACTCTTATCATTAATTTTCTTTGTAATTGCACAGTTTTGCCTCTTTTTTTAATTTACTGAGATACAGTAGGCCCTTCGAGCTGTGCCGACCAGCAAATCCCCTGATTTAACCCTAACCCTAACCAGTTTTTCATTGATTCTGTTGTTTTCTCCGTTCTACTGTAAAAGTCTGTGAGAAAGTAAATCTCAGGGTAGTGTATAGTGACATGCAGTACAGTTACTTCGACAATAAATTTACTTTGAACTTTGAACAGCAGCCCAGTGGGTCCCACATGGCAGAACTGGTTCTGAATTGGCCAGCACTTTACACCCACGGACGTTTGAAGAACATTTGGTGCACTTTCACCTCACACATTAACAACGTGAACTCCTCCATTAGATTCTCGGCTGGACTCAATCCCAAGTGTACATTGCTTTTATGTAAGCCATCCAAAGCACTTGATTACACTCCAGTCTGCAGCTCGTTCTCTAGCTACCCGTTATTCTATATTTAAACCTTCAGAACCCCTTGATTAGATTCCAGGCCTGAGAGAGTGGTGGAAGCGGAGATGATAACAGCTTTTCAGAAGTGTCTAGACAAGCACTTGAAACATTCAGGCACAGAAGGAATTGGAACTCGGTTTATTATCGTCACATGTACAGACCAGGTGCTGGAAGATGGGATTATTATTAATGAGTGCAGAATGGTTGGTATGATGAGCTATGTTGGTTTATTATTGTCACATGCTCTAAGGTTCAGTGAAAAACTTCGTATCGCATGCCATGAATTGGGATCATTTCATTACAACTGTGCATTGAGGTTGTACGAGGGGAAAAAATAACAGTGTTCAGAATAACGTGTTGCAATCGCAGAGGAAGTGTAGTGTTGGCAGACTATGAGGCTGTGACGAGGTGGATTAGGAGGTCAGGTGTCTGTTTTGTCATACTAGGGGACCGTTCGATAGTCCTACGACGATGAACTAGAAGCTGTCCTTGAGCCCGATGGGGCGTGCTTAGCGTTTTGTATCTTCTGCCTGAAAGGAGGGGAGAGAACAGAGAGTGCCGGGGGTGATTATACTGGCTGCTTTACAGAGTCCATGGTGGGGAGGCTGGTTCTCATGATTTGCTGAGCTGCAGCTCCTTGCTGTCATGTGCAGAGCAGTTGGAAACTAAGCCATGATGCAGCCAGATAGAATGCTCTCTATGATGCATCGATAAATTTGTTAAGGGTCAACGAGGGCATACCAAATTTCTTTAGCTTCCTGAGGAAGCTGGTGCGCTTTCTGGGCCGTGACATCAATGTGGTGGACCAGGCCAGGACATCGGTGACATTCGCACCCAGGAACTTGAATTTCTCAACCCGCTCAAACTCAACACTGTTAATGTAGACAGGAGGGGGTGAGAAGCAAAGAAGTAATTGGAGGCAGACGCCAGCTGGAGAACGGGGGAAGAATAGACAACTGTCGGCTGTTGTCTTTCATAATGTTGGCAACTTTCCCGAGGACCATAGACAAAGTCCATCAAGGGGAGGCTGGCTTCTGTGATGAGTTGAGCAGAGACCACAGCTCTTTACAGTTCCTTACGGTCATGGGCAGAGCTATCACGGCAAGCCGTGATGCATCCAGAGAGGATGATTATCTGAAAGAGTGCTTTCTAGGGGTACTTCCTACACAGATCATCTTCAAAACTTCCAGATTGTTTAATGTGATTTCCAGTAAAGGATCCGATGCAACACAAAATAAACACAATAAGATAAAGAACACAATAATGACAAAAATGATACATAAGATAGCATATACATAGATTGACTGTATGTTCAGAAAATGACACTAGGCATGGGAGTGTCTGTACATAAAGTGACTCTAATAGGAAATGAGGAAGTAGTGGTGGTTGGGAGTGTGGAGGGGTGGGTTAGTGGGTGGAGGTGTTGATCAGATTTACGGCTTGGGGAAAGTAACTGTTTCTGAGTCTGGTGGTCCTAGAATGGATTTGTGTGTGTGTGTGTGTGTGTGTGTGTGTGTGTGTGTGTGTGTGTGTGTGTGTGTGTGTGTGTGTGTGTGTGTGTGTGTGTGTGTGTGTGTGTGAGTGTGTGTGTGAGTGTGTGTGTGTGTGTGTGTGTGTGTGTGTGTATGGTGTGTGTGTGTGTGTGTGAGTGTGTGTGAGTGTGTGTGTGTGTGAGTGTGTGTGTGTGTGTGTGTGTGTTGGAAAGCCAGCTTTGTGCCCATGAGACCCCCATCACCCAGGACATGCATTGTTCTCATTGTTACCATCACGAAGCAGGTACAGGAGTCTGAAGGCACACACTTATTGATTCAGGAACAGCTTCTTCATCTCTGCCATTTAATTTCGGAATGGACAATGAACCCATGAACACTACCTCACTAGTTTTATTTATTAATTCTGTTTTTGCACCACCAATCTAATATACATACAAATACTTATTATAATTCATGTTTTTTTCTCCATTATTATGCAATGCAAAGTACTTCTGCACCGAAGACAACAAATTTCATGACAAACAAGAGAAAATCTGCAGATGCGGGAAATCCAAGCAACACACACAAAATGCTGGAGGAACTCAGCAGGCCAGGCAGCATCCATGGAAAAGAGTACAATCGAAGTTTTGGGCCGAGATCCCTCAGAAGGATTTCATGACATAAGCCTGTGATATTAAACCTGATTTTGATTTTAATCTTGAAATGTAAAAAGCAGAAACCTACAGTTAAAATGTAGATGTATTATACAGATGTTACAGCCAAACTTTTCATTTGTTGCCTTTTGTGACACTCGGGAATATGCTTCAAACCATGTGTAACCTATTTGATAGGATTACAGTCTGTAATCACTCTCCCTTTTCTATTGTTCTATATATAAATCACCAGAACCTCTCAATTAGATTACAGCTGGTAATGTTGTTAATGGTGTCTATTCTGTCTGAGCTCATATCAATTGCAAAAAAGGCTGCATTACCAGAAAGCTACAAACCATTTTCTTATTCCAACTCTGAAATATATTGCCAGCGTTCCACTGTGTGCATTTTCCTTAAAGCTGGTCACAGCTTCTCTTGTTAGCTCATTTCCATTATCCCGCACCATCACGTTCCCCCAACACTGCACTGCACTATAAAAACTTTAAACCTCTTTTGATAATGCTGTTTACATTGTAAATACATGCTAGTATTTACATATTTATGCATATTTTATTTCATATCCATACTTTATTTTTTATCTAATTTGTTGTTCTTTATCATTGTTGTTTCATAAGATGTAAGAGCAGAATTAGCCTATTTGGCCCATCGAGTTTGCTCCACCATTTCACCATGGCTGATCCATTTCCCTCTCAGCCTCAACTTCCTGCCTTCCCTCCATATCCCTTCATGCTCTGACCAATCACAAATCTATCAACCTCTGCCTTAAATATACATAAAGACTTGGCCTCCATAGCAGCCTATGGCAAAGAATTCCACAGATCCACCACTCTCTGGATAAGAAATTCCTCCTCATCTCTGTTCAGAAAGGACACCCCTCTATTTTAAGGCTGTGTCCTCTGGTCTTAGATTCCCCCACCATTTGAGACATCCACTCCACAGCCACCCTATCAAGGCCTTTCAACATTTGATAGGTTTCAATGAGGTCATCCCTCATTCTTCTAAATTCCAGTGAGTACAGACCCAGAGCCATCAAAAGCTCTGCATCTGACAAGCCTTTCAATCCTGGAAAAATTTTCATGAACCTCCTTTGAACCCTCTCCAATGTCGCCACGTCCTTTCTTAGATAAGGGGCCCAAAACTACTCACAATATTCCAAGTGAGGTCTCACCAGTGCTTTAGAAGACTCAGCACTACATCCTTGCTTTTATATTCTAGTCCTCCTGAAATGAATGCTAACATTGCATTTGCCTTCCTCACCACTGATTCAATCTGCAAATTAACCTTAAGGAAATTTTGCACTGGGACTCCAAAATCCCTTTGCATCTCAGATTTTTGTATTTTCTCTCCATTTAATAAAATAGTCTACATTTTTATTTCTTCTGCCAAAGTGCATGACCGTGCACTTACCGACACTGTATTCCACCCACCACTTCTTTGCCCATTCTCCTAATCTGTCAAAGTCCTCCTGTAGCTTATTGACTTCCTCAGAACTACCTATCCCTCCAGCTATCTCCGTACTGTTCATTGTGTTTGTTGCATGTCACACCCTGACCAACACTCCACAGCAAACTCCCAATATATGTAAATGTATATGTGAATAAAGTTGATCCTTGGTCCTTGATCTTTGAACTAGCAGCGTGGTTAACTTCACACACCTTGACTCAGAACTGATTCCACAATCTGCAGACTAAATTTCAAGGATTATACAACTCATGTTCTCAGTATTATTTATTTTTTTATTTGCACGATTTGTCTTCTTTTGCACATTAGTACTTAATCAGTTTTTGTTTATATGTCATTTTTTATAAATTCTATTGTATTTCTTCATTTTCCTGTAAATGCCCGGACCTGCAAAAAGATGAATCTCAAGGTTTAATTATCCTTTGATAATAAACTTACTTTGAGTTCTGAATTTTGAAAGAAACCCCATTTGACTCAGTTAAGTGATGCCCATGATTGTAATGGCAGGATTCCTGTTTGGATCCTTGAACTCATGATGATCCTCCAATTAATTTTTAATTCTGCTTCTGCTGTGAAAACCGTGCTCCACCGTAAGTGGTTTCACTTGAAGCTAAGATGCCAGAGATAGTTGTTTAAAGAAAAGCCTTCACAAAAACTCAAAGCGCTTCTCAGCTCCTGAGATATCCCGCTGACCATCATGTACTGTTCCCGCTGACCATCATGTATACTGTTCTGCCCACCACTGACGGCATCTATAGGAGGTGATGCCCCATCTAGCATCAAGGATCCCCACCATCCTGGCCATGCCCTCTTCCCACTGCTACTACCATCAGGAGGTGCAGAGGCCTGACGTCCCATGCCACCAGGTTCATGAACAGTTACTTCCCTACAACTATCAGGTCATTGAACTAACCTGTACCACACGAACCCTCCCTCAGCAAAGCGGCACTACAGCTCACCTTTTGCATTACCATGAACTTGTCTCCAGTTGTGTCTCTGATTTAGCACTGAGGTCTTTTATTTTTAGTTCTTAGAGATCAAACACAGAACATGGACGGATGGGAGGGGTATGGAAGGCTATGGTCCAGGTACAGGTCAGTGGCGCTAGGCGGAATAACTGCCTAGATGGGCAGAAGTTCCTGTTTAAGTGTTGTGGTGATTCATGACTCTATGACTGCATGAGAGGAAGGAATTTTAAAAGGAATCTGAGTGTTTGGATTTATTTTTTTTTTACACAGGGAGTCATTGATATCTGGAAAGCATTGCCAGAGGAAATAGGGAAGACAGATGTAATTATTCTGTTTAAGAGGCATTTGAACAGACACTTCAATAGGCAAGGCTCAGAAGAGTATGTTTTTCACCAAGTGGGGGGGGGGGGTTACCTGAAACACACTTCCAGCGAGAGTGGTGCAAGAGACATTGACATCGTTTAAGAATGTCTAGACAAGCACTTGACTCACTTGAGCATGAATGGTTACTGGCTAAGTACAGGAAAGTAAATATGAAGCACTGCCTCCAGAAGGGAACTTCCATCATCAAAGATCCCCATCGTCCAAGACACACCACCTTCTCCCGGTTACCACTGGCCAGGAGCTTACAGAAGCCTGAGATCCCACACAACCAGCATGAACAACCGATCCTTCACTTCATAAACTCCAGAGATTCTGCAGATGCTGGAAATTTAGAGTAGCACACACAAAAAGCTGGTGAACTCAGCAGGTCAGGCAGCATCTATGGAGGAGGACAAACAGTTGACATTTTGGACAGTGATTGTTCGTGAGGACCATAAGTAGATGCCCTCAAGGAAAAGATGAGGGCTGCCTACTCCATCTCTTCAGTGAGTTAATGGAAGGTGCAACTACCATTAAAGTGAAGCAGCCATCTTCTAAGTCTTCACCTTGAATATACAAGAAATGAACCATTTCACCCGATGCACAATAGAATAATGTTCTCAACAAAGGCCATTGTGCAGCAATTCCGATGGAGACACAGTGACCCCTCACTGCTCAGGGACCTTGATTTTATTTAGAGATACAACATAGTAATAGCCTTGAGCCTGTGCTGCCCAATTACATCCAGGTGACCAATTAATTAAGGGACTGTGGGAGGAAACTGAAGCACCTGGAGGAAGCCCACACAGTCCCAGGGAGAATGTACAAACCCTTTACTGGCAGTGGTGGGAATGGAACCCAAATCGCCTGTGCTGTAACGCATTGTGCTAACCGCTGCGCTTCCCTGCTGCCCTATTCACACGATTCGTTTACATTCACTCCTTCACAAGATGTGGATGTCAATGGAGAGACCAGCATTTGGTGCCTCCCTCAAGTTTCCCTTGAACTGAATGGTTCAGTGGAGCATTTCAGCAGGAGGTTCAATGATTTGGACTATGGTATTAATGGACTTCTGGCTAAATTTGCCAATGATATAAAAATAGGTGGAGGAGTAGGTAGTGTTGAGGAAACAGAGAGCCTGCAGAAAGACTTAGATAGTTTAGGGGGATGGGCAAAGAAGTGGCAAATGAAATACAATGTTGGAAAGCGTACCCTAAAAGTTAACTTCCAGGTTGAGTCAGTTGTGAAGAAGGTGAATGCAATGTTGGCTTTCATCTCTAGAGGTATAGAATATAAGAGCAGGGATGTGATGTTGAGGCTCTATAAGGCACTTGTGAGACCACACTTGGAGTAATGTGGATGGTTTTGAGCTCCTTATTTTAGAAAGGATAGACTGACATTGGAGAGGGTTCAGAGAAGATTCATGAGAATTATTCCAGGAATGAAAGGGTTACCGTATGAGGAACGTCTGGCAGCTCTTGGGCTGAATTCCCTGGAGTTCAGGAGAATGAGGAGGGATCTGATAGAAACATTCCAAATGTTGAAAGGCCTGAGCAGATTAGATATGGCAAAGTTAATTCCCATGGTAGGAGATTCTAGGACAAGAGGGTATGACTTCAGAATTGAAGGACATCCTTTTAGAACTGAGATGTGTAAAATTACTTTAGTCAGAGGGTAATAAATATGTGGAATTTGTTGCCACGAGCGGCTGTGGAGGCCAAGTCAATGGGTGTACTTAAGGCGGAGATAGATAGGTTTGTGATTAGCCAGGGCATCAAAGGGTATGGGGTGAAAGCAGGGGAGTGGGGATGACTGGAAGAATTGGATCAGCCCATGATGGAATGGCAGAGAAGACTCGAAGGGCTGAATGGCCTTCTTCGGCTGCTATATCTAATGGTCCCATGGTCTTATGTTCAGGGCTGGACATGTTATTGAGTGTCAAAGTCACAATCAGGAGCTCTCCCTGAGCCCATGAAACAGGAATGGAAGGGAGCATCCCTCAAAGCCCGACAGCAATAAGTCAGCAATGTATAGCCTGGAATGTGCCAGCCAGTGGTAATCCTCCATGGACACCTCAATGTCGTGGTAGACCAAAGGGCATCTTTCACCAAGTTGATCATCTGCCATGGTATCCAACAACAATAGGAAACCTGTGCTTCAAATTATCCACCATTGTCCCTGTTCCAAAAAGGACCAAAGTAACATGCCTGAAAGACTGGCGTCCTGTCGCACTCACCTGAATAACAAGCAAATGTTTTGAGAGGCTGGTCAAGGATCACATCCACAGCTTGCTACCACCCAAACTGGACCCGCTACAATTCGCCTACCGACACAACTGATCGACAGATGACACAATAGCCATTGCTATACATACCGTCCTTACACATCTGGAGAAGAAGGATGCTTATGTAAGAATGCTGTTGTGGACTACAGTTCAGCATTCAACACCATAGTTCCATCCAGGCTCGACAGGAAGCTCAGAGACCTCGGCCTTGACCCTGCCTTGTGCAGCTGGATCCTGGACTTCCTGTCAGATCGCTTGCAGGAGGTAAGAGTGGGCTCCCTCACCTCCACCCTCTGACTCTCAACACAGGAGCCCCTCAGGGCTCTGTACTAAGTCCCGTCCTTTGCTCCCTGTACACCCGTGACTGTGTTGTCACCCACAGCTCTAATCTACTAATTAAATTTGCCAATGACACTACATTGATTGGCCTAATCTCAAACAATAACGAGGTGGCCTGCAGGAAAGAGGGCATCTTTCTGACACAGTGGTGTCAAGAAAACAACTTCTCCCTCAGTGTTGCGAAAACAAAGGAGCTGGTTGTAGATGACAGGAGGAATGGAGACGGGCTAACCCCCTATTGACATCAATAGATCTGGGGTTGAGTGGGTGAACAACTTTAAGTTCCTCAATATCCACATCACCAAGGATCTCACATGGTCTGTACACCCCAGCTGTGTGGTGGAAAAGGCACAGCAGCACCTCTTTCATCTCAGACAGTTGAGAAAGTTTGGTATGGGTCCCCAAATCCTAAGAACTTTCTACAGAGGCACAATTGAGAGCATCCTGACTGGTTGCATCACTGCCTGGTATGGGAACTGTACCTCCCTCAATCGTAGGTCTCTGCAGAGAGTGGTGCGGACAGCCCAGCGCATCTGTAGTTGTGAACTTCCCATAATCCAGGACATTTCCAAAGACAGGTGTGAGAAAATGGCCCAAAGGATCACTGGGGACCTGAGTCACCCCAACCACAGCTGCAACCATCTGGGAAACGGTACCACAGCATAAAAGTCAGGACCAACAGGCTCCGGGATAACTTCTTCCACCAGACCATCAGGCTGCTTAATTCACGCTGATTTGAGTGTATTTCTATGTTACATTGACTGTTCTATTATAAATTACTATGATCGCACATTGCACATTTAGATGGAGACGTAACGTAAGGATTTTTACTCCTCACGTGTGTGAAGGATGTAAGAAATAAAGTCAATTCAATTCAATTAATTGGTCACATGGGTGTAATTGGGCCATGCTGGCTCATTGGTCTGGAAAGGCCTGTTACCGTGTGGTAAATCTCTAATATAAAGTTCTATAGTGACAGAGAAAGTGAAGTTCAGGTAGACAATAAGGTGCAAGGCCACGACAAGGTAGATTGTGAGGTCAAGAGAAAGTCGTAGCGTATTAAGGGCCCGTGCAATATTTTCAATACAGGGTGGGAGAAGCTGCCTAGGCGGCTGTGGAGGCCAAGTCATTGGATAGATTGAAAGCTGAGGTTGATAGGTTCTTGATTAGTAAAGCCTTAAAGGCTATGGGGAGAAACCGGGAGAATGGAGATGAGAGGGATTATAAATCAGCCATGATGGAATGGTGGAACAGGTTCGATGGGTTGAATGGCCTATTTCTGCTCCTGTGTCTTATAGTCTTACTGTACCATGGAACCATTCAATGGTCTCATAACAGTGGGGTAGCAGCTGTTTTTGAGACTGGTGGTATGTGCTCTCAGGCTTTTGTATCTTCTGCCAAACGAGAGGGAGAGAACAGGGAATGTCTGGGATGGTTGGGATCTTTGATTATGATGGCTGATTTACTGAGGTAGTGAGATGTGAGTCCATGGAGGAGAAACTGGTTTCTGCGACACGGATTTGGAGAGGGTTCAGACGACGTTAACGAGAATGATTCTGTGAATGAAAAGGTTAACGTATGAGGAGCGTTTGATGACTGGGCTTGTACTCGCTGGAGTTTAGCAGAATGAGGGAGGTGGGGGGGGGGGTGTCATTGAAACCAACCAAATATTGAAAGGCCTGGATAGAGTGGATATAGAGAAAAAGTTTTCCATATGGGGGAGTCTCGGACAAGGGGTTACAGCCTGAGACAGAACGACGTTTCTTTAAAACAGAGATGAGGATGAATTTCTATCCCAATAGAGGGTTGTGAATCTGCCACAAACGTCTGTGGAGACCATGTCATTGAGTATATTCAAAGTGGAGGTTGATAGGTCCTTGATTAGTAAGCGTGTCAACGGCTATAGGGAAAATAAATCAGCCATGATAGAATGGCGGGGCTGACTCGACGGGCCGAACGGCCCCATCCTGTTTCTGTGGTACATGGTCTCGTGTGCTGAGCTGTGCTCACCTCCATCCACTCTCTGCAGCGAGCATCGAAGGGGTTAAGAGCTCGCACACGAGGCTGTGTTTTTCCTCCAGCGGCTGGTGACGGCATATTCCTGTCACAATGACATTCAACTCTGGCTCGGGGGAATCAGTGAAGGTCGAATGCATGTGTGAGTGTGTGTATGTTTGTAGAGAGGCTATCCTGCCGGTATTTCCACACACACACACACACACGTAACTCCCAACCCTGCCCCCCCCCCACCCCGTTCAATGCTAAGGTCAAACGTGCAATTCCTTCAACCCACTGTTGGCAGTGACTGATTTCCCTGATAAGATTTCGTCTATGGTTATAAAACTTTGATTAAGATAGCTCTCTGTTTGATATTCCTTTTCACCCCCCCCCCCCCCCTCTCTCTCTGTGGGACCAGTAGTGGCGTTGCGCCTCACTGAGCGCCGCGCTGGGAGATCCAACAACGTCACGGAACCGAGTCTCCAAGATTTTTTTTTCAAACAATTTCTATTCTGGGAATTACTGCCAGGAATAGCCCGTCAGCCGACAACACACACACACACACACACACACACACACACAATCCGTGCACCGAGGGACAGGAACGGGAGAGAAGAGAGGCGAGCAACGAGAATCCCCCTCTTGCAGGTGAATTAAATCATGTAAAACCGAGGAATACGCCCACTAAACCGATAGGCGCGAATGATCTGTGCCGTGACAATCACCTTTTTTTCCCCTTTGCGGGTTGGGTTGTTTTCAAAATAACTTTTGTCGGGGAAAGCCGGGATTTGTTTCTTGCGGTAAGATTGTTTTTTTTTCCCTCCTTAATGTTTTATATATATATATATATAATGTGTCTTTTTTTTCTCTGGAAGGGAGATTGCAACCGAACTGCAACGTTGTTCTTGCACGAAAAAAAAATAATTTATATTGCAGTAGTAACCTGGACGGCGAAAGGGCGAATGGAGAGGATTTTTGCTGTAACGCAGTAGAATCCCCGGGTTCACCGGGAGGGGGGAGGGGACGTGTGGGAAACACCCTTCGCCGAGGGGAGATCTGTACAAGGATGTGAGCCGGTGAACCGGGTCGAGTCGATAGCGAGGGCTGATGACTGTTACATGTCACCCTGAGTAAATAATATTGTTAGTGGCTGTTTCCGTGACGGTGCCGCTGTCATGTACTAGACCAGATACCGGCCGCGCTTGCTATACTCCGGTTTGATCCTGGTTTCCCTGATCCCGGTTCGAGTTCCGGTTCTAAACCTGAGACTGGACCCGGGTGATTACTCCCGTTCTAGTCCGTGACCCTGACCCGCTGACCTGTGTAGTTGCTCTGGATTTAGTCTGGATCCCGACCCGAACTGATTTTCCGGTTTTAACCCCGTTCCTGACCCTAATTACTCCGGTTGCGGTCCAGGACCCCGACCTGTTTTAGTGACACGGTTTTAGTCCCGGTCTTGACCCCCCCCCCCCCCCCCACCCCGGATCTTTGCTGTGAATCCAGTCCTGGCTCCCGGCCGGGTTATTGCTCCGGTTCCAGTCCGGGATTCCGGCCCAGGTCATTGCACCCGGCTCGTTGCTCCGGTTCTTGCCCGGATTATTGGCCCCGATTTGTTGCTCCGGTTCCAGTCTGGATCCTAGATCGGGTTATTGCCTCCGTGTCGTTGCACAGGTTCTAGCCCAGGATCCCGGCGCGGGTCATTTGGAGTGGTTACTCCGATTCTGATGGGGGATCCCAGACCGGGTTGTCCCGGCTTAAGGCAGCCCGCTTGCTGGCCCGGCTCCAGTTCATGTCCCTCCCCGGACCCGGCTGCCGGTGTTTCGGAAGAGCCTGTGTGGGCGGACCCTGGAGCGGTTCCGGGAATGTTTCCATGACGCGCTCGCAGAGGGAGGGCTCTCCGGGGGGCTGGTGCCGGGGAAACGGCACCCCTGGCCAGACGCCGACCGCCTTTCCCAGCCTGCGTGCGCGGCCGGCTGGGTTCACCCTCCCCTGGGTCGGTGTGGACACACCAAGCAGCCGACCCTCATTCTCCTGTCGCCTTGCCCTGCAAAGGAACTCCTTATCGCAGTCTCCGCCCGCTGTTGGCCAGGCACAGACACGGCCTCGCTCGTAAACAGTTAAAGGCTGGATCAGAGGCGGCTGGGTGTAACTGAGTGACACGGGGGATTTCCCCGGGGTTGGAAGATCAATATGGGAGTTAGGAGATTCCCCGTCAGGGAGAGGAAACGCCGCGGCGCTTTGTGTATTTGTGAGTGTGTGTGTGTGTGTGTGTGGACTGCGTGCAGTTGTTTAAATTAATCATACTTTGTATTCGTTCTGTTTGTCCCGCCGAGTCGCTTCTCAGCATTCCCAGGGTCCGGCCGCTGGGACGGGAGGGAGCGGCAGACGGCGGGAGAGGGGCGAGATTCAGGATTGTTTAATGTCATTTGTCTGTACACGAGTGTGAAGGAGAACGAAATGATTGTTATCCGATGCAGCGCAGAGAACACAATAATTATAAATACTTACAATTAGCTAATAACACCAGACCATAAAGCATGGGAGTAGATTCGGGCATTCGGCCCATCCCGTCTGCTCCGCCATTTCCATCATGGCTGATTTATTGTCCCTGTCAACCCTATTCTCCTGTCTTCTTCCCGTAATCCTGACTAATCAAGAAACTATCAACCTCCGCTTTAAATTTATCCAATCACTTGGCCTCCACAGCAGTTTGTGGCAACGAATTCCACAGATTCGCCACTCTCTGACTAAAGAAATTCGTGTCTCCATTCTAAAGGGCGTCCTTCAGTTCAGGGGGTGGTTGCACGAGACCAGAACAGGATAAATATAAACACATAAGACAGCTCATATACATTGATTGTGTGTCCATAAAGTGACGCTCGGTGCAGGAGTGTCTGTACTTGCGGTGACTCCGGCAGGAAATGATAAAGTGGTGGGGAATGGGGAACCTGTACGTCTGGGAATGGTGAGGGGAGGTTGGTGGTTCACAGTGAGCCGGCGGAGCTATGCCTTCCTTTTGATCGTAGTTCTGGTGGTTGACCATTACAGCTGACGCCTGTAATCCGTTTCATTCGTGGCAAGAGGGCATTTGGCCCATTGCGTCGATGTTAGCCCGAAATGGTCCCTGTTCCCAGCTCTTGTTTGATATTTGATGTGAGGTTTCAACTTGACACGACGACGATTCCTCTCCCCACAGTCGCTGCTCGACCCGCTGAGTTCTTCCAGCAGATCGGTTGTTGCTCCCGATTCCGGCATCTGCTGTACCCTGTGTGTCTCACACTGCTGTCATGGCGGACTGTGGCTTTTTAAACGCTAATGTTATAAGTGTGCGTATGTGTTTGTTTCTGCGTGTCTATGCGTGTGTCGCTCTTGCTCTTCCCCTCCTATGTGTCTATCTGTCTACCAGTGTGTGTGTGTATATCTCCCACCCTATGCGTGTGCCTGTCTGTTTCTTTCTCTGTCTCTCTCTACCTGTCTATGTATCCCCTCCCTGTTTCTCTGTCTACTCTACTCCTATATATCTGTCTGTCCCTGTACCTGTGTGTGTGTCTGTATCTGTCTCCATGCTGATGTGTGGATGTACCCATTGTGCATTTGCTGCCCCTGATCTGACAAGGCTTCAGTTGGCACCACTAGTGCCTCTGGTGACCCAAGTTCAGCACATACTGACTTCAGCTATGTAACACTTGCATGATCTCCCTGCTGGTTTCCCAGGGATGCCAAAAGGACTTATGGGTTGGAGGGTTAATTCAGAGCTGTAAATTACCCCCTGTGTGTATGTGAGGGGTCAATCTGGTGGCGGAGATGTGGGGGAGAATCAAATGGGATGATTTGCCGCACAGAGATGTCGGTTCTGTGTTACACCGTGTTAGGAGTGTTTGCGCGGCTGAACTTCCTGTCCTGGAGCTCAGTACTTCCTTTACCAACCGCCAGATGGTTACTGAAGGAATCACTTCAATTGCAACGAAGGCCTACAGACCAGATGCTGATAACTGAGGACAATGATTGGCACTGGCCAGTTGGGCCAAATTGTTCCTTTACCTGCGTTATGACTCTACCCTTCATGGGTGCTCCGGTTTCCCCCCACATTCGAAAGATAGACAGCTCAGTAGGTTAATTGCTCACAAGGGGTACTTCGGTGGTGTAGGCTCATTGGCCTGTTACCGTGCTGTAACAAAAATACATTTCGTTAGTCATAGAACCAGACATGGTCCATGCTGACCAACGTTCCCATTTGGCCCATATCCCAGTCTAAGCAGGGTTCCCAACCTTTTTAATGTCATCAACCAAAGGGTCTATGGGCCCCAGTTAGGGAATGCCTTTCCTGTTCTTTTGAAGTCTAGAAGAATGAGGGGAGATGTCAGAAAACCTAGCGAATATCGAAAGGCCTAGACAGAATGGATGAGCAGAGGATGTTTTCTATAGTCAGGGAGTTTAGGACCAGAGGTCTCAGAATAGGACATCTTATAGAACAGAGATGAGGAGAAATTTCTTCAGCAAGAAGGTGGTGAATCTGTGGAATTTCATCGCCAAAAATGGCTGTGGAAGCCAAATCATTGGTAATTTTGAAGTGGAGGATCGCAGATTCTTGATTAGCGAGGGCATCAAAGGTTACTGGGAGAAGGCAGAGGAATGCTGTTGAGAGTGAAAATATATCAGCTATGATGAAATGGCAGAGCAGACGTGATGGACTGAATGGCCTCATTCAGCTTCATTTTGTACTCTGGTCTATCCATGTTCCTGTCCAAGTACCTTTTAAATGTGCCTGCCTCAACCACTTCCTCTGTCAGCTCATTTCACATACTGAATGTCCTCTTTCTGATGTGACTTCCCCTCAGTTTCTTAGGAAATCTCTTTCCTCTACTGTAATCTCATGCTGTCTTGGTTTTGATTCCCCAGTCTGGGATAAAGGCAATTTAACCCCATCTCTTCCCATCATGACTTTATACAACCTCTATAAAGTCAGCTCAGTTTTCAACGCTCTCATGAATGAAGTCTCAACCTATTTCCATAACTTAGTTCCTTGAAATCTGTCAATCTCTTTGTAAATCTCCTCCATAGCCTTTCCATCTTAATGGCATCTTTCCTAGAGTCATAGAGCACTGCGGCATGGAAATAAGGCCTTCGGCTCATCTAGTCCATGCTGAACTGTTATTCTGCCTAGTCCCAGCAACACTCCAACATTTTAGCCCCCTGTACTTCAATCCCACCCAATCTAATCTTTCCTTACACCTCAAATCCTCCAGTCTTGGTAATATCCTTCTGAATCCTTTAGTTATGGAGCACTACAGCACAGAAACAGGCCTTTCAGCCCATCAAATCTGGGGCAAGTTGTTATTCCACACAGTCCTATTGACCCACACCTGGACCATATCCCTTCATGCCTCTCCCACCAATGTACTTATCCAAACTTCTCTTAAATATTGCAGTTGAACCTGCAGCCACCACTTCCGCTGGCATCTTTCTCCATCCTTGCACTGTCTTCTGAGTGAAGTTTTCCCCTCAAGTTCTCCTTAAGTAAAAGCACGGCTGTAATGCTAGGGCTTTATAAAGCACTGGTGTGACCTCACTTGTGCCTCTATCTTAGAAAGGATGTGTTGATATTAGAGAGGGTTCAGCAGAGATTCATGAGAATGATTCTAGGATTGAAAGGCATGTCATATGAAAGCGTTTAATGACTCTGGGCCTCTACTCACTGGAATCCAGAAGAATCGGTGACGGGGGGAGGGAATCCCATCGAATGTTGAAACACCTCGATAGAGTAGATGTGCAGAGGATGTTTCCTATGGTGGAGGAATCTTAAGACCAGAGGACGCAGCCTCAGAATGGAGGGTTGTCCTTTTAGAATGGAGATGAGGGCAAATTTCTCTAGCCAGAGAAGGGAGAATCTGTGGAATTCATTGCCACAGGTGGCTGTGGAGGCCAAGTCATTGGGTACATTTTAGATTCTTGATTAGTCAGAGCATGAAGGGATATGGGGAGAAGGCAGGAGATTCCTCCAGCATTTTGTGTGCGTGTGTGTTACTGGAGGAACTCAGGAGGTCAGGCAGCATCTATGGAGAAGAATAAACAGTCGAAGTTTTAGGGCCTGGAAGGACTGGGGCAGAAGCTAGAATAAAAAGGGGGAGGAGTACAAACTAGTAGTAGTAGTTGAGATCGGGGAGGGGGAATGCGCATTCTTGGGGAACCAAGTAAAAACTGTCATGTGTTAGGTGGTAAAGGTAAAGAGCAGAAGGACAGAGGAATCTGATAGGAGAGAAGAGTGGACCATGGAGAATGGGAAGGTGGAGGGACACCAGAGGGAGATGATGAGAAGGGAAGAGGTGAGAGGGGAATGCTAAAAAGAGAGAAGGGGGAGAAATTGCTGGAAGTTAGAGAAGTTGATGTTCATGCCATCAGGCATCCCAGGCAGAATCCTTCATCCTGAGAGTGGCCTCATCATGGCAGTAGAGGAGGGTATGAGCAACCTTTCAGAATGGGAATGAGAAGCTGAAGAGGTTTAATTTAACTTGGTATTGTGATTTGCAAAAGTAATCTGGACCAAAGGACCTGTTCCTGTGCTGTACTGTTCAAAGTTCAGTTCTGTTAATAGCTCTGTGCCCAGGTACAGCCTGGAAAATCCTGAATCGTGCGGTAAACTGGATGGTGCACTGGAGAGCAGTTGTTGTTGAACTCAAACTCCCAGGATCTAACACGCTTCTGACTGGAGGAATTTAATTTGTTGAATGGTTGCTTTATTTATATAAGCAACCAGGTAGCTGACAATAATGATGTCTGCTGTAATTCATTTTAATTTCAAGTGCTGCTGTGAGAAATCTTATCTTTGAAAAAATCTCTGATGTCCAGAAATCTCTCTTCACAATTCTCTCTCTTTGTGTGTCTCTCCCCTCACCTCCACCCACCCTCTCTGCCCCCCTCTCCCCCACCCCCCCACAATACTCCCCACCTCCTCCCATCACCCCAACCCCTCCCACAATACCTCGTCCTCCCTCCTCCCCCTCCGTCATCCTCCTCCCTCTCTTCCAATCTCGCGTCTCCCTCTTCCCTCTCTCCACCTACCTCTGTCTCGGTCTCTCTCTCTTTCTGTTTATATGTATCTCTCCCCCTCTCTGTGTGTGTCCATTTCTCTCCGTGTGTGTGTGTGTGTTTATCTCCCTCTCACTCACCTCCCCCCATCTCCCTCATTTTTCTCTCCATCTCCCCAGCTCCTCCTGCAGCCCTCCGGCCAATGTTCATCGGCAGCTAGGTTTAGGCATTCAGGACAGGACGTTTCCCCCTCTCCCACCCTCGCCGGCACTCAGCCCTCCCCTAACAAGCTCCAGACATGCTTCTTCCAGTTTGTTTTGATGTAATAAGTGCAATGAAAGGCTTTCCTTAACCTACCATCTGCAGTCGAGGTCTCAGTGAGAGCAGGTAGTGCCGATGGAGGGTTACAGGAAGTGCCGAGAAGGCCGGCCTGACCTGTGGAGCGTTTCCGACGTTTACTGATGACACTGGGGTCAGGTCGTCCATCTAAACAGCGGCAGTGCTGATGAATAAAGGCTCTAATCCATGACGGCTGAGCGGACTCAAATTCCTTTCGCATTGCAAGGGATTCTTGATTGCTTTCTTGGTGCTCGGGGATTTTGTTAATTTGCGGGGAAAGTTGATCCAGGAAATGTGAAATCTCTTTTCTCCGCTCCCCTGCCTTCCCTCCTCCTCCTCCTCCTGTTGTACACAGCTGTGGCTTAGTCGCTCCCTCTCACATGGCAGTGAGTCAGCAGGTGAGAGGTTCAACTCCCGGTCTAGAGACATGAGAACGCACACACACGCACACAAAATGCTGCAGGAACTCAGCAGGTCAGGCAGCATGTATGGGAATGAATAGACAGTCAACGTTTTGGGCCGAGGCCCTTCATCAAGACTGGATAGAAAGGGAGAAGAAGCCAGAATAAGGAGGTAGGGGAGGGGAAGCAGTTCAAACTGGAAGGTTGGGTAGGTGAGACCAGGTGGGGCAGGAGGGATGAAGTAAGAAGATGGGAGGTGATAGATCAAAGAGGTAAAGGGCTGAAGAGAAAGGGCTCTGTTAAGAGAGGAGAGTGGTCCATGGGAGGAGGGGAACCCGTGGGAAGTGATGGACAAGCTGGGAGAAGAGAAAGGGCGAGAGGGGAACCAGAATGGAAAGAGGTGCTGCTGCCGTCAGGGTAGTACCAAGGCAGTCCTCCCAGTTGTACAGTGCAGAAACAGGCCGTCACACCCATTAGGTCCTTAACCTACGCCAAGTACTTGACCAGGCGCTGCTTCACTGCTGTATGCCTACTGTCTTGTTAGCAGCACATTCCAGATCCCCTCTTCAATTTCAATTCTCTCTACTCTTCTCGTAGCCTTGATAAAGCAGCTGAAGCAATCAAGGACCACACCGGCCCTGGCCTGGCAGAGATACAAAAGCCTGAAAGTGCCTACCACAAGGCTCAAGGACAGTTTCTAACCTACTGCTATAAGACAGTTGAATGGTTCCCAAGTATGATAAGACCATCGAACATAGAAGCAGAGTTAGGCCATTTGACCCATCGAATCTTCTTTGCCATTCCAACACGGCTTACTTATTTTCCTTCTCAGCTCCGTTCTCCTGCCTTCTCCCTGTAACCTTCCCAATCAAAACCTCTGCTTTAAATATACCAATGACTGGGCCTCCACAGTCATCTGTGGCAATGAACTCGACAGATTTACCACCCTGTGGCTAAAGAAAACTCACCTCATCTCTGTTTTAAAGGGACGTCCCTCTATTCAGAGGCTGGGCCCTTTGATCCCAGACTCCCCCACTACAGGAAACATCCCTTCCACATCCCCTCTAAGTCTTCCAGTATTTAACAGATTTCATTTATAAGATGGACTCTTGATCTCACAATCTGCCTTATCAGCCTGCACTCAATTGTCAGCCTGTACTGTAATCGTAACACTTTATTCTGCATTGTTATTGTCATACCTTGCTCTACATCTGCTCTGTGGTAATGCTTTGATCTGTTTGAATAGTGTGAAAGACAGAAGTTTTCACAGCATCTCACTGAATGTGACAAGCTGACAGAGGATGTTTTCAATATTCTGAGATTTGTGTGATTATTGAACTGTACTTTCTATTGGCCTCCATCAGTTTTCGATGTTTTCTTTCTTCTTGCCCTCTCCAAATCTCTACATACTTTCAAAAGAATGCAACCAGTAATGAATGCAACACTGCAGATGTGGCCTAACCAGAGTTTTATATAGCTGCAAGATAACTTACTAACTTTTGAACTCAATGCCTGAACTAATAAAAGCAAGCATGCCATAAATGCTCTTTCACATGTGATGCCACTGTCAGGCAGCGATGAATTTGGACCCCAAGGTCACTCTACATTAACCCATGTGATGCCACTGTCAGGCAGCGATGAATTTGGACCCCAAGGTCACTCTGCACATTAACCCATGTGATGCCACTGTCAGGCAGCGATGAATTTGGACCCCAAGGTCACTCTGCACATTAACCCATGTGATGCCACTGTCAGGCAGCGATGAATTTGGACCCCAAGGTCACTCTGCACATTAACCCATGTGATGCCACTGTCAGGCAGTAATGAATTTGGACCCCAAGGTCACTCTGTACATTAACCCATGTGATGCCACTGTCAGGCAATGATGAATTTGGACCCCAAGGTCACTCTGTACATTAACCCATGTGATGCAGGAACTATTAAATAGGGCTGGGTGGTGGAGTGCAGATACATTACCAAAGGAGGTGTAAGGCGTTCCTCCCTCAATCAGCCTGCAGGTGACTCTTGGGCATCTGCTTAGTGCCACCCCCCGCCCGCCCCCCCCCACCCCCAGTCAGGGTCACGTGAAGCCACGGGAGCAGGTGGTGGGTGGTCGTATGTGCAGCTGGCGACCACTGACGCCAGGCAGAGAATCTCTGAAGAGTATTGATAATGGCTGGGATCACCTGTCTTGTAAAGACACTGCTCAGAAGAAGGCAATGGCAAACCACTCCTGTAGCAACGTTTGCCAAGAACATCATGGTGAAAAACCATGATCACTGGTGTTGTATGACAGGGCGCATAACGATGATGATTAAATAGAGTGGCATGGAATTATAGTTGTTAACGTAACACTCTACAGCATCAACTGTAAGATCAGGGTTCAATTCCCACCACTGTCGGTAAGCAAATTGTACATACACCCTATGATTCACACTTCATCTCATGTTCTCGATATTTATTGCTTATTTACTCATTTTAATTATTTCTTTCTGTTTGCATTTGCACAGTTTGCTATCTTTTGTACACTGACTGCCCAAGTCGGTGCGGTCTTTCATTGATACTAACATGGTTATTACTCTGTTATGGGTTTATTGAATATGCCCGCAAGAAAATCAATCTGCAGGTTGTTTATAGTGACATATATGTACTTTGATAATAAACTTACCTTTGTGTGGCTTTCCTCCGAGTGCTTCGGTTTCCTTCCATGTTCCAAAGATGCACAGTTAGAATTTGTAAGTTGTGGGCATGCTATGTTGGTGCTGGAAACATGGCTACCTTGCAGGCTGCCTCAGTCAATCCTCACTGATTAGATTTGATGCAAACAGTGCATTTTACTGTATATTTTGATGTATATGTGACAAATGAAGCTGATCTTTAATCTTTGCTCTTTATAACAGTGGGGTAGAAGCTGTCCCTGGGCCTGGTGGTACGTGCTTTCAGGCTTTTGTACCTTCTGCCAGATGGGAGAGGGAGAAGAGAGAGTGCCCAGGGTGGGTGGGATCTTTGACCGAGGTAGTGAGTGGTGTAGCAGAGTCAATGGAGAGCGGGCTGGTTTGTGAAGGGTGCAGATCATGTGTAAATGGAAGGGATTATTTTAATTTGATATCAGGGTTGGCAAAGAGATTGTGGGCTATTGTAGGCTCCTGTGCTGTGCTGGGTTATGTTCGATATGCAAGCTTTACCATCCCATTGCTCACATACTAACTCAAACCTGCTTCAGCTGAACCAGTGGCATAGTGAAAACTGTTTCTCTTTTTTAAAAAAAAACTGTGGTGAAAATAAAACCCGTCCCGCTTTCAAAGTTAAAGTTCAAAGTAAATTAGCATAGTGGTTACCATGATGCTGTTACTGGACAGGCCAATCCAGAGTTGGGAGTTGACTCCATTGCCTTCTGGAAGGAGTTTCAGTATGATCTCCTCATGACCCTGTGGGCTTCGTCCCGTCCCAGGAGCTCTGATGTCCTCTCACATTCCAAAGATGTACTGGTCAGTCAATTAATTTATCTTTGTAAATTGTCCCATGATTAGGCTAGGGTTGAATAGGTTTACCGACAATGTGACTTGTTGGGCCAGAAGGGCATGTTTCACACTGTATCATGAAATAAAATAAAAAATAATAATTTATTATCAAACTGCGTACATGTCACAATATACTACCCTGAGATACACTTCCTTGTGGGCATTCACGGTAGAGATACAGAAATACAACGGAAACATTAAAAAACTGCACACAGAGGGTCAGATATCCAATGTGCAAAAAAAACCAAACTGCAGATACAAAAAAAAGTGAGAATAATATTGAGAAATAATATTAAAAAAACTCTGATACTAAAGCACACAAATGCCACTTTATGACCGACCTGCATGCCAAACAGTGGCAATCTTGCAATGCTCCGAGGCTGTAATAAAGTCAGCCCACGTGGTATGTGGCAATAAATAAGGTTCCCTTCAGTCGAAGTCTCACCACTGGGAAAAACTTTGCTCCTGCCTGTTTTGTGCTCTTCACTCAACAAGTGAACCCTTGTAGGGAAGGAGGGTGTTGGGGCCACATTGGCAGTCGTCCACAGTGATCGATTGTGAACACTCAGCATGTCTATGTGTGTAAATGTTGTGCTGAGACCTTCTAGGGAGGCAGAGCACGCAGGCGCTTAGAAGTTGTCAGTAAAGTAGTGTTGACCACGCGGTTCATGCAGCACGCGTCCCTAGTGTCCGCTGAAAGAATTCATTCAGCTCATTCGGCTTAGAAAGAAATCCTCGGTCATACTGAACATAGAACAGTACTGATGCATTTCACTGTATATTTGATGTACGTGTGACAAATAGGCCTAATTCTTCAATCTTAGTGAATATTGTAGAGAGAGTGCAGAGGAGATTTACAAGGATGTTGCCTGGATTGGAGGGTGTACCTTATGAGAATAGGTTGAGTGAACTCGGCCTTTTCTCCTCAGAGTGACGGAGGATGAGAGATGACCTGATAGAGGTGTATAAGATGATGAGAGGAATTGATCGTGTGGATAGCCAGAGGCTTTTTACCCAAGGCTGAAAAGGTTAATACGAGGAGGCATAGTTTTAAGATGCTTGGAAATAGGTACTGAGGGAATGTCAGGGGTAAGTTCTTCATACAGAGAGTGGTGGGTGTGTGGAATGCACTGCCGGTGGTGGTGGTGGAAGCGGATACAATAGGGTCATTTAAGAGCCTCTTAGATAGGTACATGGAGCTTAGAAAAATAGAGGGCTATGCACTAGGGAAATTCTAGGCCGTTTCTAGAGTAGGTTACATGGTTGGCACAAGATTGTGGGCCGAAGGGCCTGTAATGTGCTGTAGATTTCTATGTTTCTATGTTCTTTTCTCCTTGATCAGTCAGACAATAGAGAACAAAGAACTTTCCAGCACAGTGCAGGCCCTTTGGCCCACAATGTTGTGCCAACCTTTCGACCTACACTAAAATCAATCTAACCCTTTTCTTCCACGTAACCCTGCATATTTGTTTTCATCTATGTGCCTATACATGCTGGTGTTTATGTATTAATGTACATTTTATTCCATATCTGTAACTTAACTTTTTTTAAATATATAATTCCCTCTTCTCGCTGGTGCTGGCGGTGGGGGTGGTGGGGTTACAGGGGCCTCAGGACCTGTGCCACCAGGTTCAGGAACAGTTATTACCCTAGGACAATCGGGCTTTTAACTAGAAGGGATAACTTCACTCGCCCCAGCACTAAACTGTTCCCACAACCTATGGACACTCAAAGCGAACTGTTCAAGGGGAAAATGAGGGGGATCTTCTTCACTCAGAGGGTGGTGAGAGTGTGGAATGACCTACCAGTTAAAGTGGTGGATGTGGGTTTGATTTCAGCATTTAAGAGAAATTTGAATAGATACATGGATGGGAGAGGAATGGAGGCTGTGGTCTGGGTGCAGGTCAATGCAACTAGACCGATTAATAGCTCAGCATGGATTAGATGGGCTGAAGGGCCTGCTGAAGTGTTTTACGACTCCAAGTTTTATATGCTAACTCTTCACTCCTATTTTGTATGGTAGTCTTTTTATTGGGTTTTTTTTAAGTGACCTCTCAATCGTTTTATTTTCTCTGCACACACATTTTTTGTGTGTGTTTTTGTGAAAATGGATGCTTGCTCCTTCAGTCTAGCCTATGTTGTACAATAACAGATTTTTAAAAAATAGATGCAACAATGTCACTAGTCTTGGCAGCCTTTCAAGTTCCCGATGGGTGAGCTGAGATTTCCAAACATCTCGGGGGAACCTCTGGCAGCTAGTGACACATTCCTGGGAATCTCTGGCAGAGGGCAAGGCATTCCTAGGAAACACTGTCAGATGTTGTCATGTTCCCAGGAAACTGGTAGGTATCGGCAGGTTCCTGGAAATGTCTGTCACGTGTCAGCTGGTTCCTAGGAATCGGTGGCAGGTACCTGCCCAACGCTAGGATTCTTTGGAAGACGATGACATGATCCTGGGACACCCACCCTCCCCTCCACCTGTCCTCAGTAATCTGTCCCTCCTGGCAGACACCAACACATTTCAGATTTAGATTTATTTATCTATTTAGCAACGCAGCAGAGAACAAGTCACACTGCCCAGAAACCCATCAGTATACCCTAGGCTAATCACTGGGCAGTTTATCGTGATCACTTAACTACTACCCGGTGTGTCTTTGGACTGTGGGAGGAAACCAGAGCACCCAGAGGAAACCCACGCACACAGGGGGAAAAAAAAGAAAAGAAAAACTTTCTTGCAGATGACGCCGGCATCGAACTCGCATCTCCAACGCCCCGAGCTGTAATACCCTTAAGCTAACCGTTATACTGTGATAGCTCCCATTATTTATCACATCTACATCAAAACATACAGTGAAATGTGTCACTGGGCTGAGCATCAAACACAACCTAAGGATGTGTCGGGGGCAGCCCGCAAGTGTCACCGCACTTTCTGGCACCAACATAGTTTATCTACGATGCTCGGTGGAACAGCACAGAGGAAACAAGCAGCAAAACAGGCCCTTCTCCTCCATCCCACTAACCCCCACCCACGCATCCAGTCCTCCAAGCCCCGTTCCAGGCCTCCAGCCTCTCGTGAACTCAGAGACTTGCAGTCATGGGCCTTCGGACTTTCCCAGTGGCCTCAGACACTGATGCATTTCTGGGAGACTCTGTCAATTGCTGACATATGCCAAGGGAATGTGTTATATATTGTCATATGGTGTTGTGAACTGTCTCCAATAATATACTAACTTCAAACAATAGAAGATTATGATGTGTATAAGGGACAAGGTTGATCTCGGAGTAGTTTGACTAAAACTGCTACAAATATCCTCCATGTCTAAGAGTCAAAGAGCACTGCAGCACACAAACAGGCCCTTCAGCCCGTCTAGTTGATGCCCCCCAGTCCCATCAATTTGCACCTAGGACACAACCCTCCAAACACCACCCACCCATGTGCCAATCCAATCTTCTCTTAAACGTTACAATTGAATCAGTAGCCACCAGTTCTCCTGGCAGCTCGTTCCACACTCTCACAACCCCCTGAGTGAAAATTCCCCCTCAGGTTTCCCTTAAATATTTTACCATTTGCCCTTAACCTTTGACTACTGTGTGTGTGCATCTATGGGAACAAATAAAACAGTTGGTTTTGGGCCAGACCTTTCATCAGGACTAGAAAGGAAGGGAGAAGATACCCACAAACCACTTCCTCTGGCATATACTCACCACCCTCTGCATGATAAAATTGCTCCTTGGGTCCCTTTTAAATCTTTCCCTTTTCACCCTAATATTCTCTCTAGTTTTGAACTCCCACTGTCCTGGGGAGAGGTCTATCTACGCCCCTCAAGATCTTATAAACCTCTTCTGCATTCTGCAGCACGGTAGTGTAAGTTAGTTCAGTGGTTCTCAGCACCAGCTGACGATCACCGACCGGGGTTCAGTTCCCGTCACTGCCTGTACACTCTGCCTGTGACTGTGTAGGTTTCCTCCGGGTGCTCTGGTTTCCTTCCACATTCCAAAGACGTACACTGAGGGTTCGTAAGTTGTAGACGTGCTGAGTTGATGCTAAAGGCATGGTATCACAATCCTTGCTAATATGATTTGATGGGAAAAAATGCATTTCACTGTATGATTCAATGTACTTATGGGTACATCGACATTTGGATTATGGATGATAGAGAAATGGAGGACTGTATAGGAGAGAAGGGTTTGATTGCTCTTGGAGTAGGTTAAAAGATTGGCACAACATTGTGGGCTGAAGGGCACGCACTGTGCTATGTTCTATGTTCTGTGCACGAATACAGTTAATCTAATCTAATTTAATTTAGAGATACAGCATGGTAACAGGTCCTTTCTGGGCCAATGAGGCTGCACCACCCAATTCCACACAGGTGAATAATGAACTGACTAACCCGTACTTTGGAATGTGAGCGGAGGAAACCCACGCGGTGACAGAGAGAATGTACAAACTCCTTACAGACTGGGTCGGGAATTGAACCCCAGTCACTTGCACCTTAAAGGGATGCGCTAACCACTATGCTACAGTACTGTCTAGATCTCTGAATCTAATCCTACCATCAGAGCCTGGCCATCCTCTCTGCCATGGTGGCGTAACGGTTACTGCGAAGCTAATATGGCTCCGAGCGTCGAAGTTTGGAGCTCAGTTCCATTGTGGAGGTGCAGCTCATTGAGTTGGAATGGCCTGATCTGCACCGGATCTCTAAATAAGCTCAGGCAATCTAGTCCTGGCAACATCATTATTAATCTTCTCTGCACTCTTTCCAGCATAACCACATCTTTCCTTAGACGAGGTGACCAAGGTACAGTGTATTCCTCACCAACAACTTATAAATAATGTACCAACTTGTGTCAGAACTGCCATAACATCCTTGAATAATTTGAGCAAATTTGTCAAGCCTGACTTATCTTTCACTAAACTATGTTGACTGGATTTGATTATCGTTAGCTTAGTAGATACTTTCTCATATTATTGATTCTAGCACAATGCCAAGAATAGAAGTTAAACTAACTGGCCTATCATTCCTTGCCTTCTGTCTTCCTCCCTGCTCGAGTCCATGACTTTTTCCAACCTTCTGCTACCCTCTCTGAATTTATCGATTTCTGATAAACTCCAACCAATGGCTTCACTGTCTCTAGCGTTAGATCAGGGTTGCCAGGCAGTGCAGCTTGAAAGGTCAGAGGGCCTATTCTGCACAGTATCTCAATAAATAAATAATTCGAATTGAACTTTGAACTTTTTATCCCCTGCAATTGGGATTTTTACAAATTACTTCCTATTATTTGAAATGAGCCCATCCGTGATCTAAGGGATATTGGGAGTGTCTGACTTGAAACCAAAAATTACTTAATATATCTAATCTACTATTTCTGTTATTAATTCACCAGCCTTGGTTGTCTAGAACTCCCACACTTACCAGAGCTAATTCTTCCTGTTTACATATCCATGGAAACTCTGTTTGTTTTGATATTGCATACAAGCTTTCTCTCAAATCAGTTAATGAATCTTTGGAATTCACTGCTCTGGAACACTGAGGAGGCCAAGTCATTAAATATTCAAGGACTTTTTTCCCCAGAGCATAGGAGGCTGAGGGGGATCACCTTGTGGAGGTTTATAAAATCATGAGCGATATAGATGAGGTGGAAGCCCTAGTACACCTGCTTGTTAACACCTCAATGTATAAAACATGCAGACGTGGTCAAGAATTTCAGTTGTCGTTCAGACCAAAGGTCAGAATGTGGAAGAAATGTGATCTAAGTGACTTTGACCATGGAATGATCGTTGCATGTCAGACGGGGGTGGTTTGAGTATCTCAGAAACTGCTGATCTCCTGGGATTTTCATGCTCAACAGTCTCTAGAGTTTACAGAGAATGGTGTGAAAAACAGAAAATTCATCCAGTGAGGGTCAGTTCTCTGAGTGGAAAATGTTTTGTTAATGAGAGAGGTCGGAGGAGAATGACCAGTCTGGTTCAAGCTGATGGGAAGGTGACAATAACTCAAAAAAAACATACAACAGTAGTGTTCAGAAGAGCATCTCTGAAAGCACCACGTGTTGAACTATAATAGATGGGCTATAGCAGCAGTAGACCATGAATGTACAGTGGAAGTAATTTATAAAGTGGCCACACTTTGTACATCTGCAGAGACCTTTCACGCAATGGTAGTGTTTTCACAGCTAATGCCATTGGTGCTGAGAAGTTGATTGGCATGAGGCATTTTGAACACTTGTGACTTGTTCGTTGGCTCCGGCCTGCAGATAACTAAGCACAATAAGCTCCATTTGCCACCACCCGTGACTGATTGTGGCTCCAGCAATTTGTGCATGTTGCTCAAGATTTCCAGCAACTGCAGGATCTCTTGTCCCTCTGTAGGGCAGAGGGAGAGTGTCCAAAACTAGCTGTTGGGCCTGAACAATATTTGTTTGAAGGGTCAAGGGCATTAAAGTGGGTTGTGTTCAGCCATTTAGTTTGTATTTTTTTAATTGAAGAAAAGCATTTTTCTTGCATCGTCAAGGTGAATGTGTTTATCTAAAACCCAACTCATTTTTATTTGACACCTCCACTACCCTCAGACAGAAACATCCGAAGATGTTGTGAGATTATCTCTTTGCAACTAATGAGAGGTTATAAGCACAGTTTGACAGGTAGCTGAGTGCAGCAAATTGTCTTTAACATTGGCTTCCTAGTACATTGTTCAATAATGAGATACACTCAGAGGCCCCTTGATTAGGTACACCTGCTCATTAATGCAGATATCTAATCAGCCAATCGTGTGCCAGCGACTCAATGCATAAAAGCATGCAGACACGGTCAAGAGGTTCATTTATTGTTCACTCCAAACATCAGAATGGGGAAGAAATACGATCTGAGTGACTTTGATCATGGAATGGTTGTTGGTGCTAGACAGAGTGCAATATCTCAGTAACCGTTGATCTCCTGGGAGTTTCACGCACGAAAGTCTCTTAGAGTTTACCGAGGATGGTGTAAAAAAACAAAAACAAAACATCCAGTGAGCGGCAGTTCTGTGGGCAAAAATGTTTGTTAATGAGAGAGGTCAGAGGAGAATGGCCAGACTGGTTCAAGCTGACAGGAAGGTGACGGTAACTCAAATAACCACACGTTACAACAGTGGTGTGCAGAAGAGCATCTCTGAATGCACAACACGTCGAACCCTCAAGTGGACGGGCTACTGCAGCAGAAGACCATGAATGTACATTCAATGGCTACTTTATTAAGTACAGGTGGTACCTGATAAGGAGGTCACTGAGTGTAGCTGCAGTAATATACAGAGGTAAACATGTTGCACCTACTTTCCATAAAGAATGCTCAGGTGTTCACTGACCTTCAAAACACTGCCAGTTCTTTGAGCAACACACACAAAGAGCTGGAGGAACTCAGCCACCCAGACAGCATCAATGCAGGGAGTAAGCAGTCATTATTTTGGGCCTCAGAAGGAGGGGCAGTAGCCATAATAATAAGGTGGGGGGGGGTGGGGGGGAAGGCAACCAAGCTGGGAGGCGATAGATGAGACCGGGCGTGTTAGGGAGGGGGGATGAAGTGAGAAGCTGGGAGGCGATAGGTAAAAAAGATATAGGGCTGTAGAGGAAGGAATCTGATAGGAAAGGAGAGTGGACCACGAGAGAAAGAGAAGAGGAGGGACACTGGGAGAAGGTGATGCGCAGTGAGAGGAGAGTTGGAATGGGAGAAAAGAGAAAGAGAGAGTGAAGAATTGATGTTCACACCATCAGCTCACCTTCCAGCTTGTGCTCCTTCAGTTTGTCCCTTTGGTCATGTGTACAGGGGAAAGGTTGAATAGGTTAGGACTCGAGCACAGGAGAATGAGGGAGATCCGAAAGAGTTTCACAAAATTATGAGTGGTATGGATAGGATGAATGCTTGCAGGACCTTCGCATTGGGTGCAATGAACTGAGAAGTCGTAAGTTTAGAGTGAAAGCTGAAATATTTAAGGGGAACTTCTCTCTGAGGGTGGTGTGAGTGTGGAATGCCACACCCTTGGAAGGCTGCTGATGGCCTACATTGGGCTCACCAAACACACAGAATCAGGGTGGAAGCTACCAAACAAGAAGATCTCAAACATGAGAGAATCAGCAGATGCCAGAAGTCCAGAGTAACACACACACAATGCTGGGGGAACTCAACATGCCAGGCAGCGTCTATGGAAGTGAATAAACAGTCGACAGATTGGCCAAGACCCTTTCTCAGGATGAAGAAGGAAGGGGGAGGATGGCAGAATAAAGAGGTGGAGGGAGGGGAAAGAGGCTGGCTGGAAGTGATGGGTCATGTGAGTGGGAAGGGTCAAGGGCTGAAGAAGAAAGAATCTGATAGGAGAGGAGAGTGGACAATAGGGGGAAGGGAAGGAGGAGGTATCTGGGGGGAAGTAATAGGCAGGTGAGAAGAAGTGAAAGGTCAAAATGGGGGGGAATTGTTCACTGGAAGAAATCGGTATTTAGTGCACTGGTTGGAGGGTACCTTGATGGAACATAAGTCGTCGTTTCTTCACCCTGAGGGTGGCCTCATCTTGGAAGAAGAGGAAGTCAAGAACCAACCAAGGTCCTCTGAAGGGTCTCGGCCCGAAACATTGACTGTACTCTTTTCCATAGATGCTGCCTGGCCTGCTGAGTTCCTCCAGCATTTTGTGTGTGCTGCAAGGACTGTCATGTTGGACCGGGAATGGAAATCAAAATTAAAACATTTGTCCACTGGGAAGACATTTGGTGGATGGAGCAGAGGTGCTCAACGAAGCAGTTTCCCCAGTTTATGATGGGTCTCACCAGTTCAGAGGAGACTGGATCAGGAAGAACTAGACATAATAGAAGATCTGATCCCTTGGATCTGGTACTAATAATATCCCCACCTCTGCAATTAATATAATCAGCCTGCAATCACTTGGTCAATCCCTCCCATCTTAATCAGTGCTGCAACGTTAGTAACAAAGAGTCTCAACAGGTCAAGCATCATCTGTTGTGGGAAAAGGAATCGTCAACATAGAGGGTCCACACTCTGCCTCAAAATCCTGCACAAGTTTTCAACCCAAAATGTTGACAATTCTTTCCCCTGACCCATCTCCATAGATGCTGCTCAACCTGCTGAGTTCACCCAGCAGTTTACTCGCTATTACAGATACCAGCATTGGCAGACTCTCGAGTACCGTCGGGGGCAGCATGGTAATGTAGCGGTGGGTGCAGCGCTTTACACCGCCGGAGATTGGAGTTCAATTTCCATCACTGTCTGTAAGGAGTTCGTACATTCTCCCCATGACCGCGTGGGGTTCCTCTGGGTGTTCCGGTTTCCTCCCACATTCCAAAGAAATATGGGTTAGGGTTAGTAAGTTATGGGCATTGTGCGTTGGTACTGGAAATGTGGCGAAACTCGCGGGCTGCCTCCAGCATATATTAGAGCTGCATTGCTCTTTGATGTAAACAACTCATTTCGCTGTGTGCTTCCAAGTTTCCATGTACACATGATGCAGCATCTTAAGTCTCCCCATTATCCATTGAACATCTCCACTCCTGTGACTGGCTGAACTTGTGACACGAAGTGAGGGAGCTAAGTAAGGGAAGTGGTCAGGGCTGCAATGGGGAAGTGGATTTGATTTGTTATTGCTGCACGTACCAAGATGTAAAGTTTGTCCTGCATATTGTCTGTACAGATCAGATCATTACACAGTGCATTTTGGAAGGACAAGGTAAAATAGTAATAATGCAGAATAAAGTGAAAACTGCCCAAAAAAGAACAGTGCAGACAAACCAGGGTGGCAGTGTGGCGATATGTTTCTAACAAAGGAGGTGTAAGGCGCTCCTTCCTACTGCTAGCTTGCAGGTCACCCTTGGGCAATGTGTAGCGTCTGCTTATCTCCTCTGATCAGGGTCACATGAAGCCATGGGAGCAGGTGGTGGATGGTTGTACGAGCAGCTAATGCAATCACAAGTCCTGGTTATGTGACCATCGACTCTTTGAAGAGTACTGATCATGGCTGGGGTCACCCATCTTGTAAAGACACAGCCCAGAAGAAGACAATGGCAAACCACTTCTGTAGAGAAGTTTGCCAAGAGCAATCAGTCACGGTCAAGGAAAGACTGTGATAGCCCACGTCATACGACATGGCACATAACGAATGAATGGAGATAAACAATAAGGTGCAAGATCATAAGAGGTAGATTGTGAGGTCAAGAGTGCATCTTATCATACCAGGGAACCTTGTACTAGTCTGGTTACAGCAGGGTAGAAGCTGTCATTTATTGTGCAGTGGTTATGCCACTGTTTTGAAGGTGTGTATTCTGGAATCCCAGTGCAGGCAATGACATGCAGACATGGTTAATGTGTAAGGTATTTGCATAGTTGGCCCGCAGCACCTCTACACCCATCTCTTTGCCCAGACTTTCCATCAGCTGTTGGCCCTAGTGTTTCCTCAGTGTCACTTTTTCCTGAGTAATTTACAACACACCTAGGGCTGTTTTTCCATTTCACAAAAAGAAACGCTTTGTAACTGCAGGTCATTGTTGCGTAAGACTGAGAAAAGCAAAGCAATTGAATTACCGGTAGTTCCTGTTTTCCACTGAATGGCTGGGGCTGCTTCATTACGTCGATGTGCTTGTGACCAATTCTGTGCGTTTCCAATCCCAAACTCGTGTTCTGTTTTTGAAAACAGAAAATGCCACTGGTCAGGAACATCCTGTTAATCTGTAAACTATTGTTAGTCCTGTCCTGTTCTCCCCCTACCCAAACTACTCCCCCTCCTCTCACCAGGTTTCATCTATCACCTGCCAACTTGTACACCTTTTACTTCCCCCACCTTCTTATTCAGGGTTCCTCCCCCTTCCTTTCTAGTCCTGAAGGGTCTCAGCTGAAACATTGACTGTTTATTTCCCTCCATAGGTGTTGTCTGACGTGCTCAGTTCCTCCAGCATTTTGTGTATTAGTCTATAAACTTTCCCAGATCAGGGAAGAGGCTGAAATGATCATAATCAGGTTTATTGTCACTGAAATATGTTGTGAAATTTGTTGTTTTACAGCAACAGTACTGCGCAATAGACTTTTAAAAAGTTACAATAAGTTATGTATATAACAAATAAATAAGCAGTGCAAAAAGAGAGCAAAATAGTGAGATAAGACAATAAAATATAGGGGCAAAATTAAGCTATTTGGCCCATTAAGTCTGCTTCACCATTCAATCATTCCTCATTCAACCCCACTCTTCTGCCTTTGCCCCATCACCCTGACTAATCAAGAACTTATCAACCTCTGCTTTAACTAGACCCAGTTACTTGGTATCCACTGCCATCTGTGAGAATGAATTCCACAGATTCATCACTCTCTGTCTAAAGAAATTTCCCCTTCTCTCTGTTCTAAATGGACTTTCTAGTATTCTCCATGTCCACTGTACTTAGGCCTTCCAATATTTGATGGGTTCCAGTTAGATCCCCTCGTTCTTTTAATCTCCAATGAGAATAGCTCAGAGTCATCAAATGCTCCTTCCAGGTTAACCCTTTAATACCTGGAATCTTTCTCACAAAATCCTCTGGACTCTCTCCAACGCCAGCAAATCTTTTCTGACACACAGAGCCCAGAACTGCTCACAATACTCCAAATGTTGGTCTGCTACAGAGTCATAGAAAAGTACAGCACAGAAACAGGTCCTATGGTCTATCTAGTCCCATCGACCTGCACTGCGTCCGTAGCCCTCCATACCTCTGCCATCCATGTAACTATCTAATATTTTCTTAAACATTGAAATCAAGCATGCATCACTAGTGCTGGCAGCTCGTTCCACATACTCATGACCTTCAGAGTGATGAAGTTTCCCCTCATGTTCCTCTTAACCTTTTCACCTTTCACCCTTAACCCATGACCTCTGAGTGTAGTCCAACCCAAACTCAGTGGAAAAAGCCTGCTTGTATTTACCCCATCCATGCCCCTCATAAATTTTGTATACCTCTACCAAATCTCCCCTCAGTCTTCTACATTCCAAGGAACCAAGTCCTATCTGGTGAAACAAATGCTCAGCGGGTCAGGCAGTATCTGTGGTGAGAGAAACACTGAATGTTTCAGAGTGACAAGCAATCTACTGGAGGAATTCAGTGGGTGAGCAGCAGCTGTGATTATTTGCTGCTCCAAATTCCATCATCAGCACCCTCGTCTCCATCTTACCACACAAAATGCTGGGGAAACTCGGCAGGCCAGGCAACATCTATGGAGGGAAATAAACAGTCGATATTTTGAGTCAAGAGCCGCCTCCGTGGGACAGAATCAGAATCAAGTTCGTTATCGCTGGCATACAGTACTGTGCAAAAGACTTGGACACAGCCAGGGTTCCTAAAACTTACGCACACACAGTACTGTATTTGTCAACGTGGAATGGAGAGTGAGTTTGTATATCTGGCGGGAGCAAAGAATATTGAGAATGGTGAGGGTATATATAGCAGAGGTTGATAGATTCTTGATTAATCAGGGCATGAAGGGATACAGGGAGAAGGCAGATTGGGGCTGAGGAAAATTGGATCAGCCATGATGAAAATGGCCTAAATCTGCTTCTATGCGTTATGGTCTTATGGTTTATAGGTCATTACAGAATGTCTCCCTGGTGCTTCCCACTCCATGCCCCCTTCCCACTCTCAGCCCACAAAAGAGACTCATATCAGAATCAGGTTTATCATCACTTACGTATATCATGAAATTAACTTTTTTTGGGGGTAGATAGTTTTGAGGAAGGAGGGAGGTTACAGTAGGACTCATACAGATTAGGAGAATGGGCCAAGAAGTGGCAGATGGAATACAGTGTTGGAAAATGTATTGTCAGGCACTTTGGCAGAAGAAATAAAAGAGTAGACTGTGTTCTAAATGGAGAGAAAATTCAAAAATCTGAGGTGTAAAGGGACTTGGGAGTCCTTGTACAAGATTCCCTAATGGTTAATTTGCAGCTTGAGTTTGTGGTGAGGGAAGCAAATGTGATCTTAGTATTCAACTGAAGAGGACTAGAATATAAAAACGAGGATGTAATGTTGAGGTTTTATAAGGCACTGGTGAGGCCTCACTTGGAGTATTGTGAGCAGTTTTGGGCCCCTTATCTAAGAAAGGATTTGCTGACATTGGAGAGGGTTCAAAGACGGTCCATGAAAATTATTTTGGGATTGAAAGGCTTGTCATATAAAAAGCATTTGATGGCTCTGGGCCTGTATTCATTGGAACTCAGAAGAATGAGTAGTGACCTCATCGAAACATATTGAAATGTTGAAGGGCCTCAGTAAAGTGGATGTGGAGAGGATGTTTTCTGTGGTGTGGGATTCTAAAACCAGAGGGCACAACCTCAGACTAGAGAGGCGTACTTTTTGAATGGAGATGAGGAATTTCTTTAGCCAGAGAGGGCTGAATCTGTAGAATTTGTTGCCACAGGCGGCTGTGCAGACCAGGTCACAGGGTATATTTAAGGCAGAGGTTGATTAGTCAGGGTTTTAAGGGCATGGGGAGAAGGCAGGAGAATGGGGCTGAGAGGAAAAATGGATCAGCCATGATGAAATGGTGGAGCAGATATAATGATCAAAATGGCCCAATTCTGCTTCTATATCTTATGGTCTTGATGGTAGTAATGAGAAAAGAGTTGGTGAGGGTCTTTAGTGATTGACGCTGTTTTCTTGAGGCACCATCTCTTGAAGATATCCACAATGCTGGGAAGGTTGTGCCTATGAGTTCACAATCCTCTGCAGCCTCTTGTGATCCTGCGTGTTGGACCCTCCCTACCAGTCAGAATTAAATAAAATACAAGCATAGCGCACCAATGACTCTGAGAGGGAGGCTGGAGGGGGTGTGATGGATGGGTGTGCTGGCAACGATGGGTAGGAAGCTGAAATCAGAACTTCCCGAAATGCAGGTGTGTCAGGGGTTCCCAAACTGTGGTCCATAGATCCCTCGATTAACAGTAGGGGTTCATGGGATAAAAAAGGTTGGGAACTCCTGAAGTAGATCAACTGTTTATTCATTTCCATAGAGGCTGCTTGATTTGCTGAGTTCCTGCAGTGTTTTGTTTGTGTTGCTCAAGCCAATGCAAGAGTTTGCTTGAGGCAGTATTACTAACCAAAAACAAGCAGGTGAGGGAGAACTATCAAACAACAACAGAGCAGATCAGGCAACATCTGTGGAACACAGGCCAGGCTTTGCTTTTGAAAGAAAACTGCATCCTCCAAATCAACACGCACAAAATGTGGGAGGAATTCAGCAGGTCAGGCAGCATCTATGGAAATGAATGAACAGTCATCGTTTCGGGCCGAGTCACTTCATCAGGACTGGAAGGGAAGGGGAACAGTGCCAGAATAAAAAAGATGGGAAAGGAGGACAAGAGAGGGGATGAAAGGTGAAGTCAGATGGGTGGGAAAGGTAAAGGGCTAGTGGGGAAGGAATCAGATAGCAGAGGAGAGTGGACCATGGGAGAAAGGGAAGGAGGGGCACTAGGGGGAGAGTGATAGGCAGGTGAGAAGAAGCGGTCAGAAACCAGGGTGGGGAATAGAAGAGGGAATGAGGGAAGGGAAAAAAACAAGAGAAAAATATTACCGCAAGGAGAAATTAATGTTCATGCCATCCTTACTCAGATAGCTGTGGCATTCATTGCCTATGGAGGCCAAGTCATTGGCTATATTTAAAGTAGAGGGTGATAGGTTCCTTATTAGACATCATCATTATGTGCCATTTCGTATGTCACGGGTGCTCATGGTCTTTGACCATAATTGTTCTTGGCAATTTTTTCCACAGAAGTGGTTTGCCATTACCTTTTTCTGAGCAGTGTCTTTACAAGACGGGTGGCCCAGCCATGATCAATACTCATCTGGGATTGTCTGCATGATGTTCATAGTCACATAACCAGGTCTTGTGATATGCAACAGCTGCTCATATGGCCATCCGTCACCTCCTCCCATGGTTTCAGTTGACCCTGATCGGGGGGCTAAGCAGGTGCTGCACCTTGCCCAAGGGTGGCCTGCAGGTTAGTGGAGGGAAGGAGCACTTCCTCTGGTGAAATCGTATCTCCACCCCGCTACCCATTCTTGTTTAGAAACGGCATCAAAGCTTATGGGGAGAGGGCAGGAGATTGGAGTTGAGAGGGATAATAATTAATTAGCTGTGATGGAATGGTGTAGCAACTTGATGGGCTGAATGGCGTAATTCTGCTCCTATGTCTTATGGTCTAATAATCCATGATCTTTCCAAAGAGTTGGAACCCATTGGGTAGAATGGACCTGGTTTACATTTCTCACTGTTCAGTAAAGCAACCAGCGTAATCAAAAATCTTACCCTGGACATTCTCTCTTCTCTCCTTTCCGTCAGGCAAGAGCTACAAAAGCCTGAGAGCCTGTAGCACCAGCATCCAGAACAATTTCTACCCCACTGTTATAAAACTATTGACTGTTCTCCTAGGATGATAAGATGGACCCTTGACCACACAACATATGATCGTTTACCTCTGCTGCACCTTCTCTGTAGCTGTTACACTTTATTCTGGCTTCTAGCCCCCTTTCTTCCCAGTCCTGATGAAGGGACTCAGCCCAAAACATCGAAGGTTTATTCCTTTCCATAAGGACTGCCTGGCCTGCTGAGCTCCTCTAACATTTTGTGTGTGTTACACTTCATTCTGCATTGTTACTGATCATTGTTAATGATTTGATCTGTATGAATAGTACGCAAGACAAGCATATTATGCTGTAGTCATAGAACTCTACAGCACCGAAACACGCCCTTTGACCCTTCAAGGCTATGATGGCCTATTATTCTTCCTCGTCCCATTAACCTCCACTGGGACCATAGCCCTCCATACCCTCCTATCTATGTACCTAAACAAATGTTTCTTAAGTGTTGAAATTGAACCTGCATCCACTACTTCCACACTCTCACCATCCTCCGAGTGAAGAAGTTCCCCCTCAGGTTCCCCTTTAATATTTCACCTTTCATGATTAATTCATGACCTCTAGTTCTAGTCTCACCCAACATCGGTGGAAAAAGCCTGCTTGCCTTTACCCTATCTATACTCCTATAGATGTGGCATGCCTACAACTCACTAACCCTAGCATGTACATTTTTAGAAAGTGGGAGAAAACCAGAGCACCGGGAGGAAACATAAGTGGTCATGGGGAGAACGTATACACTCCTTACAGACAGTGGCGGGAATTGAACTGTGATCGCTAGCATAAGGTGGCTTGTATCCACAGATTGATTGTATGTCCGTAAACTGGCGCTGGGCTGTACACAAGGTGACGGACAGGAAATAATAAAGTAGTGCTGGAGTTAGTGGGTAGAGGTGTTGATCAGCCTTACTGCTTGGGGAAAGTACCTGTATTTGAGTCTGATGGTCCTGGCATGGATGCTACGTAGCCTCTCTCCTGATGGGAATGGAATGTAATCCCACCCACCCTGCTCCTTCATGATGTTACTGGCCCTTTTCCAGCACCTTTCTGTATATACATTGTTGATGGGGGGGGGGGGGGGTAGATTGGTGCCAGTGATGCGTTGGGCAGTTTTGTTCCACTACTTTTTCTAAAGTTGTTCAGCCTTCCTGTCCGCCGCAGTGCAGTTTCTATACCATGCACTGGTGCAGCTTGTTAAGATGCTCTCCAGTGCACATCTGTAGAATGACATGAGTATGGATGTGTAAAGTCCAACAGGCAAATAGGCACTGCCACCCTTCCTGAAGTCTAAAACCAGCTCCTTTGTTTTACTGACTTTGAGGGCAAAGATGACATATCATGATGTCACTAAACTCCCTCCTGTACTCAGAGGTACCGCCCTCCGTGGCAGTGTGATCTGCAAACTTTTGGAACACTTTCACAGGCATATGGGACCCACTTGGAAAGGCATTTGTCTGGCATGATCCTGATGGGCCGAAGGGCCTTTTTCTGTGCTGTATGACTCTATAACAGATTCAAATATACCTCAGTGCTGCACGTGATATAAAGAGATCAAGAAGAGTTGAGAGAGTACGGAGAAATTGACGAGGACATTGTCAGGAGTTGAGCACCTGAATTATAGGGAAAGGTTGATTAGGTTAGGACTTTGGGACTGGAACGTAGGAGAATGAGGGCAGATTTGACAGAGGTTTACAAAATTATCTGGGTTAAGATAAGGGTAATGTAACCAGGCTTTTTTCCCCCCACTGAGATTGTTTGCGATTAGAACTGGAAGTCATAGGTTAAGGGTGAGAGATAAGACCATAAGACTTAGGAGCAGAATTAGGCCATTCAGCCCATCAAGTATGCCCCGCCATTCCATCATGGCTGATCCCAGATCCCACTCAACCCCATAACCTGCCATCTCGCCATATCCTTTGATGCCCTGACTGATCAGGAAACTATCAACTTACACTTTAAATAAATGTACGGACTTGGGTTTCACCACAGTCTGTGGCAAAGCATTCCGCAGATTCACCGCTCTCTGGCTAAAAAATTCCTACTTACTTCTGTTCTAAAAGGTCACCCCTCAATCTTGAGGCTGTACCCTCTAGTTCTGGATACCTCCACCATAGGAAACATTGTCTGCACATCCACCCTATCCAGTCCTATCAACATTCGGTAGATCTCAATGAAATCCCCACATATTCTTCTAAATTCCAGTGAGTACAGGCCCAAAGCTGCCAAAAGCTCCTCATATGTTAACCCCATTCATTCCTGGAATCACCCTCACGAACCTCCTCTGGACTCTCTCCAATGACAACACATCCTTTCAGAGATATGCGGACCAAAAATGTTGACAATACTCCAAGTGGGGCCTGACGAGTGTCTTATAAAGCCTCAGCATTATCTCCTTGTTTTTATATTCTATTCCCTTTGAAGTAAATGCCAACACAGCATTTGCCTTCTTTACCACAGGCTCAATATGTGAATTAACTTTTTGGAAGTCTTGCACAAGGCCTCCTAAGTCCTTCTGCACCTCTGATGTTTGAACTTTCTCCCCATTTAGATAATAATCTGCACTATTGTTCTTTTTACCAAAATGCAATATCATATATATCCCAACATTGTATTCCATCTGCCACATCTTTGCCCATTCTTCCAATTTGTCTAAGTGCTGCTGCAATTGCATTGCTTCCTCAGCACTACCCACCCCTCCACCCATGTTCATATCATCCGCAAAACTTTGCCACAAACCCATCATATTTACATGAAATATTTAAGGGGAAGATGGGGGGGGGGGGCTTCATCACTCAGAGGATGGTGCGATTATGGAATGAGCTGCCAGCAGAAGTGGTAGATACAGGTTTGATTTCAATATTTAGGAGAGAAATGTAGTACATGGATGGGAGGGGTATGGCCCAGGTACAAGTCAATGGGACTATGTGGAATAACGGCTCAGTATGGGCTGAAGAGCCAGGTTTTTTGTGTGTACCAGTGCTCTGACTCCATGATCTGTGGAATTCAGTAGGGGTGGAAGCATTTTCTGGGTATGGATACCAAGTCAGGGTCAGCACCCTGGAATGATGTTCTGTAAATGCCTCCAGGGCAGTGATCAGGCTGTAATTTCACACCCAAGCCTTTCTTTCCCTCGAAGGAGTCGGAGAAGCAGATGGATTTCGCAGCCAGTGTGATTGAGAGGAGCCTCTCATTCCACATTTATGTCACTGCTTGAGTTTAAACTCCCAGCTGCCGTGATGGGATGACAACTCCAGTCTGTGGATCAATGGTCTGGGCCTCTACAAGTAAGTTTAAGAACTTAACTATTTCACTGCCACTAATTGGGTGGTGATTGTAGCCACCACTTTTTTTCATGTGTGTACTGAGTATTAGAGCATCAGACATGGTAGTAGAATTAGGCCTTTCGGCCCATCCTGTCTGCTTCTCCATTTGATCATTGCTAATCCCTCTCAACAGCCTTCTCCCCATAACCCTTGATGCCCTTACTAGTGAAGAGCCTATCAACCCCCGCTTTAAATATACCGATGACTTGGCCTCCACAGCTGTCTGTGGCAAGGAATTCCACAGATTCACCACCTTCTGGCTGAAGAAATTCCTCCTCATCTCTGTTCTAAATGGATCTCTTGCTATTCTGAGGCTGTGCCCTCTGGTCCTAGACTCCTTGACTATAGGAAACATTCCCTCCGCATCTACATCTAATCTCAGGGAACAGTGCATGCAACAACCAACAGGGTATTTCACTTTATACATCCCAGTTTTTAAAACGATATTATTTTATGGCAACTGTATCCCAACATCCCAGATTTGGATTTAGATCGACACTTTTGCACACAATCTCTTCTTTACATAGAACATTACAGGCCCTTCGGCCCATGATGTTGTGCTGACCTTATAACCTGCTCTAAAATCAATCTAACTCATTCCTCCTACATTCGTTGGTGATGTGCCCTGTCATATGACGTAGGTGATCATGACCTTCCCATGACCATGATTGCTCTTGGCAAATTTTTTTCTACACAAGTGGTTTGCCATTGCCGCCTTCTGGGCCGTGTCTTTACAAGATGGGTGATCCCAGCCATTATCAATACTCTTCAAAGGGTCAGTGGTCACATAACCAGGACTTGTGAATGCGCATCAGCTGCTCATACGACCGTCCACCACCTGCTCCCATGTCTTTTCTCTCTCTCTCTCCCCCCCCCTCTGTCATTCTCTCTCTTCTGCCTTCACTACCTCTCCCACTCCCCGTCGCCCTGTCTTCACCCCCTCTCCCTCTCAGTGGCCACTTTCTCTTCGGACCGGGCCCCCACCGTCGAGAGGCAGCTGAACTTTGCTCCTTTGGGTGGGCGAGCGGGAGAGTAAGAAGCCCTGCTGCGTTGCCCGAGCTGATTCAACAACAGGAAAGGCTCCCTCGGCCGCCCCTCTTCCTGGGGAAAACACACACACACACACACCTCTGCCTGCGAGGCAGCTGAGACACTTCCATCTCCGGCTCCGCACTCTGCACCCAGCCAGCGCTGCCTCCCGCCTCCCGCCGCCTGCCGCCTGATTGACAACGCCCGCAGCCAATCATCTGGGCAGGTGGCGGAATCCAAACCCGGTGATGTCAGAAGCCTAATCATCTGCCGTGGAGAAGTGACAAGAGAGAGGGGGAATACAATTTAATGTCGCAATGGCTCTCAGATGACGGAGCATGTGCGTACACAGAGACGTCCGAGAGAGCCAGGATTTAAGGGTGCTTGCCTGACCCTAGGGAGAGGCTGCCAGTTTACACTATGTGTGGAGGACTGAATGTCAGGTGGGAGAACAACTTGCATTTTTCCGTTCGTCTCTTGGACCTGATCCACCTCATTATTGAATCGTGATAGAGAGAACCCTGCCCTTTTTATTTCCAGGCTGGCCAAATCATCTTAATTTTCGGCCTTTTTCAGCCGGCGCCCTCAGGAAAGCCTCCCCTCTGGAGTTTAAAATAAATTGCACGGTTCAAAAGAAAATGTCAGCGGGCAGATCACCCTGCAGCGGCTGATTTCCACCTTACCACCAACATTCTTACTGCTCTTGGGGGCTGGTACTTTTTTTAAAAAAAGGGGGGGGGAAACGCATTGGTAGAGTGCAGTTGGTCAGAGGTTACCAAGAAACTACTGCAGAGACCTATAATTAGAGACAGCGGCGGGTAGGCTCACTAGCAAGTTCACGGCTGAAGCCTGGCCCTTAAATATTTTCTCTCTCTCTCTCTTCGCCAGTGTCCGATGGAAACTTGGCTCCTATGCTTCCCAGGTCTGGTGTATGCAGGATCTAATCATGTGTTGGGTTCGCATCCTCTAGTTTGTGATAGCTTCTGAAGCTGTGGTTCTGGGGGGGGGGGGGGGGGGGAGGGGGAGGTGTTGATGAAAATGAAGATTGTAGAGTTTACTTGACATCAGAGATAGAGCATTTCTGTGTTGGATTTTTAAAAAATTAGATCAGATCATTACCCACCACATCCGTAATTTGCTGGCACTAAAGAGGGTGAAACTCTTCCCCCACTCCTGTCCCCCTGAGGTTATACGCGACGTCTGTTCCTGTCCACCTATCCAAGGGACTCTCCGCCCCTGCTCTGCACCCCTCTCTCCTCCAGTTGCCCTTTCCCCAACCCTCAGATGGGTTTAGAAGGCGCTGACTCACGCCGCGGTCAGTTCTCCACAGATCGCTTGAGTCTGGATAGGAAACGGCAGGGGCTGTTTCAGATACGCATGTGTACACGACAGAAAGTCAACCACAGAGCCTCCAGTCCGCCGGGTCGGCACTGACTTCATCCTGCACTAACCTCACTCATGAAGACGTGAGAGATTCTGCAGATGTTGGAATTCTGGAGCAACACACTCAAAATGCTGGAGGAACTCATCAGGCCAGGGAACATCCATGGATACCAGAATAAGGTGATATGATCACATGCCAAACTGTATTCCACCCCCACCCACCCACCGTCCTCTTCTGCTTACTGTCCCTTCCTTCCCAGTCCGGTACCGGCCTGAAACGTCAACTGTTTCCATGGATGCTGCCCGACTTGCTGAGTTCCTCCAAACGTTGGTGTGCATTACTCTAATCCCATTCAGAATCAGGTTTATTATCACTGACATATACCGTGAAATTTGTTGTTTTGCGGCATCAATACAGCGCAATAAGTTAAATATACTATAATTATTTGTAGTATAATATACTATAATTATTTATATTATGTTATTACATAATAAAATACTATAATTATTTATTCACCAAGCCGAGAGTTTAGCCAATCCCAGCGACTAATCTTCTATTTCATTTCAAATACAGTATACTGTATTTCCAATTGGATATTATAGTATATAAAGTATAAATAAGTAGTACCAAAAAATGAAGTAGTGTTCCACGGGTTCACTGTCCGTCCAGAAATGTGAAGGGGAAGAAGCTGTTTGTATTTTTTTTTCAGGTTCCTGTACTTCCTCTCCAATGAGAAGAGAGCATGTATGGGTGGTCAGGGTCTTTAATGAGTCTCAACCTTTTAAAGATGCCCTCAGTGGTGGGGAAGATGGTGCCCGTGATGGAATTGAGGCGATTGATCATTCGCATCAACTAATTCCTCCCCCACCTCCCTGGGTTCTACAGCTCATTTATGCAATTGCCCTCCATTTTTCCCATCATCCATTGTCTATCTAAGAGTTCGTAAATGTCCCTACAGTATCTGTCTACCACCAGCCCTGTTCCACGCACCCACCTCTATATTAAAAAAACTACCTTTGCCACCTGTCTATACTCTCCTCCAATCACCTTAAAATGGTGTCACCAGCTATTAGGCATTTCCACCCTGGGGGGGGGGGGGGAGGGAAGTCTCTGGCTGTCCATTGGATCTATCCCTTTTCTCATCATCAAAATAATGGATCGTTTGGATCGTATAATAATAAAGTTTTTAATTAGGGTGGACGACATGGTTAGCATGGATTGGTTGGGCCAAAGGGTCTGTATCCATTCTGTATTGTTTTTTTAAAAATTTAATCATCAGATTAGATTGCTAAACTGAAAATGAATCCCCGAACACTACCTCACAGTTTTTGCTCCCCTTTTCCAGCTTCTTTTCATACAAATATATTTTATTATTTATAGTCTTGCAATGTACTACTGCCACAAAGCAATAGAATTCACACAAATTTCAGTGAAAATAGATCTGATTTTGATTATTAAAAGCCTCTTATTCTTCAAAAGTACTTTGTAATGTCTTGAGATAAGGAAGATGATGTAGAAATTCAGGTATATTTTTGTATATCTTTCAAAATGTGAATGCAGTTGCACATATACTTGTCTTTGTATCTATCCGTGTGTGGGTGTTTTGGGTGCTAGATCAATATTATCAATGAATTGCTCCACAAGGATAAAATTTGACCCCGAGCAGTGCAGGGATTCCCAACCTGGGGTCCACGGACCCCTTGATTAATGGTAGGGCCCCATGACATAAACACGGTTGGGAACCCTTACAGGAAGCCTCCTTAAGAGAGTTGGAGAAGGAAGGCTGGAGCTTGGTGCAGAAGACTAGCAATGGTGCAGGGATTAACTTTGGTTTGAGTGCAGAATCTATTGATTGCAGCTCTGAGTGAGAGAGTGAGAATGAATCATGCAAGGGTATATATGAGGTAAAATGTATACAGAATTATTAGGGACATGGGGTAAAAGGTATACAATATTATGAGGTGCATAAATGGGGTAGAGCAAGCAGGCTTTCTCTATTGAGATTGGGTGAGACTAGAACTAGAAGTCATGGGTTAAGGGTGAAAGGTGAAATATTTCCAAGCACAAGGGGGTTCTTCGCTCAGAGGGTGGAATGAGCTGCTAGTGGAAGTGGTGGATGTAGGTTCGATTTCAAAATTTAAGAGATATTTGGACAGGTACGTGGATGGAGGGCTATGGTCCAGGTGCAGGTCAATGGGACTAGGCAGAATAATAGGTCAGCAAGGACTGAAGGATCTGTTTCTGTGCTGTAGTATTCTATAACTATGACTCAAACCATGGTGGGGTTTTAACTCGAGGATAAATGCTACAAACCACAATCTCTCTCGCTGCTGACTCTACATGTTAGTTTTCAATCTATACAATATTACCCATTTCCTTTTGATCACTTACACAACAAATTAGGTTGAAGCTTTATAAAATTCTGGTCAGGCCACATTGGAGAATTTCAATCAGCTCTGGTCACCTCATTATAGGAAGGATGTGGAAGTTTTAGAGAGGGTGCAGAGGAAATTTACCAAGTTGTTGAAAGGTCTAGATACAGCGGATGTGGAGATAATGTTTCCTAAAGTGGGGGAGTCTTGGATCAGAGGACACAACATCAGAATAGAGGGCCGTCTATTTTAAACAGAGATGAGGAAGAATTTCTTTAGTCAGAGGGTTGTTGTTGTTTGTCCTTTGGAGTTGAAGGTGACCACAACTTCTGTCAGGTGGAGGGTTTGTGACTGTGGGTCCGGAGGTGACTGGTGAGGCCAATCCGGGCCCTGAAAGCTCGCCCACATGTGGGACACATGAGGGTAGGTGCTGCAGTGTAAGTGGAGGTAGCTCGAGCCTTGCGCGTGGCACGTTTCCTCTGAGTCTCTGCGGTGCGTCTGATTTCTGCTGCATACGCTCCTTTAGTGGTCCTGCTCCACCAGGTTGGGTGGTCCAGAGCAAGCGATTCCCAGCTACTGGGATTGATGTTGAGGTCTTTGAGGGACACTTTGAGGCAGTCTTTGAAACGTTTCTTCTGCCCTCCAACTGAGCGCTTGCCCTGGCTCAGCTCTCCATGCAGCAGCTGGTTTGGTAGTTGACTGTCAGACATCCTGACGACATGGCCAGCCCATCTGGCTTGGGATTTCTGTAGGAGGGTAGTCAGAGGATAGTAAATCTGTGGAACTCATTGCCCCAGGCAGCTGTGGAGGCCACATCATTGGGTATATTTAAGGCGTAAGTTGATAGACTCTTGATTAGTCAGGGTGTGAAGGGTTACGGGCAGAAGGCAGGAGAATGGGATTGAGAGAGAAATGGATCAGCCATGATGGAATAGCAGAGCTTTGATGGGCCAACTAGCCTAATTCTGCTCCAGAGTTTTGCGTTCTTACGTTTTTTTCTTGCCTGGAGGTTCATAAGATGGGTCCTGAGAGCGGAAGGGTTAACGTGCAAACAGTGATGGCTCTAGGCATGTAATTTGCTGGAGCTTTGAAGAATGAGGGGGGTGTTTCATTGAAATCTATTGATTATTAAAAGCGTAGATAGAATGAATATGGAGAGGATGTTTTCAATAGTGGGAGAGTCCAGGACCAGAGGGCACAGACTCAGAATACAAGTATGTCTCTTCTGAACAGAGGTGAGGAGGAATTTCCTGAGCCAGAGGATGGTAAATCTGCGGAACTGATTGCCACAGATGCCTGTGGGAGATCAGGTCATTGGGTGTATTTAAATCAGAGGTTGACAGGATTTTAATTCGTCAGGGTGGCAAAGGTTATGGAGAGAAAACAGAAGAATGGGATTGAGAGAGAAATTAAGTCAGCCATGAGTGAAAAGCGTAACATACTCAATGGGCCAACTGGCCTCATTCTGTTCCGATGTCTTATGGTCTAAAATAAATTAGCCATGATTGTATTGCAGAGCAGACTGGATAGGTGGAACAGCCACACTCTGCTGCTATGTCTTATAGTTGTACTACCTCATGCACCATTGTAATGAATTGATTTCTAAGGATGGCACGAAGCAAAGTTTTTCACTGTATCTAGGTGCACGTGGAAATCGCAAACCAATTAAAAGTTAGATAAGGTTAAAGGCCCTTTTTGAATGCAGGTGATGGATGGGCTGAATGGCCTGTATAAGGACTAGGGGGTACCAGGCTGGGGCTGTGAAGGTTTTTGTAGGTGGCAGCTGGAAACTGGGGGGGGTGAGGGTGTGCATCTGTCCCTGAGAGAGTCCAGGGGAAGCTGTGCTGGAGGTGGGAGAGGATCGCCTCCAAGCTTACAACTTCAGTACGGCCGTGTCCTGCTCTCTGAGCTGACCAACCAAACAGTTATTACAAGCATCAAACTTGGACTCTCAGACCAACCCTGTCTGGTCCCATCCTACGTAATGCTAACAAAATGCCTCTTTGGTGATGTAGTGCTGTGTGTGTATGCTATGAACACACACACACAGACTGCCTTACAGATGAATACCCTGTTGACGCTCTCCGACCAGACTCCTGGAGGATGGCTGTCGAAGGGACAGTACTGTCTTAATATGGGGGTGAAGTAAAGTTTGCTACTAAGTAGTGTTGGCTGTCTGTGTACAGGACCATTTGTGGAGTTTACTGAAGGTGGGATTGCTTGCGTTCTGTTGGTAGATTCCAGACTCTGCTTGGCTAGAGCACTGTTATTGCAGAACAGAATAGCACCATTTGATGTATGTGGCCCAGCTTATTTTCCCTGTTAAATATCTACAGTGCAGCCACTGGTTTTTAATTTTTAACCCATCCTTTCCCTGCAAAAAAATGACATACTAGAAATACTTACTCTTAACATGTACTGAATAAATAACTGACTGCTTATTCCTAAGGATCTTAGTTATAGGGAAAGGTTCAATAGGTTTATAAAGCATTGGTCGGGCCCCGTCTGGAGTATTGTGAGCAGTTTTGTGCCCCTTATTTAAGAAAAGTTGTGCTGGCATTGCAGAAGGTCCAGAAGAGCTTCATGAGAATGAAAGGGTTAATGTATGAGGAGTGTTTGTTAGCTCTGGGCCTGTACTCGCTGGAGTTTAGAAGAATGAGGGGAGATCTCATTGAAACATATTGAAAGGCCAAGATAGAGTAGATGTTCCCTATAGTGGGAGTGGCTAGGACCAGAGGGTACAGCCTCAGAATAGAAGGACATCTCTTTAAAACAGAGATACGGAGGAATTTCTTCAGCCTGTGGATGGTGAATCTGTGGAATTCATTGGCACAGACAGGAGGCCTAGTTAGAGTCAGAATCAGGTTTATTATCAGTGGCACGTGACATGAAATTTGTTAACTTAGCAGCAGCAGTTTAATGTACTACAAATTCTAGCAGAGAGAAAAATAAATAAAATAAAACATAATAAATAAACAAGTAAATCAATTATGTATATTGAAAAGATTAAAAAGTGCAAAAACAGAAATACTATATATTTTTTAAAAAAACAAGTGAGGTAGTGTCCAAAGATTCAATGTCCATTTAGGAATCGGATGGCAGAGGGGAAGAAGCTGTTCCTGAATCACTGAGTGTGTGCCTTCAGGCTTCAGTACCTCCTACCTGATGGTAACAGCGAGAAAAGGGCATGCCCTGGGTGCTGGGGGTCCTTAATAATGGACGCTGCCTTTCTGAGACACCGCTCCCTGAAGAGGTACTGGGTTCTTTGTAGGCTTGTGCCCAAGATGGAACTGACTAGATTTACAACCTTCTGCAACTTTTGGTATTGGGTATGTTTAAAGTGAAGGTTGATTAGGAAGGGCATTAAAGATTACGGGGAGAAGGCAGGAGAATGGGGTTGAGAGGGATAATAAGCCCAGTCATGATGGATTGGTGGAGCAGACATGATGAGCTGAATGGCCTAATTCAGCTCCAATGTCTAATGGTTTAATGTTCTATATAGGCCTGAGGTGAGCTTTGATGTTAGTTAGCTCATCCTTTAGCGAGGATTTTGAAGAGGTATCATTGGTGATCTGTCTAGTTCCTTCAATGTTGCTATGAGAAATCTACATCTCAAAGGGAGAAATCACTGCTTCCTGACAGGCCAAGAGATGAATCCCAATACTGCAAAGTGCAGAATAATACCTGTCTGAAATATTAACTCAACTTCAAGGGGGCAGAATTTTAAGCTGTTTGTAGGAAAGTATAGAGGAAATCTGAGGTAAGATTTTTACACAGTTGTGGGTGAGTGCAATGCACTGCCAAGAGTGATGGTAGAGACAGATACATTAGCGACATTGAAGAAGATCTTAGATTAGGCACATGGATGAAAGAAAAATGGAGGGTTATATAGCACGGAAGGGTATTTATTTATTTACGGATTGATTGATGTACAGAACATAATAGGCCCTTCCGGCCCGTCGAGTCGTGCCACCCAGTAACCTCCAATTTAATCGTAGCCTAATCAGAGGACAATTTACAATGACCAGCTAATCTACCAACTGGTATGCCTTTGGACTGCGGGAGGAAACCGGAGCACTTGGAGGAAACCTACGCGGTTCATGGGGAGAACTTGCAAACTCCTTACAGGCAGCGGTGGGAATAGAACTGGGGTCACATGTACTATAGAGCATTGCGCTAATCACTACAATCTTAGAGTAAGTGAAAAGGTCGGCAAGCCATCATGGGCTGACCGTACTGTCATGGGCTGTGCGGTACTGTCCATGATGTTCTACGTTCTATTACTATGACATGGAACCACGAGCAAACGGGCAGGTTTTAAAGCAAAATAGTTATGGCAGAGTAAGTGTGTGAGTGAGTGCCAATTTCCATTTGTCAAGCTTTTCCTGTGTTCCATGTTATGTCTCTTTCATAAACACGTGAAACTTTGTTCATTTTCGGGTTGGGAAAAGGTTATGCATCTTCTTATCAGGGCCTTGCCCATTCTCAGAATGGTATACACTCAGTGGCCACTTTGTTAGCTGCCACCTCTACCTGATAAAGTGATTATTGACTGTATGTTCGTGATCTTCTGCTGCTGTAGTCCATCGACTTCAATGTTTGATGTGTTGCGCATTCAGAGATGCTGTTCTGCATACCACTATTGTAACATGTGGTCATTTGAGTTTCTGTCGTCTTCCTGTCAGCTTGAACCAGTCTGGCCATTCTCCTCTGATCCCTCTCATTAACAAGAGAACTGCTGCTCACTGGAGGCTTTTTGTTTTTCACGCCATCATCCATAAACTCTAGAGACAGTTGCGTGTGAACTGCAGTTTCCGAGATATCAAACCACCCTGTCTGGCACCAACATTCATTCCAAGGTCAACTCACTTGGACCACATTTCTTCCCCATTCTAATGTCTGGTCTGAACAACTGCTGAACTCCTTGACTGTGTCTGACAGGCTGATTAGGTATTTGCATTAATGAGCTGGTGTACAGGTGTACCTAATAAAGTGGCCGCTGAGTGTATGTGTGCCCTGAGCCTTCCCATGGTGGAGGTTAATTGAAGAAATGCCAACCTGTCTCAGCTGCAGCTGACTGGCACAAGGTGACAGTGTGAACAATTGCAAACTCTGCCCAAAAATAGACAAACTGTAATCAGACCCCTGTCGACTCGCCTCCTCTTTCCTCACATGGAAAGTTGTAATTACAAGGAGTCAGGCCTGGTCCAGCTTTAGCAAGTGAGAACGGGGGGTGGGGGGGGGGGTGTTGCAGGAGACAGTTGAAGTCAAATTCAGTGTGGCACAGCTGGTATGGGGAGATGTATTTAAACTAAGAAGAGTGCAGTAAAGTCCACAGATCCCTCAAAAGTGCTGCACAAGTTGGTAGGATGGCTAAGCAGGCTCCAGCGTGTTGGCTTTCATTAGTCAAGAGATTGAGCCTAGGAGCTGGTAAATCTTTTAAACATAAAGCATCAGACCATTAGACACAGGAGTAGAATTGGGCCATTTGACCTATTGAGTCTGCTCTGCTATTCTATCATGGCTGATTTATTTTCCCTCTCCCTGTAACTTTTGACACCCTGACTAGTCGAGAACCTATCAACCTCTGCTTTAAATATACAAAATGACTTGGTCTCCACGGCAGTCTGAGGCAATGAATTCCACAGATTCTCACTACACTGTAGCTAAAGAAATTTCTCCTCTGTTTCAAATGGATATCTCTCTGTTCTGACTCTGTGCCCTTTGGTCCTAGACTCACCCACTATATTCTATCAATGTTCATTAAGTTTCAATGAAATCCCTCCTCATTCCTGTAAACTCCAGTGAGTACGGACACGGAACCATCAAAGGCACCTCATACGTTAACACTTTGATTCCAGGAATCATTCTTGTGAATCTGCTCTGGACCTCTGCAATGCCAACACATCTTTTCTTGGGTAAGGTGCCTAAAACTGCTCTCGGTGCTCCAAGTGCAGTCTGACCAATGCATTATAAAGCCTCAGAATCATATTATACTCATATAAACATAAACAGTGCACCACAATACAAGCCATTCAGCCCATGATGTTGTGCCTACCTTTTAACCTACTCCAAGGTCAATCGTAAGTAATGTTACAACTCTATAAAACCCTGGTTAGACCATATTTGGAATATTGTGTTCAGTTCTGGTCACCTCAGTGTAGGAAAGATGTGGAAGCTTTAGAGAGGATGCAGAGGAGATTCACCAGAATTCTGGCTGGATGAGCGAACACTTCTTTTGGAAAGATTGAACAAGCTGAGGCTTTTCACTTTGGAAGGTAGGAAGATGAGAGGAATGTTGGGGGTGTATAACATGAAAAGAGGCATTGATAGAGTGGCCAGTCAACAACTTTTTCCCAGGGCGGAAATGGTTAATAAGAATGAACATAATTGTAACGTGATTGGAAGGAAGCATGGGGGGGGGGGGGGGGAATGTCAGAGGTAAGTTTTTTTTTTACACAGAGTGGTGGGTGACTGGAATGCATTGCAAGAGCTGGTGCTCGAGGCAGATACATTAGGGTCATTTAGGAGACTCTTAGATAGTCACATGGATGAAAGGAAAATGGAAGGCTATATAGGAGGGAAAGGTTAGATTGATTTTGGAGTAGGTTAAAATATTGGCATAACATCGTGGGCCAATAGGCCTGTATTGTGCTGTGATGTTCTGTGTTTAATGGATTTCCTAGGATGTTGTCTGAATTTGGAGGCCTAAGTTACAAGGTTCAGGTGGTAGGGTGCAGATGGCGTCTCTATCAAAGGAGGTGTAAGGTGCTCCTTCCTTCCACTAGCCTGCAGATCACCCTTGGGCAAGGTGTAGCACCTGCTTAGCCACCCAGGTCAAGGTCACGTGAAGCCATGGGAGCAGGTGGTGGATGGTTGTATGAGCAACTGGTGCAATCACAAGTCCAGGTAATGCGACCACTGATGCCAGGCAGGCAATCTCTGAAGAGTATTGATAATGGCTGGGGTCACCCGTCTTGTTAAGTCACTACCCTGAAGAAAGCAATGGAAAACCACTTCTGCAGAAGAATTTGCCAAGAATCAAGGTCACGGAAAGGCCGTGATCACCTGCGTCATACAACACGGCACATAATAATGATCTGTAGATTGTTGACTTTTGTCACTGGAACTTTGGATATTAGAGGGTGGGGTAACCTGCTAGAGGTACATGGATCATGAGGTGCAAAGACAGATGAAAGCACATCGTCTTTTTCCCAGGGGTGGGGTGCTGAAAAGCAAGGCTTAAGATCAGAGGAGAAAGATTGAAATTGGAATTAGTTTATTGTTACTATCACATGTACCAAGGTACAGTGAGCTAACTAAATAATTCCAGAATCAATTCCATTATCAGCTTGATGTCGAAGCTTTGGAGAGGGTGCAGAAGATGTTTACCTGGATTAGAAGTCATGTGCTATAATGAGAGGTTGGACAAACTTGAGTTGCTTTCCTTGGAGCGGTGGAGCTGAGGGGGGAGATCTCATAGAGGTTTACAGGATTATGAGAGGTATAGATAGAGTGGGCAGAGAGTACCTGTTTCCCAGGGTTGAAATGTCTAATACCAGAGGGCATACTTTGAAGGTGAGAGTGGGGTAATTTCAGAGGAGATGAGTGAGGCAACTTTTTTTACACAGCAAGTGGTGGGTACTTGGTATGTGCTACCAGGGGTGATGGTGGAGGCAGATATGATAGAGGCTTTCTAGAAGCTCTTGGGTAGGAACATGATTCTCTGGAATTGGAAGAATATGGACATTGTGCAAGCGGAAGGGATTGAATTACTAATTTATTTAATTTGGCACCATCATTTGGATCGAAGGGCCTGTTCCTGTTTCAAAGATCTACGGGTTAAGTCAGTAAGCTGTGGGCATGCTAGATAGCGCCCGAAGACAGCGACACAAGTATTATATGGAATTCTGGACATCCCGATGTGGAGGCTTTGGAGAGGGTGCAGAAGAGGTTTATCAGCATGTTGCCTGGATTGGGGGGCATGTGCCATCACGATAAGTTGGACAAACTTGGGTTGTTTTCTCTGGAGCAGCGGAGACAGAGGAGATCTGAGAAGTTTATAGTATTATGAAGGGCATAGATAGAGTAGACAGGGAATATCTGTTTCTCAGGTAGACATGTCTAATACCAGAGGGCATGCATTGAAGGTGAGAGGGTAGATTCAAAGGGGATGTGAGGACTACGTTTTTATACTCGGAGATTCATGGATGCCTGGAATGTGCAGCCTGGTAAGGTAGTAGAAGCAAATATATTAGAGGCTTTTCAAAGATGTTTGGATTGGAACATGGATGTAAGGAAGATGGAGAGATATGGAGATGGTGTAGTTAGGAGAGTTTAGTTTTTGAGTTTCTTTAGTTTACTCTTTAGCTTTTTTGGCACAACATTGTGGGCTGAAGGGCCTGTTCCTGTGCTGTACTGTTCTGTGTTCTATGACGTTTGTGAGCTGCTCCAGTGCAGTCCACACTGATTGGATTTGACACATACAGTATGATTCAGATACCCTCCCCTCTGTATTTAGAGATACAGGTCGGAACAGCCCCTTCTGGCACCATCCAGCAGCTCCTGACAACCCCGATTTTACCCTAGCCTAATCATTGGGCAATTTAAAATGAACAATTAACCTACCTGTACGTCTTTGGACTGTGGGAGGAAGCTGGAGCTCCCATGGAAAGCCCATGCATGCCATGGGAAGGGCGTACAGACTCCTTACAGAGGACACCGGAATTGAACTCTGAACTATGATACCCCAAGCTGCGCTACTGTGGCTCAGTAAAGCAGCCATTGTAACCAAAGACCCCACCCACCTCGGGCATTCTTGCTTATCCCCACTCCCATATTCCGCACCCAGGCCACCCAACTCTTGAATTAACTCCCAAGCCATCTGTAAGGAGTTTGTATATTCTCCCCGTGACCTCTTGGGTTTCCTCCAACATCCCAAAATCGTACGGTTAGGGTAGGGTCAGTGAGCTGTGGACACTCTGTGTTGGCGACACATCCGTGTGCTGTACTGGTCATTGACACAAAAAACGCATTTCACTGTATGTTTCAATGTTGCGATATACATGTGATAAATAAAGCTAGTCTTTAAAATTTTAAATCTTTCCTGATAATCCATGGCATTAGAATCAATAACTTAAAGATGTTAGTTCAAATCCCAACAGAGAGAGCCCAAAATCAGTTAAATAAATGTCTTCAGAATAAAAGAATACAAATTAGAAGCAGTGAAGATGACACAATTAAATATTACCAATTCCTTTCGGGATAGGAGGTTGGACAAACTTCTCTAGGCTGGAACTAAACATGGCACAAAGGAAACATTCAATAGTTTGCAAGGAATCAGAATTGGTTTATTATTGTTACGTGTTCTGAGATACAGTGAAAAGCTTGTCATGCATTCTGTTCATATCGATCAGATCATTATACAGTGCATTGAGACAGAACAGGTATAATATTACTACACTGCAGAGTAAAGTGCAGTGCAGGTAGACAATAAGGTGTAAGGTCATAATGAGGTTAACTGTGAGATCCATAGCTTATCTTATTATACTAGGAAAATGTTCAATGGTTTGGGATGGTGGTGACAATTTTGATAGAGTTTTGATAGACACTATCTATGAACCCCTAAGTGAGCCAATAGAATTCAAAGGTTAACATAACAGGTAGCCAATGAAGGTTAACAGAAGGGGTAGCCAATCAAGATTAACTGAAGGGGGTAGCCAATCAGGACTGAGACAAGAGAATGGGGGCCTATCTAAATGCGAGCATTCCCAGAGAGAAACGCCAACGACTGCGCACTGAGGATATCACCTCGAATAGGTGATGAAACGTCAGCAAGCTAATTGCTAAGCTTGGCAAACACTGCAACATCAAGCTGTTTTTCAAACAGTGGGGTAGAAGCACAACTACCTGTGAATGATTTATGCTCACCCCTCCTTCAGCTTATCATCAGCAGAAGACCATGAGACATCGGAATCAGAATTCAGCTATTCAGCCTATCAACTCTTCTCCACCAACTAGAAGGCAATCTGATTTCTCCTTTCCCCCTGCAACAATTCCTATGAGCCTAGCACTCTTATCCAAGCTTTGGTACCCCCACACTGATCTCCCCTTGTATGTGTTGGCTTTCAATCAGTCACTCTCTCTCATGAGTATCTTTGAAACTTTAAGAGTGCTACTTAAAAGTGAGGTAGAACATAGATAATTACAGTACAGGCCCTTATGTTCAGGGTGTTGTGCCTCATTTTAACTTATTCTAGACCACAGAACATAAAACGTGTTCTAGTATCATCAATCTAGATGCTCAATACCAAAAAGTCAATCTAACCCTTTTCTCCTACAGAACCCTCGATCTTTCTGTATTTATGTGCCTATCTAAGAGTTTCTTAAATGCCCCTGAAGTATCTACCTCTTCCACCATCCCTGGCAGGGTGTTCCACACACTCACCACACTCTGTATATCTTTTTAAAAAAAACTTGCATCTGTCAATTCCCCTATACTTTCCTCCAATCACTTTAAAATTACGCCCTCTCTTATTAGCTGTTTCTGCCCTGGGAAACTGTGTCTGGCTATCCACTTGAACTATGTCCCTTATCATCTTGTACACGTCTATCAAGACTCCTTTGCTCCAAGGAGAAAAGCCCTACCTCGCTTTACCTCTCCTCATCAGACATGCACCCGAATCCAGGCAGCATCCTGGGAAATCTCCTCTGCCCTCTCTCTACAGCTCCTACATCCTTCCTAGAAGGTGACTAGAACTGAACACGATACCCCAAATGTGGTCTAACCAGGGTTTTATAGAGCTGCAACATTACCTTGTGGCTCTTGAACTCAATCCCTTGGCTAATGAAGGTCAACACACAGTAGGCCTTCTTAACCACTCTATTATTCACAACATTGAGGGATCTCTGCACATGAATATCAAGATCCCTCTGTTCCTCCACAACAGTAACATTCTTGACATTATGCCTGTATTCTGCCTTCAAGTTGGACCTTCCAAAGTGAATCATTTCACACCTTGCCGGGTTAAGTCCATCTGCCCAGCTCTGCGTCCTGTCGATACCCTGTTGCAACCTACAGCAACCTTCCACAACATCCAAAGCACCACCAACCTTCATGTTATCTGCCATCTTACTAGCCCACCCTTCCACTTCCACACCCAAGTCATTTATAAAAATCGCAAAGAGCAGGACCGAGATTAGGTGCTGTGTAACTGAACCGGCACCGGGTATGTTCTGTGCTCTGTGACGAGGGATAGAACGGTTAAAGGAAGGTGTGACTGTGGTCTCAGCTTCACCCTGGGTGAGTAAAACTCTTATACCACAACAAGTTGGCTGGTTTGCTTTCCTTCAGAAGCTTTTTAACAGAGCAGCTTATTTTTATCTGTCACACCTCGGGGTGTGTCTGCCGAGGATATTTTTCACTCTCTGAAAGATGGGTGGGGCCTGTGGTTATTGGTATTCTACTGGCTTTGGCAAATGTGGCAGGGAGAAGTGGGGGCATCAGTCTGAAGTCACAAGTTCAACAGATTGAACTGAGGGCAAAGTTAACATTGGCGATACATGGCGACATTTTGAGGGCAGCTTGCAAAGCTACCAGATATAGGTACTTCTTAACTGCTATCGCTGCAATCTGCGGCCTGTAATTTCCTTTCAAGAAATTCACTTTTGTGCAGTTTGTCTTCTGATGCTCGTTAAGTTGTTTGTTAGCCTTTGTGTGTAGTTTTTCACTGATTTAATTGTACTTCCTTGTATCTGCTGTGAATGCTTGGAAGAGAATGAATCTCATAGAACAGAGAACACAGGGACAGTCCCTTTGCCCCATAATATGGTGCCAAACCAATTAAATTGGTAATCAAATGGGCAACTAAACTAACCTCTTCTGTCTACATAATGTCAATATCCTTCCAGTTTCTTTACAATCATGTGCCTGTCTAAGCATTTCTCAACAGTCCTTGGAGTACCTGCCTCTACCAGCATCCCAGACAGTGCATTAGGGGCACCCACCACTCTCTTTGGGGTGGTGGGGAAGAGCCCCTCACATCTCCTTTGAAATTATCCCCTCTTTCACCCTCATTCCCTGACACCTCCATGGTAAGCACACTGGATAAATAAACCTGTGAATAATGCTGAAGAGTGCAGGACCATCTCCTTTCATCTCGTACAAGGGTGTACCTGTCATCTGCTCTCCCGCATCTCAAATCAGGAGTTGCTCCCTCCCAAAACCACGTTGATAACAACCTCTGATTTGCAATTGTTGCAAAAACTCTACTGTTTCCTGCAAGAAAGTTCTCATCTGAATTTCTCCCTTATCTCCACGTTCAAAATTCAAAATAGTGCCTGTGTACATGCGTGGATGTGATTGCATGTGCATTCGCGTGCGTGCGTGTGTACACCTTACAGGGTCACAGACAGTCATACAGCATGCAGACTTTTTCCCAGGACGGAGAGGCCATAATGTTCAGGTGATTGGAAGAAAGTATATCAGAGATGGTTTTTGTTTTACAGAGAGTGTGGTGGCTGTGTGGACTGCACTGCCAGGGGTCGTGGCAAGGGCAGATACATTAGATAGCCAAATCGATGATAGAAAAATGGAGGGCTATGTAGGAAGGTAGGTTTGGATTGATCTTGGAGTAGGTCGTAGGATTGGTACAGCATCATGCACCCCAGGGCCTATACTGCGCTGTAATGCTAATAGAACATAGAAGATTACAGGCGTGATGTTGTTCTGTGTTTAACAGATGGAGGGCCAATACCAGTTCTAAGTAATATTTTAACTAGTTTTGGTTCACATTTCTTTCTATAAAAGGGATTAAATTGAATAATCTGCAATGATATAGAGTTTACATACATTAGGGGTGTTGAAGGGACACGTAGGTAGGTGCATGGATGATGGAAAATGGAGGGTTATGTTGGAGGAATGGGTTGGATTGATGTTAAAGTAGGTTAAAAGTTTGGTACAACATTGTGGGCCGAAGGGCATGTACTGTGCGGTAATGTTTCTGTGTTCTGTGAATAGTATAGAACTTTATCATCGTTGCTCAAGACAGCGAGATTGTGGTGCTACTCCAGCCCATGCAAAACAGATATTTACAATGCATGCAGTACGGCTTAATTGAAAAAAATCCCATATTTACATGCAACAAGTGACTTCAATAGTCCATAAAATTCAAAGACAATTGGCAAGCGGAGTGTAGCATTATTCAGCCACACAACAGCATGGGAAGAAGTTGTTTACAGTCTTACTGTTTTGGCTAAGATGTTTCTCTATCTCCTACTGGATGGCAGGAGATTGAACAGACAGTGTCTGGGATGGGACGGGTCGTTAATGATGTAACGAGTGCACCGTAGGCATCAGGAGTTGTAGATCATCTCCAGGTCTGGTCGTTGAGTTCCAGTGATGATGATGTGCTGAGCCACCCGTTGAAATGCTTTGTTATCTGTCTTGCTGTAGCTAGAGTACCACACTGTCATTCTGTATGCCAGTATGCTCTCTGTTGCACATTGGCCAGCAATTTTTGAGGCAGATTAGCTCTCCTTAGCTCTTCCCAGCTCTTCCCTACTATTGAAGTTGTGTTGATGGACCATGAGAGCTCCTCGGTGATGTTCATCCCCAAAAACTTGAAACTGGAGACTTTCCAATATCTCACCACTTATGAATAGTTGGACTTGTTCGGGACCTCTTGCCTTCCTGAAACCAGTTATTATTTCTTCTATCTTCTTGATGTTGAGTGATAGGCTGTGGTTCCTGCACCAACTGGACAGTTTCAGTACTTCCTCTCTATATGCAGATTTGTTATTGTTTGAGATTAGGCCAATCACAGTGGTGTCGTCTGCAGATTTGGTGATTGAGTTTTGCAGCATGAGCAGGAGTGCAGTCATGAGTGAAGAGAGAGTAGAGAAGTGGCTCAGTACACACCCCTGTGGGGCTCTGCTGTTTGGATCGGGGGGGGGGGGGGGGGGGGAGTTGATGTGCACTTGGCTGGGTGCGATTAGGGAGGAAGTCCAAGATCCAATTGCAGGCTGATGTGCCAAGACCTAGATTGTGGAGCTTGATAGCTTGTTCAGTAGTATGGCATTAAAGGCTGAGCTGTATCAATGAAAAGAATCCTGGGAAAGGCGTCTTTGTGCTCTAGGAGTTTTGAGGGTGATAGAAATGGCCTGGTTAGTAATTTGGTTGGTTGTGGTCACATAGAATAGAAAGGAATGTACTGCTCACCCTCCAATATCCCGGAGTCTTTGTTCTATTATCTACGTTCTATCTCACATCTGAACAGCTTCCTTAAAGTTGCATATTTACTCATGGGAGAGAGTGACAGTTTGAAAGCCAAACCATGCATAGGGAGATCAGGGCTTAACAGCAAAGTTTTAATGCTCTATGTTCTTTGGTCCTGAGGGGCAACATCTTCACACATGGGGGGGGGGGGGGGGGTGGGTATGTGGGACAAGTTCCAGAGAAGATGGTTGAGGTGGGTATAATAACAACATTTAAAAGATGTCAAAATCAGAACTGGGTTTTATTATCACTGAAATGTGAAGAAGGTACAGGATTCGTAGGACTCAAATCACCAAGTTCAGGAGCAGTTATTACCCCTCAGCCATCTGGCTCTTGAACCAATGGGAATAGTTTCACTCAACTTCACCTGTCCCATCAGTGAACTGTTCCCACAACTGATGGACTCATTTTCAAGGACACTTCTTCTCATGTTCTCGATTAATTATTGCTTTTTTGTTTGTTTGTTTATTTCTACTACTTATTTTGTATTTGCACAGTTTATCTTTTTCAGGTTGGTAGTTTGGCCACCTTGTTGATACAGTCTTTCATTGATTCTATCATGGTTATTGGATTTACTGTGTGTGCTTACAACAAAGGGAATCTCAGGGTTGTATATGGTGACATATATGTACTTTGATAATACATTTACTTTGAGCTTTGAAGTACATGAGCTAAACACAGGAAAATGAGACTACCTCAGTAAGGCAACTGGGCCAGTATGGACAAGTTGGGCTGAGGGGCTTTTTCTGTGCTGTGTAACGCTGACTCCAGAACACTGGGGCTGGAGAGAGGCTTAGACTTGGTGGCCACTTTATTAGGTACACCTGTATACCTCATTAATGCAAATATCTAATCAGCTAATCATATGGTAGCAACTCAATGCATAAAAGCATGCAGACGTGGTCAAGAGGTTCAGTTGTTATACAGACCAAACATCGAAATGGAATAGAACTGTGATCTAAGTGAATTTGACTGCGGAATGGTTGTTGGTGCCAGACAGTGAAGTGAAAATCTCAAAAACTGCAGATTGTCTGGGATTTTTGGACAACAGTCTCAGAGTGTACAGAGAATGGTGTTTAAAAACATAAGAAAAAGCACCCACAACTGCAGTTCTGTGGGAGAAGTCGGAGGAGAATGGCCAGACTGGTTCGAGCTGACCGAAAGGTGACAGTAACTCAAATATCCACCCATTAGAACGATGGTGTACAGAAGAGCATCTCTGAATGCACAACGCGTCAAACCTGGAAGTGGATGGGCTACAGCAGCAGAAGACCATGAGCATAATACTCTGTGGCCACTTTGTTAGGTACAGGAGGTAGCTAAACATGTCGCCACTGTATCACTGCAAAATCCTCCAAATCCAAAGGCAAGATGAGAAATCCCCGGTCAACAAAGTAGTTCCAGTTGGTTCTGTTAGGGGAGACCACATTGTTTGTATGCCTGACACCAAACCCCTGAGACGGTTGCTCCCTTTTGAGCTCTGTCAGGACAAGTGACCACCAGGGAACCAGAGGGTGTGTTCAAAGTCTTTAGAAAACAAACACAATATTCCTACTGACATTGTCAGGGACCCTCACCATCTAGGACATGACCTTTTCTCGTAATTCCATCAAAAAGGAGACAATTTCAATGCCTGGGGGTAGGTCATCCTTGATAATGTGGATGATTGTCGCAATGAAGATGGAGAACAAAGTTGGGGCAATCATGCATTCCAACTTTGTTCACCATCTTCATTGCAACAATCATCCACATTATCAAGGATGAACAAATGTAACATCGACATCAACAACTGGGAAACCAATGCCAAGGACAGGAAACTCTGGCAAGCCATCATCCGAGGAGGAACAGCAACTTTCAAAGCCAACAGACGTGCAGAATTAGAAGAAAAAAGAAGAAAATAGAAAGAGAGGCAGCAACAACCAAAGCCCGATCTGCCACCTGGAACTACCTGTCCTGAATGCGGAAGAACTTTCAAAGTTAAGATTGGACTCATAAGCCACTTGAGAACCCATAAATATATCAACAGAGCGAAGACCATCATCCTCGACTTCGAGGGATAGCCACGACGACTATCAAAGAGGAGGTACAGGAGCCCAAAGACTCTCACAAAAGGAATTGGGAGCAGCTTCTTCTCCGCCATCAGATTTCTGAATGGTCATTGAACATGACCTCATTAATCCTGCTTTTGCACTATTCATTTATTTTGGAAATTTTCAGTAATTTTATGCCTTTGCGCTGTACTGCTGCTGCAAAGAGGCAGATTTCACGTCATATAACGCAGTAATAGTAGGCCAGATTCTGACGTTGGCTCCCAGAGATCGGTGGAGAAAATTCACAAGCATGTTGCTGGGTCTTTGTGGATCTGAGTCACAGGGAAAGGTTGAATAGGTTAGGATTTTATTCCCTAGAGTGTAGAAGGATGATGGGCAATTTGATAGAGGTGTACAAAATTATGAGGGGTGTATAGAGAGAGGAAGAGATGGAGAGAAAGAGACGGGCGAGAGAGATTTGATATTTGCATTAACAAGCGATTGTACTGTACACGTGTACCTAATAAATTGGCCACTGAGTATATATTCCTAGAGGGAACATCTCATTCCCTTGTGTCTGGTTTCACTGTGTCACTAGCCCCTGCGCCAGAGGGAATAGGTTAGCATTAACACCAAGATTGCATCATAGCTGACAGTGAAAATGGCTATCAGAACTTGTAGCGGGATCTGGACCAGCTGGAAAATGTGCCAAAAAATGGCTGCTGGAATTTAGAGCAGACCGGTATGAGGTGTTGCCCATTGGGAGGACCAACCAGGTTAAGACTTCCACAATGAACAGGGAGCGTGCTAGAACAAAGGGATCTGGGAATACAGATTGATAATTCCTTGAAAGTAAGTAGATACGATCGTAGAGAGAGCTTTTGGAATGTTGGCTTTCATAAATCAAAGAAGTGAGAACAGGAATTGGGATGTTCTGTTGAAGATTCATGATGCGTTGATGAGACTGAATCTGGAGTATTGTGCATCCAGTTCTGGTCACCTGCCAAAAGACTGCAGAAAAAAAGATTGCAAGCATGTTGCTGGGACTTGAAGACCTGAGTTAAAGGAAAAGGCTGAATAGGTTAGGATTTTATTCCCTAGGGCATAGGAGACTGAGGGGAGATTTGATAGGTGTATACAAAATTATGAGGAGATTTGATAGGGTAAATGCAAGTAGGTTTTTATCATTGGGGTTGGGTGGGACTAGAATTAGAGGTCATGGATTAAGGGTGAAAAGTCAAATATTTAAGAGAAACCTGAAAGGGAACTTCTTCTCTCAGAGGGTGGTGAGGGTGTGGAACAAACTGCCAGTGGAAGTGGTGGATGGGGGTTTGATTTTAATGTTTAAGAGAAATTTCTATAGGTACCTGGATGGGAGGGGTTTGGAGAGCTTTAGTCCAGGCCTAAGCAGAATAATAGTTTGGCATGGACTAGATGGTCTGTGGAGCCTGTTTCTGAGCTGTAGTGCCTTATGGCTCTATGATACTATAAATTCAATTATTTTCCTTGTGTCACGGTGATAGTCGGTGGAATCAGCTGCACTGAATGGGTTGAGATTTGATAATTTCTCTTCCCCTGGTTAACAGCCATGTCAGGCCAAATGACACCACAAACAACACATTTTGCCATTGATGAGGGAATTATCTGATCTAATTTTAAGGCCGTTGACAGAAAACCAACAGCTGCAAGCTTGTGTTTACTTCTGTCTGGCATAGGGGCCAGTGACACCATGAAATGAGATGCAATGGGGATGAGATGTACTCACTGGGATTGTACACTCAGTGGCCACTTTATTAGGTACACCTGTGCACTTCGTTAATATAAATATCAGAATTAGGTTTAGTATTACCGGCATGTGTCGTGAAATTTGTTAACTTAGCGGCAGTAGCAGTTCAATGCAATATATAATGTAGAAGAAATAAATAAATTACAGTACATGTATATACAATAGATTAAAAATCATGCAAAAACCAGAAATCATATATATTAAAAATGTGATGTATTGTTCACGGGTTCAATGTCCATTTAGGAATTGGATGTCAGAGGGGAAGAAGCTGTTCCTGAATAGCTAATTAGCCTATCTTGTGGCAGCAACTCAATGCATAAAATCATTCAGACTTGTTCAAGAGGTTCAGTTGCTGTTCAGATATCAGAATGGGGAAGAAATGTGCTCCAAGTGATTTTGATCATGGAGTGATTGTTGGTGCCAGAAGGGTGGTTTGAGTAACTCAGAATCTGCTGATCTCCTTGGATTTTCATTCGCAACAGTTTCTTGGGTTTACAGAGAATGGTGTGCAAAATAATAATTTTTAAAAAACAAACTGTGAGTGGCATTTCTGCAGGTGACAATGACTTGTTACTGTGAGAGGAGAACGGCCAAACTGATTCAAGGCCAGCAGTAACTCTAATAACCACGTGTTACAACAGTGGTGCGCAGCATAGTGTACTGGAGGTACCTAATAAACTGTCTAAATAAACTGTATTTGCTGGCTCAGTAACATGTCCAGTCAAGCACTGGTTGTTGGGGCAGAGAACGAGATAATTGGTGTTCCTTGGGCTTTACTCTCAGTTCTGTTCAGGGATGGAGGTGGGCTTGAATGGGTTTTTAGTTTGCTGGTTAACAGTAAAATGTCATTCAATCAATGGTAAATTATTGTTGCTTGTATGGTGAAAACCTTTTGTCTTGCATGCCATCCACACAGACCATTTCATCTCTTTAGTTTATCCGTGAGATAGAGGGGCAGAGTGAGGCCATTTGGCCCATCAAGTCTGCTCTGCTTGTTCATCGAGGCAGTACAAGGGAAAAGCAATACAGAGTGCAGAATAAAGAGTTACAGTTATAGAGGAAGTGCAGTGCAGAGAATAAGGAGCAAGTGCAGGGTTATGGCTAGGTAGGTTTTGAGGTCAAGAGGCCATCTCATCATACAAGAGGTCCATTTCAATAGTCTTGGAGCAGCAACATACAACTTGGTGGTAGGTGCTTTTATGCTTTTGTATCTTCTGCCGAATGGGAGGGGGAAAGAAGAGATTATGTGTGGGGACTTTGATTATGCTGGCTGCTTTACTGAGCCAGTGAGACGTGTAGGCAAAGTCCACAGAGGAGAGGCTGGCTTCCTTACGTGCTGAGATGTATGTCCACAACTCTGCAGCTTCTTGCAAATTTCTTTGGCATCCTGACGAAGTAGAGCTGTTGGTCAGCTTTCTTAGTTGTGATGTTGATGTGTTTGGATCAGAACAGGCTATATTTGATGTTCACTCCAAGGAACTTGAAGCTTTGAACCATCTTGACCTCAGCACTGTTGATGTAGACAGGAGCATATGCAACATCCCACTCCCCTACCCTGTTCCTGAAGTCGATAACCAGCTCCATTGTCTTGTTGACATTGTTCGTTGTCGTGACAGCATGTCACTAAGCTCTCTATCTTCCTCCTGTCCTCCAGCTGTGGCAATTTCGCTCTTGATCTCCCTCCTGTACTCCAATTCATCATTACATGAGATATGGCCAACTACAGTGGTGTCATCTGCAAACTTGTAGATGGAATTAGAGATGATGCCGCGTATCCTCACCAATTGCGGTCTGTTGGTCAGGAGGTCCTTGGTCCTCCTGCAGGAATCCCTATACTTCAACTTGTAGGTAGAGTAGCTGGTAAGGAAGGCAAATGCTAGAATAGAAGAGCAAGGCTGTAATGCTGTTGCTTTAATAAGGCGTTGGTCAAACCACTCTTGGAGTATCATGGGCAGTTTTTGGGCGCCTTATCCATGAAAAGATGTGCTGGCATTGGAGAGGGCCCAGACGAGTTTCACAAGATTGATTCTGGAAATGAAAGTGTTAATGATTGAGGAGCGTTTGATGGCTCTGGGCCTGTTCTCACTGGAGTTTAGAGGAATGAGGGGGAGATCTCTTTGAAATCTATTGAATATTTAAAAGCCTAGATAGAGTAGATGTAGAGAGGATATTTCCTTTACTGGAGGAGCCTAGAACCTTAAGGCACAACCTCAAAATAGAGGGAATCCATTTAGAATGGAGATGAGGAAGAATTCCTTTCACCAGAGAGTGGTGAATCTGTGGAATCTATTGCTGCAGTTGGCTGTGGAGGCCAAGTATATTTAAAGCAGAGGTTGATATATTCTTGATTAGCTGTGGGGTGTCAGTGGTTACAGGGAGAAGGCAGAAGAATGGTGTTGAGAGGCTTAATAAATCGGGCATGATGCAATGGCAGTGCAGACTCGATGGGCTGAATGGCCTAATTCTGCTCCTATGTCTTAGGCTCTTAAGTCAAGTTGCAAAGGGAGGTGTTGAGTCCCACGACTAGGAGATAAGGATGATGTTGCTTGGAATTATATTCCACATCTCAAACAGGTTGATAGATGTGTTTTGGACCCATGAACCTTGTCCTAAATCTCCCCATGTCAATGTTGACTGTCATATATTCACCTGCATGTGTCCCATGTACCAGCACCTGGGCCATCACCTTCCACATCTTGGTGAGCCGTGTTCATGCAAATACAGTACTGTTTTAACGTTATGAATCTTCCTTCATCACATTCTTAGCTTGTGCGACAAGTCTCTACTTGAGAAATACCTCCTCAGATCCTCACTAAATCCCCTACTCCTTGCCCTAAACCTATATGCTTTCCCCCTCTCTCTCCCTCTCCCCTCTCTCTCCCTCTCCCCTCTCTCTCCCTCTCCCCCTCTCTCTCCCTCTCCCCCTCTCTCCCCCTCTCTCTCCCTCTCCCCTCTCTCCCTCTCCCCTCTCTCCCTCTCCCCTCTCTCCCTCTCCCCCTCTCTCCCCCTCTCTCCCCCTCTCTCTCCCTCTCCCCCTCTCTCCCCCCTCTCTCCCCCTCTCTCCCCCTCTCTCCCCCCTCTCTCCCCCCTCTCTCCCCCCTCTCTCCCCCCTCTCTCCCCCCTCTCTCCCCCCTCTCCCCCTCTCTCCCCCTCTCTCCCCCCTCTCTCCCCCCTCTCTCCCCCCTCTCTCCCCCCTCTCTCCCCCCTCTCTCCCCCCTCTCTCCCCCCTCTCTCCCCCCTCTCCTCCTCTCTCTCCCTCTCCCCCCCTCTCCCCCCCCTCTCTCCCTCTCCCCCCCTCTCCCCCTCTCCCTCCCTCTCCCCCTCTCCCTCCCTCTCCCCCTCTCTCTCCCTCTCCCCCTCTCTCTCCCTCTCCCCCTCTCTCTCCCTCTCCCCTCTCTCCCTCTCCCCCTCTCTCTCCCTCTCCCCCTCTCTACCCCCTCTCTCCCCCTCTCTCCCCCCTCTCTCCCCCCCTCTCTCCCCCTCTCTCTCCCTCTCCCCCTCTCTCCCCCTCTCTCCCCCTCTCTCCCCCCTCTCTCCCCCTCTCTCTCCCTCTCCCCCTCTCTCCCCCTCTCCCTCTCCCCCTCTCCCTCTCCCCCCTCTCCCCCTCTCCCTCTCTCCCCCCTCTCTCCCCCTCTCCCCCTCTCCCCCCCTCTCCCCCCTCTCCCCCCTCTCCCCCCTCTCCCCCCTCTCCCCCCCTCTCCCCCTCTCCCCCCCTCTCCCCCCTCTCCCTCTCCCCCCCCCTCTCCCTCTCCCCCCCCCCCTCTCCCTCTCTCCCCCCCTCTCCCTCTCTCCCCCCCCTCTCCCTCTCTCCCCCCCTCTCCCTCTCCCCCCCTCTCTCCCCCCCTCTCTCCCTCTCCATTTCTCCCTCTGTTATTGTTTTGGGCAACTCTGCTACTGAGAAGATTTTCCTACTATCTCACCTTGAACACCTTTGTCGGTTCACTCTTCCTGTCCATGGAAACCTTAGAGTACAGGACATGGTGGTGAGGAAGGCTTGAGGCATGCTGGCCTTGATTAATCAGGGCATTGAGCGTAGAAGCTGAGATGTTATGGCAGTTGTACATGATATTGATAGGCTGCATTTGGTCTATAGTGTTTAGCCATGGTTGCCCTGCTTGTGACATTAAGCTCAGAAGAGAGCAGAGGAGATTTACAAAGGCATTACCAGAACTGGTGGGACTGATTTACGGAGAGAGGTTGAGCAGGTTGGGGCTTCAGAAAATTTCAGACTCTTGTCAAGATGCCACAAAAAGATTTATAGATAAATTTAAAGACAAAATAAAAAAAAAACAAAATGATCAAAAATCACTGCTATTTGAATTGGCGTCTGACAGCCTAAATAGATAACGTAACACAAACGCATGCAACTAACGCTATTTAAAAACAGTTCTCTTGTTGTAGTGTCAATTGGCCACACTCGTGCAGGTGACTGAATGCTAGTTAGAAACTGTTTGGCAACAGCCCCCATCCCAATTAAGGGGCATAGTGTCCCAGATAAATGAGAGGAATTTTTTCCCCATAATTTATTTTTGCTTATATGTCGTTGTCAGTCTTTATGTATAGACTTTCATAAATTCTATTGTGTTTCTTTATTTTTCTGAAAATGCTTGTTTAAAGAAATGAACCTCTTGGTAGGATATGGTGACATATACATACCTTGATAACACTGGACAACAGATATTTCAAAAGCGATACTTCCTAAGAATTTTTTTTTCTTTATGATAGACCACTTGAAGATGAACACAATATAATTTCAGACTGCTTGTATCACGTAGGAATTTGGAGAAGCAAAAAATTAACTTTTATTGAATATAATGCATCTGATTGCATAATGGCACTGACGCTTTACGATAGTTCAACTGAGCTAAAAATGTTTTGTTGATGATTTTCATTGGTACTCAGTGTCTGAGGCTTCTTGCTTAAGTATCCAACAATAATCAGCCAGCATTGATAGATTCCATTTGCCCTGGTACTGTTTCTCCATGACCATAATTTCCTGGTGAGACCTTTCACCATGCTTGTCGCTGACAGCGCCAAGTTTTGCAGGGAAGAAGTCTAAGTGGGAATGCAGAAAATGAATCTATAGTGACATCTTGCACTTCATGGTCTTGTATGCTTGAAGCACGTTGTCAACCAGCTACACGTAATTTGGTGCTCTGTAGTTGCCAAGAAAATTTTCAACAGCATCCTTGAAATGCCTTCCATGCAATTTTCTCCAGTCCCACTATAAATTCTTTGAATAGCCTGTCATTGATAGCCTGTTTGATTTGTGGACCAACGAAAATGTCTTTCTTGCATTAGTTATTCTGACTTGAGTCATAAATTGAAATAACAAATATAGGTGATTTTTAAAAATGGTGTGTGATAGAGAAATTTAATGGCGATTTTCACGATCAGCAGCCCAAAATCCATAAGATACAGTGGTATGCAAAAGTTTGGGCGCCCCGGTCAAAATTTCTGTTACAGTGTATAGTTAAGTGAGTAGAAGATGAACTGATCTCCAAAAGTCATAAAGTTAAAGATGAAACATTCTTTTCAACATTTTAAGGAAGATTAGTGTATTATTTTTGTTTTGTACAATTTTAGAGTGAAAAAAAGGAAAGGAGCACCATGCAAAAGTTTAGGCACCCCAAGAGATTTGAGCTCTCGGATAACTTTTACCAAGGTCTCAGACATTAATTAGCTTGTTAGGGCTATGGCTTGTTCACAGTCATCGTTAGGAAAGGCCAGGTGATGCAAATTTCAAAGCTTTATAAATACCCTGACTCCTCAAACCTTGTCCCAACAATCAGCAGCCATGGGCTCATCTAAGCAGCTGCCTAGCGCTCTGAAAATTAAAATAAATGATGCCCACAAAGCAGGAGAAGGCTACAAGAAGATAACAAAGCGTTTTCAGGTAGCCGTTTCCTCAGTTCGTCATGTAATTCAGAAATGGCAGTTAACAGGAACAGTGGAGGTCAAGTTGAGGTCTGGAAGACCAAGAATACTTTACGAGAGAACTGCTTGTAGGATTGCTAGAAAGGCAAATTGAAACCTACGTTTGGCTGCAAAAGACCTTCAGGAAGATTTGGCAGACTCTGGAGTGGTGGTGCACTGTTCTACTGTGCAGCGACACCTGCACAAATACAACCTTCATGGAAGAGTCATCAGAAGAAAACCTTTCCTGTGTCCTCACCACAAAATTCAGCGTCAAAAGTTTGCAAAGGATTATCTAAACAAGCCTGGTGCATCTTGGAAACAAGTCCTGTGGACTTTTTGGCTGCAGTGAGCAAAGGCATGTTTGGAGAAAAAAGGTGCAGAATTTCATGAAAAGAACACCTCTCCAATTGTTAAGCACGGGGGTGGATCGATCATGCTTTGGGTTTGTGTTGCGGCCAGTAGCATGGGGAACTTTTCACCGTTAGAGGGAAGAATGAATTCAATTAAGTACCAGCAAATTCTGGAAGCAAACATCACACCGTCTGTAAAAAAAAGCTGAAGATGAAAAGAAGATGGTTTCTACAACAGGATAATGATCCTAAACACACCTCAAAATCCATAATGGACTACCTCAAGAGGCGCAAGCTGAAGGTTTTGCCATGGCCATCACAGTCCCCCGACCTAAACATCATCGAAAATCTGTGGATAGACCTCAAAAAAGCAGTGCATGCAAGACGGCCCAAGAATCTCACAGAACTAGAAGCCTTTTGCAAGGAATAATGGGTGAAAATCCCCCAAACAAGAATTGAAAGACTCTTAGCTGGCTACAGAAGGCGTTTACAAGCTGGGATACTTGCCAAAGAGGGTGTTACCAAGTACTTGACTATGCAGGGTGCCCAAAATTTTGCTTCGGGCCCTTTTCCTTTTTTGTTACTTTGAAACTGCAAAAGATGGAAATAAAAAAGTAATCTTGCTTAAAATATTTAAGAATTGTGTCATCTTTAACTTTATGCCTTTTGGAAATCAGGTCACCTTTTACTCGCTTAGCTATTCACAGTAACAGAAATTTTGACCAGGGATGCCTAAACTTTTGCATGCATCCAAAAATATTCTGTAAGTAAAATCTTTGTTTCCAGTGTAATACATGTACTTTGACTTTCATCTCTGCATGTTCATGTGGCTGTCTAAATGCCTCTTAAATACCATTGTTATGTCTGCCTCTACTATCTCCTCTGGCAATACATTCCAAGTACCTACCACATTCTGTGTAAAGAGGAGAATTTGCTTTGAAAATCTCATTTAAATGTTTCCACTGTCACTGACTGCTATTCTCTAGTACGGGACGTTTCCACACTGGGATTCAACAATGTTTGCTGCAGGGGCTCTTAACCTGGGCCCGTGCATAGATTCAAGGGGTTCGTGAACTTGCTTTAGGGAAAAAATGTCATCTTTATTTTCACTAACCTCTAACTGAAATTTAGTTTTTCCTTTAATGATGAACGTGGGCAACAAGTCACAGTGCGTTAGCAGTACCTGTAACTTTGTCACCAAGAGATATCCGACACTCCATACAGAGGATTGGCTGGATCTGTGGCCAGCAGAAGGGGCGTTCTTGACGCATTCCACTCACCCCACAGTTTAATGCTCTTATTCAAGCAAAGCAACAGCAGCTTTCACACTGATATGTCCTTAAAAAGCAAAATAAAACTTTAACTTGCCTACATTTTGGATGTATAGCCCTGTTGTTCAATGAGTTAATAAAGAAGCACATACAGAAGACGTCATGGTCATCCACTTTAACCAGTTTGTGACGCTTGTTCGTACCACTGGACCTTGACTTCTGAGGTCGAGAGAGTGGAACTGCCCCAGTGCAATGGCTTTTCCACTTTAAAGACTCTCCCGCACAGGTTTCCCGTCATCATCGGACACGACAGACAACCAGCACACAGAGAAGAAGCACATATAACAATATCACAAATTGCTTTTTTAAAAAAATATTTTCATTACTGGATTTCAATACAATCAGTTGATTTTGTAATCCTATGTACTTTATTCTATATATTTAAATAGATTATTTTGAGAAGGGGTCCATAGGCTTCACCAGGTTGCCAAAGGGGTCCATGGCATAAATAAAGGTCCCTCGTCTACACCTCTCATAATTTTCTTAACTTCGATCAGGTCTCTTCTCAGCCTTTGACACTTCAGAGAAAGCAGCCCAAGTTGGCCCAACCTCTCATTATATCTAATTCTCTCTAATCCAGGAGCATCCTGGTAAATCTCTTCTGCATTCCCTCTGAAGCCTCCACACCCTTCCTGTAAAACAGTGACAAGAGCGACACCCATTAATCTACATGTAGCCTAACCAAACATTTATACGTGGACTCCATAGAAAGGGTGCAGAGGAGATTTACAAGGATGTTGCCTGGATTGGGGAGCATGCCTTATGAAAACAGGTTGAGTGAACTCGGCCTTTTCTCCTTGGTGTGACGGAGGATGAGAGGTGACCTGATAGAGGTGTACAAGATGATGAGAGGCATTGATTGTGTGGATAGTCAGAGGCTTTTTCCCAGGGCTGAAATGGCTGCCACAAGAGGGCACAGGTTTAAGGTGCTGGGGAGTAGGTACAGAGGAGATGTCAGGGGCAAGTTTTTTACTTAGAGAGTGGTGAGTGTGTGGAATGAGCTGCCAGCAACAGAGGTGGAGGCAGATACGATAGGATCTTTTAAGAGACTTTTGGATAAGTACGTGGAGCTTAGAAAAATAGAGGGCTATAGGTAACCCTAGTAATTTCTCAGGTAGGGACATGTTCGGCACAACTTTGTGGGCCGAAGGGCCTGTATTGTGCAATATACACAAAATGCTGGTGGAACGGAGCAGGCCAGGCAGCATCTATAGGAAGAAGTACAGTCGACGTTTCAGGCCGAGACCGTTCGTCAGGACTCTATTGTGCTGTAGGTTTTCTATGTTTCTATCTGCAAACTGACTTGCCAGATTTTATAGACACTAGAGATTCTGCGGATGCCAATGATCTTGAGCAACGCACACAAAATGCTGGAGGAACTCAGCAAGCGTGAAAGGGAATAAAGAGCCCTGTATCCGCTAAACCCTGTAGGTGCGTGGCTCCACAGTAACTGAAGTCCTCCTGCGTACGTAGTTTTTGTTGCCGCACAGCTGGAGTTTTCTTTTATATAATGCTTTATTAAAGTGCCGCGCTGTTTCCAGGGGTGAGAAAAATAAATAAATAAATTCCTGCTCAGAGCAATGGTTGGTTCGCGCAGTTTTAAACGGGGGGAAAAAATTAGAGGGAACATTGATAAAGAGTCAACGCTTCAGGCCGAGACCCTTCACTGGGCCTGTTTATTCATTCTCTGCTGCCTGACTTGCTGAGTTCCTCCAGCGTTTTGTGTGTGTTGCCAAATTTTAAGCACAATGCCCTGACCAATGAAGGCAGCTTGTTTACCAGCTTACTCACTTGAAGATAAAAGACGACCTTTACTTGTCACATGTACATCGAAGCTCACAGTGAAGTGCATCTTTTGCTTCAGTGGCCAATACAGTCCAACTGGGGGCAGCCTGCAAGTCCCATCATGCTTCCAGCGCCAACAATGCATACCCACAACGTACTAACCCTAGCCCGCATACCCTCGGAATGTGAGAGGAAACTGGAGCACCACGAAAAAGCCATGTGGGGAATGTGCAAGCTCCTTACCGACAGCGGCAGGGAATTGAAACCGGATCGTGATTCCTGGCACTGAAAAGCGTTACGTTAACTTCTATGCTACCGTACCGCTTGTGACGGCTCAGGAATGAACTCGGTTGGAGGGCAACTCGTACACCCGTCGTCCTCGGTGAATGAGTGCTGCACTGTCAGAGAGCCGGGGCTGAGGAGGCCAAGCCCATGTTTTGCATCTGAGCAGAGCTAAAGGAGGGCCAGAAATGTGAGTTGGAGTTCAGTTCAGAAAAGTGTGAAGTGTTAGTCATAGAGTCATAGAACACTACAGCATAGAAACAGGCCATTCAGCCCATCTAGTCCATGCTGAATCATTAATCTGCCCAATCCCATTGACCTGCACCTGGACCTTACAGAGGTTGAACTTGTAGTCAGAATACAGGGTTAATATTAGCAGTGTGGAGGAACAAAGGAATCTGGGGATCCACGTGCATAGATCCGTCAAAGTTGTGTGCTAGCTGATAGGGCTAAGAAGGCGTGTGGTGTGTTGGCCTTCACCGGTCAGGAGATTGAGTTCAAGAGCCATGAGGTTACGTTGCAGCTCTATAAAACCCTGGTGAGACCACACTTAGATGATCATGTTCAGTTCTGGTCGCCTCATTATGGGAAGGGTGTTGAAGCTTGAGTGAGGGTGCAAAGGAGCTTTAGCAAGATGCTGCCTGAATTAGAGAGGTTGTTTTATGAGGATAGTTTGAGCAAGTGCTTCTCTCTTTGAAGCAAAGGAAGATGAGAGGTGACTTAATAGAGATATACAAGATGAAAACAGGCATAGATCAATTGGACAGCCAGAGATTTTCTCCAGGGCAGAATGAGGGGGCATACTTTTAAGGTAATTGGAAGAAAGTATGGGGGGGCTGTCAAAGGTAAGTTGTTTTTTTTTTTACAGAAAGAGTGGTGGGTGCATGGAATGCCCTGACAGGAGTGGCAGCAGAGGTGGATACATTTGATAGCACATGTGGATTATAGTAAAATGGAGGGTCACGTTTGAGGGAATGGTTAGATTGATCTAAGAGTAGGTTAAATACTGTAGTCAGCACAACATTGTGGGCTGAAGAGCCTGTATTGAGCTGCAATGTTAACAGAGAGCATAGAACATTACAGACAGTATGGGCTTTCTGGCTAATGTGCATGATGTTGTTCCTTGTTGTATGTTGAAAAGTAACAGATCAAGGGCCAATATCAGTTCTGGAGTAACTTTCCAATCAGTTTTGGTTCACATTTCTTCCTATAAAAGAGATTAACCGGAATAATCTGCAATGATTTAGAGTTTACATACTTCTTGAGCGTCATATCTGATATCTAGTCAGGGAAGGTGAGCTGTCTTCTGTTGCTCTGTTGCCAAGGTAGCCATTTTAGAGTTGGCAGAGGGACAGCTATGGTTGGAGGTCACACAAATCTCTGATGGAGTTAATGATCCTGTTTGGAAGCCAGTCAGTGTAAGCACTCCAGCAGTCCCTTTGCCAAGAGGCCTTCCTTTCAGACCTGTGTGGCAAACAGAAACTATCCGCCCTGCCCACCATGGTGTCACTCACCCTGGGGGGGGGGGGGGGGGGCCACGGAAAACACCTCAGGTCATGGGTCAAGCTGGGGAAGCTGCTGTTCTTGGACCAAAGAGAGAGTGAAGGGGTATTTAGTAGAGCCATTTGAAATTATAAGGACAGACAATAGAATCAAAGACCTCACCTGTTCCTGTCATTCTCTCTGTTCCCCTCTCCCACTGAGCGGAAGATACACAAGCCAGAAAACATGTATCACCAGGCTCCAGGACAGCTTCTATCACGCTGCTATCAAACTTGTACAATAAAATGGATTCTGGACCTCACAATCTACCTCTAACAGGGAGAGAGGGCTATCGATGCATTGACGAAATGAGTTGGAACATAACATACAGTGTTTAATCCAGTCAAGGCTGAGTGAGTTGGGGCTTTCCTCTTTGGAGCAAAGGAGGATTGAGGGGTGACTTGACAGAGGCGTATAAGATTAGGAGAGTGGGCAGTCAGCACTTATTTTCAAAGGGAGGCAATGACCATCACCAGAGGACATCCATTTACAATGGTGAAGGAGAGTTTAGGGGAGAAGTCAGAGGCAGGTTTTATTACACAGAGAGGGTTGGGTGCCTGCAACACACTGCTGGAGGGGGGTAATCGAGGGCATTACAATACGGAGATTTAGGATAGTGGGATGGATGAATGAAAAATGGAGGCTTATGGAGCACTGTAGGATGGTTCTATATGCATTTAAGGTTGGAGGGGGTAATTCAAACGTGATGTATGTGAGTTCAAAGCAGATTTATTATACAATATCCTGAGTTTCATTTTTTAGTGAACATTCACAGTAAGTACAAAAACCACAATGGTGTCAATGAAAAACCACACACAACAAAGATGGACAACCAACCAGTAAAAGTCAACAAACTGTACAAATACAAGCTCGCCTCCCAAAAAAAAAGTAAGCATTAGGGTCCATAGGTCCTTAAATTCATGAAGGCACATTCTCAATGTTTCAGGGAACAGCTTCTTCCCCTAAGTCCATCCTAAAACCTGATGACATGAGCCCAGTACATTAACCCTGCCCTTGTCCTCTGTTACTAACTAGATCAATTTCCACATTCATATTTCCTTAAACACTGAAGTCTGCCATTCAGCCCATTGAGTCTACACTGGCTGTCAAATCATTCCCATTCCCCTGTAGTCTATTTCCCCCACATTCTAACCCTCATCCAGTGGGTATTACCTGGACTGGAGGGCTGGATTTGTCGAGACAAATGGAATAGGCTGGGTGGCCTCCAACCTCACGGCATCAACATCAATTTCTCCAACTTCCAGTAATAACTTTTTGCCCTCCCTTTCTTCATTTCCCATCTCTGCCCCCCCTTTACTTCTCATCTGCCCATCAGCTCCCCCGGTGCCCTTCCTCCTTCCATTTCTCTCATGGTC